>NC_133407.1:153740000-154990000 GCF_049350105.2 Macaca mulatta | reverse complement strand
TGCATGGTTTTCAGAGTGAGTGTCTCTGTTGGAGAGTGAGTGTTGGTTAGTAGGCCTAGGGTTAAAAAAGTGATAGAGTTAAAGTGAAATCACATGGCCAAGCCAGATGTTTTTGGGAGAGACGCCCTACTTGCCTCACCCTAGTCCCTCCTGGCCCTAAGAAGCAGGTAAAAAAAATAATAATAATCACAGTACAATGTGATTTGTGCAATAACAGCAGCAGAAACAAGGTTGTGAAGAACAAAGGTGGAGGGGCAAACTCTGCATGGGGAGGGTGGGGTGGGCCTCCCAGGGGGTCCTTAGCAGAGTCTTAGAGGAGCAAAGCTAGCAGATATTCCAGACACAGAGAAAACAGCTTCACAAAAACGTCATAGGTGAAGCTACCCAATGCAGGGTGGACAGGGTGACAGGATGTGGAAGGTACAGATGGGCTTCTGCCAGAGTCCAGAGCCCAAGGAGCCCCCTGACCCCGCCCCTGGTTGCTTACACTCCAGCTTAAACTCCACACTCTAGGTCGGGGCTTTTCACATGATAAGAAGCTCCATAACATTTAATCCAAATATAATTCTATAAAAACATGACCCTCTTTAAAGCTGTAGCTTTTAAAGTCTAAATTTTTAACCCCAGGAGGCTGCTGCAGCATTAATTTTTCTGCTACCAAAATGGTTAGCATTTGTGCAGAGACTGGAGTCAAGCTTCTCCTGCCAGGCTCTGGTAGCATTAGACCTTTTCTGATTCAATCTCAGGTGGGCCAGCAAATGGACAAACAGAGCTTCTCATTTTCTGTAGACAGAAAGGCAAGTTATTTAGCCCTTTTAAAGGAGAAGTTGACAGTATCTGTCAAAAACTGTAAATGTATGCCTTCAATCCAGCAAATTTACTTCTTGGAATACAGACAACAGAAGTGCCCACATATATGCACAAAAATGTATGTAAAGAATGTCTATCGCAGAATTGTAACAGAAAAACATTTGAAACAACTCAAATATCCACCAATAAGGGGTAGGATAAATTAGAGACATATAGAGACGTTCAGAAACCAGCTGCCTTCATTCATTCACTCATTCGTTCACTCTTCAAGGAGTTTCTACCCTGAACATCAGCACCTACTATAAGCCTGGCCCTAGCCCGTAGGATGAGGGAGAGGGGTTGATGGCTCCTCCCTCCCTCCCTCCCTCCCCCTCCATCAGCTCCCACCTCCCACTCTTTAATAAAAGCAAAGGAAGCTGTGGGCTCTGCAAACTCAGACCTCCCCCACAATCTCTCTCATTAGACTCTCCTGCCTCAGACTCCCGGAAAATGTATTTTAAACAAGGTATTAGGTGATGCACAAACGCTTATGAGAATCCATGCCTTAACCTCTCCTTGGTTTTTTCTCCTCTGTAAAAAGCAGACCGAACATCATCTGCTTCAGGGTTATTGAGAGGATTAAGCATGTGAAGCTGATGCAGCCACAGTTGGGCCTCTCCTAAAATTGCTGTTTCTTTTCAACCTCTGTTCCTGGCTGGCACTGGTCAGCCCGCTTTGGGGTGGGGCAGGTGGAGAGACGATGTGGGGCATATGCACCCTAAATTCCTGCAGAAAGTCATACACCTCCTTTTTTCAGAGGGTGTTAGAGTTCTGCTCTAGCACCTACCCGTATTCACAGGGAAGGCCAGTGAGATGGTGAATGTGCAGGGGACTACGTGGGGCACGTCGGAGCTGAAGGTGCTGGCAGTCTCAGATGAGGACTCAGTGCTGCTGCACTGGCGGTCAGAGTCAGACTCCTGGGCCCTGGCCTTGGCCTTGAGGTGTTCCTCCACGTCACACTCACTCGTGGACTGGTAAAAGCTGGTGATGGAGGAGATGGGCTCTATGCTTGCGGGGTCCTCTTCCCACTCCCAGGCATTCAGCGACATGCTGCAGAGCGCGCCGCTGGCCGCCGGCGCTCCTGGCAGGGAGAAAGTGAGGCTGTCCCCGCCTGTATTCCAGGGCTGCTCCAGGAAGTAAGTCCGGCCTCCTGCAGGAGCACCCACCCGTCTCTTCCCCGCTTCCCCAGCTTGCTCCTTGGTGAACTCCGGGGCTCCTTCACTGCCTGCCACACAGTCGGTACTCAACCGACTTAAGAGAATGAATGGATGAAGGAACCACAGAGAAGAGTGGCTGGCAGTAAGCACGACGACGAGCAACCCCGTTTCCTTCGCCTAACCAGGAGTCAGTCGCCGGGCTTCTGGAATGCCTGCCCCAGGTGAGCAGCTCCCGGGAGCCACCAGGCGGAAGAGGGGGCGTCTACTCAGGCAGGTCTGCTGCGACTAAGCACAAGATGCGTTTGCTATTTGGGGAGAGGCAAACCAGGCCGCGGGCAGCACGTGCAGGAGCCTGGCGAGGTCGGGGAGGGCAAGCTCTGCCCCCTAGACAGAACATGAATGTGCACTGGGTGCTGGGGCATCAGCTCAGGGCCCACGGAGGCGGAACGCCGGGCAAACACCGGGGAGGGAACACGCGTCGAGGAGAGGAGGGAAGGGTCCCGGGCTGCTGCGGCCGAGTTGGGGACAGGGGTCGGGGTTCCTCTCCAGGTGCTGGCGGTACCTGCGAGCGGATGCGCTGGGTGGCAGCGGGGAGTTGGACGGCGGCGGCAACTCCCGCACCAGATCCACAGCCACCTCGGCGAAGAGACTCCAAGACTGAAAGGAGCGTCCGCGGGTGCAGGGAGGGCCGGAGGCCCAGCCACTCAGCTCCGTTTGGCGGTTGCTAGGAGATGCGAGGGCCTGCGGCCTGGGGGCGGGGCTCCGCGGGGCGGGGCTTTCCCCCTCAGCCACTGCGCGCAGTCTGTCAAATGGCTACATCCACGTTCAGAAACCAGCTGCCTTCATTCATTCAATCATTCATTCACTCTTTAAGGAGTTTCTACTCTGAACGTCAGCACCTACTATAAGCCTGGCCCTTGCCCGTACGATGGGGGAGAGGGGTTGATGGCTTCTCCCTCCCCCTCCATCAGCTCCCACCTCCCATTCTTTAATAAAAGCAAAGGAAGCTGTGGGCTCTGCAAACTCAGACCTCCCCACGATCTGTCTCATTAGATTCCCTGCTTCTGTCGCTGATGTCCTTAAAATAGCATGAGAATTCTGGTTAGTGATTATGAGCGCCAACTCAGAGATGAGAAAACAAAGCTTAGAGAGGTGAAGCAATTCGCCTGAGGTCGCACAGCAAGTAGGGCGCAGCACTGTGTTGAAATCCGGACTGCCTGACTCCAAAGCCTCCGCTCATCTGCTAAACCACCCAAGCTGAGAGCCCTGGCTGCCGCTCCTAATATAGAAGACCTCAGCACAGCAAGCCGCTGGGGTGGAGGGCTGCGGTAGGCTTCATGGAGGAGGTGAGCAAAGCCAAATCTGGGGGGTGACTAGGCAGAGGCGGTGAAAGCAAGAGAAAGCATTCCAGGTAGAGGCATATGCAAAGGCCCATAGAGGTGAAAGGGCAGGGCAAGTTTCAGGAACGGATGGTGAGGCTGAGGTGAAAGGGCATGGCAAGTTTCAGGAATGGATGGTGAGGCTGCAGCAGCGTGCGCGGCCCATGGTACATAGCCCCAAAGGGCAGGTAGGGCACAGGACTATGGGCAATGGGAAGCCAAGGGCAGGTCTTCTGTTGAGGGAGGGTACCCCGCTCTGGCAGTCAGTTTGTTCAAGAGAATGAGAGCTGAGGCTACACACACGCTTGGCTATTAAGAAAACTTTAGCTCTGAGTTGAGCTATGACCTACTTTGTGTCAAAGAGCAAAACTGTGGCAGAGCTGGGGCTGAGACCCAACTCCTGAGCCTCCTAGTGCATGCCTCCCCAGACTGCTCTCAGGGCATGGGACAGCCCCTTTAATACTGGGCGCTCCAATACTCCTCGGGTTCAGTTAGTCTAAAAAACAGCCTCAAGTACAGCTGTGAGGGGAGACACCAAATGGCAGTGGGCCCTGTGAGGAGGGGGTTGAAACTCTCAGCATGACAGCCACAACCACCTGCCCACACCCCACCTGCAGCAACCTGGAGACTGCTGTCTATATGCTAGGAAGTGCTCAGGAGACACACAAAGGGCTGGAAGAATACAAAGCTACTCAGATACACCAGCCCCCAAAAGGGCCCTTTAACAAGGGCAGTTCAACACCACCATCACCCTCGGACAGACATCAGGCCTCCTGCTCCCCAGGTCCTACCCACTGGCCTGAGGCTGGTTTCCCTCCAAAGGTTCTTTGATCACATCACCACCTAGGGCAGAGGCCAATCTCTCCCCAAGTTCAGTAGTGAGAGGCCAGAGGTCTTGGACCAAGGACCAATGTGCCATCCTGGATGTGCATTGGAAACACCTACATGTCAAAAATACAATTCTGAGGCTTCATTAAAGACCTGTGGAAGTCACTCTCCAGAGGTGGGGCTTAAGAACCAGTGACAGATTGTATTTTCCAAAGACAGCCACCTCAAAAGATCCCCTCCCACATAATCTTCTGGCAGGCATCCTGGGGTTCACATTCCTCCCACCCAGTGGGGGCGGGGGGGGTCTAGACCCCTCCCCTGGAAACTGGGCAGACCTTTGTGACCTGCCTCAGTCAAAAGAGAGAGAGGAAATGACACTATGTGATTTCTGAGGCCAGGTCGTACAAATTCCATCTACCTCTGCCCTGTTCTTTTGAGGTATAGTATTCATGCTAGGAATCCAGCTACCATGTTGTGAGGAAGCCCAAGCAGCCATGTGAAATGGCCACATGAAGCTGTTGTGACTGATGGTTCCCAGCCAATTGCCAGCCTCAACTCCCAGACATATGAGAGTGCAAGAATTCAAATGATCCCAGCCTTTAGTCTTTGAGACACCCTGGCTGACACTAAGAAACAGAAACAAGCTGTCTCCATCATGAGAAATTGCAGATTTATAAGCAAAGTAAGTTGTTGCTCTCTTAAACCACTAAGTTCTGGGGTGATTTGTTGTGCAATAAATAATAGGAACAGGAGCCATATTTTTAAATTACCACCAAGATTGTATTACACAACCAGAATATGGAACCACTGCCCTGAGAGAGGTGGTGTCTGGGTCAAGACCTAGAGCATCACAGGATGAAGTCAGGGCAAAGGTGTGCCACCCACTACTCAGGTGTGAGAGAGTGGTGTGTCTACAACCCCACCTCAGTGAAGATGGCTTCAGGGCTGGCAGATCAGAAGCAAAGGAAAGGGGTCTTCTGTTTCAATTATCTGTTACTGAGTAAAAACCATCCCCAAACTTAATGGCATCAAACAACAAACACTTGTTATTTCTCACCACTCCATGTATCAGCTGGGTAGTTCTCTGCTGGCCTCGCCTGGGCTCACTCCCTGTGCTGTGCTCAGCTGGAGGACCAACATGGCTGAAAGGTGCCAGAAGGCCTCACTTGCATGTCTGGAAGTTGCTGCTGGCTCTCCGCGGGCCCGCTGGTTCCCCTCCATCGGCTCCCCCGCCCCCAATGGTACACCAGCTTCCTTCCAGGTGGCACCTCATCTCCCCGTAGCCTGGCCTGGCTTTCTCACATGGCATTCTCAGAGCAGGGATCCCAGAGGGCACAGAAGAAGCTGCAAGGCCTCTTGGGACCTAGGCGTGGAACCAGCACCATGTCACTCTGCTACATGCCATTAACCAAAGGAAGTCATGAGGCTGGCCCCACTTCAAGGGGATGAAGACATGGACTGTACCTCTGGTAAGCAGAGGGGCAAACATCCAGGGGTGGGAGGTGTTCAAGGTCACTGAACAATCCATCCCTGCTTCCTTACTCTGCCGGGTGGGGGGTTCCCAAGCTCCCACAGGTTATGTCGAGGCCTTCCTGAAGTTATCCCAAGACTCTGGCAGCTGGAAGCATATTGGGAATCAGCTACATCCATCTTCTTCTTGCCCCTTCCCCATTTTTAACAGCTTTATTGAAGTATTTTTTATTTCACAAAATCCATCCATTTCAAGCATAGAATTCAATGATTTTCAGTAATTTTCAGTAACCAAGTGGTGTGATCACCATCATAAATTCATTTTAGAACATTTTCATCCCCCTAATAAGACTTCATGCACATTTATAATTAATCTCTGTTCCAACTCCCAGTCCTAGGCAACCAATATCTACTTTATCTCTAAAAATTTGCCTTTTCTAGACATTTCCTATAAATTGAATCAGACACTATGTGTTCTGGCTTTGTGATTGGTTTCTTTCACCTACCGTTATGTTTCTGAGGTTTATTTATGTTGAGGCATGTGTCGGTATTTCATTCCTTTTCATGACTGAATAATATTCTATTGTGTGGACAGACCACAGTTTGCCTATCCATTCATCAGTTAATGGGCATTTGGCTTGGGCATTTAGACATTTATGAACAATGTTGCAATGAACATTCCCATGCAAGTCTTTGTGTGGACGTGTTTTCATTTCTCTTGGGTCGATATCTAGGAGTGGAATAGTTGGGTCGTATGGTCATTTTGTGATTAACTTCTTGAGAAACTGCCAAACTATCTTCCACAGGGGCTGCATCATTTTATGTTCCCATCAATAACATGAAGTTTCCTGTTTCTCCAAATTCTTGACAAGATTTGTTGCCTGTTTTATTCATTACAGCTATTCTCATGGGTATGATATAGTATTTCATTGTAGTTTTCATGTGCATTTCCCTAACAATTAAGAATACTGAGATTGTTTTATATGCATGTTGGCCATTTATACAACTTCTTTGGCGAAATATCTGTTTGTATCTTTCACTCACTTTTGATTGGATTGTTTGTCTTCTTGTTACTTGTTACTTGTTCTTACAAGCCAGAACACACTTGTAAGAGTTCATTGTAAATTCTGAATATAAGTTCTTTACTGGGCATATGTTTTACAAATATTTCCTTCTAGTCTCCTGTTCATCTTATTTTCTTAATAGTATCTTTTGAAGTGTAAATGTTTTGAACTTTGATGAAAGTCCAATTCATCATTTTTTTTCTTTTTTGGACCATGCATTTGGTGTTGTATCTAAGAAATCTTTGCCTAACAACAGGCCTATTTTTAATAGAAGTAAAGCGCCGGGCGTGGTGGCTCAAGCACTTTGGGAGGCCGAGACGGGCGGATCACGAGGTCAGGAGATCGAGACCATCCTGGCGAACACGGTGAAACCCCGTCTCTACTAAAAAAAATACAAAAAACTAGCCGGGCGAGGTGGCGGGCGCCTGTAGTCCCAGCTACTCGGGAGGCTGAGGCAGGAGAATGGCGTAAACCCGGAAGGCGGAGCTTGCAGTGAGCTGAGATCCGGCCACTGCACTCCAGCCCGGGCTACAGAGCGAGACTCCGCCTCAAAAAAAAAAAAAAAAAAAAAAAAAAAGAAGTAAAGCTTGGTGTCTGAACACTAAAGCAAATCCACTAACCAAGACTCCTAAAAACCCAAAAGCTTTATGACACTGAAAATAATGGCCCAAGGACATTCCCAGACAATTCTGGGCTCTGGATAGAATAACACAAGTTTCCAAAAAACAGTGTGACAATATCGCGAGTTTATAAAATATGTATACTCCATGGCCCGGTAATAAATCACTCAAGATATGGCACAAACTGTTCACAGTATTGTTTTTGTGGAGAAAAGCTGAAAATTACCTCTGTAGGCATCTGTGGGGGATGACAAAGCACCTTATAGTTCATTCTGAGGGAGCACAGAGCAGCCTCTGGAGCAGTGTCTGCAAAGAAACCACAGTCAAGCTGTTTACAAAGCTCAGTTCCTGTGCAAAGAAAGATCCCAACGGCACCCTTTCCACTGTGCTTTTCATGTCAAGTTGAATGAGCTACAATTTGCACACTGTGAAATTCAGATGTACACAGTCATGCAACCACTATACCATGAAGACAGAGTATTTCAATCACTCCAAAAAGTTCTTTCATGCCCAAATACATAGAAAAGTTTGGAAATAAATACATCAGAAATACACAGTGGTCCCCTCTTGGTGGCAGAATAGTGGATGATTTTTGCTTTTTAGCATATTCCTGGACCTTTAAAAGACACTTTAAACAATATACTATTTGAAATGGCTCAAACAATACTGAACTGACTTCAGAAAATCATTTCTTTGCCACAGCCCTGACTCTACCCTACACAGACACATGCCCATCCCCCCAGCTCATACAAAAGAGTGCAAGGAGACCTCTGAGTTTGCTCACTTTGAACCTAAACAAAAACCTTGTGGATGCAACCAGAATTATTTCAGAGGTGCCTGGTAACACCACGGGGCAGACAGACAGGCCTGACAGAAAACCATTATCAACCCTTACTTCCCTGAGCTGTAGGGGAGCAGAGGCCGGCAAAGGCTCCCAGCAAGACATTTAAAAGCTTTCTTTTCAATATTGACTGGCCCAGGAAAGCTACTGTTCAAAGGATTCCTTTACCAGCTGCAGGGATGTGGGGGGCGGGGAGGGTGTTGCACTCTTGCCTGGGCTACCAGCCCTCAGCACTGACATGAAATAAAATCAGGTTCTTTTTTTTGTTGTTGTTGTTTTGAGACGGAGTCTCGCTTTGTCACCCAGGCTGGAGTGCAATGACACGATCTCAGTTAACTGCAACCTCCGCCTCCCGGGTTCAAATGATTCTCCTGCCTCAGCCTCCCAAGTAGCTGGGATTACAGGCGCCTGCCACCATGCCCAGCTAATTTTTTGTATTTTTAGTAGAGAAGGGGTTTCACTATGTTGGCCAGGCTGGTCTTGAACACTTGACCTCAGGCAGTCCACCCGCTTCGGCCTCCCAAAGTGCTGGGATTACAGGCGTGAGCCACCGCACGCGGCCAAGAAAAAGAAACACATGAGAACATCTTATCAAAAGGTAAATACTGCAGTGTTTCCCATCTGCAGAGAAAACCACTGAATCCACTTATGAATCCCTCCCTCTTCTTCTGTGTACTCACATACACGTCTCAGCAGAAAATAGTATTGTTTTTTATGTTTTTGTTCTTGTTATGCAAGCATCAGTGTTGTGCATAATCAGCTTGTGCCTTGCTGTGTCTGCTCATCCTCGTTTGCTGAGTCCTAGCTGATCTGATGGACACCGTGTGTTCTCCAGTTTCTCACTCTAATAAACAATGATGCAGTGAACATCCTGTGCACAGTGGCTTTCTAAGGTAGAAGCCAAGAAGTGTATGTGATGTAAAAACTTTGTCAAATTGCCATTACTTTTATAATTAAAAACAAACCTAAAACAGTATGTCCAAAATGCTTGGGGAGAAGCCTTTAATTCCTTCCCAGCAGAGATGTACTCTGGGCAAAGCCTTCAAGAACAAGTACGAATTTGCCAAATGGACAAAGTGCTGATTCTGGGATACTGTGGCAGAGGAGACAGAATGCTATCGCTTTTCAAACGGCAAGATTTTACATTTAAACTCACAGAGTTATCCACAAGGCAAGATTCTGTCTCTGTTATAGCTAGGAACAGCTGAAGAGTCTGCCTCTTGCTCCAACGTGGCTGGATACCGTGGCTGGATAACCGTTCCCGGTGCAGGTAACAGGTGAACAATATCACAATATCACTGCATGCCTCTCGTGAAAAAGAAAGCGAACACAGTCCAGTACTCACCAGAGAAGCAGGTTTTTCTTCATCTTCCAGAAATGTGTTCTAAAACATCAGCCAATCATCAACCTGTTAACCTAACCCCAGCTCAGAGATGGAACTCGGATCCCATTGCCAAGTCAGCACCCTCAGGCACAAAGGTGGCAGGGGCGGGAGACACCACTTTCCCGAGAATCCTATCCCCACCCCCAACAGGGATCTGGACAGAGCAGTTAGCACAGATCAGCTTCTGACCAGCGGGGTGCCCCTAACCTAGACCCCTTGCCTCTCCAAGCCTGTTTCCCTCTCTTTCCCAGTTACTACTTGGGGCTTTTTGCAACGTCTATGGTGGCACAAGAAGTGCTCGGAAACCTGGTAGCTGAATTTAAGCGGAGGGGAGACTTTTCCGCACCCACAGCTACAGGGCGGCGAGAGCAGGCTTGCCAGGCAACCCTCGAAAGGCCTTCCGGGAAGAGGGGGAAGAGTGACGCTTGGGTGTGGGGGCACATACCCAGCAACCGGACGAGGCCGCCACCCCCAAGGCCCTCCTGGGCTTCGGATCCCGCGCCAACCCCTCGCCCAGGTCTCGGGGCGAACTCTCCGCTCCAGGCGGGCGGGGCGAAGGGAGGAGGGAGTTGAGAGTGGACGGCCGGGAGGGGGAGGAAAAGCGCAGACGCCAGGAACGCCCCGGGAGTGAGGAGAGGAGAGCGCGGGAGTCACGCGGAGAAGCCAAACTCGGACGCCGACCGGGCACTGGTGGCGCTGCAGGGGTCCCGGGGGGCTCCTGGACCTCCTACCCCAGACCCCTCCAAAGCAACTGGGGTAAACCAGACGCCCTGTGAGGCCAGCGCAGCTGCTGGACACGGTCGCCGGCGCCGCTCCAACCAGATCGCGACCGCTAAGCCCCTCCTTTCAAGAAACTCTAGGGCCGCCCCTGGAAGTGGCGGGGCGAAGGGACCGGAGGAGGGACCGGAGGAGCGAGGCGCGCGGCGCAGCGATGGAGCCGGACAGCGCGGGCGCGGAGGCCGGCATGGAGAGCGCGGGAGGTGACCCGTACCGGCGACCTGCGCGGCGCACGCAGTGGCTGCTGAGCGCCCTGGCGCACCACTATGGGCTGGACCGCGGCGTGGAGAACGAGATCGTGGTGCTGGCCACCGGCCTGGACCAGTACCTGCAGGAGGTCTTCCACCACCTGGACTGCCGCGGCGCCGGCCGCCTGCCCCGCGCCGACTTCCGCGCCCTCTGCGCTGTGCTGGGGCTGCGGGCGGAGGGGGCCACCGCGGCCGGGGAGGCAGCCGGAGACGCGAACTCCAGAGCTGTGACCACCGGGGACGCGGCCGCTGAGTTGGCCACGGACGGGGACTCAGATACCGACGAAGAGGCGCGCCTGGCGCTGCGCGCCGAGCCGCCGGAGCTCACCTTCCGCCAGTTCCACGCGCGCCTCTGCGGCTACTTCGGCACCCGTGCGGGGCCCCGGCTGCCCCGCGGCGCTCTCAGCGAGCACATCGAGACGCAGATCCGCCTGCGCCGTCCGCGCCGCCGCCGCCGCCCGCCCTGCGCGCCTGGCCCTGACAGCGGTCCTGACTGCGAGCGCGTTGCGCGGCTGGAGGAGGAGAATAGCAGCTTGCGCGAGTTGGTGGAGGACCTGCGCGCTGCGCTGCAGAGCAGTGATGCACGCTGCCTAGCACTGCAGGTGCGCGCTGGCCGCGGAGGGAGGGTGGTAACGCCTGGGAGAGGGCTCGAACTAAAAGCTGGCTGGCTGCGGAGCCCGACGGGACAGAGGCAGAGGAAGGGTAGACAGAGGGCAGCCCTACACCATCCCACCCCGCCTCAGCCCACTTGCATCCTGTCCCTGTTCCTCCCCATTCCACTCCAGTCCCCAACCCTATTCTTACCATCTGTTCCACTCCTGAAAACCCCAGTCACATTCAGACAACCATACCCCACTTTTCTGCTCCACCCCCGCATCATCGCGTCTTGCCCCTTCTAACCCAGGAATTGCACTTGTCTGGGTAGTCTCACACATTCCCTTTCAACAAGCATCTTTCTCTCTCCTTCCTGCCAGGCTTCTGGGAGGTTTAGGAGACAGAAGTGTGAAGAAGGCCCTGAGCTCACCTTTAAGGATCTCCCTGCCTCCTGGAGTAGACTGACAGCTCCTTCTGTCAATCAGCAACGACTTACGGGGCTCCCTGCGGGAGAAACAGACAAGTGAGAAATAGACAGGGTGGCTCACACTATGGATCAGGCACTCATGGGCCACCAAATGCCTGTGGGAACCAGACCCGCTCTGGGCTATTGAGAAGAAACCATGGGGTGAGATGAGGACCCAGCCTTAGCATCTGCGAGCCGTCGACAAACACTTAAGCACTGTGCCAGCTGTGCGCCAAGGGCAGTACTGGGCCGCAGGGGTCAGAGGAGGAAAGGAACAGCCCCTACCCCAGGCGACAACAGGCCAGGAAGAAAATGACGTTATATGACCCCGCTTTAGCTCAGGACACTGCAGAGTGCAGGAAAGTGGCAAGGTGTGGTTTTCAGTGTTGGTGTGCATGGAAGCCAGGGTGGAGGCGGGAAAGTACTCCTCTGATGTGGAATCCCAAGTAATGTACGGGGAGCCATGGGATGCGCCTGAAAGGTCTTCCGGCATCGCTCATGCTCGGGTATTTATTGAGCACCTACTATGTGCCAGGTTTGTTTTAGGCTCTGGGAACACACCAGTAAAGACAGACAGAAACCGCCCTCAAGGAGCCTCTAGTGAGCAGGCACGGGGAGGGCTGCAAGTGCCACTGGGGGGAGTCTAGGAGATGAGGAACTGCCACCCGGCAGGCTGAACGCCGCCAACACAGGAGTAGACCGAGACGAGGTGCGAGGTTGAAGAATCATTGGTACCACAGAGGGAACAGAATACTGGCGTCGTGTTTCAGTTTCCTTCATCAGTAAAAAAAAACGCTGGAGGGTTGCGGGGGCGGGCGAGGAGGAATCATTAGAGCTCCCGCCTCCCTAGGGATGTGGCGAGGGTTAAAGGAGCTCGGATGCACGGGACCTAAGGGCCTGGCACCTGGAAGCAGGCGGCGCCATAAACGTGCTCACGCGCTTCTGGGTGCGGAGGAATGGGGACCGCCGTCGTGGCGGGCGTTCGTCTGGTGCATGTGGCTGGGGCACTTACCCCCTGCCCCTGCTGCCCTGTCCCCGCAAGTCGGGCTCTGGAAGAGCCAGGCGAGCACCCACGAGATGGAGCACGGCGGACCGGAGGCTGCGGTGCGGGAACTGCGGCAGGCACAAGGCGCGCTGGCTGCGGCGGAGGCCCGCGCTGGGCGGCTGCGCCGTGGCCAGGCCGAGGTGCGGCGGCGCGCGGAGGAGGCCCGGCAGGTGGTGCTGCGCAGCCTGCACCGCGTGCGAGAGCTGGAGGCGCTGGCGCGACAGGTGCCCGGCTTGCAGCGCTGGGTGCGGCGGCTGGAAGCGGAGCTGCAACGCTACAGGTGAGCAGGGGCGCGGGCCCTGGGCCCAAGTGCCCCAATTCGGCTCCCATTTTCCCAGACTTCGGGTGTGCAAACCCCCTCCCACACGCTCTCGTGTTCCCCAGTTTCTCCATGCATTTATTCACGTGTTCTTTCATTCCTTTGTCAGTTCTCCATTTCTTAAGTCATAAGTCTATTCCATTGCTTGCTCTGCATCCATCTGCCCACCCATCCATTCATCCATCCATCTGTCCATCCACTCACCCACCCCACTCACCCATCCATCCATCCATCCATTCATTTGTCCATCCACTCACCCACCCCACCCACCTATCCATCCACTCACTCGTCCATCCACTCACCCATTCATCCATCCACCCATCCACTCACCGACCCACCATCTATCCACCTACCCATCATCCATCTATTCATCCATCCATCCACTCACCCACCCACCCATCCCCCCACCCATCCATCATCCATCCATCCCCCCACCCACCCACGCATCCATCATCCATCCTTCCCCCCACCCACCCACCCAGCCAGCCGTCCATCCATCCTCCTGTTCACCCACAAACACCCTCTATTTGTTTATCATAGATTGCAGTTGAATGTGCTTATTCTTATTTGTTCCTGGATTCGATCATAATGATAATAGCTTACAGTTACTAAGCACTTGCTGTGTGCCAGGCCTTGAGCTAAGTACTTTATGTGGCTTAACTCATTTAAGCCTCACAGCTGCCCTGTGAGGTGGGTACTGCTGTGTTTCCACTCTGTAGATGAGGAAACAGGTGTATAATGACTGCCTGTGCTAGCTCCACCAGGGCAGGAAGCTGGACTTGGGACCCAGATTCAAATCTTGGCAGGACTTTTGGCAGATGTGTGAGTGTGGGCAAGTCACCACCCCTCAAAGACCCTGCTTCCTCTTGGGTAGAATACAGATTGGGGTCCCTGCCTGCGGGAGTGGCTGTGAAGAGGCCATGGGCTCCTGCCTGGCACATGGTAGATGCTTGGTAGACAGACCCTCTCTCCCTTTCAAATCACAAGGCACCCCTGCCTGCCGGCTGGCCTGACTACACATTTGCTGAGCATTTTCTCTGTGCCAGGGGCCATCCCAGGCATCAGGGATGTGACCATGTGACTAGGACAGACTGAATTCCCTGCCCTGAGCAGCCACCTGTGAGCAGATAAGACCTTCACAGGAACAGATGTGTGGCAGCAGGCAGGATGTGGAGGACACTCATCAGCCTGCCCCCAAAGAAGTGACACTTGAGGGTAGGATGTTACTGGGCCAGATGGAAAGAGGAGAAGAGAGAACATTCTAGAAAATGGGAACAGTACGGGCAAAGCCCTAGGGCAGAAGGGGCCTTAGCACCATTCAAAAACTAAAAGGAAGCCCGAGTGGCTGGAGGGGTAGAGCTGGAGGTAGGCCCATTTAGGGCCTGGAAGGTGGCAGCAAGGACTTCAGTTTTTCCCTTAAGAGAAAGAACATGAAACCATGGGAAAGTTTTAAGCAAGGAGGTGACAGAAGCAGATTTACATTTCAATAAAAAGTTACCCTGGCTACAGTGTGACAAAGAGATGGGCAGACAGGGAGAGCAGAAGATAGTGCGGAGCCCAGTGAGGGGCTCCTGCCATCCTGGTCCTGAGAGGAAGGTGGTCTGGCCCAGGCTGGGGGTGGGGCAGGCAGAAGGGATGGCCTTGAACCTACTGGACATCTGAGGAGCTCACAACTGGGAGATGGGAAGGCATGGGGCTAGAAGGAGGCCTCCAAAGAGGCAGACTCTGGGCCAGCCTCCTGCAGCGTGCAGTGTTTGGAGAGCCACTTCCTGTTTGCATAGCTGATGGCTAAAGAGCAGGGCTGGTTGGCTTGAGGCCCACATCCAGCCTTGGAACTTTATCCAAGAGGAGAAATAAAGGGGCTCTTCTTTGTTTATTTCTGAAGTCACAACTAGTCCTCTATAGCAGAATGCTACAAGTGACTACAAACATTGGCATAGCCCTTTACAACAGAAAAAGTGGATTCATAGCCAATGCACCATTTAGTCCCCATAAGATTGTTCAAGGTAGGCATTTTATCCCCAGTTTACACATTGTGAGAAATGAGGCACTGAGAAGTTAAGTAACATACCCAAGGCCACACAGCCACAAAGCAGAAAAGTCAGAGCACTTTTCCCCCACTGCCTGTGTGCTTTGATTCACAGTTACACGATGGCTGCTGTGCCTCCAGACCTTCTATCTGCTGATTGGGCATAAGAAGAAACCTGGAAGGGCTGGTCCTGTTAGTCAGTCTCAAACAAAACTGGGGTTCTATTTTTTGTTCGTTTGTTTTTTGAGACAGAGTCTTGCTCTGTCACCCAGGCTTTTTCGCAATGGCGCAATCTTGGCTCACTGCAATCTCTGCCTCCCAGGTTCAAAAGATTCTCCTGCCTCAGCCTCCCCATAGGTGGGATTACAGACGTATGCAACCACGCCTGGGTAATTTTTGTATTTTTAGTAGAGACGGGGTTTCACCATGTTGGCCAGGCTGGTCTCAAACTCCTGACCTCAGGTGATCTACCCGCCTCGGCCTCCCAAAGTGCTGGGATTATAGGCATGAGCCACTGTGCCCAGCCAAAAGTGGATTCTGTTAGTAAGGAAGAAGGAGGAGCAGCTATTGCAGAGGCTTTGAAGGAAACACCTAGTGATGAGGAGATTGAGGACCAGAGAGCGAGTAACACTATGTGAAGGGCACACAGTGATTAGGCAGATGACTGTGTCACTCATTTCTCTGCCCCTCTAGAAATATGCTTTCAACCCTACCTTGCCCAGGAGGTTGACCACCTCTGCCCATTTTCTATGGTCAGAGTTTGCTGGTTTATGGACTGACCTGCCCCGAAGCTCTCACTCTGAGAAGAAGGGAAAGGAGAGGAGACAGAATAGCCATGGGCATTTATTGAGCATCAGCTGCGTACGAGGCACTTTTTCATGTGAGCTCATGGGGCCTCTGAACTAGTCTAAAAGAAAAGTGTTATTGTCAGCATTTCACAGACGAGAAAACCAAGACCAGGGAGGAAGCAGCTGTCCAGTGTGGCGCAGCAACTTAGTGGCAAGGGCAGGACTCACAGCCCAGCCTGATGGCCCCAGGCCACAAGCTCGAGTTGGGTTTGGTAATATGCACAAGTCCCCCTGGATTCTCCTACCCCGGAAACATCGGCCAGACATTTTACTGGCTGGGGAGGGTACAATTCACCTCTACTTTTGCTTTTCTCTTTCTCCTTCTTTCTTTTCCTTTCCTTTCCCTTCCTTTCCCTTCCCTTCCCTTCCCTTCCCTTCCCTTCCCTTCCCTTCCCTTCCCTTCCCTTCCCTTCCCTTCCCTTCCCTTCCCTCCCCTCCCCTCCCCTCCCCTCCCCTTCCTTCCCCTTCCCTCCCCTTCCCTCCCCTCCACTCCCCTCCCCTCCCTTCCCCTCCCTTCCCTTCCTTTCTTTTTTGAGATGGAGTCTCGCCTGTCACCCAGGCTGGAGTGCAGTGGCACAATCTCAGCTCATTGCAACCTCCGCCTCCCAGGTTCAAGCCATTCTTTTGCCTCTGGCTAATTTTTGTATTTTTAATAGAAACGGGGTTTCACCATGTTGACCAGGCTGGTCTTGAACTGCTGACCTTGTGATTCGCCCACCTCGGCCCCCCAAAGTGCTGGGATTACAGGCGTGAGCCAGCGCACCCAGCCTGCTTTTGCTTTTCAAGTGCCAGAAACTCAGATGTCCCTGACTATTGCGCTGAATCAACCCCCTCCTCTGCAGCTGGCCTAGGGGGCTGCAGTCTAGAGGAATTACAGGGAGGAAAGGGCCCCATGCCCCAAACAGCAGAGCCCCATCACACCCTCTTAAGTGACATCACTCTGGAATGTCTCCAGGTGCTCTGCAGATGTGTCTTTGGGGGGGAAAACAGAGCAATGACTGAACTCCCCCTGAGAATGACAGCTTGAAGCCATTTGGTTAGAATAAATGACCCAACTCACACTTTTCCAGCATCTCCCAGTGTTCAAAGCACTTTCACAGAGACCGACTCACTCCGATCTTCTCATCTTCCCTCTGAGGTTGGTATTATGTCATATGTTTCAAATGAGGATATAGACCCTTGGAGTTGGGAGTGGGTTTACTAAAGTCACATACCTGAACTCAGCTGAATTCAGACTGTGTTGAGTTTCCTAACTTTGAGTCAAACTCTGCCACTTTCCTAAAATGGGATCTCGATGACTCTATTGTTCATGTTAGGGCTTCTATTGAGTTCTTTTTCAGACCTGTACTTTTTTTTTCATCCTTATCAGTCCTTGTGTTGTGGGTTCTGTCTAATCCTTTATCTCTGTAGCATTCAACCATATTAATTTTACAGTCTCTTTTGGATTGCTGTAATTTCTGAGCTTCCTGAGATGTTTTACACCTGCTGTCTTTGTCATGATGAGACATTCTTGGCAGGCACTGTCATTTTGGGCTGTGAGCCCATCTTTGGCAGGGCCATGATCCTTGAGAGTCACACATAGAACCGGTTGTAGAGTTCCCTTCAGAGCAGTTCTCCATTTGCCTCCACTAGGCCCTGATTCTAGACCAGTTTTTAATTGTGATTCTTAGCTTGGAGTTGCCTAGCTACACAGGTAGTGAGAGATTGAGTCCCATACCTGGGAACAAAACCCCAAGGCCAATAGGTGGAATATTTTTCATCTTTGTTTATGGATAAGACAGCCCTTGCTGGCCCCTGGCCTCATGCAGGGAGTCTCCTTCTGTAACCCACTACGCAAGGTCTCCTGTCCCTAATCCCTCCATGGGCATTTCAGCTCCATCTCCTGCTTTCCACACAAGCTGGAGATCTCCTCTTCTTGATTTTGACTTTGGCTCTATACCCTTTTAAATAGTTCTATTTTATGCAGCATTTCAGCATATTCGTAGATGGAAGAGGGGCTTCCCATAGCACCTCAATCCACCATCTTGACCAGCAGCCTAAGAGGATGGACAGTAAATATGTAAGCAATTGGAGATATTTATTTAATTCATTCAACAGTATTTTCTAAGCAACTTCTGTGGACCAATCCCCATGCCAGAATCCTTGGGGACACAGAAATGGCAGTAGACATGTTAGGGCACAGGTGTGCCATGTGCTGAGGGGCCACGAAGGAGCTGCTGCTGCTGCTTTCAGAGTTGTAGGAGTTGCAGGTGAAATAGAAGCCCCCCAGGTGTCAAAAGGCATCTTCAGGCCTCCTAGAGCTGGGGAAGACTCAGGCACTCCCTGGCCCAGCCCCTGCCTGCTGAGGCATGCAGCCCTCCCAAGAGGCTTGTGGTCTCCTCACAGCCACATCAGCCTCTGATCCTGCTTCCCCACAGCTGGTCTCTGTTCAAACACGACCTCGTCTGAGGTGAGAAACTCAGCTCCTTATCCTTCAAATCCCACAAAATAGTCCATCCCCACACAAATTTTTATGCATAGTAGACATTACTGATTATTGGAGGGGGGGATTCTGTTGCAGTAATGCAAACAGCTTCATATGGAAAATCTGACATCACCATTCATAAAATGTCATTCAATCCCTGCCCAACCAAGGTGTTTCAGTGGCACTCTCCACCAAAACCACTTTCCACCTTTCTTCTCTCCTCTGTTTTCTCTTTCTTTTCTTCCTTTCTGTCATCCAGGTCTCCTGGGTGAGTGCCAGAAAGCCTAATGCAAACTGACCTAGGTGAAAAAGAAGTTAGTTCTTAGAACTGAAAAGTGTAGGCATGTCCAGCTTCAGACATGGCTGAATTCAGGTACTCACGTAGTATTACCAGGATATGCTGAAGCTCTGCTTTACTTTCTGGCAAGTTCTCTCCCCCAGTAGCCCTTGGGGTGCCAGGCTAACATCCCCAAAGCTCAGTCCGGTAGAAAGGCCATCTGTTATCTGAACCATCCCACTGAAGTCCTGGATATGGGCCTCATTCAGCCAACTTGGAAACATGTTCATCCTGAATTTATCACAGGGGCCAGGACAATTTGTTGCTCTGACTGGCCAAACCTTAGTCACATACCCACCACTGGAGTGAGAGCAAGGCCCATTGGACTCTGGAAATGAGATCCTCCCAGGAGAAACAAGGGACACTGTATCCCAGACACATTCAAGGAACACACCCCCTTGCCCCTCTCTGGAGCTTGCAGACCAATCCTTTTCTTGTCTGCGTAGAATAGCCCACCTGTGGCAGCTCAAGACTCTGAACTCTAAAGGTCCTGGGAGGAAACCTGGTTAGACACGGGAGCAGGCTTGTCTGGAGGTCAGCTTTTCCTGACTGCTGGGTGCTTTAGGGGTGGTTTCAGGGGGACTCTATGCCCTCACCAACCTGTGCCCATCCAGGTGATTTTAGGGCTCACTGGGGAGGGTGGACAGAAGAAGATTGTTATCCCCAGGTTCTGTCCATAGCTGGGAGCCCTCCAGAGGGAGCATAAGGGCTTGGCACTTCTGTGGCCTAGCACCCAGTCCAGCCTTGTCACATAGTAAGATGTGTGTGGACACACGAATGGGCCAGCGGGCATGGGAGTGGATGCTGTCCTCAAAAGTGGAAGAAAGGGCATAACGTCTGGGACTTCAGCACAAGGAGACCCCTAAGTGGTCCAGTGGCCTTGTCTTGCCTTGAGGGGTCCCCCTTGAGTCCTCAGTAGATGGTATCTGGTGGATTTGTGACATCTTGTCCTTTTGAAACCGCCCATGTCTCAGCCAGTTGCCTGGTCTGGCCCCTGACCCTGCTCTGAAGGCCCTGATAGGGCCTTCAGGACACCTGGGCAGGGCAGGCAGCCTAGGGCCAGCACCACCGGGCAGTGGCTGGCTCTCAAAAAGACAGAAAAGGCAGAGAGCCAGCTCAGCTCAGCTGGAACAAGGAGAGGCCTGGCGGCCTGGCCTCTGGCTTTGTTGTCGGGGGAGGATGAAAAGGCTGGGATGGAAGAAAGGGGGTGGGAGAGGGAGGAGGGGGGTCAATTGGCTGGTCACCATGGAGGGGACACAAAGGTGAGGCCATCTGAGGGCTGCCTCCTTTCTTCTGCCCCATTGCGGCTGCCTGGCCTGACCTGGGTGGGCCAAAGTCAGCGGGTCCGGGGCGGGAGGGAGGTGGATGGGTGGGGGCGAGCAGAGGGGGCATGGGGCACCATCTGGAGCTGGGAGGCCTCGGATTCCGTCGTCCTTGGAGGTGGGTGTGTGGGTGGCCTTGGTGAGAAAAGAGGCCTTTCCTCCTCCAGGAACAATACTCAGGCTCACAAAGAGGCAGACCCACTCGGGTACCCACTGCATGCCCCAGGCCCTCAGGATGCACAGGGGGCTCAGTGGGTGGGGGCCCAGGCTCAGAAGGCCCAGACCAATCTGGCTTTGATTCCCGGCTCCTCCACATGTGTGGTAGGAGCTAGAGCTGTTCCCTTCACTTCTGTGAGTCTCAGTTTCCTCGGCCGTAAAGTGGGTATAGGATTCTGTCTTGGCATAAACGTCGAGTGTGGCGGGGGAGGCAGCATGGTGGTAGAGCTCTGGGAGTGTGGCCTGCGGCAAGCCGTTCTCACCTCTGTGAGCCTCAGCTCATCTGTAAAATGAGATGAGAATAGTAATGATTATAATACCCACATCAGGCCGGGCGCGGTGGCTCAAGCCTGTAATCCCAGCACTTTGGGAGGCCGAGACGGGCGGATCACGAGGTCAGGAGATCGAGACCATCCTGGCTAACCCGGTGAAACCCCGTCTCTAGTAAAAAATACAAAAAAATAGCCGGGCGAGGTGGCGGGTGCCTGTAGTCCCAGCTACTCAGGAGGCTGAGGCAGGAGAATGGCGTAAACCCGGGAGGCAGAGCTTGCAGTCCAGTCTCGGCGACAGAGCAAGACTCCGTCTCAAAAAAAAAAAAAAAAAAAAAAATACCCACATCATGGAGTATTTGAAGATTCAACGTGCTGATGTGTTGAAAGTACCCAGAATAATGAAAGGCTTAATAAATATTGGAACTTATTGGGCTGGGCACAGTGGCTCACACCTGTAATCCCAGCACTTTGGGAGGCAGATCATCTGAGGTCAGGAGTTCAAGACCAGCCTGGCCAACATGGTGAAACCCCGTCTCTACTAAAAATACAAACATTAGCCAGGCCTCCTTGCACGCACCTATAATCCCAGCTACTCAGGAAGCTGAGGCGGGAGAACTGCTTGAACCCAGAAGGTGGAGGTTGTAGTGAGCCAAGATTGTGCCACTGTACTCCAGCCTGGGTGACACAGCAAGACTCCATCTCAAAAAACAAAAAAAAAAGAAAGAAAGAAAGAATGAAGTGGGGACACTCATTCTTGTCTATCCAAAAAAGCAAGGCCTTTCCAGGGCAGGATCACAAAGGGGCAGGCCTTGGAGAGCAAGGAGGCAGAGGAGGAGGAGCCGTGGGCTATCTGTCGAGGTGGCCAATCAGTGGTGTCCCCAGAGAAACCTGCCCTCATTCAAATGCATTCCCCTAGCTGTAATTCTGGGAGGACAGAGCCTGGGCCCACACTTTGGTCTCACAGCTTAGAGATACACCCTCTCCTGAGCCTGAGGCTTTGCACCCCTCCCAGAGAGAGGGGCCTTGACTGCACAAGCTAATATGTACAATGAATGCATCCTTCAGAGAAGGAAGGAGCCTAGAGAGGGATGGTAATCTGCCCAGGCTCACCCAGTAAATCAGGGGCACAGCCAGGCTGGATTCAGTCCACGAGTTTGTGGCTCTTTCTGCTACTTCCCACAGGTGGGTTGGAAATAAGCTTCAGCCTTTTCAGGCCTGAGGCAGCCACAAAGAACATGGGGTGGGCTGAAGTGCCAGACCAGTCACCCTTGGCCATGACCTGCCTCATCTGCTAACCTATGTATGTTGCACATTTTCTTTGGTGTCTTGATGCTTCTGGGGAAGCTACAACTCAACTTGCTTGTGCCTCAGTTTTCTCATCTGGAGAATAGGTTAATTTTAGTACCTACCTCACAGGGTAAGAATCCAATGAGATAACAGAAAGCATTTAAAATGATGCCTGGCACATAATAAGCCCTCCTTAAATGTCATTGTCAGCTGGCCCTGGCCTGTGGGATGCATTCCCACCTGTGGGGTGTGCCTGTGTTTGCTGCACACTCCTCGGATGGGCTTTCGGCCCCTGTGCCTCCAGCACTCTCTATCCACCTGGATCTCTGCTTGTCCCTGCCTGGTTCTACTCACTCCTGCTCCACATAGCTGGGAACATGGCTGCAGGGACCCCAGATTCATAACTTTTCAAATTCTGTGACCCAACATTCTGCTTCCCAGCACCTGTAGATAAAGTCCTAGGAAAGAACGTGGATTGGCCCAACCTGGGTCACAGCACCGCCTCTAGGCCGAGACCAGGACCAGGCTACTAGGATAGTCCTGTTGGCCTGGACCAGGGCACACACTCAACCCTGAAGTGGGCCAAGAGTTGGGTGGCCATAGAGGTGGGACAACTCCCAAAAGGAAGGTTGGTGCTGTTACTAGGAGACAGAAAAGGATGCAGGTTAGACAGAAACAGCAAATGTTCACCTCATGAATTTCTCCTTAGAAGTGAAAATTCAAGAAACGTAAAGGCTACAGCTCAGCACCAGGCAAAGAGAAGGTGGAAGAGTGGACACTGGGCCTCCAAGCCAGGCGTTGGGCATTTTTTTTTTTTTTTTTTTTTATTTGAGAGGGAATCGCACTCTGTTGCCCAGCCTGGAGTGCAGTGGCGGGATCTCAGCTCACTGCAAGCTCCGCCTCCCGGGTTTATGCCATTCTCCTGCCTCAGCCTCCCAAGTAGCTGGGACTACAGGCGCCCGCCACCTCGCCCAGCTAGTTTTTTGTATTTTTTAGTAGAGACGGGGTTTTGCCGTGTTAGCCAGGATGGTCTTGATCTCCTGACCTCGTGATCCGGCCGTCTCATCCTCCCAAAGTGCTGGGATTACAGGCTTGAGCCACCGCGCCCGGCCGCGTTGGGCATTTTTTATGTAGTGTAGTAGTTTTCCAGAAAGTCAAAGGGCCTGGTGCATGGGTAGTTTTCCTCATTTAAGGTGGTCTCATCCAAAAAGAAAATCTCTCCTCACATAAGGATATCTGTTTACCCACAAGGAGACATTGGAAGAAAAGGCCAGTTCCTGGGTGGAGGCCTGGCTTGTCCTGTAGCTCCGGAGGTGCCAGTGTCAGGACTTTCACATGGCCTGGCCTAAGTCAGGGGTAGTATATATGGTTCTGCAGACCCAAGCCGGGTGAGCTCTGGAGGACACAAGGGGGTGGGCATCATGATCGCCAGATTGTTTTGACGGTACAACCTGGGATATAGACGGCCAAAGTGGTCTTGTGTAGAAAAAAAATGACAAAAAATAAAAATATGCCTCCTTTGGATGGAGAGGGTTCTATATTATATTGGATTTTTTAGTTGCTAATGACTAAAACCACTCTCACTGCCTTATGCCAAAAGAAAAGTAGGAACGGCACTTATTTATCAACTAAAAATCTTAAGCGTATGTAGCTTCAGGCATGGCTAGATTCGGGAGCTCAAGTTATGATACCTGGAATCTCTTACTTTCTATCCTTTATCTTGTCTTTTTCCTAGTTGGCTCTGATCTCAGACATTCTTCCCATAAGGTAGCAAGACAGCTACCATCATCATCAGGATTAGCTCCTATCCTCCCAATCACCCCCAACAGAAACACTTTCTCTTTCCTAGTAGTTCCAACATAGGCCACGCCCCTCCTGGAACCAGTCACTGATACCAGGGAAATGGAGCATGCTGATTGGCCAACCTAGGGTCATGTGACTACTCTGGACCAATCACTGCCACTCCGATTAGCTAGGCCTGGCTAAAACAGTCTCACCCTTGGCCCTGCCCGACACATTGGCCAGGAGAAATGGAGGAGTCGATTCTCCAAAGAACAGTAGTCAGGGGGCTGGACGGGCGGCTACTTGTAGGCAATGATGGCACCCAGTCCCCCTCAGCCAGGCAGAGGACCTGGCCCAGGAAGGGCGGTGGCTTCTTTGTGACTAGGCAGGGGCCAGAGGGACTGTCAGAATCTGCTCTGAGTTGGGGGTGGGGGTGTTTCCGGAGACGACTGAGGTGACTGGAGAAGCCTGGAGCCACCCAGTCAGAGACCCAGGAAGGGGCAGACAGAGTCTTCAGACTCTTCATTTTGCCTCTTCATGATTTTCTGTCAGAAATAACCACTGACTTTTCATTATTCAACCAAATTCTGTCAAGTGGCCGGAGAGGGCCCATGCTGTCCTGGGCATGAGGGAGGCAGCTGGGAAGAGGCAGAGACCCTGCCCTCGTGGGCCCACTCTCAGTGCGGGATGCTGTCGACCACCAGTAACTAAGCAGGTGGACAAAGGGAGGGTCGGGGAGTGTGTGAGTCAGCTCAGGCTGCTGTGACAAGCCCCACGGACCGGGGGCTTCAACAACAGGCATTTGTCTCCCACAGCTCTGGAGGCTGACCAGAGTGCGGCGTCAGCAGCGTTGGCTTCTCATGCGGCCTCTCTCTTGGGCTAGCAGACAGGGCCTCTTTCTCCCTGTATCCTCACGTGGTCTTCCCTCTGTGCGTGTTTCTGTCCTAATCTCCTCTTCTTAGAAGGACACCAGTCAGACTGGATTAGGGCTCACCCTAAAGACCTCATTTTAACTTGATTACCTCATTAAATGTCCCATCACCAAATAAGATCACATTGTGAGGAACACTGGGGGTCTGGACAGCAACATATGAATTGGGGGCCGGGCGTGGTGGCTCACGCCTGTAATCCTAGCACTTTGGGAGGCCGAGGCGGGCGGATCACAAGGTCAGGAGATCGAGACCACGGTGAAACCCCGTCTCTACTAAAAATACAAAAAATTAGCCGGGCGCAGTAGTGGGTGCCTGTAGTCCCAGCTACTCAGGAGGCTGAGGCAGGAGAATGGCGTGAACCCGGGAGGCGGAGCTTGCAGTGAGCCGAGATCACGCCACTGCACTCCAGCCTGGGGGACACAGCGAGACTCCGTCTCAAAAAAAAAAAAAAAAAAAAATATATATATATATATGAATTGGGGGGACACAACCAGCCCATCACAGGAGACTTCTCTGAGGTGTGGCCTTGGAATTGAGGCCTGAGTGGCAAGGTGGGGCCAGTGACTTGTGTGATCCAGGGCAGAGGCGACCCCCATAGCAAAAAACCACAGGGCTGGGCACAAGCTTGGCTTGTCTGCTCTGCCTGCACGGGGAGGAGCAAGTTGGAACCAGACTGGATGCGGAGGGGCCAGTGAGGAGGAGGAGCAGGTGAAGAGCCCTCCTCAGCTGTGCACACCGAGTCCTGCTAAGTCTCAGTTCCACGTGGCTCAGACCTGCCCGCTACTCTCCAGCTGCACCCACCACCCAGCCTAGCCCAGCACCACACCTGGACAGCTGTCCTGGCCTCCTGACTGGTGTCCCAGCTGGCTCAGAACCACTGACCACACAGTGCCAGGTTAATCTTTTCAACACCCAGATCCCACCTCAGGCCTCCCTACTCACAATTCTCCCATGACCTCCTCTGGTGACCGTCTTGACCCCGAGTGACCAGGCCCTTTCCCATCATCTGCTGCAGCCACACTGACCCTCCAAGTCTCCCCTCCTCAGGCCCTTTGGGCATAAGGCTCCCTCCACCATCCACAAGCCTACTCCTGACCAATCCACATTCACCCTTCAGGTCTTGCCAGACCCCAACTCTTTAGGGAGGCCCCATCTCCATCTACAGTCTCTCCCTGTTGTCTTTCACCGCCCCTGACCTTTTCATGCCATTGCTAAGGACAGTGGCTGGCTCAATAATTCATCCTTCGGTGAATTACAGAACTAAGTCAGCAGCTTGGGCTGGCAGGGCCTTAGAGGTCACCAGCCCAGACTGACACCCTGCACGAGGCCCCAAGAGCTGAGTGTCTGTGTCTGCTCGCACGATCCTGTCGCACCAGTCCCACAGCCATCCCCTGCTCAGTAAAGTTGGGGGGTTCCCGAGTTCAGGTAGGGACCAGAGAGGAGTCACAGAGGACCCCTGAAGACTGTCCCTGCACCCCTTGTGATCTATTTTCCGCACTTCCTCTGCCGCCCCCTGCCCCCCACCCCTCAAGCTGTTCTTCCTCCTGTTGTTCTCTTGTTTTCACATGCTGCTCTCGGTTTCCTGTGAGGCTGCTTAGCTCAGGAAACGCCATGCAGCAAAGGAAGCCACTGTGTGCGAACCTCCAGGACCTCCCAGGGTAGGTGCTGCAGCGTGGCTGTGGCCTGATGGCCCACAGTAGCCTGGCTGGGTTCTGGGGAACCAAGGGAGAGGTCAAGCATCACATCAAAGCCAGGGGGATGCATCAAAAGCTCATTACACCCCCGGGGCTCAGTTTATTCTGGAGTAGATGAGAAATGTCACTGGTGTCTTTTTCTCTCTGCTTCTTATGCTCTGAGCCGCTCAGCGACTCAGCAAGTCTCAGGAAGCTGCAGAGCTCACAGGTGTGCCCGTGTCTAGAGCCTCTGGGGAAGCCCATGAGCAGTGCCTGTGAGCTCCACCTGCCTGCCAGCTTCCCTTCTGTGGATTCCAGACTCGCTTAGCCAGCCCCCATGATCACACAGGCCACCTGCTTGTGATAAAGCCCTTGAGACAGAGCTACAGCTGCAGGCATGGCTGTAGATGGATTCCGCACACTGGCCCCACTTCTCTGGTCAAACCCTGACTCGTACAGGGGCTGAGGCAGGAGGCACTGCACTAAGGACTTTATCTGTACAACCTTATTGCACTCCTAAGCAGTGCTGTGAGTGGTTTATCAGTGATGATGCTTTATGTTGCAAGAACATAAAACCCAACTCAGAATGGCTTAAACCACAAGGACATTTATTATCTCATGTGAGAAGTCCAGGGGAGAGCAGTTCGTTGGCAGTTCAGTAAAGTTTTCAAGGACCTGATTCATCTTCCACTCTGTCTTCCTCAGCTTGTCATTTTGGCCTGTCAGCAAGGGCCCCTCATGGTTACAAGAGAGCTGCCATGGCCTCAGGCATCACTGCCATATCCGCAGGTCCTCCTGGCAGACTTCCCCTCACCTCCCTTTGGCCAGAACTGCATCACATGTCTGCTCCTAAACCAACCTCTGGCCACATGAAGGAGGCTTCATGATTGGCTTAGGCCGGTCAAGTCTCTCTGGGAGCACAAGGCCACAGTCAGGGTTGAGCTGACAGCAGATGGGGTGTGGTTGTTTGGATGGCTGAATTTGGTTTCTATCACAACCATAGCTGATCACCACACTCTTAGTTACTTGAAACAACACCCACCTGTGACCTCATAATTCCGTAGGCCGGAAGTCCAGGCGGGTGTGGCTGGCTTCTCTGCATAAGCTCGCACAAGGCCAAAAGCAAGGCACCCTTGGCTGGGTCTGGAACCCCTGGGAAAGCTCATTCCAGTGTGGGCAGAATCCAGCTCCTTTTGGCTATGGGACCAAGGCCCCCTTTCCTTGCTGGCTATGAGCTGGGGTTGCTCTCTGCATTCCTTCACCCACATTGCTTTCATCTTCCAGCCAGCAACAACCTGCTCCATGTCCTTCTCGCACTTCACATCTCTCTCACGGCCTCTTCTACATCAGCCCAGAAAGCTGTCTGCATTTCAAGGGACTTGTGTGATTAGACAGGGATAATCCCCTGTCTTCTGGCCAGCTGTGCCATAGAACGTCATGCCATCTCCGAGTGATAGGCTCACTTCACTCACAGGCTTTGGGAATTAGGGTGTGGAACTTGGGGGCCCATTCCTAGACATTCTGCCCACCCCGGTGGTCACCATAGTGCCTACCCCCATGAGGCAGACATTTCGTTGGAAAAATAGTTAACCTCAGAGAGGTGAAATGAGTTTCTCAAGGTACCAGCCAGGGAGTTATGGTTGCAAACAACAGAAATCAATGCTGGTCATCGAAGCAAGAAAATAACAGCCCTCCCTCCTGACTACCATATGGTATGCAGTCCTGGCCATACAAGAGGGTCCCCATCCCCCTCAGGGTAGTCTTTTTATCCACAGCC
Organism: Macaca mulatta; assembly: GCF_049350105.2. NCBI lineage: Eukaryota > Metazoa > Chordata > Mammalia > Primates > Cercopithecidae > Macaca > Macaca mulatta. Next base: position 154,962,020 of record NC_133407.1, on the reverse strand, counting down.
AGATGCTTGGTTTCATTTATTCCCTAACCTAATAGGGTTAGTTCTCTTAGCAAATCCAGAGGTACTGGCTGACCTTGGGAGTAAAGATGAGCCCTCAGTTCTCCAGCTCACTAAACATGTTTGCCTTGGACTAAATTGTCTCCACGGGGAGCAGAAGTCATCAGTTAAATCCGGGATTAGCAACTACAGCCTGTGGGCCAGTCCAGCTCCACCCCTATTTTTATACAATCCACAAACTAAGAATAGTTTTTACATTTTTAAATGGTTGGGAAAAAACTAAAAGAGGGATATTTCATGACATATGAAAATTTCATAAAATTCAAATTTTAATGTCGATGAATAAAGGTTTATTGGAACACAGCCATGTCCGCTTGTTTGTATATTCTGTGGAACTGCTCCTGTGCAGAGTGGAGTAGCTCTGACAACAACCTCATGGGCTTCAAAGCCTGAAGTATTTTCTCTCTGGCCCTTTACAGCATAAGTATGCCAGCCCTGAGTCAAATGACAATGTGCTGGTCATCGGTGGCCAGCAATTCCAACCTTGGGATTCCTCATGTATCCTGAGCAGGGGACTGGGCAGGGGCAGGAATGGACTCTCTCGCCTCTTGGTCCCACACGCCTTCCTGCCCTTCAGGCAGTCCCTCCCCGGTGATTTCTGTGTATATTCTTGTTGGGATGTGTTCTTGCAAAGCGAGTCTTTCGGGGTCTGTTTGCACCCAATCGGCGGCCTTGTGGCACATGTCTAGCCGTGCCTCTGACTCCCCACTCGGTGTTGGAGTTCCCACCCAACCCAAATGTTGTTCTGTGGGTGCATCTGCCCACTGCTTCTCCCCTCTGCAAACTCCTCCGTCTACTCCCAGGGGTGGACACTAGGCTGCCTCCAACTGGCCACCACTCCAGATGACACCAAGTGCCTGTCCTCCCCCACGCCACCGTGCAGCAGCCTGCTGTGAGAACTGTCCCAGGAGAGGGGTTGCTGGGTCTTGTGGAGACACATACATGATTTGACCAAGTGATGCCCACCGGCCCCAGTGTGTTCTTTGATGTAATCAAATTCACCAAATTCTTTTGGCTTTATGATTTTTGCCTTTGAATTCTTGAGTGGTCCTCCTTTCCTAGGTCACAAGAGTATTCTGCTGGACATTCTTTTGTTTTAATCGTATCTTTTAGGTCTTCAGTCCACCTGGAGTCTACCCTTTTGGGTGATGAAGACAGGGACCCAGCTTTAAGTTTGTCCTGGGTAGGTTTAGGTTTAGCGAGGGCTGGCTACCTTCACTCACGTGGGATTTAGAAGCCCAGTCAGCCCACTTATCGGTGTTTGTCTTAGTGGTTTGCTCATCAGTCCAATAATTCCTCTGAGGATGTGGGACTGCAGAAGGACACTCACTTGTATATATTTTGTGTTTATATAAACGGTCACATTCTAGATTCATATAATTGTAGTACAAACAAGTGAGAACTACAGTTCTGGGAAAAATGACTGTAAATGATTTAACTTTTAATATAAGTTGCAGATCAGCACTGTCCAACTGGATTTTATGAGATGATGAAAACGCTTTCTGGCTGTGCTGGTAGCTGTGAGCCACGGGTGGCTACTGAGCACCTGATGTAGCTAGTGCAACTGAGGAACTGAATTCTTAGTTTTATTTAACTTTGATTAAATTTACTTTTTTTTTTTTTTTTTTTTTTTTTGAGACTGAGTTTCACTCTTGTTGCCTAGGCTGGAGTGCAATAGTGTGATCTCAGCTCACTGCAACCTCTGCCTCCCAGTGATTCTCCTGCCTCAGCCTTCCGAGTAGCTGGGACTATAGGCACCCACCACCACGCCCGGCTAATTTTTGTATTTTAGTAGGGACAGGTTTTCATCATGTTGGCCAGGCTGGTCTCGAACTCCTGACCTCAGGTGATCCACCCACCTCAGGCTCTCAAAGTGCTGAGATTACAGGCGCGAGCCACCACGACCAGCCTGATTAAATTTAAATAGCCACCTGTGACTGTGGTTACCACATTGGACGATGCAGGCCAGATTAAAACACTGGGATACCACTGCAGAAATTTATGCATTTATTTGAGGTTTTAGGGGGTAAAATGAGAAATGGAAAAGGAAAGATGAACAAGCAAGAAGCTGTAAACAGAGAATGGGAGTTAATATTTGTCAAGTGTTTACTGTGTGCCAGACACATACATCCCTAATTTAGCCCTGACTTGCACCCTATGAGCTTGGGTGACTTATTCCCATTTAAAAGACTGGGAAGGCTGGACACAGTGGCTCATGCCTATAATCCCAGCATTTTGGGAGGCCAAGATGGGTGAATCACTTGAGCCCAGGAGTTCAAGATCAACCTGGGCAACATAGTGAGACTCCATCTCTATAAAAAATACAAAAACTGGCTGAGCGTGGTGGCGTGCACCTGTGGTCCCAGCTACTGAGGAGGCTGAGGTGGGAGGATCACTTGAACCTAGGAGGTTGAGGCTGCAGTGAGCCAAGATCACGCCACTGCATTCCAGCCTGGGCAACAGAGTAAGACCCTCTCTCAATAAATAAATAATAAAATGATGGGGAAGTTGAGTCTCAAAGAGGTGAAAGACTTGGTAAGGCACGCTTATTGGAGTGGCTGGCCCAGGATTAAACAGACACAGGCCAGATACCCCTCTTAAAAGGCTGTGTGAGCCCAGAGGCTCCAGGGGAGGGGGCCAGGAAGGTTACAGGCTGGCTGGGCGCTCGCAGATGGGAACCCTGGACACCACCCTTCTAAAGGCTGGGCATGGTCCAGTGTGCTGACCCAGCAGCCTCCAAGTCCAAATCCACAGGGGTGGGCACCTCATAGTCCCAGGGTGAGGCTGCCGTGGCCAGTGGGATCTAAGCCTGAGAGCTGGGAGGGGTCTGGAACAGGGCATCTCCTTGGGAGCAGTATCTCCCCAGGGACTTTCTGGAAATTCGTAGGGAGGAGGGTTTGCCTCAATGACTGGAAGGGTGGTGCTCCTGACAGGTGAGGGGCCCTGCCAGGGAAACAAGCCTCTGGGCAGATCCTGTACAACCAAGCATCACCCCAAACCCCACATGAGCTCCATGTGTCCTGCTGGACACATTTGTGCTGCGCAAGCCTCACTTTTGCCATGATGATCTGAGGCTGGAGCCCACCTCTGTCTTATGTATAAACACAGGGTTTTCCACAAGGTTTTAATATACAAAGGGTTTTCCAAGAATCTGATGCTGTGTGAGTTGAGGGAAGGTCACACTTTGTTTTGTTTGGCATTTTCCAAGAGTTGCTCATCATTTCAGAGGCACATCAAAGACAGTGACAACACTCATGGTGCTGAAGCTGCTGGCAGGGAATGCCTGGCCTGTAGTCCCAGCTACTGGGGAGGCTCAGGCAGGAGAATCGCTTGAACCCGGGAGGCAGAGGTTGTGGTGAGCTGAGATCGCGCCATTGCACTCCAGCCTGGGCAACAAGATTGAAACTCCATCTCAAGAAACAAACAAACAAAAAAAAACCCAAAAAACAAAAAACACTGGCAGTCCTTATGCTTGTACTCCTGTGAGTCTGCATAGGTGTCTGTCTATTTATCAATCCCTCTATTAATCTGGATATTTTAAAATGCCAAATATAGGGAAAGATTATCAACAACATTCAATTGAATGTTACCTGGCCCCTCTTAAATTTAAATGTATCCATCACAGGCAGGTTTAAGTATCTGAAAATTTCATTGTTTATGAGTATTTACATATCGAAATGTATATCATAAAACTCCTTTCCTTTTCTTTCTCTTTTAAATTACCATTAGGGCATCACATTAATTTTCTTGAAGTACATCTGAAAATAGGGCATATTATGTATTCAGTTCATTTTGGGATAGCACAGGGCCATTGTAGAAAGAGGGTGTCAGTATGTTAGGGTCGGGGTCCCCTGCTGTGAGGGGCAGAGGTGGCTGGGGCAGGCACAGAGCTCTGCTCTCACAGCACCCAGAGCTCACCGTGTGCTGGTGTCTAAGCATTTGCCAAGCTTCAGACCTCCTAAGATCCATGTCATTTTTTTGTCATATCTATATAGCACCTGTATTATTTAATTAATATTTTTCCTTAAATTGACTCACTTGTTTACCTAGATAATTGTAAAAGGAAGTTATATCACTGTCATAAATGTAAAACTAAGATGGTTTGATGTGCTCATTAAATTTTTTAGTACACATTAAAATAAATGCTTAACTGTTTACAACAAGTGCACATACTCCTAGCCATTCATCTGAGTGCCACCTAAAATTATCTCAAATATTAGCAGGGGCAGGAGCGCCACAAAGTTTAGAAGGACTATGTCATTTTATTTCATCCTCATAGGACCTCCAGGCCCAGCTAGTACAGAGCCCCCAGCAGTGTTGACTGATTAATCAATCAGGAAAATGAAATGGAGGCTCAGAGAGGGGGAGGGAGTTGTGCAGGTCACACAGCGAAGCCACAGTCCGGAGGGTGGAACCCAGGTTTGCAGCTCCTGAGATCCACCTCTTTGCATCACAGAACTAAAGGGGGGGTCTGTTGCATGAAGATCTGGAGCCAGGAGCCAGGAGTCACCAGTGCAGTGGAAGGGAGGAAGAGCAACATCTGGCCCTTGTCAGATTGTGTAACCCCCTGGGCTGGTGGCCAGATGTGACCATCGGCCTCCAGCAGGAGGAAGACATCAGAGGCTCACCCAGCCTCCGGGTGCTGTGCAGATGTGGCCAGCTGGAGGGAACACCCAACCGCACACAAGGACTCTGGGGTCTGCCAGGAAGTGAGGATGTGAAGGGAGAGTGGGTGGCTACCAGGGCCTGCCTTTCCCCAGAACTGCCTGGAGCCCTGACAGAGGTGCTTCAGTAATGCCCGTTGAGTGACAAGTGTCTCTGCAGCTCACAGAAGGCCCCCAGCCCATTTCCCCCATGGCTTCCGAAAGACAGTGGCCCAGAGGTGCGGCAGGCAGGAGTGAATGTGGGAGTTGCAGGCCGGAAAGCACAGGGCAGGGAGGTTGGGCCTTTGCCATGCTTTTCCAGCACCGGTTCCCAAGCTGTGGTTTGGAGCTGAGAAGTCTCTGACTTCTGACAGTTGCTAGCCTCTCTTGGATGGACAGAGAACAGCCTCGGGTTCAGAGGCAGACAGAAAACAAGATCTAGCTACAACTGACTAACTGCGTTTTATTGTTGCTTTATGTATTTGTAAGGTGTTAAAAGGAAAAACTTTAGACAAATTAAATTTAACAGAGTTTACTTGAGTAAAGAACAAGTCATGAATTGGGCAGCTGGCAGGGCCAGCAGAGGTTTGGGGAGCTCAGCCTGCTATTTGTTACAAACATATGCTTCTAAATTGGGATTTGATTTCTTCACATACTAAGTTCGGCTTCAGATCATCACTCAAAGTACAGAGACAGCCTCGGGCTAATGGCCTCTTGCTTCTTTTTTTTTTTTTTTTTTTTTTTTTTTTGAGACGGAGTCTCACTCTGTCCCCCAAGCTGGAGTGCAGTGGCGCGATCTCGGCTCACTGCAAGCTCCGCCTCCCGGGTTCACACCATTATCCTGCCTCAGCCTCCTGAGTAGCTGGGACTACAGGCGCCCACCACCACGCCCGGCTAATTTTTTGTATTTTTAGTAGAGACGGGGTTTCACCGTGGTCTCGATCTCCTGACCTTGTGATCCGCCCTCCTCGGCCTCCCAAAGTGCTGGGATTACAGGCGTGAGCCACTGCGCCTGACCATTTTTTTTTTTTTTTGAAATGGAGTCTTGCTCAGTCACCCAGGCTGGAGTGCAGTGGTGTGATCTCGGCTTATTACAAGCTCTGCCTCCTGGGTTCACGCCATTCTCCTGCCTCAGCCTCCCAAGTAACTGGGACTACAGGTACCCGCCACTCTGCCTGGCTAATTTTTTTTGTATTTATAGTAGAGCTGGGGTTTCACCATGTTAGCCAGGATGGTTTCGATCTCCTGACCTCGTGATCCACCCACCTTGGCCTCCCAAAGTGCTGGGATTACAGGTGTGAGCCACCGCGCCTGGCTGCCTCTTGCTGCTTAAATTTAACAGTGGTTACTATTTATGGCAAGAGATGCTGGGTTTTCATTATTGGTTATAATATTTACTACAAAATAAAATATGTATTAGTAAATAAAAGGACAAATGACCAAAAATGTCTGCAGCTTAGGAATCTGCATTATCCTATCATGTAGGGTCCACCCCTCTGAGGTGCACAGAGGACTTAGCCCCATTCCACAGGACAAAGCTGATAGGAACTGGGAATGGTGGGACTCAACCCATGTCTTGTGGCTCCAGATCTAGTGCTCTTCCTTCTCTGGCCTTTCTGGAACAATCCAAGAGCACGTGAGTAGGTGATAGGAGGAAACTGGATGCTTACCCAGGCTCTGGTCTTGTCCCTGGCCTGGCCTTTCCTTGCTCTTCCTCCCCTAAATCTCATTCATTCATTTGACAAACCTTCATTGGGCCACTCTGTCCCTGTGCTAACTGTCCTCAAGGAAATCCCAGTCTGGTGAGAGAGAAACACCATAAGACACCACACGAGGGCTCTGGGAGCCACATCTCTGAGAGGTGTCTTATTCGTATTTATTTGTTCTGCTGTAACAGAATACCACAGACTGGGTAATTTATAAAGAAAAGAAATCGGGCTGAGTCTGGTGACTCACACCTGTAATCCCAGCACTTTGGAAAGCCGAGTCAGGCAGATCACTTGAGGACAGGAGTTCAAGACCCTCCTGGCCAACATGGTTAAAACTCGTTCTCTACTAAAAATACAAAATTAGCGGGGCATGGTTGCACACACGTGTAGTCCCAGCTACTCGGGAGGCTGAGGCAGGAGAACCACTTGAACCTGAGAGGTAGAGGTTGTAGTGAGCCAAGATTGCACCACTGCACTCCAGCCTGGGTGACACAGCAAGACTCCATCACAAACAAACAAAAAACAGAAATTTAGCTAAGTGTTCTGGAGGCTGGGAAGTAAACGGCATGTCACATCTGGCCACAGGCTTCTTGCTGCATCATTCCAGGGAAGAAGGTGGAAGAGCAAAAGAGGGAGAGAGGGAGACAAATGCATTCCTGTATCTGGAGCCCACTCCTGCAGTAATGGTGTGGATCCACTCGTGAGGGCAGAGCTCTCATGGCCTGATCACCTCTTCAAGGCCCCACCTCTCTACACTGTTGCATTAGGGATTAAGTTTCCAACACGTGAACTTTGGGGGACACATTCAAACCATAGCAGAGGGAGAGGTGAGTTCTGAGAAAGTGACATTTTTGTTGGGGTGGGAGAATAAAGAACCAGGAGGATTTTCTGGGCTCTACTTGCTGGAGCTGGGGTGTGTACCTTTCAGGCAGAGGAATCTGTGTGGGTTCAGAATGTGGTCGTTTGACAAGTTTGTTTGCATAAAAACACTTAAGACAGCACCTAGCATACTATAAGCTCCATAGAGGCATTGGCTATGGTTATTATCATGTGCAAAGACCTCAAGGGTGAGGCACAGGAAGTTCAGTGGGTCTGGCTGTGCTGCCCATGGGTCATTGCCAGCAATGATACTGGAGGGCTGGGCTGGGTCAGATCTTGGAGGCCTCTCAATGCTGTGCTAAGAACACGTTTGTTTGTTTGTTTGTTTGTTTGTTTTTGAGACAGGGTCTCACTGTCATGTTGGAGTGCAATGGTGTGATCTTGGTTCACTGCCACCTCTGCCTCCCAGGCCCAGGTGATCCTCCCACCTCAGCCTCCAGAGTAGCTGGGACCACATGCATGTGGCCACCACACCTGGCTAATTTTTGTATTTTTGGTAGAGATGGGGTTTTGCAATATTGCCCAGGCTGGTCTCGCACTCCTGAGCTCAAGTGATTCACCTGACTCCCAAAATGCTGGGATTACAGGTATGAGCCACTGCGCCCAGCCTGACACTCAAGTTACTTCTGTTGTCCATATGGAGCCACAGAAGCATTTTAAAAGCTGACCTTTGATCCTTTCAGCAGCCAGAGTGGAGTGGAGACTGGAGGGGTGGAACTGAGGTGGGAAGCGGGGCAAGGGGACATTTTTCCATCCATAGGGCCCACCTGAACAAAATATGTCTTCCAAACGAATTTTGCATTGTAACTTCAGAAACTCCTTGTGGTGGGCTGAGATATTAGGGATCTGGACCTCTCTGGGAAGACACAGTAGGCTCCGGGGCTAGGTGTGTCAGAGCTGTGTTCAAGGAAATGGCCATGACGACACATGGTCGTGGGCTGCTGCTGGATCCAGAGAGTAAAGACAGACAGCATATTGCAGGGGCAGGGGGCAGCTTGGTAACCTTAGAGCTGGGGGTCAGGATGCTGGACCTGCAAGTCAGGAGCAGGAGCTCCCAGCCACTGAGTGTGACAGAGAGGATGGGGCCATAGCATTTGGCCCACCCAGCGAGGCCACCAGCAACTCTGTCCTCAGTCAGCTGAGCCAAGAAACACCAAAGGCAGTGCCACCGTCTCCCAGAGCCAACTCCGGGGAGCAGATTCTTTTAATTCTTATTATTATCATTACTATTATTATTACTATTAGAATTTGTATAGCATTATTTTTGTTTTGATCTTTTTTAACTTTTTAGAATTAGGGGTACATGTACAGGTTTGTTATGTAGGTAAACTCATGTCACTAGGGGTTTGTTGTGCGGATTATTTCATCATCCAGGTATTATGCCTAGTACCCAATGGTTATTTTTTTTCGGCTCCTCTCCCTCCTCACACCCTCTACCCTCCAGTATGCCCCAGACACTGGGGTTCTCTTCTTTGTGTCCATGTGTTCTCTTCATTCAGCTCCCACTAATAAGGGAGAATATGTGGCATTTGGTTCCTGTGTTAGTTTGTTAAGGATAGTAGATTCCAGCTCCATTCGTGTTCCCACAAAAGACATGATCTTGTTGTTTTTTATGGCTACATAGTATAGTGTATATACACCATGTTTTCTTATCCACTCTGTCATTGATGGGCACTGGGTTGACTCCATGTCTTTGCTGTTGTGGATAATGCTGTAATGAACATTTGCATGCACGTGTCTTCATGGTAGAATGATCTGTATTCCTCTGGGAATATGCCCAGGAATGGGATTGCTATTGGCTCTTTGAGGAGTTGCCACACTGCTTCCCACAATGGTTGGACTAATTTACAGTCCCACCAACAGTGCATAAGCAGAGAGCACACCCTCGCATGAAACCCACGCTAAAACCCTGGGCCCTGTGGTCCAGTCTCAGGGCCAAAGGCTGTCAGGTTTCTAGAACCAGAAAATTCTAACAAAACTTTTCACAAACCTGGACACCCACTAATGAAGTGACAGATTTGAAGTCAGTCCACCAAGCAACATTTTGTGAACATGTTTTATCAGATTGCAGCATTTATTTATTTATTTATTTATGAGATGGAGTCTTGCTCTGTTGCCCAGGCTGGAGTACAATGGTGTCATCTCGGCTCACTGCAACCTCTGCCTCCCAGGCTCAAGTGATTCTCCTGCCTCAGCTTCCCAAGTAGCTGGATTACAGGCACGTGCCACCACACCTGGCTAATTTTGTATTTTTAGTAGAGATGGGGTTTCACCATGTTGGTCAGGCTGGTCTCGAACTCCTGACCTCAGGTGATCTATCCACCTTGGCCTCCCAAAGTGCTGGGATTACAGCGTGAGCCAAGATTGCCCCATTTTAAATTGCCCTTTTGCAGGTCAAAAGCGGTAAAAATCACTATTCCATATGGTTCAACCCCCACTGGCTTCCATCATCTATAAGATAAATAAAGGTGTGATTTTTTAAGGTCTGTGTCTGGTGCCAGCGGGTAAAATGCAGCGTGGACAAGGGAATGAGGTCAAGGTCTGGAGGTGGCAGGGTCGGGTTCAAATCCCCACTCACCCCAACCACCTGGTAACCTAACCACTTCCTCCTCTGAAAGATATCAACCAGGGGGTGAGCGTTACTCCAACAGCACACACAGCCCCAGCTACAGGAGGGGTGCCCTGCCAGGCCACTCAGCCCTCTCTGCCTCCTTTCTCCGCCCATTCCTGTCTGCTCTGGGTCCTCTTCTCTAGCTGTGCTGTACTCTTTTCTGTCCCCAAACATACCCGCTGCCTATCTTCCTCCACCTAGTACTAATTCTGCTCAACCCCAGGTCTTGCTTCCTGCAGGATACCTCCCCTGCTCTCTCCGGACTCAACACCCCGCTTGTCTGTAGAGGGAGTGGCCCGAGGCCAGTGGACACGCCCTGGAGGGAGGGCTGTGTCTGCGTGCCCTGCCTGACCTCCTGGTACTCCACCCAGAGGAGCAGCCCACGGAGGGCGGGGACTTGCAGTCCTTCTCCCCTCCTGCCCCTCTACCTCCCCTGCCAACCTGCACAGACCTGGACATAGGAGGTGCCACACAATACAACAGCACTTTGCCAAGCACCCTCCCTGTGGCACCCTTGGGTTGGGCGCTGGGGTGGAACTGAGTGGTTGGCCAGATGCTAAGTAGCTGCGCATGACCTCCAGGTGGCCAAACCCAGTGGCCACTCTCTGGGCGGTCAAGTGGGTGATGGCACACTTTACCGAGAGAGGAAGGAGCAGATGGAGGAAGACCAGGACAAGTTCAGGTGGCATGAGAGGCTGTGAGAAGCCTGTGGGACACCCAAATAGAGGTGCCACAGTTAAGTTGGGGCGCTTGTCAGGAACTGGATCTGAGCCCGAGGTTCAGGAGAGAGGCCAGAAGTGGAGATAAGAAGTTGGAAGTCATGGGCATGCAAAGCCATGGCGCTGGCTGAGACCCCTCCTAGAGTGAGTGCACATTGAGGAGAGAAGAGGTCCTCAGAGGGCGTCCCAGGACTCACCGGCATTAGGGGTTGGGATGGAGAGGAGAAATTGGCAAAAAGGCAAGGAGTGCCAAGGAGGCAGGAGGAATCCCAGAGGAGAGCAGTCTCCTGGAAGCCATGGGAAGATTGTGTAAGCGAGGAAGGAATCTGGTGTCCAATCCTTTGTTCTTAGGCCAAGTCAAATGGGTGCTGAGAACCGGCCACTGGGCTTGGCAGCCTAGCGCTGTGGGTGATGTGACGGGGACCAAGACATGATTGGGGCAGCGTGTACAGTAGGCACAGTGCTTTCAAGTTTTCTGTCAAGTAGGGCAGAGTAAGGGTGGTAGCTGGGAAAGTCATATGGTCAGAGGGTGTTTTGTGTATTTGCTTGTTTGAAGGTGGAGCTATTATAGCATGTGAGTGTGATGGGGGATGGCTGATCCTGCTGAATAATCCAGCAGAGAGAGGGGCAATGGGAGAAGCAGTTGAATACCGTTCACTAGACAACAGTAGCACGCCCCAGGGCTCCCTGAGGAAGCACTTGTTCCATTTCTCTGCGGCCACATTTTACTTCTTGGAAAATTCCAAAGAGTGTCCTCATCTGTCCTGCTCTCCAGATGGCTCTGTTCTCTTCCCAGCTTCACTGCCTGTGACCTGGAGTCACCCACTGACGACGGCAGCTGGGCCGGGTCATTCCAGAGTGTGCCTTCCAAGCTTCCCTTATGCCTGGCATGCGGGCCTGCAGCCGTCTGCCTGAGTGCAGACCCCACCTCTCGCACGGTGCGGCTTCCTCCACTTCTTCCTCCACAGCTTCTTCCAGCTCTTGGTGCTTTGGTTTCCTCCTCTGTAAATGGAGATGATGACCTTACCTATGTCACAGGGTTTTTGTGAGGAAGCTGTTTGAAGTATTGAGAGTGGCTTTCAGAACACTGAACGGTTTCGTTGGTATTGTCGCTGCTGTCCGTGCAGGAAGCTGTGCCTGGAGCAGGCTTTCTAAGACACATGCAAGTGCTAGGAGGTGGAGTGTGGGGATCCAGTCCACCCCAGGCAGCCTGTGTCAGGAAATGTTTAAACAGGCCCCTTGGTAAGAGCTGTCCCTCTATCTCATTTTGCTTGTTGAAACCCTTAAATGATTTAGGGAATAGAAGAAGCAGCAGCATCTCATAGTGGGATTTCGGTATGTCTAATTCAACCTCCAACTGTATTCACAATTCCAGCCGCTGAAGTCCCTTACCTGCTGACATACCTCCTCTGCCAAGAAGCTCACTGCGTTCCACAGCACATCATCATCATTCTTCATCAGCAGTTCCTGCCAGAAAGTTGTTCCTCCCAGTGAGCTAAAATCACCTCCCTTTGATTCCCCAACTCCCATCTTTGCTGTCTCACCCCAGTTAAACACCTCCCTATGGGGCCATATAACCAGGTACTTGCCTCTATCCTTGTGTCTTGGAGACAGTGACCTTATTCCCTTGTGTCTTTTCTTCTCCAGGCTGGAGCCCGTGGAGTAGGGAGATACAGGCACCTCCCCAGTGAGATCTCAGCTATTATGACCATGGCTGTAGTCACGCAGTCTCACATTGAAGCAAGAATCCCCACCCGGGGGTTTTCACATTGGTTGCTGCTAAGCAACATGCCCATTCTCAGCTTGCACTGGAGGACGCTGAATGCAGGATTTTATGAATCAGAGTCATGGGCTCAAAAAACACGAAATTTCAGGGTTAGCCCTGGCTTTAGGCAAAGCCTGACCCAGCAGCTCAGCTGATGTTACTAAGGGCCCTGTTTCTTTTGCCGTCATCTTTGGGCTCTATCTGCAGCCCCCAGAATCGCTGGACGGTCCCCTCAGAGTCACAACTTCCCGCCTCGTCGGTCATCATACTCCGAGCCCTCCTCAGGCAGGCAGAGAAGGGGGTCTGCAGGAGAGGACGCCGCTGAGGCCCGGAAACACCTGCAGACGCTCCTTGTGTTTCATTGGCTCCCCGTGCAGCCCTGGGCCACTCACGGTGGCCAGGGTGGGGTTATGCTGATAAGCACGGGGAGGCCCCGCGGGCGGGGGCGGTGCTCGCCACCAAGGTGCCGGCGGGGAGCTGGCCACCGGGAGGCGCTGCAGGGCGGCCCTGGCGCCCGTGGGCTAGCGGGCCCTCCAAGTGCCGAGTCCACCTGACGGAGCCCCGGCCGGGAGCCCGCGCCCCTCACCTGCCCGGACTCTCCGCGGGGCCTCACCCCGGTCACGCGGATCAGCCGCGGGAGGCTCCCTGCCTGCCCCTCCTGGGTGCTGCAGGGCTTCCACCTGCGCAGTGAGAGGCCCAGCAAGGGGCCATGGCTCCGAACAGCACCTCCCGAGCAGGGGTCTTTGTGTTCCAATAATATTTGGTCGTGGGAAGTCCACTCAGCGAGTCCATATAAAATGGGGACTCTTGGGTCGGGCGCAGTGGTCCACGCCTGTAATCTCAGCACTTTCTGAGGCCGAGGCGGGCGGATCACCTGAGGTCAGGAGTTCAAACATGGAAACCTCGACTCTACTAAAAATACAAAAATTAGCCTGGCATGGTGGCGGGCGCCTGTAGTCTCAGCTACTTGGGAGGCTGAGACATGACAATCGCTTGAACCCAGGAGGTGCAAGTTGCAGTGAGCCGAGATCACGCCACTGCACTCCAGCCTGAGTGACAGAGCAAGACTCAGTCTCAATAAATAATACAAATAAAAATAAAATGGGGACTCTTTGGAGATTGAAAAATAAAGCTACAATGTATGAAAATGAGTTATCATACTATTTAATAAAACCAGGTAATATTTTCAGCCATTTCATTATTATTATTATTATTATTATTTGAGATGGAGCCTCACCTTGTCACCCAGGCTGCAGTGCAGTGGTGCAATCTAGCTTGCGGCAACCTGCGCCTCCTAGGTTCAAGCAATTCCCCTGCCACAGCCTCCTGAGTAGCTGGGATTACAGGCACCCACCACCACACCCGGCTAATTTTTGTGTTTTTAGTAGAGATGTGGTTTCACCATGTTGGCCAGGCTGGTCTCTAACTCCTGACCTCAAGTGATCCACCCGCCTCGGCCTCCCAAAGTGCTGGGATTACAGGTGTGAACCACCGTGCCTAGTCTAGTCATTCTTTGAAAATAATCTCTATGACTGCAGTACAGTGCTCTCATTCTTAGACCAAACACAGAATGATTTAGGACTGATTATTGCTTTTGGAATAATTTTTCCAATAACACTCTGTAAGAACACAATGGCGTACCCTTACTTTTATGGTTTTTGTTTTTTTTTGTTTCTGAAGGTTTTCTTTTTGCAGCTTTATCATGAGGAGGGTCACTTTTGCAAAAATATCTCAGGCCTTTGTTCACTTTCTTTCTTTGTTTTTTTTTTTTCTCTTTTCTTTTGAGACAGAGTCTTGCTCTGTTGAGAGGCTGGAGTGTAATGGCGTGATCTCAGCTCACTGCAACCTCCACCTCCTGGGTTCAAGTGATTCTCCTGCCTCGGCCTCCTGAGTAGCTGGGATTACAGGCACGTACCACCACACCCAGCTAATTTTTGTATTTTTAGTAGAGACAGGGTTTCACCATGTTGGTCAGGCTGGTCTCGATCTCTTGACCTCGTGATCCACCAGCCTCGGCCTCCCAAAGTGCTAGGATTACAGGCGTGAGCCACGGCGCCCAGCCTTGTTGGCTTTTCTAAAGGTTTTCTTCGTGCAGCAGAGCACTCTCCTGATGCTCCTGGCTGGTGCTTATCCTGCTGGTTTTCTCTTCCTTGGTTGTAATCCAGTCCAGCCCTGCCACAGCCCCACATCAGTGGCTCTGCCTGCGATTCGAGTTCTCCCATGTCCCCCTGACCAACACCACTCGGCCTCCCCTTTTCCAAGATGTGGTTTTGCTTCATATTGGGTTCTATCGGGTTGTTATGATGAGATGGGTGTGGGACAGATGCTAGTATAAAGTGGCCAGTTTAATAAGTGGCCCTTTTATTAGTGAATATTTTCATGTTAGACAGATTTTTCTTTCTTCCCCTATCTTGTAACTGCAGGGACATGGAAAATGAATATTCAAAAGGTCAGGCCCTTAAAATATCAAGAAAAGTGATTGGTGGGGTGTAATGTAGGTTCCCCAAAGCCCAGAGAAGGGAGATGTTTCAATTAAAGGCTTTCGGGGACAAGGAATAGAAATGCAATTTAAACTAGTTGGGTGTGGTGGCTCACATCCAAAATCCCAGTGCTTTTGGAGGCCAAGGCACTGCAGGATCTCTTAAGACCAGGAGTTTGAGAACAGCCTGGGCAACACAGTAAGATTCTGTCTCTTTTTTGTTTTTTGTTTTTGTTTTCCGAGACAGAGTCTGACTCTGTTGCCCAGGCTGGAGTGCAGTGGTCGATCTCAGCTCACTGCAACCTCCGCCTCCTGGGCTCCCAGGTTCAAGTGATTCTCCTGCCTCAGCCTCCCAAGTAGCTGGAATTACAGGCGTGTGCCACCACACCTGGCTAATTTTTATATTTTTAGTGGAGACAGGGTTTCACCATGTTGGCCAGGCTGGTCTAGAACTCCTGACCTCAGGTCATCCACCCACCTTGGCCTCCCAAAGTGCTAGGATTACAGGATTCTGTCTCTACTTAAAAAAAAAAAAAAAAAGTAGGCTAGGTGCAGTGGCTCATGGCTATAATCCCAACACTTCAGGAGGCCAAGGCAGGCAGATTGCCTGAGCTCAGGAATTCGAGACCAGCATAAGCGACATGGCGAAACCCCGTCTCCACACACACACACACACACAAAAATTAGCTGGGTGTGGTGGTGCATACCTGTAGTCCCAGCTAATTGTGGGGCTGAGGTGGGAGGATCGCTTGAGCCTGGGAGGTCTAGGCTGCAGTGAGCCAAGATCATGCCACAGCACTCCAGCCTGGGTGACAGAGAGACCCTATCTCTTAAAAAAAAAAAAAAGAAAGAAAGAAAGAAAAAAAAGTAGCTGAAACAATGAAAAAAAATTTTTTTAATTCCCCTATAACAAGAAGTCCAGAGATGGGTGGCCCTAGGGCTGGTGAAGTCAACAGCTAAAAGACATTAGGGCTTTTGTTCAACAACTCAGTAATTCTCTCAGACATTTTTTCATGTCACAAGACAGCTGCTGCAGCTCCAAACATCACATTCTCGTATGACAATGTCTAAAGGCAGGAAGGAAGGGGCATTTCCTTTCGTAGAGTTTTTTTTTTTTATAAGGATGAAAATCTGTTCCAGAAGATTTTGCCTTGAGTCCCATTGGCTAAAACTGGGTTCCATGCATGTGCCCTAGCTGCAAGGGATGCTGGGAATCCCAGTATCTAGCACTTCCTCCTGGACTGTGGGAAGCTGACTCTGCCAGGGTGACAATGGTTCATAGACAGCTTGCCCATGCACAGTGGGGAATGAAGAGTCCTGTACTCTCCTCCTCAATGCCCGTGTCTCTCCCACCACTGCAGGTCAGAGGACTCCCAGCTCCCAACCCCACAGTTAGCCAGCCCGGAGCCAGGAGACAAGAGTAATGAACCTGAAGATGCTGGGACCAGAGACCCAGACCCCACTCCAGAGGGAGCCTGGCAGTCAGACAGCAGCTCCGGAAGCAGAGCCCCGGATGAAGGTTTGTCCCTGTGTGCCCAGTCTTCCTGCCAGGCTCACGGTCCCTCCAGCTATGTTCAGCCCTGTTCTCAGGGTCCTGTCTGCATCCATGCTACCCGTGCGCCCAGTCTTCCTGCCAGGTTCATAGTCCCTCAGGCTGTGTCAGCCCTGCTCTCAGGGGTCTGTCTGCGTCCATGCTACCACCAGCCTCCAAACAGAGCCCACTCCCACCAGCTGCTCAGGCTGGGCTGGGGCCCTTTTCCCCAGCCCCATCATCCTAAGAACCTAGGCCTGGAGAATCTGGGGGGTTTAGAGCCATCAGGAGGTCAGGATACCTCGAGACGTTCCCAAACTTGCCAGGTGGCCAGGGTCACCTTTAAAAGCATGGATGCAGGCTGGATATGGTAGCTCACACCTGTGATCCCAGCGCTTTGGGGGGCTGAGGCGGGTAGATCACTTGAGTTCAGGGGTTTGAGACCAGCCTGGCAACATGGCAAAAGCTGGCTCTACCCAAAATACAAACAGATTAGCCCAGTGTGGTGGCACGTGCCTATAGTCCCAGCTACTTGTGGGCACTGAGGCAGGAGGATCACTTGAGTCTGGGAGGTCGAGGCTGCAGTGAGCCGAGATTGTGCCACTGCACTCCAGCCTAGGTGACAGAGTGGGGCCCTGCCCTACCCCCCAAAGAAAAAGAAAAAGAAAAAAGAAAAACATGGATGCCCAGGCCCACCCCGGATCTCTGCATGTGATTCTCTGGGGCGGTGGGGGTGAGGTCATAAGCCTGGTTTTGTTTTTAAACAGCTGTATCGGTTAGGACATCGTTTGTCTCCCAGTGTCAGATCATTTAGCCCAAACCGGCTTAAGTTAAAAGAGAATGTATTGGTTCACGTAGCTTCAAAGTCCACGCAAGCTTCAGGCAGAGCTGAAACGTCAGCAGCGCCGCTGTCTCGACGCCTGGCCCTGCGTTGCTCTACAGCGATTCATTTCACAGGAGGCACTCCCCCCATAGTGGCAAGATGGTCACCAGCGGCTCCAGGCCCGGTCCTCTCAACTCCCAGGCCAGAAGCATGGAGGGCATTTCTCTTCCCTGCAAGTTTTGAGTCCAAGTCTTGGGCTAACTCCAGTGGCTGCCACAGCGTCCCTTGCCCTTCCTGAACTAGTCGCAGAGGAGGCTGCACTCAGCCTGGCTGGGCCTGACTCAAGTGCCCCTGGAGCTGGGTGGAGAGGAAGAGGAGGAAGTGGGACTCCCCTGGGGACAGGGATGGGGACTGAGGTTGGGCAGCAGAACACCAGGGGGCCACACAGACCCCCGGGCTTCCTGATGCTGCTGCAGACGGGAGCCCACCGTCAAGGCCAAGCAACACTGGGGACCACAGACAGTCACATGTGTCACACCCCCTTCCTCCACATTACTCCAAACATTAGATGCCTGCAGTTCCCTGAGCACTGAAAATCTGTCCATCCTGGTGCCCGTACCTTGAGGAACCCACCCCAGCTCCTAAGAGACTGGCTTGGCCTTTCCTGACTGGGGTTGCCACGGCCTAAAATGGAAATAACACTTATCTCTGAGACCACAGACAGGGCCTGGCTTGTGTCATCTTAGAAAACAGGGAAGAAGTCAGGCACAGTGGTTCATGCCTGTAATCCCAACATTTTGGGAGGCTGAGACAGGAGGATCACTCGAGCCCAGGAGTTTGAGGCTACAGTGAGCTACCATCACACCACTGTACTCCAGCCTGGGTGACAGAGCAAGACTCTGTCTCTTTAAAAAAAAGAAAGAGAAGAAAAAGAACATTTCTCCCCATGTCCCTGTGTGAAGTCCCAGGAAGGGGCTCTGACTGGCCAGCTTCACTCTTGGGCTGGTCACATTACAGGGAGACAGAACCAGCCTTGGTGGCCTTACCACACAGGAGCCTGGGACGTGGGGGGTGGCTATCTCAAGAGGGGACATGGCACAAGAGCCCTCTCCTCGGGCTGCCACCTGGGGAGGGATGCCTGGTTCCCCACCCTTTGTCCTGCGTCCCCACATCCTGTGCTTCCCCAGCAGTGGACGAGCAGCTGTTCCGATCCGTGGAGGGCCAGGCCGCCTCTGACAAGGAGGAGGAGGAGGAGGAGAAGTGGCGGGAGGAGCAGAAGATGCCGGCAGCTGAGGCCAAGACACTGCTGGCCCGGCTCTCCAGCTGCAGAGGCAGGTGTGTGGCCCGTCTAGGGTCAGCCACTGTGGGCCTCAGGCTCTCACACTCAGAGGTGGCCAGGGAAGCCAGGAGCACCCGGGAGGCTGGTTAGCCTGGCTCAGCCACCTCCCAGCCCCTCTGCGGCTCTGTCCCCTTGTCCCTCAGGGGGAGGTGGGAAGGCCCACCAGTATGTAGAGGATGAAGTGGGATGACCTTCCAGGGTACAGCTCGTGGCTGGCTTGAATTCCCATTCGTGCCTTCTCACCAGCACCTGCACCGGAGCTCTTGTGGCACTCCCAGACACCAGTGTCCCTCTCAGGCCCCTTCCCAACCCATCACCCCTTGCCACACACCATTTTCACAGCTCTCCAGCCTGGCCCCAGGCCGGTGCTGGCTCCCTGTTTCATCCTCACCTCCACCCTCATGGGGACCGAGGACAGGCCCAGGACACCTGGGACACCTCGGACAAATCACCTGGCTTCTCCGAACCTCAGTCTTCTCGTCTCTAAGATGGGATGGTGACACTTGTGTGGCAGAGGCTGTGTAAGGATTTGAGGTCAAAGATATATAATGCCTAACAGGTGCCTGGTGCACAGGAGGTGGGAACGCTGCTGGGGGCAACAGTTATTATTGTATGGTAAAATGCTGTTGATTTTCTGGAGTTGTTGTTACCACCAATTCTTCATGTCAACAGCAAGCACTTATGAAGCACCTACTACTTGCCAGGCAAAATCTGAGAGACAGGGAAAATTGCAGTAAACCAGACAGTGGCCTCCTCTTTTGGATCCTCTAGTGAGTGTGACAGGCGTGAGGAAGAGGGGTCACACAGGGGCAGGGACAGAGGCGGGGCAGGGAGATGCAGGGAATGCCTCTCTCAGCAGAGCCCTGAAGGAAACGAGGGAATAAGCAATGCAGATGCTGGGGGAAGAGCATTCCAGGAAGAGGGAAGAGCAAGTGCAGAGGCGCTGAGGCATGTTGGAGGGACCGCCAGGAGGCCACTGTGGCTGGAGCAGCATGAGTGTGGGTGGGTGGGAGGGAAGGTCAGAGAGCTCACGGAGCAGATCAGGTGAAGCCTTTGGCTTTTCCTCAGAGTGAGATGGGGGCTGTGGGAGGGTGCTGGGCAGGCAGGTGCCGTGGCCTGGCTTTGCTTTAGGAGGTCGACTCCACACCAGCACCACCTCTCCAAGGCTGGACAGAGTGGGCTCTGGGAAGCAGCCCCTGCAATGCGGGCCCTCTGCTTTGCTGCAGGTGTGATGACCAGACGGCGGAGAAGCTCATGACTTACTTTGGTCACTTCGGCGGTGCCGACCATGCCTGCACCCTGGGGGAGTTGGAGGCCTGCGTTGCCATGCTGGTGGAGCAGCTGAGGACTCAGGGCTGCGGTGGGAGGACCCTGGGGACCTCTGGGGAGGAGGTCAGCAGGTCCCAGAGATCAAAGGCTGGAGCAATTCTAGAGGATCTCACAGCTGGAAGGGTCTGAGGGATTGCAGCCAAGTCTCGTGCCCCATTCCCAAATGAGTAAACCAAGGCCCAGAGGGAGGTGATTTCCTCTGATTTAAATTTAATAAGAAATCTTTTGGTTGCAAATTAAAGGATCCCACCTCAAATTAGCTTGATTGCAAAACAGGAATTTATTGGAACATGGAGCTGAGAAGACGATGATCTGGACTTCAGGCACAGCTGGGTCCAGGGACTCAGACCAGATTGTCTCCATCTGTCTGCTGTGTTTTTCTGTAGGAGGGGGTCTCACTTTCCCCTGCTTCAAAAGGGCTTACTTCATATGATGGGGGAAGGGAAGGCAGGACCATTAACAGCCCTAGACTTCCATCAGCCCACCTGGGAAGCCCTCAGAGGAAAATGAGTCTCACTCCTAATACACGAAATCTCAGGGAGGATCTCCGATTGGCCACCTCACTCATGTGCCCGTCCCTGGGCCAATCCCTGTGGTGGTGGGGCGGGTTCAGTGATTGGCATTGCCACCAAAGTCAGATGAAGTGGAGGAGGGGCAGTTTCCCAAAAGAAAGGGAGTGTGGTAGCAAGAAGATGGGGAGGGAGGCCGGGCATCCAGCTGTCTCCATTTCAATAAGACCACTTCGCATTTCTCATTCTCTCTACTCTATAGGAACTTCTCTATTCCACAGTAGCCAAGTGTGCAATGCTGCTGAAAACTGTCATTTCACTAAGCTGTTGCCCACTGTGCTTTTACGTACTGGTTTTGACATAGTTTTATATTTATACATATGAAATTCTAAGTCTGTACTGCTTTTTACTTATGCATGGCCTGATGAAGTCCTAGTTCCTTAAATAACTTTTTTAAAATGATACCAGCTGACTTGTATGACCCATGAACCACACGCTCGGTGCTGATGTGCTCTGTCTTATTTTATGTTCAAGGAGTCCAGTGAGGTAGGAAACGGGTTGAGAGAGGTCAGATGGGCTGGGCTGGGAGCCCATGCCTCATCCACGCCAGTGTGCCCCCCTTGAACCAAGGCAGCCACACCGTCCGCCCTGAGGCCAAGGGTTGAGTCACTGGGGGCAGGAGGGAGCAGAGGGGCCTGTTTGGGCTCCATCCTCTTAGTGCGTGAAATCAGAGACCAAGACAGAAGGTAGCAGGCCCTGGAGTGCTGCAGTAGATTGGACAAAGACCAGGACTATGCAAATATTCTGCTGAAATGTGCAAAAGGAAACAAAGTCGAATGTCATTACAGGGCAAGCTGGTGTGGCTGCAGCTAAACCTTCCAGTGCGATCGGGTCTGCACCACCTCCAGCTTGTGGAATCCCTGCACCGGGATAGGGGCATCCCTCACTTACTCCCCAGAGAAGGCTGCTAACACCAAGTAGCACGGCATGGCGGTTATGTGCTGGAGCCAGGCTGCCGGGATTCAAATCCTGACTCCATTTCCTATGTGACCTTGGAAAAGTTACTCAACTTTTCTGTGCCTCGGTTTCCTCACCTGTGAAATGGGCATAATAATGGTACTATACTGCATGTATCAAACAAGTGAACACTTGTGGTGAGTGCTCAGCAAACATGCGCCACAGCTGTCCCTGTTTCTAGCACTCTTTTGTGTTGTGCAGGTCTCCTAAGTTGAAAGTTGTTTC
This sequence comes from Macaca mulatta, assembly GCF_049350105.2. Lineage (NCBI taxonomy): Eukaryota > Metazoa > Chordata > Mammalia > Primates > Cercopithecidae > Macaca > Macaca mulatta. The sequence continues at coordinate 154,940,385 of NC_133407.1, read as the reverse complement.
TACATTTTCTCCACCACCGCTCTGGTTTCCTGGAGGCCTTGATCTTGCCTGCCCAGGCACCCCTCAGGAAAGTCGTAGCCCTTGTGGCTGGGGGGGGTGCAGTACTGTGGGCCATCAGGAAATAAACTGGCAGTCACAAAGTTCTGAAGGGCATAGCCACTCCTTTTCTAAGAACATTTCAAGGAAACAGGGCTTGGAGGATCCTAAAATTAGCCGGCGTTCCAGTCTCATCCCTAGAGAGCAGAGGCACTGGGCCTTCCCTCCTCCTGCCCAAGCCCAGAGTGGACCCTGAGCGCCCTTGGGCACCACACTTTCCACTGCTTCTCTTTCCCTCCATTGGTGCCGGGGAAGGGACTGCCTCGTGCCTGGCATGCTTGCTTTAGAAGGCAGGGGCCACAAAGCACTTTGTGACTGCCTGGCATCCTAGTGTTACTGGGTACGACTGATGGTTTCGGTGGCTCCCTGGCCAAGAGTGGGCCCATAACTCAGAGTAGGCCAACCAGGCCCCTCTCCTGGGACTCTCCATGCTGTGGGATGGGGATGGCTGGAAAGGGTCCTTCTCAGCTGTGGCTCTTGGATAAGAGGCTTGGGACACTCCCACTGTCTCAACCCTGTCCCATTCCTGAGGTTCTCCAGCTGCCAGTCCATTCTGGGATGTGCCCACTAGCCTGCTGTAAATGTCCTCTCTGTGTAAGCTAGCCAGATTGGTTTCTGCTGCTTCCCACCAAACTTAATTTGTTAAAAAAAATAAAATAAAAGGCCGGGCGCGGTGGCTCAAGCCTGTAATCCCAGCACTTTGGGAGGCCAAGACGGGCGGATCACAAGGTCAGGAGATCGAGACCATCCTGGCTAACACGGTGAAACCCCGTCTCTACTACAAAATACAAAAAAAAAAACTAGCCGGGCGAGGTGGCGGGCGCCTGTAGTCCCAGCTACTAGGGAGGCTGAGGCAGGAGAATGGCGTGAACCCGGGAGGCGGAGCTTGCAGTGAGCTGAGATCCGGCCACTGCACTCCAGCCTGGGCGACAGAGCGAGACTCCGTCTCAAAAAAAATAAAATAAAATAAAATAAAATAAATAAAGAAAAGAAAAGAAAATACAACAAAACCAGAGAAGAGAAGGGAGAATGGAGTCCTTAGAGTAGGAAACAAAATACACAATTTTTACATCAGTCCAACCCGCTGTGTGGCTCTAGGCCACACACTCAGCTTCTCTGGGCCTCAGCACCAGCCTCGGGGAGATGGAGTAGTTGATCCGGTCACCTGGAAGGCTGGGGGAGGCCAGCAAGGTAAGCACTGAGCCCCCTTCTCTCCCCAGGCAGAGTTGCAGCAGAAGGTGGAAGAGAATGAGCACCTGAGGCTGGAGCTGCAGATGGTGGAGACTGAGAGGGTGCGGCTGTCCCTGCTGGAGGAGAAGCTGGTGGACGTGCTGCAGCTCCTGCAGAGGCTCCGGGACCTGGTAGGCTCACGGGAGCTGCCACACTCAGGGAAGGGAAAGGAGCTCTTGGAGGGAGCCCCACCTGTGTCAGGCACCAGGCTCTAGGCTCTCCTCACAGTAGGCAGCTGTTACCCCATTTTACAGATGCAGAAATGGAGGCTCAGAGGAACCAACCAAAAATAGGGTTGGGGGTCTCCCCAGGTCATTTTAAGAAGCTAATAAAACTCTTGTATGTATCATTTTCTGGTTCTGTTCTCAAAACCAGAAGAGGATAAATAGAAGAAAGACAAGAAAGGAAAATTATAAACTAACGTGACATTTAAACATGGACACAAAATTATTAAACACAATACTAGCAAACCAAATCTGGCAGTGTTTAAAGAAATGCAACATGACCAAGTTGGACTTATCCTAGAAATTCAAGGATGATACCACATCAAAAAATCTATTACCAAAATATACCACATTGCAGATTAAAGGAGAAAGACCAGATGATCATCTCAATTGATGCAGAAAAGGAAGTCAATAAAATTCAATCTCCTTTGATTATAAAACTCCTCAGCAAATTAAGAATAGTAGAGCTCTTCCTTCACCAGATAAGGGCTCTCAACCAAATACTTCATGCAGATCTCACACTGACTGGTGACGTGTTCAGAGGAATCCCCCTAAAATCAGATGTGGCTGGGCGTGGTGGCGCATGCCTGTAATCCCAGCACTTTGGGAGGCCAAGGTGGGTGGATGGCTTGAGCTCAGGAGTTTGAGGCCAGCCTGGCCAATATGGTGAAACCCCCATCTCCCATCTCTACAAAAAAAAAAAAAATTTTGCTGGGCATGGTGGTGTGTGCCTGTGGTCCCAGCTACTTGGGAGGCTGAGGTGGGAGGATTGCTGAAGTCCAGGAGGCAAAAGTTGAAGTGAGCTGAGATTGTGCCGCTGCACTCCAGCTTGGGTGACAGAGTAAGACCTTACCTCAAAAAAATAATTAAATTAAATTTAAATTAAAATCAGACTCAAGACAAGAATGCCTGTCATCACTGTTTTTATGCGAAGCAGAGGTTCCATCCAATGCAGCAAAATGAAAGGGAAAGGCTATAAGGATTAGAAAGAAAGGAAGACCCAGGTCTGTGGGGCTCTGAAGTGGGCTGTGCCCTGTGCGTCGGGCTGCCTGGGCCCCGGAGCTGCTGAGGTCCAGCCCAGTGTCCATATCCTGGGCAAGCAGAGACCTGGGGATGGGCCCCGAGAGGCCAGTCCTAGCCCAGGCAGGCAAGGGCAGTGGTTCCCAGCAGAGGCCATGGGCCATGCAGCCTCAGGATAGATGATGCGGCCCCTCCACCTCCCAGCTGGGTGCCTTTGGCAAATTTCGCTTTCTTTCCCAGCATTGCTTTTTTCTGCTGGTTAAAATGGGCATAATAAAACATGTTGTTGCAAAGATCAAATGAGCAAATGCATAAAAATGCTCTTAGGGTTATTTCCCAGTGTCTACCTGGGCACAGATGGTAATCCTTAGGTACGTGATCTTTGATGGCATGCATCCTGCCCACTGCCCCACTTACCCTCCAAGAGTCTCTGAGAAACACAGGGTGGGCAGCCTAGGGGTAGGGGGCCAGGAAGGGATGAGGGTTGGGGAGGGGCTTGATCTGTCCCCAGGGAGCTGCCCAGAAGCCCCTAGGAGACACCAGTTCCTGTCGGCTGAACAGGGACACAGCAACCAGTCTGATCCAGCCCTGTCTCCATTTCTTTTTAAGAACATATCGAAAAGAGCCCTGGGGAAGATTTTGCTGAGCACGCTGGACGCTTTCAAGGACCCCACCCACGGTAGGAGAGCACCCCAGTCTCTCAGAGCCCAGGCAGTGGCTGGAGGGTGTCCTGAGGAGGAGACTCCAGCGTGCTTCATCCTTAGCATCTTGTCTACAAAACAATCATGTTATTCCTGTCCTGCATGCTTTAGAAAGTTGAAGGGGCTTTTAGCAAGAGCAGAGGCACAGAAGCCCCAGGCAGAAATGCCAGACAGAAGCCCAGTGAGGGGATGGGTGGGCGCCACCGGCAGCACTGCAGCCACATGCAGGGGAGGTGCCCCAAGGGTTTTAAACCCCTGAATCCTTATGAGGGCCCTAGAAGGAATGAGTTGTTATCCCCTTCCTACAGAGGAAGAGACTGAGGCACAGGGGTCAAGTGCTGGCCGCGCCCAAGCCTGGGACATCTCCCTTAAGCACTCAGTAACGTGGACCTGGTGTTTACACGAAGCTCAGGGAGCAGAACGGCAGGAGTGCCAGCTTATGCCTGGTGCAGCCAGGCCGAGCTCCCGACTCACGGGGCTTCACAGGCTGACAGGGCAACCAAAAGCCCTTTGCTCGCTGACCTCCCCGGGCACCACTGGGCAGAGCTTAGGTGCACCCACTGCCCTGAGCAGTCCTTGCCCTCGTGGAGGAGATCAGAAATTGTGTGCTCCAAGCCCCCTCTCCGGGGTCCTCGGGGGGAGGTGGTCCACAGAGCGAGGAAGCTGGGCAGGGCTGGGGAGGGGCACAGGGGGTAAGGGTGGCTGGGTCGCAGGAAGGAGGGACAGTAGCTCTGTGGGTGAAGGCAAGCAGACTGATCCTGCCCTCCCTGCCTGCTGTTTCCCTCCAGTGGGGAGGCCCAGCCCAGCAGCCATCCTGGATGCCCTGCACCAAGCCTTGGCTGCCTGCCAGCTGTTGAGGAGACAGCCCTCCGCACCAGCCTCTGCAGCAGCTGCGCTCGCCAACCCCCTCCTCGTCTCCTGCTGAGGTTACTGGCCCAGCCTGTGGGCACCCTGCTCAGCCTGACTGCCTTTGGACCAGCCTCCATGATCAGCCCAACCACTGACAGCTGGTCTGACCACCGTCACATCATCAGAACTTGAGTCTGTGCTGGCTCCTTCCAAGGTTGAGCCCAAGCCCAGAGCCTCCCACTGCAGTGCCTGGAAGCCACCCCTTCCTTGGGCTCCTCCACATTCCCTCGTAGCCCCTGCATTCCTGCCACCAGAGTCCACATTAAAGCCCTGCAGTTGCTGGATCAGCCTGCACCTGATGCTATATCTTTCCCCTGCCCTCAGGGCAGAGGTGCCCACTTTCTAACTGAGTCTGACCCCGAATCTCTTCCCCAGGGTTTCAGGATCTCCTCCCCTCCCAGCACTGTCTCCTTCCTCCCACCAGCATGCCTGCTGCAAGGGAGACTGGGCCCAACCTTTGGGATACCTGGTCTGTAGGAAAGCACTCCACATCCCAGGAAATGTTGATGACTAGGAAAGGCTGCGGGAATTCCAAGGAATAATCACTGTAGGCTCCCTGGTGGAAGCTGGCCTTGAACCAGCTCTAGAAGACAGGTAGGATTTAGGCAAAAGAGGAGGGAAGGGCATAGAATCTAAAGTAACCGCAAGAGCAAAGGTGTGGAACCAGCAGGGAGCCTCAGGAATGCAGTGCTTGGAGCCCTTGCTCCTGAACACACAGTAACTCCTGAACTGCGAGCCGCTCCTCCCGAACTGCGTCATGGGGTTGCAGGAAGGAGTGGCCAGATGCCTGGTATCACCTAGCTTAAACTGTCATGAGAGAGAAAGAGCCATTGCCAAACAGTGCCATGGGGGTGAAACCAGTGCTAAATGGAGGTAAAATTAAGTGTTGTAAGAGCCCAACCAGCAGGGGTCTGTCCGAGCCTCGGGATGCCTGGGGAAACTGCAGGAGTCAGGGGAGTCCTGTCTGCTCTGAACCTTGGTGGGAAGGGGCAGGGGCAGGGGCAGAGGAGGAGGTGGAGGGAGGGCTGCAAAGATGATGGGTTTCACCCTGGCCTTCACTCAGGGAACCACTGCAAACGCCTAAGCAGGGAAACACAGGCCCAGAAACTTTCAGATGGTTCCTCCGGAAATGGAACAAAAGAGACCAAGACCAGTGGCCACCACAGAAGGGCCACCCCCACCCCTGGTCCAATTAGATGGGACGGGCCCCCGGATCCGTGGGGCCACATGCAGCGCTGGCCCCGGGGAGGTGGTCTGAGCAGGCAGGGATGCGCCCAACTTGCTCCTCGCATCTGGGCAGAGCCCACCGGCCTTGCACCTCAGGCTCTGCGCTGCCTGCGGGACCCAGGTCCTGCGCTGCCTGCGGACTCAGGCCAGGTAGGCTCCCATGTGTCCCAGCTCAGTCGCAGGGCCAGCTGCTCTGTGTCCTGAACATGGTGGTGGCTACATGAACCTACACATGGGTTAAAACTCACTGTGGGCCGGGTGCGGTGGTGGCTCACGCCTGTAATCCCAGCACTTTGGGAGGCCGAGATGGGCGGATCACGAGGTCAGGAAATCGAGACCATCCTGACTAACACGGTGAAACCCCATCTCTACTAAAAAATACAAAAATTAGCCAGGCGCGGTGACGCCTGTAGTCCCAGCCACACGGGAGGCTGAGGCAGGAGAATGGCGTGAACCCGGGAGGCGGAGCTTGCAGTGAGTGGAGATCGTGCCACCCTCCAGCCTGGGAGACAGAGCGAGACTCCGTCTCAAAAAAAAAAGCAAAAAAAAAAAAAAAAAACTCACTGTGGACAGATATGAGAGTTCAAGGCCCCAGGGGGCCCTCATCACAGGGCACCTCGTCACAGGGGAACCCCCAAACTTTTGTGAGTTTTACCTCCAGGAACTTTACTATGTTCGCACAGTGAAAATAGAAGAGAAAGTCCCCTCGTGCTTCCGGCAGGAACAGGGAAAGTAATCATTTTCAAATATGCCAGGACATTCTGTGCTTTTTAACAAGGCCTTCCTTCAAAAGAAACTATTTTACCAGGGCCTAGCCCACTAGGATTTGATTAGAGCCTAATCAAACTGGGGGAAGAGAAATACCCACCTCCAGTCCCTTCAGCCGTCCTGTCCCACCTACGAGAAAGAAAACCTAAGACGTTCACAGCCCAGGGCCCAGGCTCACTAAAAGACTGAGATCTAATCATAGGACTGTAGAACACATCCCTTCCCACCACACCTTCCCAGCACATCACTAAAGGTCTCTTTACCTCTGAGTAAAAGGTAAAAGTTCCTTTTACCCAGTGCAGCATGCCAGCCTTTTAGCAAAAAATACAAGGCAGATTAAAAGGCAAAAAGCACAGTTTGAAGAAATAGAGCAAGCATCAGAATCAGACCCACCTATATGGCAGGGATGTTGGAATCATCAGGCTATAAATTTAAAACAACTGTGATTAATATGCAAGAACTCTCTTGGGAAAAGTTGACAAATGTAAGAACAGATGGGTAATGTAATCAGAGAGGTGGAAATTCTAAGAGAATCAAAAAAAAAAAAAAAATGCTAGAGATAAAAAGCACCATAACAGAAATGAAGAATGCCTCTGATGGGCTCATTAGCAAACAGGGCACAGCTGAGGAAGGAATCGCTGAGCTTAAGAATATGTCACTAGAAACTTCCAAAACTAAGAAGCAAAGAGGAAAAAAGACCGAGGAGTGTGGGGGAAAGAGCAGAATATCCAAGAAATGTGGGACATCTACAAAAGCTATAACATGCATAATAAGAGTACCAGAAAGACAAGAAAAAGACAAAGGAACACAAACCATATTTAAAGTAATAATGACTTAGAATTTCCTCAAATTAATGTCAGACACAGATCCAGGAAGCTCATAGAACACAAGTAGGTTACATGCAAAAAAGAAAAGAAAAGAAAAAACTACCTAGGTATCATACATTCTAACTTCAGAAAATCAATGATAAAGAACACACCTTGAAAGAAACCAGAGGGAAAAATAACACCTTACCTATAGAGGAACAAAGGTGAGACTTAACATCAGCCTTTTCGGAAGCCATGCAAACAAGAAGAGAGTGGAATGAAGTAGTTAAAGTGTAGAGAGGAAAAACAAATACACCGAGAATTTTGTATCCTTTGAAATTATACTTCAAAAGTGAGGGAGAAATAAAGACTTTCATCAGACAAACAGCAAGTTAGATAATTTGTTGCCAGTACACCTGGCTTGCAAGAAATGTTAAAAGAAGTCCTTTGGAGAGAAGGAAAAGTACACAGCTCCAAAATTTGGATTTACATAAAGAAAGGAAGAGCTTTAGAGAAGGAATAAATAAAGGTAAAATAAAAACTTTTACTTATTATTTGATCAAAAAGACAACAGTTTGTTCAAAATATTAATAGCAACAGTGTAGGAAATTATTATAGTTGACATACAAGTGAAAGGGATAACAGCAATGATGCAAGGGACAGGAGAGAAGAACTAGGAATATTTTGTCATTGTAAGGTATTCGTACTGAGCATAAGCAATACAGTATTATTTGAAAGTGGACTGGCTGGGCATGGTGGCTCATGCCTATACTCCCAGCACTTTGGGAGGCCAAGATGGGCAGATCGCTTGAGGCCAGGAGTTTTAGACCAGCCTGGACAACACAGCAAAACCCTGTCTCTACTGAAAATACAAAAATTAAGGAGGCATGGTGGTGTGCGCCTGTAGTCCCAGCTACTTGGGGGGCTGACGTGGGAGGATCGCTTGAACCTGGGAGGCAGAGGTTGCAGTAAGCCGAGATGGTGCCACTGCATTCCAAGCTGGGCGGCGACAGAGTGAGACTTTGTCTAAAAAAAAAAAGAACAAAAAAGAAAGCTGAAGTAGCTATAATAATTTCAGACAAAGCAGACCAATCTAATGATAAACAAGACAATTCTCCAAAAAGACGTAATAATCCCTAATGTGTATATACCTAATAAGAGTGTGGCAAATATGTGACGCAAAAACTGATAGAACTACAAAAAAAATGAATTCACTGTTTTTGATGGAAACTTCAACAACCTCTATAAGAAATGGACAGATCCAGATCCGGCATGCAGAAAATCAGTAAGGACATAGTTTAACTTAATAATAGCACCATCAGTCAGCTGGATCTAAATGACATGGATAGAACACCCAAGAATAGCAGAATACACATTCTCCTTAAACTCACACAGAGCCTTCACCAAGATAAACCACACTCTGGGCTATAAAACACGCTTTAACAAATGTACAAGCATACAAATCATACGATGGTCTCAGATGACAATGGAATTAAACTGGATATCAATAATAGAAAGATAGCTAGAAAATCCCCAAATTATTGGAGGTTAAACAACACACTTCCAAATACCAAATGGGTCAAAGAAGGAATCTTAAGAGAAATTTTAAAATACTGTGAACTAGGCTGGGTGCGGTCGCTCATGCCTATAGGCCCAGCACTGTGGGAGGTGAAGATGGGGGGATCAGGAGTTCCAGACCAGCCTGGCCAACATGGTGAAACCTAGTGTCTACTAAAAATACAAAAATTAGCCAAGTGCAGTGGTGCATGCTTGCAATCCCAGCTACTGGGGAGGCGGAGGCACAAGAATCACTTGAGCCCCAGAGGTGGAGATTGTAGTGACGAGAGATCACACCACTGCACTCCAGCCTGGGCCACAGAGTGATAGCCTGTACCTCCGCCACAAAAAATACTGTGAACAAAATAAAAATAAAAATACAGCGAATCAAAATTTGTGGAATGCAGCAAAAGCACTGCTTAGAGGAAAATTTATAGCACTGAATGCATATATTAGAAAAGCAAAAATATCTAAAATTAATAATCTAAGCTTCCACCTCATTAAACTACAAAAAGAAGGGCAAATTAACTCCAAACTAAGCAAAAGAAAAGAAATAATAAAAGTTAGAGCAGAAATCGATGCAATTAAAAACCAAAAATCAGAGAGAAAATCAGCAAAACCAAAAGCCAGTTCTTGGAAAATATCAGTAAAATTGATAAGCCTCTGACCAACCTAATTAAAGAAAAAAAAAAAAAGATATGAATTACTAATACCAGAAATGAAAGAGGAACATCACTACAGAGCCCACAGACATCAAAAGGATATTAAAGGAATACTATGAAGCATCTATGCCCAAAAATTTGGTAATCTATGTTTAATAGATCAATTTCCTGAAAGACACAGTCTGCCAAAACTCATATAAGAAGAAACAGGCCGGGCATGGTGCTCACGCCTGTAATCCCAGCACTTTGGGAGGCCGAGGCAGGCAGATCATGAGGTCAGGAGATAGAGACCATCCTGGCTAACAAGGTGAAACCCCATCTCTACTAAAAAAACACAAAAAAATTAGCTGGGCATAGTGGTGGGTGCCTGATCATGAGATCAGGAGATTGAGACCATCCTGGCTCATGTGTCTACTAAAAATACAAAAAAAAAAAAAAAAAAAGAAATTAGCTGGGCGTGGTGGCAGACACCTGTAGTTCCAGCTACTCAGGAGGCTGAGGCAGGAGAATGGCATGAACCTAGGAGGCAGAGGTTGCAGTGAGCCAAGATCGCACCACTGCACTCCAGCCTGGGCAACAGAGTGAGACTCCATCTCAAAAAAAAAAGTGATTGGCTTTTGTGTATTAACTCTGTATCCTACAACTTTGGTATAGCTGCTTATTAGTTTCAGTAGTATGTTGTTGATTCTTTTGGATTTTCTACAACTTTGCTGATGATATGATCATCTATGTAGAAAATCTTTATATCTTTTATTTCCTTTTCTTATCTTATTGCATTAGCTAGGACTTCCACTATGGTGTTGAAAAAGAAGTGGTGAGAAAGGACATCCTTGCCTTGTCCCTGATCTTACTGAGAAAGCATCTATTTCCTCACTATTCCCTGTATTGTTAGCTGTGGGGTTTTTTGGTAGAAGTTCTTTATGAATTGAGGAAGTTCCTCTCTTTTCCTAGTTTGCTGGGAGATTTTACCTTGAATGGATGTTGGATTTTGTCACACGCTTTTTCTGCCTCTATTGACATGATCATGTGATTTTTCTTCTTTAGCCTGTAGATGTGATGAATTGCTTGATTTTCAAGTATTGGACCAGTGTTGCATATCTGGGGTAAATCTCACTTGGTCGTGGTGTTTACTTCTTTCTATACATTGTTGGATTTGAATTGCTAATATTTTGTTGAGCATTTTGCATCTATATTCATGAGAGATGTTAGTCTAGTTTGCTTTTTTTTTTTTTTTCCCTCTGTGTATAGTCGCTTTTCCAGGCACTTAGCATAATTCACTGAACACAGCAGACAGAAATCCTTGTCTTCCTGGGGGCTTCCATCCCAGCTGGGAGCAGCCAGCCCCACTGGACATCACTGGGCAGGTGGGGCACACAGCACGTGGCACGTGCTACTCTTGCAGGTTTGAATGCATCCTCCTCTGCTGGGGTGGGGCCTGCCACCCAGGGCCAGCTAAAAAAGTACGTGGACTTTGGGTGGAGAGGGTGGGGCTGGCAGAGCCCCAGTCCTACATCTTGTGATACAGGTAGAGGTAGAGGTAGAGGTCTGGGATGTCTCCTGCAGGAGGGAGGACTAGCAGAGCTGTGGTTGGGGCCACTTGAGAGCCCATGGCCCCACCACAGGTCCCAGTGCTGCTTGCCTGTCCATGCCTTGATGGGGTCCCTGCATGGGGCATGGTGAGCAGCCCGGTGCACACCTCAGTCCTGCCTAGCGTGCCGTGGGACCGAAGACCTGCATCTGCCGTCCTGAGAACAGCATCCTTGGGAAGACTTGGCCACGAGGCGAACAAGGCCTCTCCGAAGCGCCATAAAAGCTCTGCGGAGGCTGGGCAGGGGAGGACGGACTAGTGTGTTTCCTCCTCTGGCAGGGACTTATGCAGCACCTACTATGTGCAGTGAGTGCAACAAACAGCAGACATAACCCCTCCACGTCCAGGCTGAGGATTCAGTGAGGAGAGGCCGGGAGGCAGAGGATGTGCCAGGCTTCTCTGCAGGCGGGGAGGTGGCAGTGGAGCAGGCTCTTTGCCAGCCCCTGCTCAGCGGCAGCAGGGCCCAGCCCTGTCGGAGACGATGGGGAATGAAGGCCCAGGCCACTGGCTCTGCAGCCAGCCGCCCGGAGGACCAGCCAGTCCACCCTTGCCTCAAGGTCCGGGCGGACCCAGTGCAGCAAGGGCCGGCGTGGGTCCGTAGCACCGCGCCCAAGTCCTCCCTGAGTCCACGGGGCAGAGCTGGAGGTGACCGCCTGGGACGAAGGGACGAAACTGGCCGCACAGAGGGGCCTCCAGAGCAGACAACCCGAGCGCCCGTTGCTCAGATGTCCTGGCCTTACTGGAGAGGTGGGGGCTGCAGTCCGCGGTGGTTGGAGGGCGGTTTTTCCTTTCCAGAGGGGTCCTGGAGCGGGAAGTGGCCTCCCTTCCTCTCGGAGGTCGCTGCCGGTTCTCTGAAGTCGCGGTGCGAGAGCACGGAGGCCAGCACCTACCTCCACCGTGCGCCTGATGTCGAAGGCCATCTGCTCGGGCCCGGCCGGGCCCCATCCGCCGCCGCCTCCCCCAGGACTAGGAGCCGCCTATCAACGAGGACCCTGGGGAAGTGGTAAAGCTCTTCCAAGCTGATGCCCGAGCCGGACCTCATGATGAGCGGCAGCGGCTGACCCAGAGCGAGTATGCCGGGAAAAAGCGGGAGAGGGTGAAGCAAAGGCCGGGGCCCCAGTGACGCCCCCTAGTGGAGGGACAGTCTAGAGTGGCGTTGCCCTCTTACTGAGGGAGGGCCCATGGTCGAAGGCCGGAGCACACTCTAGCTCCGGACCTGGGTGACCGGGGCGCACCTCGGCCTTTGCAGGTTTTGAACCCGGTGGTGCCCGACACTGGCATCAGCATTATCTCGCCCGCCTTGCGCGTGAGCTCCAGGGCAGGCCGCGAGCCGGAGTCGCGGGTGCAGGCGCGTCGGGAGCACCGGGGAGGTCTGGCCATCGGGCAGGCAGCCGCGGGAGTCCCCAGGGCTTCCTTGTGCACCTGGGGACGAGGAGCCACTTCCCTCATCAGCCGGCGCTGCGGGACCAGGGGGAGGAGGAGGAGAAGGCGTGGGCGCGGAACCAGGTCCAGCTGCCAGCAGGCCCCGCGCAAACCAGGCGAGGGGCATCCACGTCCAGCGCGCCCTGGGCCAGGAAGAGCACGGCGGGCAGACACGTCCCTTGCCGAGTGTCCCTGAACGGATGCCGGTCCCAGAGGTGGCCACCCCTTGGGGCAGTAGCCACCCTGGATGTGCTCCTCCCAGCAGCCACTGCAGTCTCTGAGGGGCACGTGCTCTTGGGGTTCGGGCTGTATTCTTCGGGTTCGGGCTATATTCCTGGACCCCGGCTCCCGGATCTGCCGCAGTTGGTCCAAGTCGGGCGCCCACTCCGGCATCACCTAGCGCCGCGGGTGCCCCAGCCCCGGGTGCAGGCGCGGGAGCAGCGCAGGGCGGCTCGGGCCGCCAGAGGCCCCGCAGAAGTCAGCGCAGGAGAAGGCGCGAGGCTCCGGGATGCAGGCCACGCCCTGCCCTGCCGCCGCTCACAGGCCTCAGAAGTAGTTCTCCGCGGGGGCGCAGCTCGGTCCACCAGACGCCCTGGGCGGGGACTGGGACCGCGGGGTGTCAAGGCCCAGGCCCTAGAGCTCAGGCCAGCTCCTCACTTCCGCTGGAGCAAATTGTAGCTTTTTTTCTTGTAACGACGTCTTGTCGGGTTGTGGTATTGGGTCATGCTGGCGCCATAGAATGAATTAGAAAACATTCCCTCTGCTTCTATCTCTTGGGCGAGATTGTGGAGAATTAGTATAATTTATTCCTTAATGTTCACAGGTAGAATTCACTAGTGTACTCATCGGGGCCTGTTCTTCCTGTTTTGGAGGATTATTAATTATTAAATTCTCTAATAGAGGCCTATTCAGATTATGTTTCTTTTTTCTTTTTTTTTTTTTGAGACAGCGTCTGGCTCTGTCGCCCAGGCTGGAGTGCAGTGGCGCGATCTCGGCTCACTGCAAGCTCCGCCTCCTGGGTTCACGCCATTCTCCTGTCTCAGCCTCCCAAGTAGCTGGGACTACAGGCGTCTGCCACCACGCCCAGCTAAATTTTTTTTTTGTATTTTTAGTAGACACGTTAGCCAGGATGGTCTCGATCTCCTGACCTTGTGATCCGCCCGCCTCGGCCTCCCACAGTGCTGGGATTACAGGCGTGAGCCACTGCGCTCGGCCAAGCCAATCACTTTTCTACAAACAATGAACGAGTGGAATTTGAAATTCAAATACAATACCATTTATATTAACACCGCCAAATACAAAATACTTAAGTATAAATATTTTAAAATACATGTATAAGCTCTATGTGAGGAAAGCTACAAAACTATTATGAAAGAAATCTAAGAACGAAATCGATGGAGAGAGACTCCGTGTTTAAGAGCAAGAATACTCAATATTGTCAAGATCTCAGTTCTTCCCAGCTTGATCTATAGACTAAATGCTATCCCGATCGAAATTCCAGCAAGTTACTTTGTGGTATTAACAAACTGATTCTGAAGTTTATATGGAGAAGCAAAAAACCCAAAATAGCCAACACAATATTAAAAGAGAAGAACAAAGTTGTAGGACTGACACTACCCAATCTCAAAGCTTATGCTAAAGCTGCAGTAATCAAGACAGTGTGGTATTGGTAAAAGAACAGACAAATAGATCAATGGAATGGAATAGAGAGCCCAGAAATATATCCATAGAAATATAGTCAACTGATGTTTTTACAAAGGAGCAAAGGAAATACAATGGAGAAAATAAATTATTTTCAATGAATGGTGCCACAACAACTGGACATCCAAATAGAAAAAAATAAATTTAGATACAGACCTTACACTCTTTGGAAAAATTAACCCAAGGCCAGGAACAGTGGCTCACGCCTATAATCTCAGCACTTTGGGAGGTTGAGGTGAGTGGATCACCGGAGGTCAGGAGTTCGAGACCAGCCTGGCCAACATGGTGAAACCCTGTCTCTACTAAAAATACAAAAATTAGCCGGGCGTGGTGGCAGGTACCTATTCTCCCAGCTACTCGGGAGGCTGAGGCAGGAGAATCGCTTGAACTCGGAGCGGGGCAGGGGGCGGGGCAGGTGAAGGTTGCACTAAGCCTAGATCACATCACTTCATACCAGCAAAACTCGACCTCAAAAAAAGAAAAGAAATGAGCTACCAAGCCAAGAAAAGACATGTAGGAATCTTAAATGCATATTACTAAGTGAAAGAATTTAATCTTTAAAGGCTAAATATTGTATGGTCCCAACGTATGACATTCTGGAAAAGGCAAAACTATGGAGACAGTAAAAGGATCAGTGGTTGCCAGGGATTAGGAGATGGGGAAGGATGAATGAGGGGGCACAGAAGATTTTTTAAGGCAATGACACCATTCTGTGTGATACCATAATGGTAGATATGTGTCATTAGACATTTGTCTCAACCCATAGAATGTCTGACTCCAAGAGTGGGCCCTCAAACTATGGACATTGGGCAATAATGACATGTCCCTGTAGTTTCATCAGTAATAACACATGCCCCACTCTACTGGGGATGTAACTGATATGGAAGGGTGTGCATGTTGGGGGGCAAGGCATGTATAGGAACTGACTGCACTCAATTTTTGCTGTGAACCTAAAGTAAAGCCTATTTAAAAAGAAAAAAAAAAGAATTGGAGAATGGATACAGGTAGCCTCTTAGCTGTCTCTGCAGTCAGCCTAGTGTCGGAGCGTCCTGGGTCCTCGGAACGTCACTGGTTTGCAGCCTGGGCGGCCTTCCCTTTTGCCCAGTGGGGAGAGGCCGAGACTTCTGTAATTTCAACACCTTGGTGTTGGGTGTGACCTGAGCACCTGCCTGATGCTCTGCCCTGGCCCATAGTTGGCCCACCACTGTCAGCCCGGCATGAGCCTCAGAGTTCAGGAGGGCTTCAGAGGACCAGGGAGCTTCCCTGGAGGAAAACCCGGATCACGAAATCAAAGGCAGCATCAACATTTGTGACTCAGAGACCAGGCATGGGGCTTCTCCCACATCCACGTTTACTGCTGGGGACACTGATGAGGACTCATGCTCACAGTCACACAGCACAATAGCAGACCCAGGACTCAAAGCTCAGCCCGACCCATCCAAGCCCACACTCAAAACCACTCGACAAGTCTGCACCTCAAAACCACTCGACAAGGCTGCACCATGATCAGCAGGCAGGGCCTGTGCTGAGTGCCAAGCCTGGAGGCCACGGAAAGAAAGGGGGCAAGAAGGTGCAATTTCACAGAAAAATAGAGGTACACCTTTGTTGGTTGAGCTGAAGGCTGAGACAGTGTCTCAAGGGAGCAAAATGGTTGTGTGTCAGGAATTGGTGGGTTCTTGGTCTCACTGACCAAGAATGAAGCTGTGGACCCTCGCGGTGAGTGCTACAGTTCTTAAAGACCGTGTGTCCACAGTTTCTTCCTTCAGAGGTTCAGATGTGTCCGGAGATTCTTCCTTCTGGTGGATTCATTGTCTCGATGTCAGAAGTGAAGCTGCAGACCTTCACAGGGAGTGTTACAGCTCTTAAAGATAGTGTGGACCCAACGTGTGAGCAACAGCAAGATTTACTATAAAGAGTGAAATAATAAAGCTTCCAAGGTGTGGAAGGGGACCCAATCAGATTGCCACTACTGACTTGGGCAGCCTGCTTTTATTCTTTTATCTGACCCTACCCACATCCTGCTGATTGGTCCATTTTACAGAGAGCTGATTGGACTGTTTTGACAGGGTGCTGATTGGTGTGTTTACAATCCTTTAGCTAGACACAGAGTGCTAGACAGAAAAGTTATCCAAGTCCCCACTAGGTTAGCTAGATACAGAGTGCTGATTGGTGTATTTATAATCCCTTAGCTAGACATAAAGGTTCTCCAAGTCCCCACTAGACTCAGGAGCCTAGCTGGCTTCACCTAGTGGATCCTGCACCAGTAGCTGCAGGCGGAGCTGCCTGGCAGTCCTGAGCCGCGCCCGCACTCCTCAGCTCTTGGGCGGTCCATGGGAGGGGGCGCCAGGGAGCAGGGGGCGGCGGCCGTCGGGGAGGCTTGGGCCGTGCAGGAGTCCACCGAGGAGGGGGGGCCTCGGACATGGCGGGCTGCAGGTCCCGAGCTCTGCCCCGCGGGGAGGCGGCTTAGGCTCGAGCATGGTGCATGCAGGCCAGCAGTGCTGGGTGACCCGGGGCAACCTCTGCAGCTGCTGGTCCGGGTGCTAAGGCCGGTCACTGCCCTGGGCTGGCGGTGCCTGCCGCCGCTCCGTGTGCGGGGCCTGCCGGGCCCGCGCCCGCGCCCGCAGGAACTCGGTTCCCGCCCGCACCTCTCCCTCCACACCTCCCTGCAAGCAGAGGGAGGCCGCTCTGGCCTCAGCCAGCCCAGAGAGGGGCTCCCACAGTGCAGTGGCGGGCTGAAAGGCTCTTCAAGCCGCCACAGTGGATGCCGAGGCCAAGGAGGCGCCGAGAGTGAGGGCTGCTAGCACATTGTCACCTCTCAGTGGCACCCAGGGAGCTGCAACCATGGGAAACATGGGGTCTCCTTTGGCCAGAAACGGAGTAAGCAAACAATTCCTAAGAAACCTTCACCGGCCGGGCGCAGTGGCTCAAGCCTGTAATCCCAGCACTTTGGGAGGCCGAGGCGGGCGGATCACGAGGTCAGGAGATCGAGACCATCCTGGCTAACACGGTGAAACCCCGTCGCTACTAAAAAAATACAAAAAACTAGCCGGGCGAGGTGGCGGGCGCGTGTAGTCCCAGCTACTCAGGAGGCTGAGGCAGGAGAATGGCGTGAACCCGGGAGGTGGAGCTTGCAGTGAGCCGAGATCCGGCCACCGCACTCCAGCCTGGGCGACAGAGTGAGACTCTGTCTCAAAAAAAAAAAAAAAGAAAAGAAAGAAACCTTCACCAAAAAAAGAACCTCCCCTGATATTTGGGTCCAAGAAACAGTCACAATTCTGACCTAAAAGGTTCCTGGCCAGGAGTGGTGGCTCATGCTTGTAATCCCAGCACTTTAGGAGGCCAAAGCAGGCAGATCACTTGAGGCCAGGAGTTCGAGACCAGCCTGGCCAACATGTCAAAACCCTGTGTCTACTAAAACTATGAAAATTAGCTGGGTGTGATGGCACACACCTGTAGTCCCAGCTGGCTGAGAGACTGAGGCATGAGAATCGCTTGTACCCAGGAGGCCGAGGCTTCAGTGAGCCAAAATCCCACCACTGCACTCCAGCCTGGGTGACAGAATGAGACTCTGCCTCAAAAAAAAAGAAGAAAAAAAAAAGGTTCCTGTAACTTGAGGGTCCTAGGGGCTACTAGTAACTAATTAATCTCTTGATTGATGCCTCTCCATAAAGGTTAGAGCTTTATTTTCTGATAGAAGCCTTGCAGTTACTTGAATTTGAAAATTTCCTGTTAAGATATATGCACAAAATATTTGATACTCTTCCTTCAAGATGGGAAGCCTACCTGTGAGCCCAGGAGCTCAAGATTACAGTGAGCCATGATTGCACCACTGCACTCCAGTGTGGGCAACAGAGCAAAACCTTGTCTCTTAAAAAAAAAAATCGTAAAGGCTCATTAACACTTTTCCCTTTGAAAGTGAGCTAGATAAACTTTATAACTCACTAATAGACTGTGGCAGAGTTGCTGGTGCAGCTTCTGAGACCAGGTCATAAGGGGCCTGGCAGCTCCCTCCTTGCTCTCCGTCATATCCCTTGCTCCAGGGGAAGCTAGCTGCCCTGTGCAGAGAGCCACACAGAGAGTCACCGAAGTCTCCTGTCAATGGCCAGCAAGGAACTGAGGCCTCCTGCCAACAGCCATGACTCACATCTCAAAAGCGTCTCCTCCAGCCATGGCCAAGTCCTCTGATGCTGGTCTCACTGGGCTGAGATCTTGACTGCAACAGCCAGAACCACCCAGCTAAGCCACTTCCAAGTTCTGACCCACAGAAACATGTGAGATAATAAGTAAATAAATGTTATTGTTGGGCTGGGCATGGTGGCTCACACCTGTAATCCTAGTGCTTTGGGAGGCTAAGGCAGGAAGATTGCTTGAGCTCAGGAGTTTGAGAACAGCTCAACCTAGAGAGACCCCATCTCCAACAACAATAACAACAACAAATTAGCTGGCTGTGGCAGTGCATGCCTGTGACCCCAGCTACCTGGGAGGCTGAGGTAGGAGGATCTCAAGCCCAAGGGTTCCAGGCTGCAGTGAGCTAGGATCTCACCACTGCACTCCAACCTGGGTGACAGACTGAGACCACGTCTCTAAAAAATTTAAAATAAATAAATAATTAAAATTAAAAATGTTATTGTTTGAAGCTGCTAGTTTTGGGGGATGGTTTGTCATGGAGCAGTAATAACAAATTTCCTAACAGAGACTTACGCTCCATCAGCGCATAGGGGCTATGCACATGTGTCTGTGGCAGATTCTCGCAGTCCTCCACGCTACCCACTGTGCTGTCACAGGGAGCGCTGTGGCAGGCATGTAGGTTTACCAGTAACCATTGAGTCCTGACAATAATCACTGGCCGGTTGAAAAGAGTACAAGGGTCCCCAGGCACAGAGCCAGCTGAAGGAGCGCTCATGGATGCAGAGATACGGGGGTCGGGGGAGTACATACTTGTTCAGGCCCTGGGGTGGGGATGAGGGGTTCGGGTGAAAGGGACCAGATAGTCAAAAGGCAAGGAGGTGCTGGGAGGGGCGCCACTTGCAGCCCAGGCTCCAAGTCCCCCATGCATGCCTATTGTCCCATCAGACTTCACTTACAAAATACAAATTTAAAGATAAAATTGTTATGAATTTCAAGACAGCAGCTACAGAGCTTACAACCCCAGGCACAGGGCCCTTCTGAGCAGGAAGTCCTCTGCAGCTACCCCAGCCCCATGCCACAAAGCCAGGTCTAGATGCACAGAGAGGTAGAGAGGGGCAGTTATCCTACAAGGTTTCAAAAAATAGGAGAATCAAATATTTATGAATAGACTTCACATCTTCCACTCTCCTTTGGCCTTTTTTCTATAAGAGATTCTTTGGGATTGTTCAAATGGACTGCAACACATTAAGAATGTTTTCTAGGAAATTCTAACTAATGTCCTCTCTCTCACCTTCTGGCAAAAAAAAGAATATCATTCCATTGACCCTAATTTGCACTCCTAACAGCAAAAAATGTCCTGTAATTTCACACTATTTCCACTAGGTGGCGAATGCTGTCCCTGAGAGGAAAAATGAATGGTAAATCCAAAGTGCCCCCAAGCAGGAGCTCTGGGAGTCCAAGTTTAACTTCTCTGAATGAACCCCTGCCCCCCACTCACAGCCCCTGCCGTGGGTATTTACCACATCTTCCCATTATCTGTGCTATTGCCTATGTTAAAACACACACACACACACACACACACACACATTTAGAAAAAGAGAAGACTTTATTTCCTGTAAAACATTCCAGCCTGCAAGGTGGCCATCTGCAGGCTGGGAAGTGTGCCAATGGCCAAGCACTTTGAAAGAGGAGGGGTTGGGGCAGGAGCTTTATGCTGACCAGTCTGGCTAGACATACGTATTCAACAGGCTACAGGAGGAGCTATGAATATTCATGAAGGCACTGTGCCTCCTCTCTGTAATCCAGCGGAGGCTGAGGCAGGAGGATTGCTTCAGCCCAGGAGTTAGAGACCAGTCTGAGCAACATAGTGAGATTCCATCTCTACAAAAAATACAAAATTAGCTGGGGTAATGGCACGTGCCTGTGGTCCCAGCTACTCAGGAGGCTGAGGTGGGAGGATCACTTGAACCAAGGAGGTTGAGGCTGCAGTGAGCCACGACTGAGTCACTGTACTCTAGCCTGGGTGAGAGAGCCTGTCTCAAAAACAAACAAAAGAATAGTTATGGCCAGGCGCAGTGGCTCACGCCTGTAATCCCAGCACTTTGGGAGGCAGAGGTGGACGGATCACAAGTTCCGGAGTTCAAGACCAGCCTGGCCAACATGGTGAAACCCCATCTACTAAAAATACAAAAATTAGCTGGGTGTGGTGGCACATGCCTGTAGTCCCAGCTACTTGGGAGGCTGAGACAGAAGAATTGCTTGAACCCGGGAGGCGGATGTTGCAGTGAGCCAAGATCACGTCATTGCACTCCAGCCTGGCGACAGAGCGAGACTCCGTCTCAAAAAAAAAAAAAAAAGGAATAGTCATTAAGGTGTTTCTAACACATTCATATTGAACAAACATGCATGTAACATATGACCCATGTTTGCTCTGAGATGGAAACTGAACATGTAAATGTATTACAGTTAGGCCCTATACGTCAAAAGGCTTTTCAGGACACAAACACACTCTGTGTGCAACCTCTGTAAACAGGCTGGGGCAGACCATGGTCGGTGGTCTTCTTATCTGGAGAAAGTTATTGAAATCAGTCTCTTGTCCAATCAAAGCTGCAGTTATGGCTGGTGGAACAGGAGTTGGGGGTCAGTTAGTCACATCTGGTGGAACTGCAAATTGTTTCAGTATTGCTTATCTCAAGGCCAGTGCTTGTTTAGCTGCTAGAGAAAAAGAAAAGCCTTGTGGCAGTGAGAACAGAGTTCATTCTTTTAAGTGTGGGGTGCCTGACTTAACCCTTGCCTGGCATGGCCTTAGGTCCTGTTTATAATTCAGCATCTTATTTGCCACAAAGAGTCCGTCACGTCAGTCTTACTATCTCTATTTTGTCTTACTATCTCTATTTTAACGGTAATGCTGGTCAGTTGTTGTGTCTGAACCACAAAAAGGAGGGGGTGTAACGAAGTTTCTGACCTCCTATCCTGTTGTGGCTGGGAGCTCAGTTTTAAAGTTTTTCTGGGGTCCCGTTGGCCATAAAGGGGTCCATTCAGTTTGCTGGGGGCTTATAATTTTATTTTTAGTTTACACTTAAAATTTTTCTTAGAATCAGTTCTCTTTTTAAATGTACATAAATGTATTTTAAGAAAGTTTATATGCTCAAATTTAATTGAGAAACCAGTCTCACCTGTCACACACACAAACTAACATCACAGTAAGTTCATAGCAAATAAAGCATCATCATTCATTTCTGACCAGATACAGCTGCCGAGCTGAAGGGCCAGACATCAAGGCTGAGAGGCAGGTAGAAGTCCCATGGTTAGGGCTGTCAGCTGGGGAGGGGTGTCTCTGTGCCAAGCCAGACTGTATTTAATCCTTTTAATCACAAGAGACAAAAATCCTCAGACGCAAGAGGGTATGTCAAAGGGTGTCAGGCCCCCCTTTCTTTTCTTTCTTTCTTTCTTTTTCTTTTTTTTTTTTTTCAAGATGGAGTCTTGCTCTGTTGCCCAGGCTGGAGTGCAGTGGTACAATCTCAGCTCACTGCAACCTGTGTCTCCCGGGTTCAAGCGATTCTCCTTCTCAGCCTCCCGAGTAGCTGGGATTACAGGTGCACGCCATCAAGCCCAGCTAAATTTTGTATTTTTAGTAGAGAGGGGTTTTCACCATGTTGGCCAGGCTGGTCTTGAACTCCTGGCCTCAAGTGATCTGCCCACCTCAGCCTCCCAAAGTGCTAGGATTACAGGCGTGAGCCACCACGCCTGGCTATCAGGCCCCCCTTTCTTCCCTGACAGTGTGCCAGTGGCCCCTGCCCATGGTGACTTCCACAGTGCCTGCTGTGGCCAGACCCCCAGCAAAGCACCTGCCAGGCTTATCTTACTCCTTCCTCACAGCAGTCAGGGAGGTGGGGTCTTTGACTTTCCCCATTCTGCAGATGAAGAAACTGAGGCAGAGATAGGCTGCGACTATTGCCCAAGGTCACAGAGCAAGTAAATAGCAAAATCACGTTTCAGAGCAAGGCAGGCTGCTCCACAGGCTGGCTCAGAACAGCCGGGGTGATGGAGACCTGCATCTGCAAAGATCCAGCAAGCAGAGGCTCTGCTCCAAGGGGGCCCAGCAGCGGCAGACAGGGTTACCCATTTCCTCCTGGTCGCCCACGTGCTAAAAATGCTACCTAATAATCACCGCCTCTCGATCCCCTCTGCTTCCCATGAGAAGGAAAATTTGTCTTGGGGGATATTGAAAGATCCCAGCCTCCAAAGTAAGTTTGCCTAAGCAGTTTCCTTTATAATACAATTACCAAACAGAGGCTGTTTCCTTCAGCTCAGGGGACAAGAAAGGAGTGGCTCTCTCCCTCATGTTTCTCGTTATTTGTGTCATAGGCATGTATCACCTGAAATTGCCTGAGAGGCTCAACCAAATTTTAGTCACAAGATCTGCGAACGCTTCCCTAGTGGGTGCTGAGGTTCTCCAAGGAGCCGCTGGGCCCATGTGCAGACAGATAAGCAAATGGCTGGGTGAGTGCATGGGGGAGGGCTTCCTGTAAGAGGTCATGCTCCTGGTGAATCTTAAAGGATGCAGCGTGCCAGGCAGAAATTCCACAGGGCTCCAGAAAGAGGGCAGGGCAGAGGCAAAAGCACAGAGACAAAAGTCTGCATGTGGGTGGGGAGTGAGGGACATAGCTAGCCTACCACGAAGCTTCAGATCAGGAAGAGATGACAGGTGAGGCTGGACAGGGTGGCAGAGGGTATCCTGAAGACAGCGGGGAACCATGAAAGACATGGAGCAGGGGCTTGGTGAGATTAAATCTGTATAGCAGAGGCAGAGGCCGGCATCAAGGAGACAACAGTCCTGACAAGACACAGATAAGACCAGCACTAGAGAAGAGACGGCCAGCAAGGCCGACGAGTATGTATTACATAATGCCCATGGGCCAGGCAGAGGTGCTGGGGAGGTAAGAGTTAATGGGACAGAGTCTCTGCCCTCTTGACTCTCACATCAATGGGAGGAGACATTTAATAAACACATAAAAATAAGATCATTTCAGATCCTGATCAATGCTAAGGAAAATATGAAATGGAGTATTTTGGTACAGAAGGATGGAGCTCTGCCTTGGCGAGGGAGGCCTTTGAGGAGGGGTCATCTGAATTGAGATGAGAATGATGATCAGGAGGAAGCCATCTGAATTGAGATGAGAATGATGATCAGGAGGATGATGATCAGGTGGGGCTCTGGGGGAAGGGCACTCCAGGCAGAGGGAACAGCAAGTGCAAAGGCCCTGAGGCAGGAAAGTGCTGGAGTGTTTGAGCAACAGAAAGAAAATCGGTGTGGCTGGACATTGATGAGCAAAGTAGAGAGTGGGTGATGGGGTCAAGAAACAGATAGGGGCCAAGCTACAGCGGGGCCTGTAGCTTCCTGACCACAGGGGCACGGGCTTTCTTTTATTTGCGACGGGAAGCCAAGAAGGCTAATGAAGACCAGAGCAGTAGCAGCACAGGGATAAGTGGTTAAGTTCTGAATAGATCCTGGTGGCTGAAATGACAGGAATTACTGATGGGTTGGACAGGAAGGAGAAGTGACTCTTCAGAGGAGTTTTATGGAAGAGAGAAGCAGAAAAATTAAGGCAGGATTTTTCAAAAGGGCAGTATTATAGGCTGCTTTTTTTGTTTTTTTGTTTTTTTTTTTTGTTTTTTTTTGAGATGGAGTTTTGTTCTTGTTACCCAGTCTGGAGTGCAATGGCGCGATCTTGGCTGACCACAGCCTCTGCTTCCTGAGTTCAAGTGATTCTCCTGCCTCCACCTCCCAAGTAGCTGGGATTACAGGCATGCGTCACCACCCCCAGCTAATTTTATATTTTTAGTAGAGACAGTGTTTCTCCATGTTGGTCAGGCTGGTCTCGAACCCCCAACCTAAAGTGATCCGCCCACCTCAGCATCCCAAAGTGCTGGGATTACAGGCGTGAGCCACCACGCCCAGCCTGGCTGCTCCTAACCTGATGGAATGACCCAGTGAAGGAGAAACTGATGATGCAGAGGAAGGGGCACCTGATGGGGCAATGTCCTGGAATGGTGAAGAGGGGAGAACTCAGAGCACGAGAGCGGGGCTTGGCCTTCGCCTTGGTTCCTGTTGCTGCTGTCACAAGAGGCTTCATACATCACACATTTATTTTCTCACTCTTCATCACGCAGCTCCTGTGGGCTCTTTTCTTCCAGCCCTCCTGAGGTAGATCAGCAGGACCTGTTTTCTGAGCACCTGTCAGGACCCCTGGTCACCATCCTGCTGACGGCAGCAGGATCTGGTTGAAACAAGGTGTAGTGAAGAAGCTGGCAGAAACCAGAAACCAGCAGATGGGGACAA
Source organism: Macaca mulatta (assembly GCF_049350105.2). Lineage (NCBI taxonomy): Eukaryota > Metazoa > Chordata > Mammalia > Primates > Cercopithecidae > Macaca > Macaca mulatta. Next base: position 154,916,003 of record NC_133407.1, on the reverse strand, counting down.
AAGCAACCACTAGTTGTCCTCACTGCTCTCTAACATAGACATCCCCTACCCACACCATGGTAGTTTACAAATGCCATGGCAACATGCCATGGCAACAACCTGAAAGTTACGGGGTTCTGGAAACGCACCACCCCTTTTCTAGAAAGTTCTAAATAACCTGCCCCTTAAATTACATGTAATGAATATAAAGCGGCTTTCTTCACCACTGGCTCTTTGACTTCTATCCTGGCCCAAGCCAAGAGCCCTCAGCGGCTAAGCCCTGTTGTGGGGGCTCACCTGCCCTGCATCACTTGTAGGTGGAAATCAAGGTGATGCAGGGCAGGTGAGCCCCCACAACAGGGCTCACCTGGCAGGGCTGCATTCCTCTCTGGAGGCTCTGGGAGAATCCACTCGCAGGCTCATCCAGGCTGTTCGCAGATCCAGTTCCTGCATTATCCTGTCCCTCTTGGACAGATGGGAGTGTATTTACCCATATGGGTAAGTACACATGGGAAAAAAAGACAGTCTTGCCTGATGTTGGGATGGGGGGGAAATTTTTATTTTCTTCTTCCTGTTCATCTGAATATTCTAATTTCCCACAATGAAAATCACTTATTTATTATTTATGTAGTTTTTTAAATTCACGAATTGATGTAGTTTTTCGTTTTAAGTTGTACATGCTGAAAATAAGGAAATCTCAGAGGCTCAAGAGGAAGGAGGGCACGGGCCCCACCAGCCCTACTCAGGACACCTGGCCTGGCGGCTTCAGCGCCCCCACTCACTCCAGAACCCCTTACCCACCTGCATGGGGCTCAATGGTGAATGTGTGCAGGGCAGAGGAGGCGGAACATGCCAGGGCTCCATGGGGAGGGAAGGCCCTGACAGGCTGAGGCTCCTCTCCAGGGTCCAGGCTCCAGTCAGAGTCCCCACTGAGCACACACCAGGGGACCCCCAGGAGCAACCAGGCCGCCAAGCAGGTGTGACTTCAGTGGGGGAACAGCACCTTCTCCACCCTTCTCTGAGCCCAGGATCAGTGGGTGGGGGAAGCAGAGCTAGGGCCTGGCGGCCTCTCAGGGCCTCCCAGGAGGGTGAACACCCAACTCCTGCCCCAAGAGCAGAACTGGGGGCGGGGGAGAGAACAGGAGGCCTCCCGGGGAAGGACTCAGCCTGCTTGGCCATGCAGGAGGAGGGAGGCTGGCCTGAGAAGGGTTTGGGACCAAAATAAGAACAGACACCCCCCCCGCTGTAGGGCCGAGGAATATTCCCGAGGGTCCAGCGTGTCAATGAAGTGCATTTAAAACTTCCGTCAGCCTTTTGTCCTTGGCTTTTCCTGCCAGGCTTCTGTAACTTCTGTGTTTTGACCTTATTTTATTTATTTATTAATACGGAGTCTCACTTTGTCGCCCAGGCTGGAGTGCAGTGGTATAGTCTCAGCTCACTGCAACCTCTGCCTCCCGGGTTCAAGCAATTCTCCATCCCAAACTACATTTATGTTTTATAGGAAGCTTTATGTCACTAGCATAAATGGAAAATGGTGTCCCTCCCCTAAGTAGAATGTGCTCTAGAAGGAAATGTACTGCAAATGTTCAAACCATAGGCCAAAATTCTAGCTAGAGACTCACGCTTGGTAGAAGCTCTGCTTCCCAGGCCTGCAGCTGTTTGTCAGAAAGAGGGATGGGGAAGCGCTAGGCAGGAGCTAAAAACCATGGCACCAAGAAGAGAGGGGAGAGTTAAAAATGAAGTCACTCTCCCCACCATGGTGTTCTCAGCCAGTGAGAGCTGCCCAGCCCATACCTCTGTGAGGCAGGCAGGACGGGGTCACTGCTCCCACTTTACAGATGAGGAAAACTGAGGTTCAGAGAAACATCTAGCATAGCCACGTTTCTCGGGGGTCTCCTAGTTCTCCACCTTCTGGGAGCAGGCGAGGGGCCACCTCAGTCCTCCACAGACCCGATCCCAAAGCCGGTCGCAGCACTGGCGGCACAGTGGGACACCCTTCATAAACCGGGGTTGAGATGTGGTTCTGTGCCCAAGGCGCGGGCCCCTGAGGGCCTCCAGCCTCTGGAAATAGGCCCCACGGCTGCACTGGGGGGATAAGCCAGGCTATTTTCATCACTTCCTTCCACCCGCTTCCGCAGGGGGCACCTCAGCTGCATCCCATAGAGTTGCCACCCAGACCTCAGCAAGGACCTTTCAGGCCACGCGGGAGTGCCCAACCGAAGGCTTCACAGGTAAGTAGCCCTCTGTATTACCCAACATGGCCTCCCACAGGGAGAGAGGAGGTCAACTCCTGTCCCCTTAACAAGACAGGGTTGGGTGGGACATTCTCTCTGAGACATCATCTCCTTGGCTGCGTCAAGATTAATGAGTTGATTTGACACTTATTCACTGGAAACCTGCTGTGGGTGGGGGGAGCTCTGCTTGTGGAGGGGAAACGCCTGTGGGGAAGAACCAAACAGAGGGCCACGGTTCCTGAGACCTGAGTGTGAGTCTGGCCTCTGACACCACACCAGGTGGCCCTGGGCACGTTGCTTTCCCTCTGTGGGCCTCAGTTTCCCCAAGTCAGTGTTAGCCCAGATGAGTGACTTTCCAAATGGGGCCCCACTGGGTTCCCCTCCCTGCTCCAGTCAGTGTCCCCATCCCACTGTCTTCTGCATCTGGGAATCAAGTAACAGCTCACTTAGCTGGCGGGGGCGCAGCCTGGAGGCCCCTCCAAGGCTCTTTCCTAGTCTCTGGGGTCTGTGGTCCTGGGCTGGGACTCATTTAGCAGCCATCTGCTCCTCTCATCCCCAAGTAGGGGATGGGGTCTCTGCTAGGGGCCAGGAAGTCCCTTCCCCTTCCCAAAAACAAATTTACCCCAATCCACAGCTGCCCGCACCACCCTGCCTTCAACGGTGTCCAGAGAGGGTCAGCCAGGCCTGGGTTGGGCACGCTGTACCTTCCCCAGTCACCAGCCTGTTTCCCGGAGGAGAAGGCTGAGACCCGAGAAGGGAGGTGAGTGCGCCATGTCAGGCTCCACTGCATCCCCGGTGCTTGCCATCCCTGAGGATGGGTCAGCTGCCAGGCCCTCCCTCACAGCTCCTCTCTCTGCAGCCCAGCCTGTCCCATGCCTGCCTGGGAAGCCCTGTTCCTGCTCTGGGCCACAGCAGAGGCCACCAAGGACTGCCCTATCCCATGCACCTGCCGCGCCCTGGAAACCATGGGGCTGTGGGTGGACTGCAGGGGCCGCGGGCTCACGGCCCTGCCTACCCTGCCAGCCCGCACCCGCCACCTCCTGCTGGCCAACAACAGCCTTCAGTCCGTGCCCCCGGGAGCCTTCGACCACCTGCCCCAGCTGCAGACCCTCGATGTGACGCAGAACCCGTGGCACTGTGACTGCAGCCTCACCTATCTGCGCCTCTGGCTGGAGGACCGCACACCCGAGGCCCTGCTGCAGGTCCGCTGCGCCAGCCCCAGCCTCGCTGCCCATGGCCCGCTGGGCCAGCTGACAGGCTACCAGCTGGGCAGCTGCGGCTGGCAGCTGCAGGCGTCCTGGGTGCGCTCAGGGGTCTTGTGGGATGTGGCACTGGTCGCCGTGGCTGCGCTGGGCCTGGCTCTTCTGGCTGGCCTGCTGTGTGCCACCACTGAGGCCCTGGATTGAGCCAGGCCCCCAGAACCCCTGGTCCCAGGCCAGGGGGCCAATCCCTGAGGCAGGTCCCCAGACTCCACCAAGCCTGGTCAGCCCAAACCACTAGAAGCCCAAAATAAACTGGCAGCTTGGCTGTTTTATATAAGCTCAGAGATCTTTTTTCCCCTGTCGGCACTTGAGTCTGTCTCCTTCTGAAAACCTGGCTCCATTTTGTCATAACCAGACATCAATTGGGGCTTCCCTGTTCCTCAAGTTGTTAGTAAAATGGACTGCCCACCTCCCCCACCTTTCACCCTTAATTACACAGTCTCTGGACATCCCAAGCCAGGACCTGGGACTCTGGGTCTCATGGCCTCAGCCGTCTGCTTCTGGTGTGGGTCACCCTGGACAGCCCAGGCCAGCTTCGCACTGGGGCCCAGCCCTCACCACATTCCCCAGAAATCTCGCTCTCCCAGCACAGTAGTGAGCAGAGCAGGGTGTCCCAAAGGCCCCTGGAGGGAGGAGAGGAGGGTTTCCGTCCCCATGACAGAAATGGCTTGGTGGGCCCTTTTCTGTCGCAGCCTCCGACCACTCCACCTTGGCCATGAGGCTGCTGGGGCTCACCTGGCCCCGTCCTCTCCTCTGTCTTCTCTCTCCTTTTTTTCCTGTCTACTCTTCTCCAGAAACAAGACAAATCCCTCTCTCATGGAAGACAAGCTCCTACAGGGCTAACATCTGCACCTCCAAACCCTGGGGCCCCCTCCTACCCCAAGCCCTGATCACCAAATCCTTCAAACAAGGCAGCTCTGCCCTTCTGAGGAATCCTGGTGCCACATGTTAAAATCATAAACTTTTCTCCACCACATGAGGTAACATTTATGGGCCTGTTACTGGCCAAGCCAAATCCAAATATAATTACACTGGGACTCCACCCCTCGAGGGGCTGCATGTATATGTAACCAGCAGACCAGCTTGGGTGGGCCTGTGGGTCGGAAGATTCCACCAGGTAGCCCAAGTAGGTTTAGAGTGCAGCTGGAGGGCACTGACTGACAGAGCTCAGGTCGGAGCAGGAACCCCAAACTCGGAGGTGGGGGCCAGTAAGGAGTGGTAGGGAATGTGGCAAACCAGGGAGCCTGTGTTCCATCCAGAGGGGCTCAGCCGACTGCTACCATGTAGAGATGGGGGCCCAGGTGCCAGGCGTCCCGTTCTTCCAGAGAGGTCAGAAAGCTAGATTGTTATGTGAACTCTCTGAAGTCTTTAAGTGTTGGCAACTAAATAAGAAATTTTAGGAAATACATAGGCAGGACAAATAGAACATCAGCCAACTGGATCAGGCTGAGCCTGCGATTTCCGCTGTGACACGGCTGCCTAAGAACAATCGTAAAAGCTGGCATCTAGGCCAGGCGCGGTGGCTCACGCCTGTAATCCCAGCACTTTGGGAGGCCGAGGCGGGCGGATCACGAGGTCAGGAGATCGAGACCATCCTGGCTAACACGGTGAAACCCCGTCTCTACTAAAAATACAAAAAACTAGCCGGGCGCGGTGGCGGGCGCCTGTAGTCCCAGCTACTCGGGAGGCTGAGGCAGGAGAATGGCGTAAACCCGGGAGGCGGAGCTTGCAGTGAGCTGAGATCCGGTCACTGCACTCCAGCCTGGGTGACAGAGCAAGACTCCGTCTCAAAAAAAAAAAAAAAAAAAAAAAAAAAAGCTGGCATCTGCTCCTTGGGCACCAGGTGTGTTCAAGGCTTGCGTGCAGCACCTCCCATGGGTCACTCTCGGGTTTCCCTGTGGGAGCCTGTAGGGAGGGAGCTGTTGTGTGACCTGCTGCTTGGAGGAGGGTGCAGGCCCAAGGTTACCTGCTTATTCTCTTTCACACGTGCTCCCTCGAAAGCTTCCAGGCCTGTGGGGGACCCTGGAACTAAGGCCCTTCAGTCCCCAACCCCCGACACGGGGTGCTACACAGATCCCCCTCCTTCGGTGCCTTCCTGAGGCCATGTGTACCCACCAGCGATTCCAGGCCCCTGTCCTGCTCGGTCCAGCAGGAAGCTGCAGGCTGCCTGGGCAACAAGTCCTCTGTGGGTGGGGAGGGTGGAGGCCTCTGAGGCCAGGCAGGGACTTCCCAAGGTGGATGGCTGGCCACACAAGCACCCTAGGAGATGGTGACTCCCTGGAAGGTCACTGTCTGCCTTCGCCAGTTTTTGCTGCTTCAACCAAATGCCAGTCTGGGTACTGTAAAAACAGTGAATATTTATTTCTCATGGTTCTGAAGCCTGGGAAGTCCAAGATCCAGGCACTGGCATTTGGTGTCTGCTGAGGGCCCTCTTCCTCTCATTGGCGAAGGGGCGAAAGGGATAGAAGAGGCAGCCAGCTCCCTCATACACATCTTTTTTTTTTTCTTTTTTTCTTTCTTTCTTTCTTTTTTTTTTTTTTTTTTTTTTTGAGATATGGTCCTGCTCTGTCGCCCAGGCTGGAGCGCAGTGGTGCAATCATGGCTCACTGCAGCCTCCCGCCTCAACCTCCCCAGTAGTGGGACTACAGGCATGCGCCACCACGCCCAACTAATTTTTGGTAGAGATGGGGTTTCACCTTGTTACCCAAACTAGTCTCAAACTCCTGGGCTCAAGCAATCCTCCTGCCTTGGCCTCCCAAAGCTACCACACCTGGCCAACCTCAAGCACTTTTATAAGGGCCCTAATTACCTTCCAAAGGCCCCACCTCCTAATGCAAGCACACTAGGGATAAAATTTCAGCATTCAACATCACCAGCCCCAGCCTCAGTGCCTCCCCCACCACAGGCATGGTTGGCCAAACATACCCCTGCACGGGTAACTTCACCAGCAATTCACACGATCTCCTCTCCCTCAGAGCCGTCCACATCACCTCCCCTGACACCAGCCTCACACTGACCTCCTGCAGTGGTGCGATCATGGCTCACCACAACCTCGGCCTCCTGGACTCTAGCGATCCTCCCACCTCTGCCTCCCGAGTAGCTGGGACCACAGGCATGCACCTCCACACCAGCTAATTTTTGTAGTTTTTGTAGGGAAGGGGTTTGGCCATGTTGCCCAGGCTGATCTCGAACTCCTGGACTCAAGGAACTGATTAGCCAGCTTCGGCCTCCCAAAGTGCTGGGACTACTAGGCGTGAGCAGCCACCGCACCCAGTCTGTGTAGGGTAATTTTACCAGCAGCTAGAACCACTGACCCACCCATCCGGCCGCTCTTCCTGATCACAGGCCTCTCTGCTGGCCACCTGCTCACTGGGAGGCCTCCTTCTCTGATGTAACATGGAATCCACTCTCAACATGCAAGACAACATGCTACGGTGTCTGTTATGGAAGTGGAGCTCAAGCCTGCCGGCTAATAGTACAGCACTGGGCACAAGTGGCAAGTCTATCTTTCTAGAAACTGTCCTCCCCAGCTTCTGAAACTGTCCTTCCCCTCTTCTGCATGCTCCTGGCCAGCGGGAGAGCAGAGAACAAAGAGGACTGCATGATGCCCATGGCCAGCCCTGAGGGGCACAGATCATGCTTGCACATTTGCTGTCCAGATCTCAGTTAGTGGCTGTGATGGTTAATATTGAGTGTCAACTTGATTGGATTGAAGAATATAAAGTATTGTTCCTGGGTGTGTCTGTGAGGGTGTTGCCAAAGGAGATTAACATTTGAGTCAGAGGACTGGGAGAGGCAGACCCATCCTCAGTCTAGGTAGGCACCATCTAATCTGCTGCCAGCTCGGCTAGAATAAAAGCAGACAGAAGAGTATGGAAGGACTCTACTTGCTGAGTCTTCTGGCTTTCATCTTTCTCCCCTGCTGGATGCTTCCTGCCCTCAAATGTCAGACTCCAAGTTCTTCAGCTTTTGGACTCTTGGACCTATGCCAGTGGCTGGCCAGGGGTCTTGGGCCTCTGGCCACAGAGTGAAGGCTGCACTGTTGGCTTCCCTATTTTTGAGGTTTTGGGACTTGGACTGGCTAGAAATGGAGGTGAGCGGAAGGTGGAAGTTCTGTCCCAGCTCAGCTCAGCCCATGCTGGGAGGGTGACTGGTGGCATGGAAAGCCCGCTGGGACTCAGCAGCACCTGGGCCTCTAATTGCCAGCTTTCTAACCGGCTCTGGGGCTGCAGTTCTCATTTTCAATCCTTCTGGATAATAAGCAGTGAGGACCTCTACTCCAGGTTTTGAGAAATGTCTCAAAATCTTGGGAAAGTGTTACTTTCTTGGATGGATCTCTAAAACAGTGGATCAAATTCAGACAGGAAAGCTAGACTATATTACTTCCTTCATTAATTTTTTTTTTTTTTTTTTTGAGATGGAGTCTCACTCTGTCCCCCAGGCTGGAGTGCAGTGGCACAATCTCTGCTCACTGCAACCTCTGCCTCCCAGGTTCACGCCATTCTCCAGCCTCAGCCTCCCTAGTAGCTGGGACTATAGGCACCCGCCACCATGCCTGGCTAATTTTTTTTTTTTTTTTTTTTTTTTGAGACGGAGTCTCGCTCTGTCGCCCAGGCTGGAGTGCAGTGGCCGGATCTCAGCTCACTGCAAGCTCTGCCTCCCAGGTTCATGCCATTCTCCTGCCTCAGCCTCCCAAGTAGCTGAGACTACAGGCACCCGCCACCTCGCCCGGCTAGTTTTTTGTATTTTTTAGTAGAGACGGGGTTTCACCGTGTTAGCCAGGATGGTCTCGATCTCCTGACCTCGTGATCCGCCCGTCTCGGCCTCCCAAAGTGCTGGGATTACAGGTGTGAGCCACCACGCCTGGCCACCTGGCTAATTTTTTGTATTTTTAGTAGAGACGGGGTTTCACCGTGTTAGCCAGGATGGTCTCAATCGCCTGACCTCGTGATCCACCCGCCTCGGCCTCCCAAAGTGCTGGGATTACAGGCGTGAGGCTCCACACCCGGCCACTTCCTTCATTAACATTTAATTGCAAGGCTGGACACAGTGGCTCACGCCTGTAATCCCAGCATTTTGGGAGGCAAAGGCAGGTGGATCACCTGAAGTCAGGAGTTTGAGACCAACCTGGCCAACCTGGCGAAACCTCTCTGTATTAAAAATACAAAAATTAGCCAGCGTGGTGGCGCACACCTGTAATCTCAGCTACTTGGGAGGCTGAGGCAGGAGAATCGCTTGAACCTGGGAGGTGGAGGTTGCAGTGAGCCAAGATCACGCCATTGCACTGTCACCCAGGCTGATCTTGGCTCACTGCAGTCTCCTCCTCCTGGGTTCAAGCGATTCTTCTGCCCCCTGAGTAGCTGGGATTACAGGCATGCGCCACCTTGCCCAGCTAATTTTTGGATGTTTTTAGTAGAGACAGAGTTTTGCCATATTGGTGAGGCTGGTCTTGAACTCCTGACCTCAAGTGATCCACCTGCCTGTCTCCCAAAGTGCTGGGATTACAGGCGTGAGCTACCACGCCCGGCCCATGCCATGTATGTTTTACCACAATACATAGCAATAATTTTTTTTTTAAGTAATAGAGCAATCTCTGTAAGCGCCCTTAGCCAAAGACAGTCACTATTAACACAACATTAGTCTAAGCATCCCAGCTTTTCTCTTTTCTACCTCTGGAAAAGATACATTCTTAGCAAGTAAACACACCACTGAAGGCACGGAGGAAACAGTGGGGCTCGCCATTACAGTATTTCCTTCTGGTGTCCTTCTCTGAACAGTTGTATGTGGTTGAGATCACAACCACACAAATTATCTAGCCCAACTTTTTCCCTTCTTTAAAGAATGGAAATAGCTTTATTGATTTTCCTGGCTATATATAACTAACTCATGATCATAACCAAAAATTTTTCTCTAAAACTACAAAGAAAATTAGGAGGCTTTTGTAGTTTATAAGTGTGATAATTGGCTTTTCTCGTTCTTGTGTGAGTGAGAAGTGCTTCTCTCAAACCTTGTTATGATGTCAGCACATTACCTACCAGACATGAAAAATGATAATAAAAGGCCTGAAATCCAGCACCCTCCAGAGAGATATTTCTTCCTAACTTTGACTGAATATCCTTCCAGGCTTTCTCCCCAAAATGTGTGTGTATGTATACATATGTGGGTGGGTACGTGTGTGTATACACACCCACATATTTAAATATATATTTAAGATTGTTTTATTTATGAGAGTAATTGAGAATATATTTTCATGGTTCATCTGTTTTTACTTGGTCAATTTTTTTTTTGGGACAGAGTCTCACTCTGTCTCCCAGGCTGAGAGGCAGTGGTGCGATCTCAGCTCACTGCAACCTCGACCTTCTGGGCTCAAGCTAACCTCCTGCCTCAGCCTCCTGAGAAGCTGGGACTACAGGAGCATGCTACCATACCCGGCTAATATATTTTTGTAGAGACAAGATTTTGCCGTGTTGGCTAGGCTGGTCTCGGACTCCTGAGCTCAAGTGATCCGCCCACCTTGGCTTCCCAAAGTGCTGTGATTACAAGCGTGAGCCACCGTGCCTGGCCTACTTAGTCATTTTTAATTTTATTGTATTCATTTTATTTTTATTAATTCACCTCTTATTGAGGAACATTTAGGTTTGGGTGGGAAATTGCAATGATAAACAGCTATTCAGTTTTTTTCGCTTACTGGCATTTTCCAATCAATATTAGAATTCTAGTCACTACTTCAATCAACTCCTTCATGAAGATCATTTCTATGCCACTCCTTTTCTGGGATATCTAGGTTGTTTCCAAGTCCCCCCTACCCCCACAAATGGCATTATGTCTTAGTCTGTTTGTGTCTCTATAAAGGAATACCCGAGACAGGGTAATTGATAAAGAAAATAGCTTTATTTGGCTCATGGTTCTGCAGGCTGTTCAGGAAGCCTGGCACCAGCATCTGTTCCTAGTGAGACCTCAGGGTAGCTGTCACTCATGGTGGAGGTGAAGGGGGCCTGGTGGGTCACACAGTGAGAGAGGGAGCAGGAAAGAGGGGAGAGAGGTGTAAGGCTCTTTTTGAAAATCAGGTCTCTTGGGAACTAATGTAGTGAGAATTCACTCGTTATCTCATCGGTGTGAGGACTGCACCAAGCCATGAGGGGTGCACTCCCATGACCCACCTCCCACCAGGCATCACCTCCAACATTGGGGAATCACATTTTAACATGAGATTTGGAGGGGTCAAATAGCAAAACAGGCCAGGTGCAGTGGCTCATGCCTGTAATCCCAACACTTCGGGAGGCCGAGGTGGGTGGATGACCTGAGGTCAGGAGTTTGAGACCAGCCTAGCCTGGCCAACATGGTGAAACCCTATCTCTCCTAAAAATACAAAAATTAGGCCGGGCGCGGTGGCTCAAGCCTGTAATCCTAGCACTTTGGGAGGCCAAGGTGGGTGGATCACTTGAGGCCAGGAGACGGAAACCAGCCTGGCCAACATGGCATAACCCTGTCTCTACTAAAAATACAAAAACCAGCTGGGCGTGGTGGCACACACCTGTAATCCCAGCTACTCAAGAGGCTGAGGCACAAGGCAGAGGGAGGTTGCAGTGAGTCAAGATTGCACCATTGCACTCCAACCTGAATGACAGAGTGATACCCTGTCTCAAAAAAAATAAAGTAAGTTCATTTGGAGGGTCAAAGTTCAGATGCATTTTGTTTTGTTTGTTTGTTTGTTTGTTTGTTTGTTTGTTTTTCTGAGACAGAGTTTTGCTCTATTGCCCAGGCTGGAGTACAGTGGAGCAATCTCGGTTCACTGCAACCTCTGCCTCCCAAGTTCAAGTGATTCTCTTGCCTCAGCCTCCTCAGTAGCTGGGACTACAGGTGTGCACCACCACACCCAGATAATTTTTGTATTTTTAGTAGAGATGGGGTTTCACCATGTTGGCCAGGCTGGTCTCGAACTCCTGGGCTCAAGTGATCCACCCATGTCGGCCTCCCAAAGTGCTGGGATTACAGGCATGACCCACCATGCTTGGCCCCGGATACATTTTCTTTTCTTTTTTTTTTTTTTGAGATGGAGTCAGTCTTGCTCTGTTGTCCAGGCTGAAGTGCAGTGGCATGATCTCAGCTCACTGCAACCTCCGCCTCCCGGGTTCAAGCAATTCTCCTGCCTTAGCCTCCTGAGTAGCTGGGTTTACAGGCACCTGCCACCATGCTCGGCTGATTTTTGTATTTTTGGTAGAGACAGGGTTTCACTATGTTGGCCAGGCTGGTCTCAAACTCCTGATGTCGAGTGATCCAGCTGCTTTGGTCTCCCAAAGTGGTGGATTACAGGTGAGAGCCACCTCATCTGGCCCCCAGATGCATTTTCAATAGCAAGAATTTTCCCTTCCCTCTCATTCCTCTCCTCACCCCACTTAAAATAAAGTTGGCTCTAAAATGCTGGATGAATAAAGGAAAAAAGTCAGCAGGGCAGAAATCATCATTACAAATACTCTGGAGTGCAAAGGATTGACCCCATGTCAATGTTCTGGAAAGTAAACATTGGCATCTGTGTATTAGTCAGGGTTCTCTGAGAAATGACCAATAGGAAGTGTGTACAGAAAGAGAGTTTAAGGAATTGGTTCACATGATGATGAATGTTGGCAAGTCAAAACCTGCATGCTGGACCAGCAGTCTGGAGACCTGGGGACACAGAATCACAGGTCAAGTCCAGAGCGTGTTGCTGCAGATCCCCTCTTGTTCAGGGGAGGTCAGTCTTTTTGTTCTTTTCAGGCCTTCAACTGACTGGATAAGGCCCACCCAATTACAGAGGGCAATGTGCTTTTCTCAAAGTCCAATGTTCAAATGCTAATCTCATCCAAAACACCCTCACAGAAACACCCAGAATGATATTTGACCACATATCTCAATACCAGGGCCCAGCAAAGTTGGCACATAAAATAACCATCACAGTCTGTAATGTTTGTTTGCTGAATCATATACTTGGCAGGGCCGGGCACAGTGGCTCACTCATGTAATTCCAGCTCTTTGGAAGGCTTGAGGTCGGGAGTTCGAGACCAGCCTGGCCAAGAGGGTGAAACTCTACTAAAAATACAAAAATTAGCTGGGTGTGGTGGCATATGCCTGTGGTCCCAGCTACTTGGGAGGCTGAGATAGGAGAATCACTTGAACCCAGGAGGCAGAGTTTGCAGTAAGCCAAGATCACGCCACTGCACTCCAGCTTTGGTGAAAGAGCAAGACTCTGTCTCAAAAAAAAAAAATTATTAATAATAATAATATACTTGGCAGTACTAATTACAGTGGAAACACCTATTTGGTAAGCACCAGCCATTTGTTTCACATATGTCATTATTATATATGCATTACATATAATTTCTTTCTTTTTCTTTTTTTTTTTTTTTTGAGACAAGTTCCTACTCTGTTGCCCAGGCAGGAGTGCAGTGCCACAATCACGGTTCACTGCAGCCTCTACCTCTGCTACTCAAGCAATCCTCCCACCTCAGCCTCCTGAGTAGCTGGAACCACAGGCACGTGCCATCATGCCCAGCTAATGTTTTTTTTTGGTAGAGATGGGATCTTGCAGTGTTGCCCAGGCTGGTCTTGAACTCCTGGGCTCAAGCAACCCTCCTTCCTTAGTCTCCCAAAGTGCTGGGATTACAGGCATGAGCCACCGCACTCAGCAATATATATCATTTCTAATCTTCAGAAAACCCTGCAAGATAAGAAGAATTATCCTCATTTTTTCAAATGAGAAAACTTATGCTTAGAGGAAGAAAGGCTCCCAAGGCAACACAGCTGCATTTGAGGGAGAAGGAACTGAAAGCCTTCTTTAGTTAACCCAAAGCACCAGGCCTTTTCTGGCCACCCTTGCAAGCTGGGCAGGGATCACTCAATGTGGCAAGGATTGCTCACTTGGTCTCTGAATTGTCCTCCCCTTCTTCCATGGGAATAGAATTTTAGCCAGGCACAGGGCCGTGCAGAATACAGACATTTCCCAGATGCCCTGAGTGAGCTGCGCCTATGTGACCAAGTCCTAGGCAAGGGGATGCAGGCAGGTGCTTCGGGCCGTGCCCTTAAGGAAAGGGGTGACTGGTCCTCCCTTTCCCCTTCCTGTGGAGTGGGTGTGAGGAAAAGAAAGAGAGATCAGACTGTTACTGTGTCTATATAGAAAGAAGTAGACATAAGAGATTCCATTTTGTTCTGTATTTGAGATGCTGTTAATCTGTGACCCTACCCCAACCTTGTCCTTGCAAGAGACATGTGCTGTGGTGACTCAAGGTTTAAAGGATTTTGGGCTGTGCAGGGTGTGCTTTGTTAAACAAGTGCCTGAAGGCAGTATGCTTGTGAAAAGTCATCACCATTCTCTTAATCTCAAGTACCCAGGGACATGTACACTGCCAAAGGTCGCAGGGACCTCTGCCTAGGAAAGCTAGGTATTGTCCAAGGTTTCTCCCCATGTGATAGTCTGAACTATGGCCTCGTGGGAAGGGAAAGACCTGATCGTCCCCCAGCCTGACACCCGTGAAGGGTCTGTGCTGAGGAGGACTAGTATAAGAGGAAAGAAGTCCTCTTGGCAGTTGAGATAGAGAAAAGCATCTGTCTCCTGCCCGTCCCTGGGCAATGGAACATCTCGGTGTAAAACCCGATTGTATGTTCTGTTTACTGAGAAAGGAGAAAACCGCCTTAGGGCGAAAGGTGGGACTTGCTAGCACAGTGCTGCTCTTTATGCACTAAAAAGGTTTATGGAGATGTTTGCATATGCATATCAAGACACAGCACTTTTCCTTAAACTTATGTCACAGAGATCTTTATTCACATGTCTTACTGCTGACCTTCTCCCTACGATGATCCTATTATCCTGTCACTTCCCTTTTTCTAAGATGGTAAAGATAATGATCAATAAATACTGAAGGAACTCAGAGACCTGTGCCAGCATGGGTCCTCTGTATGCTGAGCGCCGGTCCCCTGGGCCCACTTTTTCTTTCTCTATACTTTGTCTCTGTGTCTCATTTCTTTTCTCAAGTCTCTTGTTTCACCCAATGAGAAACGCCCACAGGTGTGGAGGGGCAGGCCACTCCTTCAGTGGGAAGCAGAGACTGGAGCCAGGTGGCACCTCAGGGTGGCAGTGCAACCGCACAGATATCCTGTTCTGTTTTTGTTCAGACTTTTACAGGGATATAGATACAATTTTATGCTGCTATTTGGGGTCTTTGTATTCCTATTAATTAGAAAACAACTTTGAGGCCCGGTGCAGTGACTCATGCCTGTAATCCCAGCACTTTGAGAGGCCAAGGCTGGTGGATCCCTTGAGGTCAGGAATTCAAGACCAGCCTGGACAACAAGACAAAACCTCATCTCTACAAAAAAAAAAATGCAAAAATTAGCCGGGCATGGTGGCGCACACCTGTAGTTCCACCTACTTAGGAGGCCGAGGCAGGAGGATCGCTTGAATCCGGAAGGCGAAGGTTGCTGAGAGCCAAGATTGCACCACTGCACTCCAGCCTGGGCAACAGAGTGAGATCCTGTCTCAAACAAAGAGAAGAAAGAGAAAAGAGAGAGGGAAGGGAAGGGGAGGGGAGGGGAGTGGAGGGGAGGGGAGGCAACTTTGAGGCTTTCGGTTTACAAAGATTCCATAATAAAAGGGAAAAAACAGGCTCTGCGGTTCACCCAGCCTGCTGGGTTTGCAGCTACCTGTCAGTCAATAAGACCAAGGCCAGAGCCTGGAATACACACTCTTTACCTGATGTCCTCCATTTCAGAAAAGCTCCATGGACCTCCATCATAACTTGAATCATTCCTTCCATTGAGTTTAGAAAGTTGAATTGGCCAGGCACGGTGGCTCACACCTGTAATCCCAGCACTTTGGGAGGCCGAGGCGGCAGGATCACAAGGTCAGGAGATCCAGACCAGCCTAGTCAACATGGTGAAACCCCATCTCTACTAAAAACACAAAAATTAGCTGGGTGTGGTGGCACATGCCTCTAATCCCAGCTACTCAGGAGACTGAGGCAGGAGAATCGCTTGAACCCAGGAGGTAGAGGTTGCAGGGAGCCAACATCGTGCCACGGCACTCCGGCCTGGGCAACAGAGACAGATTCTGTCTCAAAAAAAAAAAAAAAAAGAAAGTCGAATTATCTCACAGAAAGGCTTTTAAAAAATCAAGTATTGGCCGGGCGCGGTGGCTCAAGCCTGTAATCCCAGCACTTTGGGAGGCTGAGACGGGCGGATCACGAGGTCAGGAGATCGAGACCATCCTGGCTAACACAGTGAAACCCCGTCTCTACTAAAAAATACAAAAAACTAGCCAGACGAAGTGGCGGGTGCCTGTAGTCCCAGCTACTTGGGAGGCTGAGGCAGGAGAATGGTGTGAACCCGAGAGGAGGAGCTTGCAGTGAGCTGAGATCCGGCCACTGCACTCCAGCCTGGGCGACAGAGCAAGACTCCGTCTCAAAAAAAAAAAAAAAAAAAAAAAAATCAAGTATTTATATATTTATGTTGTATCCTTCAGCAAACATGTGGGTAATTTTATTTTGTGACTGAAGTCACCCAGTCAGCTGCCTTTAAAAAGTCTAGAGTACAGACTCGGGGAGGGGCATGTGGAGCTGTTAAGTGGGTACAGTTTCAGTTCTCAGGTGAGAAAGCTCTGGAGCCTGGCTGCCTAACAATGGGAACAGACTTAGCACTACTGAACTGTGCTCTTAAAAAATGACAAAGATGGTGAGTTTTATGTTTGTATATTTTACCGTAAGTTTTCTAAAGTTGAGTAACGATTCTGCAACGTTTTTAGCACTAAGCCCTTTTTTCAAGCTTCTAGGCAGTACCTTATATATAAGATAAATGAGTCTAACAGAATCCTCCCGGCTTCTCTGCCCCTGCCCCGTGGGCTTTTGACAAGCCTGAGGACTTCTTAAAAGCCTGTTTGTACCACACAGATCCAGAACTTTCGTGGGGTACTAAAATTTGGTTTATTGGCCAGGTGCGGTGGCTCACACCTGTAACCCTAGCACTTTGGAAGGCTGAGGCGGGAGGATCTCTTGAGGCCAGGAGTTTGAGAGCAGCCTGGGGGACATAGTGAGACTCTCTATCTCTAAAAGAAGTTTTTAAAATTTGGTTTGTTAAAAAACAATGATAGCAAAATGTTGTTGAGAACAGAAAGAAGGTTTGAATAAACAAAAAATGTACCCGTTCATGACAGCAAGATTCAAGTCTCCCAGATGAACCTCTAAATTCAGTTCATCCTATGAATATCTTTGCAAATTTCTTTCTGAGGAACTTAACAAAGGAAGAGACGAGGCTGACACCACCTGAAACTCCTCATGAGCAATTTCAGCAGAAGGCTGGGTACAGCCAGAAGAGCACCTTCCAGAGTGTCAAAATCAAGGATTAAAATATAGAGACAAATCTCTACATTTAACATTTTATGTGGGAAGCAATTTTGGTCTTACACACAGACCAAGTAAGTGGTCTTCAGTATGTCTGAAGAACAAAGAGGAGGTTAGAGGTATTATAAAAAGGAGAAATGGTACATACTGTTTTTCGGAAAGTTCACTGGCACCAGTAAAATTTGGGGACACTGGCCAGCTCTAACTGGTGAGTGACAGAGTGTGAAACTCATCTTAGAGTTGCAGCGGGTGGTGGCAGTACCTATCAGATAAGACTGGCTTTGGCTGAGTGTGGTGGCTCATGCCTGTAATCCCAGCACTTTGGGAGGCCAAGGCAGGTGGATCACCTGAGGTCAGGAGTTCGAGACCAGCCTGACTAACATAGTGAAACCCCATCTCTATTAAATAGAAAAAATTAGCCAGGCGTGGTGGCGCATGCCTGTAATCTCCCAGCTACTTGTGTGGCTGAGACAGGAGAATTGCTTGAACCCAGGAGACGGAGGTTGCAGTGACCTGAGATCGCGTCACTGCATTCCAGCCTGGGCAACAAGAGCAAAAACTCCAACTCAAAAAAACAAATCAAAACAAAACAAAAAACTGGTTTCAGGTTGGAGCAGGCAACCTCAGCAGCCAGGCTATAGAGAATGACATTCCTGGAGCAGTGTTATGTGCCACCATCCTGCCCCCCACTTCTGGACTCTGTTTTATTTGGGTGTGACAAGAGTTACCCAGTTCGTATGATCAACTATCACAAGAGACAACCATCACAGACAACCTGCGCTGTGGGGATGCCTCTGGAGTCTGCCCCAGGCTTCCAGCTACACTTGGCATATTGACCACACAGGGGAGAGGGAGTCTCCTCTCCCTACCTACACCCCACCAGAATTCCTTGGCAGTTATTTTTATTTTTAAAATTTAATTCAATTAAATTTGTATTATTTATTTATTCATTTTTGAGACAGAGTCTCATTCTGTCACCCAGGCTGGAGTGCAGCGGTACAATCTGGGTTCACTGCAACCTCTGATTCCCGGGTTCAAGCGATTCTCCTGTCTTAGCCCCCCAAGTAGCTGGGATTACAGATGTGCACCACCATGCCTGACTAATTTCTATATTTCTAGTAGAATCAGGGTTTCGCTGTGTTGGCCAGGCTGGTCTTGAACTCCTGACTTCACGTGACCTGCCCACCTTGGCCTCCCAAAGTGCTGGGATTACAGGCATAAGCCACCACACCCGACCTATTTTTAAAAAGGGATAAATCCGGCCGGGCACGGTGGCTCAAGCCTGTAATCCCAGCACTTTGGGAGGCCGAGATGGGCGGATCACGAGGTCAGGAGATTGAGACCATCCTGGCTAACGTGGTGAAACCCCGTCTCTACTAAAAAAATACAAAAAAACTAGCCAGGCGAGGTGGCGGGCGCCTGTAGTCCCAGCTACTCGGGAGGCTGAGGCAGGAGAATGGCGTGAACCCGGGAGGCGGAGCTTGCAGTGAGCCGAGATCCCGCCACTGCACTCCAGCCTGGGCAAAGAGCGAGACTCCGTCTCAAAAAAAAAAAAAAAAAGGGACAAATCCACAAGGACAAAGGGAATGAGGGGAGGTGACTGTGGGGAAGAGATGCCAACATGCTTCTGTGAGGTAGAGAGTGGAAGGAGGCAGTGGCCGCTTCCACAGATCATAGTGGGGCTAGCAGAGGAAACCTGAGGAGAAGCAGCCACTGTGCCCCCAGGATCCCCAGGAGTCAGCACTCAGACACTGCAGATTGCCATAGATCACGAGAGAGGCCTGAAAATCAGGGCTGCCTGGAAGTCTAGTTCTCAGCATTTGTAACCCTCAGGCCCCTCCCTGACTTCTGCATCTGTATCTAGATGATTTGGCATCTATATGTGAATTTATGTCTTTTCTGCCCAAAGAGTTTACAGTGTCAAGTTGGTCAAGGATCAAGAAGAGATTAAGGACCATATTAGGTCTCAGACAAGGTAACATGAAGAAAATAAAACACAACCACCACCACCACCACAACAACAAAACACCATTAGGGATGACAAGCTTGCATGTTTCCAGGCAGAGTAGCATTTGGATGATGAAAGTGCCCTGGGGAGAGTGTCTGGGTGTCAGGGTGATGCAGGGGTCCTGCTGACTCCATTCATGGTGCTGTCTCTGGCTGTGGGATGGAGTCTGAGCCTTGCTGAGGAGCGAGCCATGAGCGTTTTTGTTTTTTTTTTGAGACGGAATCTCGCTCTGTTGCCCAGGCTGGAGTACAGTGGCGCGATCTCGGCTCACTGCAAGCTCTGTCCCCCAGATTTACGCCATTCTCCTGCCTCAGTCTCCCAAGTAGCTGGGAATACAGGTGGCTGCCACCAGGCCTGGCTAATTTTTTTGTTTTTTTTTTTAGTAGAGAAGGGGTTTCACCACGTTAGCCAGGATGGTCTCGATCTCCTGACCTCGTGATCTGCCCGCCTTGACCTCCCAAAGTGCTGGGATTACAGGCTTGAGCCACCATGCCTGGCCGCTGTGAGCCCTTTGACCTTGAAGTCTGCAGATGAAGTTGGCACTTGTAGGAAGGAAGGAAAAGACACTTGACCAAGACATAAATGGATAAGATCCTTCAGGCCAATGGAAGAACCTGAAAATTCTAGGATGTCAGGGTCTGACCCTGGGCCATGCTTGTGCAGTGAGCAGGCTGTGTTGACCAGAGTTCCTCAGTCATGTGCACACAATGAGGATCCCCCTGGGTATCCTCTTGAAATTCAGATTCTGACTCAGGAGGTCTGGGGTAGAGGCTGAGGTTCTGCATTTTTCTATAGGCTGCTGGATGATGCCCACGCCGCTGGCCCACGGACCACAAGTGGAGCAAGGCAGGAGCAGGCAGGCTCCACTTACCCGGCTCCAGGGAGCTCCCTCGGGGCCACCTGGCCACACTCTCCCCTCTCCCAGCCTCCTCTGCCATGTGCTACCTTCTCAATGGGCCACACCTCTCCTGCTTCCCTCCAACCAGCACAGACTGTGGAGCTTCCTGGCAGAGTGAAGGGCCAAAATACAGCAGATACAATTGTTGTGCTAAGAAACAAATTTTTAAAATGTGATATGAAAGGGAAACCTCCATGTCTGCAGCTTGTTCCCTGGGCCGATTGCTCTGAGGTGACAGTGGCATTTTATGTGTGGCCAGTCACTGAGGGGCACTGCCCTCCTGCAGGGGAGTCCCTGAAGCCCCAGCCCCAAGTGTGGGCTCTGTAGCCACAGCTGTAGACAGGGCTTCTTGCAGTGGGCCGCACCGTGGCCTGCTGAGAGCACAGTGGACATGAACTGAGTCCAGAGCTTCCTCTGAACTGGGACTAAGCTCTCCAGTGGGGAACCATGGTCAACAGCTGCAGCACCTGGGCAAGATGGGGCCTGGCCTCCTGCCCTCTGCAGGGTCATGGGAGTGTCTGGGAGCTCAGGGTCAGGGCCAGATGGCTGTTCCTGGGGCCTGGGGCTCCAGCTCAGGCTGTTTGGGAACAGGAACTCTTGGCTTGGAGAAGCCCATCACACAGCAGAAGGCCTGGGATGGTCGGTCTACGGGGAGCAGCTCAGTCTGAAGGTGGCAGAGCCTCGTGTGGCTGTGTGTGGCTGAGTCGGGAGAGTGGCCAGTGCTGGGCCCTCTCTAAGGAGTCCGAGGGCCACAAGGACCGTGGAAAGGGTCTGAGTGAGGGAGTGGAGACCTAGTGGCTAGGAGACTTGCTTGCTTGAGGACGCTCTCTGTGGCCACAAGGAGAGGCCAAGGCAGGACTAGGTCAAGAGGAGGCTGGGGCAGAGACCCTGGCAGGAGGTGGGTGCACTGGGTGGGGATGGGAGTAGCCAGGATGTAGATGAGGATAGGGAAGGGCCCCCCTGCCTCCTGGTTTCCTTGAGGGCAGGGCTGGCCAATCCCAGCCCAGAGGCAAATGTGTGCAGGGAGGAGAGGGGTCCAGGTTGGAGCTTTGGGAGCCCTTGGAGGGAGCAAGGCAGATTCACCTCTGGGACCCAGCACCCAGCTTGGGTCTGCAGGTGGGGGCTCAGGAGTGAACATCGTGGGGGCTTTGAGCAAGACCCTCTGGGCCCCAGACTCAGCTTCTATACTTTGAAGTCAAGGAGTGACCTGTGCTGTCTGAGTTTGCTCTGGGGTCTGGGCAGTCCTGTGGTTTGGGCAGAGGCCTTAGAGGGCCCTAGGGACAGACTGACCCTGGTCTGAGCCTCTGCGGAGTGTGGGGGTGACCGGGCTCGGACAGGCCTGGTTATGGGTTTGTCTTCCACGGGGCACACGTGCACTTAGGTGCTTCCTGGCATTCAGAAGAGAATGGGGAATTCAGACATCAGGCCTTCCTTCTCCCTGGGAAGGATGACAGTTGCCTGGAGCCAGGCCTGTCTTGAGAGCCAGGGCCCTGGGCCTTCCTCTTCCAGTGCCCTGTTCCAGGCTTTCAGTGCAGAAAGCACTCCCCTCCTGGGGTCTCTTCAGGGTTCCCCGGGATGCAAATGGGACAGGGAATCGGATCCCATGTTTGAGGAAACCAAGGCCCAGAGAGGGGAAATGACCTGCCCAGTGCCACAGGACAGTCAGGGCGCACCTGGGTTTCAATGGCAGTCTGCTCTGAGCCCCATCATGTCAGTTTGTCTGAGTCAGGCTTGGCAAGGGGGTGCAGCACTGCCAGGCCCCCCTTTTCTTCCTCAGGGTGACCGACCAGCAGCCCTGCTGTTCTGAGAGTCCCTTTCAACAGAGAACCCCTTATTTGAGTGACCAGGAATAGACCCCTGATTATACTGGTGGGCGGGCTATGGATTTCATGGGCTTCCCGGTGCCAGAGACTTGATTCAGGCACTTACCTAACCTGAGCATCCACTGTGTGCCTGGTAACATCTCCGCACTGGTCACATCACAGGAGTGTTCTTAGGTCCTAACTCGGAATAACGGGTCAGAGCCCCCCAACCCCCAGGCATAGGCCCTAAGCCCCGACACTGGCGTTTGTGTCTGAGACGGGGTGGGAACACTTCTCTGTAGGAAATGTCTTCAGCCCAGGATCCAGGGATGGGGAGAACCTTGAGCCCTCTCCAATACAAGCCCAATGGGAGGAACCTGGGGTGTCCCTGGCAGAGAAGGGACCCAGCCCAAGCTTCCCCTGCCCCTCAGGCACCGACTGCTTCTTGCTCAGGGGGTCCCCTAGGGGTTTAGGGACAGAGGGAAGGTCTCGTAGGGCTCTGGGCAGCAGACTGGCAGGGGGCAGCATGTCTGCCACCCCGGGCCTGGAGACTAGTTGAGGTACATGGCCACCTGGGCTGCCTCTGGGCTCAAAGATGAGAGAACCAGTCCTGGGTGCAGTGGCTTGTTATAGAAATCTGTTTAATGGTTTAGGAATGTGTACACTGGCTCTGCCAAGTTTCCATAAAGGCAACTTTTCCATGTTTTAAAAAATAGATTTGGTATAAAGATTTGTATGTTCATAAATAGGTGACATGAAAAATTACCAAATGCAAATAGAATACTTGGGCTGCCTGAAGCCCTGTTCACTCCAAGTCCAGGCCCTGCAGGGGTCAGAGGGTCCCTGCTGGAGGAGGCCCCAACTCCAACAGCCTCTTAGGAAGATAAACTGAATGCAATGTGTATTAGGAACCCTCCAGCTCCTTAAGCCAGCATCACACTGGCCCCACCCTGGCCTCAGCCCACCTCCCTCTGCTTCCCCCCACCAGTCACCTCCACCCTTGCCCCCTCCCCTGCACTCCAGCCCCTGACCCTACCTGCTCCCACTCTTTGGCAATTTGTCAACAAAGGAAGAGATGACACTGTTCTCCCACCCCAGAGCCTGGGCTGCCAGGAGAGCTTAGCCTGCCTGCCAAGGGGAGGAAACAAGCCAGTTTTGTTTTGTCTCACACACTTCCCCATCTTCTCTCCCAGCCGTTTTAAGGACCGGAAGGGCAGTGGGGCCCCCTCCCGGTGGGATACAGCGGGGCAGGAGCCCCTGCAACCCCAGGTACAGGTCCTGAGCCCCTGACCGACTTTTGTGCCTGAGAGTGGGTGGGAACGCTTCTGGGTAGGAAATGGCTTCAGCCCAGGACCCAGGGGTAGGGGAACCTCGACTATGGGGTGGGTTGCTCCTGCCAAGGGGTACTAGGGGCAAGGCCCCAGGGTGGGGCCAGTTCTAGGAGCTGTGTCCAGCTAGGCCATCTGTGACCCCAAATGGCATGAATAAAAGGGCAGGTTGGTAAGAGCCAGGGGAGGGCATGGGGCAGGGAGGCCAAGTTGGCCCAGACAGGACAGAGGTGCTCCAGGGACAGGGTGCCAGGCAGAGCTGTGGGGCCTTTGAAACATCCTGAGGGCCCAGGCCTGCCACTGGGTGACCTGGGCAGAGAAGCACAGAGGACAGCAAGGTGCCCAAATGAGAGGTCAGGGCTTCTGGGGTGGAGGGACAGGGGCACAGTGGCAGCAGGGGAAGGAACGTGGAGTCCCAGGTGCGTTTGCCTTTCCAGGCCAAGCCCTTGGAGTAAGGCTGCTCCTGCCTGGGGGGTGAGAAATGGAGGTGGCTCACAGTCCCAAGGTGACAAATGAACCCATCACCGGTCAGCTACCATCCCTGTGAAGGAGCCAGGGTGGAGAGCCCTGTCCATGTCCTCCCTCCCTCCCTCCCTAAGCCCTGAGGAAGGTAACAGCCCCAACTGTGAGGCCCCGGCCTGGAAGCAGAGTAGGAGAGCCGGGCTTTTCAGAGGTGGGCAGTGGGTGGTGGTGGGCAGTACCAGTAACTATGCTCAGATGGCTGGGACTTGCCCTGGAACTGGGGCTGAAATTCAGACAGGGAGTCCCAGGCCTTTGCTCCCAAGACCCCATGCATGCTCCGTTCCCCCCAAAACAGAGGGGCTCTGCAAGGACAGGCTTCATGCGACTTCTCTTCCAGTGTGGGCCTGCGGTGAAAGACCAGCTCAGCCCCTCCTGACCATGTGACCCCAGAAACATCAGCCCCAGCAGAAAGGTTGTGGGGCTGGAGGAAGGCACTGCCCACGACATATCCAGTCCCAGTGGAGTCTGAGGGCACCCCTCAGTGCCAGGCACTGTCTGCCCTGCAAGCAGAGCCCAGGCACTGCAGTGGAGGTGCAGGGGCAGAACCCAGACCCCACTCAGCTCCACTCTTGCCCCTGCCACAAGCAAAGCTGCTGAGGAAGGAAGCCAGGCAGCCTCACCTCTGGTGTCCCCCAATCTGATGCACCTAGACTCCCCTCAGTGCAGGTGCCAGCCCCCCAGCTCCTGGCAGCCTTCCTCCCTTGCAGAACCAGGCTCAGCATCCCACAGGTAGCCTCCCTGCCCAAAAGGAAGCCTGGCAGGTGAGATGCTGGCTCCACCACCACCATCAAGCCCTTGCTTGTCTCAGTCTCAGTGGGGGAACCCGTCGGGGCCCCAACCCTGCCTCTTGGGTCACCGTGGCACTGCTGTAAGGCCTACTCTTGCCCTCAGCCAGGCCTGCTGGGAAAGTGTTTAGTGCAGAGGGCAGGGAGGCATGGGGGAGGCCTCTCACTGGCCCAGGGACTACACTGAGCCCTGCCTGGCCTGGCCTGGGAGCTAGACCACGCCCCGATGCAGCCCTGCTCGTGGGTCCAAGAGCTGCTTATTTCTGGGGCACCCGTGCTAAGGAGGCTGTGAGGCAGAGCTGGGCTGACACAGACGGACTGGGATTGGCTAGGGAAGATCACCTGGCCCCTCCAGTCCTAGCCCTGGCTCTCTTGTCACTGTGATACCTCTGAGCCACAGGCCCAGAGGACAATGCTGCTTCCCAGATCCCCCCACCCCACTTTTGCCTTCTAACCTTGGCACCCAGCTCAGGATGAGGCAGTTAAGGGCCCAGGGAATAAAATGGGCCAGGATAAGGACCGCCAGCCCCTCTCCTTTCTTGTCTGGGAGACTCGATTCTATAAACTAGACTAGGACCCACGCTCAGCTGGCAGGATTTCTGCTTGTGGGGTAAGGCTGGGTGCCTTGCAGTGCCCTCTCATCCCTGAGCCTCAAGGATGCAAGCATGCAAGCTTCTACTTGGACCTTAAATGTCCACTTTCCCATCTCATTCCCCCACCCGCCAAACTTTTGAGTGCTGGCATTGAAGGATTCGCTACTTTTGCAACCTGAGTGGCAAAACACTGGGACCTGAGCCAGCAGACAGTCCCCACCTAGCTGTGGGCCGTGACCCCATGCTGTGCCGATGAAAATGAGAAGCTACACGGAGAGCCAGAAAACTCAGAGGTCCTGATGAGGCAGTGAGCCAGGCCCCAGGGAGACGTCTGTGAGTGCTGCGGGGGGCAGTGAAGGCAGGAAGCAGGTTCCCCACCTGGAAGGGGCTGGGGCTTCTCTGGAGCTGCGCTCAGGCACTGAGTCTGTGGGTCTCATGGCTCTTGCTCTGCTGCTCTGTGCAGAGCCCCAGGATGACCAGAAGAACCCAGGGCACTGGGCACATCCCTGGAAAGCAGCAACCTGCTGCCACAGGTTAAGCAAACCCATGAGAGGAAACAGTCAGAGCCACCAGGCGTGGGACAGGGAGGACCACCAGCCCCTCCTACTGTGGCCCACACTGGCGGGTTCAGGCCAGTCCTGGAATGTGAAGATTGTGGAGGGCCAGCTGCTGGCTGGCAGGGTGGCCCGTGAGGGTATCCTGCTTCCCCTTCCTCAAGGAGAGCCTCCATCCTGCAGCCAGACCGCAGGATGCAGAGCTCCAGAACTTCACCCGGCTGCTCTAGTCACCGGTGCCCAGGGGGGCTGGCTCTGGAGGGCTGGGCTTGGCAGGCCGGGGAGAGCAAGGAGGTGGGGAGCCCCCAGCTTGCCGGCCCGGCCCCCGGTCAGCACCCACAGCCCCAGCCTTCTCCAATGTCCTTGCTGTTCAGCTGGATGTGGTCGGGGCTCTTCTCGCTGAACAGTGGGCCCCCATGCCGCATGATGAGCTCCGTGGCCACCCTCAGGAAGGCCTCCTCCACGTTGCTCGAGTCCTTGGCAGATGTCTCAATGGCACACAGGATGTCATAGTGCTCAGCCAGGCTCTGTGCCTCGGCCAGGGAGACCTCCCGAAGCTCGCTGAGGTCTGACTTGTTCCCTGCAGAGGAAAGCCAGGGGCAGCATGAGGCCACGGGGGCTGGGCAAGCCCAGTCCCACCTGGGAGGGCCATGCTGGCAGCCCCACGCCACTCCCCTCCACCACTACAAATGGACACCCTGGCACGGTCATCTACCTTTCTTTAAAAAACCATTTTTAGGCCGGGTGCAGTGGCTCACGCCTGTAATCCCAACACTTTGGGAAGCTAAGGCAGGGGGATAGCTTGAGCCCAAGAATTCAAGACCAGCCTGGGCAACACAGGGAGACCCCATCTCAATTTACCCAGCTCCTCCTAGAAGGTATGAGATGACTTCATTATGTTCCAAATAAGTTGTTAAATTGTTCCTTGACCCAATTTCTAGAATAACTTTTTAGAAGTCTCAGTTTTGTAATGTGGTTATAAGGAAGACAAAAAAAAAGAGTCTGGGCCGGGGGCAGTGGCTCACGCCTGTGATCCCAGCATTTGGGAAGGCCGAGGTGGGTGGATCACCTGAGGTTGGAAGTTCAAGACCAGTCTGGCCAACAAGATGAAACCCCTTCTCTACTTAAAAAAAATAAAAAAAGCCGGGCGCGGTGGCTGACGCCTATAATCCCAGCACTTTGGGAGGCCGAGGCGGGCGGATCACAAGGTCAGGAGATCGAGACCACGGTGAAACCCCGTCTCTACTAAAAATACAAAAAATTAGCCGGGCGCGGTTGTGGGCGCCTGTAGTCCCAGCTACTCGGGAGGCTGAGGCAGGAGAATGGCGTGAACCCGGGAGGCGGAGCTTGCAGTGAGCCGAGATCGCGCCACTGCACTCCAGCCTGGGCGACAGAGCGAGACTCCGTCTCAAAAAAAAAAAAAAAAAAAATAGAAAAAATTAGCCAGGCATGGTGGCGAGGGCCTGTAATCCCAGCTACTCGGGTGCCTGAGGCAAGGCAATCACTTGAACCGGGCAGATGGAGGTTGCAGTGAGCCGAGGTTGCACCACTGTACTCCAGCCTGGGCAATAAGACCAAAACTCCATCTCAAATAAAAAAAGGAGTCTATAAAGATCTAAAATTTCCTTGGCAACCTTAATTGATATAGCAACCAATTTCAAAGTGTGAAACTTATTTGGATCCTGATCTCAACAAACTGGAAAAAATAAAACACCTATGAATTTTATGAGCAATTATCAATCTGAATACAGACTGGCTATTTGATATTATTAAGGAAATGTCAGTATTTTTAGATGAGAAAATAATATTGACGGTTTTTTTAAAGTGTTTACATATTTTGTAGGTTCATGCTGGAATACTGCCAGGTGAAATGGTTTGATGTGCATTTGTCTCAATATGAGGAAGGGGAGGTGACATTGTATAGATGAGAGGAGGCTGGACTTGAGTTGCTGATTGCTGAAGCAGGGTAATGGGTACCTGGGGGCTCATTATTATTCTATTCCAAGCCAGATATAGTGGCTGACACCTGTAATTCCAACTACTTGGAGGTTGAGGCAGGAGGATTGCTTGAGGCCAGGAGTTCAAGATCAGCCTGGGCAACATAGCAGGACTGCATCTCTAAAAATATATGTATGTATATATGTATGTATAAATAAATACAAAAAATACTATTTTCATAGCTGTATAAAATGTTCTATAGGCCAGGCATGGCGGCTCTGTAATCAAAGCCTGTAATCCCA
Organism: Macaca mulatta; assembly: GCF_049350105.2. Classification (NCBI taxonomy): domain Eukaryota; kingdom Metazoa; phylum Chordata; class Mammalia; order Primates; family Cercopithecidae; genus Macaca; species Macaca mulatta. Next base: position 154,888,434 of record NC_133407.1, on the reverse strand, counting down.
GCACTTTGGGAGGCAGAGGCGGGCGGATCATGAGGTCAGGAGATCGAGACCATCATGGTCAACATGGTGAAACCCCATCTCTACTAAAAATATAAAATTTCCATGCCAGGCAGGAATGTTTTCCAGAAATGTCCTGGATAAAAGGGAATTGGTAGCCAGGTGTGGTGGTGCGTGCCTGTAGTCCCAGCTACTCAGGAGGCTGAGGCAGGAGAATCGCTTGAACCCGGGAGGTGGAAGTTGCAGTGAGCCAAGATCATGCCACTGCACTCCAGCCTGGCATCAGAGCAAGACTCCGTCCCCCACCCCAGCAAAAAAAAGGGGAGAGAAATGGTTAGGCCAGGTGGGGAAAACTCTGTTCCTGCCAAGCGCTCCATGTCCCAGTCTGAACAGGCTATGGAAGGCAGGCCACATGGAAGCAGGCACCACCCTCTTCCCAACTAGAGTCAGGTCCAGGCCCTGTCTGTACATCTGAGTCAGAAGAATCAACCTGTTGGCCCAGCTACTCGGGAGGCTGAAGCAGGAGAACCGCTTGAACCGGGGAGACAGAGGTTGCAGTGGCTTTGTGGAGGTTGCAGTGGCTTTGCAGATCTTGCAGAACCAAGATCACACCACGGCACTCCACCCTGGGTCACTGAGTGAGATTCTATCAACCTGCTGTGGTAAGGACCCCAGGGATAACATAAGAGCTAAAGAGCTTCTCCAGTCCAGGTCTGGGAAGGTTGTATAGAAGGAAAACAAAGGTAAACAGCATCCTTCACAGCAGTAGTTCTCAAAGTGGGGTCCTTGGACCAGCAAGCTGGGTGTCACCTGGGAATTTGTTAGAAATACACATTCATGGGCCCCAACCAGCCCGCCTGGATCAGATGCTCTGGAGGTGAGGCCCTGCAGCTGCACTTGAAGAAGCCTTCTGTGGGATTCTGAGGCACAGAAGCCATCAGCTGTCCCTGCTCTGTGTGTGGCACAACAGAGAAAGTCAGAAGCTTGAGGTCAGCAGAAGCAAACTCAAAGCCTACATGTGTATGCTCACAGCGGATGCGGATAAAATCACTCCACTTTTCTGAGCCTCACCCCAGGCCCTGTCAAATGAGGAGAAGCCAGGATACAAGAGCTAAACCTTGACACATGTGAAGAACTGCAGAGCAAACTTCAGCTCCCTTTCTTCTTTCCTCTAATTCCAATGTTGAATATAACTTTCTATCTTTTTTTTTTTTTTTTCTTTTTGAGACAGAGTCTTGCTCTGTCACCCAGGCTGGAGTGCAGTGGCGCTATCTCGGCTCACTGCAAGCTCCGCCTCCCAGGTTCACGCCATTCTCCTGCCTCAGTAGCTGGGACTACAGGCGCCCGCCACCACGCCCGGCTAATTTTTTAGTTGAGACGGGGTTTCAACATGTTAGTCAGGATGGTCTTGATCTCCTGACTTTGTGATCCACCTGCCTTGGCCTCCCAAAGTGCTGGGATTACAGGCGTGAGCCACCGCGCCCAGCCTTGAATATAACTTTCTAAGTGATTAGCGGGATCAGGATTTGCAAAACTATGGCTCAAACTCTGGCTGGGACTCCCTCTGGACTCAGGGTTACCCTGTGTTTAAAAAGCAGAGGGAGGCAAGGACAGGCAGAGTGATGGGATTTGTGGTCCCGAGGAACCCCCAACTCACCAATCAGCAGCTGCACAATGTTGGAGCCCGCGTACTTCCTCACATCCTCAATCCAGTGAGGCACTGACAGGAAGGAGCTCCTCTTGGTGATGTCGTAGGCGAGGATGGCCCCATTGGCACTGCGGTAGTAGCTCTGGGTGATGGTGCGGAACCGCTCCTGGCCAGCCGTGTCCCAGATCTGCAGCTAAAGAAATAGGGTTCCTCAGTGAACCCAGTGGCACAGGCTGAACATGGGGACAGGCAGAGTGACCCCACAGACCCACACCCAGAGCTGTGGTTCCACTGGGCTAGGAGGCCTTCTGAGCCCTTAGAAAGCAACTCAGTGGCTCAACCTTGTTGGAAAACCGGGGAAGCAAAGGGAAGGTGAGCAGCCCGTCCTGGCCCTCCAGGGTCCTCGGGGAATAGTGGAGGAAGGGGCATACTCTGAGCTGGCCCAGGTCCTCTGTGTGGCCCTCCATGTGCCCCTCTCCCCTTAGCACTGGGCCCACTGCTGGGAACACAGAACCACCAGTGCTCAAGCGGCCGGCGGCTGGAAAGCTGGCTCCAGGTGTACTGCGCCGCCAGCAGCGCACAAGGCCAGGTCCCCTCCCCTGCAAGAGCATCATGTACCCAGCTATATGTGAGGCTCCTCCAGCATTAGGGTTCCCTCAGGACTCTACAGCCTAGTGATGAGGGCTGTGGGAAAGGTGACTGGTGGTGGCAATGGGCAGAGTCCTCCCATGGGGCCTTTGAGTACAAGGCAGTTCCCATCAGCTGACCCAGCTTGGCCAAAGCAAGGAGCTTGGGGGCTTTTTCCACCCATATCTTCATTTAACACCTACTCTGCCCCACCTCCCACCAGACGTGGGCTGTGGAGGAGAGGTGCCCGTGGGCGGGAGGAGCTTCCCTAGCATCTTTTAGAAGCAGAGTCTGGCAGGATGGATACCAGGCCAGGCAGGGGCAGAGGTCTGTGGGGCTACTCCGGGAGATCACCAGCCAAGGTGCATATGCCAGGGCTCTCGGTGACCAAATGCCTCAGAGATCGGCTGTGCCTTCTCTGCCCCACCAATCACAGGTTTTTGTGGCTCTCTGAAGACAGACACCCAGCTTGTGGCGTATGCTGAGCTGCAGGTCCATCAGCCCCCTTTGCAGGCACAAACACTCGGGGTGCCTCTTTACCTAGTTCTCAAGATATATGAGAAAAGTCTTCCTCTCAAGGTCTGTCTGGGGTGGGGAAAGGCCACAGAGGCCCAGACAGTTCCTGAAGGCAGGGCCTCTGTCCCTAGCACTGTGGAGGTGACCACCATTTCCCCAGCCCCAACACAGAGAAGTCTGAGAGTGAAAGCTCTGGGCCACAATGTGCCAAATACGACCCCTCTTTTCTGAGTTGTCCCATTTACTCCTCAGTAAATGGCTCCAAGAAAACCAGGCCTATGTTCCATAGTTCATGCGTCTAGCAGCTCACGCATGGCAACATGGGGTGACGTGCAAGGTTTATGTGTGCACCACACAAGTCTGGGATCCAGATAACCTCTGGTGTGGAGATAACTCGTCTCCACACATAACATGAAAGACACCAGCCAAACAACAGCAAAAACGCAACACAGAAGAAACAACATAGAGGCAAAGTCCTCAAACAATCATCAGTGTTTCAGAAATAGGGAAAGACTCACGGAATAAGAAAAGAATACTATCTTTTTTGGCAAGGGGCATTCAGAAAGAAAAAAGAGCTCAATTAAAAATATGATAACATACATGAAAAATGCAAGATCAGGGTTGGAAGACAAAGTTGAAGAAATCCCTCCAAAGTAGAGAAAAAATACCAAGAAATGGAAAAGAAAGAAAATAAAATTGTGAGCCAGGCGCGGTGGCTCATGCTTGTAATCCCAGCACTTTGGGAGGCCGAGGCAGAAGGATCACCTGAGATCAAGAGTTCGAGACCAGCCTGGCCAACATGGTGAAACCCCATCTCTACTAAAAATAAAAAAGTTAACCGAGTGTGGTGGTGCACACCTGTAATCCCAGCTTGGGAAGGTTGAGGCAGGAGAACTGCTTGAACCTGGGAGTCAGAGGTTCCAGTAAGCCAAGATGGCGCCACTACACACCAGCCTGGATCACAGAGTGAGTGAGACCGTCTCAAAAACAAAAAAGAAAATTAAGAACCAGGCTTGGAGAGCAGGATAATCAGAGTTTCAGAAAAAGAGAACAATAAAATCAAGGAGAGGAAATCAAGTATTTCAAGAAAAGTATCCAGAATTGACTGGGGCCCACCAGGCACACACACACAATGGAGCAGAGCAGACCACACTGCATCCATGGGCGGAAATTGCAGAACGACAGGCAAGAAGAAAGAATACAAAAGACCCATGTGGCTGGCATTAGACAGCCAATGAAAAAATGCCTTAAAATGAGGAGAAAAATTATTTCCAACCTAGAATTCTCTGCCCAACCAACCAGTAGTCAAGTGTGAAGTTTAATAAAGGCATTCCCAGACATACAGTCCTCGAAAAATTCACGTTCCTGCCACCCTTCCTCAGGGAGTGACTGAAAGTTCCTCTACCTAAAGAAGTCAACAAAAAATAAGAAAATGTGGGATCCAGAAAACAGAAAGTTCAACTGAAAGGGGGGCAAAGGGAGATGCCAGGATGATGGAAAGGTAGATAGATCCCAAGATAATACCTAAGCAGCAGCCTAGACATCAGCCAACCTGGAGCTGGTAAGAGGGCTCCTGGAGCAGCTTCCAACCATGGCAGCATCACTGGTGGCAGAGTAGCCCTCCCTCCACACACACCACAGGACTGGAGAAAATATATGAGGCTGTCGTTTTTGGAATGTAGACAACAAGCAGCATGAGACCATAACCCCTAAAAGAGGAAAAACTCATGAAAGGCACCTCATGATCATCATGACGCTCTACCTGGGAGTTTCCTGACCATGGGGATAGAATCCAAGCAGAGCACAGTGGTCCCACTGAACTAAGGAGGCAGAGATCAGGGTCTGGAGTAGATTATGTGATGAAATGAGAAGACATATGTAGGGGGAGCCCAAAAGTCTATGTGAGGTGTCCCAGTGAGCTCTTGACCAGAGAGTGCCCCTTCCAGAGTTGAGAACAGACCAGAGATAGAGGTTCAGGAGTGCCAGGGGATGCTGAAGTTTCAAGCCAGACACAGTGAAGAGGCCTCATTAGTGTCTCATCAGTGCCCCATATATGAGCTGAGATATCAGAATGTCACTATGGGTGAGGACCATGCCTAAAGAAAGGCCTCTATAGACCTGCCCTAACCAACATAAGCCTTGGGTTTGGAGGTTGAGTTCTGCCACATTAGAGAGGCTCAGAAACACCTTCGTCTTTCCACATATCCACCCTAACAAAAAAAAAAAAAAAAAAAAAAAAGCCTAAACAAACAACTTCAAGGTGATCTGCCAGTAACTGAACTGACTACTAGGACAAGAATCAACACTCTTCTAAAGAAGATAACAGAATCCAGAGTCTCGTTAAGTTATCAACCACAATTCCCATATACTATTGAAAATTGCTAAACATGTAAAAAATAGGAAAATATGAACCACAGATAGGGAAAAAGCAATCTACTGACACTGATGCCAAAATGGCCCAGATATTGCATTTAGTAGGGAGACTTTAAAGCAGTGATTTTAAATATGTTCAGAACATTACAAGGAAAGTATGTTTAAATAATTAAAGAAAAATATCATCATAATGAGTGGACGACTAGGGGATTTAAGGAAATAAATGAAAATTATTTCTTAAAACATTAAAAAATGTTTTATTAAACTATTTATTATTATTAAAATTACTGGCTGGGTGCAGTGCTTCACGCCCATAATCCCAGCACTTTGCAAGGCCAAGGCAGGTGGATCACCTGAGGTCAGGAGTTGAAGACCAGCCTGGCCAACATGGTAAAACTCCATCTCTACTAAAAATACAAAAATTAGCTAGGCATTGTGGTATGCTCCTGTAATCCCAGCTACTTGGGAGGCTGAGGCACGAGAATCCCTTGAACCTTGGAGGCAGAGGTTGCAGTGAGCCCAGATCACACTACTGCACTCCAGCCTGGATAACAGAGCAAGACTATCTCAAACAAAAATATAGATATTAAACTTAAAGGTTTTTTTTTTTAGATGGAGTCTTGCTCTGTCGCCCAGGCTGGAGTGCAGCGGCGTGGTCTCGGCCCACTGCAACCTCTGCTTCCCGGGTTCATGCCATTCTCCTGCCTCAGCCTCCCAAGCAGCTGGGACTACAGGTGTCCACCACCATGCCCGGCTAATTTTTTGTATTTTTAGTAGAGACGGGGTTTCACTGTGTTAGCCAGGGTGGTCTCGATCTCCCGACCTAGTGATCCGCCCACCTCAGCGTCCCAAAGCACTGGGATTACAGGCATGAGCCACAGCGCTTGGCCTTAATTTTTGTTTTGAGACAGAGTTTTGCTTTGTTGCCCAGGCTGGAGTGCAATGGCATGGTCTTGGCTCACCGCCACCTCCTCCTCCTGGGTTCAAGTGATTCTCCTGCCTCAGTCTCCTGAGTAGCTGGGATTCTGGGCATGTGCCATCACACCCGGCTAATTTTGTATTTTTGGTAGAGACGGGGTTTCTCCATGTTGGTCAGGCTGGTCTCAAACTCCCGACCTCAGGTGATCCGCTCGCCTTGGCCTCCCAAAGTGCTGGGATTACAGGCCTGAGCCAGTGTGCCTGGCCTAAACTTAATTTTTAAATGAGTGGAAATTCTAGAACTAAAAATTATAATAAGTGAGGCTGGGTGCAGTGGCTCATGCTTGTAATCCCAGCACTTTGGGCGGCCGAGGCGGGCGGATCACAAGGTCAGGAGATCAAAACCATCCTGGCTAACACGGTGAAACCCCATCTCTACTAAAACTACAAAAAATTAGCTGGGCGTGGTGGCAGGTGCCTGTGGTCCCAGCTACTCGGGAGGCTGAGGCAGGAGAATGGCATGAACCCGGGAGGCCAGAGCTTGCAGTGAGCTGAGATCATGCCACTACACTCCCACCTGGGCAACAGAGCAAGACTCCGTCTCAAAAAAAAAAAAAAATTATAATAAGTGGAAAATTCACTGGATGAGCTTAATAGCAGATTACAGATGGCAGAGAAAAAAAAATCAGTGAACCTGAAGAAAAATCAATAAAGAGTTAACATGAGGAAGGGGAAAAAAGATGGAAGAAAATGAATAAAATCACAAGGTATTGTGAGATAATACCAAACTGTCTCATACTCACATAATTGCAGTTCCAGGAAAAGATAGTGATAATGTGGGAAAAATACTCAAAGAACTAATGTTAGTGGCTGAAAAATCTCCAAATCTGATGAAACACACCTGGCTTAAAGATTCAAGAAGCTCAGCAAACCCCAAGCAGAAAAAATACAAAATACACCAAAGCAGATCACAGTCAGACTGACAGAAAATAAGAATAAAGGGGAAATATAAAAAACCGTCTGATAAAAGACATATTCCATACATGGGAACAACAATACAAATGACAAATAACCACTTCTCAGAATAATGGAGGCTAGAAGACAATGCTGAGAAGTGCTAAAAAGAAAAAAACAAGTGCGGAAAGAAAAAACTCTCAACGCTGAAGTCCTTGTCAAACAAAATTTTCCCTCATAAGACGGTAAAATCAAGACATTTTCAGATAAGTGGAAGTAGAGAGGAAAAAAGCTGCCCTGCAAAAAATGCCAGATGGTACTACCACACTCCAGCCTGAGCAACAGACTGAGACCCTATTTCAAAAGAAGAGTTGGAAGTGGCTGCTCTAGGGCAGGGGGTTGGCAGTATCCTAAAACCTTCTGCTATCAATCCTTGTAGAACCAAATGACTCCTCAACCCATACGCAAGTGTAAGTTTGCTTAAAATAAAAACTAAATGAAAAACCAACAAAATAACTACTGATTAAGGCATGTAGGCCAACCAGCTGGTGAACTGTGGGCAGTAATGGAGAAGATATTTTGGGAAAGTAGACCCTTCCCATGGCTGGTAGTATTCCCACCCTATTCCCCCAAATTAGAGGAAGGGAAGGAAACAGGGCAGCGGTGGTACTCTGGGGCCAACAAGCCTGAGCTCATGACCTGACGCTCTGTCACCAGCTTTGTGTCTCCAGGCTAAAAGTTCAACCTGTTTTTCTTTTTTTTTTTGAGATGAGTCTCGTTCTGTCACCCAGGCTGGAGTGCAGTAGCGTGATCTCTGCTCACTGCAACTTCCGTCTCCCAGGTTGAAGCAATTCTCCTGCCTCAGCCTCCTGAGTAGCTGGGATTACAGGCGTGTGCCACCACACCCGGCTAATTTTTGTATTTTTAGTAGAAATGGGGTTTCGCCATGTTGGCCTGGCTGGTCTCGAACTCCTGACCTCAGGTGATCCGCCCACCTCGGCTTCCCAAAGTGCTGGGATTGCAGGCATGAGCCACCGTGCCCGGCCATTCTGTTTTTCATCCATACAAAAAGGCACTGTCAGAGTCAAATGACCAAATCCTTGTGCCCAAGTGCTAGCATGGAGAAGGTGCTGATAAATGCATCCGTTTAACAATATTTACTGAGCTATTATAATTTTGTGGCAAACGTTTTTAATATACACAAAGGAACTTTAATGCAAATAAGAATATATAAAGTATCAAAAGAAAAATATATTGGGCCGTGTACGAGTCGTTCATTTTTCATTCAACATGTGCTGAGCTCCTGCCTTGTCCTAGTCTCTGCTCTGATAACTGGGGATATAGCAGGGAATGGAGCAAAACCAGCTCCATTCTAGTAAGAGGAGATAGAATGTGCCACAGATCCTTTTAAAAGGTGATCATGGCCCGGCGCGGTGGCTCAAGCCTGTAATCCCAGCACTTTGGGAGGCCGAGACGGGCGGATCACGAGGTCATGAGATCGAGACCATCCTGGCTAACACGGTGAAACCCCGTCTCTACTAAAAAATACAAAAAAGTAGCCGGGTGAGGTGGCGGGCGCCTGTAGTCCCAGCTACTCGGGAGGCTGAGGCAGGAGAATGGCATAAACCTGGGAGGCGGAGCTTGCAGTGAGCTGAGATCCGGCCACTGCACCCCAGCCTGGGCGGCAGAGCAAGACTCCGTCTCAAAAAAAAAAAAAAAAAAAAAAAAAAGGTGATCATGAGCATGCTACAGAACGTGAAAGTCAGGGAGAGAGCCTCAGGGGTGGGTGCCAGCCTACTTGACAATCTGAGAAACTGTCTGCGCTGAGGCCTGAGTGATGAAGAGCCAACCACAGGGACGGTGTTCAGGTGGGGGAAAAGGGTGAAGGCTCAGAGGCAGGAGGATGCTTACTGTGCTAGAGGCATAGAAAGGTCAGTGTTGCCAGATGGATGTGAAGAAGGAAACTGGGAGGAGACATGTTCAGAGACATGGGCCAGAGCCACAGCATATAGGATCTTACAGGCCAAAGTCAAGATTGTGGATTTCATTTTTCTTGCAATGTGAAGTCACTAGAGATTGTCTCAGGCAGGGAAATATGAGCCGGTTTCCTCTTTTCTCCCACTCACATATCTTATCAGTGCACCCTGCACTCCAGCCACAGCTGCAACAACCAGCTTTGCACACACACAAAGGCCTGCCCGCACCGCACCCCTCACTCCCTGCCTGGGAGCATCTCTGAGTCTGGCCAGGGAGTCCTGTCGGAAACCACTGTGTACTCATGCCTCCATGACCCAGAAGAGAGGGACCTCCCCACCCTAGGGATCACCCGTGACTGACGGGAAACAGGGATAAAGCTCTCCTCTCCCACCTCTCAGAGGGACCACTGTGAGACACATTCCTCATGCACTTTGCAAAGTCCTCAGGGTCAAGACCACTGCCCATGGCAGCTAACTGAAAGATGCAGCTCTATCTAAGCCTTGCCTCCTTCCCCAGGCCAGTCTCCAAAGGGGAAGCCCGGACTAAGACAAGATGTGCTCTGGTTTGTTTTTAAAGTATCATGGCCAGGCGCAGTGGCTCATGCCTGTAATCCCAGCACTTTGGGAGGCCGAGGCGGGTGGATCACGAGGTCAGGAGATCGAGACCGTCCTGGCTAATACGGTGAAAACCCATCTCTACTAAAAATATAAAAAATTAGCTGGGCATGCTGGCGGTCGCCTGTAGTCCCAGTTACTCAGGAGGCTGAGGCAGAAGAATGGCGTGAACCCGGGAGGCGGAGCTTGCAGTGAGCTGAGATCGCACCACTGCATTCCAGGCCTGGGCGACAGAGCAAGACTCGTCTCAAAAAAAAATAATAATAATAATCACTCAGGTCACTGGGTGGAGAACAGTCCTGTCATGGGATCACAGAGAGGGCTTAGTGTAACAGGCAGCTTGATCACTTCACCCATGCCTACTCTATTCCAAGAGGAGGGAGAAGCCAAGCCTGGAGACCCCTCTTCACCCCAACCAAGCCAGCTGGCATTAGGCAGCACCCAAAGGAGGCTGGATGAGAGTTGAATGCCTGTGATCTGCCACTTTAGCTACGCTACTTGAGAAACAGGCAGATGACAAGACACAGCAAACAGGAACCATCATACCATCTATTGGAGAGGCCAGGCCTAGGCTCAGTGTCTCAGAAGGCAAGCAGACCCACCCTGTGGACTTGTGGGGGTTCTGGCCATCTCACTCGTCCTTGCCACTGCCTGCAGGCAGAGACCAGGAGCCGACATTATAGAGGAAAGAGGGAGGCTCTGAGGGGTGCCAGGACTCGGCCAAGGAATCCCAACGCAGAGTCCTGGACTCCAGGCTGGCTGTCTCTCTGCCTTGGGAGAGGCCGGGACCAGCAGGGACACATGGGCTCTGAGTCCCCACTGCATCTGCCCTAGCTGTGCCCTCCTCCTGCCCACTTATCCCCACCTCCCTACTGCTACTCCAGCTTCTTACCAGGGTCTACACAAATGGCCTCAGGCCTGTCTCCACACCTCCACTTCACCCAGTCCATTTTCGGCACACAGCACAGTGCAGCATCTGAAACAGTGCTAGGATCTTGTAACTCCTCTGCCCTCAACCCTTGGGTAGCAACCCCAGGATCTGCCTCTTGCCATTCCTAGAGTATTGCAAGGCCTCTGCATCAAGGACATTGCCCTTGGTGTTCCCTGCCTGAAAAGCTCTCCCAGACGCCCATGTGACTGGCCTCCTCATTCATTCCCATCTATGCTTTTTTTTTTTTTGAGACGGAGACTTGCTCTGTTGCCCAGGCTGGAGTGCAGTGGCCAGATCTCAGCTCACTGCAAGCTCTGCTTCCCGGGTTTACGCCATTCTCCTGCCTCAGCCTCCCCAGTAGCTGGGACTACAGGTGCCCGCCACCTCGCCCGGCTAGTTTTTTGTATTTTTTAGTAGAGACGGGGTTTCACCGGGTTAGCCAGGATGGTCTCGATCTCCTGACCTTGTGATCCGCCCGTCTCGGCCTCCCAAAGTGCTGGGATTACAGGCTTGAGCCACCACGCCCGGCCTTTTTTTTTTTTTTTTTTTTAAGATGAAGTCTCACTCTGTCACCCAGGCTGGAGTGCAGTGGTACAATCTCGGGCTTGCTGCAACCTCCGCCTCCCAGGTTAAAGTGATTCTGCTGCCTCAGCCTCTCAAGTAGCTGGGATTACAGGTGTTTGCCACCATGCCCGGCTAATTCTTATATTTTTAGTAGAGACAGGGTTTCACCATGTTTATCAGGCTGGTCTTGAACTCCTGACCTTGGTGATCCGCCCGCCTTGGCCTCCCAAAGCGCTGGGATTACAGGCGTGAGCCACCACACCTGACCAAGAGGCCTTTCTTAAAAGAGCAGTCCCATCCTGTCCCAACCGCAATTTATTTTTTAGTGCACATCACTGCCTGACATGCACACACATACTTTTTAAATGTTTACTCTCTCTGCCTCATGAGTTCCACAAGGGCACAGGCCGCATCGGTCTGGTTTTCTGCAATCTGCACAGCACCTAGCACAGTGCCTGCCATGTAGAAGGTGCCCGACAGAAACATAATCTGGAGGAATGAGTACTGAGGACCATTTTGCCTTGGAAGCCTTTCACACTGCCATTGAATGAGCTGCACACTGTTATGGCTAAGAGTGTTTTTCACTGCCCAGAGGACATAAATGGCCTTAAACTGCTGAAAACATCTGCCAAGTTGAGAATGGGAACCCCACTTTCTCTACTCCCCACCCCCAAGCCCTCCTCCTGCACACTCCCCTGACCAGCCACTAACCTGACCAGCTAACAGGGACTCTAAACTGTGAATGAGCTCCAAGCCCTCTCACCTAGCACATCACCAACTATTTGAACTTTTCCCAGTAGGCTTGTCTTATAATTGACCTTCAGGGAAGGGTGAAGTCCAGAAGCATCTGCTGGACCCAGGGGGTATGGGTAAGGCCTAATTAGGAAAGAAAAAGGGCTACCAGAGTGTGTATGCTCAGAAAAGCAGCACTCCCCCTCCTCTCCCACTCAGCAAGCATTAGCAGGTAAGTTTCATATGGGGTGGAGATTTCAAGGCTGCAAGGGTTTCAGTCCTGGGCTTCGGGCCCTTCTTTCACCTTAGTGACAGAAGGGCTCAGTCCTGCCAATCACTGCCTCAGTGGGGAAGCACGTGTTGGGTGAAGGATGAGGCTTCTTTCCTTTTCTAAGCTCCAAACATAACTCCCAGCTTATACTACCCTCTGACTCTCCACACTCATGACAAAGCAGTGCTTTTCTCACTGTTATCTTTTCTGGGATAAACTGCATTCATCTTAACCTTTTGATGCACTCCTACCTACCCTTCAGGACCCCAGTTCAAAAGTCTCTCATTTTCCCTGACACCATGGGCCATGGGCCAACCCTGAGCATGTTCCCATATGTTCCTTCATGTTCCCCTAACTGTTTACTCTTGCCCCTACAGCAACACACATCACAGAGTGGGTTATCCATCTAAGTCAAATGTCCCACACTATTGGGCTTTGGGGCCAGATGAGGAACATAAAAGGCAGTAAGAAGACAGGACTGGTGGGACTTGCTGGCAATCAGAAAAGGATATGATATTTAAAACAAGTTCAATAGTAACAAACCAGGCAACCACCCTTCTGCTGGCCAAACAAAACGGGCTTTAGGCCAGGTGTGGTGGCTCACTTTGGGAGGCTGAGATGGGCAAATTACCTCAGGCCAGCAGTTCAAGACCAGCCTGGCCAACGTGACGAAATCTTGTCTCTACTAAAAATACAAAAATTAGCTGGGCAAGATGGTACATGTCTGTCATCCTGGTTACTTGGGAGGCTGAAGCACGAGAACTGCTTGAACCTGGGAGGTGGAGGTTGCAGTGAGCCGAGATTGTGCCACTGCACTCCAGCCTGGGCAACAGAGTGAAACTCCATCTCAAAAAACAAACAAACAAACAAACAAACAAAAAACCCAAAAAAACGGGGCTAGGCGCAGTGGCTCATGCCTGTAATCCCAGCACTTTGGGAGGCAAGGCAGGCGAATCACCTGAGGTCAAGAGTTCGAGAGCAGCCTGGCCAACATGGTGAAACGCTGTCTCTACTAAAAATACAAAAATTAGCTGTGCATGGTGGTGGATGCCTATAATCGCATCCAGGAGGCTGAGGCAGGATAATCACTTGAACCCGGGAGGCGGAGGATGCAGTGAGCCGAGGCCACGCCATTGCACTCTAGCCTGGGCAACAAGAGTGAAACTCCATCTCAAAAAAAAAAAAAAAAAAAAAAAAGTTAACATTAAAAAAACAAACAAAAAGCGGGCTTTGTAGTGGAAACTGACCTCGGGCTACTGCTTGGCTCCTGGTTCCTATGTCCATCTCTTGCCACCAGGAATGGATTCCCTAAGGAGAAAGACCCTGTCTTATTCCTCTTGACACCATCAATACTTGCACAGTGCCTGCAGAGAAGGGCCTCAACACATCAGCAGTCCACTGTGGGCAGGTCCCAGTAGTCAGGCCCATGCAGCGGGGCTGAAAGCTGCTTTCCAGGGATTCCTGGTTCACATTCCCACTGAGTGAGTTCAGATGTGCCCCAGTGGGAAATCAATCCTGCCTACTAGGTTAAAAGCACCACTGAAGTTCAGCTCTGGGACCTGTGTCCAGCATCTGTCCCTCCCAATGGAAACAGGAAGGTTTTATTTGACGAGACTTTCTCCTGAGTAACGAAGCAGGCGGTGGGAAGTTCCTTGCTTCTTCATATTAGAGAAGGACCTTGGAAAAGTTAGTTCTCAAGACAAACTCTGAAAACTGTTCAGACTGACCCAAATACAAGTTCCTGAGCTATTTTTCATTGTGTCTTGGGATGTGGTGAGTCAAACCAGGAGATGGAGTTTGTGGGCCATGCCAGCTCCTGACTGCCACTGTCCCTCCTCCCACCGTGCTGCGGTCCTCCAGGGAAGGGTTTGGCCCTGGGCTTGCAAGCAGGCCACAAGCCAGGGAGTGAAGCACTATGAAGTGCCATGGTAAGACAGCAAAATCTCTAGCATATTAACCGGCTAAGGACACAGCCTGCCACCATTTGGCCAGACAGGTGGAGAGAGACCAAAGTGAGGACAAGAAAGGTAAGACCAGGCTGTACCAGCAACACAGGCTGGCGGCAGGCAGAGCAGACTGCAACGCATGCAGTCTGGTGTCAGGGGGCACAAATTCTCTGCAGTAGGGGAGTAGAGGACCAGGACAGACTCTCGTGCCCAAAATTCCTCCCGCCTCTTAAACATGAGTGCCTCAAGGCCCAACATGAGAAATGGCTTTCTTTGTCCCTTGTTAAAATGCAGCTCTCCTTGGGAGGCTTGGTGGCAACGCTGAGTGAAGAAAAATTCAGGATGTGCGTTCCTGTTCCTGTGCTCCACCAGCATGAGATGAGGGAAGGCCCCTTCGGCTTCTCGCAGTTCGAGTTTCCTCCCCAGTCACCCAGGAAGTACAGTAACCCACCATGTTTTGTAGAGCCGGTGAAAGCAAGAGGCCAGAGGCCCTGAAAGTCAGAAGGCAGAGTTCTGTGGGCACCTGGCACTGTCTGTCAGTGCTCCCTGTGTGTCAGGCCATTTCATCCCGTGACAACCCTAGAAGGTCGGTCTCATTACTCCTTATGTCTGAGGGGTCACAGGAATGAAGCATCAGCAGAGGTCTGACTCTGAAGCCTGGTGTCCTTTACTGTGGACATGGCTCCTCCACAAGCACATAGAAACTGCTTCCAAGAAATCTCACTGTCACTGGCACCTCCTGTAGGAATCAAACCCTTTCCTGAACAGCTTGGATGGGAAAAAGGTGCACTGTGGAAAATGATCCTGGCCTCTGGCCAACAAGTCCTGCCTCTTCTGCTTGCCAAGTGCCACCTCTTCCAGGTATTCCTCTTCCTCGCAGGAAGCTAAGGGCATCTACGACTAGCCTGCTGCCACCCAAACAGCTTGCTTGCTTGCAGGCTCCTTGCGGCACGAGGGAAACATTTGGTAATGAGGAAACCAAGGCAGCATGCAGGAGCTTGCAGTGGGCACCGCTAAGCCGGGAGGCCCATCAGGAAGGGCTTTCAGCAAGCATTGACAGCATCCTCAGAGTCAGAGCTGCAAGCACCAGTGTCCTTGGTAGACAGCCTCCTGGAGCCCTCACAGCCTCCACAAGAATTCCCGTAAACCCCACACCTCTTTTCCCCAAATTCCTCAGCTGCAAGGGCCCAGGCACAAGGGATTCAGATGTCCTGTGGCCCACACGAACAACGCCAACCCTCAAACCATCCCTCCAGTTTCCTACTACTTTGGTCATCAGCGATATCCCAGACTGGCCTCACGTGTCCATCACCCTCACCCTGCACACCATTCAGTTGCCTCATCAACTCTCTAGAGCAAACCCTCTTCCCCGGGCTCCCAGGCACAGTTGGCCGTTTCACTGCCTATGGCCCCCAGGCCCATGACCTGCCAGTGCCACCAGGCTGGCCCTCATACTTGCCATGCTCTCATCTGCCCCCATTCTCCAGCTGCACGTAGCTTGGACAAACATCACACTCCTCCCTCCCAAGGCCACAGCTCTGCACAGAGGCGGCCGTGGCATTCAAAGCCCTGCCCATTTCACTTCCCTAGGAATCCCTCACGAATCTTCCAGGGCCTCCCTCTCTTTCACGCCTCTGTGGCCCTGAGAAATGTGGATTAAAGCCCCCCGCCAAGCTCCGCAGAACTCAGCATGCCTCCCTAGGACAGCCACGGCAGCCACATGGCCCTGCCTTCCAGGAACAGCCCTGACTGTCCATGTTTGGCCGGCTGTTGCCACAACGTGTGGAGGTGAAAGATGAGTACTTGTCAGGCCATGCAGTCCAACTCTTGCTTCAGAAGTCTCAGTTACCACAGCCACAGCATTAATAGCATTGTATGCTAATTATCTGTCTACATATATTTTCTCCACCAGAGGTGAGTCCCCGAACAGAGACTGCCTCTTATTTACCTTTCTCTCTCTGGTGCCTAGAACAGTGCCTGGGAGAGAGCAGGTACCTAAGGAATGAATGAACAAATAAACCATACACAAGTCACCATGCTATGTAATTTACATACAGGGTGTCAGATGGGTAATTCCCAGCCAACAACCATAACTAAACTAGACAGAGCACCACCTTCCAGGTTTCAAGGGTTCTTCCCTTTTAGCCCCATTTCAACTTGTCTGGTGCTCCAGATGGAAGGCCGTAGCTCTTAAGCGATCAAGAAACACAAGTCAAAAGAACAGAGAAATCTTTAGAAATCAACAGAAATGGAGAAAGCTGGTAAACACCACCCTAACCAGGTGATCAAACAGGCCCCATTACTAGTGGGGAACCTGGCACCAGGGGCTGCCTCCCGTGCTGCAGGATGAAGCCTACAACATCCCCTAGGATACATTCTTGCCAGAAGGGTTTAACTTGAGGCTCATCGAGTCCTCACACTTCCAGCTTACAGGAAATATAAGGAATAAAGAAACAAGTGAAAAAACAACATAAGGAAACTATGAGAAAAAACTAGAAGGTGACTCTAACAACAACAACAAAAAATCATGGCATATACTCATCTATAAATTAATTTTTAAAAATCAATGTCATTTGGCTGGGTATGGCGGCTCATGCCTGTAATCCCAGCACTTTGGGAGGCCGAGGCGGGTGGATCACGAGGTCAGGAGATTGAGACCATCCTGGCTAACATGTTGAAACCCCATCTTTACTAAAAATACAAAAAATGTGCTGGGTGTGGTGGTGGGTGCCTGTAGTCCCAGCTACTTGGGAGGCTGAGGTAGGAGAATGGTGTGAACCCAGGAAGCGGAGCTTGCAGTGAGCCGAGATCGTGCCACTGCACTCCAGCCTGGGTGACAGACCACTACTCCGTCTCAAAAAAAAAAAAAAAAAAAAAAAAAAAAAAAAAACCAAAACCACAAAATAAAATAAAAATTAAAAATTAAAAAGTTGCATGTAGTCGGGCGCGGTGGCTCACGCCTGTAATTCCAACACTTTGGGAGGCCAAGGTAGGCAGATCACTTGAGGTCGGGAGTTTCGAGACCAGCCTGACCAACATGGAGAAATCCTGTCTCTACTAAAAATACAAAATTAGCTGGGCGTGGTGGCACATGCCTGTAGTCCCAGCTACTTGGGAGGCTAAGGCAGGAGAACTGCTTGAACCCGGGAGGCGGAGGTTGCAGTGAGCCAAGATCGTGCCATTGTACTCCAGCCTGATCAACAAGAGCAAAACTCCATCTAAAAAAAAAAAAAAAAAAAAAAAAACAGTTGCATGTTAACGTATTCAGGTGTGAAGTATGATGTTTACAACTTACTTTAAAATTGTTTTTAAAAATGTGTATTATGGCCGGGTATGGTGGCTCACACCTATGATCCCAATACTTTCGGAGGCCGAGGTGGGCGGGTCACCTGACTTCAGGAGTTCGAGAGCAGCCTGACCAACATAGCAAAACACCACCTTTACTAAAAATACAAAAATTAGCCAGATGTGGTGGCGTGCACCTGTAATCCCAGCTACTCTTGAAAGGCTGTGGCAGGAGAATCGCTTGAACCTGGGAGGCGGAAGTTGCGGTGAGCCAAGATAGTGCCACTGCACTCCAGTCTGGGTGACAGAGCGAGGTTCCATCTTAAAAAAAAAAAAAAAAAAAAAAAAAAAAAAAAAGGAAAAGACAAGAGACCTGGCAGACAGACCTTAAATTTTAGCTCCTGTCCTGTACAACCTCCAGAAAAGAGAATAGAGAGATGACAAGAAGGAGTTAATCAAAGAAATAAAAGAAAATTCTCAAGAGGGCTAGAAACACAGTAATTTTCACATTGGCTATACCTACCAAGTTCAGAGCAGGATGAATGAAAAAAATCCCACATGTAAACAGGCTGTGGTAAGACTTCAAAACACCAGAAGTAATTTTTTTAAAAGCCTATATATTTCCAAAAGTAAAATATGAGTTAACAACAAGCAAACAATAATTCAACTACTATCAGACTTCATATCAGCTGCAGCATTAGGCTGATAATGTGTTGGTGGCTCCCAACATATTACTCACGTACTTTTGGTGATGCTGGTAGAAACAAGCCTCCTCCCAGGCTGGGTGTGGTGGCTCACGCCTGTAATCCCAGCATTTTGGGAGGCTGAGGCAGGCGGATCACAAGGTCAGGAGATCAAGACCATCCTGGCTAACATGGTGAAACCCCGTCTCTACTAAAAATACAAAAAATTAGCCGGTCGTGGTGGCGGGCACCTGTAGTCCCAGCTACTCGGGAGGCTGAGGCAGGAGAATGGCGTGAACCCGGGAGGCGGAGCTTGCGGTGAGCCAAGATCGCACCACTGCATTCCAGCCTGGGCAACGGACCAAGACTCCGTCTCAAAAAAAAAAAAAAAGAAACAAGCCTCCTCCTCAACAAGAGCCTCAGGCAGCATCCAGATAAGGGTACTGTCATCACAGGAGGCCACAGCTCCATGCACGTGACTGCCCCTGTAGACCTTTCAGTGGGACACGATGTGGAGGAGGAAAACAGTGATATTGAGCATCCTGACCCTGTGTAGGCCTAGGCTAATGTATGTGTGTCTTAGTTTTTAATAAAAAAGTAAACTAAGTAAACATTTTTAAAATAGAAAAAAACTTATAGAATGTAAAAAAACACATTTTTATAACGGCTGTACAACATGTTTGTGTTTTAATCAAGTGTTATTACAAAAGAGTCAAAAGTTAAAAACATTGCTGACTGTGAAAAAAAATTAAAAACCAGTTTATTTATTTATTTATTTATTTTTGAGACGGAGTCTCGCTCTATCGCCCAGGCTGGAGTGCTGTGGCCGGATCTCAGCTCGCTGCAAGCTCCACCTCCCGGGTTCCCGCCATTCTCCTGCCTCAGCCTCCCGAGTAGCTGGGACTACAGGCGCCCGCCACCTCGCCCGGCTAGTTTTTTGTATTTTTTAGTAGAGACGGGGTTTCACCGTGTTAGCCAGGATGGTCTTGATCTCCTGACCTTGTGATCCGCCCGTCTCGGCCTCCCAAAGTGCTGGGATTACAGGCTTGAGCCACCGCGCCCGGCCTAAAAACTAGTTTAACACAAGCTTGTCCAACCCATGGCCCACAGGCCACATGTGGCCCAGGATGGCTTTGAATGCAGCAAAACACAAATTCATAAACTTTCTTAAAACATTGTGAGATTTTTTTTTTTAAGCTCATCAGCTATCGTTAGTGTATTTTATGCGTGGCCCAAGACAACTCTTCTTCTGATGTAGCCCAGGGAAACCAAAAGATTGGACATCCCTGATTTAACAGTTTATAAAGAAAAAAGGGGCCAGGCGCAGTGGCTCACGCCTGTAATCCTAGCACTTTGGGACACCGAGGCGGGTGGATCATGAGGTCACGAGATTGAGACCATCCTGGCTAACACAGTGAAACCCCCCGTCTCTACTAAAAATACAAAAAATTAGCCAGACGTGGTGGCGGGCGCCTGTAGTCCCAGCTACTGGGGAGGCTGACACAGGAGAATCCTGTGAACCCGGGAGGCGGAGCCAGGAGGCGGAGCTTGCAGTGAGCCGAGATCACGCCACCGCACTCCAGCCTGGGCAACACAGTGAGACTCCGTCTCAAAAAAAAAAAAAAAAAAAAAAAGGAAAAGAAAAAGAAAAAAGGGCTGGGTGCAAGGGCTCACACTTGTAATCTTAGTACTTTGGGAGGCTGAGGCAGGCAGATTGCCTGAGGTCACGAGTTCAAGACCAGCCCGGCTGATATGGTGAAACCCCGTTTCTACTAAAAATACAAAAATTAGCCGAGAGTGATGGCGACTCCCTGTAATCCCAGCTACTTGGGAGGCTCAGGCAGGAGAATTCTTTGAACCCAGGAGGCGGAGGTTGCGGTGAGCCGAGATTGCACCATTGCACTCCAGCCTGGGCAACAAGAGCAAGACTCCATCTCAAAAATAAAAATACAAAAAAGAAAGAAAAAAGAAAAAAAAGTTTATAAAGCAAAACAAAGCTACCGTAAGCTAAGGTTAATTTATTATTGAAGAAAGAAAACTTAAGCAAACTTAGTGTAGGCTAAGTGTCCAGTGTGTATGAAGTCTACGGTAGAGCAGTCATGCCCTAGGCCTTCACAGTCACTCACCTTCATTCATTCACTCACCCAGAGCAACTTCCAGTCCTGCATGCTCCATTCATGGTTAGTGTCCTATACAAATATTCCGATTTTTATATTTTATACTGTCTTTTTACTGCCTCTTTTCTATGTTTAGCTATGTTTACTTTAGATCCACAAACACCTGCTATGGCGTTGTAACGGTCTACGGTGTTCAGTACAGGTTTGTAGCTTAGGAGCAACAGGCCACACCATATAGCCTAGGTGTGTGGAGGCTATGCCATCTAAGGTGTGTAAGGACACTCTACAATGGGCACATGATGGACTTGCCTAACGACACACTTCTCAGAACCTATCCCCATCTTTAAGCAACACACAACTGTAGTTCAGTATCTTAAGTTCTCGGGAAGATTATTTTGTACTTAGATTTCTATATCTAGCCAAGCTAACATTTAAGTGAGGGAAAAATAATTTTGGTTATGTGATTACTGAAAGTTTATCAACTACAGACTTTTTCTGTAAGAATCATTTGAGAGGCTGGGCACGGTGGCTCATGCCTGTTATCCTAGCACTATGGGAGGCCGAGGCGGGTGGATCACAAGGTCAGGAGATGGAGACCAACTGGTTAACATGGTGAAACCCTGTCTCTAATAAAAATACAAAATAAATTAGCTGGGCGTGGTGGCGGGTGCCTGTAGCCCCAGCTACTCAGGAGGCTGAGGCAGGAGAATGGCGTGAACCCAGGAGGCGGAGCTTGCAGTGAGCCGAGATCACGCCACCGCACTCCAGCCTGGGTGACAAGAGGGAGACTCCGTCTCAAAAAAAAAAAAAGAATCATTTGAGAAAAAATTCAGACAAAACTAAAATGAATCAAAGAAATAAAGAATAGTATGTTTAAAAATAATAAAACTTAGGCCGGGCAGGGTGGCTCAAGCCCGTAATCCTAGCACTTTGGAAGGTCGAGGCATGTGGATCACGAGGTCAGGAGTTCAAGAGCAGCCTGGCCAACACAGTGAAACCCCGTCTCTACTAAAAATACAAAAAAATTAGCCAGGTGTGGTGGCAGGCGCCTGTAATCCCAGCTCCTTGGAGACCGAGGCAAGGAAAAGTGCTTGAATCTGGGAGGCAGAGGTTGCAGTGAGCCGAGATCGCACCACTGCACTCCAGCCCGGGTGACAGTGCGAGATTCCGTCTATAATAATAATAATAATAATAATAATAAATGTTAGATTTAAGTCTAACTGTTGGTACATAATGTAAAAAAAAATTTGGAATGGGCAATGAGGAGAAAGTAAAAGTGTGCTTGGTTTTTTTGTTTGTTTGTTTGTTTGTTTTTGTGAGACAGAGTCTCACTCTGTCACTTAGGATGGAGTGCAATGGTGCGATCCTGGCTCACTGCAGCCTCCACCTCCTGGGCTCAAGTGATCCTCCCACCTCAGTCTCCTGAGTAGCTGGGACTACAGACACACAACACCATACCTGGTTAATTTTTTTTTATTCTTTGTAGAGATGGGGTCTCCCTATGTTGTCCAGGCTAATCTCAAACTCCTGGGCTATAGCAATCCGCCCACCTCTGCCTCCCAAAGTGTTGGGATTATGGTGGTTCTTGTCTTCTTTAGGTGAAAAAAACCAAATCCTGGTAGTTAAATTTAAACATGAATTTAAAACTTAATAAAATGGATAGAAACAGCACTATATTTCCAACTTACTAGAAAGTAACATGGAAGACAACTGATCAATTCAACAAAAGCAAGCCAAGAGGTAGCTAGATAAACGGAGAAAGGGTGTGCTTCCTTCCTGCCTTCCTTCATTCATTCAACAAACCAAAAGATAAAGTACACTGTTCCAAGTGCTTTGTTACCTAAGACAAAGTCCATGCCCAGAAGCGCTGAGTGCCTGAGGGTGGAAGGAAGCAAACAGTAACAAACAAGTGAAGTATGACTGGGGCAATGCAAAGTAAAAAACAAAACAAGGCAAGTAAGGGCATAATGTTGAAAACATTCTGCAGCTAGGTGTGGTTCAGGCCTGAAATCCTAGCACTTTGGGAGGCCAACGTGGTGGATCACAGGTCAGGAGATCGGACAATCCTGGCTAATACAGTGAAACTCTGTCTCTACTAAAAATACAAAAAATTAGCTGGGCATGGGGCGGGCGCCTGTAGTCCCAGCTACTAAGGAGGCTGAGGCAGGAGAATGGCATGAACCCGGGAGGCGGAGCTTGCAGTGAGCAGAGATCATGCCACTGCACTCCAGCCTGGGCAACAGAGTGAGACGCCGTCTCAAAAACACACACACACAAAAAAAAAAAAAACAAAAAAAAGAAAACATTCTGCACAGTCCCACTTATGTATAACATCTAGAATAGGCAAACCTATAGTGAGAGAAAGTAGCTAAGTGGTTGCCAGGGGCTGCTGGGGATCAAGAAGTGAGAGTGGCTGCTTATGGGGATGAAGTTTCTTTTGGGGTGATGAAAATATCCTAAAATCAACTGTGGTGATGACTGCACAACTCTCTGAGTATATTAAAAAACAAACAAACAGACAAACAAAACACTGAATCGCACACTTTAAGGGGGAATTTTTATCGTATGTGGATTATATCTCAACAAAGTTTTTTTTTTTTTTCTTTTTAGGGAACTTGGGAGAGTGCTACGTTAGACAGGACAGTCAGGTAAGATAATTCAGGGAAAGCAAAATATCAATCTGTAGACATATGCACTTGTACCACAAATGTACAGCAAACTGGCCCCAAGCCTATCTGGCCACACCTCACCTTCCAGCCATTACCATGTGCCTTCCCAAGGGCAGGGGACTCCGCAAATTCCTAGGAGGTCTCCTTTTTTCACTTCACATGCATTTCTCCTTCCATGTGTTCTGTTAAAACGTGGAGGGTGTCCTCCAGCCCTTTCCTGGACTCTTCTAGTAGAGCTTCTAGTAGAGCTTCAAGAGTCCATGGCTGGGCGCAATGGCTCATGCCTGAGGCCGAGGTGGGCAGATCACTTAAGGTCAGGAGTTTGAGACCAGCTTGGCCAACATGGCAAAACCTCATCTCTACTAAAAATATAAAAATTAGCCAGGTGTAGTGGTGTGCACCTGTGGTCCCAGCTACTCAGGAGGCTGAGGCAGGAGAATCGCTTGAACCTAGGAGGCCGAAGTTGCAATGAGCTGAGATGGCACCACTGCACTCCACCTGGGTGACAGAGACTCCATCTCAAAAAAAAAAAAAAACACAAAACAAACAAACAAACAAACAAAAACAAAAACAAAAAAAATGGAGAGAGACCTGTGCTGCCAGCCGTGGGATCCAGCGGCACCCACCCATCAGATGTTGATCCTGCTCCTCACTCTCCCACTCATGCAGCCAACACATGTTGAGGGCTTATTCTGGGGAAGAAACCCAAACAAAACTGGAGGGTCAGAGTTTACACTGAAGTATTGGCCTTGAGATTTCAATGATAAAAACGATTTTTTTCTAAGAGATTTTTCTACATATTTCATAGAATTTTCACGTATTTCATAAAATTGATTCTGTTCTATGTAAACATGAGAGTCCAATTCTTATTGGGAGCATTGAAAAAAATAATATAAACATAACGGATATTAACAATTCCTAACTAGCAAACTGAAGTTTACTCTGACACTAAGATCCATTTTTTTGGTCACGAAATCACCCACTATTTATGGACCCACACAGTTAAAAGCCAAGAATAAGGCCAGGCGCGGTGGCTAACGTCTGTAATCCTAGCACTTTGGGAGGCTAAGGCAGGTGGATTGTGTGAGTCCAGGAGTTTGAGATCAGCCTGGGCAACAGTGCGAAACCCCATCTCTACTAAAAATACAAAAAATTAGCCAGGCGTGGTGGCGTATGCCCTGTAGTTCCAGCTACTCAGGAGGCTGAGGTGGGAGAATCACCTGAACCCAAGAGGCAGAGGCTGCGGTGAGCTGAGATCGTGCCAGTGCACTCCAGCCTGGGCAACCAGAGTGAGACCTGAGACCCTGTTTCCAAACAAAAAAGAATAAAAAAAAAAAAACCCAAAATCAAAGTTTTTAATTAGAAATTGTAAACAGCATTTTTTGATTTTAAAAACACCCAATTTTTATACTCCATAGCCATAAAAATGGTGGGCATGGAGGTTATCTGGCTTGAAATGACAAGGGCCTTTTTTCTTTTTTTTTTTGCTTTTTTTGAGACGGAGTCTCACTCTGTCGCCCGGGCTGGAGTACAGTGGCCGGATCTCAGCTTACTGCAAGCTCCGCCTCCCGGGTTTACGTCATTCTCCCGCCTCAGCCTCCCGAGTAGCTGGGACTACAGGCGCCCGCCACCTCGCCCGGCTAGTTTTTTGTATTTTTTTAGTAGAGACGGGGTTTCACTGTGTTAGCCAGGATGGTCTCGATCTCCTGGCCTCGTGATCCGCCCGTCTCGGCCTCCCAAAGTGCTGAGATTACAGGCTTGAGCCACCGCGCCCGGCCGACAAGGGCCTTTTTTCAAAGAATAACAGAACCTAGAGAGGCTTCTGAGATCACCCAGTCCCACTTCGTCACGCAACAGTGAGGAAACTGATGCAGCAAGGAGGAGAAATGACTCCCAGCCCTCGTGCTGTTAGCCGAAGGCCAGGCTTTTAGGTCTCTCAAACCAAAATGCATCTTGTCCCCTTTAAGAGACGTCACCTCAGAAGGCAGTACACTTACTCCAACAGCTGCCACTGCCCAGCGCATACAGGAATTGCCTAACATGAACCAGAATTATTTTATAGCCAGACTTCATTTTGGACAGAAGAACTGCTAACATTATGGTAGGCAGGCTGGTTTTTGTTGGTGTTTTTTTTTTTTTTTTTTTTTTTTTGAGACAGGGTCTCACTCTGTCACCCAGGCTGGAGTGCAGTGGTATGGTCATAGTTACCTGCAGCCTTGACCTCTGGGACTTAAGCAATTCTCCTGCCTCAGCCTCCTCAGTAGCTGGGACTATAGACATGCATCACCACACCTGGCTAATTTTTAATTTTTTTTGTAGAGATGAGGTCTCCCTATGTTGTCCAGGCTTCTTTTGACTGTTTTATGCATCAAACCCACCCCTGGAACACCCACCAAAGCAGGTGCGGGTTACAGCAGATGAAACCTTTGGGAAAAGCATATACAATTACCCAAAGAGATGACTCTGAAAGGGATAACACCCATATACACGTTTGAGTTTTAGGTTATTTTAATTTTTATTATTTTATGTTTTTGAGATGGAGTCTTGCTCTGTCGCCCAGGCTGGAGTGCAGTGGCACGATCTCAGCTCACTGCAACCTCCCCCTCCCGGGTTCAAGCAATTCTCCTGCCTCAGCCTCCCGAGTAGCTGGGATTACAGGCACACACTACCACGCCTGTCTAATTTTTGTATTCTTAGTAGAGGCGGGGTTTCACCATGTTGGCCAGGCTGGTCTTGAACTCTTGACCTCATGATCTACCTGCCTCGGCCTCCCAAAGCGCTGGGATTACAGCCATGAGCCACTACATCCGGCCCTAGGTTATTTTTAAATGCCAGTCACATTACTCTCCAGCCACACTGTTTTTGGGATGTCAGAGTGGTCATTCACGAGTACAGGTGAAAACCCCTAACAAGTGATGCTCACACACAGTTTTTGGGATTAAGTTTGCCTTTTTCCAATCCAGAAAAGGGAGATTTGGAAGGCAAACTGGTGCAAGTAGAGGAGAGCTGATTTTAATGGTATCTAGATAGGAGCTATGAATGGCAAACAGTCCTTACACACGAACCCAAAGCAGGTTAGAAAAACCCGACATGTGGCTGGGCACAGTGGCTCATGCCTGTAATCCCAGCACTTTGGGAGGCCAAGGCAGGCGGATCATGAGGTCAAGGGATCCAGACCATCCTGGCCAACATGGTGACACCCTGTCTCTACTAAAAATACAAAAATCAGCTGGGCGTGGTGGTGTGTGCCTGTAGTCCCAGCTACTTGGAAGGCTGAGGCAGGAGAACTGCTTGAATCAGGGAGGTAGAGGTTGCAGTGAGCCAGGATCGCGCCTTGTGTCACTGCACTCCGGCCTGGTGACAGAGCAAGACTCTGTCTCGAAAGAAAAAAAAAGAAAGATTCGATATGTAACAGCATTTGGTTGGCTTCTGCTGCCACATCAACAATAAAACAGCACTTCGCAGGCCAGTCTAGAAAGTGGAATTTTTCTGTCATTCACACTGGCCACTCCAAACACTACTCACAGTTCATCTGAATTAATAAGCATTTATTTAATAAGTACCGGGCATTAAAATGTTGACATGATACTGCTAATCAATGTGTAAAATGCAAGCAATATAGGATGGCCTAGATTTTAAATCAGTCCCAACCTTTTTCATTTGTGGATTTGTTTGTGTTTGCGGTAGTAGGAGAGGGCACAACACTGCAATGAGGAGAAAAGTACCAGACTAGGAGCTGAAAAGCTCGGCTCTGGTTCGCACTTTACCACAAATGGGCTTTCATTTCCTCTTCTGTAAGATGGGGATAGTCTCCCACAGGGTGGCTATGAGGATCAAATGCAACAACTCATGAGAAAAGCAGTGGAAACTGATAAAACACATGCACATTTGAGGGAGAGTTGCTCCTCTTATTACTGAACTCTGAGAATTCCTCATACCCAAAGCACCCAGGAAAACCACCTAGCATGAGGCCTCAGCAAAGGCCAATCACAGCCTCAGCACTACACAAAAGCCAGTGCAAGGTAAAGAAACCTACAAGGGGGCTGGGCGCGGTGGCTCAAGCCTGTAATCTCAGCACTTTGGGAGGCTGAGACGGGCGGATCACGAGGTCAGGAGATCGAGACCATCTTGGCTAACCCGGTGAAACCCTGTCTCTACTAAAAATTACAAAAAACTAGCCGGGCGAGGTGGCGGGCGCCTGTAGTCCCAGCTACTTGGGAGGCTGAGGCAGGAGAATGGCATAAACCCAGGAGGCGGAGCTTGCAGTGAGCTGAGATCCCGCCACTGCACTCCAGCCTGAGTGACAGGGCGAGACTCCATCTCAAAAAAAAAAAAAAAAAAAAAAAAAAAGAAACCTACAAGGGCTAAACAACCAATGAGAGGAAAGCAAGGAAAGCAGACATGTGGACATCCTGAGTCACCGCATGGAGACAAACGGTGGTAAAGGCCTTGTGTGCCTCTGCTTCCCGCAATCTCTGATCAGTTTGGGGTCACTGTATAGCTCTATTTCCAGTACTAGCATAGCCACAGGGGTCAGTCTCTTCCCTTTATAGAAATCCCACATGGGCCAATAAGACAAGTATTATCGTCTTCACTTTACTGACAGGACAACAGGTCAATGAAGTGACTTGCTTACGGTCAGCCAGGCAACTAGGCTGAGAAACCAAGCTTCCTGACCCCCCTCCCCCAATCCACTCTCTCTCCTCAGGTGGTTACACACCAACATCAGTTCCCATCTGTGAATGATCCACTACGGGTCAGGTCCTTAAGGGCAGGGGTTCTGCAGGTGAAGACAGATTTGAAGAGGTGAAGTTTGGCCGGGCGCGGTGGCTCAAGCCTGTAATCCCAGCACTTTGGGAGGCCGAGACGGGCGGATCACGAGGTCAGGAGATCGAGACCATCCTGGCTAACACAGTGAAACCCCGTCTCTACTAAAAATACAAAAAAAAAAACTTAGCCGGGCGAGGTGGCAGGCGCCTGTAGTCCCAGCTACTCGGGAGGCTGAGGCAGGAGAATGGCGTGAACCCGGGAGGCGGAGCTTGCAGTGAGCTGAGATCCGGCCACTGCACTCCAGCCTGGGTGACAGAGCGAGACTCCGTCTCAAAAAAAAAAAAAAAAAAAAAAAGAGGTGAAGTCACATGCCTGTGGTACAGTATCCCCCGCTCATCCATGGTTTCACTTTCCAAGGTTTCAGCTACCTGCCATCAACCTTGCTCTAAATATATTAAGTAGGGCCAGGGCGTGGTGGCTCATGCTTATAATCCCAGCACTTCGGGAGGCCGACTTGAGGTCGGGAGTTCGAGACCAGCCTGGCCAACATGGTGAAAGACTGTCCCTACTTAAAAAAAAAAAAAAAAAATACAAAACACAAAATTAGCCAGGCATAGTGGTTCATGCCTTTAATCCCAGCTGCTAAGGAGGCTGAGGCAGGAGAATCACTTGAGCCCAGGAGACGGAGGTTGCAGCGAGTCGAGGTCATGCCATTGTACTCCAGCCTCGGCAACAAGAGTGAAACCCTGTCTCAAAAAATAAAAAAAAATAAAAAATAAAAATATTAAGTAGGCCAGGCCCAGTGGCTCACGCCTGTAATCACATCACTTTGGGAGACCCAGGTGGGTGGATCACTTGAGGTCAGGAGTTTTGAGACCAGCCTGGCCAACATGGTGAAACCCCATCTCTACCAAAAAATACAAAAATTAGCCGGGTGTGGTAGTGGGTGCCTGTCATCCCAGCTACTTGGGAGGCTGAGGCAGGAGAATCGCTTGAACCTGGGAGGTGGAGGTTCCAGTGAGCCGAGATCACACCACTCTACTCCCGCCTGGACGACAGAGCGAGATTCTGTCTCAAAAAGACAAATAAAAATATTAAACGGTAGATTCTAGAAAGAATGCGTAAGTTTCAATTGCACGTCATTCTGAGTAGCATGATGAAATCTCACACCACCCTGCTCCATCCCACCTGGGATGTCCTTTGTCCAGCATGTACTGTATCACAGTGCTTGTGTTCAAAGAATCCTTATTTTATTTAATAATGGCCTCAAAGCGCAGGAGTAGCAATGCTGGCATATTGTTATAACTGTTCTATTTTGTTATTAATTATTGTTGTTAATCCCTTACTGTGCTAATTCATAAATTAAACTTTATCACAGGGGTATATGTATAAGACAAAACATAGTCTACATAGTGTTCAGTACCATCTGAGGTTTCAGGCACCCACTGGGGGTCTTGGAACGTATCCATTGAGGATAAGATTTAACCTGCTGCTGTGCAATTCTAAAGCTGGCCCGCTTTCCACTATCTCTCCCCCAGACACGCTGCCTCAGGATTCTAAGAAACCTCAAGAGGCAAGGTTTATTTTGCAATTAGGATGGTTGTCCCTGGTATCAAGAACAGATTTCTTCAGAAAATCAGCATGACCTAGAACTTCTTTCTTATCTAACAGTCCTTTTGCTATTTCTAATGAAAACTGAAAAAGTCAAACAGACTTTATCCAAATAGGAAAAAAAAAAAAAAAAACAAATGAGCAGAACTAGACTCTTGATTGGAAGGACTGAGAATGCAAACTTTAACCAGAAACCATTTCCCCTTATCCCGCCCTGCCCCCTCTTTTTGAAGTACCAGGAGCAGCTACAAAAACAAAGATGACTCCTAGGGCCAGGGGAAGCTTGAGTCAAGGCCAAAGGTCCTGAAATCTGAAGGTCCAGGCCCAAGGGCACAGACTTTACCTCTATGAAGGAGAGATCTGGCAGTATCCCTAGCGAGCAGACAGCCAGCCTGAGAGAGAGATGAATAGAGGGGTACAGTTCCACAAGGCTGACCTCTGCACTGGACTTGAGGCCCGTGAACCTAGTGATCTGCAAAAACGAGTTTACATAACAGGCCTTTTGTGTTGTCCCAGATAAGAGTGAGTGGAGGAGCTTCAGAATGTTTTAAGGATTTAGAGCCAGCTGAGATTTCCTGAGGACACTGAGGTGGGGAGGAGGGAGGGGTGGGGAGGAGGGAGGGTCGGGGAGGGGCAAATTCAGACCTAATCTGTCTCATCTAGGGAGGAAAACAGTAACTGCAGCACTAATATAATATATATTTATATTTATAAATCCTTGTTTTTAAATAAGAAACGAGTAACACTGATGGCTTCTCAGAGGACACTGGGTGGCTTACGGGACAAACACGGAAGACTTTTCACTATACACCGTTTGAAGTTTTTAAAATTTTGAAATCTATTCAAAAGTAAGTCATGGAAACTTTAAACTCTTTCAAGCATGTTCAAAGTTTTCTGACAACCCTAAGAAAGAGGCAGAGCAAAGACCATTAGTCCCATTTCACAGATGAAGATGCCTGAAGTTCCAAGGAGAAAAAAAATGAATTGCCCAAGTCTGTGGCAGGGTTGAAGCAAGACCCAGAACTTCAGGCTCCTAGTCCAGTGCTCTGTCAGAGACTCCACAGTATACAAGACAAGCAGCACCTCAGATTCACTTTATAAGTCCAGTTCTCATAGCTACAGCCAAATGCATCCATAAGAACACTGGAAATGACCACCACACACAAAGCCTTACTGACTCGTACAGCAGTGTCTCTGAGCTCTTTGGGTATATCTACACGCTCTGGTTAATAATTGATAAATGTTGATAATAATTGATAAATACCCTAAAACTCTTTAACTGTCAACCCCAATTTTTCTAAAATGCCCCATTCCACATTCTTCTCTCAGTGAATGCAATGGCCACAACCGCATTTTTATTAGATCCATTCACTTTCAGAATCTCAGGGTCATCTTTATGAGTTCAGAGCAAATCAGAAGGGTAGTCAAGTAAAAATGAGGATTGGGCTTAGCAGCCAGCCAAACCCTTGGTTTTGCCACAGACTTGTAAGTGACCTAGCCTCAGCTTTCTCTCTACAAAGGAACCAATTAACAGGCACATATTGGACACCATGTGTTTGACACTGGCCCACGGGATCCCTGTGTCTTCGAGGAGCTTAACTTCTATAGGGGGAGATGACAAAAAAAAAAAAAAAAAAAAAAAAAAAAACCACAGTTAATTTGATGCTCTGGTAAGTGTTATGACCAGATACAATAGAGTTACAGAATAGAGGACCTGGGAGGTCAGGCAAGGCCTCTCTGAAGATGTGGCATTCGTGTTGGGACCTGAATGATGAAGTAGCAGTTACAAGGGGATGTAGAGGCAGAGTATGACGGGCAGGGGAAGAGATGCAAAGGTCCCAAGGCAGGGGTGAGCCTGCCATGTTGAAGGGCTAGTGAAGCTGGAGAGCAGGCAGTAAAGGGTAGAGATGGGCCTCTGTCTGCCTCTCCAACTTCATCTCTTTCCAGAGGTCCATCTCTTTGGGGAAGGTGTTTGGAGGTTATTCTGGTTGTAATGGGAAGTGGCTACAGAAATAAAGTAATTTTATTAAATCTGTGATTCTCAATTTTTTTTTTTTTTTTTTAGCAGCAGAACTCTTTAGTCAAATAACAAGAAGAACTTCAACATACAACTAGATAAAGGTATTGCTCTGACTGGTTGGGAAACTAGTTAAAGCCCTTCTGACCTTCTCTCTGCCCTCTTGGCCTTTCTCCTCACCTTTCAGTACCTCCAAGCTCACAGGAGCTGGAAAACCACCAGGTGATCCATCTCTAAGCTTCCTCAGCTCTAATAAAACCCAGCATCATTGTAAAGAATCACAGGGAAAGCTTTAGGAAATAAGAATGGATGCTTGCTGGACAAGCATCCCAGGCTTCCCAAGACAGGCCCTGAGAAGGTTTATTTTATTTTATCTTAAATAGATACCACATCTCACTATGCTGGCCAGGCTCATCTAAAACTCTTGGCATCAAGCAATCTTCCTGCCTCGGCCTCCCAAAGTGCTGGGATTACAAGCATGAGCCACCGCACACAGCCCCGGGAAGGTTTTACACTAAATCCCTGATGTGAACTTGCTTTCCACAGAAAAAACAACAATAAGTTCTGGTTTATCAAGGGTTTCAGTTAAAATCACACTGCTGAAACTACAGAGACAAAAAACAGATTGGGGGTTGCCAGAGGATGGGGTGAAAGGAACTGACTACAGAGAAACAAAAGGAACTTTCTGGGTTGGTGGAAAAATTCTCTATCTTGATTGTGGTGTGGCTGCTTGTCTGTGTACGTTTGTCAAGTTCATAGATCTGTGCACCTCAAGTGGTGAAGGTTTACTGTGTGTAAATCAGACCTCAAAAAACTTGACTTAAAATCACATTGCCAAAAGACTACTCACTCAGAGGCACTTTACAGATGGAGGAGGGAAAACGGCTTGCTCCTGCTGAGGCAGCGGACCCCAGGAATCCTGACTCGAAGGACAGTGTTCCCTCAAGTTCATGGCTGCCCAGTTTTAATTTGGAGCCCCTGCAGTGAGTCAGACTTTAGGTTTTCCTGACTGCAAAACGAGGTGGTAAACAATTGCCAGAGGCTTCCCCACCACAGACAACGGGATTCTGAAAAGCTGTCCGCCATGGAGGAAAAAATCTGCTTTGGAGTCAGAAAAACTGGGAAAAATATTCCCACTTCTATCACTTCTTAGCTGTGCGCCCAGGCTCCATCCTGTGTGAGTGGGGGTAAGAATTCCCTCCAGTCAGGCCGGGCGCGGTGGCTCAAGCCTGTAATCCCAGCACTTTGGGAGGCCGAGACGGGCGGATCACGAGGTCAGGAGATCGAGACCATCCTGGCTGACACGGTGAAACCCCGTCTCTACTAAAAAATACAAAAACTTAGCCGGGCGAGGTGGCGGGCGCCTGTAGTCCCAGCTACTCGGGAGGCTGAGGCGGGAGAATGGCGTAAACCCGGGAGGCGGAGCTTGCAGTGAGCTGAGATCTGGCCACTACA
The DNA here is from genome assembly GCF_049350105.2 of Macaca mulatta. Lineage (NCBI taxonomy): Eukaryota > Metazoa > Chordata > Mammalia > Primates > Cercopithecidae > Macaca > Macaca mulatta. The sequence continues at coordinate 154,855,759 of NC_133407.1, read as the reverse complement.
CTCCAGCCTGGGCGACAGAGCAAGACTCCGTCTCAAAAAAAAAAAAAAAAAAAAAAAAAAGAATTCCCTCCAGTCAGCAGAGAATGCACCTGTAACCCAGCTGATTCCCAACAGCCTCTCAAGGGCAGCAGTTATAACTTGGAGAGGTTTTACCACAGCTACACAGCTCTTCTACTCCCCAGCCCCCAGGCTGCTTCCTAGGAAGGACAATCTGGAGGTAACCATAAGGAAAGGAAATAACGAACTGGCCAGCCCTGCATTGCATAACCTGTGCACAGTAAACCAGGAGCTCTGCTAGGGCACAAGCTGTAATCTCAACAGGTAAACAGGAACCCTGCCCCCTCCCTGACCACCATGAGCACCGGGCCACCTCAGACACTCCAGGAGCAGACCGATAGCTCGTGAGGAGGACACCACTGCTCTTTAGCCTGTATTTTCACACTCCCCTTTCCCTGCAGCTGCTGGCATCATCACTGGGTACACACTCATTAACGGACACTCCACCCACTCCAGCTCTTCCCTGGCTATCTGCTCCAAAAGGGTGGTCCGGAGTGACTCAAAGCTGCCTTCTGCACCTTGCTCTTTTCCATCCACGGAGCCCAAAACACAGACCCCAGAAGACGATTAAAAAATAAAAATTAAAAAACCCTCAGGCAGGAGTTTCTGCTTCCCCGTCACATCTACTGAGAGGCACTGTGGTCACATAAAGACTGTTGACTTTTTTCTCCACCGTGGGGCAGGAGGGAGGCAACACCCAGAAATTATCCCAATTTTACAGAAACAAAGACAAAGAGCTACGTATCCTAGCCAAAGGCAACAAGGAGCAGGCCTAGAGCCACCCTGAGAGGCAGAGCCCAGCAGCAGCAAGGCTCCAGTGACTCCCATATCCCTGGCAGAGATCGTCCCAGCCCTGTGCTCTGAGAGGTGTCCTGAAGATCATGGGGACTGGAAACCATGAAAGCAAGCAAAGATTTCTGTACAGTGCTGTTCAGAAAAGTTACTGAGTGCCTTCAGCCCGGGGTCTCCCGGTTGAATAGGGACTACCTAACACCTAGGTTAAGTAAATCTGATTTCATTCATCGCAAATATTTATCAAACCATTGCCAGGACATTGTGGCAACCACATCCTGCTGTTTTTATTCGGAGCCATTGCCAAAGTTTGGTCCTCTCCCCCACCTTCCGGTATCTGTGAAGTTTTCAGTTTCTATCAAACTCCAGCTGGGGGAGGGAACCGGGGCTGGCCCTAGTCGAGTAAAGTTCCACCACCAGGTCCACAAAGAGACTGCAGGGAGGCGTGGCCAGGCCGGAAATTCTGACAAAAAGTTTTGCCCTCCGGTCCTAGAAGCAACTACTTCCTGATCGCTCCTAGTCCTGAGGTGGGGGTGCAGTTCTCTGGCTGAGTGCCCCGCCGGTGGGCCGAGCTGGAGGTTGCCACTGCGGTGGATGGAGGTGGGGGGTCTGATCTCCGTACTCCGAGGCGCTCCGCTAGTACCTGGAACAGGGGAGTCTAACCCCCTGCCACCCAATGGCTAAAGTTACTTTGGAGCACAGTCCCCCCCAGGGTATGAGCTCCGGAGGGCAGGGCCGCCACCTCCACACTCCCTCGCCCCTCTTCGCAACCCATGGCCAACGCTTTGAGGACTTGAACCCGGCCCAGACCCCGGGGCCCAGGCCTGCTCCGACCCGAGGAAGGAAAAAGGGGAAGCCAAAGGAAATTTCAGACGGCCGCGGGGTGCGCTGCTCCCGCCCCGCCCGCCGAGGGAGCGCCTTCCAGGGGCCCTGGCCGGCCTCCCACCTTGACCCGCTTGCCCTGGATCTCCAGCGTCTTCATGGTGAAGTCGACGCCGATGGTGCTTCCCTGGCGCTCCGAGAAGGCGCCGGTCTTGAAGCGCTGCACCACGCACGTCTTGCCCACGCTTGCGTCGCCCACCAGCACCAGCTTGAACAGGAAATCGTACTGCTCGTCCGGGTCCCCCGGGCCCGGGCCCGGCCCCGCCATGGCCTAGAGGGAGCCGAAGGGCCGGCGCTCTGGACGCTGGGACCGGCCTGAGCTCACGCAAGCCGCGGGCCGAGCTCCGCCCGCTCCAGCCGGCGGGCCGCCTGGCTACGTGGAGCGGCCGCAACACCTGAACCCCCAGCACTGCCGACCGCCTGCCTCGGCCTCGGCCCCGCCCCACCCTGGCTCAGTCCCGCCCCAACCTGGCTGGGTCCCGCCCCTGCCCGGCTCGGCCCCGCCCGGACTCGGAGCTCCGCGGGTTCCGCTCCGCCCCGGATCCGCCAAGCGGGGCCCGCGGCAAAGCTCCGGCCCGTCCTCAACTCCGAGCCAGGCCAGTCCGGCCTTCAGGCCCGCCCCAGCCAGCCCCCGACTCCGCCCCACCCGGGCTCCGCCCTCAGGCCGGCACCCACTCCGCCCCCAGCCCTATCCTCGGGCCCATCTCGGCCCGACCCCCCGGTTCTGCCTACGTCCCCGCCCCCGACTCCGCCCTCAGCTCCGACATTGACTCCGTCCCCAGGACCACTTCAGCGCGCCCAGTCTCCGACCCGACTCTGCCCTCAGCCCGACCTCGACTCCGCCCACAGGTCCACTTCAGCCCGCCCCGACTCCGCCCTCAGACCGAACTCGACTCCGCCCTCAGGCCCACCTCAGCCCGCCCCGACTCGGTCCCCAGCTCCGACCTCGACTCCGCCCTCAGGCCCGCCTTAGCCCGCCCCGACTCCGCCCTCAGCCCGACCTCGACTCCGCCCCCAGCTCAGACCCGACTCCGCCCACAGGCCCATCTCAGCCCGCCCCGACTCCGCCCTCAGGCTCTCCTCAGCTCTTGACTCCGCCCAACCCGACTCCGCCTTCAGCCCGGCCCCCAGCCCGACCCCGCCCTTAGCACCCTCGGCCCCTCCTGCATCAACACCCCGGCGCGCCCACACGGCGGATCCGTCTGGCCCACAAACCACTGCCCATCCCGACCCTTCCTCAGCTGGGATCGCAGGTGCTGTCCCGCGCCTCCTGCCCGCCCCCCACGCAGGCCTGATCTGCCTGCCGGGATCCCCTACCTGCTGCTTCCCAGACCCCCGGTCAGGAACAGGCGAAGGCCATGGCAGGAGCTCGGGACCTGCAGGCCTAGACTTAGAATGACCCCTTCCGGAATGGATCACGGGGAAAGGGGACGACCACAGCACCTGAGTGCCCACTCTGACAGGCGGGCAGTGCAGAGTCCCTGAGAGTGGCGGGGGTCACTCTTCCCAGGGGCGGAAGGGAAGGGAGGGAGCAGGCTGCAGAAGGCCAGAATCCAGGCTGGCTACAAAACTGCGGAGGAGGCAAAAATCCTGGTGGGGAGAGGACCCAGGCCCCCATTTCATGGGAAGCTGGGCCAGAAGGAGGAGCTGGGAGCTCTCATCTCCAAAATGCAGCCTAGCAGTGGTTGAAGCAGCTGCCAAACGGCTGGATGACCCAGCTCAGAGCAGCTACAGGCCCATTTGGGAAACTGACCCAGCCAAAAAGCACCAGTCTAGGAAGAGGAACAGAGAAACTTGTGGGGGACTCTGAGGAAGGGGAGACTAGCTCCTGAGTTGGCCCAGTGAACCAGGGCCCATCAAAGAAAGGAGATCCAAACATCTGTAAGAAGCTTATAGTAGATCCAATAGGATTGGGATTCCCAGCTCCCAAGATGGGAAGGAATTAACAGCACCCCTTACCCCTCCAGACAGCTCCCTTGTGGCACTCCAATTCCAGGTATTCAACACATTTAATGAATGCCTGCTACAGGCGGGCACTGTCCTGGGGCCTTGTAATGCACCTGTGGACAAAGCAGACAAAAATCCAGGAGAAAAGGGGAGGGTCTTCCAGAAGCTGAAGGAGACTTCAGAGATTAAGTCCCCCAGTGCTACTGTGAGGACCCAAGCCAACCTCTCAGGTCAAGATGGGAAGGGACTGAATAAGCAGTCTGCAAAGGCAGACCCCATGGAGAAGGTAGAAGAGTTGTTTGTTTCTTCTGAAAGTTTGAACTCCAATCTCATGGGAAATACTCAACAGAATCAGGAAACCCCAAAGTGCCACTGAAAAGCAATTGAGAGCCCCGCTTTGGTACACCTGATGGGAGCAGGGAGCTACAGCGGCAGAAATAACCTCCACTCCAGGGTAGAAGTAGACAGGAGATGGGTTGGAAGATTTCTGCATGCTGGGGCTAGCTCAGATCAAAGTACAGAACTCCAGAAAACAAGGCCTGCCCCCAGCTCAGAGCAGCTACCACAGCACAGAATGGTGTGGAATCCAGAAGCCAGGATGAAGCGTGGGGGTAGATGGTGGTTGGATAGCTAACTGGCCTTTCCACTGCTCTAGCCTGGAACTGGTTGGGCTGGGACGGGGGACATGTTGGTCTGAGTACAGATTTTGTCAGAAAACCCAGCCACCACTCCCTTGCCTTTGTGGGGTGATTCTAAAATTGGACTGTGGTAAGGGCTGCACAACTCCACAAGTTTATTGAAATCATTAAAATGTAAACTTACAAAGGGTGGGTTTTATGGTATGTAAATTATACCTCAATAAAGCTGTCTAATATCTGCATTTCCTCTTTTGGTGGTAAATTCCTGAGTAGCACAGTGGCATTTTATTTAAAATGGAATCATGCTAATTTGAAATACAGCAATTAAAAATGTTTCATTTAATACATCAAATTTGAAAAAATGTATATTGCAAATTTTTAAAAATAGGTCAAGGCCGGGCGCGGTGGCTCAAGCCTGTAATCCCAGCACTTTGGGAGGCCGAGACGGGCGGATCACGAGGTCAGGAGATCGAGACCATCCTGGCTAACACGGTGAAACCTCGTCTCTATTAAGAAATACAAAAAACTAGCCGGGCGAGGTGGCGGGCGCCTGTAGTCCCAGCTACTCGGGAGGCTGAGGCAGGAGAATGGCGTGAACCTGGGAGGCGGAGCTTGCAGTGAGCTGAGATCCGGCCACTGCACTCCAGCCTGGGTGACAGAGCGAGACTCCGTCTCAAAAAAAAAAAAAAAATAGGTCAAGAATTTAGTTGCTGGGCGCGGTGACTCACGCCTGTAATCCCAGCACTTTGGGAGGCTGAGACGGGCAGATCACAAGGTCAGGAGATCGAGACCATCCTGGCTAACATGGTGAAACTCTGTTTCTACTAAAAATACAAAAAATTAGCTGGGTATGTTGGCGGGCACCTGTAGTCCCAGCTACTCGGGAGACTGAGGCAGGAGAATGGTGTGAACCCAGGAAGTGGAGCTTGCAGTGAGCCCAGATATTGTGCCACTGCCTGGGTAACAGAGCGAGACTCTGTCTCAAAATATATATATATATATATTATATATATAATATATATATTATATATAATATATATATGTGTCAAGAACTTACTTTATTTTTTTATTTTTTTGAGACGGAGTCTCGCTCTGTCGCCCAGGCTGGAGTGCAGTGGCCGGATCTCAGCTCACTGCAAGCTCTGCCTCCCGGGTTCACGCCATTCTCCTGCCTCAGCCTCCCGAGTAGCTGGGACTACAGGTGCACGCCACCTTGCCCGGCTAGTTTTTTGTATTTTTTAGTTGAGACGGGGTTTCACCGGGTTAGCCAGGATGGTCTCGATCTCCTGACCCTGTGATCCGCCCATCTCGGCCTCCCAAAGTGCTGGGATTACAGGCTTGAGCCACCGCGCCCGGCCTTTTTTTATTTTTGAGAACACTCTTGTTGCCCAGGCTGGGGTGCAATGGCGCAATCTTGGCTCACTGCAACCTCCGCCTCCTGAGTTAAAGCAATTCTCCTGCCTCAGCCTCCGGAGTAACTGGGATTGCAGGCGTGTACCACCACACCTGACTAATTTTTATATTTTTAGTACAGACACGGTTTCACTGTGTTGGCCAGGCGTGAGCCACCGCGCCCAGCCAAGAATTTAATTCTTTTTTTTGAGACGGAGTCTCGCTCTGTCACCCAGGCTGGAATGCAGTGGCACAATCTTGGCTTACTGCAACGTCCACCTCCCAGGTTCACATCACACCATTCTCCTGCCTTAGCCTCCCGAGTAGCTGGGACTACAGGCACCAGCCACCACGCCCAGCTCATTTTTTATAGTTTTAGTAGAGATGGGGTTTCACTGTGTCAGCCAGGGATGATCTCGATCTCCTGACCTCGTGATTCGCCTGCCTCAGACTCCCAAAGTGCTGGGATACAGGCATAAGCCACCGCGCTTGGCCAAGAATTTAACATTCTTAAAGCTGGTGGGTGTGTTGAATACATTTTAACTGTGTCATTGCCATGCAGTGGCACCATCTCAGAGGGTATCCCATAATGGCAATGTTCCCTGGATCAGACCTCCTCCAAGTGGCTAGAGGGACATTCGTACCTGGTTTTCTCCTTCCTTCTTTCTCCTTTCATCTTTTTCTTTCTACACTTGCCATTATTAAAATACAAACCTACAACACTATCCTTTTGAAGTTTTCTTCTTTTTTGGGGGAAGCGGGTGGGGGAGATAGCGTCTTCCTCTGTTGTCCAGGCTGGAGTGCAGTGGTACAATCATGGCTCACTGCTGCCTCACATCTCCAGGGCTCAAGCCATACTCCCAACTCAGCCTCTTGTACTCGACCACAGGCCTGGGACCACAGGCGTGCGTTACTACATACAGCTAATTTTTTATTTTTTTGTAGAGGTCGTATTATGTTGCTCAGGCTGGTCTTGAACTTCTGGGCTCAAGCAAATGATACTCTTGCCTTGGCCTCCCAAAGTGCTGGGATTACAGGTGTGCACCACCACGCCCAGCCCCAAATTTTCTTTATGTGGTGATACCAAGGCTAGTGCTGAAAATGTGCCCCCAAGTGAAAAAACACCATGAAGGCCAGACGCCAACCACAATATCCTGTGTCTTTCATACAGAGGTGCTTGCTACAAAATATTACAAAATTAAAAGTAGAATTGTGAGGTTCCGTGGTGTAATGGTGAACACTCTGGACTCTGAAAATTAAAAGTAGGAATAAAGCAGAAATCGGCTACAGCAGTCATAAACTTTAGTGCTCTGGCTGGTGCTGACTGCTGGCTGGAAAGGCTCCTCCATAGACAGCTCTCTGCACTCACCTGGTGACCAGAGAAAACACAGGCATCCACTCTCTCTCCTCCCAGAATCCCAAATGTCATAAACATGGGCAAATGAGCACCTCCACTCTCACTGCTTCTGTTGATAGCACTGGTCTCACACTTGAGGATCTGACTCAAAATACAGGGGTTAGCACCTCAGCACCCCAGCTCACACCTCCACTGCTAGCCCCCAACCAGACCCAGCCATCCCCTAGAGGATCAGATTGGCTTCCTCCCTGGTCTGTTTCAAGTTCCCCCAGCACAACCCCTACCCTCAACCCATCTGCTGTTAGAAGGGATCTTACAAAGGCATCCCCTGCTCAAGCAAGTTCAGTGCCAAGTCCCAGACCCTCAGGAACGTGCACACGTTTAAGGTTCCACTTCTCCCAACATCATCTCCTCCCCTCAGCCCCTCCGACCTGATTTCCCAGCCCCTCAAACACATATTTTTTACAGACTTCTACCCTGGTCCAGCTAGAGAGAACTGTGAACAACTCTGCCCTTTCCACGGCTCATTTTGTTGGAAAAGAAACCCAGGCTCAGGGACTGCATGACCTGCTAAAAGCCCTAGGTGTTGCGGCAGAGAAGCAGGACTAGGAGCGCCACGCCAGCCCTCCATGGACACTACCCTCTGCATCCTTTCGGGTGGAGCAGGTGGGCACCAAGTGTGGAGATACCAGAAGGGGCTGGGTGCCACTGCCCACCCCTGTGGATTCCTCTGCTTGCTAGTCAGCTGGGTGTTGGGCCAGGCCTAATGTCCATCCAGGTGGGTTCCTGCTTTCAGTGCTGCACAGTGAGCAGGGTGAGGACCCCCACCTCGGCTCCAGAACCTGCCAGTGTTTCAGGGAATGGGGTGGGCATGTGCAGGACTGCAGGGTGAGCGCAGGGCAAGAGGAGAAAGGTTTTCATTTCTTCCTTGTTTATAAATTGCCCAAGGGCAGGTGGGGTCAGCCGGTTGGGGATGCAGCAGGAGGAGGTCCAGGAGGCCTGGGTGGGCATGCTGTGACTAGTCTTAAAGCAAAACAGGAGGGAGGTGGTGTGTTTTAGACAACGGAGGACACACAGTGTGAGGGAAGAAGGAAGTTAATGGAAACGTGACTACGAAAAAGTAGCTTTTTGGGAAACCACAGGCAGAGTCAAAGCTAATATAAACCATTCAGCAGATTTTATTAACCAAACAAAGCCTCCTGAGACGGGCCACAAGCTGGGAAAAGATGACCACACCCACCCAGCCAGCTTCCCCCACCTCCAGCTGTTTCCAGGCCTAGGACTGGAGCCTGCTGAGACCTTGTCCCACATCTAGGACCCTCTAGGGCCGTTGGGCACAGACAAGTAGCAAGGGTTTCTGCCAGGAATACCTAGAGGATGTCCAGCTGGGTGCTTCTCCACTCTCAGCCTGTTTCCTCAAATGTGGGATCCTAACCCCTAGCCAGTTTGCATCCCGGGGAGCCGAGAAGAGATCCCAGGAGGGGAGTGCTTTGTACACTGAAGGCCTGGAACAGGGGACTGGAGGAGGAAGGCCCAGAGCCCAAGCTTTCAAGACAGGCCTGGTTCCAAGCACCTGTCATCCTTCCCAGGGAGAAGGCCTGATGTCTGAATTCCCCATTCTCTTCTGAATGCCAAGAAGCACCTGAGTGTGCCCCTTAGAAGACAAACCCATAACCAGGCCTGTCCGAGCCTGGCCACCCCCACGCTCCCCAGAGGCTCAGACCAGGATCAGTCTGTCCCTAAGGCCCTCTGAGGCCTCTGCCCAAACCACAGGACTGCCCAGACCCCAGAGCAAACTCAGACAGCACAGGTCACTCCTTGACTTCAAAGTATAAAAGCTGAGTCTGGGGCCCAGAGGGTCTTGCTCAAAGCTCCCACGATGTTCACTCCTGAGCCCCCACCTACAGACCCAAGCTGGGTACTGGGTCCCAGAGGTGAATCTGCCTTGCTCCCTCCAAGGGCTCCCAAAGCTCCAACCTGGACCCCTCTCCTCCCTGCACACATTTGCCTCCGGGCTCAACTGAGGGCTGGAATTGGACAGCCCCACCCTCAGGGAAGCCAGGAGGCAGGGGGGCCCTTCCCTGTCCTCACCTACACCCTGGCTACTCCCATCCCCAACCAGCCCACCCACCTGCCAGGGCCTCTGCCCCAGCCTCCTCCTGACTTGGTAATACCTGGGCCTCTCCTTGTGGCCACAGAGAGCGTCCTCAAGCAAGTCTGCTAGCCACTAGGTCTCCACTCCCTCACTCAGACCCTTTCCACAGTCCTTGTGGCCCTCGGACTCCTTAGAGAGGGCCCAGCACTGGCCACTCTCCCGACTCAGCCACACACAGCCACACGAGGCTCTGCCACCTTCAGACTGAGCTGCTCCCCGTAGACCGACCATCCCAGGCCTTCTGCTGTGTGATGGGCTTCTCCAAGCCAAGAGTTCCTGTTCCCAAACAGCCTGAGCTGGAGCCCCAGGCCCCAGGAATAGCCATCTGGCCCTGACCCTGAGCTCCTAGACACTCCCATGACCTTGCAGAGGGCAGGAGGCCAGGCCCCATCTTGCCCAGGTGCTGCAGCTGTTGACCATGGTTCCCCACTGGAGAGCTTAGTCCCAGTTCAGAGGAAGCTCTGGACTCAGTTCGTGTCCACTGTGTGCTCTCAGCAGGCCACAGTGCAGCCCACAGTGCAGCCCACTGCAAGGAGCCCTGTCTACAGCTGTGGCCACAGATGCCACAGTGGGTCAGCTCACTCCCACCGAGGCTCCTGGGATCTGGTCCTGTCCTTGCCACACTTGGGACTGGGGCTTCAGGGACTCCCCTGCAGGAAGGCAGTGCCCCTCAGTGACTGGCTACACATCCTAATGCCACTGTCACCTCAGAGAAGTTGGCCAAGGGAATAGGCTGAAGACATGGAGGTTTCCCTTTCTTATAAAAATCTTTAATAAAAATAGGTTTCTGCAGAACAGGTTATAAAACAGGAGTAGCAAACTCAAATTCCTGCCACCCAGGCAGGAGCGAGTGGAGCAGGTGGAGCGGGGCTCACGGAGAGCCCAGAGCAGCGCCCGACACAGATGGACCTGGTCATTGACCTGTGGGGTGCATGTTCAGGGCTGACATATCATCTCCTTTTTTTTTTTTTTTTTTGCGACAGAGTCTCACTCTGTCGCCAGGCTGGAGTGCAGTGGCACAATCTCAGCTCACTTCAACCTCTACCTCTCGCGTTCAAGCAATTCTCCTGCCTCAGCCTCCCAAGTACCTGGGACCAGAGGTGCCCGCCACCACGCCCAGCATTAGAATAATTTTTTTGTATTTTTAGTAGAGATGGGGTTTCACCATGTTGGCTAGGATGGTCTCGATCTTTTGACCTCGTGATCCGCCTGCCTCGGCCTCCCAAAGTGCTGGGATTACAGGCGTGAGCCACCACGCATGGCCACATCATCTCATTTTTCAAGAGAAGATTTGTCTTTTAGAAAATTTGCATTTTTTAAAATTATACTTTGGTCTGCAAAAAATTGCATTTTTAAATGTTTGCCACTAATTGATTCTTCTCTCCTCAAAATCACAATGCAAGGCAAAATCAGATACAGGCAGCCAGTTCGCAACCTGTTGTATACACTCCACAATAAAAATAAATGGATCCACACAGTAGCAAAATATGTGTACAAAACCTACCAGGAAGACCAGGGACAGACCCTTACCGTCGAGTCAGCACAAGATAAGGAGAGGGAAGGAAGGCTGAGAATGGGGCTCAGCACTAGCAAGCCTGTCTGCAGCCCTGGGTCCTGAGGTACCAATGGGGGACGGAAGAACTTCAAGGAGAGCCCCAGCTGGGTCCTAATACCCCAGGAGCCTTCTGGCTTCTTCACTTTGGGCCTGCAGAGTCTCGCTTGCATACTTCTGGAGGAGTTCCATTTTCTTTCTTCGTACCAGTGCCTCCTCAATCTGTGGAAATTAAGAGTGCAGGGCTCACTCCTCAGCAAAGCCCTCCAAACCTTGCCAGACCCAGCCAGGAGGAAGTCCCTGAGGGAGAAGTCCATGAGGAGACTGATTTAAATACCCAGAATAGTCTCCAAGAGCCATAAGTCCCTCCCATTGGAAACATTTGAACAACAGAATGGCCTAGGGCAGAGGGTCCTGCCTTTTTTGGACCCCACACCCTGAGCACAATGACAGGTGTCATGTGGTCACGACCCTGAGCTGCCCTGATGGGTAGGAAGGACAACAAAAACCCACTGCAGTGCTCCGTGCAGTCTGCTTTGGAGAAGCCCCTGGCGCCCAGGCAGCTCTTAGCTGTGGTCCTACCTCTTGCTGCGAGGGAACGGGGACGTGAGCAATGAACTTCTGCTGTCCGTCATCCCCTCCTTTCTCCTGGCTGCCTTCCTCATCCGACTACAAACAGAACAAGCGAAAGTCCATCAGTAGGCGCCCAGCTAGATAAATGCTGGCAACTCTATAAAACACACTATTTAAAAGAAAAAAAACTATTTAAAAGAAAAAACTGCAACTATTTATAAGAAAAAAAAAATTCTATACTTACAGAAAGACACTTGAGCCACAATATTAAGTTAAAAAAACCACAGAACACAGTGTACATTACGCTACCTTTTGTCTAAGGAGGAAATAAGAATAGAAACTACTGATGGCAGTGAGAACAAGGTAGATGAGGAACAGGGAGAGAAAAGAGAATCTTCGTGGAATATCTTTATATACTTTTTCACTTTTGAACTTTGTGAATGTTATCACTATTTTTAAAAATGTAAATGTAAAATAATGCACCATGTATAAAAAAATAATCAACTCAGAGGTTGCCTATGAGTCAATACAAATTTCTAATAACAAAGAAAACAACATGGACTTGGAAAGAGAGAAAGGGTCTTGTGGCGAGTCGGAAGTCCACTGTTTGCTGGGCTCTGCCAGACACCGTGCACGACCCGTTCCCTGACTGGTTCCCAGTGGGGGTGGCTTGAAAAGCCTCTTGAGGAACCTCTCATCCATTGCTGGCACTTGGAGAAACTGGTTGTATCTAACACTAAACACACACTTACCCTGATCTGGTGGTTCCACTCCTCAGCATGTACTCAAGAGAAACACTGCACGGGAACAAGAAAATTCCCAGCAACCCTATCTGCCAAAACCCCAAGCTGGACACAACACAAATACCTACAAGCATCAGACACAAAAGAGTACACATGACTCCACATATGTAAAGTTCAGACACAAGTGAAACATATGGGTCATGAGAGGTCAGGAGGGTGACCCCTGAGGCAGTAGTGAGCTTCTGGCGTTGTGGTCCTGTTCTGTTTCTTCACTGGTATTTGCTATGTGTGTGTGTTCACCCTATGAAAGTCCAGTGACCTACACATTTAGCAGGTGTGTACTTTTCTGTATACGGAACAACACTCAGCAGTGAAAAGGAATGAACTATTGAACTCAACAACCAGAGGGATGGCAAGGGAATCATGCTGAGTGTCAAGGCCATCTCGAAAGGTGACCCACAGCATGATCCCATTTATAAAACATTCTGAAATGACAAAATCAGAGATGGTTGGGGTTCAGCTAGGGCAAGAGATGGTGAGGACAGGGAGGTGTGAACTGTGAAGGGGTGGCACCAGGGATCTTTGTGGTAAGGGGACAGTTCCCAGGCTGGAGTGTGGTGGTGTAATCACAGCTCACTGCAATCTCAACCCCCTGAGCTCAGCAATTCTCACACCTCAGCCTCCTGAGGAGCTGGGACTATAGGCATGTCCAACCACACCCAGCTAATTGTTTTTATTTTTGGTAGAAACAGGGCCTCATTGTGTTGCCAAGACTGGTCTCGAACTCCTGAGTTCAAGCAATCCTCCCACCTCAGCCTCCCAAAGTATTAGGATTACAGGCGTGACTACCACCCCTGGCCAGTTCTGTATCTGGATTGTCATGATGGCCACATGGATCTCCACACATGGAGACAAATGACACAGAACTTTACATATTCATTATGCCAACGTCAACCTCCCAGTTTTACTACTGTGCTAGAACTACATGAGATAGAACCATTGGGGGAAATGGGTGAAGCATACACAAGATCTCTCTGCACTTTTTGCAACTTCCTGTATCTCTGTAATTATTTGAAAAGAAAAAAAAAATTCTGCTGTGGGTTTCCACTGCTCTTCCCCACAACGCCAGCTCCCCATCAGCCTCCACTCACACCCAGCACCCACTCTCTGAACTCTAGCACACTGGGCTGTCCTTTGTCTCTCATACTCATCACAGGATCTCTCAGCACACGATGTGCTCCTGCTGGGGCGTATTATCTCCTCCTCCCTTGGTTAAGTTCCCTGGATCGTCCTAATCTCAGCTGAGGGGTTAGCTTCCCAGCAGAGTGTCTGCAGGCTGTCCCTGCACTAGGCTCTATTGAGGGACTGCTACTCACTGTCTCTCTTACTGGACTGCCTCCCCCTGGACTAAGAGCTACACACCAAGCCTCTGTACCACTATGCCCCTGTACCTGGAAAGGGGCTGGCTCACAGGAGCCATGAATTAAACATCTGCTGAGAGAGCAAATGATTATTTGTACCTAGAGGAAATCCTCCTAAGGCATGCTGCCATCCTGCTTCAGACCTGCACTGAACTCCACTGGTGGCCCAGCTGGACATGAGCAGGAACATCAGGCCTGTTACATCCTGTGTGACATTGACTAAGTCACTAAACCTGAGCCTGCTTCTTCACCAGTGGTGTCTCAGCAAGCTCCTTATGTGGAACATGAGCCATCATCCATGTGTGGGTGATCCCCTCCCCTCTCTCAGTCCAGCAAATCAGATCCACCTGGATCTGTGCAGGCAGCAAGGACTCCAAACAGAGGGCCCTGCAGAAGAGCTCTGCCTGGGAGGCAGAGATTTCAAATGCTGAGTTTTCCTTGTTTCAGAATATCTCCTTTAATGCAGCGAAGTTTTGGTAATGTTTCATAGAAAAAAATAAAAGGTGTAGCACAGACAGATATATTAAGATTACTTACATGGTGGCTCTAATAAAAAGTAGTAACTAAGATATATAATGAGTGTTTCCTATAGATCAGAAAATATGCAAAAGGTCTGAAAACATGAAAGGATTCCCCCACCATGACCCTCTGGGTTTGTTTCCATCTGTAAGATGGGGTGTTAGGGCCAGACACAATGGTTCACGCCTGTCAACCCAGCACTTTGGGAGGCCAAGGCAGGCGGATCACGAGGTCAGGAGTTCGAGACCAGCCTGGCCAATATGGTGAAACCCTGTCTCTATTAAATATACAAAAATTAGCCGGGCATGGTGGCACTCGCCTGTAGTCCCAGCTACTCGGGAGGCTGAGGCAGAAGAATTGCTTGAACCCAGAAGGCAGAGGTTGCAGTGAGCCAAGATCATGCCACTGCACTCCAGCCTGGGTGACAGAGCAAGACTCCGTCTCAAAAAAAATAAAAAAGATGGGGGTGTTAGACTACAGAAGAGCGACTGGCACTGCCACGTGAACAGAAGTGATGAGGTCATGGGCTAAAGCTCATGGCTTCCTCTGTGTTTATCAATCTAATTCCCGGGTATGCAGGAGGGCCTGTCTCTAAGAAGGAAGGAAGGAAGCCCTTGTGTAAAGCATGGCCAGCAGGGCACTCTCATGGCTGCTGCCTCCTGAAACCCTCCTGTAATCTCACGAGTGTTTTCACAGCCATCCTGCAGGCGAGCAAGCTGGGCTGTGAACCCTGACTCTATGTTTTGGAGCCAAGCTTCCTCCCTGCCATACTTCATGGCTTGGAGCAGATGGCAGTGAGTGCCAGAGGTGACCAATCCCAATACCTCCTCCTCGGTGACTGCATAGATGTTGATCTCTTCCTCCTCTTCCTCCTCCTCTTCCTTTTCTCCTCTTGCCAGCCGAGCCTCTCTCTCTGCTTTCCACTTTTCCACTAACTCGGCTCTGACTGAACACAAGAGAGGGTAGGTGCTATTTATTTCAGTCTCTAAATGAGCTTTCAACACTATGCAGGGAAAGGCCAACACTATGCAGGGAAAGTCTAGACATCCCCTCTAGAAAGGGACACCCTTCATTCTGCCCCCATGAGTGGAAATGGATGTGAGGCATGGTAGTCCTACAACAGCTCTGGCTTTCAGTCACTTCAAAGCAGATTTTTAGGGAACATTCCCAAATCCTCCCCAGTTCCACAACCTGAGTGGCTTCCCAACATGTCCACATGAAAACAGAGAAGGCAGGGGCAGAGCATGCTAGAAATCAGCTCCAGCTCCAGACCACTTGCTTCCAAAGTCCTGGCTTGATGTGTCACATGGGCACTGGTATTAGCACGAATCCAGATGGTGACCTCCTAGCACACAGGGACTGGTCAGACTTGGCTCTCATGGCTTCCCCAACCTTTATCTCTGGCCCACACAGCCTTGACTGCCTCACAGGGATCAGGGAATTAACAGACCATCACACCTGAAGACCATTAGCAACAAAGAAAACTCCCTTCTGGCATAAAGCACTATTGAAAATCCTGTTTTCAAAGGAGACAACAGAAAACAGATGCCATCTATTCTAAAATAAAATGCCCAGAGACCTACGTTTCTTTTCATATTCCTGTTCCAAAGGCACAATAACACCATCATCTTCATCTAGGTAACCATAGTACTCAAAATCGATTGCCTTCATGAGCTCAGCACGTGTCTTTCTGGGAGGAGGAAGAGCTATAAGAAACAGAAACAGAGCTGAGTTTCCAAGTCACAATCACACTCCAGCAAAGCTGTCTCCTGATGCAACGCTACACAGCCACGTGGCACGTATGTTCATGAAAATACCGCGTAGGTGCGGTGGCTCGCGCCTATAATCCCAGAACTTTGGGAGGCCGAGGCAGGTGGCTCATGAGGTCAGGAGTTCGAGACCAGCCTGACCAACATGGTGAAACCTTGTCTCTACTAAAAATACAAAAATTCACCAGGCGTGGTGGTGCGCACCTGTAATCCCAGCTGCTCAGGCTGAGGCAGGAGAATCGCTTGAACCCGGGAGGCAGAGTTTGCAGTGAGCCGAGGTCACACCACTGCACTCTAGCCTGGACAACAAAGCAAGACTCCATCACAAAAAAAGAAAATACCATGGATAGGCACTTTTCTATATTATTCATGGGATTATTTAAGCGGTAGAGCCCTTTTTAAATTCAGTACTTGAACCCATTAGTCCATTTAAAAGCAACCTACCTAATTAAAAAACAAAACCAAGCTCGGCGCGGTGGCTCATGCCTGTAATCCCAGCACTTTGGGAGGCCGAGGCGAGAGAATCATGAGGTCAGCAGTTCGAGACCAGCGTGGCCAACATGGTGAAACCCCATCTCTACTAAAAATACAAAAATCAGTCAGGCATGGTGGTGGGCCCCTTTAATCCCAGCTACTCCAGAGGCTGAGGCAGCAGAATCACTTGAACCCAGGAGGCGGAGGTTGCCGTAAGCCAAGACCGTGCCATTGCACTCCAGCCTGGGCGATAGAGCCAGATTCCGTCTCAAAAAAAAAAAAAAAAAAAAAAAAAAAAAAAAAAAAAGAAAAAAAAAAGAAAAAAAAAAGAAAAAAAAAAGAAATCCAGGCTGGTTGCAGTGCAAACATAAGATAGCAAAAAGCTTCATGGACAGAAATATGCATCACATTATTATTTATGTAAGAGAGAAAACTTGGAAATAACCTAGGATTGTAAATTGCAGAATATGTATGGGATGGGATATCCTGCAGCCCCTGTAATGCTAATTCACAAAGTATTTTAGTAACACAGGAACTGTCATAATGTTTAATGAAAAAGCATGACAAGAAACATAAGTAAATAAAAAAGACAAAAGAAACTATAAACAAACAAAAAAGATAGATGAGAAAGCCCTAAAGAAGATACTTTCAGACTAGGACTATTAGCCAGAATATTCAAGTAATTCTTTTTTTTTTTTTGTAATGGAATTTCACTCTTGTTGTCCAGGCTGGAGTGCAATGGCATGATCTCGGCTCACTACAACCTCTGCCTCCAGGTTCAAGTGATTCTCCTGTCTCAGCCTCCCGAGTAGCTGGGATTACAGGCACCCGCCACCACACCCAGCTAATTTTTGTATTTTTAGGAGAGATGGATTTCACTTGTTGGCCAGGCAAGTCTCAAACTCCTGACCTCAGGTGATCTGCCTGCTTAGGCTTCCCAAAGTGCTAAGATTATAGGTGTGAGCCACTGCGCCCGGCCAAGTAATTATTGAAAATGAAAAAGAAAATGACAACCAACCAGATTAGTCAAAGAATAAAAGCTGGCCAGGCGCAGTGGCTCATGCCTGTAATCCCAGCATTTTGGGAGGCCAAGGCAGGTAGATCACCTGAGGTCAGGAGTTCAAGACCAGACTGGCCAACATGGCAAAACCCTATCTCTATTAAAAATACAAAAATTAGCCAGGCGTGTTGCCAGGCGCCTATAATCCCAAGCTACTGAGGAGGCTGAGGTAGGAGAAACACTTCAACCCAGGAAGCAGAGCTGGCAGTGAGTCGAGATCACACCACTGCACTCTAGCCAGGGCAACAGAGTGAGAGTCCATCTCAAAAAAAAAAAAAAGAAAGAAAGAAAGAAAAAAAAAACTGGAAAGTAAAGGTCTGCAATGGAGGAATTGTTAGGTATGGTTAATCCATACCATGATACTCTTTAATCCTTCACATCCACTAACAGAGTTCTAAGTACATTTGTGGGAGGATACTAATGGCTATCACAACACAACAGTTATGAAAGAGCCACTGTCATTTGGCAGGCCTCTATCTATCACCCCACTGTTGGTAACAGCAACTCTGCCCACCCCTCTGCCACTCTTGGGCCACGTCATGTAAGTGGTGGTCATCATGCTGGCTGGAGCCAGGAGATAGTGCAGGTTGAAGCCTGGCTGGCTCAGAGTACTGCATTCCTCCTGGCCACAGGGGCTGGTATATGGATGATGGCATTATAATCCAATCAAAACCAACTACACTCAGTCTGGGAATTTTGCTTGAGCTGCTTGGGAGAAAAATCTGTTGCTGAGAGAACAAGACCTAAGTCAATGACAGATGACTGCCACAAGTGGAAAGCCAGGCAGAGAAAGAAGTTTACACAGTGGAAGTCAAAACTGCAACACAAAGAAATGTGAGCTACATTCAGCCATGCCTGAAGGCAAACTATCCTGGGATTTCCTTGGGGTTAAGTCATCTCTCACTTATACTGATGAAATAAGCATGTAACTGCCTGGAAACGGGACTAGAAGAAGGCTGAGTGCAGGGGTTCATGCTTGTAATCCCAATGCTTTGGGAGCCCGAGGCAGGAGGCCTGCTCGAGGCAAGGAGTTCAAGAATTACTAGACAACATAGTGAGACTCCCATCTCTACAGAAATTTTTAAAAATGTCAGGGGTGGTGATACATGCCTGTACTCCTAGCTACTCAAGAGGCTGAGGCAGAAGGATGCCTTGAGCCCTGGAGTTCAAGGCTGCAATGAGCTATGATTGCACCACTTCTTCCACAGCCTGGGTGACAGAACAAGGTCCTGTCTTTGAGACAGAGTCTTGCTCTGTCGCCCAGGCTGGAATGCAGTTGTGCAATCTCGGCTTACTGCAACCTCTGCCTCCTGGGTTCAAGCAATTCTCCTGCCTCAGCCTCTCAAGTAGCTGGGATTACAGGCATGCACCACCATGCCTGGCTAATTTTGTATTTTCTTCTTTTCTTTAAAGACAGAGTCGTGCAATGGCGTGATCTCAGTTCACTGCAAGCTCCACCTCCTGGGTTCACGCCATTCTCCTGCCTCAGCCTCCCGAATAGCTGGGATTACAGGAGCCTGCCACCATAACCAGCTAATTTTTCGTATTTTTTTTAGCAGAGACAGGGTTTCACTGTGTTAGCCGGGATGGTCTTGATCTCCTCACCTTGTGATCCGCCCACCTCGGCCTCCCAAAGTGCTGGGATTACAGGCGTAGCCACCACGCCCGGCCTGATTTTGTATTTTCAGTAGAGATGCGGTTTCACCATGTTGGTCAGGCTGGTCTTGAACTCCTGACCTCATGTGATCCACCCTCCTTGGCCTCCCAAAGTGCTGGGATTACAGGTGTAAGCCACCATCATTATTATCATTTGGTATGTTCCTTTCTGGCCTAAAAAAAATTTTTTTTCTTAAGGCCGGAAAGGAACATACCAAATGATAATAATGATTATCAGTTACCTCTAGGAGGGGCACTGGGATGAGGGTAGAGGTAAGAGGACTTTAACTCTATCTGTACTATTTGAATTATAACCGGTAAAATTGACTTAAGCATTTTCTTTCTAAAACAAAAATCTTTTAAAGAGATGACAAAAAAGGAAAAATAAATTTAAAAATCCAAAAATCTATGACTGGAATAAGCAAAAATATATGTAGAAAAATGTAAATGCAAAAAACCTAACATATAGAGCATAATCACAAAGTAGGAGCCGCCCCAGTATAATCCTTTAGAAACTGGAAGGAACAGCCAGGTGAGGTGGCTCACTCCTATAATCCCAGCGCTTTGGGAGCACGAGACAGAGGCTGAGGTGGGCAGATCACAACATCAGAGTTCAAGACCGGCTGGAAGCAGTGGTTCACGCCTATAATCCCAGCACTTTGGGAGGCTGAGGCGGGTGGATCACTAGGTCAGGAGATCGAGACCATCTCGGCTAACATGGTGAAAGCCCGTCTCTACTAAAAAATACAAAAACTTTGCCAGGTGTGGTGGCGGGCACCTGTAGTCCCAGCTACTCGGGAGGCTGACGCAGGAGAATGGTGTGAACCTGGGAAGTGGAGCTTGCAGCAGTGATGTGAGATCGCGTCACTGCACTCCAACCTGGATAACAGAGCAAGACTCCATCTCAAAAAAAAAAAAAAAAAAAAAAAAAAAAAAAAGAGCTCGAGACCACCCTGGCCAACATAGTGAAATCTTGTCTCTACTAAAAATACAAATTAGTACCAGGCACGGTGGCTCACGCCTGTAATCCCAGCACTTTGGGAGGCCAAGGCGAGCGGATCACGAGGTCAGGAAATCGAGACCATCCTGGCTAACACGGTGAAACCCCGTCTCTACTAAAAGTACAAAAAAAGAAAAAGAAAAAGAAAAAAAAATAGCTGGGCATGGTGTCAGACGCCTGTAGTCGGGAGGCTGAGGCAAGAGAATGGCGTGAACCTGGGAGGCAGAGCTTGCAGTGAACCGAGATTGGGCCACAAACCCGGGAGGCAGAGGTTGCAGTGAGCCAAGATCGCACCACTACACTCCAGTCTGTGCAACAGAGCAAGACTCCGTCTCACCAAAAAAATAAACAAATAAAAATAAACAAATAGAAAGAAACTGGAGGGAACAATGTCCCAATGTATTAACAATCATTACATATGAGGTGTGAAAATGTGAGTGGTCTTTTTCTGATTTTCTGTATTTTACAACTTACTTTTTTGGTTTAAGATGGAGTCTTGCTTTGCTGCCCAGGCTGGAGTGCAGTGGCACAATCTCGGCTCACTGCAACCTCCACCTCCCAGGTTCAAGCGATTCTCCTGCCTCAGCCTCCTGAGTAGCTGGGATTACAGGTGCCTGCCACTATGCCCAGCTAATTTTTTTTTTTGTATTTTTAGTAGAGACAGGGTTTCACCATGTTGGCCAGGCTGGTCTGGAACTCCCGACCTTGTGATTCTCCCGCCTTGGCCTCCCAAAGTGCTGGGATTACAACCATGAGCCACTGTACCTGGCTATAACTTCTCTGCAATAAAAAATACATTGCTTCATAATTAATGGCACAATATTTAAACTCTGAATTATTTTTAAGTGATGGCAGCGACCTATACAAAACTAGTTTTGGAATAACGAATTTTAAAATAAGCAGGGTTTAATAAAAGTAGAACTATATTAAAAAAAAATAGAAAAATCAACTAAAAGGAGACACAACAAAACGCTAATAATGGTGAGAATACTGGCATCATTCTTCTCTGCCTCTCATACTTTTTCCTATGAAGTGCTGACTACCTTTCTAAAACACAAAATTAAAACAGACTAAAACTCCAGACTAACAGTTTCAAATTATATTCTGGAGGTTTGGCTGAAAGAAGGAGGAGACGTGGAGGTGCCCTACTGGATTCACACAAAGCAGCTCCACTTTTCTCCTTTTTTTTTTTTTTTGAGATGGACTTTCACTCTTGTTGTCCAGGCTGCAGTGCAATTTTGTGATCTCGGCTCACCGCAACCTCCACTCCCCAGATTCAAGCGATTCTCCTGTCTGAGCCTCCTGAGCAGCTGGGATTACAGGCATGCACCACCATGCCCAGCTAATTTTGTAAGTTTAGTAGAGACAAGGTTTCACCATGTTGGCCAGGCTGGTCTCAAACTCCCTACCTCAGGTGATCTGCCCACCTCGGCCTCCCAAAGTGCTGGGATTATAGGCATGAGCCACAGCGCCCGGTCTCGCTTTTTTCCATTTTTACATGTTAGGGTTTGGCCCAAGATTTTATTTGTTCATTGGTTATCATTTTTTCAACTAATAAGTAACTGAAACATGAACCGGATTCAATGAACTTCAGAACCTGCCCCAATCGTTCTGGGAAACTTCAAATAAAGAAACTCCTTGTCCAGACTGACAGATTAGCACCTGCCAAAGGCAGAAACCTGCACCAGCCAATCCTGGGCGCACTTTCCAGCCCCAGTTGTATGTCATGGGCCTATGATTCCATCCCATTTCTTAAGAATTCTCAGTTGAAATCTGGGAACAATAATTCCTACATTATAAGGCTGTTATGCAACTAAGAAAAAAAAAGTAAGAGCAGTTAGCATATAGCATATCTACTCCTATGATTATTACCAACGAAAGGCTAAAACTGTCATAAACTTAGTTACTTACGTTCTTTTTCAAACAGCTCTCTAACACCAGGCAAATCTTTTGCAGCTCCAAAGTACTTGTAACCTCGGTTTCCTGGGACTTCTTTTCCTTCATGATCCAGCATTTTAGGACCAACTTTCTTATTGGGAAGAAAAAAGAGAAAATGGATCTGTTAGTTAGTTATTATTTATTTGAGGTGGAGTCTCGCTCTGTTGCCCATTTACTTATTTGAGGTGGACTCTCGCTCTGTTGCCCAGGCTGGAGTGCAGTAGCACAATCTCGCTGCAACCTCCGCCTCCCAGGTTCAAGTGATTTGCCTGTCTCAGCCTCCTGAGTAGCTGGGATTACAGGTGCATGCCACCACGCCTGGCTAATTTTTATATTTTTAGTAGAGATGGGGTTTCACCATGTTGGCCAGGATGGTCTCGATCTCCTGACCTAGCGATCCGCCTGCCTCGGCCTCCCAAAGTGCTGGGATTACAGGCATAGGCCACTGCGTCTGGCGAATCTTATCTTTAAACCCACTATTTCCATGTTTGCAAATATATTTTAAGATAATAGCCGGATGTAGTGGCTCACACCTGTAATCCTAGCACTTTGGGAGGCCAAGGTAGGCGGATCACTTCAGCTTAGGAGTTCAAGACCAGCCTGGGCAACATGGCAAAACCCTGTCTCTACTATACAAAAATTAGCTAGGTGTGGTGATACATCCCTGTAATCCCAGCTACTCAGGAGGCTAGGGCAGGAAGAATTGCTTGAACCTGGGAGGTGGAGATTGCAGTGAGCCAAGATCATGCCACTGCACTCCAGCCTAGGCGACAGAGAGAGACTCTGTCTCAAATATAAAATAAATAAATAAATAAAAAACACTTATGGGCTGGGTACGGTGGCTCACACCTGTAATCCCAGCACTCTGGGAGACCGAGGCGGGAAGATCACTTGAGGCCAGGAGTTCACAACCAGCCTGGGAAACATGGTGAAACCTTGTCTCTACAAAAAAATGCAAAAACTAGCCAGGCATGGTGACATATGTCTATCGTGCCACTGCATTCCAGCCTGGGTGACAAAGCGAGACCCTGTCTCAAAAAAACTAAATAAAAATAGGCCAGGCGCGGTGGCTCATGCCTGTAATCCTAGCACTTTGGGAGGCTGAGGCAGGTGGATCACGAGGTCAGGAGATCGAGACCATCCTGGCTAACACGGGGAAACCCCATCTCTACTATAAATACAAAAAATTAGCCGGGCATGGTGGCGGGTGCTTGTGGTCCCAGCTACTCAGGAGGCTGAGGCAGGAGAATGGTATGAACCCAGGAGGCAGAGCTTGCAGTGAGCCGAGATTGCGCCACTGCACTCCAGCCTGGGTGACACAGCGAGACTCTGTCTCAAAAAAATAAAATAAAATAAAATAAAAATAAATAAAAATAAAAAACACGATGTTAAGTGACAAAACCTTTAAAAAGATTACCAACAACCTATATGACAATCAGTAGAAAACAAATGAAATACATCCAGAAGATACAACTATATCTATTAAAACTGATGATTTGCTGGGTATGGTGGCTCACATCTGTAATCCCTGCACTTTGGGACACCAAGGCGAGCAGATTACCTGAGGTCAGGAGTTCAAAACCAGCCTGGCCAACATGGTAAAACCCCATCTCTACTAAAAATACAAAAATTAGCAAGGTGTGGTGGTGCACATCTGTAATCTCAGCTCCTTGGGAGGCTGGAGCACAAGAATCACTTGAACCTGGGAGGCGGAGGTTGCAGTGAGCTGAGATCACGCACCACTGCACTGCAGCCTGGACGACAGAGTGAGACTCTGCCTCAAAAAAAAAAAAAAAAAGACGATTTGACAACTACATGTAGTATGTGACCCTGGACCAGGTCCTGTACTGCAGGGGAAATGCTACCAAAGACATTACTGGGAAAATTGATGAAATGCCACATGGATTTAATTATTGTAGCCAGGTTAAATTTCTTAAACTTGATAGCTCTACCATGGTTATATAAGAGAATATTCTTCTTCTTAGGAAATACACATATATTAAAGAGTAAAGAAGCATGATGTATTTTAACCGACCTTTCAAATGCTTCACAAAAAATAAATCTCAAGGTACATAAAGAAAATAAAGCAAATACAAGTAAAATGTTAAATACTGGTAAATCTGTAAAAAGGGTATATAAAAGTTCTGTATATTTCTGCAATGTTGAGTTAAAAAACATTTTTAAAAATTATACAATTTGGTTGAGCACAGCGGCTCACGCCTGTAATCCCAGCACTTTCGGAGGCTGAGGCAGGATGACTAACTCCAGGAGCTTGAGACCAGCCTGGGCAATATAATGGGACACCATTTCTACAAAAAATTTAAAAATTAGCTGGGCATGGCCAGGGACAGTGGCTCATGCCTGTAATCCCAGCACTTTGGGAGGCCAAGGCAGGTGGATCACCTGAGATCAGGAGATCGAGACCAGCCTGGCCAACATGGTGAAACCCTGTCTCTAATAAAAATACAAAAATTAGCTGGGTGTGGTGGTGGGCACCTGTAATCCCAGCTACTCTGGAGGCTGAGGCATGAGAATCGCTTGAACCTAGGAGGGGGAGGTTGCAGTGAGCCAAAATCACGCCCCTGCACTCCAGCCTGGGTAACAGAGCAAGACTCCGTGTCAAAAAAAAAAAAAAAAAAAATTAGCTAAGCATGGTGGCACACATCTGTCATCTCAGCTGCTCGGGAGGCTGAGGTAAAAGGATCACTTGCACTTGGAGTCAAGGCTGAAGTGAACCATGATCGTGACACTGCACTCCAGCCTGGGGTAACAGAGTAAGATCCTGTCTCAAAAACTAAAAGGCTGGGTGCAGTGGCTCACACCTGTAATTCCAGCACTTTGGGAGACCAACATGGGCAGATCACCAGAGATCAGGAGTTCGAGACCAGCCTGGCCAACATGGTCAAACCCCAACTCTACTAAAATACAAAAATTAGCCAGGTATGGTGGCACACACCTGTAATCTGAACTGCTCCGGAGCCTGGGGCATGAGAATTGTTTGAACCCAGGAGGCGGAGGTTGCAGTGAGCCAAGATCACGCCACTGCACTCCAGCCTGGGTGACAAGGCGAGACTCCATCTCAAAAAAAAAAAAACTAAAATAAAATAAAATAAAACAATTTAATATACTTATCGATCATATGATTATCTGACATGAAGGGGTATTCCTTATACAGTTTAGAGAATAAAGCACGTAGTTGAGAATATTAATGAATTTCTATAATATATACACTAATATGTATTGTTTATATTTTATAATTTTTATATTTATATTCTTTCTCTACACGAAAATATGTACTTGTTTATATAATCAAAGCTACCATTTTGAAAAGAAAAACAAGGCCGGGCGCGGTGGCTCAAGCCTGTAATCCCAGCACTTTGGGAGGCCGAGGTGGGCGGATCACAATGTCAGGAGATCGAGACCACAGTGAAACCCCGTCTCTACTAAAAATACAAAAAAAATTAGCCGGGCGCGGTGGCGGGCGCCTGTAGTCCCAGCTACTCAGGAGGCTGAGGCAGGAGAATGGCGGGAACCCGGGAGGCGGAGCTTGCAGTGAGCCGAGATCGCGCCACTGCACTCCAGCCTGGGCAACAGCATTAGACTCCGTCTCAAAAAAAAAAAAAAAAAAAAAGAAAAGAAAAACAAAACCTAGAACCAAAATTGGACATATAGTAAGTATGGTTTCAATTATGACATTCATACAAAAAACAACGGAAGGAAAAAAAAAAGATAAAGAGCATATTCAAGTGGCTGCGCTTATGTAATGGGATTGTGACTGAGTGTTGTTCTGCTTCTTTGTACTTTTCTGAACTTAGTGATAATATATTACTTTTATATGTGGAAAATAAAAACAAAATTATTAAGTATTAAAAGTCTCTGGAAGAAAATATATAAAAATATTAATTTTCATATATTTATATTGAATTTATGTTGAATTTAGGTGGTGGAACTTAACATTTCATATATTAATTTTTTCATACATCTGAGACCACTTTTCTAGGTGGATTAATGAGCTGCTTTTAAGCAGCCTCACAGGAAAAATAAAATCTCCACCACACAACTGCTGAAGAGGTCAGGCAAGTGCTCACTCTGGCAGGACATATGCTAAAATCAGAATGATACAGAGAAGATTGGCATATAAAAATAAGAAACAACAAAAATAAAATAAATGAAAAGAAAAAAAGAAGTTAGGCAAGACATCCAAGAGAAAAGAAGGCTCCTAGTGCAGTGCCCAGACACAAAAGGGGCTTCAGAAATGGGAGTGTCTTTCCTCTTCTGCAGTGGGAAGGCTCCATTTGTATGTACTAGGGGGAGAATTACGGTTATGTGTTAAGACTTTCTCAAAGGTGAAAAGATCAACACGTAGAAAAACTGCATGTGTTTCTTATATAACATGTTATCGTCCATTGATTAGATACTGTTGTTTCCAGTGATCTGAGGTAGGTCTCATCACAAAAGTGTGAAATAATTAGGCTCTGGGGCAGGAGTTTTCAAAACCAAGACCCATTAGTGCGTCATGAAATCAGTTAAGCAGGTCACAAACATCAATTTTTTAAAAACCAAAATAGAACAGAATAAAAAATATCAAAGTATACCATACTACTGTTTTTTCAGCACCGTTGTGTGCTGGCTTGTGATTGTGTGTGTGTGTCTGTGTGTGTTTTACAATGGGCCATGTTCTTAAAAGTTTGAAAGCTATGTTTCTAGAGTATTGTACTTACAGAAGTCCAAAAAAAGGACAGAATGGAGTGTCTCTATGGCTCTCAGATAACAAAGCCAACAAATGGCTGTCTCCAGTTCCTAAGGTGCTCAAATAATGGGAGGAACCATTGTCATTTTATCTTTTTTTTTTTTTTTTGAGACAGCATCTTGCTCTGGCACCCAGGCTGAGGTGAGTGGCATGATGACAGCTCCCTGCAGCCTCCACCTCCCAGGCTCAAGCGACCCTCCCACCTCATCCTTCTGGGACTATAAGCATCTGCTACCATGCCTAGCTAATGTTTAAATATTTTGTAGATTAAGGGTCCCACAACGTTGCCTAGGCTGATCTCAAACTCCAGTGCTCAAGTGGTCGTCCTGACTCAGCCTCCCAAACTGCTAGGATTACAGGCGTGAGCCACTGCACCCAGCGAAGAACCATAGTCTTTTCTTTCTTTTTTTTTTGTTGGGGGGGAAGGAGTCTGACTCTGTTGCCCAGGCTGGAGTGCAGTAGCGATCTTGGCTCACTGCAACCTCTGTCTTCCAGGTTCGAGTGATTCTCCTGCCTCAGCCTCCCAAGTAGCTGGGATTACAGGCATGCATCACCACACATAGCTAATTTTTGTATTTTTAGAAGAGATGGGCTTTTGCCATATTGGCCAGGCTGGTCTTGAACTCCTGACCTCAAGTGATCTGCCCACCTCGGCCTCCCAAAGTGCTGGGATTACAGGAGTGAGCTACCGCACCCGGGCTCACGGTCATTTTAAACACAAGGCCCAGAGATGAAGCAGCTTACACAAGGCCTTCTGGCTAGTACATACAGATGCCCTGTCTACTGTGATGCAGGTGCTGTGAAGTCTTCCAGCATCATCCTACCCACCTGTTCACAGGTTTCCTGTATCAAGGGACTACTATGGCAGGAATGGGCTGGGAACTGCTGGGGGTGGAAAACTAGATGGGACCCGCCACTGGGGCTGCCATGTACTCACTCCATAATCAGGACCACCCAGCTCCTTTATCCGGACCTCCCAGTGTCCTTTCTCCCTTAGCAGCTTGTTAATTTCATCATTCAGGTCACGAATTCGAAATTCACCTAAACCAGCTAGAAAACAAAAAGGTTAACGATATAATTCCATAAAAATCATCAACACCTCCAACACTTACACTCAATATCATACCCTTAAAATCAATGTGAACATCTACAAAGGTACACTACATAAAAATACTCATCTAAATTGATAAGAAAAATAACCCAAATAAATGAAAGGACAAGAATTATAAAGAGTTTCCACTAGCGTAAGAAAAAAAAAATCCTTGAAACTAATTTCATCCTCACTAGCAACCAAAAAAATACAAACTACCCTGAAACAACCCGGCAGTTCCATTTATACAGCTACTGAAATAACAAGCTCTTAAGAGAGAGGGGGAAACAGCAACCAAGGCCAGCAAAGACACAATGAGGCTGGGATGGGCACCCAGGGCTGGCAGCATTCTATGATGGTTTAGCCTTTTCAGGAAAGCAATGTATTGCTATATGGGAAAAATTTCTGGCAAGGACTATAGGGCTAAGAATTAAGCCTAAGGGATTAATTGAAAGGGATGTGCACAACAAATTTCACTGCGGTGCAGCTGGGGCATCACACCATAGAGAAGGTGGGAAAATGGTTAATGAACCCTAATATATTGAAATGAAACATCATGTAACTGTTGGAAGGGACAATTTGCACACAGTGTAGACACAGCAAGGCCTTTATGAGGTAATGCTGGATGACAACAGCAGGTCCAGAAGGGCTCTTACACCTGGGTTACAGCTAAGACTGATGCTCTAGAAGATGGGCATGAGAGGACTTCTAGGGGTGATGGATACTGCTTGTGGACGTGGTGGCTTTCATGGGTATAAAAATCTGCTGTAATTCATCCAACTCTACATTAAAAATGGAGGAATTTTATTACATGTAATTTTTGCTGGATAAAGTCCATTTTTTAAAAAAAGTCAAACAGGCCAGGCGCGGTGGCTCACGCCTGTAATCCCAGCACTCTGGGAGGCCGAGGCAGGTGGATCACGAGGTCAGGAGATCGAGATCATCCTGGCTAACACAGTGAAACCCTGTCTCTGCTAAAAATACAAAAAATTAGCAGGGCATGGTGGCGGGCGCCTATAGTCCCAACTACTCGGGAGGCTGAGACAGGAGAATGGCATGAACCTGGGAGGTGGAGCTTGCAGTGAGCCGAGATCGTGCCACTGCACTCCAGCCTGGGCGACGAGCAAGACTCCACCTCAAAAAAAAAAAAAAAAAAAAGTCAAACAGGCCGGGTGCAGTGGCTCACGCCTGTAATCCCAGCACTCTGGGAAGCCGAGGTAGGTGGACTGCTTGAGCTCAGGAGTTCAAGCCAGCCTGGGCAACATAGTGAAATCCCATCTCCACCAAAAATACGAAAAATTAACTGGGTGTGGTGGCACATGCCTGTGGTTCCAGCTACTTGGGAGACTGAGGTGGAAGAATCGTTTGAGCCCAGGAGGTGGAGACTGCAGTGAGCTGTGATAGCACCACTGTACTCCAGCCTGGGTGACAGAGTGAGACCTTGACTCAAAAAAAAAAGTCAAGTAAAAAGAATACACTGTAAGTGGGTGCGGTAGCTCACACCTGTAATCCCAGCCTTCTGGGAGGCACAGGAGGATAGATCACTTGAGGTCAGGAGTTCGAGACCAGCCTTGGCCAACATGGGGAGTCCTTGTTTCTACTAAAAATACAAAAATTAGCCGGAAGCGGTGGTGCACGCTTGTAATCCCAGCTTCTGAGGAAGCTTGAGGCAGAAGAATTGCTTGAGCCTGGAAGACAGAGGTTGCATTGAGCCAAGATCATGCCACTGCACTCCAGCCTGGGCGACAGGGCAAGACTGTCTCAAAAAAAATAAATAAATAAAAAGTTTTTAAAAAAATACATTTTAGAACCTCCCACTCCCATGTTCTGTTCTGTTAAGAAAGAAAAAGATCTGCCACCACCATGGTGAGACTTTCCAGTGCTAAAGACACAGAGAACTCAAAGCAGCCCAATCATCTGCCCAATCATCTGAGGGCCTCAACCAAAGCAAACGGAGAGGATTCCAGAAGCCTCTCCCAAAGCAAAGCCAAGACATCTTGGAGAAAACAAGAATCACATGTTTTACGTTTTTTCATTGACTTTCCAAAATCTATATATAAAAACATTACTTTTTGGTACATAATGAGTTTTCACAAATGCATATAATCATGTAATCATGACCACAATTAAGACACAAAAAGCTCCATCGCCCCAAAACATTCCCTTATGTGCCACTATAGTCACCCCCTCCCCTTACCCAACTTTTGGCCACTAGTAAACATAATGTATTTTGTTCCTATAATTTTGCTTTTCCAGAACATCACATAAATGGGATCATAAACTATACAGCATTTTGAGTTTTGTTTCTTTCACTCAGCATTATGCTCAAAAGCATGCTTTTGAGATTCATCCATATATTTTAATTTTATTTATTTACTTTGATTATTATTATCATTTACAAAGATGAGGCCTTACTATGTTGCCCAGGCTGGTCCCCAACTCCTGGGCTCAAAGCGATCCTCCCACCTTGGTCTCCCAAAGTGCTGGGGATTATAGGCATGAGCCACAGTGCCTAGTCTATATGTTTGTTTTTACTACTGAGTATTATTTTATTGTATAGACACACCTCAGTTTGTTTATCCATTCACCAGAAGGACCTTTGGGTTGCTTCCAGTTTTGGGACTACTATAAACATTATGTATGAGTTTTTGTGTAACAGAAAAGGATTACATTTCTCTTGGAGAAATATCTAGGAATGGAATTGCTGGATCACAGGTTAAGTGTATGTTTAACTTTATAAGAAACCACCAAACCCCATTTTAAAGTAGCTGTTCCATTTTGCCTCCTCACTACCAGTGCATGTGAGTTCATTACTTCACATACTCACCAGCACTTGGCATTGTCACTATTTCTTTAAGTCATTCTATTAAGTGTGTAGTATCTTGTTTTAATCTGCATTTCCTTTATGACTATTATGTTAAATACATGAAAAGATGCTCATCTGCCTCTATATATATATATTTTTTTTTAGACAGTCTCGCTCTGTTGCCCAGGCTGAAGTGCAGTGGTACAATCTCAGCTCACTGCAACCTCTGCCTCTCAGGTTCAAGCTATCCTCATGCCTCAGCCTCCCAAGTAGTTGGTATTACAGACATGAGCCACCACACCCAGCTAATTTTTGTAGTTTTAGTAGAGACAGGGTTTTGCCATCTTGGCCAGGCTAGTCTCAAACTCCTGGCCTCAAGTGATCCACCCATCTCGGCCTCCCAAAGTGTTGGGATTACAGGCGTGAGCCACCGTGCCGAGCCTACATATTTTCTTTGGTAAAGTATCTGTTCAAAATTTTGCCCACTTCTTAAAACAAATTATTTTTTTTTCTTTTTTTTTTTGAGATGGAGTCTCACTCTGTCACCCAGGCTGGAGTGCAGTGGCACGATCTCTGCTCACTGCAAGCTCCGCCTCCTGAGATCACGCCACTTCCCACCTCAGCTTCCCGAGTAGCTGGGACTACAGGCGCCTGCCACCAAGTCCGGCTAATTTTTTTTGTATTTTCAGTAGAGACGGGGTTTCCCCGTGTTAGCCAGGATGGTCTCAATCTCCTGACCTTGTGATCCACTCGCCTCGGCCTCCCAAAGTGCTGGGATTACAGGTGTGAGCCACCACGCCCTGCCACAAATTATATTTTCTTATTGATCAATTTTTAAGAGTTATTTGTCATCCCTTTCTCCACTGAATTGTTTTCATAACTTTGTCAAAAGTCAATTGACCAAGCCAGACATAGTGGCTCATGGGAGACACAGATGGGAAGACTGCTCAAGTCCAGCCTGGGCAACAAGAGCCCATCTTTACAAAAAATTTAAAAATTAGCCAGGCAGGGCTGGGCGCAGTGGCTCACACCTGTAATCCCAGCACTCTGGTAGGCCGAGGCGGGCAGATCACATGAAGTTGGCAGTTCGGGACCAGTCTGACAAACATGGAGAAACCCTATCTCTACTAAAAATACAAACAATTAGCTGGGCATGGTGATGCGTGCCTGTAATCCCAGCTACTTGGGAGGCTGAGGCAGGAGAATCGCTTGAACCCAGGAGGTGGAGGTTGCAGTGAGCTGAGATCACGCCACTGCACTCCAGCCTGGGCAACAAGAACGAAACTCCATCTCAAAAAAAAAAAAAAAAAAAAAAAAAAAAATTAGCCAGGCCTGCCAGGAACAGCAGCTCACGCCTGTAATCCCAGCACTTTGGGAGGCCAAGGTGTGCAGATCAGGTCAGGAGATGGAGACCATCCTGGCTAACACAGTGAAACCCCGTCTCCACTAAAAAAAAAAAAATATATATATATATACACAAAAAAATCTGCCATGCATGGTGGCATGCACTTGTAGTCCCAGCTACTCGGGAGGCTGAGGCAGGAGAATTGCTTAAACCCTGGAGGCAGAGCTTGCAGTGAGCCGAGATCGTGCCACTGCACTCCAGCCTGGGCAACAGAGCAAGACTCCATCTCAAAAAAAAAAAAAAGAAAGAAAAAAATTAGCCAGGCATGGTGGCATGCATCTGCAGTCTCAGCTACATGAGAGGTTGAGGCAAAAGGATCACTTGAGCCCAGGAGGTGGATGCTGCAGTGAGCTATGACTGCACCACTGGACTCCAGCCTGGGTGACAGAGAAAGGCTCTATTAAAAAAAAAAAAAAAAAAGTCAACTGACCATTTATGTGCGGCTCTATTTCTGGACTTCTACTGGACTTCTAATTCTGTTTCCTTGGTCTATGTGCCCTATCCTTTCACCAATACCACATTACCTGGAAGCTGGAGCTTTCTATTACATCTTGAAATCAGGTGGAATGAATGCTCCAATTTTGTTCCTTTTCAAAATTGTTTTGGCTATTGTAGTTCGCCTTTCCAATTAAATTTCAGACACAGAATATCAATGTAAACAAAAAATCCTGTTAGAATTTTGATTGTGATATATTTGAAGACAGAAAGAATCAACATCTTTACTGTGTTAAGTCTTCTCATACGACAGCACAGTATATTTCTCCATTCATTCAGGTCTTCTTTGGTTTCTTTAATCATTGCATCCTAGTTTTCAGCATACAGATCCTGACTGTATTTTGTTAGATTTATACCTAAGTATGGCCAGGTGCAGTGGCTCATGCCTGTAATCCCAGCACTTTGGGAGGCCGAGGCAGGTGGATCACAAGGTCAGGAGATCCAGACCATTCTGGCTAACACGGTGAAACCTCGTCTCTACTATAAATACAAAAAATTAGCCGGGCGTGGTGGCGGGCACCTATAGTCCCAGCTACTCGAGAGGCTGAGGCAGGAGAACGGCGTGAACCTGGGAGATAGAGCTTGCAGTGAGCTGCACTCCAGCCTGGGGGACACAGCGTGACTCCATCTCAAAATAATAATAATAATAATTTTTTAAAAAGATTTATACCTAAGTTATTTCTTGTGTTTTGGTGCTTTTGTAAATAGCACTTTAAAAAAATGTTGTATTTCCAGCTATTCAATGTTAGTATATAACTTTGAAGCTGAGCATGGTGGCTCACACCTGTAATCCCAGCACTTTGGGAGGCTGAAGCAGGCAGATCAATTGAGCCCAGAAGTTCCAGACCAGCCTAGCCAACATGGTGAAACCCTGTCTCTACTAAAAATACAAAAATCAGCCAGGTGTGGTGGTGGATGCCTGTAGTCCCAGTTACTCGAGAGGCTGAGGCAGAATAGTTTGAACCTGGGAGGCAGAGGTTGCAGTGAGCCGAGACTGGGCCACTGCACTCCAGCGTGGGCGACAGAGCAAGACTCTGTCTCAAAAAAAAAAAAAATTATATATATATGTGTGTGTGTGTGTGTGTGTGTGTATGTGTGTATATATATATAAAATTCTGTATACTGAACTTTTCTGTGAACTTGATAAACTCACTTATCCATTTTAGAATTCTTTCTGTAGGTTCCTTGGGATTTTCTACATACAAAATTATGTAGGATTTTAGGCTGGGCATGGTGGCTCATGCCTGTAATCCCAGTACTTTGAGAGGCAGAGGCAGGCAGATCACCTGAGGTTGGGAGTTCGAGACCAGGCTGGCCAACATGGCGAAACGCTGTCTCTACTAAAAATACAAAAATTAGCCAGGCATTGTGGCACATGCCTGTAGGCCCAGCTACTCAGGAGGCTGAGGCAGGAGAATTGCTTGAACCCAGGGGGCAGAGGTTGCAGTGAGCTGAGACTACGCCACTGCACTCCAGCCTGGGTGACAGAGCGAGACTCCATCTCAAATAACAAAGAAAATTATATAGGATTTTCTACATTACAATAAAGACAGTTTTATTTATTACTTTCTAATCTTTATGCCTTTTATTTCCTTTTCTAACTTTACTGCACTAGCTAGGATTTCCAGCATCATGCTGAATATAGTGGTGAGAATGGATGTCTTTGCCTTATTCCTGATCTTAGGAGGAAAGCATTCAATCCTTCACCATTAAATAGTTTAGACTATGGGTTTCTTATTAGAAGTACTTTAGCAGGGCTGGGTGTGGTGGCTCATGCCTATAATCCCAGCACTTAGGGAGGCCAAGTTGGGTGGATCACCTGAGGTTGGGAATTCGAGACCAGCCTTGCCAACATGGTGAAACCCTGTCTCTACTGAAAATACGAAAATTAGCTAGGCGTGGCGGCTGGCGCCTGTATTCCCAGCTACTCGGGAGGCTGAGGCAGGAGAATCAATTGAACCTGAGAGGCGGAGGTTACATTGAGCTGAGACTGCACCACTGCGCTCCGGCATGGGTGACAAGAGCAAAACACCATCTCAGAAAAAAAAAAGAAGTGCTTTATCAAGGTAAAAAGCTTCCTTTTATTCCCAGTTTGCTGAGTTCTTATCATGAATAAATGTCTAATTTTGTCAAATACTTTTTCTGCATCTACTTAGATCATCATACAGTTTTTCTTCTTTAGAATGACATAGTGAATTAACTTATTTTTGAATGTTGAATCAACTATGGTTTTCCAGAATAAATCCTACTTAGTTGTGATGTATTATCCTTTTTATACATTGCTAGGTTTGATATGCTAGTATTTCATTAAAGATTTTGTCTATATTCATAGGAAATAGTGGTCAGTAGTTATTTCCCATATCTTTTTCTGATTTTAGCATGAGGGTAACACTGATAATAAATATTCATAAAATGAATTCTAATGATACTAAAATTCATAGAATGAGTTAAAAAGTGTTCCCTCTTCTTCCATTTTCTTGAGGAAACTATGTAGAGTTGGTATTATTTCTTCCTTAAATATTTAGTAGAACTGACCAGTGAAGCCATCTGGGCCTGGAATTTTCTTTGTAGAAAGTTATTTAGAAACGAATTCAATTTCTTTCCATCTTTTTTCTATTTTTTTTTCTGAGATGGACTGTCACTCTGTTACCCGGGCTGGAGTGCAGTGGCCCAATCCTGGCTCACTGCAACCTCTGTCTCCTGGGTTAAAGTGATTCTCCTGTCACAGCCTCCCAAGTAGCTGGGATTACAGGCACACGTCACCATGCCTGGCTAATTTTTGTATTTTTCGTAGAGATGGGGTTTCACCATGTTGGCCAGCCTGGTCTTGAACTCCTAACCTCAGGTGATCCACCCACCTCGGCTTTCCAAAGTGCTGCGGTTATAGGTGTGAGCCACGATGCCCAGCCTTGATTTCTTTAACAGATACAGGACTACTCAGGTTTACCATTTCTTCTTGAACTGTGTCTCTAAACAGTGGAATTATTGACACTGTGGTTTATTTAGGATAATTATTTGTAGGAAGCTTAACACATCCCTGGCCTCTACCCACTATATGCCAGTAGCACCCTTCCAGTTGTAACAATCAAAAATTTCTTCAGGGCCAGGTGCGGTGGCTCATGCCTGTAATCCCAGCACTTTGGGAGGCTGAGGCAGGTGGATCATGAGGTCAGGAGATCGAGACCACCCTGGCTAACATGATGAAACTCCATCTCTACTAAAAACACACAAAAAATTAGCCGGGCGTGGTGGCAGGTGCCTGTATCCCAGCTACTCAGGAGGCAGAGGTTGTGGTGAGCCAAGATCATGCCACTGCATTCCAGCCTGGGCAACAGAGCGAGACTCCGTCTCAAAACAAAACAACAATAAAAAAATGAACTACTTCTTGGCCAAGCACAGTGGCTCACACCTGTAATCCTAGCTCTTTGGAAGGCTGAGGAGGGTGGATCACCTGAGGTCAGGAATTTAAGACCAGCCTGTCCAACATGGTGAAACCCCGTCTCTACTAAAAAATTACAAAAATTAGCCAGGTATGATGGAGGGTGCCTGTAATCCCAGCTACTCAGGAGGCTGAGGCTGGAGAAACTGCTTGAATCCAGGGAGGTGGAGGTTGCAGTGAGCCGAGAATTCGCCACTGCACTCCGGCCTGGGTGACAGAGAGCAAGACTCTGTCTCAAAAAAAAAAAAAAAAAGAACCACTCCTCTTAAATGAGCTTTGGCAGTTTGTGAATTATAAGGAATTTAAGGAATTGACCTATTTCATCTAAGTTGTCAAATTTATGGGCATAAAATTGTCTGTAATATTTCCGTATTATCCTTTTAATGTCTAGAGTCTATAGTAATATTCCCAATTTGGTTCCTAATATTCTTAATTTGTGTATTTTTTTCTTGGTCAGTCTGACTAGAAGTTTATCAATTTTATTGATCTTTTCAAAAAACCAGCTATTGGGCTGTTTTCTCTACTCATCTTGTTTTCAATGTTAATTGATTTCTTATCTTAACCATTTCCTTCCTTCTGCTTCCTTTGCGTTTAATTTGTTCTTCTTTTCTTTTTTTTGAGTAGCTGGGACTATAGGCGCCCACCACCACGCCTGGCTAATTTTTTGTATTTTTTAGTAGAGACAGAGTTTCACCGTGTTAGCCAGGATGGTCTCGATCTCCTGACCTCGTGATCCGCCTGTCTCGGCCTCCCAAAGTGCTGGGATTACAGGCTTCAGCCACTGCGCCTGGCCTCTTCTTTTCTAATTTCGTAGGGTAGAAGGTTAGATCACTGATTTGAAAACTTCCATAATTTTCCATTATTTCAGTGCTATATATATATTTTTTGTTTGTTTGTTTTGAGATGGATTCCTGGAGTGCATTGGCAGGATCTTGGCTCACTACAACCTCCGCTTCCTGGATTCAAGCGATTCTCCTGCTTCAGCCTCCAGAGTAGCTGGGATTACAGGCACATGCCACCACACCCAGCTAATTTTTGTATTTTTAGTAGAAACAGGGTTTCACCATGTTGGCCAGGATAGTCTCTTTATCTCCTGACCTCATGATCCACCCACCTCAGCCTCCCAAACTGCTGGGATTATAGGCGTGAGCCACTGCACCAGGCCAGTGCTATACATTTTTAACTAAGCACTATATCCCATACATTTTTTCATCTCCTAAATTTTGACATTATGTTTTCACTCTAATTAAATTCAAAATATCTTCTAATTTCTTTGCTGTTTCCTCTCAGACACATGAATTATTTAAAAGTGTGTTAATTTCCAAATATTTAGGAATTTTTCAGATATGAATCTATTGTTATAATCAGAGAAAATACTTTGTGTAATTTCATTTTTTTTTTTTGAGATGGAGTTTCACTCTTGTTGCCGAGGCTAGAGTGCAATGGTGTGATCTCGGTTCACTGTAACCTCCACCCACCAGGTTCAAGTGACTCTTCTGCCTCAGCCTCCCAAGTAGCTGGGATTACAGGCATGCACCACCACACCCAGCTAATTTTGTATTTTCAGTAGAGATGGCGTTTCTCCATGTTGGTCAGGCAGGTCTCAAACTCCCGCCCTCAGGTGATCCTCCCTCCTTGGCCTCCCAAAGTGCTGGGATTATAGGCCTGAGCTACTGCACCCGGTCTCAAATATTTTAAATTTGTTAACATTTGTTCTGCAGCCCAGAATATGTTTTATTTTGGTGAACGTTCCATGTGCTCTTAAAAAAGACCATGTATTAGGCCGGGCGTCGTGGCTCATGCCTGTAATCCCAGCACTTTGGGAGGCTGAGGCGGGCGAATCACGAGGTCAGGAGATGGAGACCATCCTGGCTAAAGCAGTGAAACCCTATCTCTACTAAAAGTACAAAAAAATTAGCCGGGCATGGTGGCAGGCGCCTATAGTCCCAGCTATTCGGGAGGCTGAGGCAGGAGAATGGCATGAACCCAGGAGGCGGAGCTTGAACTGAGCCGAGATCGTACCACTGCACTCCAGCCTGGGCGACAGACTGAGACTCTGTCTCAAAAAAAAAAAAAAAAAAACACAAAAAACAAAAAAACCATGTATTCTTTTTTGTTAGGTACAGTGTTGTGAGGTAGAGTATTCCACAACTTTCAACTACATCAAACTGACTGATCGTATTGATTGGCTCTTCTATGTCCTTACTCATTTACTATACTTGTTCTACTGATTATTGTGAGAGGAGTGTTGAAGTCCTCAAGTCTAACTGTGGATTTGAGAATCAAGCACTTTAAAGGAACAGGTTTGCTTACCATTCTGAATCTGAGCCACTTTTTTAGAGATCTCTCCAATGATCTATTAAAAAAAAGTAATACATTTTAATGAGTTTTGAATATGTTAGAAAGTATAGAAAAACTATAATTGAAAATTAGTATTTAAAAATACTTAGACTTTTGGTTTAATAGTCATTTAGATAGTAAGAAGAAATGAGAGACTTGTTACTTCTACTGAAATCAAATTTACCAGAACATACCTGTCGTCTCCACTTCTCAGCTTTGGGCAGCTCAGTACATTCTGAGGCCAGAAAGGGTCTTCGTTCCTAAGGAGAAAAAAATAACACATTTCCATTATACTATTTACAAGTTTCATACAACATTCACAACTGATTCAGGCCTTAAGCCTAAATCATCTAATGGCCTAAATACATTTGAAGTTTTCATTCCAGATGATTCTCATTAAGCCTTAAACCTCATTCTACAATCTCTCCTTAGGAAAAACATTCATTGCATTGTATTTAGTACTGAAAAGAACTTAACTGTCCTGCAATAGAGAGACAGCTAAACTAGGTTATAGCTATTTCATGGCATATTTATAGTACCTTAAGAAACAATGTCTATCAGTGTTTAAAACAAACACACATAAATATGGGTGTATACATATACATGTGCATATAAAATTAAAAAAAAAAATCCAAAGAATGGTATATATTATCTCTAATTTGGCTGAGTCTCTAAGAGATGAAATCATTTACCAGTTTCAGCTTACAGCTGTTCTCCACAACTTACTCCAGTCCCTATTATTCAATATTAGAGCTGGAGTAATACAGGACCCAATCATCAGGCCGGGCACGGTGGCTCATCCCAGTAATCTCCACTTTGGGAGGTCGAGGCAGGCAGATTGCCTGAGGCCTGGAGTTTGAGACCAGTCTGGCCAACATGGTGAAACCCCATCTCTACTAAAAATACAAAAAAATTAGCTGGGCGTGGTGGCGTGTGCCTGTAATTCCAGCTACTTGGGAGGCTGAGGCAGGGGAATTGCTTGAACCAGGAAGATGGAGGTTGCAGTGAGCCAAGATTACGCCACTGCACTCGAGCCTGGGCGACAGAGCGACAGTCCATCTCAAAAAAAAAAGGGAGGGGGCCCACTCATCATAATACAGAATAAACTGAAAAACAAGCAGGCAGATCCATCACCCTGCCTCAGCTATGAGGAGGTATTGGAATTCAAGTGTACAGACTCTCAAGAGCGTCAGCAGGTACAGATAAGAAATAGGAAATTTTGAAGTTTGAAGTCTGTTGACCTGGAGTGCAGCGGCGCGCTCTCGGCTCACTGCAACCTCCATCTGCAGGGCTCAAGTGATTCAACTGCCTCAGCCTCCCAAGAGCTGGGATTACAGGTGCCTGCCACCATGCCCAGCTAATTTTTGTATTTTTAGTAGAGACAGGGTTTCACCATGTTGGCCAGGCTGGTGGTCTGAAACTCCTGACCTCAAATGATCCACCCGTCAGCCTCTACTGTGCTGGGATTACAGGCGTGAGCCACTGCACCCAGCTTTTTTTTTGACAGGTTCTCACTGTGTCACCCAGGCTGGAGTGCAGTGGCATGATCATGGCTCACTGCAATGTAAGACTCCTGCATTCAAGTGATCCTCCTGCCACAGCTTCCCCAGTAGCTGGGACTACAGGCAGGCACCACCATGCCTGGCTAGGCTAATCTTGTATTTTTTGTATAGAAAGGATTTTGCCATGTTGTCCAGACTGGTCTCAAACTCCTAAACTCAAGTGATCCACCCACCTCAGCCTCCCAAAGTACCGGGATTACAGCCATGAGCCACTGTGCCCAGTCTGCATTTATTCTTGATACTTTACAGTTCATGAGGAAGATTTACACCAACCTTCACTTTTCCCTCTTCCAGCTGAGCCTGGCGAAATCTTGCTAAGGCCGTCCTATCAGGGATATAAAAGACTGCATTAGATCCTGTTCACACAGACTTCTCATTACCCATGTTCCTGGATGGGTTAGATCTGCTTATGATGGTATTTAATGTCATATATATATATGACATTATATATATATATATATATATAATGTCATATATATATATATATAAAGAAACCACAGAGTAGTTAGGGATTTCCATGTTCTCAGGAGTAGGGATTAACGGGCAATTTGTATTCCTGAACACCCAAGAATATATTTTACTTACACTACACACAAGGACTGTGGGAAACTCTACTTATCAGACCACTGTGAGGAGCAACACATCCAGGTGTTAAAAGGCTAACATCCTGGTGTTCTCTAGCTGTCACTCTCACAACTCCTGCACCAACCACCGGTGAACAAATGTACATCCAGTGTAAAAGTTCTGGAAACTGTGAGAAAACACATTAACGGAAAAAACAAATGGGCAAAAACAGGAATGCTATTTTTAACTTATGTAAAGAAAGAAACAGCTTCTCAAAAGGCTCAGATACCAAAAAGAAGAAATACGAAAAGAGTTACATGGTGGTTATTAAGTTACAAAAAATTGATACTTACATGGCCTTTTCTGCATTTCGGGCCTGGAAAGAGAGAAAAGAGAAGAAAAATGCCCATGTTTAAAATATATTTTTTTCTTGCCATTTACTTTTTAGTGAAAAGTTTTACAAGAATACAGTCACAAGCAAACCACTTGAACTACTATATGAACAACAATAAACAAAAATTAAATATGTCCAAATCCTGTGACCAAGGCTGTGCCTCCCTCTACTTAAAATCTTTACTCCTCCACTGACCCTAACACCTTGTATCTGGCTAACTCGCATTATTCTTCCTTCAAATTTTACTTGTGTCATGACCACCCAGAACATTATTCTGTGACCCTTTCTTCCCAGTTAGGCTGGTGTCCTCTATCAAGGATTATACTTACCATGGCACTTAACACCCAGCATCACAATTGCCTGTTCCCTGCCAGTGGTATTTGGGGAAAATAAGTCTGAAGACTGCCTTTCGTAAAGTAAGCTTTATGTAAGTACTGTCACGCTAAATGTCAACTCAATTATCCCTGAAACACAGTGTCTGACAGAGATCGAGTTTTCTGGGTTGGAGTCTAGGTAGAAAGGGTCCCAGCTAAGTCAGGGACTTACATTCCCAGTTCTTCCACTTACCATCTCTGAGAAGTAGTCTCTCTATAACTCAAGTTTCCCCATCTTTACAATAGGGTGCATACCTCATCTCACAGAGGTGTCACGATGTCTTCATGAGATAAATACAACAAGCATGCAGTTTACAGACACTCAGCAAAATTGAGTTCAATTTAAGTCTCCTTTGAGACTCTCCCCTTCAACTGACAGAAACAAACTTGGCAAATGCTTGGTAGATAGGCGAACACCGCAGTAATTTGGGACATACCTTCTCACAGAAACGGCTACCTCTTCTTTTTTTTTTTTTCTGAGATGGAGTCTCGCTCCATCGCCCAGGCTGGAGTGCAGCGGCGCGATCTCGGCTCACTGCAAACTCCGCCTCCCGGGTTCACACCATTCTCCTGCCTCAGCCTCCCGCGAAACGGCTACTTCTATTCCACTAGTTTCTCTCTTTTTCTTGGGAGCTTGTGCTCATCAATCTACAATGGCTTCCAATATATCTCATATAACCTAACCATGACGCCCCGTGTTTCTTACAGGGGCTTCACTTAATGAAAATAATACAGTAGCCAATATTACAGTAACCAATCAACATTTTTGTACCGGCACTACGTGCATTCTTATATTTACACGTCGTAAATGCTTCTTGAAGAAATGAAGAAACAACAAATGACGCCAGACCACAGAGAGCACACCCTCATAGAACATTTCCTGTCTGTGCCATTCATTTCTTCAATAGTTATTGAACATCTACAATGACTCTGTGAGACATTAAGGAAGCAATAATGAAAAGACCCTACCCTCGTGATGTTTGTATATTATGGAGCAGACTGAGAATGGACATAAATGAAATAATCCCAGAAACATATAGTCACAACTGCTCTTAATCTTCTCTGTGGTATTTAGGGACAAACAGCCGGCCCACACTATGCACCGTAACTCGGAGCGGGCCCTAGCGCTTCTCTGTGTCTGTTTCCCTCAGGTTAAAGAGCTTCATCGGGATTAAGACACTGTCCAGAACGATAACGCGGCTCCCCAGTTTCCAGTTTTTCAATTTGCGACGGCTAAACGAGGCAGGAAGAGAATCCCCTCGTTACACCAAAGAACCTGAAGCCCTCAGCATTGCACGCCTGAGCCTCTACGCCATGAGCGCCCCAGGGGGACCGGGCGCCCCCCCGGCCAGCCCGCCCACCCTACTCACCATGGTGTCGCTAAGGGCGCCGTCCTGGAGCCCCGCGGCCCCTGTCCAAGAAACTCCACAGGCCCAAAAGATGCCGACGCTCACAGGAACTGAAGATTCTAACTGCCCACAGACACTGATGTTTTGTCGGAAACGCAAAAGAAAGGGACCGGAAGTGAAAGGGAGTACCGGACGTGCCCAGACGAAGCCGACGCTCGCAGGAACTGAAGATTCTAACTGCCCACAGAGCCTCATGTTTTGTCGGAAACGTAAAAGAAAGGGACCGGAAGTGAAAGGGAGATCCAGCCGGAGATTGGGAGAGAAAATTCCGGCGCGCTCCGGCAGGCGGTCTTCCGGTAGCGCCAGCACGCGGCACCATCACACGCAGCTGTGGGATCGGGCTTGCGCAGAGAGACTGTAGGTTTTCGGACTCAGCCTGGGCGGCGGGTCTTAGCTCTCGAAACAGGCGGTGCGAAATGTCTTGCGTTCACTATCGGTAGTGCGGGAGCAGGCGGCGCTGGGCGCCGTTTTGTGGAAGGCTGAGTTTTCGCCGCTACTCTAATCCCACTGGCTTCCTTCTTGATTCTTCTGTGAGAGCAAATATCCCGTTTTGGAAATTACTGGACATCATCTCTGACTGCGACGAGGCATCTACGGCCCGGACAGCTCCCGTAGTGTGAGCTGGAGTGTGCGTCCTGCAGGAGTTGGAGCTGGCCGGGCTTCGTAAACTCCTTCACGTTTCCGTGTCACTTCTTAGGGCCATTTCTGGCTCGTCTGCTGGAATCGCGGGGCCTTTCAGAGCTGGACGATGTTTGAGGTCATCCTCTTTTAAAATAAAAATTTAAGTTCCAGGCAAAAAGTGCCACTTAGGGGAGGAGGGTGGATGGAGAAGTGCTGTCACTGTGTCCTGAGAACATTGCTGGGACCAGAGGATCCTTAGACAAGGACCAGGAAGACAGGAGAGGTCCCTAGTAGGAGACGTTCTGATGGTTACTCCCGCATGGTGTCAGCAGTGAGGGGAGCTGTGGTGGGGAATTCAGGTGAGGGCCCGCAGCAAATTCAGTTACAGCCGCTTTCCCCTTTCAAGCATGGTGCCTCAGCTGTAGGGACTCCCTCCACCACGGGACCTAACTAGTGATGGGCACCCTAGCAGCAGCCAGCAGGCACAAGCCAAAGAGAGAAGCAGCTGACATGTGGTTCGGGATAAGACAGGACAGGAAAAGTACTCAGTCACCAGAATCTCGTGCCTGAAATGTGACAAGTTTTAAGTGGGCATATGACCGCCCCACTACAGACCCCATCCTCCCACCTGTCTGGTTTATGATTTGTAATGGTCGGTGAGAATCGAGTCAAAGGGATGTGTGACATAGATGAAGCCATGACAAAAATACACATCCCTTGCCCTTTTCCTTTCTCTGCTGACTGGGAGGTGTCCATGGGATCAGCCAACCTGAATTCAGAAATGGAAGTATTGTGAAGATGCCAGAGTCCCCCCCTCCCAGCTCTGCAACACTGAGCTCTGTAAAATGAGAAAAAACATGTCTTGTTAAGGCCTCTGCATCTGGGGGTCTTTTGTTCAAGCAGCTTAACTTTTACCTTAAATATCTGATCTCAAACAAGCAGGGTCATTCCTCACTCAAATGAGACCTTCTCAATATGTCCATACCGCCTTTATCCATTAAGTCCCTGACTCTAGGATGCAGAGATCACATATTAACAGGATTCAAGAGGTGTTACCTATGTTGTCCTCGCATCTGCTCCCCCTAGTCACTTATCTCAGTTCCATTTGGGTAGCCCTCTGGTTGTAGGGAAGGGAACTGCATCCCCAGCTTTAAGTATGGATCAAGCACTGGATTAAGCTATTCCATCCATCCCATCTCCTTAGGCATAGTGACTGGCGGACTTAAGACCCAAGCTGACCTAGTCAGAATGGGTCTTGAGACTTGCTTGCAATGCTGGAGAAAATACATCCT
The DNA here is from genome assembly GCF_049350105.2 of Macaca mulatta. NCBI lineage: Eukaryota > Metazoa > Chordata > Mammalia > Primates > Cercopithecidae > Macaca > Macaca mulatta. The sequence continues at coordinate 154,811,293 of NC_133407.1, read as the reverse complement.
GCTGGATGTCAGACAAAAGGTAATATCAACTGTCAGCCACTTAAGAGCTCAGGAGACAAGATTTAGTGTTTGGTGACATCATTGGGTGGATGAGAATAAGGCTTTGCCTCCAGCCCACTTAAATATTTAGTTATGTGAAGATTTATGTAAAATTCTTTAGGGTTGCAACAAATAGTCAGACCTATCTTGCCAGTCTGCTAAATGGCCTTCCTTTCTCTGCTCCCACTGATCTTGCCTTTGTTTGTGCTGCTCCTTTTGCCTGTAGCACCCCTTCCTTTATCCCCCTGCCACTTGAGACAGTTTAGACATCTGGGATTCCAATCCCAACTATGATCCGTCATTGGATCACATCACTAATCCTAAAGCAGCAGTTGTAAACTTCTGGCCAGCAGGCTGGATTTGGCCAACAAAGCTGCTATGATTTACATCAGGTTACAAAAATTAGAAAATCTCACATACAGATGCTGATGTGAGACGACATTGAGCCTACATTCCTGAACAGCAACCGCACAGGTGAAAAAAAATCTGGTTTTATTAGTTCATGTGTTTTAAGTGGCATAGAATAATGTCATACATCAAATTGGGTGAAAAAAACTAATATTAAAAAGATATTTTCCAGCTTCAGGCAGGACTTTTGCCTAACATTCATATATATGTCCCCTAGCATCCATGTAAGTGCCTCAAATGTTGTCCTCCACTAAACATGGATTCACGGGAGAGCAGGTATGGCAGGGAGAAAAACAGCCCCCCAAAATGTCCACATCCTAATCTCTGAAACCTGTTAGTATGTTACCTTACATGGCAAAAGGGATTTAGCAGGTGCAGTTAAGAAGCTTGAGATAGGACCCGGTGCTGTGCCTCATGCCTGTAATCCTAGCACTTTGGGAGACTGAGCCGGGCGGATCACCTGAGGTCACTAGTTCAAGACCAGCCTGTCCAACATGGTGAAACCTCATCTCTACTAAAAATACAAAAATCAGCTGGACACAGCGGTGAATGCCTGTAATCCCAGCACTTCGGGAGGCTGAGGCGGGTGGATCACCTGAGGTCACTAGTTTAAGACCAGCCTGTCCAACATGGTGAAACCTCATCTCTACTAAAAATACAAAAATCAGCTGGACACAGCGGTGAATGCCTGTAATCCCAGCTACTCAGGAGGCTAAGGCAGGAGAATCGCTTGAACCCAGGAGGTGGAGGTTGCAGGGAGCTGAGATCACACCACTGCACTCCAGCCTGAGCAACAGAGTGAGACTCTGCCTAAAAAAAAAAAAAAAAAAAAAAAAAAAAATTTGAGGCCAGGCGCGGCTGTTCACACCTGTAATCCCAGCACTTTGGGAGGCTGACGCAGGCAGATCACCTGAGATCAGGAGTTTGAGACCAGTCTGACCAATATGATGAAACCCTGGCTCTACAAAAAATACAAAAATTAGCTGGGTGCAGTGGCGGGCACCTGTAATCCCAGCTACTCAGGAGACGGAGGCAGGAGAATGGCGTGAACCTGGAAAGCGGAGCTTGCAGTGAGCTGAGATCGCGCCACTGCATTCCAGCCTGTGCAACAGAGCAAAACTTCGTCTCAAAAAACAAAACAAAACAAAACAAAAAACCACAAGATGGGGTCCAAAGTTCAGAATCAGAGGAGATGTGACGAAGTTGATGCTGGAGTGACATGGACGTGAGCCAAAGAATCCAGAAAGTCTCTGGAAGCTGGAAAATGCAAGGAAAAAGATTCTTCCCTAGAGCTCCAGAAGGAAAATAGCCCTGCTGACACCTTTAGTCCCATAAGACCTATTTCTGACTTCCAGAACTATAAAGAACTGGTACTGTTCTAAACCACAAAGTTTGTGGTAGGTTGTTAAAGCAACAATATGAAATATGGATTTTGGTACCTCCAAGTGGGATGCTTCTCTAACAAATACCTAACAGTGTTGAAGTGGCTTTGGAATTGGGCACTGGGCAGAGGCTGGAGAATTCTGATGACAGAAAAAGCCTAGAATGCCTTAATTATTTGTAGAAGTATGGGTTAGCAACTCTGCTAGTGAGGACTCTGAAGGAAATGAAAAGCACAATAGAGGAAGTGCGCGATGACTCACACATGTAATCCCAGCACTTTGGGTGGCTGAGGTGGGAGGATGGTTTGAGCCCAGGAGTTCAAGACCAGCCTGGGCAACATAGGAAGACCCCATCTCTACAAAAAAAAAATTATTTATTTATTTAATTTATTTATTTATTTTGAGACAGAGTCTCGCTCAGTCGCCCAGGCTGGAGTGCAGTGGCGCAATCTCAGCTCACTGCAAACTCGCCTCCCAGGTTCACGCCATTCTCCTGCCTGAGCCTCAAGAGTAGCTGGGACTACAGGTGCCCGCCCCCACACCCAGCTAATTTTTTTGTATTTTTAGTAGAGACAGGGTTTCTCCGTGTTAGCCAGGATCTCCTGACCTCATGATCCACCCACCTTGGCCTCCCAAAGTGCTTGTGATTACAGGCGTGAGCCATTGCACCCGGCTACAAAAAAAATTTAAAAGTTAGCCATACATGGTGGCTTGCCTGTGGTCCCAACTCCTCGGGAGGCTGAACTGGGAAGTTACTTGAGCACAGGTAGTCAAGGCTGCAGTGACCTGTGATTGCACCACTGCACTCCAGTCTGGGATAGAGAGACCCTGTCTAAAAAAAAGGAAAATGTAATAGAACATACAGTGTTAAAGAATATGTAAATCATCATAACGACTGTTAATAGAAATATGGACATTAACAATACTGCTGGGGGCCAAGCGCTGTGGCTCATACTTATAATCCCAGCACTTTGGGAAGCCGAGACAGGCAGATCACGAGGTCAGGAGTTCGAGCCCAGCCTGGCCAACATGGTGAAACCCCATCTCTACTAAAAATACAAAAATTAGCCGGGCGTGGTGACGGATGCCTGTAACCCCAGCTACTCGGGAGGCTGAGGCAGGAGAATCGCTTGAACACAGGAGGCAGGGGTAGCAGTGAGCCAAGACTGCACCATTGCACTCCAGCCTGGGCGACAGAGCAAGACTCCATCTCGAGGAAAAAAAAAAAATTCCTGCTGGTGAGGGCTCAGAAGGAAGTGAGGAGCATGCTACTGGAAACAGGAGGAAAGGGAGTCCTCAAATAGTGGGAGAAACTGAGCTGAATTGTGTCCTACAGTTATGCGGAGAGCAGAACTTGTAAACAATAAACTTGGATATTTAGCTGGGGAGGTTTTCTGGTTTCTTCCTACTGCTTATATAAAATGCAAAAGAAAAGAGAGAAGTTGAGGGGAGAACTATTAAGCCAAAAGGAACCGATACTTGATTTGGGAAATAGCCTTCCATATAGCAAAAGATGCTAAAATTAGGGGATTCACTGCAAAGAATGTGTGCTCTGGAGGAAAAGCCAAAGGTGCAGTTGTACAACCTTTTTCTAGTGCCTCAGAAGAGTCAAAAGATCAGAATATTCATTCATACTGCGGGCTCTTTGAAGAGACTAGGCAACTGACACAGCTATCTCAGCAGAAACCAGAAACAGATATGAGATTATCCCATCTGTCTGTAGAGGAGCCTCCTGTTTGTCTAATGGAATTAATTCCCACGACACACAAAGGAGGCTCACGAGGTTCTTCAGAGAATTTTATACCAGCAGAAACACTGCCAGCTCGGACTATGAGAAAAAGGACAAAATGTAAGAAAAGGCTTGAGCCTGAGGATATCCTCAGGTGGAGCTGATGAGATGTACATGAGATATTACTCCACACCCCCCACCCCAGTTACCAAAGATTTTACAAAAGTATCAGTGGGCTGATACTTTGGGTAATTTGGAATAGAATACATGCATTTTATATGTGAAATGGATGTCAAACTTTGGGGGCCAGAAGCCAGACAGAACAGTACCCTCCCAAAGATGTAAATATTCTAATCCCCCAAACCTGTGTACATGCAAAAGGACCTTATAGATGTGACTAAATTATAACATCAATAGGAAAGTAACAGTTGTTGATTCCTTGAAGCAAGAAAAAAAGTCTAAATGGATCCTGGAGCATTCTGTTCTTAGCAGAAAACAAGAATGTGACAATTTGAGCATAAAATAATAATTTGTAAATGACAATGAGTTTATAATTTTGCTAAATTAACAACTACTAGTCCTGGCTAACACAGTGAAACCCCGTCTCTACTAAAAATACAAAAATTAGCCAGGCGTGGTGGCAGCCACCTAGCCACCTGTAATCCCAGCTACTCGGGAGGCTGAGGCAGGAGAATGGTGTGAACCCGGGAGGCAGAGCATGAAGTGAGTCAAGATCACACCACTGCACTCCAGCCTAGGCAACAGAACAAGACTCCGTCTCAAAAACAAAAACAAAAACAAACAACTATATGGGCCAGGCGTGGTGGCTCATTCCTGTAATCCCAGCACTTGGGGAGGCCAAGGTGGGTGGATCACCTGAGGTTAGGAGTTCGAGACCAGCCTGGCCAACATGGTGAAACTCCATCTCTACTAAAAGTACAAAAATTAGCCAGGCTTGGTGGCAGGTACCTGTAATCCCAGCTACTCAGGAAGCTGAGGTGGGAAAATCACTTGAACCTGGGAGGCAGAGGTTGCAGTGAGCCGAGATCGTACCATTGAACTGCAGCCTGGGTGACAAGAGCAAGACTCCGTCTACCAAAAAAAAAAAAAAATTAAAAAAAAAAAAAGCCTGAACACCCCCTATGGCCTAATGTTAAAAAATAATATTCTAACAGCCAGTTAGCTATAGTCAGATGCCACCAATTAAATAGAGGGTCTAACATTGGAGCCAATGAGTCATGATGATACATGGTAGGCAGAGACCAGAGATTTTTTTTTTTTTTTTTGAGACGGAGTCTCACTCTGTAGCCCAGGCTGGAGTGCAGTGGCGCGATCTTGGCTCACTGCAAGCTCCGCCTCCTGGGTTCCGGCTTCACACCATTCTCCTGCCTCAGCCTCCCGAGTAGCTGGGACTACAGGTGCCCGCCACCATGCTCGGCTAATTTTTTGTATTTTTAGTAGAGACGGGGTTTCACCGTGTTAGCCAGGATGGTCTCCATCTCCTGACCTCATGATCTGCCCGCGTTGGCCTCCCAAAGTGCTGGGATTACAGGCATGAGCCACTGCGCCCGGCCAGACCAGAGATTTTATGAACACTTTGTTTCTGGGAAAAAGGGCTCGTAGGTTTAAAATGTGTTGGAAAGAGATCAAGACATCCATCACGTAGTAATGTACTAAGGAAAACTGTTATGAAAAGGGATTCAGCCCCACTTCTAGCAGCTCAAGTTTGAAATACCTTTGGGCAACAAGCTTCTGTGTCCCAAACTAGGGTCCTAGCAGCCAAACAACCAGAAACTACCGCCACGATGATCTGAGATAGCATTCTACCCAGCACTCTGGGAGGTGAGGCAGGAGGACTGCTTGAGCCCTGGAGTTTGAGACCAGCCTGGGCAACAGAGCAAGACTCTGCCTCGAAAAAAAAAAAAAAAAAAAAAATATATATATATATATATATATATATATATATAAAAATAGGCGGGCCAGGCAAGGTGGCTCATGCCTGTAATCCTAGCACTTTGGGAGGCCAAGTTGGGCGGATCACCTGAGGTCAGGAGTTCAAGATCAGCCTGGTCAACATGGTGAAACCCTGTCTCTACTAAAAATATAAGAATTAGCCAGACGTGCTGGCAGGCACCTGTAATCCCAGCTACTCAGGAGCCTGAGATAGGAGAATCGCTTGAACCCGGGAGGCGGAGGTTGCAGTGAGCCGAGATCGCGCCATTGCACTCCAGCCTGGGCAACAAGAGTGAAATTCCATCTCAAAAAAAATAAAATTAAATTAAATTAAATTAAAAAGTAGGCTAGGCGCGGTGACTCACGCCTGTAATCCCAGCACTTTGGGAGGCCGAAGCAGGTGGATCACTTGAGGTCAGGATTTCAAGACCAGCCTGGCCAACACGGTGAAACCCTGCCTCCACTGAAAATACAAAAATTAGGCTGGGCGCAGTGGCTCACGCCTGTAATCCCAGCACTTTGGGAGGCCGAGGCGGGCGGATCACAAGGTCAGGAGATCGAGACCACGGTGAAACTCCGTCTCTACTAAAAATACAAAAAATTAGCCGGGCGTGGTGGCAGGCGCCTGTAGTCCCAGCTACTCAGGAGGCTGAGGCAGGAGAATGGCGTGAACCCGGGAGGCGGAGCTTGCAGTGAGCCGAGATCGCGCCACTGCCTGGGCGACAGCGCGAGACTCTGTCTCAAAAAAAAAAAAAAAGAAAATACAAAAATTAGCCGGGCGTGGTGGCACACACCTGTTAATCCCAGCTACTTGGGAGGCTGAGGTGGGAGAATCACTTGAACCCAGGAGGCGGAGGTTGCAGTGAGCCGAGATACCACCAACTGCATTCCACCTGGGGCAAGTGAGCAAGATTCCGTCTCAAAAAAAAAAAAAAAAAAAAATTAGCCAGGCTTGGTGGTGGGCACCTGTAATCCCAGCTACTGGGGAGGCTGAGGCAGGAGAATCACTTGAACCCAAGAGGCAGAGGTTGCAGTAAGCTGAGATAGTGCCATTGCACTCCAGCTTGGGCAACAGAGCGAGACTCTGTCTCAAAAAAAAAAAAAAAATTAAAAAAAGGAAAAAATATATAAAATAAAGCATTTTCTTTTCAGCCCAATAAGTATTAACACCAAGGTATAAAAATGTAATCTAAAATGGAAATCTTTAGGAAGATGTCTCATTGAAAAACCACAAAGGTGTAAGAAAAACTTTACTTATAAGATACATAACCTCTGTATTTGCAGGATGTTTCTATTTCAAAATTTCAAAGCCAAATTAAATTTCTAGTCACTTTAAACTGTAAACGAATTTGGAATCAAGACGCCCCTCAAAAAATCTTTGTTTTGTTTTGTTTTTGAGACAGAGTCTCACTCTTAGTCCAGGAAGGAGTACAGTGGCACAATCTCGGCTCACTGCAACCTCCACCCCCCAGGTTCAAGAGATTCTCCTACCTCAGCCTCTGGAATAGCTGGGACTGCATCACCACATCAGGGGTTTTGTTGTTGTTTTTGTTTTGAGATGGAGTTTTGCTCTTGTTGCCCAGACTGGAGTGCAATGGCACGATCTTGGCTCACCACAACCTCCGCCTCCTGGGTTCAAGTGATGCTCCTGCCTCAGCCTCCTAAGTAGCTGGGATTACAGAAATGTGCAACCACACCAGGCTAATTTTGCATTTTTCGTAGAGACAGAGTTTCTCCATGTTGGTTAGGCTGGCCTCGAACTCCCGACCTCAGGTGATCCACCCGCCTTGGCCTCCCCAAGTGTTGGGATTACAGGTGTGAGCCACCGCGCCTGGCCATGTCAGGCTCATTTTTATATTTTTAGTAGAGACAGGATTTCACCACGTTTTGCAGGCTGGTCTGGAAATCCCGACCTCAAGTGATACAACTGCCTGGCCCTCCCAAAGTGCTGGGATTACAGGCGTTCGAGACCAGTCTGGCTAACATGGCAAAACCCTATCTCTACTAAAAATATAAGTATTAGCGGGGTGTGGTGGCACACGCCTATAATCCCAGCTACTTGGGAGGCTGAGGCAGGGGAATTACTTGAACCTGGGAGGTGGAGGTTGCAGTGAGCTGAGACCAGGCTACTGCACTCCAGCCTGGAAGACAGAGTGAGACCCTGTCTCAAAAATAAATAAAAATTAATACTAAACAAAGTTTAAAGTAATAGACTGCTCCCTTTACCCATCTATCCACAGTTAAGGGGAGCCTCTTATAGGGACATACACATAGCTTCTTCCCCAGTTCCTGACACCACCATCCCCTCTATTTCCTAGCTGAGCAACTTCAGTCATCTCTAACACAATCAGCCTGCTCCCAAAGGACCTTGAGTTAGAGGCCATATGTTTAAACATGTCCCTGAATTAAACCAGGCCTATTTCTATTTTGCCAAATATGCTGAGGTACTCCTCTCATGTGGCAAGAGAAACGCAAAGAACCTGGTGGCACTACAGGAAGAGTTTCAATAAAAATAATAGTAGAAAAAACTAAGTCAAACTACCATATGACCCAGCAATTCCACTACTGGGTATATGGCCAAAAGAAAGGAAATCAATGTCGAAAAGTTATCTGTAGCCCCATGTTTACTGTAGCACTGTTAACAATAGCCGATATACACATCAACCTAAGTGCCCATCAGTAGATGAACAGCTAAAGAAAAATGTGTAGGCCGGGCACGGTGGCTTACGCCTGTAATTCCAGCACTTCGGGAGGCCGAGGCGAGCAGATCACGAGGTCAGGAGATGGAGACCATCCTGGCTAACACGGTGAAACCCCGTCTCTACTAAAAATACAAAAAATTAGCCGGGCGTGGTGGCCGGCACCTGTAATCCCAGCTACTGGGGAGGCTGAGGCAGGAGAACGGCGTGAATCCAGGAGGCGGAGCTTGCAGTGAGCCCAGATCACACCACTGCACTCCAGCCTGGACGACAGGGCAAGACTCCGTCTCAAAAAACAAATGTGGTATATGTACACAATGGAGTATTATTCAGCCACTAAAAAGAATGAAAATCTATCATGTACAGCAACATGGATGGAACTAGAGGCCATTAAGTGAAATAAGCCAAGCAGAAAAAGACAAATATCACAAGTCACTCATGGAACTAAAAAGAGGATCTCATAAAGATACAGTAGACTGAGGCTGGGAAAGGTAGGAAAGGAAGATGAAGAGAAACTGATAAATGGGCACAAATGTAGTTTGATAGACTAAAACATAGTGTTAGATTACAATTATCTACCATACATTAGAATCTACCTAAAGGAGGCAAGTTTTGTTTTTTTGTTTGTTTTTGAGACAGAGTCTCACTCTGTCGTTCATGCTGGAGTGCAATGCACTGCAACCTCTGCCTCCCAGGTTCAAGTGATTCTCCTGCCTCAGCCTCCTAGGTAGCTGGGATTATAGGCGCATGCCACCACATCTGGCTAATTTTTGTATTTTCAGTGGAGGCAGGGTTTCTCTATGTTGGTCAGGCCAGTCTCAAACGCTTGACCTCAGATGATCCACCCGCCTTGGCCTCCCAAAGTGTTGGGATTATAGGCGTGAGCCAAAGCGCCCAGCTTTTTTTCTTTTTTTGAGACGGAGTCCGTGTCACCCAGGCTGGAGTGCAGTGGTACGATCTTGAATCACTGCAAGCTCCGCCTCCCAGGTTCACGACGTTCTCTTGCCTCAGCCTCCCGAGTAACTGGGACTACAGGCGCCTGCCACCATGCCCAGCTAATTTTTTGTATTTTTAGTAGAGATGGGGTTTCACCGTGTTAGCCAGGATGGTCTCGATTTCCTGACCTCGTGATCCGCCCGCTTCGGCTTCCCAAAGTGCTGGGATTACAGTCATGAGCCACCGTGCCCGGCCAAGTGCCCAGCTTTTTCTTGACAGGAATCTCACTGTCACCCACGCTGGAGTCAACGGCACGATCTCGGCTCACTGCAACCGCTGCCTCCCAGGTTCAAGCAATTCTCCTGCCTCAGCCTCCCGAGCAGCTGGGACTACAGGTATGCACCACCACACCTGGCTAATTTTTGGATCTTTAGTAGAGACAGGGTTTCACGTTGTTGGCCAGGCTGGTCTCGAACTCCTGATCTCAGGGTATCCACCAGCCTCAGCCTGTAATCCCAGCTACTAGGGGGGCTGAGGCAGGAGGATAGCGTGAACCTGGGAGGCGGAGGTTGCCGTGAGCAGAGATTGTGCCACTGCACTCCAGCCTGGGAAACGGGCAAGACTCTGTCAAAAAAAAAAAGGAAGGGAGGGAGGGAGGGAAGGACGGACGAACAGACAGAAGGACAGTAAGGAAAAAAGAAAAGAAAAGAAAGAGCGCACATTAATTCCTGGGAGTCTTCTCCCCTGGGCTTGCATTTTAAAGGATTTAGAATTCTTCCATTAAAAGTTCCTCATAACTGAAGTCATCCAGGATATCTATCATCCATGGCTCTCAAACCGTAAAAACCACTTAGTACAAGATTAATGAGGAAGTTCATGATGAATGGACAAAACTAAAATCACTGAACACACTGATCATGCTTATGATCACCGAAACTAAAACCTGACATTTTGCACCTCTTGATATGATGCAACAGGAAGCACACTGCATCTCCTATGATATATTCTTGTCTAAAACAAAGAAAAAGAGGTCGGGTGCAGTGGCTCACACCTGTAATCCTAGCACTCTGGGAGGCCAAAGCAGGTGGATCACTTTTAGTCCAGGGTTTGAGACCAGTCTGGCCAACATAGGGAAACCCCAACTCTACTAAAAATACAAAAGTTAGCCAGGTATATTGCTTGAACCCAGGAGGTGGAGGTTGCAGTGAGCCAAGATCATGCTCCCACAGCACTCTAGCCTTGGAAACAGAGCGAGATTCCTATGCAAAAAAATAAAAAAATAGCCTGCCGTGGTGGCAAGGCACCTGTAATCCCAGCCACTTGGGAGGCTGAGGCGGAAGAATCACTTGGGAATCAGAGGTTGTAATGAGCCAAAATAGAGCCACTGCACTCCGACCTGGGCAACAGGGCAAGACTCTGTCTCAAAAAAAAAAAAAAAAAAAAAAAAAAGAACCTATATCTATATATATGTTTGTATATATGTAAAATCAACCTTCTGATTCTACCACTTTACAAAAACCACGGGGGTTAAAAATCATGTGAAACAATGTCACAATGATATAATCAGCCAAATATAGGTCATAGGACCAACCTCAGGTTTTCTTCAGTAAAGACAGGAAAACTGTTAGAGACTTAGACACGTAAGAGACATTACGAAATACATGTATAGAGAGCATTTGGATCCAGATTCGAAGAAACAAATTAGAAAAATTATTTTCATCAAGTGAAGAAAATTAGACACAGACTAAGTTATGCATGCTACTAAAGAATTACATTAGGCTGGACACAGTGGCTCGAGTATAATTCCAGCACTTTCGGAGGTCAAGGGAGCAGGATCACTTTAGGCCAGTAGTTTGAGAGCAACCCAGGCAACACAGCAAGACCTCATCTCTTTTTTTTTTTTTGGAGGCAGAGTCTCTCGCTATCCCCCAGGCTAGAGTGCAGTGGTGCGATCTCGACTCACTGCAACCTCCACCTCCCGGGTTCAAGTGATTCTTCTGCCTCAGCCTCCTGAGTAGCTGGGATTACAGGTGGCTGCCACCACGCCTCACTAATTTTTGTATTTTCAGTAGAGATAGGGTTTCGCCCTGTTGGCCAGACTGGTGCTGAACTCCTGACCTCAGGAGATCTATCCGCCTCCGCCTCCCAAAGTGCTGGGATTACAAGCGTGAGCCATGGTGCCAGGCTGCAAGACCTCATCTCTACAAAAAATTAAAAAATTAGCCCGGCTTGGTGGCACACACCTGTAGTCCCAGCTAGGCGGCTGAAGTGGGAGGATCCCTTGAGCCCAGGAATTGAAGGTTACAGGGAGCTATGGTTCAGTCACTGCACTCCAGCCTGGATGCTCATAGCAAGACTGTCCAAAAAAAAAAAAAAAAAAAAAAAAGGCAAAAACTTTAAGCTGAACCTAATAATTTAGCCTCTAGACCAGGAAACAGAGATAAAGAGAAACAAGTTAAATGATACCCTAAGGAAACCAGTAAATAGAGGACATTCAAAAAAAACTGTTGTAGTCTCCTAACACTTAAGTTAGGAGAGTAAGGCAAACTAAAGAAACCAATTAACCTGGCCGGGCACAGGGGCTCACGCCTGTAATCCCAGCACTTTGGGGGGCTGAAGTGGGCAGATCACTTGAGTCAGGAGTTAGAGACCAGCCTGGCCAACAGGGTAAAACCTGTCTCTACTAAAAAAATTAGCTGGGTTTGGTGGCGGGCACCTGTAATCTCAGCTTCTCAGGAGGCTGAGGCACGAGAATTGCTTGAACCAGCGAGGTGGAGGCTGCAGTGGGCAGAGATCATGCCACTCAGCTCTAGCCTGGGAAACAGAGCAAGACTCCTTCTTAAAATAAGAAAAAGAAACACATTAACCTAATGCAACTCATAAACACTGACTGGATCCTGGTTTGGAAAGAGTAGCTACATAACACTTTTTAGACACTATTATGCTATTTGAATATAGTATATCAGACACTAGGGAATAATGTTTAGATGCATTAAGTATGATAATGGTATTGTGGTAACAATAACATCTTATGCATGATAAAGGGAAGTGTCATGTCTATAACTTTCAGACTATTGTTAAACCTAGAGGGAGAGAACACATAGGTGTTCATTGCACAGATTTTTTTTTTGAGATGGTCTGTTCCCCAGAATGGAGTGCAATGGTGCCAATTTTGGCTCACTGCAACCTCTGCCTCCCTGTTCGAGGTACTCTCCTGCCTCAGCCTCCTGAGTAGCTGAGAATCAAGGCACATGACACCACACCCAGCTAATTTTTGTATTTTCAGAAGAGACGGGGTTTCCCCATGTTGGCCAGGCTGGTCTCGAACTCCTGACCTCATGATCCACCCGTCTTGGCTTCCCAAAGTGCTGGAATAACAGGTGTAAGCCACCACGCCCAGCATGACTCCTTTTAATTAGCTGGATTTCTCTGTAAAATACACATTTTCATGCGTTGCATTTGCTTTCCAGTCATCAAGGTCAACGCAAATAAATTTTTATCTTATAAAGGAACACTTTGTGGTCTCCTGTGAATAGGTCCTTAATTATGTGTTTCAAAAGGTCTCAAAAGGCAACAAATTCAGCACAAGGAATGAGTGCATTAAGCAAAGGGAGTTCTAAATTTTAACCAACCCACTTCACTTTTTCCCTTCCCAACACACAAAGATGTGATTAACACATGAGAAATTATTATTAACACTAAGTTGACCTAAAGAGCCATAACAACATATCCCATTTACTATGTTTTAGGTTTTCCCACGAGGCCCAGAATTTGGGGGGAAATAACTCCATGTGCACACCAGCCCTCAAACCTCATTTAACAGTGATGCCTTCGAAAATGTCTTTCCCCCAAACCTCATTTAACAGTGATGCCTTCGAAAATGTCTTTCCCCCAAACCTCATTTAACAGTGATGCCTTCGAAAACAATTTTCCTTATGCTGTTTCATACATGTGGTAGAAAATAAAATTGCCAAGATATTTATTAACATGTGAGACATACAATTTGCTCAGTAAAAATAGCACATGAAAAAATATAAGCTTATATTCATAAAGAAATGAGTATGTTATTACCTTTTTCTTGCTTGCTCTGGACTATTAATTTGACATGGTTGGAACGTGCACAGCACAGTTGAGACACCACCATTTTAACACTGAATCGCTATACCATGAACTGACAGAACCCTGCGTGAAGGATGAAAAACTCATACCTCAAGTGAAGAATCACAAAGCAGCATGGAAGGGGAAAATGAACTAAATGGGCATGGGGAGTGAAGAATGGTTGAGGTTCCAGGCTCTAACTGTACATCCTTAAGTAAATTAAATTTAACTCACCGATAAAGTGAGTTAAAACAGATGAGTTTTAAGGTCCATCTCAACTCTAAATAAGATACTAGCAAAAACAAGGAATCCATCACTTCAGATCCTTATGAAACCCAGGAAAGGGTGGGGCACATTGGCTCACCTGAGGTCAACAGTTGGAAACCAGCCTGACCAACAAGGTGAAACCCCGTCTCTACTAAAAATACAAAAATTAGCTGGGTGTGGTGGCAGACACCTGTAGTCCCAGCTACTTGGGAGGCTGAGGCAGGAGAACTACTTGAAGTGGGGGGCAGGGGCGGGGGCGGCGGCTGCAGTGAGCTGAGATCGTACCATTGCACTCTAGCCTGGGCAACAGAGCGAGATTGTGTCTCAAAAAACACAAAACGCTAAAACAGCAATGGTATTAAAACTGTTCAGAATGGGACGGACACGGTGGCTCACGCCTGTAATACTAGCACTTTGGGAGGGGGAGGCAGGTGGATCACCTGAGGTCAGGAGTTTGAGACCAGCCCGACCAACATGGTGAAACCCCGTCTCAACTAAAAATACAAAAAATTAGCAGAGCGTGGTGGCAGGTGCCTGTAATCCCAGCTACTCAGGAGGCTGAGGCAGGAGAATTGCTTGAACCTGGGAGGTGGAGGTTGCAGTGAGCCGAGATTCCATCACTGCACTCCAGCCTGGGCAACAGAGCAAGACTCCATCTCCAAAATAAAACAAAACCACCACCACCAAAAAACTTGTTCAGACTGAACACAGAACTCAAGGGCATTATTATAATGCATTACAAAGAGAATTTTCTATAGCTTTGCACAAGTATCTAAATCCTATACATCCTTTTAACAGCAATTTTAATTATTGAACACATGACTTAAGTACAAAAAGAAAAGTCCAAACTGTCAGCTTTCAGTCCTCCACATTCCCCTCTTTAATATGGTATTTTGCACTATATACATTAATGAAAATTTGAAACAAAAAAGAACTTTAGTCAAACTCCCCTTCCTCCTCCAGCTTTATTGGAATAGTTTAAAATTACATTTCTATATTCTAGGACTTCAGTTGCTCTTTCCATCTGACTTTTAAAAACTGATTACAGCAAATGAAACACAGTTGTCTAAGTGATATAGTATACAAAAATAACATCTTGATTTCTGTGAAAATGCATTTCTCTGCAATTCCTGAATAGCTCCAAATTATGCTAACTCTGAGCATTGATGTTTACTCTGGGTTTTAGATTTAGTCTTTGAAAAAAATGTGTTCTAAACCTTTGCCATCACCATCTATGTGTCCAACATCAACACTGTGATGAAGTTGTTCCTGTTTAGGCTTTTATTCCGATTTCTCTCGAACAGCCATTAACACGCATGTTTATCTTTTTGTTTACTCCCACTGAACTGTATGTTCTATGTAGGGCCTGATACAGATGTTACTTGATGTTATTTAATAGCTACTGAGGTCAGACAATCCAAGGCCATCATTATACTAAAATTAAAGTTATTTATGGAAGTTCATAGACACTTCCAGAATTGGTTTTACCTCCTACATGGGAACATGTTCAACAAACCCAGGACGGGCTTACTGGTCTGACTCAACTCTTCCCATTCATCAATCCCTATTCACCAGTGGCACGGAAAGGGGGTTCTTTAACAAAGCATTATACATAACACCTCTACCAAACTAAACATAAACTTTTTTTTGTAGTTAAATGCAGAAAGTCGGTTTTTTCCACCCCTTTCCTCCTTTTACACGGCAAGTAAAGCTCACTGGCCTGGGAGTTGCCTCTATCTGCCAACCTTTGGCCAGTGAAGAGGATTCAGAGAAAATAATACAACCATCAATCAGAAAAAGGAGGGGCGACAAAGGAAAATAATTAGGCTGTAGCCTCAATTGTGCATTCCCGTGCAAGGTGCCCTGACTCGCCACAGCGGTAACAGTTGACTTCACTTGTCTTGCTGCAGTTGATGGCTACATGACCAGTTTCACCACACCTAAAAAAGAAATTAAAATACTTTTCACAATGGGCCTCAGAACAAAACTGTCTACCAAAGCAACAGTCACGATGCCGAACAAAACGCCTGATCCTTGTCTTCATGCAATTAACCCCTAAGGTTTCACAGATATGTACACAACATTTATCAAATTATATACTTTACATGTCACAAACAGGCAAAGATTTCTGGTTACATGATAAAAGATTTATGTGTATTAATTATAGAGTTTTCTATGAAGTCTCTGGAAGTTTCAAACTGTAACACTCTTATTTTTACGTATTAAAAAAATCCAGTTGTTAGGCTGGGCATGGTGGCTCAAGCCTGTAATCTCAGCACTTTGGGAGGCCGAGACGGGCGGATCACAGGGTCAGGAGATCGAGACCACCCTGGCTAACACGGTGAAACCCCGTCTCTACTAAAAAATACAAAAAACTAGCCGGGCGAGGTGGCGGGCGCCTGTAGTCCCAGCTACTCGGGAGGCCTAGGCGGGAGAATGGCGTAAACCCGGGAGGCGGAGCTTGCAGTGAGCTGAGATCCGGTCACTGCACTCCAGCCTGGGGGACAGAGCGAAACTCTGTCTCAAAAAAAAAAAAAAATCCAGTTGTGAAAACTGTCCTTGTACCATAAGCCACAGGATATCAGGGCAGAATACAGAATTATATACAGACAGACTGCCAGTTATGTATGGTGAAAATTGGTCTTATCTGGTCACAGCTAACTTTCACTGAATTTATTAAGGCCCTTCCATTTATAGCTAATTCATTTCTGGAAGAATCTCTGCAATGAGTTTTCTTCTAACAACATTCTGACACCTTACCTATAGCACTTCACTTTGGTGCAGTCTTTTTGAATGTGTCCGAATTCTCCACAAGAATAGCACTTCTGCTCATCTGCATGGTCGCAGTCACGAGCCAGATGGCCTGGTTTGCCACAGTTGTAGCAGCATTGCTCTCGCTCTCTCTTGGGCTCCTTGCAGTCCTTGGCAATGTGGCCACCTCTACCGCAGTTATAGCAGGCTTCAACAATAAGGAAAAGAAACAGACCAAGACTATAAAACCTTTACAAAGTGTTATGTTTTAAATTGTACAATATAAAACCTCAAAGGTGGAAATGCTATACGCAGTTGCATGTGCTCACCTCTCCAAACTCTAGAGGGGGATAAAAAGGAAGTGTTAAATACTTACCATCCTCCTGAAGATCACAATCCTTGGCAAGATGACCAGACTCACCACAGCGATAACAGATGTCTGGAAGAGATGAGGAAACAAACTGGAAACCTGTTTTGAGCAAAAACAAAGAGAATTTGGCTAGTCAGACCAGTCTTGATACTAACAAATACTGAAGTACTTCAAATTTTTCTATTCGACAAAATACCTCTATCCGAGGTAAAACCACCTCTGCCACGGCTTCTCATTCCACGACCACGGCCTCCACCAGTAGGACATTCCCGGGCCCAGTGGCCAGATCGTCCACACTTGAAGCACTCATTGCTGCTCATGGCTGCAGTCAGATCTTTGAAATATTAAAAGTAACAACATTAAACCACTGAAAGTTCTTTTAACTTTTATTCTCCATTAAATGTATTTTTGGAAAACTATTCTGGGGGAGAAAGCTAGCTAATATATCAGTTAAATAGCTGGGTGCAGAGGCTCAGGCCTGTAATCCCAGCACTTTGGGAGGCCAAGGTAGGTGGATCATGAGATCGAGACCATCTTGGCTAACATGGTGAAACCCCATCTCTACTAAAAATCCAAAAAGTAGCCGGGTAAGGTGGCGGGTGCCTGTAATCCCAGCTACTTTGGGAGGCTGAGGCAGGAGAATGGAGTGAACCCGGGAGGCGGAGCTTCCAGTGAGCTGAGATGGTGCCACAGGATTCCAGCCTGGGCAACAGAGTGAGACTCCATCTCAAAAAAATAAAATAATCATACAACTACATGCTTATTATAGACCTACTATAATACACACGTTAATAGTTATTGATGGAAGTGATGGAATTTACAGGGTTAGGGTCAGTGAAAATCCATTATGAGAACAAATAATTGGTAGTGGCCAGGCGCGGTGGCTCACACCTGTAATCCTAGCACTTTGGGAGGCCGAGGCAGGTGGATTATCTGAGGTCAGGAGTTTGACACCAGCCTGGCCAACATGGCGAAATTCCGTCTCTATTAAAAGTACAAAAAATAGCCGGGCATGGTGGCATGCGCCTATAATCCCAGCTACTCAGGAGGCTGAGGCAGAAGAATCACTTGAACCTGAGAGGTGGAGGTTGCAGTGAGCAGAGATCACGTCACTGCACTCCAGTCTAGGGGACAAAGTAAGACATACACACACACACACGCACACAGAAAATGGACTCTCAGAGTGAGGAGTCAGTGAAGGAAAATACTCTTAACCTTAGCACCTGATACAGTACCTAGTTATACTGCAGCACTTGCCTGGTGACTGAGATATTCCTTAGAACAGGTATGTTAAAACAAATGCAAGATACAAATTTTATCTCTAGATGGTACAACTACAGTAGGCCCTCTATATCCATGGGTTCTGCATCCATGGATTCAACCAACCTGGGAATAAAAATATTCAGTGGAAAAAAAAGTTGCATCTGTATTGAATATGCAGACTTTTCTTGCCATTATTCCCTAAACAATATGCTAACAACTACTTATTCAGCATTTACATTGTGTTAGGTATTATAAGTAATGTAGAGATGATTTTAAAGTATATAAAAAGATGTGCAAAGGTTCTAATGCAAGTAGTACACTATTTTATATCAGGGACTTGAACATAGGAGGATTTTGGTATCTGAGGGAGTTCGTGGAACCACTTATCCACAGATACCAAGAGACGACTGTATAATAAAAACACTAGGAAAATGACCATAAGTTACACCAAAGCGCTAATAATGGCACATACAGCACTGGGAAAATTTGTGTTTTGTTTTCTTTTCTTTTATTCTCCCCTTTCCAAATGTTTCTGTAATTTTCCATTTTAAACAATGCAACTTAGAATTTCATAATAAACTCCTTTAATTGGGTATCATTTTAAAATAAAAATAAAACTCCCACTAAAGCAAATGGATTTTGTACTTCTTATGTAATAATCTAAAAATAAATTGAGGCTATTCTTAAAATAGAATGAAATGGAATAGAATGGAATGAAAACAATGTAACTATATTTTCACACTTCCATATCTCAATATTTTTACTCTGAATTCCATTGTCAAACAATGGCACACAAAGTCGTATTTTAAACATCCTCTCAAACCTAAGCACAGGCATCATCATCTAGAAAAACGTATTTCCAACTGAGTAAAACTGACTGGATAATGGAATTAGCTAACCCAACCACAACACCAAAGACCCAAAAGGCAGTCAGAAAAATGGCAAGGTTCTCCACTTTCAGTAACTGTTTAACTTTTTACTAACTCTTGCCACTTGCCTACAAACATATTACCAAAAAAAATCATTTGGCTGAGTTATTGGTGCTTTCAGATGCAAAAAACATATTTCTAGTCAGAAGAAACCAGCCAGTGAAGGAGATTAAAAACAGATTTTCACAGAATTTCAAACAGTATCTGCTTTGTAATCATTCTTTCTTAACTATACTAGTATCAAGCATCTTAAATTATGTAAAGTATTTGCCAGTTTCCACCAAAGGGAAGAGTCAGGATTAAAAAAAAAAAAAAAAAAAATGAATGGCAGCCTGGGTGCAGTGGCTCACATCTGTAATCCCAGCGCTTTGGGAGGCCGAGGAAGACAGATCACCTGAGGTTGGGAGTTCGAGATCAGCCTGGCCAACATGGTGAAACCTCATCTCTACTAAACATGCAAAATTAGCCAGGCTTGGTGGCGCATGCCTATAATCCCAGCTACTCGGGAGGCTGAGGCAGGAGAATTGCTTGAACCCAGGAGGTAGAGGTGGCAGTGAGCCGAGATCACACAATTGCACTCCAACCTGGGCTACAAGAGCGAAATTCTGTCTCACACACACACACACAAAAAAAAAAAAAAAAAAAAAAGGCATATAAAATAGTCTATCTTCTCCAGTTGAGCTCATTTAACTATTGCTCTCAAGAAATTATTTACACATAAATGATTACTTTTAAAGTATAATCCAGACAATCTGCAAGGCCTGAATATTTTATAATTTGATATTTAAACAAGATACATCTTGTTTAAAATACAAAACCAGGCTGGGCGCGGTGGCTCACGCCTGTACTCCCAGCACTTTGGGAGGCCAAGACAGGTGGATCATGAGGTCAGGAGATGGAGACCATCCTGGCTAACATGGTGAAACTCCGTCTCTACTAAAAATACAAAAAAAAAAAAAAAAAAAAAAAAAAAAAATTAGCCAAGCGTGGTGGCTGGCGCCTGTAGTCCCAGTTACTCAGGAGGCTGAGGCAGGAGAATGGAGTGAACCTGGGAGGCGGAGCTTGCAGTCAGCTGAGATTGCGCCACTGCACTCCAGTCTGGGCAGCAAGACTCTGTCTCAAAAAACAAAACAAAACAAAACAAAACAAGGCTGGGCACAGTGGCTCACACCTGTAATCCCAGCACTTTGGACGCCAAGGCAAGAGGATCACCTGAGGTCAAGAGTTTGAGATCAGTCTGAACAACACAGTAAAACTCCATCTCTACTAAAAATACAAGATTAGGCCAGACGCGGTGGCTCACGCTTGTAAGCCCAGCACTTTGGGAGGCAGGTGGATCGTGAGGTCAGGAGATCAAGACCATCCTGGCCAGCATGGTGAAACCCCAACTCTACTAAAATAAAAAAATTAGCCGGGTGTGGCGGTGCGCACCTGTAGTCCGAGCTACTTGAGAGAGGCTGAGGCAGGAGAATCGCCTGAACCTGGGAGGCGGAGGTTGCAGTGAGCTGAGATCGGGCCACTGCGCTCCAGCCTGGGCGACAGAACGAGACTCCGTCTCAAAAAACAAAAATGTTCTGTAAAAAAGATACGCACCTCAGTGGCAAAGGCAGAACTTTGCACACTAGAACAAAAGTTTTACATGTTTTGCCTTTTTTTTTTTTGTGACGGAGTCTCGCTCTGTCACCAGGCTGGAATATGGTGGCACAATCTTGGCTCACTGCAACCTTAACCTCCCGGGTTCAAGCAATTCCCCTGCCTCAGCCTCCGCATAGCTGGGACTACAGGCGTGCACCACTATGCCCAGCTAATTTTTTGTATTTTAGTAGAGACAAGTTTCACCATGTTGGCCAGGATGGTCTTGACCTCCTGACCTCGTGATCTGCCTGCCTTGGTCTCCTGAAGTGCTGGGATTACAGGCGTGAGCCACTGCGCCCAGCCTGTTTTGCCGCTTTTAGTCACATATAATTTTACTAGAGTAAATTAATGCTAATAAAGAAAACAAAAACAAAACACTAAGCCTTAAAAGGGAAGAAAAACATTAATAGCCTTCAAACATCATCAATATGACATGCTTTTTAAAGAGGTCTTTCAGTGTCCTTAGGTACTATGTACGCAATCTGTCCTCTCCTCCCTTTGGCCAACCCTATCAGAGTGAATCAGGTGGTCTACAGTTTCACTGGTAACTGGTCCCTTGTGATAGGCTTGTCTCTTTAACATTATTGGCCGGGCGTGGTGGCTCACGCCTATAATCCCAGCACTTTGGGAGGCCGAGGCGGGCGGATCACGAGGTCAGGAGATCGAGACCAGCCTGGCTAACATGGTGAAACCCCGTCTCTACTTTAAAAATACAAAAAACTAGCCAGGCGAGGTGGCGGCGCCTGTAGTCCCAGCTACTAGGGAGGCTGAGGCAGGAGAATGGCGTGAACCCGGGAGGCGGAGCTTGCAGTGAGCTGAGATCTGGCCACTGCGCTCCAGCCTGGGCGACAGAGCGAGACTCCATCTCAAAAAAAAAAAAAAAAAAAACACCCAACAACAACATTATTAAACTAACTGCTTTCCACAATGTTTTAGACTCACACTACTTATATTAGGCAGCAGGTCCCGATCCTAGCACTCATCTCATATGAGTGTATTTAGTTTAAAGGTCTTTACAGAATTCCATGATATTCCTTAGGAAAACTAAGGTAAGGTAAGACAGCTGAGAATCATGGCTCCATGAGTCTGTCTCATTGCCTATGACTGCTCCTGGCTGGATTCTCACTGCACTGTCCTGGTCTCCCCTGCTCCTTTTCCACCTGTCACAACTTTTTCCAATCTTCGTGGGCCAACTCAAATGCCAACTCTATAAAAGAATCTGACTACATCTCCCAGCCTGGAACTATCCTTCCTATTAAGTCCCAGGACACTCTGTTAATATCTGTCTAATGGCAGTACCACATTGCCTTGTATCATATTCCTTGAAGGTAGAGACCAAGTAATTAACCTTTGAATCATCGAACATCCCATACAGTTATCCTTTTAGTAGCCATCATGTAACTCAGTATTTTAATTAATTTTTTTTGGGGGGGGCAGGGGTCTTTAGTAATTTGGTGAATGAAACTACTGACCCAATCCAATCTAATCAAGTACTAACAACAATGCATCTAAATTACTGCTATCAGTCACCAGAGTTACTGCACCATTAATTTAAAGTAATGATGTATTCTCAATTTGGTATTCACTAAGGACTGACTACAGTCACTCTCTGAAGCTCTCAGCTTTCTGAAACCATAGGTAAGATTCTGCCCAAATGAATTTAGGATCCACAACTTTCAGCTTCTGACAGGGATCAGGGCCAACCACTCAAAGGACATTTCCAATGTAACTTTTTTACAAATCCAGTAACAGAAGTATCTTCTACTTGTAATTGTTATTTTTGGGATTCCAGTCTATAATAAAGTAAAGACTAGAAAATATCAAAGGAAGAAAACTGCTGAATCATAAAACCATGAAAATTATATTTTTTTCAGATTATCTAACACCATCCCCACGTGTGGCTAGGAAATTTACACCCAAGACAACTAAAAAAGCCAGCAGCCAGACCAGAACCTCTAATTTGTCATCCAGGTTCTATTAGTCCAAGAATTCATAATCAATTAGACTTCAGTACTATTTTATGCAATGCTACAAAACATACATACTAACTTCAATAAAAAATAAAATGTTTTTCACTTTTGTCAGGCAGCTGGAAAACACTTATTTTCTTCCTTTTGCTAAAAACCACTAATATAAGGGACCAGTTACTAAAGGTTCCTTGGGTTTGTTTTCTCTGGAAAAAAATTTTCATGAAACCTGATATATGTATACTGCACTGATGTAGCCTGCCTGACACCGTAAGAGATTTTGGAACCACACTCAACCTGGGTTAATCACTTAACCCAGTTTAACTACTTGCTGTGTTACCTCAAAGACATCTGACTACCCATCTCTGTCTTACTTGTAAAAGGGAAATAATAAAACTGATGTGTGGTAAGAATTGTTACACAGTACCTTGTGCTTAATATATATTCAATTTAATAACCAAAGTTTTTGTCTTCTAGGTACATATTCTTTCCACTTTTGCCAATTACCTTAGACTGCTTACAGACAGTAGACAGAACTCAGTCCAATGTCTATTACATAGCAGGTTTAGAGTGAGACTAACTGCTTCTACTTGTTTCCCATCTTACAGTCTATTTCCTGAATGGAATGGAAAAGAGATTAAGAGGAGAAAAACTGGTGATTTCCAAATCAGTTCACATTTTCAACTACCAGACATCAAGGTATTTGTCCTAAGTTTCAATTTTTGTGTATCAAATTTTTATGATACAAACCACTTTAAAGGGTGGCAGGAGCACAGGGCATGCGAGGCAAGAGAAGAAATGACTAAGACAGTCAACAGAAGGTCTGGACCAGGCCGGGTGGCCCACGCCTGTAATCCCAGCATCTTGGGAGGCCAAGGCAGATGGATCACCTGAGGTCAGGAGTTTGAGACCAGCTGGCCAACATGGTGAAACCCTGTCTCTACTAAAAATACAAAAATTAGCTGGACGTTGTGGCGTGTGCCTGTAATCCCTACTATTCAGGAGGCTGACGCACAGGAATTGTTTGAACCCAGGAGGCAAAGTTTGCATTGAGCCCAGATCGCACCACTGCACTCCAGCTGGGTGAGAGTGAGAGTCCGTCTCCAAAAAAAAAAAAAAAAAAAAAAAAAAAGGTCTGACAAGACTGACGGATTCACTGAGGAGCCATGTATGCTAAACTAAGAGGGGTAACTATTTTTAAAATTTTGAACTTA
Organism: Macaca mulatta; assembly: GCF_049350105.2. Classification (NCBI taxonomy): domain Eukaryota; kingdom Metazoa; phylum Chordata; class Mammalia; order Primates; family Cercopithecidae; genus Macaca; species Macaca mulatta. The sequence goes on along the minus strand of NC_133407.1, from coordinate 154,787,653 downwards.
TCTTGGAATTAAAGAAACCACAAATGGTTACTAAATTTGTCTTCCTTAACGTAATTTTACCATACTATTAAGAACAAATCTAGTAAACTACTAAAATCTAATAGTATGTGGTCAAGACTAACAATCAGGGTTCTAATAAATAGAATGATCATAACTCGGTCCTACAAAATACATTTAAAATAAAGTAGCAACAGGAAAGTTGGAGATAAAAATGACACTAGCAAAGAAGGGTATGATTCTGGCTATCTTTATTACTTTATATGGTTTTCCTAACACTGCTGTACACATTCACATTTGTATATATCCTTACTTTTTGCAAGCTCAGGGTTATCCCTGACTCATTCATGTTGTTCACTTAATTCCATTTAGACCATATTGGAGCTTTTGCCCTCTGAATGTATATATGCATTATTATGCTCCATTAAGTCAGTTTGGTGTTTCAACATGGTAGTAAAACACTTCAGACTTTTTTTTTTTTTTTTGAGACACAGTCTCACTCTGTTGCCCACGCTGGAGTGCAGTGGCGTGATCTCGGCTCATTGCAAGCTCCACCTCCCAGGTTCACTCCAATCTCCTGCCTCAGCTTCCCCAGTAGCTGGGACTACAGGTGCCCGCTACCACGCCTGGCTACCTTTTTTTTTTTTTTTTGTATTTTTAGTACAGACAGGGTTTCACCGTGTTAGCCAGGATGGTCTCAATCTCCTGACCTCATGATCCACCTGCCTCGGCCTCCCAAAGTGCTGGGCTTACAGGCGTGAGCCACCGCACCCCACAGGGCAAGGGCTGCAGTGAGCTGAGATACCACCACAACAAAAGCAAAACTCCGCCTAAAAAAAAAAAAGCAATGAAAGGAAGCAATATACATTCTGTATTACCCGCATTCTAGCCAGAATAATGGAAAACAGAATACTTACCCGGGAGCAATTCTATATTTTTATCCTGGTTCCTGCATTTACTGCCTGACCTTGGTTAATTATATCCATTTCTGCCTGCCCTGAATTCTTGAAGGGTTTTAATTAATAGCTGGGTATCTATGAGTCAGGCATTAGTAAACATATCTATAATCTTACAACCTTACAAGTTATGTCTTCTTGCTCCATTTTAATGACAAACTCAAGATCTGACATTGGCTGGGTGCAATGCCTCATGCCTGTCATCCCAGCACTTTGGGAGGCCGAGGTGGGCGGATCACAAGGTCAAGAGATATAAGACTATCCTGGCTAACACGGTGAAACCCCATTTCTACTAAAAATACAAAAAATTAGCTGGGCGTGGTGGCAGGCAACTGTAGACCCAGCTACTCAGGAGGCTGAGACAGGAGAATGGTGTGAACCCAGGAGGCGGAGGTTGCCTGGGCGACAGTGCGAGACTCCATCTCAAAAAGATAAAAAATAAGAAAATCTGACACCAAGTGACTTACCCAAAGCCACACAGCTAGAAAGTACTACAATCAGGATTTCAAGAGTCTCGCTCTAAATCCTCTGCAAAGGCTTTGGTTAAGACTTGAGGCCGGGCACAGTGGCTCATGCCTGTAATCCCAGCATTCTGGGAGGCCAAGGCGAAAAGATCACTTGAGGTCGGCGGCCTAGCCAAAATGGTGAAATCCTGTCTCCACTAAAAATACAAAAATTAGCTGGCCATCGTGGTGCGTGCCTATAATCTCAGCTATTCAGGAGAGTGAGGCAAGAGAATCACTTGAACCCAGGAGGTGGAGGTTGCAGTGAGCTGAGATCATGCCATTTGCACTCCAGTGTGGATGACGGAGCAAGACTCCATCTCCAAAAAACCTAAAAACACAAAAATTAGCCGGGCGTGGTGGCACATGCCTATGGTCCCAGCTACTCAGGAGGCTGAGGCAGGAGAATGGCTTGAACCCAGGAGGCAGAGCTTGCAGTGAGCTGAGATCCTGCCATTGTATTCCAGCCTGGGTGACAGAGCAAGACTCCATCTCAAGAAAAAAAAAAAAAAAAATAAGTGGTAAAGTACGCAAAAATGCTATGATAATATATGACAAAAATGCTATTGTGTAATATTTTTAAAGTAGGGAATTATACCAATTCACTCCTTTCTTCAAAATATTACATCAAAGTATTACTACTATATATCTAGTAACTTAAAAAAAGCCACACATTTGAATTGTAATGCTGTATTCATTCTGTATTTCTCTTTAGATAAAAACCAAAGTAAAACTAGAACTGATAGCTTTAAAAAAAAATCTACAGTCATAATTACTTTTAATTCATTCACACAGGTTTCTCGAATCTTAAGACAGGTTTTTTTGTTGTTGTTGTTGTTGTTTTTGTTTTTTTTTTTGAGACGGAGTCTCCCTCTGTCGCCCAGGCTGGAGTGCAGTGGCCGGATCTCAGCTCACTGCAAGCTCCGCCTCCCAGGTTTATGCCATTCTCCTGCCTCAGCCTCCCGAGTAGCTGGGACTACAGGCGCCCGCCACCTCGCCCGGCTAGTTTTTTGTATTTTTTACTAGAGATGGGGTTTCACCGTGCTAGCCAGGATGGTCTCGATCTCCTGACCTCGTGATCCGCCCGTCTCGGCCTCCCAAAGTGCTGGGATTACAGGCGTGAGCCACCGCGCCCGGCCAAGACAGGTATTTTCTTTAACTTCATGGCAGAACTTAGGAGTCTCACCAAACACACAAACACTGGCAACTTGATTCACTAGTTAACACCTCATTTGTATTTACAGGTGATCACTGTAGCACTCATATTCCTAATTAACAAAATCCTTCTAATTACAACTTGAAATTTGGTGGCCTCAAGTTCTCACTTTATTATCCCAGTAGTTTTAAACATGAAAATGCTGCATAGCTTACTGCAATCACTTAATAGCATTCCCTTGCTGCAGCAGCATCTGACACTGCCAGAATAGGAGTTCTATTAAGTGAGAAAGAGCGTTCTCCACGTAGCAGGTCAGGATGCCTTGGCATCATTCTTCTCACTCTCTACTTACTGTCAAGAGGCTAGGAAGAGAAAAAAGAACTATTTTTTTTTTTTAATTTTTCATTCCTGCAAGGAAAAAAAAGCAAAACCTCTCTGTGGTCAAATCTTCAGCCAACAGAAAAATCATTCCAATTAGTCCAATGGTGGTGTCATTGCTTTTAGGCACCAGTTTGGTACTATCCCATATACATGCCACATATTTTTATTGAACTTTAAAAGACAAGTAGAATTATCGACCAGGCACAGTGGCTCAGGCCTTGTAATCCCAGCACTTTGGGAGGCCAAGGCGGGTGGATTACCTGAGGTCAGGAGATGGAGACCAGCCTGGCCAACATGGTGAAACCCCATCTCTACCAAAAAAAAAAAAAAAAAAAAATACAAAAATTAGCCGGGCATGGTGGCATACGCCTGTAATCCCAGCTACTCGGGAGGCTGAGGCAGGAGAATTGCTTAAGCCCGGGAGACGGAGGTTGCAGTGAGCCAAGATTGTGCCACTGCACTCCAGCCTGGCCAACAGAGAAAGACTCTCAAAAGAGACAAGTAGAATTGTTACAGATCATATAACAAAACACATTTATACTTCAAAAAAGACATCTCCCTGCCTGTTCCAGATGTTCAAATGCCAGTTTAAGAAAAACCCGGCCGGGTACGGTGGCTCACGCCTGTAATCTTAGCACTCTGGGAGGCGGATCACAAGGTCAGAAGTTCGAGACCAGCCTGGCCAACATGGTGAAACCCCGTCTCTACTAAAAATACAAAACTTAGCTGGGCGTGGTGGTGGGCGCCTGTAATCCCAGCTACTGGGGAGCTGGGGAGGCAAGAGAATCGCTTGAATTCGCGAGGCGGAGGCTGCAGTGAGCTGAGATCAGGCCACTGCACTCCAGCCTGGGTGACAGTGTGAGACTCCGTCTCAAAAAAAAAAAGAAAAAGAAAAAAAGAAAAACCCTGGTCTTCCACTGATTTGGTTCAAAATATTTTACAGACTGCATCACCTGTTTGAAATACATTACCTTTACTGTTACCAATATGAAAAAGTGGACCTTTAGTTCCTCAGAAAAACAAACTGTTACTTTTTTAAAGGAAAACTGTTATCAAGAGATGAAATCTGAAAAACTTAAGTCTTTAATTCTACCCTTGGGAATGTAATAAATTATTCCTTTTATATTCCAATACACAAAGAGCTCTTGTAGACAAAAATCAGGCTGCTCAAACTAAAAACAGCATGTACCTAGGATCCTGGCAGTTTACAGGTGTTTGATTATCCTTAACCAAAGTAACTCATTAGAAGCATTTAAAACTATGTAGGAGGGGGGAGGGGGAAGCCCAGGAGATAAGAGGTACATTTCGTATCTTTTTGAAACCCTCAAAGCTCTACACTCGTTATACTGCTTGAGCAAACAACATAAAATTGCTAATTTAAATTCGAATGGAAATAGTAACTGGTTACCTTTCACTCCAAAATTGGGTCAAACAATAGGAAAGGGGGAAAAAAATCTACTTTTAAAATTTTAATTTAAAAGCAAGATGGGGATATTCATTAGACCTCCTTCACTTTGAAAAGGACAAAAAACGAGTTCAGTTTTGGTTTCTCTTACCTCTTCTGAGTCCTTCTGAATAATGCCTGAAACACACTAGCTGAAATCACAGACGATTACTGAGCAATGTTCTCTTTTCACAAGACCCCCAAGACCAGAAGCAGTTACTTCCTTTGGAAGTGCCCTGTGGCTGAGGCCATGTGGTTAACATGTGGGAACAAGCACAAGCCTTACCCATAATAAAATCAACACCTAAACCCAAATGTGGACCATTATGCCATTCTAAAATAGGTTCTCACGATATGGAAAAATCTAGATGGAGGGGGGCTAGTTGAATTTCGTGTCTCGTTTGTAATTACATCTGTTTCATTAATCCAAGAAATGATGCAGACTACCGCCCGCTGCTGTGGTTTTGGAGCTTTGACAAATTCGTGTTTTTTCTGGTAATGGCACTTTTAAAGGATCCCAGCAACTTAAATCGTGTTGACTCAGGGAAAGTGAGCCCCATCAGCCTCTTTTCGAATGGTAATATAAAACAAGCAACTTAGTATTTAAATGATAAAAATTCAAGAACCGGGAAACTATCAACTACGGGGAGTATAAACACTAAAGGCTCCCAAGTCTTCCAGCAGTGTCTCGCCACCCCAAACACAAGGGCTCCTTCAAGAATCCTTTTTTTTTTTTTTTTTTTTTTTAAAGACGGAGTCTCGCTGTTGCCCAGGCTGTAGTGGCGCTATCTCGGCTCATCACAACCTCCGCCTCCCGGGTTCACGCGATTTTCCTGTCTCAGCCTCCCGAGTAGCTGGGATTACAGAAGCCCGCCACCATGCCCGGCTAATTTTTGTGTTTTTAGTAGAGACAGAGTTTCACCATGTTGACCAGGCTGGTCTCGAACTCCTGACCTCGTGATCCGCCCGCCTCGGCCTCCCAAAGCGCTGGGATTACAGGCGTGAGCCACCGCGCCCGGCCTAAAAACCCTTTTCTAAGGCCACCAAAACCCTTGGCACATGGCCCGCCAGGCGCACGACCCCAGCACATGGCCGGCACGACTATACCCACCCCATCCCCCCTTCGTCGGAGCCTTTCCCCACCACACGGACTCCTTCCAGTGAGTTCCCGCCAAATCCACTCTCGACCCCTCATTCCGCGACCCTTGAAGCGTCAGGGCCTCGGCCCCAAGGGCGCACGGGCAGGCCTCCTCTGCGGCCTGGGGTGCGGCCCTGGCGCCGAGAGACCCGCATGCTCGGCGACCCAGCTTTTCAGGACGAAGAAAGGACAAGAGTGTCGTCCGACAGCGGTGCGCCAGAAACCCGGGTCCGAGGCGGCGGCGGCAGCAGCCGAGCTTCCCGCCTGACGCAGCAGCGGCGCAGGCCAAAGTGCCGCCGCCATCGCCGCCTCGCCGCTCCCTACCCTCTCTGTCCGCCACAGACCCGGCCCGCACTGCGGCTCCCTCAGTGTCGGCCCCCTCCCCCAGCCCTCACCTTCCGCGTCGGAGCGGACCCGCAGCGGCGGAGACTCGGACGCAGGCCTGGGGAAGACGGCTCGCAAGGTAGAGGCTGTTTATTTTGAGGGTCCTTGCCTGCGCCACACGCGGGTCTGCACACGGCCCCACATACGCCGCTGCGCACGGCTCTCCTCCGCCTCGCCCACGCGGCCAATCAGCGCGCGGGGTTCGGTAGTCCAATCAGTGTCGCCCGTGGGAGGGCCGCCCATCCAGAGCGCGGCGCGGGGCGGGGCGAGTGCTTCTGCGCGCCGCGGCCTTACCCGCTGTGCCCCGGGCGCGGCCTTTCCCGCCGGGATCCAGGTCCCGATGCTTCTCGGGCGGTTCCCAGCTGGGTCCGGGCCCGGCCGGACTGGGTGGAAATCTGGCTGACCTTGGTGGTCTGTCTTGTCAGCTGGAGCAAAGGGATGCCAGGGGACGGGTCTCGGTGCAGTGACTGCGATTAGCTTGGGGCCGCAGAAAGTTTCTCCCCCTCTCGGGCTCCTGCCAGCCCCTGGGCTTTCAGAGCCAGGCCCGATTTCCAGATAACATTTAAGTTTGCAGAAAAGGGGATGCCAGGTCACGGTCGTCACGGCTGTGGGATGTAGGCTGAGATTTGTATTGATTTTGTGAGCCGGGGAAGGCCTTGCTCCTTTCTCCGCCAGGACTGATGTATCTTCCCAAGATGAAAGTGCCTTGTAAGGGCGAGGGGCCTTCCTGGGAAGGTCATGAGCATGGAAGGGAGTGGGACCCAGAGTGTGACGTTTAGCACGTTTGTGAGTGACATCCCCCTGGAGGGCCAGGAGAACCTTTTGACCTGGTCTGTCATATTCAGGAATAGACTTCAGTTTAGATACGGTATTTTCTCCAAAAGAGATTTGTGTATATAGCCCTAGATAGTCTTGTCAAGATTAAACCCAATTTAAATTGTTAACTGTAAACTATAATTTAGAATTTTGTGTCTCATCCTAGAATGGCTTTATTCGAAACAAAAAAAAAAGGGAAGAGTCCCAAGTTTAATCTCAGAGAAACCTCCAAGTTCAATACTATGATTTCTTTTTCTTTTTCTTTTTTTTAAGAGTGGGGTCTTGCTCTGTCGCTGGCATTACAGGCATGGGCCACCACTCCCTAATCCCAGTGCTATGATTTTTGAAATCATGTTCGTGAGAAGGCAGAGCACCTGTGCTGAGAATCAGGCATTAAACCTGGGTTCAAATCATTAGTGCTTAATCATTGTAAAGCAGGAGATTGTGTTCAACATAGCAATTATCAGAGAATGAATGCATAACTTTAAGGACCAATGATATTTTAAACTTTTTTTTTTTTTGAGAACGGAGGCTCGCTCCGTCGCCCAGGCAGGAGTGTAATGGCACGATCTCGGCTCACTGCAACCTCCACCTCCCGGATTCAAGAGATTCTCCTGCCTCAGCCTCCAGAGTAGCTGGGATTACAGGCATGCGCCACCACGCCCAGCTAATTTTGTATTTTTAGTAGAAGCGGAGTTTCTCCATGTTGGTCAGGTTGGTCTCAAACTCCCGACCTCAGGTGATCCGCCCACCCAAAGAGGTGGTCAGCCTCCCTAACTGCTGGGATTACAGGCATGAGTCAATGCGCCTGGCTGAACTTTTTAAATTTATCTATTACTATTTTTTGAGACCGAGTCTCCCTATGTCTCCCAGGCTGGAGTGCGATCTCAGCTCATTGCAACCTCCACCTCCCATGTTCGACCAATTCTGCCTCAGCCTCCTGAGTAGCTGCAATTACAGGCGCCCTCCACCACGCCTGGCTAATTTTTGTATTTTTAGTAGAGATAGGGTTTCACCATGTTGGCCAGGCTTGTCTTGAACTCCTGGCCTCAAGCGGTACTAGGCCAAAGTGAAAGGATTACAGGTGTGAGCTACCGCACCCAGCCTTAAACATTTTTTTAATTGAAGCAACCTAAGGTAAAAATTTTTTAACCAAATTTAACCAAATCCCAATCAGATTGAATACATGCCTAGCAGCTTATGTCTTGTGCTAAAACACGATATATTATCTGCCAATAAAAAACAGTATTTTGTATTTATGTAGTTTTATTACCAAGAGGCTTACTCAGCTTTATAGATGTCCCCTCTGTAATCTGATTAACCTTCATAGTATCTTGAGGTAATGTGTAGTGTAGCAATCAGACACTTAGGTAGTGACTTCCTGAGCTCTAACAATGAGTCAATATAATGCAAGAGGCTGTGTATGAAGTCCAACCTGGGTGTGTCCACACCACACCAGGAGGACAAGTTAAAATTACCGTAGGACCAAAAATTAGTATTTTCTGACTTATTTTTGTTTACCATTCCAACCATGGTACTCTATAAAATGTTTGCTGTTCATTATAGACCCATGAATGGAATATTCCTAATATTTAAAACAAAAATTTTAACAGCTATAGAAAATGAAAGTAAGTGTGAGACAGAGATACTGGACATAATGTTCTATAGGTTTTAAAAGACTTAAGTAGAAGAAATGGAAACATAATGTCTTTACTTCTTGGCAGTGGAGTAGTAACAGCTAATGGCTCTTTCTACCTGGCGTGCAGCTTTCTGTAATGACTATTATTAATAGAGCCAGGCAGATCGTTAGGCACCATGACTATCTCCAGAAAAGGTGTATGGTGGAATTTAACAACAATGGCTTGTATTGCCTGGATATGCCCTTTGGTACACCTATTTTACTAGAGATGCTTGAAAATAGGAAAAAGCTCACTCAAAAGATAAGCTGCCAGTGGGACTTGAAGAGGCTCCCATTACATTCGTCTTCCCTGGAGATGTTTTATTCCCCTCCTCTCCTCCAGTGTTCAGTCTCATACTCAGCATTGCAAGGGTTACAAAGGTGACTAGTTAAGACAGAGTTTGCCCTTGAAGAACTTGCAGGATAACAAGGGCCATAAGAAAGTATTAAGTGTCGGCCAGGTTCGGTGGCTCACGCCTGTAATCCAGCACTTTGGGAGGCCGAGGCGGACGGATCACGAGGTCAGGAGATCGAGACCATCCTGGCTAAGACGGTGAAACCCCGTCTCTACTAAAAATACAAAAAACTTCCCAGCACTGGCCGGGTGCGGTGGCTCATGGCTGTAATCCCAGCACTTTGGGAGGCCGAGGCAGGCGGATCACGAGGTCAACAGATCAAGACCATCCTGGCTAACACAGTGAAATCCCGTCTCTACTAAAAATACAAAAAATTAGCCGGTCGTGGTGGCGGGCACCCATAGTCCCAGCTACTCGAGCGGTTGAGGCAGGAGAATCACTTGAACCAGAGAGGCAGAGCTTGAAGTGAGCCGAGATCGGGCCACTGCACTCCAGCCTGGGCAACAGAGTGAGACTCAGTCTCCAAAAAAGAAAAGAGAAAAGAAAAAAAACCAAAAAAATTCCCAGCACTTGGGAGGTGGAGGTAGGTGGATCACCTGAGGTCTACTAATAGCCAAGTGTGGTGGTGGGCACCTGTAATCCCAGCTACTCAAGAAGCTGAGGCAGGAGAATTGCTTGCACCTGGGAGGTGGAGGTTGCAGTGAGCCAAAATTGGGCCACTGCACTTCAGCCTGCGCGAAAGAGGGAGACGCCATCTCAAAAAAAAAAAAAAAGAAAAAAGTCTGGGCGCAGTGTCTCACGCCTGTAATCCCAGCACTTTGGGAGGCCAAGGCGGGCGGATCACGAGGTAAGGAGATCGAGACCATCCTGGCTAACATGGTGAAACCCCATCTCTACTAAAAATACAAAAAACTAGCCTTAAGTGTCCTGAGAGAAGACCAGCTAAAATGCTATGATTCAGCATCATTCCTAAAATGGGTACCAGTTGAGCAGCAATACCTGGCAACTCTTAATTTCTGCTTAAATGCCCAACTGCTTAGTACATGCTCTTAAATTGAGGGGATAGGTGATATATAAACCCATGTCTTGTCCCTGCCAGCAAGGAAATGGTGCTCTGTGACTTTACTTGGAAAGTATGTAACTAAGACTGAGGAGAATAAATTGGTGTTTTCACCTCTCATATTTGCTTCTGAAGCAGAAAGTTTACTAAGCTAAATCCTGAACTAGGAATTAGTAATACTAGTAATAGCTAATTGTTAATATAGATACAGCTCTTATAACAGTTTCTGGCATAATTACTATTCAAATATTATTTCTTATTCTTATTTATTGGGTGCTTACTATATGCCAGGCAATGTTTTTAACCTCTTTATGAGTTTTCACAAACACCCTAGAAGTACTTGTATTATCCCCATGAGGAAACAGGTACAGAGAGTTTAAGTAATCTGCTCAAGGTCAGAAAGTGAACAAATGACAGGTCAAGCTTCAAACACAGCCCATGTGCTTGAACAGTGCTACTGGCCTCCCAGTAGTTACTGAGGCCTACTCCTATAAAATTCCATTGACTCTCTAAAGTGATGGTGTAGGGAATGCTAACTGATGATAAAGAAAATATGAAACACTGACCAAGCATTTAGTGAGCATTTTATAAGTTAGTTGGCTTCCTCCTCTGTGACCTTAAATTGAAACTCTCTACTGCAAACTAACTGGTTAGAGAAAAATTGTATTTGCAAATAGTTTTAAAAGTTTCAAAGTAGGCCAGGCGCGATGGCTCATGCCTGTAATCTCAGTACTTTGGGAGGCTGAGGCGGGTGGATCACAAGATCAGGAGATCAAGACCATCCTGGCTAACAAGGTGAAACCCTGACTCTACTAATAATACAAAAAATGACCCTCGTGGTGGCGGGTGCCTGTAGTCCCAGCTACTCGGGAGGCTGAGGCAGGAGAATGGCGTGAACCCGGAAGGCAGAGCTTGCAGTGAGCCGAGATGGCGCCACTGCACTCCAACCTGGGCTACAGAGCGAGACTCCATCTCAAAAGAAAAAAAAAGTTTCAAAGTAAAAGTTTCAAAGTAAAACCACCCATTCTTTTTCTTTTTCTTTGTATAAAGGAAAGGAATAAAGAAGGACTACTCCATAAGCAGAGCAGCCTCTTTTTTTCCTTAAAAGAAAAATAGCTGGCCAGGTGCAGTGGCTCACGCCTGTAATTCCAACACTTTGAGAGGCTGCGGCAGGTAGATTGCTTGAGCTCAGGAGTTTGAGACCAGCCTGGGTAACATAGTGAAACCCTGCCTCTACCAAAAATACAGAAAATTAGCCAGACGTGGTGGCGCCTGCCTGTAGTCCCAGCTACTCAGGAAGCTGAGGTGGGAGAATCACCTGAGCCCAGGGTGGAGGTTAAAGTGAGCCGAGATAGTACCACTGAGCTCCAAACTGGGTGACAGAGTGAGATCCCATCTCAAAAAAAAGAAAAAAGAAAGAAAAGAAAAAAAAGAAAAGAAGCTGCATTAATTTTTTTTAAAAAGTAATTTTATATCAAGTATCTACATAATTTAATTAAACTTGGAACTAAGTAATAGGTACCAAAATAATGGAGTTTTTTGGTATGGTTAATTAATTGATTTATGTATTTATTTATGTCTTGCTCTGTTATCCAGGCTGAAGTGCACTGGTGCAACCTCAGCTCACTGCAACCTCTGCTGCCTGCTCAAGTGATTCTCCTGCCTTAGCCTCCGGAGTAGCTGGGATTACAGGTACCCACCACCACGCCTGGCTAACTTTTTTATTTTTATTTTTTGAGACGAGGTCTCACATTGTTGCCCGGGCTGGAGTGCAATGGTGCAATCCTGGCTCACTGCAACCTCCACCTCCCGGGTGTGTGTGTGTGTATGTATATATATATATATATATTTTTTTTTTTTTTTTAATGGAGTCTCACTCTGTCGCCAGGCTGGAGTGCAGTGGTGCCATTTCGACTCACTGCAAGCTCTGACTCCCGGGTTCAAGCCATTCTCCTGCCTCAGCCTCCCTCCCGAGTAGCTGGGATTATAGGCATGTGCCACCACACCCACCTAATTTTTGTATTTTTAGTAGAGACAGGGTTTCACCACGTATTGTTTTTTGTATTTTTAGTAGAGACGAGGTTTCACTATGTTGGTCAGGCTGGTCTCAAACTCCTGACCTCAGGTGGTCCGCCCACCTCGGCCTCCCAAAGTGCTGGGATTACAGGTGTGAGCCACCACACCCAGCCATAATTTTTGTATTTTTAGTAAAGACAGGGTTTCACCATGTTGGCCAGGCTGGTCTTAAACTCCTGAACTCAAGTGGTCCATCCTCCTCCACCTTCCAAAGTTCTGGGATTATAGGCATAAGCCACCGTGCCCAGCCTCATTTAACTCTTAACAAAAGCCTCTGTGGCCTGGCACCAGTGGCTCACACCTGTAATCACAGCACTTTGGGAGGCTGCGACGGGCGGATCATGAGGTCAGGAGTTCGAGACCAACCTAACCAACATGGTGAAACCTGTCGCTACTAAAAATACAAAAAAATTAGTTGGGTGTGGTGGCACACACTTGCAGTCCCAGCTACTCGGGAGGCCGAGACAGGAGAATCATTTGAACCTGGGAGGCAGAGGTTGCAGTGAGCCAAGATCATGCCACTGCTCTTCAGCCTGGGTAACAGAGCGAGACTGTCTCAAAAAAAAAAAAAAAAAAAAAAAAATGAACCAGGCATGGTAGTGCACGCCTGTAATCCCAGCTACTTGGGAGGCTGAGGCAGGAGAATTGCTTGAACCCACGAGGCGGAGTTCGCAGCGAGGCGAGATCGTGCTATTGCATTCCAGCCTGGGCAACAGAGCAAGACTCCATTTCAAGAAAAAAAAAACCAAACAAACAAAAACCAAAACCTCTGCAAAGGGTTTAGAGTCAGACTCTTGAAATCCTGATTCTAGTACTTTCTAGCTATGTGTCTAGAGTTTGAGACTAGCCTGGCCAACATGGTGAAACCCCATCTCTATTAAAAATAAAAAAATTAGCCAGCTGTGGCCGGTGCCTGTAATCCCAGCTACTCAGAAGGCTAAGGCAGGAGAATCAGAGCGGGGGGTTGCAGTGAGCTGAGATCGCTCCATTGCACTCCAGCCTGGGAGACAAGAACGAGACTCCGTCTCAAAAATAATAATAATAATAACAAATTTGTAAAGATTAAATTGAAAAGGAACTACTATATAAATTGGTGAATTAGAATCTAACATCCAGAAAAGTATTTAGTCTAATCTCAGATATTTAGCCTAATCTATTCATTTTAAATGAGAAAAGGAGACCTCTAAAGAGTTGCACAGAGTTCCTACAAATTCCAAAAAGAGCAGATGTTTTGAACATGATCTAAACTAGGGTGCCAGCCACATCTCATAAGGGGCTTAATGCCTGATTAATGCAATTAATTGCAGTGATGATAAGAAAAGGAGAGCCCAGGTTTTATATTACCTATTTGTTCATTGAGTCTCTAGCCCCTTCGGAAATTAACACAAATGGCCATTCTAGTTTATAAATTAGTCACTCGTGAGTTTGGCAAATAAATACCTCAGTAGTTTTCAATCTTGAGAAATGTGCTCAGACCTCAATTTATGAAATATTAACTTAGACTCTAAATTTTTATACTATAAAAATATCTTTCAATTATTAATTGTAACTACAAAAGAAAACATTTGTGTTTATACTTGGCCAAAGAATGGCTTTTATATAATTAAAATATTGCAGATATAGGCTGGGTGCGGTGACTCACGCCTATAATCCCAGCACCTTGGGAGGCCGAGGCGGGTGGATCATGAGGTCAGGAGATCGAGACCATCCTGGCTAACACAGTGAAACCCCGTCTCTAATAAAAATACAAAAAATTAGCCGGGCGTGGCGGTGGGAGCCTGTAGTCCCAGCTACTTGGGAGGCTGAGGCAAGAGAATGGTGTGAACCCGGGAGGCGGAGCTTGCGTGCGCCGAGATCGCGCCACTGCACTCCAGCCTGGGTGACACAGTGAGACTCTGCCTCAAAAAAAAAAAAAAAAAAAAATTGAAAATATAGTTAACATTCCCTTCAACTACCCTCACCCAAGTCCTACTTATTTTCCTTTCTCCCAATATGATAAAAATAGTATAAACTGGGCCCTGTGGTATGCGCCTGTAGTCCCAGCTACTCGGAAGGCTGAGGTGGAAGGACCCTTGAACTCAGGAGTTTAAGAGCAGCTTGGGCAACATAGCAAGACCCTGTCTCCAAAAAAAAATATGTATATCCTTCTAGTCCATTTAAAAATATTATTTTCGAGATTTTATTTATTTATTTATTTTTGAGATGGAGTCCTGCTCTGTTGCCCAGGCTGGAGTGCAATGGTGCCATCTTGGCTCACTGCAACCTCCGCCTCCCAGGTTCAAGTGATTCTCCTGCCTCAGCCTCCCAAGTAGCTGGGATTACAGGTGCACACCACCACGCCTGGCTAATTTTTGTATTTTTAGTATAGACGGGGTTTCACCTTGTTGGTCAGGCTGGTCTCGAACTCCTGACCTCAGGTGATCCACCCGCCTTGGCCTCCCAAAGTGCTGGCATTACGGGGCATCAGCCACTGTGCCCGGCCTTAAATATTATTTTTTAAAAAGTATGGCTTCCCTAGGCACACTGCTTTTAGGGTACCCCTGTTCCGCAAGGAGCAGTTAAAAAATGGGTGTATACATTAACATGTGTGTGTATGTGTGTACATGTGATATATGTTCCAAACCATACATGCACCCTTAGCATTTTTATGTAAATAGTATCGTGTCTATTTGCTTATTTGTGTTCCCATTCAATAATGTAAGATATGTGAAGCAGAAACTTTATCTTGCTTTGTCTGTTTTCTGCTGTACTACTAGCTCCCAGAACAGCTCCTGACACATGGTTAGCACCCAAGTATTTGTTGAATAAATAAATATCAATCCATAACTTGCTTTTTAAATTTGATATTGTGTCTCTAAGATCTATCTGCGTGTGTGTGTGTATATATATATGTTCATTCTCATCTAGTTCATTACTTTATTCTGCTTTATATTATAAATAAACTATGTTCTACTTGTTCATTCACCTATTAGAGGATATTTATGTTATTTTCACTCCTTTGCTATCATAAACCCTTATATGCAAATGTGCAAATTTTTTCAGGCCCATGCAGAATAATTTCTCTAGAGTATATATGCCCCAGAAGGTGAATGTTGAGCAATGAAGGGTCGTATTTTAAATTTCACTGGTTGCTTGTCATATTACTCTCAAAAGTGGCCATAGCTAATTATACTCTCAGTAGCAGTAGATGAAGGCTTCATGTTTCTTACACCCTTGCCAGAACTTTATACTGTGAGATTTTAAAATTTGTTTGCCAATCTCAGGGGTGAAATATGGTGTCTCTTTTTATTTAAATTTTTATTCAGGCCAGGCACGGTGGTTCACACCTGAAATCCCACCACTTTTGGAGGTCAAGACAGGTGGATCACAAGGTCAGGAGATTGAGACCATCCTGGCCAACGTGGTGAAACCCTATCTCTACTAAAAATATAAAAAATTAGCTGGGTGTGGTGGTGAGCACCTGTAGTCCCAGCCGCTCAGAAGGCTGAGGCAGGAGAATCACTTGAACCTGGGAGGCAGAGGTTGCAGTGAGCCAAAATTGTGCCACTGCACTCCACCCTGAGCAAGATTCCGTCTAAAAAAAAGAAAGAAAGAAAGAAAAAGATTTTATTCAGATAACTGTAGATTTAACATGTTGTTGAAAGAAATAACATGGAGAACTTGCATACCCTTAACCCAGATCCTACTGATAATAATACTTTGCAAAAGTATAGTCACAACCAGAATATCAAAATTGACACAGTCCACCAATTTTGTACAAGTTTCCCTAGTTTTACTCAGACTCATTTTATGTGTATGTGAGTGCATTTAATTATATACAATTTGATGTTATATGTAGGTCCATGTATCCACCTCCACACTCAAGATACAGAACAGTTGAAACACAACGACCTTCCTGTTGTGCGAAATCTCAGCTCCCTGCAACCTCCATCTGCTGGGTTCAAGCGATTCTTGTGCCTCAGCCTCCCAAGTAGCTGAGACTACAGGGATGCATCACTACACCTGGCAAATTTTTGTATTTTTAGTAAAGACGGGATTTTATCATGTTGGCCAGGCTGGTCTGGAACTCCTGGCCTCAAGTGATCAGCCTGCCTCGACCTCCCAAAGTACTGGCGTGAGCCACTGCATCTGGCCTCCCCCTCCTTTTTAATTTCTATTCTTCACTTGCAAGATTTTATCCTTTCTGGCTAGGCAAGGTGACTCAACAAGGCAGATCACTTGAGGTCAGGAGTTTGAAACCAGCCTGGCCAACATGGTGAAACCTCATCTCTACTAAAAAAAAAAAAAAAAAAAAGAAATACAAAAAATTAGGCTGGGCACGGTGGCTCACGCCTGTAATTCCAGCACTTTGGGAGGCCAAGGCCGCCGGATCACGAGATCAGGAGTTCAAGACCAGCCTGGCCAACGTGGTGAAACCCTGTTCTCAACTAAAAATACAAAAATTAGCCAGTCGCAGTGGTGCGTGCCTGTAGTCCCAGCTACTAGGCTACTAGGGAGGCTGAGGCAGGAGAATTGGTTGAACCCAGGAGGCGGAGGTTACAGTGAACGGAGATTGCACCACTGCACTCCAGCCTGGATGACAGGAGAGACTCCATCTAAAAAAAAAAAAAAAAAAAAAAGGAACGATGCAGTATGTAACCGTTAGAGACTGGCTTTTTTTCACTCAGCATATTCAGCATACAAGTTGTTGCATGTATCAATAATCCAAGGCCGGGCACGGTGGCTCATACCTTTAATCCTAGCACTTTGGGAGGCTGAGGCAGGCAGATCACTTGAAGCCAGTGTTTGAGACTAGCCTGGACAACATGGTGAAACCCTGTCTCTACTAAAAATACAAGAAGTAGACCGGGCATGGTGACTCACACCTATAATCCCAGTACTTTGGGAGGCAAAGGCAGGTGGATTACGAGGTCAGGAGTTCAAGACCAGGCTGGCCAAGATGGTGAAACCCCATCTCTACTAAAAATATAAAAATTAGCCGGGCATGGTGGCACACACCTGTAATCCCAGCTACTCGGGAGGCTAAGGCAAATAACTGCTTAAACCTGGGAGGTGGAGGTTTCAGTGAGCCAAGATAGCGCTACTGCACTCCAGCCTGGGTGACAGAGCAAGACTCCATCTCAAAAAACAAAAAACAAAAATTAGGTGGGCGTTGGCCAGGCTCGGTGGCTCACATCTGTAATCCCAGCACTTTGGGAGGCCGAGGCAGGCGGATCACAAGGTCAGGAGATCGAGACCATCCTGGCTAACACGGTAAAACCTCATCTGTACTAAAAATACAAAAAAGTTAGTCAGACATGGTGGCGGGCACCTGTAGTCCCAGCTTCTCAGGAGGCTGAGGCAAGAGAATGGCGTGAACCCGGGAGGCGGAGCTTGCAGTGAGCCGAGATCGCACCACTGCACTCCAGCCTGGGTGACAGAGCAAGACTCCGTCTCAAAAAAAAAAAAAAAAAAAAAAAAAAAGTTGGGCGTGGTGGTGCATGCCTATAGTCTCACCTACTTGGGAGGCTGAAACAGGAGCATTGCTTGAACCCGAGATGCAGAGGTTGCAGTGAGCTAAGATTGCACCAGTGCACTCTAGCCTGGGTGATAGAGTGAGACTCCATCTCAAAAAAAACCCAAGAAAAACAAACCCATCCCTTTTATTGTTGGTATTCCATGGTATGGATGGACCACGGTCTGTTCGGCCATCACTCATTGAAGGACCTATGTTTATTTCCAAGTCTGGGCTATTAGAAATAAAGCTGCTGTTAAGATTTATATATAGGTTTTTTGTGCGAATATAAATTTCCATTTGGTGTCTCATTTTTTTTCAATTAGCATTTCCCAGATTACCAGTGAGGTTGAACATTTCTTCAAATATTTGTAGACCATTCAGTTTTCCTCTTTCAAGAAGGAGCTATTTTGCTTATTTTTTCTGTTGGGTTGTTTGTCTTTTTCTTACTACTTTGTAAGAGTTCTTTTTTCTTTCTTTTTAAGACGGAGTTTTGTGTAATCTTGGCTCACTGCAATTTCCGCCTCCCGGGTTCAAGCAATTCTCCTGCCTCAACCTCCTGAGTATCTGGGATTACAGGCATGCACTACCACGCTTGGCTAATTTTGTATTTTTAGTAGAGACAGGGTTTCTCCATGTTGGTCAGGCTGGTCTCGAACTCCTGACCTCAGGTGATCCACCTGCCTCGGCCTCCCAAAGTGTTGGGATTACAGGCGTGAGCCACCGTGCCCAGCCTAAATGTTCTTTATATGTTCTGCATAGCAATCTTTTGTCAGTTATATGAGATTGTTTGTGTTAACATTTTGGTGGTCGTTGTTTCTCAACGTGCTGTAAAGTTTAGGAATACATGAACGATTTCTGAAACTTGAGCTTGGATCATTGATGAAGTGACCAAGGAGTTTCATTCGGGGCTGCCCACCTTGTGGAGCTTTGGGCCTGCTGCACCTCACATGTAGCAGCATTTCTTTGCATCCTTGCATGCCAGCGATACACTTTAATTGGTGGTATGTTAGGTTCTAGGCACACCATATCAAAATATCTACCTGCTTGAGGGCAGATGTCATGAGCACAAATCCTTTGCCTCATTTTTTTGGAGCATTCAGATACATTTATTACACTGTAAAGCCAGCCATGTTTTCTGGCATTTTGACCAGTCCTCAGAAACTGCTGACATCATGATGTACTTCTTGCTTGGTGTTTCCATTTTCCCCAGCACTGCAGCCAGAATTTAGAATCCTGACTCACCCTTCAGCCAGCCACAGAGAATGCTGATTATTCTGGTACAGTCAATGCTCACGAAGTGACTTTGAAAGGGGAAATAGCTTTTGGACAAGTCAAAGCCAGTGCAATTTCAGATAGTAGACAAGTTTTTCTTTTCTAGCTTTCTCATCTGCTCAGCTGCTGCTGCTTTCTCCCCTGACGGAAGCGGAAGCCATGATTCTGCAGTCCTGGCCATAAAGCTGTGGATTGTACAAGCTGGCACGGCCAGTACTGCCCTACTGAGTTCAGTGAACTGTCCTGATCTGCACTGAGAGAGCCTGGCTGTGGTGCAATGCTCACAGTGAAGCCGTCTGCATAGCTGAGCTAACAATTCAAACTTCAGCTCTCATTTCAATAAATTACCTTATAAAACACTCACTGACCAAGATTACCTTGAGTAGCTTATTTATATGAATTTTGCAATTACCCCAAATTAGCCATGGAGAAACTGATATACAATGTTTCTTATAATTTCCCCTCAAACCATAGCAAAAACTTGAAGGCAAGTACTAGGATTTCTGGGAATATGGAATTTATATCTATGTCCCACAAACAATGTTAAAGAAAACAGGCTTTGGATATTTTCAAAGGGCTGTGGTGAGGATTAAATAAGGTATAATATATGAAAATGTTGTGTGAATTCCAAAATGTTTTACCAAGATTAAAGATTTTTAAAATCAGTTTCTGTCAGTCTCATACATCCAAGTCATGAAATCAAGTCTACACTGATTTATTACACATAAGTAAATATTTTTGACTTGTGAATAGGCAATAATATAATTTCTATTGTATTCGAATAATGATTGAAAGTAATTTTCTTTTTGAGATTTTGACTTCCCCATTTGAGGTAATATTCTCAAGGGACTAAATGTTACTGATGTTGTTTATCCCAAATGAGGTTTGCTTTGGGTGACACAGAATTCAAAGATAGCTCTGAACAAAACTGAAATGGTGGCTAATACGATCCTTTCTGTGCCTCCCTTTTCTTTCCTTTTGGATACTTCAAATACACAGCTAGTTTCCTTGGGACATCCTAGGGCAATCAGGGCCATTTCCTTCTCTCTCCAAGACTGACCTGTCACAATCCATCAGGGACTATGATTTTGTTGTAAATATTTAGAAAGACGGTGCACAACAATAGATTTGGCAAAAACTGAGCTGATGACATGCAAGTGGAGTCAAGTGTGGGAATCCATACTTGGAATAATCCAAAGGAATGTTTAATGGTGGAAGAAGAGAAGTGCAGGAGATGGGGCAGCATTTTCAGGGCCTCTCACCTAATGCAATATTGGCATCTTACAGGCTTGGAGGTCACTTGTTGGATGATTTGTGTGCTAATTCCGTTGGAAGAGAAGATTCTCAAGAAATACACTATGGCATTAAAAGTAAAACACAAGATTGTTTTCTCCTTTGAATAGAGCAAGAACTCTGTAGAGTAATCATAATGCTTTGGCCAGCTATCCTTGAGAATTAACAATGTTTTTTAAATTGCAGGGAGAAGAAAAGAGGACAGAAACAAGATTCTGTTTCATATTCCTTCTGTGTGGAGTTAGAGCAGAAGAACCCTAGGGAGTGCAGGGCTGGGGCCTGGGATATGTGAATGTCTGCACATTGGCAGTTCAGCAAGCTTTTCCTGTTGGCCTGCTATTCCCAGGAATATAGGGCTGCTTGTAAGGGGGTGGGGAAGGTGTGTATTCCTGAAAAATTCAGGATAGATGCAGGTAACATCCCAAGTTTTGAACAACAATCTGTGTGTGTCTGTGTGTACACACCCACATGTTCACAGCTGCACACAGCACCTTGTACTTCCTTGATTAATGGAAAACTGGAAGAATAATACAGCAGGATTAAGCCCTAGGGTATTGACTGGGACTCAGGGAGACCTAAGACACAACTAAAGGGTGGAATTTTTCTTTAATTTCTGTCTCTTTTTTCACATCTCCCTTTCCCCTTCCTTCCCGTTACCTTTCCAGTATTCTTAGGTTGTGGTCCCAGCTGAACAAGAACCAATAAATAACTTCCCATTGAGTAGCTAGGGGACATTGGGCAAAGTCTTAGCATTTCCAGGGTTTCTTCCAAGGGTCTTTCTTGAAGACCCCATTAAATCTCTTGTGGTAGATTTCCTAGAGAAGCCAGGGAGCAGTCTCCTTGAGTTTCCTCACATCAGACCTATAGTACAGACCCTTACTCACTTTCTCCTAATACCTACTTTGATATATTTCTTTTTTTCTTTTCTTTTCTTTTTTTTTTTTTTTTGGAAACAGGGTCTCACTTTATCACCCAGGCTGGAGTGGTGCAGTGGCACGATCTTGACTTACTACAACCTCCACCTCCTGGGTTTAAGTAATTCTCCTGCCTCAGCCTCCCAAGTAGCTGGAATTACAGGCACCCACCACCATGCCTGGCTAATTTTGTTGTTGTTGTTGTTTTGTTGTTGTTGTTTTGAGACAGAATTTTGCTCTGTCACCCAGGTTGAAGTGCAGTGGTGCCATCACAGCTCACTGCAACCTCTGCATCCCAGGTTCAAGTGATTCTCCTGCCTCAGCCTCCCCAGTAGCTGGGACTACAGGTGCCCGCCATCATGCCTGGCTAATTTTTGTATTTTTAGTAGAGGCGGGGTTTCACCATGTTGGCCAGGCTGCTCTCGAACTCCTGACCTCAAGTGATCCGCCCACCTTGGCCTCCCAAAGTGCTGGGATTACAGTAGTGAGCCCCTGTGCCAAGTAATATATTTCTATGTGAAGGATAATATATTGAGTTGTTACACAGGGGCATAAAAGGTGAAATTATATCTTAAGATTCACAGTAGGGAGGAAAAATCTAACTTTGCCAATTAAAACCATAGAAGGTCTTGAAAACAAATCTCATCATTTCATTATATGTTTCTAAATTGCAGGCTGGGTGCAGTGGCTCACGCTTGTAATCCCAGCACTTTGGGAGGCTGAGGTGAGATCACTTGAGGCCAGGAGTTTGAGACCAGACTGGGCAACAACGTGAGACCCGTCTTTACAAAAAAATTAAAAAATAAAAATTAGGCCGGGCGCGGTGGCTTACGCCTGTAATCCCAGCACTTTGGGAGGCCGAGGCGGGTGGATCACAAGGTCAGGAGATCGAGACCACGGTGAAACCCCGTCTCTACTAAAAATACAAAAAATTAGCCGGGCGCGGTTGTGGGCGCCTATAGTCCCAGCTACTCGGGAGGCTGAGGCAGGAGAATGGCGTGAACCCGGGAGGCGGAGCTTGCAGTGAGCCGAGATCGCGGCACTGCACTCCAGCCTGGGCGACAGAGCAAGACTCCGTCTCAAAAATAAAATAAAATAAAATAAAAATTAAAAATAAAAATTAGCCGAGTGTGGTGGCACATACCTAGAGTACTCTAGCCTGGGTGACAGAGCAAGACTCTGTCCCTAAAATAAAATAAAATAAAATAAAATAAAATAAAATAAATAGCAGACTCTACAGGCCCAGGGTAGGCAAGGTCCCGGTATCTAACAGCATACTTGGCACATTGGCACATGGGCCTTCAATTAACTCTTTTTTTTTGAGACGGAGTCTCGCACTGTCGCCCAGGCTGGAGTGCAGTGGCGCGATCTCGGCTCACTGCAAGCTCCGCCTCCCGGATTCACGCCATTCTCCTGCCTCAACCTCCCGAGTAGCTGGGACTACAGGCACCCGCCACCACGCCCGAATAATTTTTTTGTATTTTTAGTAGAGACGGGGTTTCAATGTGTTTTCCAGGCTGGTCTCAATCTCCTGACTTCGTGATCCGCCCGCCTTGGCCTCCCAAAGTGCTGGGATTACAGCCGTGAGCCACCACGCCCGGCCAATGAACTATTATTGAATGAATGCCTCACTTTCCCTCTTGGCATCACACCTGAGATTGCCCGATTTATACGTTGTCCTCAGAGCCAGCATTTATTACATTGCATTTGAGAGTCGCTAAGACAAGGCATTTTCCACAGGCTTTTCCTGTTTTCTAAGTACCTTCCAACCTTGATTTGCTGGTAACAGCAGTTGGCTTGTATTTTATGCTGGCCTTTGCAATGATACAGCAAATGGAATCTGGAATCTCCAGAATCGATGTCAATATGAATAGTTTCTAAATGGAACTGCCATACAATGAGGAAGTTATCACTTACCACAAAAGGGCTGTGAGTTTGGAATCATGTACTTTTCCAAATCATGATTTTCCAAATCATGTTTGGAATAAGAAGTACTTTTTACACTGTAATGTGCTACTCAAATGTTTTGTTGTTATTTTTATTATATCAGAAAACAACCCATAGGACCTTATAAAGAATAATGATTTCAGTCACGTTCATCCTATGCGACAAAGCAATGGTTCTCAACATTTTTGGTCTTAATCACTTTGGCAAAATATCTCAAAACTTCTTTTTTTTTTTTTTTGAGACGGAGTCTCGCTCTGCCACCCAGGCTGGAGTGCAGTGGCCAGATCTCAGCTCACTGCAAGCTCCGCCTCCCGGGTTCACGCCATTCTCCTGCCCCAGCCTCCTGAGTAGCTGGGACTACAGGCGCCTGCCACCTCGCCCGGCTAGTTTTTTGTAGTTTTTAGTAGAGACGGGGTTTCACAGTGTCAGCCAGGATGGTCTCGATCTCCTGACCTCGTGATCCGCCCGTCTCGGCCTCCCAAAGTGCTGGGATTACAGGCTTGAGCCACCGCGCCCGGCCTCAAAACTTCTTATCTCAATTACCCATACTACTCAGTCCAAGAATTTTGCCAGAATAAATAGGAAATATAGAGCTACTTTTAATTTCTGGTTTCCATTAGCCTTCTGCTGGGAAAGAGAAAAGGGATAGAGTGGAAAAGAGTTTCAAGTACAAGGGTCCATGCCCTCCAAAGTCGACTATGTTGAGATTCTTGATGGTGAAGCAACAAGACGAGAAGCCAGGCTAAATACTGGTGACCCAGAAAAGGAGATGGAAAGGCCAGTGAATGCAAGACCTGCCACCCCGTGCCTGCTTTCACCTCCTCATCTGTACTTACTGGTGTGTTTCTTTTTCTTTTTTTTTTTTTTTTTTGGAGACGGAGTCGCACACTGTCGCCCAGGCTAGAGTGCAGTGGCATGATCTCGGCTCACTGCAAGCTCTGCCTCCCGGGTTCACGTCAGTCTCCTGCCTCAGCCTCCCTAGTAGCTGGGACTACAGGCATGAGCCACTATGCCCGGCTAATTTTTTGTATTTTTAGTAGAGACAGGGTTTCACAGTGTTAGCCAGGATGGTCTCAATCTCCTGACCTAGTGAACCTCCCTCCTCGCTCTCCTGAAGTGCTGGGATTACAGGCATGAGCCACCGCGCCTGGCTACTTGCTGGTGATTCTGGAGGATCTGTCCTTTGAGGTGTCCCTCCTTGCTCTCCGGAATGTTCATTTCAACTCCCATCTAAGATGAAAGGAGCCAACTAAGCTCGCTTGAGGGCAGCTGGTCTTTGCCTTTGGGGACTACGAGATTAGGGTTGCCACATATCTGACTTTTTGGCAGAAGTTAAAATTCTTGATGTTTTTGAGAATCTTCTAATTTTCAACTATTGGCAACTTATTTAAAAGATTGTTCTGGCCAAATGAAACCCATTAGTAGGATGGATTTGCCCACAGACTGCTGGTGACTGATGACACATTTTCAGGCTTTACCACTCGCCTTTCTCTCTCTCTCTCTCTCTTTTTTTTTTTTTTTTTTTTTTTTTTTTTGAGACAGAGTTTCACTCTTGTTGCTCAGGCTGGAGTGCAATGGCACAATCTCGGATAACTGCATCCTCCGCTTCCCAGGATCAAACAATGCTCCTGCCTCAGCCTCCCAAGCAACTGGGATTACATGCACCACCACACCCGGCTAATTTTGTATTCTTTTTTTTTTTTTTTAGTAGAGACGGGGTTTTGCCATGTTGGCCAGGCTGGTTTCTAACTCCTGACCTCAGGTGATCCACTCTCCTTGGCTTCCCAAAGTGCTGGGATTACAGGTGTGAGCCACCACGCCCGGCCCTCACCTCCTTTTTGAGTTTGGGACCTGTATCTTTACTTAAAATTTGGATAGATTGGCCGGGCGCGGTGGCTCAAGCCTGTAATCCCAGCACTTTGGGAGGCCGAGACGGGCGGATCACGAGGTCAGGAGATCGAGACCATCCTGGCTAACACCGTGAAACCCCGTCTCTACTACAAAAATACAAAAAAACTAGCCGGGCGAGGTGGCGGGCGCCTATAGTCCCAGCTACTCAGGAGGCTGAGGCAGGAGAATGGCGTGAACCCGGGAGGCGGAGCTTGCAGTGAGCTGAGATCTGGCCACTGCACTCCAGCCTGGGCGACAGAGCGAGACTCCGTCTCAAAAAAAATAATAAATAAATAAATAAAATTTGGATAGATTAAGCCGGGCATTTCTACACACTGCTCAAATACAACTCATTTAAACTACAATGTACTTTACCAAACATACAATGAGCACAACAAAACCAGCTTATCATTTTAAAGTCTCTGTCAGCTACCACTCATCTGTTAGTCCAGATTAGAAGCCTTGGAGTCATCTGTGGTCCTTCTCTCTACTTTGTCTCTCACCTGCAATTCCTTCCTGAAGCATCAAATGTCAGGTATTATGCTAAACACTGAGGAAACAAAGCTTAGCCAGTGGTGGTGGTGGGCGCTTGTGCTCCCAGCTTACTTAGGAGACCAAAGCAGGAGGATTGCTTGAGCCCCACAGGTCAAGTCTGCAGTGACCCATGATCACGCCACTGCACTCCAGCCTGGGCAACAGAGTGAAAACCTGTCTCTAAAAAGTAAAATATAAAAATAAAACTAAAGTTGAAAAGACAGCTCAGGCCAGGCTCTGCAGGTGTTAATGTCTATGGGCAGAAGGCAATAAGTATTTACAAGACAATATTTAGCAAGTATTATAACAGACATGTATAAAACGCCACATGATCTTGTTTAATCCACACAATAACCTTGTGAAATAGGTATCTTTTTAAATAACAGCTTTATTGAGATATAATTGACATACCATAAAAGCCACCCCTTGGCCGGGCGCGGTGGCTCAAGCCTGTAATCCCAGCACTTTGGGAGGCCGAGGCGGGCGGATCACAAGGTCAGGAGATCGAGACCACAGTGAAACCCCGTCTCTACTAAAAATACAAAAAATTAGCCGGGCGCGGTGGCGGGCGCCTGTAGTCCCAGCTACTCAGGAGGCTGAGGCAGGAGAATGGCGGGAACCCGGGAGGCGGAGCTTGCAGTGAGCCGAGATCGCACCACTGCACTCCAGCCTGGGCAACAGCGTGAGACTCCGTCTCAAAAAAAAAAAAAAAAAAAAAAAAAAAAGCCACCCCTTAAAAATGTACAATTCAGTAGGTTTTAGTACATTCACAGTGCCATGACATCAAATTAGTTGTCATCACTGATTCCAGAACACTGAGTTTTAAAAAATTTTGATAGAGATGGGATTTTACTGTGTTGCTCAGGCTGGTCTCAAACTCCTGAGCTCAAGTGATGCAAAGTGCCTGGGCCTCCCAAAGTGCTGGGATTACAGGTGTGAGCCATGGTGCCCAGCCCAGAACATTGTTTTGAGCAGTTTTAAGTTCATAGCAAAATTGAGCAGAAAGTACAGAGTTCCCATTCATCCCCTGCCCCCACACATGCACAAACTCCCCCAGGATCAACATCTCCACTAGAGTGATAGATTTGTTACAATCAATGAACTTTCATTGATACATCATTACCCCCCAAAGTTCATAATTTACTTTAGGGTTCACTCTTGGTGCCATACATTATATGTTTGGACAAAAGTGTAACGATATGTATCCACCTTTGAAGTATCATACAGAGTGGTTGTCACTGCCCCCAAAATCTCTGTGCTCTGCCTATTCATCACTCTCTCCTAATCCTTGGCAACCTGAACTTCTCCGTATTTTTGCCTTTTCCAGACTGTTACACACAGTATTTGGAATCACACAGTATGTAGCCTTTTCAGATTGGCATCTTTCGCTTAGTGATACGCATTTATAGGTCCTCCATGTCTTTTCATGGCTTGATAGTTCATTTTTTAGTGCTGAATGCTGTTCCACTGTCTGAATGTACTACAGTTTATCCATTCACCTGCTGAAGGACATCTTGGTGGCTTCCAAGTTTTGACAATCATAAATAAAGCTAGTATAAGCATCTCTGTGCAGGTTTTTATGTGGACGTATTTTCAGTTCATTTGGTTAAATAACCACAAAGCAAATTGCTGGTTCATATGGTAAGAGTATATTTAATTTTTAATTTTTTTTTTTTTTTTGAGATGGAGTCTCCCTCTGTCGCTCACTGCAACCTCCAACTCCCTGGTTCAAGGGATTCTCCTGCCTCCACCTCCCGAGTAGCTGGGATTACAGGCATGTGCCACCATGCCTGGCTAATTTTTGTGTTTTTAGTAGAGATGGCGTTTCACTATGTTGGCCAGGATGGTCTCGATCTCCTCATCTCGTGATCCACCTGCCTCGGCCTCCCAAAGTGCTGGGATTACAGGTGTGAGCCACCACACCTGGCCAAGTATATTTAATTTTTATAAGAAACTGCCAAATTGTCTTCCAAAGTGTCTGTACCATTTGCCCTTCCCCTGAGCAATGAATGAGAGTTCCTGTTGCTCAACATCCTTGTCAGCATTTGATATTGTCAGTGTTTTAGATTTTGGCCATTCCAATAGATGTGTAATTGTATCTCATTTTTGTTTTAATTTGTAATTCCCTAAGGGCATACAATATATAGTTTGGATATTTGTCCCCACTCAAATCTCTTGTTCAAATGTAATCCCTAATATTGGAGGTGGGGCCTGTTGGGAGGGGTTTGGGTCATGGGGCAGATCTCTCATGGCTTGGTGCTGTCCTTGCAATGGTGAGTGAGTTATCATGAGACTGGTTGTTTAAGCGTGTGGCACCTTCCCCCCACACTCTCTTGTTCCTACTTTCACCATGTAATGAGGTGCCTGCTCCTGTTTCAGCTTCCATCATGAGTGAAAGCTCCCTGAGGCCTCCCCAGAAGCTGAGCAGATGCTGGTGCCATGCTTGTACAGCCTGCAGAACCGTGAGAAATTAAACCTCTTTTCTTCATAAAATACCCAGTCTCAGGTATTTCTTTTTTTTTTTTTTTTTCTTTTTTCTTTTGAGATGGAGTCTCACTCTGTCGCCCAGGCTGGAGTGCAGTGGCGCAATCTTGGCTCACTGCAACCTCCACCTCCCAGGTTCGAGTGATTCTCCTACCTCAGCCTCCCAAGTAGTTGGGACTACAGGCGCGTACCATCACACCCGGCTAATTTTTGTATTATTAGTAGAGATGGGGTTTCACCATGTTGGCCAGGCTGGTTGTGAACTGCTGGCCTCAAGTGATCCTCCTGTGTTGGCCTCCCAAAGTGCTGGGATTAGAGGTGTGAGCCACTATGCCCAGCGTGGCTACTTTTAAGTTTCCATTTCTCTCCAGCAATAACTAATCTTTTCATTCATTATATCTGTTGTAACCTTTAACATATTGATAATAGTTGCTTTATATTTAAATTTTTGTTTATTTATTTAGAGATGGGATCTTGCTTTGTTGCCCAGGCCGGAATGCAGTGGTTCGATCATGGCTCACTACAGCCTCAAACTCCTGGACTCAGGTAATCTTCCTGCCTCAGCCTCCTGAGTAGTTGGGACTACAGGTGGAAGCCACTGTGCCCAGAGTGTCCTCATACCTTAAATATACAGTTTCTGTTGCTTACAGTCCAACAACCATTACCGAGTGCTCTAGAAATACCAAAAAAGCATACATTTTGAAAACAGTCAGAATAGGGTTTGATTCAGGACTTTATCTTGGAGCAAGTCCTTCAACCTCTGTGAGCTCAGTTTTCTTGTCTCCAAAACAGATCATCTTCACATGACTTTGTGAGGCTTAAATGAAATGAGATCGCATATGTAAAATTGCCCAGCTCGAGCCTGGTATTTAGTGGCCACTGAATAATTATTAGTTCCATTCCCCCTGTACCTATATTATACAAAAAACAAAAGAGGCATTAAAATAGACATCATATTTCTTCATGTGAAAAGTGGTTTTATACAGTTTTGTTTTTTTTTTTTTTTTGAGACGGAGTCTCGCTCTGTCGCCCAGGCTGGAGTGCAGCGGCCAGATCTCAGCTCACTGCAAGCTCCGCCTCCCGGGTTCCCGCCATTCTCCTGCCTCAGCCTCCCGAGTAGCTGGGACCACAGGCGCCGCCACCTCGCCCGGCTAATTTTTTGTGTTTTTAGTAGAGACGGGGTTTCGCCGTGTTAGCCAGGATGGTCTCGATCTCCTGACCTTGTGATCCGCCCGTCTTGGCCTCCCAAAGTGCTGGGATTACAGGCTTGAGCCACCGCGCCCGGCCTATACAGTTTTATACACAGTTTGAATAGGTATGAATAATCAATATACAAATTCTAATCAAAATCAGAAAATAAAGCTAGGAAATTTTAACTAGTTGAAACTTTAAAAAAACTATGTAATTAAATAAACTAAATAACTGAATAAATTTAGAATTAAAAAGTAGATATTACCTGAGTTTTGGTATGAAAATTAGTGTAAAAAACATATAGCCCAAATCACATTAGCAAAAATTCTTTGTTTCTGCATCACCCCTGAACCTGCATTTGCTTATAAGTAACATGGTAATTTAACAGGATTCATTTAATTCCTGGCTCCTACTAAAGAGACACTGTCCCTGCCCACAGGCTACACTCCAATAGAGAAGAATACAGAACCAAATGCGGTAGAACTCTGGCAAATTATTCAATAGTTAATTCTTCAGTTAATAGGGTTGCAAAAAAAAAAAAAAGGTACACTCAGCAAACATTTATTAAGAGCCTGCTATGTGACAGGCATGCTCCAGGCACTGCAGATAACACAGAGGATGAAGACCCTGGCTTATGGAGTTGTTGTCATTGTTGTTTTTTGAGACAGGGTCTCTCTCTGTTGCCCAGACTGGAGTGCAGTGGCATGATCTCAGCTCACTGCAACCTCCGCCTCCCAAGCTCAAGTGGTCCTCCCACCTCAGCCTCCCCAGTAGCTGGGACCACCAGTGTGAGCCACTACACTCCACTAATTTCTGTATTTTTTGTAAAGATAGTGTCTCTCTATATTGCCCAGGCTGGTCTCGAACTCCTGGCTTCAAGCAATCCACCCACCTTGGCCTTCCAAAACGCTGGGATGATAGGTGTGAGCCACTGTGCCCAGCCTTATGGAGTTTACTTTACCAGGGCTGTGTTTAGAGAGAGCTTTGCCAAAACATAGATACACAAACACTGCCAACGGGAGAATGCCATGTAGTGAGGTAAGCAAACAATAACAACAACAAAGTTCTCCCGCTCTCAGCCAAGAAAAGTCCAGCTCTATGCCTTAGTAGAATGACCAAGTGGCACTCTCCTAGGCCTTCAGAGTCACCAGAGAACAGGCCAAGCTAAGACTGCTTCAGCCCACAAATGACAAGAGCCTGCCATACAAGCAGAGTATCCTATGATGCCAGGACACGCTAAAGCCACGCAGGCCTCTGTTGTCTAGGTTTGCCTCTCCCTGCAGCCGCATGGTCTGTGCAGAGTTTTCGGGAGTTTCCTGCCTTCGTGCCCTGCACATACTCTGCCTGGACCACTCTTGTGCTTGCCCTTCCTGCCAACTCCCAGGTGAACCACACATCCTTGGGTCACGGTCTTTGCAGGCAGTGGCCCACACACCCTCAGGAGGAGATGCCCTGGCACAGCCCCCCCACACTTCATCAGGTATCCTTTGTAATAGGCTGAAAGGTTCCACAGAAACACGTGGGGGTTTCCGCACCAGGATGGCTGCTCCTAGGACAGGACTGGGTCACAAATATTTTTCTGTCTCCCCAGTGCTGGCCTAGAGTAGGTGCTTACAGACATTTGTTAAATTGAAAGGGACAAGTGTACAAAGGTAGGCTGAGCCCATCATCAGCCTGGCTACCCTGTGTACGTGGCCGACTGATGGCCCTGGATACTGACCCCCTGCACCCACTGCATCTGACACTGAGTCTGACTTAGAACTTTAATCTAGAAGGATTTTTTTTTTTTTAAGTCTCCACCTCACTACTTTTTTTTTTTTTTTTTTTTTTTTTTTTTTTTTGAGATGAAGTCTTTTTTTTTTTTTTTTTTTTTTGAGACGGAGTCTCGCTCTGCCGCCCAGGCTGGAGTGCAGTGGCCGGATCTCAGCTCACTGCAAGCTCCGCCTCCCGGGTTTACGCCATTCTCCTGCCTCAGCCTCCCGAGTAGCTGGGACTACAGGCGCCCGCCACCTCGCCCGGCTAGTTTTTTGTATTTTTTAGTAGAGACGGGGTTTCACCATGTTAGCCAGGATGGTCTCGATCTCCCGACCTCGTGATCCGCCCATCTCGGCCTCCCAAAGTGCTGGGATTACAGGCTTGAGGAGATGAAGTCTTACTTTGTTGCTTGCTGCAATCTCGGCCTCCTGGGTTCAAGCAATTCTCCTGCCTCAGCCTCGTGAGTAGCTGGGACTACAGGCATGTACCACCAGGCCCGGCTAATTTTTGTGTTTTTGTAGAGAAGGGGTTTCACCGTGTTGGCCAGGCTTGTCTTAAACTCATGACCTCAAGTGATCCCCCAGCCTCAGCCTCCCAAAGTGCTAGGATTACAGACGTGAACCACTGCGCCCTGCCCACCTCACTACATTTTAAGTTGATTTTTTTTAAAGGGTCAGTGTTCAGTAAAGGAAGACTAAACAGATTTCTGGTTGTTTCTGTCGTTGTTTTAGAGACAGGGTCTCCCTCTGTTGCCCAGGCTGGAGTGCAGGGGCACAATCCTGGCTCACTGCAACCTTGAACTCTTGGGTTCAAGCGATTCTCCCATCTCAGCTTCCCAAGTGGCTAGAACTACAAGTATATACCACCATGCTTGGCTAGCAGATTTCTGTTTTACAAGCCAAGGCCTTCTGCAGCTTTGGAGTAGATTCTCTATCTGAATGTTTTATTGTGGTAAAATATATATAACATAAAATTTACCACTTTAAGTGAAGAGTTCAGTGGCACTAAGTACATTCACATTGTTGGGCAACCATCACCACCATCCATCTCAGAACTTTTTTGTCTTCCTCAACTGAAACTCTGTCCCCATGAAACACTAACTCCCCATTTTCCCTCCCCCGGCCCCCAGCAACCATCATTCTACCTTCTGTCTTTATGAATTTGACTACTCTAGCGCCCTCATGTAAATAGAACCATACAGTATTTTCCTTTTGTGACTGGCTTATTCACTTAGCATGTTGTAGCTCATGCTCAGAATTTATTTCCTTTTTAAGTCTCTAGTTGAATTCTTATCCCTTCATTTTGCTTCAAATTAAAACAACACAAGTCAGCCTTGATTTTGCAAACAAATGTGCCAAAGCGACCTAAAGGCACGAAGCAGCCTGAGAGGCCTGTCCACGCTGGCTGCCAGCCACTGTCTCCAGAGGCTGCCTTTGCTAGGATGGTCAACTGGACAAGGGGCTTGAAGCTCTCCCTATGACGGTGGCTGAGAAGTAGCAGAACATTGTTAAGTTTTGTTTGCCAAAACAGAATCTAAATTGTGCTGAATCAGGGCAACTATAAACATTGTTTGCTTTTAAATATTTTACTTTATCCAGCAGGCTTTCAGATAATCAGACTGTGTTCTGGAACTGTCTTTCTGAGAAATAAACACAAATGAGTTGGCAGAGTCCAAGTACATAATATCTCAGACCGTCCCAGTCCAGGACAAGCCATGTAAATATAAATCATGGATTTTATAGCATTATATAAATCTTTATAAAAGGAATGCAATAATTGATTTAAGGACATTTGTAGTCTATATGAAACTAGCAATACATAAAATATTTTATGCTTTATTCTTATACTTTAATATTCTACTCTCTCTCTCTGTGTTTTTATATATATATATATATATATATATTTTTTTTTTTTTTTTTTTTTTTGAGATGGAGTCTCACTCTGTTGCCCAGGCTGGATGGAATGCAATGGCATGATCTCTGCCTACTGCAACCTCTGCCTTCTGGGTTCAGGCAATTCTCCTGCCTCAGCCTCCCAAGTAGTTGAGACTGCAGGCATCTGCCACCACGCCTAGCTAATTTTTTTTTTTTTTTTTTTTTTTGACAGAGTCTCGCTCTGTCACCCAGGCTGGAGTGCAGTGGTGCAATCTTGGCTCACTGCAACCTCCACCTCCCAGGTCCAAGCGATTCTCCTGCTTCAGCCTCCCAAATAGCTGGGACTACAGGTGTGTGCCATCATGCCTGGCCAATTTTTGTATTTTTTAGTAGAGACAGGGTTTCTCTATGTTAGCCAGGCTAGTCTCAAACTCCTGACCTCAGGTGATCTACCTGCCTCGGCCTCCCAGAGTGTTGGGATTACAGATGTGAGCCACCGCACCTGGCCAGCTAATTTTTGTTTTTATTTTTATTTTATTTTATTTATTATTATTATTATTTGAGACAGAGTCTTACTCTGTTGCCAGGCTGGAGTGCAGTAGCACATTCTCGGCTCATTACAACATCTGCCTCCCAGGTTCAAGCAATTCTCCTACCTCAGCCTCCCGAGTAACTGGGACTACAGGTGCACGCTGCCACGACCAGCTAATTGTGTGTGTGTGTGTGTGTGTTTTAGTAGAGACAGGGTTCACCATATTGCCCAGGCTGGTCTCGAACTCCTGAGATCAGGCAATCCACCCGCCTCAGCCTCCCAAAGTGTTAGGATTACAGGCGTGAGCCACTGTGCCCAGCCTATTTTATTGTCTTCGAGATGGAATTTCACTCTTGTCACCTAGCCTGGAGTGCTATGGCGCGATCTCTGCTCACTGCAACCTCTGCCTCCCAGGTTCATGCCATTCTCCTGCCTCAGCCTCCCAAGTAGCTGGGACTACACGTGCCTGCCCCCACGCCCAGCCAATTTTTTTTTTTTTTTTTTTTTTTTTGTAGTTTTAGTAGAGACAAGGTTTCACCTTGTTAGCCTGGATGGTCTGGATCTCCTGACCTTGTGAACCGCCCGCCCCAGCCTCCCAAAATGCTGGAGATTACAGGCGTGAGCCACTGCGCCCAGCCAAAGGGGATGAATCTTAAAAACATTTCTAGGTGAAATGTGCCAGGCACAAAAGGACAAATATTGTATGATTCCAGTTATAAGAAACATCTGTAACAGGCAATATCCAGGGAATTTGAGAGTGCAGTGAGGTATGGTGGCACCACTGCATTCTAGCCTGGGTGACTAAGCAAGACCCTGTCTTTTTTTTTTTTTTTTGACACGGAGTGTCGCTCTGTCGCCCAGGCTGGAGTGCAGTGGCCTAATCTCGGCTCACTGCATGCTCCACCTCCCGGGTTCATGCCATTCTCCTGCCTCAGCCTCCCGTGTAGCTGGGACTACAGGCGCCCGCCACCGCGCCCGCCTAATTTTTTGTATTTTTAGTAGAGACGGGGTTTCACCGTGTTAGCCAGGATGGTCTTGATCTTCTGACCTCGTGATCCGCCCGTCTCGGCCTCCCAAAGTGCTGGGATTACAGGCGTGAGCCACCGCGCCCGGCAACCTTGTCTTAAAAAAATAAATAAAAGGGGACAATTTCATAGGGATAGAGAGTGGAAGTTATTGCTTAATGGGTATGGAGTTTCTGTTTGTGGTGATGGAAAATTTTGGAAATAGTTATCAGTGATAGTTGCACAATACTATAATTAATGTCACTCAATTGCTACCTAAAAGTGATTAAAATGGCAAATTTTGTCATATACATTTGGCCACCAAAATAAGAAAGAAAACAAACCAACCAGCTCTTCAGTGGCTCTGTAGCTTTGCAGAATGAAAACTCCACAGCCCCATGACTGGCAGGGAGGCCCCATGCCGGCCCCACTCAGCCTCTGCAGCCCTCTCTTCCCACCAGTTGCCTCCTCAGATCCTTCCTGTGCAGCTTCTAGGCTGCTCTTGGCCTGAGTCCAAAGCTGACTGGCCCTGCTCCATGAAGTCTTCCCAGGTTCCCGGTCTGAGAGCCTTTCTCCCTCTTGTGAGTAACCAGGCACTCCTGCACCACCCACTACCCCACCCCGACCCTCCCACCCCTCAGCTCTGAGTCACCTGGGCTCGCCCAAGGCTTTCTGCTCAGTCATCATAAGGACCAGGAGAGGAAGCCAAGCAGGTGGAGGCAGGGCTGGCTATGGCCAGGCCTTAGGACTCTAGTTGCACTAGTCAGGAAGGCGGCTGGGTACTTAGTGTCTCTGCCTCCAGTTCATGGGTGGCCCTGGAAGAGTCCCTGCCTCCCTGAGTCTGCTTTCTCTTCTGCAAAATGAGAGACTGGACTGGGATTGTAAGGGTGTTTTTCATTCCAGAATTTTTTTTTTTGGAAACGGATTCTCCCTCTGTTGCCCAGGCCGGAGTGCAGTGGCACTATCTCGGCTCACTGCAACTTCCACCTCCCTGGTTCAAATAATTCCCCTGCCTCAGCCTCCTGAGTAGCTGGGATTACAGGCGCACACCACCACGCCTGGTTAATTTTTTTGCATTTTTAGTAGAGACGGGGTTTCACCGTGTTAGCCAGGATGGTCTTGAACTCCTGACCTCAGACAATCCTCCCGCCTCGGCTCCCAAAGTGCTGGGATTACAGGTGTGAGCCACTGTGCCTGGCCCATTCCAGGGTTTTGTGACTAAAATTGGGTAGCAAAGAACAGCAGGGTAGAGGTAACCTTCTTCAGAAGAGAAAGCCTTCCTGAAATGTTCAGTTGACGATTTTATTCTTTTTTTTTTTTTTTTTTTTTTTTGAGACGGAGTCTCGCTCTGTCGCCCAGGCTGGAGTGCAGTGGCCGCATCTCAGCTCACTGCAAGCTCCGCCTCCCGGGTCTACGCCATTCTCCTGCCTCAGCCTCCCGAGTAGCTGGGACTACAGGCGCCCGCCACCTCACCCGGCTAGTTTTTTGTATTTTTTAGTAGAGACGGGGTTTCACCGTATTAGCCAGGCTGGTCTCGATCTCCTGACCTTGTGATCCGCCCGTCTCGGCCTCCCAAAGTGCTGGGATTACAGGCTTGAGCCACCGCGCCCGGCTGACGATTTTATTCTTATTGGGGCACATGGAGCAGTCTTTAAAGTTTCTTGAGAAAAAAATGGAAACAAAATCTTTTTTTTTGTTTGAGACAGTCTCTATGAGTCACCCAGGCTGGAGTACAAATGGCATGATCATGGTTCATTGCTGCCTCAACCTCCCGGGAAGACCAGATCTTCCTGCTTCAGCTACCTGAGTAGCTGGGACACAAGTGTGCACCACGACGCCTGGGTAATTTTTTTTTTTCTTTTTGATAGGGGGCAGTCTTGCTATGTTGCCCAGGCTAGTGTGAACTCCTGGATTCAAGAAATCCTCCTGCCTTGGCTTCCCAAACTGCTGGGATTATAGACTGCATTCAGCTGAAAAAAATCTTTCACTCACCAGAATTAAGAGTTTTTATATTGACTTAGTCAAGAATTTTAGTGTTTGTTATGTTATTAGGATTTCCACAAAAGAAACTACCCAAAGGAAATAATAGTTATTCTTGTTGGCCTTAGCTCATCAATGTAAGTCTAGGACTTTTGGTAGAATCTGGATATTAGCAACACATAGTTAAATGCAGAAGCAACTGCTGGGCCTGGTGGCATGCACCTGTAGTCCCAGCTACTTGGAAGGCTGAGACATAAGGATCACTTGAGCCCAGGACTTTGAATCTGTCCTGGGCAGTGTAGCGAAACTACGTCAATTTTTTAAAAATTTTATAAGCAACTAAAAGAGGTGGTGAAACGAGTAGGGTCATGGAATACTATACAGCAATGAAAACAAACTAAGCACAACTGCCTGCAACAACATGAATGAGTCTCACAATCATACATGCTGTATGACTCCCTTTAGAAAACATTTAGAAATGGGTAAATATAATCAGTGATGTTTTTCCTGATTCCAATTTGGGTTAACACTTTAGTTTTTTGTTTTGTTTTGTTTTTTGAGATGATGTCTCGCTCTGTCGTCCAGGCTGAAGTGGTACAATCTTGGCCCACTACAACCTCTGCCTCCCAGGTTCAGGTGATTCTTCTGCCTCAGCCTCCTGAGTAGCTGGGATTACAGGCAGATGCCACAATGCCTGGCTAATTTTTGTATTTTTAGTAGAGATGGGGTTTCACCATGTTGGCCAGGCTGGTCTCAAACTTCTGAGCTCAGGTGATCCACCCACCTTGGCCTCCCAAAGTGCTGGGATTACAGGCGTGAGCCACCACACCTGGCCAACACTTTGGTATTTAAAATACAATATGAAGCTGGGCACAGTGGCTCACACCTGTAATCTCAGCACTTTGGAAGGCCAAGGTGGGAAGATCCTTTGAGCCCAGGAGGTGGAGGCTGCAATGAGCTATGATTGCACCATTATATTCCAGTCTGGATTACACAACTGAGGCCCTGTCTCTAAAAAAAAAAAAAAAAATGAAATATAATATATAACTGGACAAATATTTAAGATATTTATCTATTTATTTATTTTGAGATGTGTTCTGGTTGTGTTGCCCAGACTGGGATACAGTGATGTGATCATACTCAATGCAGCCTTGAGCTTCTGGGGTCAAGCTATCTTCCTACCTAGGCCTCTTGAGAAGCTGGGACTACAGGCACAAACCACTACGCCCAGCTATTTTTTTTTTTATTTTATTTTTTGTGGAGATAGGTGTCTCCCTATGTTGTCCAGGCTGGCCTCAAACTCCTGGCCTTAAGTGATCCACCTGTCTTGGCCTCCCAAAGTGTTGAGATTACAGGTATGAGCCATTGTGCCTGGCCTGGATTTTTTAATAATATTGAAAAAGGATAAACAACCTAAATGTTTAAAGGTAAGGAATTGGTTTGTGTGTGTGTGTGTGTATATATATATATATAAAACATATAATGTATATGAAATCTTGATTAATATATATATCAGTATATAAATATATCAATACATATGTCAGATATATCATATATAAGTAATATATGACATAAATAATATTTAAACACATTTATAGTACATAAATGTATGTTTATTTATACATATGCCAGTATATCAGAACAATGAAATGCTATACAGCCATTTAAAATTTTGGAGAAAAATGTTTAAAAATACTTAATTTACTAGACCTGTATTAAGCGCTTTATAGACATTATTTTATTTAATCCTGGCAATACTCCTTGTGATTAAGATACTTGTATTTTTGGCCGGGTGCGGTGGTTCATGCCTGTAATCCCAGCACTTTGGGAGTCTGAGGCTGACGGATTGCCTGAGGTCAGGAGTTTGAGACCAGTCTGGCCAATGTGGTGAAACCACGTCTCTACTAAAAAAAAATACAAAAAATTAGCCGGGTGTGATGGAGTGTGCCTGTAATCCCAGCTACTCGGGAGGCTGAGGCAGGGGAATTGCTTGAACCAGGAAGGTGGAGGTTGCAGTGAGCTGAGATCGAACCACTGCACTCAAGCCTGGGAGACAGAGTGAGACGCCGACTCAAAAAAGAAAAAAAAGATATATTTTTATTTTTGTAGATGACAACACTGAAGCGTGGGGAAAGTAACCTACTCGAGACCACCTAATCATTTCTGGGCAAACTCAGAAATATGTCCACTAATATGTGTTTATGTGAAAAACAAGGTATGCGACAGTGTGCATAGTATTATCTCAATTTTATTGCTGTATTTTTTGTTTTAACTTTTTCTTTTTTCTTTTTTTTTTTTTTTTTTTTTCATGAGATGGAGTCTCGCTCTGTGGCCCAGGCTGGAGTGCAGTGGCGCTATCTCAGCTAAATGCAATCTCCACCTCCCAGGTTTAAGCGATTCTTCTGCCTCAGCCTCCCAAGTAGCTGGGATTACAGGTGCCCGCCACCACACCTAGGTAATTTTTGTTATTTTAGTAGGGAAGGGGTTTCACAATGTTGCCCAGGCTGGTCTCGAACTCCTGACCTCTGGTGATCCGCCTGCCTCAGCCTCCCAAAGTGCTGGGATCACAGGCGTGAGCCACCACGCCCGGCCTGTTGTGATGTTTTATGTGTGCAGGTACATATTTTGAAAAAGTTAAAACAGACTGGGCGCGGTGGCTCATGCCTGTAATACCAGCACTTTGGGAGGCTGAGATGGGCAAATCACCTGAGGTCAGGAGTTTGAGACCAGCCTGACCAACACAGAGAAACCTCGTCTCTACTAAAAATAGAAATTTAGCTGGGTGTGGGGGCACATATCTGTAATCCTGGCTACTCGGGTGGCTGAGGCAGGAGAATCACTTCAACCTGGGAGCCAGAGGTTGTGGTGAGCGGAGATCATGCCATTGCACTCCAGCCTGGGCAACAAAAGCAAAACTGTCTCAAACAAACAAACAAACAAACAAAAAATCACAACAAATGCATGAATACATAGACGTGTGTAACCTCAAAAAACTGTTAGCTCGTGGGATTATGAGAAATTATTATTTTCTTCCTGTTCATTTATGCATGTAGAGTATGTTGTTATATGAACTATGACCCTAGGTCTCAGTTCTGGGCACATTATCAATTCCAACACATGGGGGCTGCCCTATGTGACCCAGTGAGGGTCAACACATCTTTTATCACTATCAATATACTAGGACTGCCTACTTACATATTCATAAAATCTACATCAGAGCAAGGGGTGCACTTGTCATATCCGGGACCGGCATACTAGGGATTACTAATTTGCAGGCAGCCCATCAGAGCAGTTTATGCAAGGCAACAGCCCCAAGGAAATCAATCTTGGAAAGCCATTCCCCACTCCAGAGTGCAAGAGCCCTGAGCTTGCAGAGCATGGTGCCATTTGCGCCCACCACAGCAGGAGTAGCATGCAGTCTTTCTGCTGTCCCAACCCTTGAAGGTGGAGAGTCTCTGGCTGAGGGTTCTGGCCCTCCCGTTGATGAGGGAGCTCTTGTTCTGGATCACCCACAAGAAGGGAGCACCTCGGCAGCCACAGGGAGGGAGCATCCCTAATGCGACACCCACCTGGAAGTGAAGGGACTGTCTGGCCCTACCCTGCAGCAATATGCCTGTATGTGCTGTTGTTTTCACAGGAAACTTGGCTAGATCAGGTACTTTTATATTGAACAATGTTTCGTTATGCTGAATAATTTTATAAAAAATACAAGTAGTGTGAAAAAGTTGCCTCCGTTTTCATATCATTAGATCAAAGCCTATGGAGTGGAGTGACTACAACTCACCACACCAAATAGCTTTGACAATGTCTACCTTCTTTTTTTTTTTTTTTTATTAAGAGATGGGGGTCTTCGCTGGACATGGTGGCCCACGCCTATAATCCCAGCACTTTGGGAGGCCAAGGCGGGCAGATCACAAGGTCAGGATATCGAGACCATCCTGGCTAACACGATGAAACCTCATCTCTACTAAAAATACAAAAAAATTAGCTGGGCGTGGTGGTGGGCACCTGTAGTCCCAGCTACTCAGGAGGCTGAGGCAGGAGAATGGCGTGAACTCGGGAGGCGGAGCTTGCAGTGAGCCGAGATCGCACCACTGTACCGCAGCCTGGGCGGCAGAGCGAGACTCCGTCTCAAAAAAAAAAAAAAAGAGAGATGAGACCCTATAATCCCAACACTTTGGGAGGCCAAAGGGGGCGGATTGCTTGAGGCCAGGAATTTGAGACCAGCCTAGCCAACATGGTGAAACCCTGTCTCTACTAAAAATACAAAAATTAGCTGGTTTGGTGGTGCAAACCTGTAGCCCCAGCTACTCCGGAGGCTGAGGCAGGAGAATTGCTCAAACCCAGGAGGTGATTGAACCCAGGTGGTTGCAGTGAGCCCAGACTGTGCCAGTGAACTCCAGCCTGGGTGACAAAGTGAGACTGTCTCAAAATTAAAAAAAAGAGAGAGAGAGAGAGAGATGGGGGTCTCACCATATTGCCCAGGCTGGAATGTAATGGTTATCTATAGGCGCTATCATGGCTCACTGCAGCCTCAAACTCCTGGGCTCAACCCATCCTCCTGCCTCAGCTTCCCAAGTAGCTGGGACTACAGGCATGTGCCACCACACCAAGGCATGACTTATAAAGTTCTTTTTTTTCAAATCCAAAATATGTTCACTTAGTTTTGTGTCCAATGCACCTCAACTTGGGGCACTTCCAGTGCTGCTTCCATCTGATGAAGCATCCTTCCAGGAGCCTCACTTTCTCTCCTGTGGGCTGACAGACAACAGTGGAGCAGCCAACACACAAAACTACAATTGGTGCATGGCCAGAGGCCATAGTGGCTTTCCAGCATCCTGGCGTTTCACATCTATGAGGGAGGAATTGGGATTCTGTGCTAGGGACTTCTTGCGTTTCCTTATCTCTTTTTCTGTAGAAGGATGAGGGAGCTCCTTTTCAAGAGGCATTTTCTCCTGGGGAGGTCGTCAGTGCCAGAAAGTCTGACTTGTAAAGTTTTTTTTTTTAATTTTATTTTTTTTATTTGAGACAGGGTTTCACTCTTGTTGCCCAGGCTGGAATGCAATGGTGTAATCTTGGCTCACTGCAACCTCCGCCTCCCTGGTTCAAACAATTCTCCTGCCTCAGCCTCCTGAGTAGCTGAGATTACAGGCATGCGCCACCAAGCCCGGCTAATTTTTGTGTTTTTAGTACAGATGGGATTTCTCGATGTTGGTCAGGCTGGGCTCGAACTCCCGACTTCAGGTGATCCGCTCGCCTCAGCCTCCCAAAGTGCTGGGATTACAGGTGTGAGGCACTGCACCCGGCCCTGACTTGAAAGTTTTTTAGGGAGAAATCAGTTCTGAATAGCTGCAGACACCACAGTGGCCAAAAATTGTTTCAAAACCTGATGTTTCTCTGAGATCCAGACACATCCTTTTCTTCCATCCCAGCTGCCTCTGCTAGGCACCTTGCTATCTGGACATTGTCATCAGTCCGCACACTACCATGTCTTACCAGGTCTGATCGTACTCGCGCCTCGCAGTCAGCTCCCGACTGACACAGGCTGGAGTCCAACCACTTGCATGGCGAGCAAGGCTCTTGGTGACCAGCTGCAGCCAACTGTACCAGGTCTGTCCCACCTCCACCCTGCCTCATGCTGAACTCACCATGTGGCTCCTTCCCATGCTTAGCTAGCAAAGGCACCGCCAGCTCTTCTGATGAATTCAAAGTGGGAAGACGAGCTGGGTTCAGTCAGGGAGACTGTCACATAAACGACCCATGAAAATCAGTGGCGTGAGTGGTGTCACAGAAAGAGGAATCACCATGCAGACAGAGAGAACCGCTTGGAGAAGGAGGCATTTCATGTGAGTCTTGAAGAAAGAAGAGGAACTCCCGGGAGGCCAGGAAGTCTGTGGAAGGACTTTTGTAAACTAACAAGCTCCACAAATGCCACTTCACCTGTAGATGCAGTGAAGGGACTGTGGGCTTTGGAGTTACAGTCACAGTTGTGATGCAATCCTGGGTCCACCCACTCAGGCTGAGCTTGCTTACTCAGCTGTAAAAAGGGGATAAGAGGGTGGGTGGAGAACACTTAAATGAGATAAGGGAAAAAGCAAGCTCAGTGCAGGGGACACCAAAAGTCAGTTTCTTTTCTACCCTGAGCCAGGGGCAGCAGTGACTTCTTTCTTTTCCTTCCTTCCTTCCTTCCTTCCTTCCTTCCTTCCTTCCTTCCTTCCTTCCTTCCTTCCTTCCTTCCTTCCTTCCTTCCTTCCTCTCTCTCTCTCTTTCTTTCTCTCTGTCTCTCTCTTTCTCTCTTTTTCTTTCTTTCTTTCCCTCCCTCCCTCCCTTCCTTCCTTCCTTTTTTTTTTTGAGTCTCCTTCTGTCGCCCATGCTGGAGTGCAGTGGCACGATCTCTGCTCTCGGCAGCCTCCGCCTCCCGCGTGTTCAAGCAATTCTCCCTGCCTCAGCCTCCGAGTAGCTGGGATTACAGGTGCCCACCACCACACCAGCTAATTTTTGTGTTTTGGTTTGTTTGTTTGCTTTGGTTTGTTTGTTTGTTTTTGTTTGAAACGAAGTCTCGCTCTTGTATCCAGGTTGAAATGCAATGGCACAATCTTGGCGCACTGCAACCTCCGCCTCCCGGGTTCAAGCGATTCTCCTGCCTCAGCCTCCCGAGTAGCTGGGATTACAGGCGCCTGCCACCACGCCCAGCTAATTTTTGTATTTTTAGTAGAGATGGGGTTTCACCATGTTGTCCAGGCTGGTCTCAAACTCCTGACAGGTGATCTGCCCGCCTTGGCCTCCCAAAGTGTTGGGATTACAGGTGTGAGCCACCGCACCTGGCCTAATTTTTGTGTTTTTTAGTAGAGATGGGATTTCGCCATGTTGGCCAGGCTGGTCTTGAACTCCTGACCTCAGGCAATTTGCCCGCCTTGGCCTCCCAAAGTGCTGGTATTACAGGTGTGAGCCACTGTGCCCAGTCAGCAGTGGGTTTTAAGCACACTTGGGGTTGATGTGGTCAACCCTTGAAACTCTAGGTCTATTGTAAGTGTCGTTTTATACTGAACTATGAAATCCTTGTTGATTTTAGGCTGGTATTTCTTTAAATTACTGTCTTTAAATTAAATGTCTATTCAAAACCCAGGGCCTTACTCCTGGGAAATTACTGAAAGTAATTAATTGAATAAGTAGAAAAAGGCATGTGCACAAAGATGTTTCAATTAAAAATGAAAAATAGGCTAGGTGCAGTGGCTCATGCCTGTAATCCCAGCACTTTGGGAGGCCGAGGCAGGCAGATCACAAGGTTAGGGGATAGAGACCATCCTGGCTAACACGGTGGAAACCCCGCCACTACCAAATATACAAAAAATTAGCTCGGCATGGTGGCCCGCGCCTGTAATCCCACCTACTTGGGAGGCTGAGGCAGGAGAATCACTGGAACCTGGGAGGTGGGGGGTACAGTGAGTCAAGATCGCACCACTGCACTCCAGCCTGGGCGACGGAGCCAGACTCCATCTCAAAAAAAAAAAAAGAACAACCTAAATATTCAAGAGAAGACTACTTTTAACTAATTTATGGGTCATCTACTGGATGGGATATTATGCAGCCATTAATAATTATAATTTTGAGGATTGCAACAAATGGAAAATATTTATATCTTACTTTTTTTTTTTTTGAGACAGGGTCTCACTCTGTCATCCAGACGAGTGTGATGGTATAACCATAACTCAGTGCAGCCTTAAACTCCTAGACTCCAGCAACCCTCCCACCTCAGCCTCCTGAGTACCTGGGACTATAGGTACGAGCCACAAGGCCCAG
Source organism: Macaca mulatta (assembly GCF_049350105.2). Lineage (NCBI taxonomy): Eukaryota > Metazoa > Chordata > Mammalia > Primates > Cercopithecidae > Macaca > Macaca mulatta. The sequence goes on along the minus strand of NC_133407.1, from coordinate 154,743,741 downwards.
CTTTTTTTTTTTTTTTTTTAGAGACAAGGTCTCACTTGAGCCCAAGCTGATCTTGAAGTCCTGGGCTGAAGTGATCCTCTGGCTCTCAGCCTCCCAAAGTGCTGGAATTAGAGGCATGAGCCACTGCACCTGGCCACTTATATCTTAAATGAAAAAATAACACAAAAGAAATAAAATGCATGATGCTTATCAGGGAATCCAGAAGCTATGGAAGCAGCAAAGATATTCATATTTGACTACTTAAAATGTTTAAAGTTTTGTGACAAAAGATACTATGAAGTCAAACAACAAAGCATAGAACAGAAAAAAAGGTGGCCTGGTGCGGTGGCTCACGCCTGTAATCCCAGCACTTTGGGAGGCCGAGGCGGGTAGATCACGAGGTCAGGAGATCGAAACCATCCTGGCTAACATGGTGAAACCCCATCTCTACTAAAAATACAAAAAAATTAGCCGGGCGTGGTGGCGGGTGCCTGTAGTCCCAGCTGCTCAGGAGGCTGAGGCAGAAGAATGGTGTGAACCCGGGAGGCGGAGCTTGAAGTGAACTGAGATCGCACCACTGCACTCCAGCCTAGGCAACAGAGCGAGACTCCGTCTCAAAAAAAAAAAAAATGTTTTAATACCTACAATAGATGTTAATATTGTTAGCAAACCAAGAATTTCTACAAATTAAAATCCAATAGAAAAATGGGTAAATAATATGTACAGATAATTCATGAAAGGAAATCCAAGAAACACAACTCCAGTCATCAAGGAAATGCAAATTCAGGCAATAATGAGATAGTAATATTCTTTTGTGAGATTGGCATACACTAAAAAGGGAAATAAAATCCAGTACTTGCAAAGATTCAGGGAAAAAAAACAACCAGCACTTTGAGAGGTTTAGGCAGGTGGATCACCTGAGGTCAGGAGTTTGAGACCAGCCTGGACAACCTGTTTCTACTAAAAATAAAAAAAAAAATTAGCTGGGCTTGGTGGCTTGCGCCTGTAATCCCAGCTACTCAGGAGGCTGAGGTAGGAGAATCACTTGAACTGTGGCTCAAAAACAAAAACAAAAAGGCCAGGCGCGGTGGCTCACGCCTGTAATCCTAGCACTTTGGGAGGCCGAGGTGGACAGATCACAAGGTCAGGAATTCGAGAGCAGCCTGGCCAAAATAGTGAAACCTCATCTCTACTAAAAATACAAAAATTAGCCGGGCATGGTGGTGGGTGCCTGTAATCCCAGCTACTAGAGAGGCTGAGGTAGGAGAATCACTTGAACCTGGGAGGCAGAGGTTGCAGTGAGCCAAGATCACACCATTGCACTCCAGCCTGGGTGACAGAGCGAGACCCCATCTCAAAAAAAAAAAAAAAAAAAGATTCAGAGAAAATGAAACTCCCATTCACTGCTGGTAGTAATGTGACTTGCTGTAACCTTTCGTGTGTGTGTGCTGGAGCCTCGCTCTGTTGCCCACACTGGGGTACAGTGGTGTGATCTCTGCTCTCTGCAAACTCCATCTCCCAGGTTCAAGCCATTCTCCTGCCTCAGCCTCCCAAGTAGCTGGGATCACAGGCATGCACCACCATGCTCAGCTAACTTTTGTATTTTTAGTAGAGATAGAGTCTCTACTAAAGGCCAGGCTGGTCTTGAACTCCTGATCTCAAATGATCCGCCTGCCTCAGCCTCACAAAGTGCTGGGATTACAGACATGAGCCACCTTGCCTGGCCTGTCACCTTTTTGGAAAGTAATTTGGTACTATCAAAATTACAAAGATATATGTTCGTTAATCTTGGAAGTATCATTAGGAGAATTCAGCCTACAGAATACAAGCGCCAGTATAAAAAGATATATGTCGAAAGATGTTTTACTGCAGCATTGTTTTGTAGAGGCAAAAAACAGGAAACAATTAGAATGTTTTATTTTTGAATGAACATAGTTATAAATAGTACAACTATAGTCGTAAATAGTAAATAGTTGAATACATTTTAGCAGATCCTTACCATAGAATATTATGAACCTATTTAAAAGAATAAGTTTAAATTTGTACTATTGACCTGAAGAAATATGCATGCCATGTTCTTTTTTTATTATTATTTAAAAAGCAAGTTGCCAAGAAATGTACACAGTCCATAGTCTCCCTATTTTTTTTTTTTTTTTTTTTTTTGAGACAGAGTCTTGCTCTGTCGCCTAATTTGGAGTGCAGTGGCACAATCTGGACTCACTGCAACCTCTGCCTCCTGGGTTCAACCGATCTCCTGCCTAAGCCTTCCGAGTAGCTGGGATTACTGGCACACACTACCATGCCCAGATAATTTTTGTATTTTTTAGTAGAGAGGGGGTTTCACTATGTTGGTCAGGCTAGTCTCAAACTCCTGACCGAAAGCAATCCACCTGCCTCGGCCTCTGGAAGTGTTGGGATTACAGGCGTGAGCCACAGTGCCCAGCCCCAGTTTTTGTTTAAGAAATGGGTTTGTAGGCCACGTGTGGTGGCTCATGCCTGTGATTCCAACACTCTTGGAGGCCAAGGTGGGCAGATTACTTGAGCTCAGGAGCTTGAGACCAACCTGGGCAACATGACAAAACACCAACTCTACAAAAAATACAAAAAGTAGCAGGGTATGGTGGTGCACACCTATAGTCCCAGCTACTTAGGAGCCTGCTGTTGGAGGATCACTTGAGTCCAGGTAGAGGCTGCAATGAGCCAAGATCATGCCACTACACTTTAGCTTAGCCACCAGAGTGAGATCCTGTCTCAAAAAAAAGAGGAAGTTTGGATATTGTTCATATAGGAAAGATGGAGAAAAAAAATATTTGGGATTATATACTTCATGTTGTTAATATTTATTACTTTAGGGGATGAAATTAGGGTAAGGTGGGGCAGATATAATTTTCCTTTCACATAATGTTGGATTATTTTGTGTGTAACAAATAAGCATAAATTACTTTTGTAATTCTTTCTTTTTTTTTTTGAGATGGAGTCTCGCTCTGTCGCCCAGGCTGGAGTGCAGTGGCCGGATCTCAGCTCACTGCAAGCTCCGCCTCCCGGGTTTACGCCATTCTCCTGCCTCAGCCTCCGGAGTAGCTGGGACTACAGGCGCCCGCCACCTCGCCCGGCTAGTTTTTTTTGGTATTTTTTAGTAGAGACGGGGTTTCACCGGGTTAGCCAGGATGGTCTCGATCTCCTGACCTTGTGATCCGCCCGTCTCGGCCTCCCAAAGTGCTGGGATTACAGGCTTGAGCCACCGCGCCCGGCCTGTAATTCTTTCAATTCTTAAAGAAAATTTAAGGAAAAAATGACAAAGACTATAAGGAAATACTAATTTTTTATAATATAAAATGACAACAAAAATATTAAATTGAATTCCTGCTTTATCCACAACTGTAAAAATAAAATATGCATGTGAATACAGTTGGTAAGGAGAACTTAAAAGTTTTTTAGGGTTTTTTAGAGTGCTAGGAAGTATGTAATCTTTTTTATTTTGTTTTTTTTTTTTCTGTAGCACTTACAAGCTAGGATATAGTCTTTTTAAAATAAATACTTGTGAATACTTGTGGGGAATAACCATAATAGTTCTATTATGTAAAAGATGCAAACTATGGATGCAGTGGACAAAGTATAGATAGAAAATGCAAGAATTAGGCTGGGCGCAGTGGCTCACACCTGTAATCCCAGCCTTTTGGGAGGCCAAGGCAGGCAGATCATAAGGTCAAGAGATCGAGACCATCCTGACCAACATGGTGAAATACCATCTCTAGTAAAAATGCAAAAATTAGCTGGGCATGGTGGCACACGCCCATAGTCCCAGCTACTCAAGAGGCTGAGGCAGGAGAATCGCTTAAACCTGGGAAGCAGAGGTTGCAGTGAGCCGAGATTGTGCCATTGCCCTGAAGCCTGGTGACAGAGTAAGGCTTCATCTCAAAAAAAAAAAAAAAAAAAGAGTAAAAGAAAATGCAAAAATTGGATGAGCATGATGGCTCACGTCTATAATCTCAGCACTTTGGAGGCCGAGGTGGGTGGATTGCTTGAGCTCACAAGTTGGAGACCAGCCTGGGCAACATGGCAAAACCCCATCTCTACGAAAAAAAAAAAAAAAGAAAAGAAATTAGCTGAGCATGGTGGCAGGGGCCTGTAGTCCCAGCTACTCGGGAGGTTGAAGTGGGAGGATGAGTTGAGGCCAGGAGGTGGAGGTTGCAGTGAGCCGAGATCACACCACTGCACTTCAGCCTGGGCAATAGATCCAAACCTTGTTTTTTTTTTTTTTAAAAAAAAAAAAAAAAAAAGAGTTGTTAACTAAGGATGACAGGCTTATGAATAATTTTTTTTCAATTTCCTCAAACTTTATGTAATATTGTACTGCCTTTAAAATAAAAAGTAACTCCTACCCCATAAAAAGCTAGGTTTCCTTTTTTGGAATTTATTACAGGAGAGAAGACAGAACAGAAATTTGTATCATGCTACAGTTACAGTGTGGTCAAACTATAGTCCTGTATGGATGAGAACTGAAGGAGGAATGCTGAGACTGTTGAGGGTTTTAAAATTTTTATTTCCTTTCCTGTTATATTACAAGAAGATGCACATCAAGAATGGGAGGAAAGAACTTCAGTTTCCGGATGCTCTATCTTCTTTTTCAAATTATAAAAATTCTCTTTTTAATTTTATTTTTATTATTTTTTTTTGAGATCGAGTCTCGCTCTGTTGCTCAGGCTGGAGTGCAGTGGTGTGATCTCGGCTCACTGCAAGCTCCGCCTCTCAGGTTCACGCCATTCTCCTGCCTCAGTCTCCTGAGTAGCTGGGACTACAGGCCCCCGCCGCCACGCCCGGCTATTTTTTTGTATTTTTAGTAGAGACGGGGTTTCACCGTGTTAGCCAGGATGGTCTCGATTTCCTGACCTCGTGATCCGCCCGCCTAGGCCTCCCTCCCAAAGTGCTGGGATTACAGGAGTGAGCCACCACGCCAGGCCAAATTCTCTTTTTTAAATACAAGCTGACCTGGGTGTCCCTGAAACACATTAGGTCAAGCTTCTGACCTATGGAGAAAGCAAATCAGAGACTATGTTGCGACAGAATTGTAATCAGCCTCAGTAGCTCTAAGAGTTGTTTAGGACACAGCCTCTTGCTCAGTTACAGCTCCAGCCCAGGGCCAGCGGGGCACTGGGACATGCTGGCAGCCACTGTGTGCTGGGCACCGGAAAGAGGATCTGCAGCAAGCTGGGACGTGGAAGGAAGCCACAGGACTTCCTCTGCAAGCTCTGCCAAGCCAAACGAGTGTTATCTGCCCTCGAGTTTGTTTTTGCCATGGGTAAACATGGACTGCAAGTTGAATGTGATCCAAGCAGATCACTTCCCTGCAATTTTAAAAAGCAAAGTAAATCCTAGACTTGATATGGTTCAAATCAGCTGGAGCAGGGCATCTCAGGGGGTGAGTGAGAGACTTGGGCTACTTCTTTTTTTTTTTTTTTTTTTTTTTGAGACGGAGTCTCGCTCTGTCGCCCAGGCTGGAGTGCAGTGGCCGGATCTCAGCTCACTGCAAGCTCCGCCTCCCGGGTTCACGCCATTCTCCTGCCTCAGCCTCCCGAGTAGCTGGGACTACAGGCGCCCGCCACCTCGCCCGGCTAGGTTTTTGTATTTTTTTAGTAGAGACAGGGTTTCACCGTGTTAGCCAGGATGGTCTCGATCTCCTGACCTCGTGATCCACCCGTCTCGGCCTCCCAAAGTGCTGAGATTACAGGCTTGAGCCACCGCGCCCAGCCACTTGGGCTACTTCTAATTTTGTTTATTGAATATCAAGAAATAGCAAATACAACTTAAACATTTTGGTATGCTTTATTTTATTTATGAAATTTTTTTAGAGACAGGGTCTCAGTCTGTCTCCTGGGCTGGAGTGCAGTGGCACAATTATAGCTCACTGCAGCCTTGAACTTCTGGGCTCAAGCAATCCTCCTTCTTCAGCCTCCCAAAGTGCTGGGATTATAGGTGTGAACCATCGTGCCTGGCCAGGTAAGCTTATTTTAAAATAGTAATATACATTGTTTTAAACCTCTAGTCACCTTTTCTTTCTTTCTTTTTTTTTTTTTTTTTGAGGCAGAGTCTCGCTCTGTGCCCAGGCTGGAGTGCAGTGGCACGATCTCAGCTCACTGCAAGCTCCGCTCCCAGGGTTCACGCCATTCTCCTGCCTCAGCCTCCTGAGTAGCTGGGACTACAGGCGCCGCCACCACGCCCGGCTAATTTTTTTGTATTTTTAGTAGAGACGGGGTTTCACCGTGTTAGCCAGGATGGTTTCGATCTCCTGACCTTGTGATCCGCCCGCCTCGGCATCCCAAAGTGCTGGGATTACAGGCATGAGCCACCACGCCGGTCCTTTTAGTCAACTTTTCAGGTAAAGCACCTCTACATTTAAAACAATGGAGTTGGCCGGGCGCAGTGGCAGTTGGTCTGGGTGACAGAATGGGACCCTGCCTTTTTTTTTTTTTTTGAGACGGAGTCTGGCTCTGTCGCCAGGCTGGAGTGCAGTGGCACAGTCTTGGCTCACTGCAACCTCCACCTCCTGAGTTCAAGCGATTCTCCTACCTCAGCCTCCCAAGTAGCTGGAATTACAGGCATGTGCCACCATGCACAGCTATTTTTTGTATTTTTAGTAGAGATGGGGTTTCCCCATGTTGGCCAGGCTGGTCTTGAACTCCTGACCTCGTGATCCACCCGCCTCAGCCTCCCAAAGTGCTGGGATTACAGGCATGAGCCACCATGCCCAGCCTGAGACCCTGTCTTAAAAACAACAACAAAAACCCCACAAAATACAGTGGAATCCATTGTTAATTTGAAAAAGTATAGTGAACACATAGAAACATTTTATATATATCCTATCTACACATAGTGAATTTCAGGTGTTATGGTTGGATAAAGAAAGACAAATTCAAGGTAATATGATAAGCATCTTCTTTTAATCCTGCCAGCGTGTCTCTGACTCATGCACACCCTTGTATGGAGAGGAAGCTCTTGGAGAGTGCATAGCCTGGCCACCCGCCCATGACATGCCCTGCTGTGGGAAAGGCAGAGCAGGGAGTGGATAGAGTCTGTGACTTGGAATCAAAGGACTCAGGGTGGAATTGCAGCTCTGCCATTTCTTGTGTCAACTCTGAGCCTATATCATCCACAGTAAGGTGGAGATAGTAATGAAACCTTCTTCGCAGAGTTGTGGGGAAGATTCACCAAGATAACACATAGGAAAGCCCACAGCACACTTTAGCATGTAGGTTGCCCAAATGTTTGCTCCCTTCGACTGTCTCTTCCTTGCTGGATGTGAGGATTATGTTGGATGATGTATGTGAAAACAAATGTTAGTTATAATTAGAAATGGGTAACAGGCCGGGCGCGGTGGCTCAAGCCTGTAATCCCAGCACTTTGGGAGGCCGAGACGGGCGGATCACGAGGTCAGGAGATCGAGACCATCCTGGTTAACACGGTGAAACCCCGTCTCTACTAAAAAATACAAAAAACTAGCCGGCCAAGGTGGCGGACGCCTGTAGTACCAGCTACTCTGGAGGCGGAGGCAGGAGAATGGCGTGAACCCAGGAGGCGGAGCTTGCAGTGAGCTGAGATCCAGCCACTGCACTCCAGCCTGGGTGACAGCGCGAGACTCCGTCTCAAAAAAAAAAAAAAAAAAAAAAAAAAAAAAGAAATGGGTAACAAGGTCCTGAATCTAATTCAAGACACCACATCTGATTGTGTGTATGTTGTGTCAGAGTGTCTGCAACAGGATGTTAGTCCTCCAATGCTACAATATTTTTTAACCTCCTTCTGAGCCCCTTCCTGTCTGGCAGTCCCCAGATCTAGCTAGCTTCTTGGAATAGGTTCTGGAAATGCAGAGAACAGTCAGGAGGCAGACTCGTGGACTGAAAAATAAGGGTCACAGCTCCTGACTCAACTAATGCTTCAAGGCAGCATCCAACAAGACCACTCACTGCATGCTCCCTCACACCTTGTCCCCTCCTCTCTCCTGTCTTGTCTTTTTTTTTTTTTTTTTTTTTGAGACAAAGTTTCACTCAGTCGCCCAGGCTGGAGTGCAATGGTGTGATCTCTGCTCACTGCAAGCAATCAATCATGACCGGCTAATTTTTGTATTTTTATTAGAGAAGACAGGATGAAACTCCATCTCTGCTAAAAATACAAAAATTAGCCAGGCCTGGTGGCAGGCACCTGTAGTCCCAGCTACTCGGGAGGCTGAGGCAGGAGAATTGCTTGAAGCCAGGAGGCGCAGGTTACAGTGAGCTGAGATCAAGCCACTGCACTCTAGCCTGGGTGACACAGCAAGACACCATCTCAAAAAAAAAAAAAAAAAGATTTATTAGCTCCTCTATGTGTTTGTCTCCATATTATTTGTGTGTGGCTGGTTTTGTGTGTGTGTGTGTTGGGGTGGGGGGTTGTGTCAGGGAAGGGGGCAGGGATATAGAGGGGTCCAGAAGGAGATCATGAAGATTCACTCCCTGAACACTTCTCAAGGCCATTCCTGTGGTCAGAGATCACGAAGCGCTCCCAGTGCAGCAGCAGTCCAGATGCAGGAGGTGAACATCGGTGTTTGGAGATTTTGAAACCAAGGTCTGTGGGTGCCCAGAAAGAGCATGGCCAACTTCCCCCGGAGACACAGGGAAGGCTTACCAATCCAGGAAGTGGCTTTTGAGCTGAGCATCAGTTGTGTTCTAGCTGCTGTCTTAAAACATGAGGAAGTTGGCCGGGCACGGTGGCTCAAGCCTGTAATCCCAGCACTTTGGGAGGCCGAGGCAGGTGGATCACGAGGTCAGGAGATCGAGACCATCCTGGCTAACATGGTGAAACCCCATCTCTACTAAAAATACAAAACATTAGCCCAGGCATGGTGGCGGGCACCTGTAGTCCCAGCTACTCGGGAGGCTGAGGCAGGAGAATGGCTTGAACCCAGGAGGCAGAGCTTGCAGTGAGCCGAGATCGCACCACTGCACTCCAGCCTGGGCAACAGAGGGAGACCCCATCTCAAAAAAAAAAAAAAAAAAAAAAAAAAAAAATGAGGAAGTTAGCAAAGTGTTTTGGTCCTTTTCTCATGTGATGTTTAAGGCCATCCCATGAGGTATTAATTGAGTCATTTTACAGCTTGTCTGTCACTGGTCACACAACTTGTGAAGGACCACTACACCCAGGCTAAAAAGAGTAAGCTTCTGCAGACTTCAAAGCCAGCCTGTCTCTGTGGCCCCTGAGGTTTGGGGCCACATCCCCTCTCTCTGGGCCCTGTCAAGGACATGCCCAACTTCCCAGCTTCCCATTTTCACAAGATCACTACTCTTTGGGGAGGGAAAGAGAGAGAGAGAGAGAAGAGAGAGAGATGCAGGTCTGTGTGACCTTGCAGCTCCTTCATGTATTAAAAACCAAACCAAACCAAAACTCCACTCTATACAAACCTAAGTTTAAGTAGAAAGGCTTTTCTCCTTCCTTTTTTTTCTTCTTTAAAGGGAATTAAGTAAATTCAAAGTGATGACACACCTTGTCTCAAGTAGATTAGAAGTGACCGGCCGGGCGCGGTGGCTCAAGCCTGTAATCCCAGCACTTTGGGAGGCCGAGACGGGTGGATCACGAGGTCAGGAGATCGAGACCATCCTGGCTAACACGGTGAAACCCCGTCTCTACTAAAAAATACAAAAAAAAACCTAGCCGGGCGCGGTGGCGGGCGCCTGTAGTCCCAGCTACTCGGGAGGCTGAGGCAGGAGAATGGTGTGAACCCGGGAGGCAGAGCTTGCAGTGAGCTGAGATCCGGCCACTGCACTCCAGCCTGGACGACAGAGCGAGACTCCGTCTCAAAAAAAAAAAAAAAAAAAAAAAAAAAAGAAGTGACCATTGGTTATTTGAGAGTAAAAAAATAATTTCTTTTACAAATGAATACATTAAAATTTTAGACTGGGCACAGTGGCTCATGCCTGTAATCTCAACACATTGGGAGGCTGAGGCAGAAGGATTGCTTGAGCCCAGGAGTTTGGGGCTGCAGTGAGCTATGATTGCGCTGCTATACTCCTCCAGTCCAGGGACAGGGTGACACTCTGTCTCTAAGAAAAAATAAATAAATAAATAGGGAAAGTGGGGATTCTTTTATTTCCCAATTTTTTATTATTTAAAAAAGTCATTAGGCATCGTGGCTCACACCTGTAATCCCAGCACTTTGGGAGGCCGAGGTGGGAGGATCACGAGGTCAGGAGTTCAAGACCAGCCTGACCAATATAGTGAAACCTCGTCTCTACTAAAAATACAAAAATTAGCCAGGCACGGTGGTGTGCACCTGTAATCCCAGCTACTCCGGAGGCTGAGGCAGGAGAATTGCTTGACCCTGGGAGGCGGAGGTTGCAGTGAACCGAGACCATGCCACTGCACTCCAGCCTGGGCAGCAGAGCAAGACTCCGTCTCAAAAAAAACAAAAGAAAAGAAAAAGGAAAGAAGAAGTGAAACATACAGAAGAGTTAAAAGATTCTACAATTGTTGATAAATTGCTATATTCACTTTGTGTGTGTGTGTGTGTGTTTATGTGTGTGTTTTCCTCAAATTTTTTTTTTTTTTTTTTTTTTTTGAGATGGAGTCTAGCTCTGTCGCCCAGGCTGGAGTGCGGTGGCATGATCTCCGCTCACTGCAAGTTCCGCCTCCTGGTTTCATGCCATTCTCCTACCTCAGCCTCCCGAGTAGCTGGAACTACAGGCCCCCGCCACCACGCCTGGCTAATTTTTTTGTATTTTTAGTAGAGACGGGGTTTCACCGTGTTAGCCAGGATGGTCTCAATATCCTGACCTCATGATTCGCTCGCCTTGGCCTCCCAAAGTGCTGGGATTGAGCCACCGCGCCAGGCCTTTCCTCAAAGATTTGGAGGGAATTTCAATTCTCCTACATCACCACCATAGCATTGTCACACCAAGGAAAATTAACTATATTTAGACAGAATCTTTGAACAAGGGTTTTGGGGAAGGAGATAACTGAGATATCTGAAATCACAAGAAACTTAGCCAGAGTGCTAGGCCAAATGCAGGTTGTGGGAAGGAAAGGGCTTTGTGCTTCTTGAAGGCCAGGACAAATGCTTGAAGTTAGCATCATTCAAGTGTATGCTTAAAGCCATCTATGGGAGACCTCAGCTGCCTGGATCTTGAGCACGTGTGATTAACTGCTTTGTGTATTAGCAAGCCCTAGGAAGACCCCACTGATGAACAGGGTGAAATGACATGAAAAACAGATGTGAATAAGCCTTTGAGAGATGAAACAAACTATACCCAAAGGTCATCCTAGCAAACAAGGGGAAAAAGACAAAAGATTCAGTGCAGACAATTTCTGCTGTGAATGAACCCAGGTCTTCCCAGGGGGAGAAGTGGGTGGGGGCGATTTGGTTGAGGAAGGAAATGAGGCTCCAGGCAGGAGGAAATTCTTTTTTTTTTTTTTTCGAGACAGAGTCTTGCTCTGTCACCCAAGCTGGAGTGCAATGGCTCGATCTCGGCTCACTGAAACCTCCTGGGTTCAAGCAATTCTTCTGCCTCAGCCTCCCAAGTAGCTGGGACTACAGGCATGCGCCACCACGCCCAGCGAATTTTTGTATTTTCAGTAGACACAGAGTTTCACCATATTGGTCCAGCTGGTCTCAAACTCTTGACCTTGTGATCCACCCGCCTCGGCCTCCCAAAATGCTGGGATTACAGGCGTGAGCCACTGCTCCCCGCCTAAGTTTTGTATTTTTAATAGAGACAGGGTTTCCTCATGTTGGCCAGGCTAGTCTCGAACTACTGACCTTGAGTGATCCACCCAGCTTGTTCTCCCAAAGTGCTGGGATTACAGGGGTGAGCCACCGTGTCGCTGGCAGGAGAAAATCTTTTACTGTGTTAAGTTAGTAAAGAATGTGCTGCATGGGCCGGGCGCGGTGGCTCACGCCTGTAATCCCAGCACTTTGGGAGGCCGAGGCGGGCGGATCACAAGGTCAGGAGATCGAGACCACGGTGAAACCCCGTCTCTACTAAAAATACAAAAAATTAGCCGGGCGCGGTTGTGGGCGCCTCTAGTCCCAGCTACTCGGGAGGCTGAGGCAGGAGAATGGCGTGAACCCGGGAGGCGGAGCTTGCAGTGAGCCGAGATCGCGCCACTGCACTCCAGCCTGGGCGACAGAGCGAGACTCCGTCTCAAAAAAAAAAAAAAAAAAAAAAAAAAAAAAAAAGAATGTGCTGCATGAATACCCTACTTTTCCTACCAGTGGCTCTGGCTACAGGGGGTCCTTCCTGCCCTGGAAGGTTTCACAGAACATTCTGTGCATTCTATGACTGGGCGAAGCCCACAGCCCTCCTTCTTTTCCTCCAGCCCTCTTGCTTCATTTCCATTCCCAAAAGACTGTTTTTCTTTATCGGAGTCCCTAAATTTCCTCACCCATAAAACTGAGGTGCCTGGCACGGTGTCAGGCACAGCGGAAAAGGCCCTAAGTGAACGGTGTCTGATAATTTCCTAGGGGTCCTCAATCTTGTGGACACTGCATTCCCAGGCTCCCTTGCCAATTGTTTTAGGCCGGGTCCAGCCACTGGGAGATGCATGTGGGAGGCTGGTGCCTTGCGGGAGGGAGAAACCAGGGTATTTCTCCCTTTCTCCCTCTGCCTGGGGTGGGATGGCAATTAATTCCCCTCTGAATTCTGGTTCCCAGTAGGACAGCCCCTCTTTCTGTGGCTGCAGTGCCCACCAGGTGGCCCCCATCACGACCTTGGTTCCCACAGATGGCTCCAGCCCCTGGGCTCCACCTCCACCTCTACCCTAGAGGCGGGAGAGGCTTCCTGTCCTTCCTGTTGCTGATCTCCCAGTTCCCTCACTGCTTCCTGCTTGGCTTCCCAGCTCTTCCATTCCTGTGTAATAATTCTTTGTACTGAATTCTGTCTGCTTTTGCCTGGGCTCTGGCTGATACACACGGTAATTGTTCACACCAAGCTATGCAGTAAAGAGATGACTCAGCAGGCTTGCGATACTCAAACCCTGCACATTCCAAAGACCGGCTCTTGGGAGATAACCTGTAAACAGTTGAAATATCCTGCCTGATAGAGTGGCTTTGCATACCTGGGGCCTTGGGCCCTGCCAGATACTTGTGCTAAAAATGTGCTTTGGGGTGAATTTCTATTTCTGTTTGCCTGGGGTGTTGGGCCACACTGAGTTGGACGTGGTTGCAGGGTCATGCTGGAGACTAAGATCAAGCAGGTGGGTGCTCCATGCCCACGTGACTAACCCTCAATAAAACCCTGCACACTGAGGCTTGGGTGAGTCTCCCTGTTGGCAACACTCCCTGCAGACTGCCACACATCCTTATGGGAGAATGAAGCACGGTCCCTACAACTCTTCCGGTAAGGCCACATGGAAACTCGCACCTGCTGTCTCCTGGATTCTGCCCTAAGCACGTTTTGCTGTGCTGATTTTAATCTGTACAATTTTGCTGTAATAAACTGTAACCATGAGTATAGCAGCTTTTATGAGTTCTATGAGTCCCCCTAGCAAATCACTGAACCTGCAACCCCCACATACCAGTTAAAAAGGACACTTTTTTCTTTTTTTTTTTTTTTTTTTTGAGACAGAGTCTCGCTCTGTGCTCAGGCTGGAGTGCAGTGGCCGGATCTCAGCTCACTGCAAGCTCCGCCTCCCGGGTTCACGCCATTCTCCTGCCTCAGCCTCCCGAGTAGCTGGGACTACAGGCGCCTGCCACCTCACCCGGCTAGTTTTTTTTTTGTATTTTTTAGTAGAGACGGGGTTTCACCGTGTTAGCCAGGATGGTCTCGATCTCCTGACCTCATGATCCGCCCATCTCGGCCTCCCAAAGTGCTGGGATTACAGGCTTGAGCCACCGTGCCCGGCCTGGACACTTTTTTCTTTTACAGACAAAATGTCGAGAGTCCCCAGAACTTACGTAACTTTCCTGAACTGAATGCGGGTTCTTGACTTTAAAGCCCTGTCTCTTGCTGCCCTGCCCACTGACTCTCACAAGGATAGGGCAGGCAGTGGGAATGTGGAAGCAGAAAGACCACTTGGCTGACAGTTTAAAGTACAGTCATGTGTCACTTAACGGTGGGGATATGTTCTGAGACATGCCTCCTTAGGCAATTCTGTTGTGTGCACATCACAGAGTACACTTACACAAACCTAGGTGGAAGAGCCTACTGCACACCTAGGCTGTATGGGACCAGCTGGCCAACATGTTGAAACCCATCTCTACTAAAAATACAAAAATTAGCCAGGTTTGGTGGCATGTGCCTGTAATCCCAGCTACTTGGGAGGCTGAGGCAGGAGAATCACTTGAACCTGGGTGGTGGAGGTTGCGGTGAGCCGAGATCGCCCCACTGCACTCCAGCATGGGCGACAGAGCAAGACTCTGACTCAATTAAAAAAAATATATAAAAATTGTGCATCTGTATAGGGTGCTTACCATGCATGGAGCTTGTGGGACTGGAAGTTGCTCTGGTGAGTCATTGAGTTTGTGGTGAGTGAATGTGAAGGCCTAGGGCATGACTATGCACTATTGCAGACTTCATAAACATTGTATACTTAGGCTGCACAAATTTATAAAATATATTTTTCTTTCTTCAATAGCAAATTATGCTTAGCTTATTAAAACTTTTTTACTTTATAAACTTTTAAATGTTTTTAATTTTTTGACTCTTTTGTAATAACACTTAGCATAAGATAAACATATTGTACAGCTGTACAAAATTTTTTTTTCCTTCTTTGTTTTGTAGACATGGGGTCTCCCTATGTTGCCCAATTTCTTTCTTTATGTCCTTATTCTATAAGCCTTTTTCTATTAATTTTTTCCTTTTTAAACTTTTTTGTTAAAAACTAAGTCGTGGCCAGGCGCGGTGGCTCAAGCCTGTAATCCCAGCACTTTGGGAGGACGAGACAGGCGGATCACGAGGTCAGGAGATCGAGACCATCCTGGCTAACACGGTGAAACCCCGTCTCTACTAAAAAATACAAAAAAAAACTAGCCGGGCGAGGTGGCGGGTGCCTGTAGTCCCAGCTACTCGGGAAGCTGAGGCAGGAGAATGGCGTAAACCCAGGAGGTGGAGCTTGCAGTGAGCTGAGATCGTGCCACTGCACTCCAGCCTGGGTGACAGAGAGAGACTCCATCTCAAAATAAATAAATAAATAAATAAAAACAAAATAAAAAATAAAAACTAAGTCATAACACACACATTAGCTGAGACCCACACAGTGTCAGGATCATCAATACCTGTCTTCCACCTCCACATCTTGTCTGACTGGAAGGTCTTCAGAGGCAAGAAGCATGGAGTTGTCATCTCCTATGATAACAATGCCTTCTTCTGGACACCTCCTGAAGAACCTGCCTGAGGCCGTTTTATAGTTAACTTTTGTTTTTAATAAGTAGAAGGATGCCAGGCATGGTGGTGCATGCCTGTAATCCCAGCATTTTGGGAGGCTGAGACAGGCAGATCACTTGAAGCCAGAAGTTCACAACCAGGCTGAGCAACATGGCAAAACTTCATCACTACAAAAATTACAAAAATTAGCTAGGCATGGTGGCGTGTGCCTGTAATCCCAGCTACTCAGGTGGCTGAGCCATGAGAACTGCTTATACTCAGAAGACAGAGGTTTCAGTGAGCCAAGATCGCACCACTGCACTCCAGCCTGGGTGACAGAGTGAGACAGTCTCAAAAAAAAAAAAAAGTATAGTATTGGCTGAACATAGTGGTTCATACCTGCAATCTCAGCACTTTGGGAGGATGAGGCAGGAGGATCACTTGAGTCTGGGAGTTCAAGACCAACCTGGGCCACATATTGAGACCCCCATCTTTATTATTATTATTCTTTGTGAGATGGAGTCTCGCTCTGTCGCCCAGGCTGGAGTGCAGTGTCGCAATCTTGGCTCACCACAGCCTGTGCCTCCAGGGTTCAAGTGATTCTCCTGCCTCAGCCTCCTGAGTAGCTGAGATTACAGGCGTGCACCACCACGCCCAGCTAATTTTTGTTTTTTTTTTTTAGTAGAGACTGGATTTTACCATGTTGGCCAGGCTGGTCTCCATCTCCTGACCTTGTGATCCGCCCACCTCTGCCTCCCAAAGTGCTGGGATTATAGGCGTGAGCCCCTATGCCCGGCCTATATGCCCAGCTAATTTTTGTATTTTAAGTAGGGACAGAGTTTCACCATGTTGGCCAGGATGGTCTGAACTCCTGACCTCAGGTTATCCACCCACCTCGGCCTCCCAAACTGTGAGACCCCATCTTTACTTTTTACATATAAAAAAGTATAGTATAGTAAATACAGACTGGGAATGGTGGCTCACGCCGACAATTCCAGCATTTTGGGAGGCTGAGGTGGGTGGATGACTTGGGGTCGAGAGTTCGAGACCAGCCAGGCCAACATGGTGAAACCCATCTCTACTAAAAATACAAAAATTAGCCAGGCAGGCCGGGCGCGGTGGCTCAAGCCTATAATCCCAGCACTTTGGGAGGCCGAGGTGGGTGGATCACGAGGTCAGGAGGTCGAGACCATCCTGGCTAACATGGTGAAACCCCATCTCTATTAAAAATACAAAAAAACTAGCCGGGCGAGGTGGCGGGCGCCTGTAGTCCCAGCTGCTCGGGAGGCTGAGGCAGGAGAATGTCATGAACCCGGGAGGTGGAGCTTGCAGTGAGCCGAGATCGTGCCACTGTACTCCAGCCTGGGCGACAGAGTGAGACTCCGTCTAAAAAAAAAAAAAAAAAAAAAAAAAAATTAGCCAGGCATAGTGGCTCATGCCTGTAATCTCAGCTACTCAGGAGGCCGAGGCAGGAGAATCACTTGAACCCGGGAGGCAGAGGTTGCAGTGGGCCAAGATTGAGCCACTACATTCCAGCCTGGGCAACTCTGTCTTAAAAACAACAAAAAAAGTAAATGCATAAACCAGTAACAGTTGTTTATTGTCACTATCAAGTATTATGTACTGTACTTTTCTATGACTGGCAGCACAGTAGGTGTGTTTACACCAGCATCACAACAAAAACATGAGTAATGTATTGCACTTTGACTTTAAGACAGCTACAGCATCATTAGGTGATGGGAATTTTTCAGAGCCATTGTAATCTTGTGGGCCACTGTTGCATATGCGATCCATCATTGATCAAAATGTTGTTACATGGCTCATGACTATAGGTGGCTATTAAGGCTCCTTCTGGCTGCAACAGCCTATAAATCTGTCGGTCAGTAAGCACTTGTTCAACTCTTAGACTGAGCAATTAATTGCTCACCAGGGGTGCCTGGAGGTTTGTGTGCACAAGGCCGTCCTGGTTGCAGAGTGGAGGGAAGACTGGACAGGGGTAGATGTGGGGGAGGCTGCTTCAGGAGCCCAGTGAGGCAGGCTGGGACCAGGGGGCACAGGGAGGGAGGGTCAGGGTGGATCCTAGTGACTGTGCAGGAAATGGGCTACGGAACACTCTCCTGGGAAGCTTGTTCCCCCAACCTGGTGCTGTCCGAGGTTTATCCATTTCAATCAATGATGTTGGCTTATTAAAGCCAGGAACAGCCAGGCGCGGTGGCTCATGCCGTAATCCCAGCACTTTGGGAGGCCAAGGTGGGTGGATCATGAGGTCAGGAGATCAAGACCATCCTGGCTAACACGGTGAAACCCCGTCTCTACTAAAAATACAAAAAATTAGCCGGGCCTGGTGGCGGGCGCCTGTAGTCCCAGCTACTCAGGAGGCTAAGGCAGGAGAATGGCTTGAACCCAGGAGGCGGAGCTTGCAGTGAGCAGAGATCACGCCACTGCACTCCAGCCTGGGCAACAGAGGAAGACTCTGTTTCAAAAAAAAAAAGCCAGGAACAGAGGTGTCACCTTGGATCCCTCCCATTGCCTTGCTTTACCCGCCCATGTCAATTCTACTTCCAAATAGATTTGATAAGGGTCCTCTTTCCTCCCTCTCCACCTGCTGCACCTTAGTCCAGACCATTCGCCACCTTTCGTCTTTGTACTGGTCCATCTCCCTGCCTTCTCGTTCCTCAGGCTTCATCTGGTATGTGGCCTCCTAAGAGAAGGCTTTTTTGCCCATCCCCATGACAGGAGATCCTCCTCTCTTGATCTCCGCCACAGCTTCCTCTTTTAGTTTTTCCCATATGAGCTTGCTTACTTTCTCTAATAATAACAACTAGCATTTATTGAGCACCTACTGTGTGCCAGATGCTGTTCTAAGCACACTGCATTATAGTAACTCATTTAGTGCTAATTTACCCAACTCTGTTGTATAATCCTATTTAAAATTTTAAAAAATTGTGAACCCAGGGGGCGGAGCTTGCAGTGAGCTGAGATGGTGCCACTGCACTCCAGCCCAGGCGAGAGAGCGAGGCTCCGTCTCAAAAAAAAAAAAGAGAAATAAAAAAAAAATTTCCTTTTTTTTTTTTTTTTTTTTTTTTTGAGACGGAGCCTCGCTCTGTCACCCAGGCTGGAGTGCAGTGGCCGGATCTCAGCTCACTGCAAGCTCCTCCTCTTGGATTCACGCCATTCTCCTGCCTCAGCCTCCCAAGTAACTGGGACTATAGGCGCCCGCCACCTCGCCCGGCTAGTTTTTTGTATTTTTTAGTAGAGACGGGGTTTCACCGTGTTAGCCAGGATGGTCTCGATCTCCTGACCTCGTGATCCGCCCGTCTCGGCCTCCCAAAGTGCTGGGATTACAGGCTTGAGCCACCGCGCCCGGCCAATTTCTCCCATTTAAAGTTAATTCCGGCCGGGCGCGGTGGCTCAAGCCTGTAATCCCAGCACTTTGGGAGGCCGAGACGGGTGGATCATGAGGTCAGAAGATCGAGACCATCCTGGCTAACACGGTGAAACCCCGTCTCTACTAAAAAAATACAAAAAACTAGCCGGGCGAGGTGGCGGGCGCCTGTAGTCCCAGCTACTCGGGAGGCTGAGGCAGGAGAATGGCGTGAACCCGGGAGGCGGGGCTTGCAGTGAGCTGAGATCCGGCCACTGCACTCCAGCCTGGGCGACAGAGCAAGACTCCGTCTCAAAAAAAAAAAAAAAAGAAAAGAAAAAAAAATAAAGTTAATTCCAAAGCTAAAGAAACTGGTTTAAAACTATCACCTCAGCTAGACTGTGGCCATTATGTGGGTAGGGATTTTGCTTGACTTGTTTATTTTTATATTATATATATATTATATATTTTATATATATATATTAGAAGGAGTCTCACTCTGTTGCTCAGGCTGGAGTGCAGTGGCACGATCACGGCTCAACTGCAACTTCTGCCTCCTAGGTTCAAGCAATTTTCCTGTCTCAGCCTCCTGAGTAGCTGGGACTACAGGTGCATGCCACTATGTCTGGCTAATTTTTGTATTTTTAGTAGAGATGGAGTTTTGCCATGTTGGCCAGGCTAGTCTCGAACTCCTGACCTCAGGTGATCCACCCACCTCAGTCTCCCAAAATGCTGGGATTACAGGCATGAGGCACTGCACTCAGGCTTATTATTTTTTAAAAAAATTTTTAAAAAGGAATCACTTCCTGGCTGGGAATTGAACCCAGACTACTGCAGTGAAAGAGCATAATTAGCTACTGGCCCACAGCATGGGACTCCCGGTCCTGTTTGTTGCTCATCCCAAGACACACAGCCTGGTCTACAGGAAGAATTCTACATATATTTGCTGAAGAGACAAAGAAGGATGTGGATGAATTGGATGTGGAGAATGAGAGGAAAGAAAATGTCAAGGATGGCTCTAGGTTTCTGGCTTATGCAACTTAGTGGTGTCATTGAGAGAGGTGAGCTGGTCTGCAGGGACTTGGAACAGGTTGACGAGTCTGGTTAGGAAAACAAGGAGTTAGGGAGTCAGTTCCTATGTTGTGCTGTGTTGGGAGCTCTGGGCTGGGTGGTGGGTCTAGATTTAGGTGTCATCAGCACACCAGTGGTAGGTTGGTTGAAAGTGATTGAGATCACCCAGGGAAGCTTGCTGAGTGAGAAGAGGAAGCCTAGGGCTGAGCCGTAAGCAAATGCCAACATCCAATGGGCAGCAAGAAGGACCCTGCAAAACAGTGTGAGATGAAGCAGGCAAAAAAGGGAAGTGAGAAACCAGAGCAGGTGACCTCCGAAAGCCGAGGAAAAGAGAAGAGGGTACCATGTGGTATTTGCAAGCATTACAGGGTTGGAGCAAACTTTGTTTTCTTTCTTTCTTTTTTTTTTTTTTTTTCCTTCTCTTTGGTCTGCATCATCTTGGCATGCACAATTTTTTTTTCTTTTTTTTTTTTTTTGCGATGAAGTCTCACTCTTGTCCCCCAGGCTGGAGTACAATGGTGCGATCTCGGCTCACTGCAATCTCTGCCTCCTGGGTTCAAGCGATTCTCCTGCCTCAGCCTCCCGAGTAGCTGGGATTACAGGCACCTGCCACCACGCCCGGCTAATTTTTGTGTTTTTAGTCGAGAAGGGGTTTCACCATGTTGACCAGGTTGGTCTCGAACTCCCGACCTCAGGTGATCCGCCCGCCTCGGCCTCCCAAAGTGCTGGGATTACAGGCGTGAGCCACTGCACTCGGCCTTTTTTTCTTTTTTTGAGAGGGAGTCTTGTGCTGTCGCCCAGGCTAGAGTGCGGTGGCATGATTTCAGCTCACTGCAACCTCTGCCTCCTAGCTTCAAGCGATTCTCCTGCCTCAGCCTCCCGAGTAGCTGGGATTGCAGGTGCATGCCACCACGCCCAGCTAATTTTTTTGTATGTTTAGTAGAGACAGGGTTTCACCGCGTTAGCCAGGATGGTCTCCATCTCCTGACCTCATGATCTGCCTGCCTCGGCTTCCCAAAGTGCTGGGATTACAGGTATGAGCCACTGAACCCGGCAGCAATTTTTTTTTTTTGGAGACAGAGTTTTTCATTCTGTCGCCCAGGCTGGAGTGCAGTGGAGTAGTCTTGGCTCACTGCAACCTCTGCCTCCCAGGTTCAAGCGATTCTCCTGTCTCAATCTCCCGAGTAGCTGGGACTACAGGCACGCGCCACCACACCCAGCTAATTTTTGTATTTTGAGTGGAGACAGGTTTTCACCATGTTGGTCAGACTGTTCTCTGAACTCCTGACCTCAAGTGATATGCCTGCCTTGGCCTCCCAAAGTGCTGAGATTATAGGTGTGAGCCACCACGCCTGGCCTGCATGCACAATATTTTAAAACGTGTTGAGTTTGTTGCCAAAAATTTAAAAAACGGGGTATTTCTTTTGAAATCTCCATTTCCAGTTTTTCTGGAAAAATCTGAAGATTGGCCATTCTGGGCCTGAATTCCTGCATACCAACAGCCAGGTGCAGTGACTCACAGCCATCCCATTACCTGAGGTGTGCATCTCCTATTTGCCTGAGTCCCTACCTCTTCCTATCCTATCCCTGCCACCAGAGGCCTAGCAGATATTATTCACCATCTCTGTTGCATTACTGCTTTTCTTCTAGTAAAGTTAAGAGAAGGGAAAGGACTTCTTAAGTTTATGTTACTGTTGAAAGTGGGGAAAACAGCACATCCCTATAGTCCCAGCTACTACAGAGGAGGATCCTTGAGCCTGGGGGTTGGAGGCTGCTGTGCCCTGTGATAGTGCCTGTTAGTAGCACTCCAGCCTGGGCAACATAGCAAGATCTTGATTCTTAAAAAAGAGACAGAAAAAAAAAAGAAAGTGGGAAAACAAAAGATAGAGTAAGTATCTCTTGAAAAATAGGAGGGGCCGGGTGCGGTGGCTCAAGCCTGTAATCCCAGCACTTTGGGAGGCCGAGATGGGCGGATCACGAGGTCAGGAGATCGAGACCATCCTGGCTAACACGGTGAAACCCCATCTCTACTAAGAAATACAAAAAACTAGCCGGGCGAGGTGGCCGGCCCCTGTAGTCCCAGCTACTCGGGAGGCTGAGGCCGGAGAATGGCGTGAACCTGGGAGGCGGAGCTTGCAGTGAGCTGAGATCTGGCCACTGCACTCCAGCCTGGGCGACAGAGCGAGACTCCGTCTCAAAAAAAAAAAAAAAAAAGAAAAAAGAAAAATAGGAGGAAGCACATTTCTTTTTTGTCATTGTTGTTGTTGTTGTTTGAGATAGGGTCTTTCTTTGACACCCAGGCTGGAGTGCAGTGGGGTGATCACGGCTCACTGTACTCTCGACTTCCAAGGCTCAAGTGATCATCCTACCTCAGCCTCCCAAAAAGTGTATTTCTTAATGAATATGAAGAATATTTCTATATTTTACTCACTTGCCTTCTCTGCTTAAGAGAGTTCTTTTTTTTAAAAGCTTATAAATAACACAAATTTATTTCTCACAGTTCGGGAGGTTGGAAGTCCG
This sequence comes from Macaca mulatta, assembly GCF_049350105.2. Classification (NCBI taxonomy): domain Eukaryota; kingdom Metazoa; phylum Chordata; class Mammalia; order Primates; family Cercopithecidae; genus Macaca; species Macaca mulatta. Next base: position 154,721,487 of record NC_133407.1, on the reverse strand, counting down.
GCAGATTCAGAGTCTGGTGAGGGCCCATATCCCGGTTTGTAGATGGTATCTTCTTGCTGGGTCCTCACATGGTGGAAAGGCTGAGAGACTTCCAGTGATCCCTGCCTCCTGGGGTTTATGGCCTGTGTCAACCCCTCCCTTTGAAAGTGGGCTGGACCTAGTGACTTTATTCTACCCAATAGACTATGACTAAAGGTGATGGGATGCTCCTTTGTAATAATGTTACCAAAAATTATTACTTCCCTCTGCCAGCAGACTCTCTCTCTTGCCTTCTTGGTTGGCACACTGGAAAGAAGCAAGTTGCAGCGTTGGAGAGGCCCATGTGGCAAGGGACTGAGAGCAACCTCTGACCAACAGCCGGTAAGCAACCAGTGAGCAACTGAGGCCCTCAGTCCCACAGCACGTGAGGAACTGAGTCCTGCCAATGATCATGTGATATTGAAGGAGGGTCTTTCTCCAGCTGATCCTACAGATGAGACTCCAGCCCTTGTGCTGCCTCATGAGAGACCCTGGAGCAGACGCCCCAGCTGAACTATGCCTGGATCCCTACCCACAGAAACTGGAAGACAATAAGAGTGGTGTTTACGTTTCTTTTATTCTCATAAAAATCATATAACATGAAATTTTTCCATTCTAACCATTAAAAACGTATTTTTTGTGTGTGTGAGACAGGGTTTCGTTCTGTCACCCAGGCTAGAGCGCAGTGGTGCAATCTCTACTCACTGCAACCTCTGCCTTTCAGGCTCAAGTGATCCTCCGACCTCAGCCTCCCAAGTAGCTGGGACTACAAGTGCGCACTACCACGCCCAGCTAATTTTTGTTTGTATTTGTAGTAGATATGGGGTTTTGCCATGTTGCCTAGGCTGGTCTTGAACTCCTGGGCTCAAGCGATCCACCTTCAAAGTGCTGGGATTATAGGCATGAGCCACTGTGCCCAGCCTTATTTTTAAACTTAAAAAAAAAATTTTTTTATCAAGAGGGGTCTCAATATGTTGCCCAAGCTGGTCTCAAACTCCTGGCCTCAAGCCATGCTCCCAATTTGGCTTCCTAAAGTGCTGGGATTACAGGTGTGAGCCACCATGCCTGACCATTTCTTTTCTTTTCTTTTCTTTTTTTTTTTTTTTGAGATGGAGTCTCGCTCTGTCGCCCAGGCTGGAGTGCAGTGGCATGATCTCCACTCACTGCAAGCTCTGCCTCCCAGGTTCATGCCATTCTCCTGCCTCAGCCTCCCGAGTAGCTGCAACTACAGGTGCATCCACCACGCCCGGCTAATTTTTTGTATTTTTAGTAGAGATGGGGTTTCACCATGTTAGCCAGGATGGTCTCGATCTCCTGACCTCATGATCTGCCCGCCTTGGCCTCCCAAAGTACTGGGATTACAGGCGTGAGCCACCGTGCCCAGCCCATCCCTGGTCATTTCTAACCATTTCTTTTCTTTTCTTTTTGAGACGGCATCTCGCTCTGTCACCCAGGCTGGAGTGCAGTGGCACAATCTCAGCTCACTACAACCTCCGCCTCCCAGGTTCAAGCGATTCTCCTGCCTCAGCCTCCCGAGTAGCTGGGACTACAGGCGCATGCCACCGTGCCCGGCTAATTTTTTGTATTTTTAGTAGAGATGGGGTTTCACCATGTTAGCCAGGATGGTCTTGATCTCCTGACCTCGTGATCTGCTGCCTCGGCCTCCCAAAGTGTTGGGATTACAGGCATAAGCAACTGCGCCTGGCCCATTTCTAACCATTTCCAAGAGTACACTTTGGCCACCCATGGGGGCTCAGGCCTGTAATCCCAGCACTTTGGGAGGCCAAGGCAGACGGATTGCTTGAGCCCAGGAGTTCAAGACCAGACTGGGCAATATAGCAAAAGCTTGTTTCTACAAAAGTAAATACGAAAATCAGCTTCACATGGTGACACAAACCTATAGTCCCAGCTACTTGGGAGGCTGAGGTGGAAGGATCACTTAGGCCCGGAGGCAGAGGGTGCAGTGAGCCGAGATCATGCCACTGCACTCCAATCTGGGTGATCAGAGTGAACTTTGTCTCAAAAAAAAAAAAAGTACACTTCAGCAGCATTAGCTATGTTCACATTGTGGTATAAGAGATCTTCAGAACTTTTTCATCTTGCAAACTGAAAGTATATACTCATTGTTCAACAATTTCCATTTCCCTCCCTAAGTCCCTGGTAACCACCATTCTGCTGTTTCTTTGAGTGTGACTACTTTATATACTCAAATAAATGGAATCATACAGTATTTGTCTTTTTATGGCTGGCTTTTTTTTTTTTTTTTTTTTGAGACGGAGTCTGGCTCTGTCACCCAGGCTGGAGTGCAGTGGCGCGATCTCGGCTCACTGCAAGCTCCGCCTCCCGGGTTTACGCCATTCTCCTGCCTCAGCCTCCTGAGTAGCTGGGACTACAGGCGCCCGCCACCTCGCCCGGCTAGTTTTTTTGTATTTTTTAGTAGAGACGGGGTTTCACCGTGTTAGCCAGGATGGTCTCGATCTCCTGACCTCGTGATCCGCCCGTCTCGGCCTCCCAAAGTGCTGGGATTACAGGCTTGAGCCACCGCGCCCGGCCTTATGGCTGGCTTATTAACATAACATCCTCAAGGTTCATCCATATTGTAGTATGTGAATGATTTCCTTCAAGACTGAATAATATTTCATCATATGCCATATTTTTCTTATCTGTGTATCCTTCAATGGACACTTGTCTTGCTTCCACATTGTGGCTACTGTGAATAATATAACAATGAATGTGAGTATGCAAATATTCTCGTTGACATCCTGCTTTCCATTCTTTTGGGTATATATCCAGAAGTGGGATTGCTGCATTACATGATAATCCTATGTTTAATTTTTTGAGGAGCTGCCCTGCAATTTTCCAGAGCAGTTGTACCATTTTATATACCCTTCAACAGTGTAAAGGGAAGGCCAGGTGTGGTGGCTCACGCCTGTAATCCCAGCACTTTGGGAGGCTGAGGTGGGTGGATCACCTGAGGTCAGGAGTTTGAGACAAGCTTGGCCAACATGGTGAAACCCCATCTCTACTAAAATACAAAAAATTAGCCAGGCATGGTGGTGGGCACCTGTAATCCCAGCTACTCAGGAGGCTGAGGCATGAGAATCGCTTGAACCCAGGAGGTGGGTTGCAGTGAGCTGAGATCGTGCCTTTGCACTCCGGCCTGGGCAATAGAGTGAGACTCTGTCTCAAACGAAACAAAACAAAACAAAACAAAAAACAAAAAACAAAACAAAACAAAACAGTGTAAAGGGTTCCAATGTCTCTACATCCTCACTAACAATTGCTATCTTCTGTTTTTTTGGCAGTGACCATCCTAATGGGCATAAGGTAGCATCTCATTAAATGTGCGGGGATTTTTGTAGGGTCTATTTGTGTGTGTGTGTGTTTTTTTTTTTTTTTTTTTTTTTTTTTTTTTTTTTTGAGGCAGGGTCTCTCTGTCTCCCAGGCTGGAGTGCAGTTGTACAATCATAGTTCACTGCAGTCTCTACCTCCTGGGCTCAAGCAGCCCTCCTGCCTCAGCTTCTTGAGTAGTTGGGACCATAGGCGTGCACCCCCCTGCCCAGCTAATTTTTTACATTTTTTCGTAGAGATGGGGTCTCACTATGTTGCCTGCTCTCAACTCCTGGGGTCAAGCGATTCTCCCTCTCATCTTGTCCCCACAAGCGCTGGGATTACAGGGATGAGCCACCACACTCAGCCCCAGCTTTCTCTTTCTGATGACTCCGGGGGAACTTTGTTTCACTTCTCTTGCTCAACCTTTCAGCAACATTTGAAACCAATGACCACACCCTTCTTGGAATTCACCAAAGGAAATGGTATGTTACTTATCTATTGCTACTTAAAAATGATCTCAAAACTTAGTTGCCTAAAACAACATATGGTTGGGCACATGGTTCATGCCTGTAATCCCAGCATTTTCAGGGGCCAGGGTGGGAGGATCAATTGAGCCCTGGAATTTGTGACCAGCCTGGGCAACATAGCAAGACCCCATCTCTACAAAAAATACAAAAATTAGCCGGGTATGGTGGTGTGCGCCTGTGGTCCCAACTACTTGGGAGGCCGTGGTGGGAGGGTCACTTGAGCCTAGGAGCTGAGGTTGCAGTGAAACATGATTGAGTCACTGCCCTCTAGCCTGGGTGACAGATCCAGACCTTGTCTCAGTAAATAAATAAATAAGATAAAATACAAAAGAGAAGGCTGGGGACATTGGGCAGAGCAGATCCTAGTGGAGATGTGGGGATAGTGGCTGGCCTAGAAGAGGCAGAGACAGGGAGTGAGTAAGGGCTGCTCTTTTTAAGGAGCCATCCCTAGAATTTTTATAGGTTGTCTATATTCTTTCTTGTGAAGGAGAAAGAAATGAGGAGTAGAAGATAGTGAGAGAGAGGGTTTTGTTTTCTTTTTATTTTTATGATGGGAAAGAAACACCTCTGGCAAGGGCATGGACCACAACCCAGGCTGGATGGCTCCGGAGCTTGCACGTTACCCAGGATGCACTGTTGACTTCCCTAGTTCTGAAGCAAAATAACGACTAACATAAACCAGCAATATCCTGATATTTTTTCCTGATGGCTACTTTGAGTCTTTTTTGGGGAGTAAATATCAAATATTTAATTACTTCAAGTATTCTCCCTCCCTTCCTTGCTCTCTCGTCTTGGTTCCCCTGCTTCGCTGGGGTGCAAATACTTGTTTACTGTGTCTCTTGGGCAATCTAGCTCTGTGCCCTTCCTCCCGTACCCACTAACTCCTATTTAGGGCTCTTCCAGTCCCCAGTGACATGTTTTGCATGAGAAAACAGTCACCCAGTGGCTGCACTTCCTGGGGACTTCTAAGCTCAAGGCCCTTCCCAAATTGCTTCATAAACACCCTTCAGGGAGCTGATGGAATGGGATCGAAGTGGGCAGGCCTTGCACAACAAATGCACATTGCTTTATTCACACGAAGTGATTTGTGTACACTCCTGATGGAATGGCAGCGAAGTGGGCAGGCCTTGCACAACAAATGCACATTGCTTTATTCACACGAAGTGATTTGTGTACACTCCATGATATCAGGCAGATTTTAGCTATTATGGAAAAGCAGACTTGTTCCAGGAGATTTTGACTACAAAATGTATTGACCCAGGTACAACCCAATGTTTACTGTGTACGATGGTTTAAACAAGGAAGCGCTACTGAGGGGTTGGGGTGGGGGGCATAGGCCTGGAAGACCTTATCATAGACACTCCCTTTTGGTCTTTTGGACTGTCATTATTCTCAGTCTGCTGGTGGGTGGAGATGTTCCAAACCCTTCCTATTCATTGTCACCAGCTCCTGGTGAGTCACTAATAGCTATTCCACCACACCAGCCCTTCAGTCCTCCTGGAGGGTGGGGAGAGCTTGCAGACAGCTGCTTCTCCTACTCTACAGTGGCAGGAAAGCAGGTTCTTAGAAACCTTGAAGCTTTGCTGCAGCCTCTTCAGCTTACAGTCACACACTCAGAAGAGCAGGATGGTGTTAATTTCGTTGCTTCAGAACTTAGGATCCATAAGAAGCCGGGTAGGTAGAGTGCCCTCAGATCCCCACACCAGGGCTCTTTCAACTTTATCACATGAAAAGAAACTCAACCATTTGCACATAGATACTGATTAGACTTTACATGTCATATTATGTTTTTCTTCTTAGTAAAACTTAAGTGATCAATGTAAAGGAATTTCTGTTTTTTTTGTTTTTTTTTTTTTTTTTAGAAAAAGGGTCTTATTTTGTCATTCAGGTTGCAGTGCAGCAGCAGGATCACAGTTTACTGCAGCCTTGAATTCCTAGGCTCAAGTGGTCCTCCCACCTCAGCCTCCCAAGTAGGTGGGACTACAGGCACATGCCACCACACTTGGCTAATTTTTAAAATTTTTGTATGAATGAGTTCTTGCCATTTTGCCTAGGCTTGTCTTGAACTCCTGGGCTCAAGCGATCCTCTTGCCTTGGCCCCCTCAAAGTGGTGGGATTATAGGTGTGAGCCACTGCAACCAGCCTGGAATTTCTTTTTTTTTTTTTTTTTTTTTTTTTTTTTTTTGAGACAGAGTCTCGCTGTGTCACCCAGGCTGGAGTGCAGTGGCGCAATCTTGGCTCACTGCAAGCTCCACCTCCCGGGTTCACGCCATTCTCCTGCTTCAGCCTCCCGAGTAGCTGGGACTATAGATGCCCGCCACCACGCTCGGCTAATTTTTTTTGTATTTTTAGTAGAGATGGGGTTTCATTGTGTTTGTCAGGATGGTCTCGATTTCGTGACCTCGTGATCTCCCCACCTCGGCCTCCCAAAGTGCTGGGATTACAGGCGTTAGCCACCGTGCCCGGCCCCAGCCTGGAATTTCTTATTGCAGAAAAAGAATAAACCTGTAGTTGCTCAGACCACGGGGCTGGAATCTTGGTTCTGGCATTCATTCATTTAACTGATGTGTATTGAGTACCTATTTTGTGCCATGCCTTGCGGATATGCAGACAAGGAACTTACATTCCAAAGGTAAACAGAAGAAGATAAAAAACAAACGCTGACTTTGGGAGGACAAGGCGGGTGGATCACCTGAGGTCTGGAGTTTGAGACCAGTCTGACCAACATGGAGAAACCCCGTCTCTACTAAAATTAGCTGGGCATGGTGGCACATGCCTGTAATCCCAGCTAATCAGGAGGGTGAGGCAGATTTGCTTGAACCCGGGAGGCGGAGGTTGTGGTGAGCCAAGATCACACCATTGCACTCCAGCCTGGGCAACAAGAGAGAAACTCTGTTTCAAAATAATAATAATAATAATAATAAGTGGAGCATGATGGTGCGTGCCTGTAATACTGGGGAGGCTGAGGCATGAGAATCTCTTGAACTTGGGAGGTAGAGGTTGCAGTGAGCTGAGATGGGGCCACTGCACTCCAGCCTGGGTGACAGAATGAGACACCATCTCAAAAACAAACAAACAAAAAACAAGTGCAGTTAATTTTATGTGTCAACTTGCCTAGATATTTGATCAAACATTATTCAGGGCAGGGCATGGGGGCTCACGCCTGTAATCCCAGTATTTTGGGATGCCAAGGTGGGAGGATGGCTTGAGGCCAGGAGTTCAAGACCATCCTGGGCAACACAGCAAAATCCTGTCTTTACAAAAAAATGAAAACAAACAAACAAAAAAACTCGAACTCCTGACATCAGGTGATCCACCTGCCTTGGTCTCCCAAAGTGCTGGGATTACAGGCGTGAGCCACAGCGCCCAGGCCCCTGTCTCTATTTTAAAAAATAAATAAATAAGGCTGGGCGTGGTGGCTCATGCCTGTAATCCCAGCGCTTTTGGAGTCAGAGGCAGGCAGATCACGAGGTCAAGACCATACTGGCCAACCAACATGGTGAAACCCCATCTCTACTAAAAATACAAAAATTAGCTGGGTGTAGTGGCGCACGACTGTAGACCCAGCTACTCAGGAGACTGAGGCAAGAGAATCGCTTGAACCCAGGAAGGCGGAGGTTGCAGTGAGCCGAGATCGTGCCACTGCACTCCAGCCAGGGCGACAGAGCGAGATTCTGTCTCAATAAATAAATAAATAAATAAATAAATGCATACATACATAAAAGGGGAAAAAAGAAAAATAGTGTAAGGAAAACATGTTTATGAGGCTGATGGGACCCCCCAGGTTGTCTAATAACCATGTGTCCAGGTGTCAAACCTTGATTTCACCCCGAGCTCTCCTTTTAGTTGATGGCTTGTGATTCAGGGTAAGTAGCAGTCTGTGGAAACCCAAGAAACTGGTTTGATTCCCAGCTGTGTCATTCAGTTGGCATGTGTCCTTCATCAATGTACATAATGTCTCTGAGATTCAGGTTTGTGCCAGTGAAGTCAGCATGTTTACTTTGAACTTTCATTAGGTGGGCTCAGGATAAAATACATGAAGTGCTTCTCGTCTAGTGAGCCCTCGATAAACGCTAGCACTTGTATTGTGGTCCTCCTGCCCTAATAATGATCACACCTTAGCACAATGTTGCCCTTCACAGTTTGCAAAGGCGGGGGCGCTTATATTGATGATCTCATCCTAAAAAAGTTGAATTTTTGTTAACAACAGCTCATATGTATAGAGTACTTGCTATTTTTACAAGTATTATGTAACAGTGAGTGCTCAACAAATGCCGAATGAGCGAGGGCATGGTTTCAAAAGTGGGTGTGGGTGGAGAAAAAAACAGGTGACTGCTACTTTGACTAGAAAACTTATTTTATGAGGCTGGAAGCTGCCCCTAAAGCAAGAGTAGCCCTGAGTTTCCCTGTTATACTGAGGGAATGCTCAGGTTAGTCCCCGGACTCTGAAACTGCCCTGGGTCACTCTAGTGGACAGACAGAGCCTGGCATGGGGGCTTCAAGCCTCTTCCAGCTGTGCCGTCTCTAAAAAACTAGAGGTAAAAATAGAGAGTTGGTGCCACCTAGAGGGCAAGAGAGTGCATCTCAGAGGAGGGCTGGGGAAATCCTTAGAGTATGGAAGGTGGTGGTCATTGGAAAGTATCATAAAAATAATCTCTGCTGGCCTGGCATGGTGGCTCATGCCTGTGATCCCAACACTTTGGGAGGCTGAGACGGGAGGATCACTTGAGGTCAGGAGTTCAAGACCAGCCTTGCCAACACGGTGAAACCCCATCTCCACCAAAAATACAAAAATAAGCTGAGCCTGGTGGCATGCGCCTGTAGTCCCAGCTACTAGGAAGGCTGAGGGATGAGAATCGCTTGAACCTAGGAGGCAGACAGGTTGCAGTGAGCTGAGATTGCGCCACTGCACACCAGCCTGGGTGACAGAGCTACACTCTGGAAAAAAAAAAGGGGGTCTAGACTTAAATTACTCATACAACTCTAATAAAAAGATAAAATAATTTCAAAATGAGCAAGGGATATGAACAGATATTTTTTCAAAGAAGATGTACAAATGACCAATAAGCACATGAAAAGACGCTCAACATCAGTAGCCATCAGGAAAGTGCAAACTGAAACCTCTTCACACCCATTAGCATGGCTATAATAAAAAAGACAGTAACAAGTGTTGACAAGGATGTGAAGAAATTTTTTTTTTTTTTTTTGAGATGGAGTCTCGCTCTGTCACCCAGGCTGGAGTGCGGTGGCCGGATCTCAGCTCACTGCAAGCTCCGCCTCCCGGGTTCACGCCATTCTCCTGCCTCAGCCTCCCGAGTAGCTGGGACTACAGGCGCCCGCCACCTCGCCCGGCTAGTTTTTTGTATTTTTTAGTAGAGACGGGGTTTCACCGTGTTAGCCAGGATGGTCTCGATCTCCTGACCTCGTGATCCGCCTGTCTTGGCCTCCCAAAGTGCTGGGATTACAGGCGTGAGCCACCGCGCCCGGCCGGATGTGAAGAAATTGAAACCCCCATACACTGCTGGTGGAAATGTAAAATGGTGCAGCTGCTTTGGAAAAGCAGTTAGGCAGTTCTCAAAAAGTTAAACATAGTTACCATATGACCTAGTAATTCCACTCTGAGGTATAGACCCAAGAGAAGTTAAAACATAGGGTCACACAAAACCTTGTATATTAATATTCCCAGCATTCACAGCTTTGTTCACAAGAGCTAGACTGGAAACCACCCAAATGTCCATCACCTGATTAACAAACAAAATATGGTAAATCCATAAAATGGAATATTATCCAGCTACAAAAGGAATGACTCATGCTATAACATGTCTTGAAAATATGCTAAATGAAAGAAGCAAAACACACAAAAGACTACATAGCATATGATTCTGTTTATATGAAATATCCAGAATATGCAAATCTATAGACAGAAAGTAGATTAGTGGTTGCCAGGGACTGGGCAGATGGGCAAATGGGGAGTGACTGCTAATGAACAGGTTTCTTTTTGGGGTGATGAAAATGTTCTCCAATTAGTGCGGACAGGTGCATAAACTTTTTTTAATATACTAAAAGCCACTGAATTGTACACCTATGTGTGTGTGTGTGTGTGTGTGTGTGTGTATATATATATATATATATATATATTTTTTTTTTTTTTTTTTGAGACGGAGTCTTGCTCTGTAGCCCGGGCTGGAGTGCAGTGGCCGGATCTCAGCTCACTGCAAGCTCCGCCTCCCGGGTTTACGCCATTCTCCTGCCTCAGCCTCCGGAGTAGCTGGGACTACAGGCGCCCGCCACCTCGCCCGGCTAGTTTTTTGTATTTTTAGTAGAGACGGGGTTTCACGGTGTTAGCCAGGATGGTCTCGATCTCCTGACCTCATGATCCGCCCGTCTCGGCCTCCCAAAGTGCTGGGATTACAGGCTTGAGCCACCGCGCCCGGCCATGTATATATATATTTTTTGAGACAGAGTCTTGCCCTGTCATGTAGGCTGGAGTGCAATGGCCCAATCTTGGCTCAGGGCAACCTGTGCCTCCAGGGTTCAAGCAATCCTCCTGCCTCAGCCTCCCAAGTAGCTGGGATTACAGGCGTCTGCCACCATGCCCAGCTAATTTTTGTATTTTTAGTAGAGATGGGGTTTCACCATGCTGGTCAGATTGGTCTTGAACTCTTGACCTCAGGTGATCCACCCTCCTCGGCCTCCTGAGTGCTGGGATTACAGGCATGAGCCACTGTGCCTGGTCATGCCTATATATTTTTTGAGACAGGGTCTTACTCTGTTGCCCAAGATGGAAGTACAGTGGCATGATAATGGCTCACTGCAGCCTTGACCTCCCAGGCTTAAGCGATCCTCCCATCTCAGGCTCCTGGAATAGCTGAGACAAGACAAAAATCAGAGTTTAGTCCTCAGATGTACCATAATTTCCTTAATCATCCCTTTATTGATAGACATTTAGGGTGTTTACAATTATTTTGCTGCAAACTGCATTTTCATTTTCTTTCTTTTTTTTTTTTTTTTTTTTTTTTCAGATGGAGTGATGGAGTTTCGCTTTTGTTGCCTAGGCTCCAGGCTGGAGTGCAATGGCGTGATCTCAGTTCACTGCAATCTCTCTGCCTCCCAGGTTCAAGCGATTCTCTTGCCTCAGCCTCCCAAGTAGCTGCGATTACAGGCATGCACCATCACGCTGGGCTAAGTTTGTTGTGTTTTTTTGTATTTAGTAGAGACGGGGTTTCACCATGTTAGTGAGGCTGCTCTCGAACTCCTGACCTCAGCTGAGCCACCCACTTCAGCCTTCCAAAGTGCTGGGATTACAGGCTTAAGCCACCACACCCGGCCTCATTTTCTTCTTTTGAACAATTTTCTCCTGATTAGGGGTGGGGTTACTGATAAAAGATTTTGAACATCTTTCTGACTCTTGACAATTTTACATGTTGTAAGATCTGTTGTCCCTGGCCTTAGCCTCTGCAAAGCCAGACCCTAAAGGCTGGCCCCAGCAACATCTTCCCCTCCACCAGCTTTGTGGTCACCCTTTTCACCTGGGGCCTCTGTCTCAGCCCCCGGCCTCTCCTCTCCACAAGCCCACTCCTCCTGCCCACAGGGCTGCCAGCTTCCCCTCCCCAGATAAGCTGGGGCCGTGTCGCAGCACTTGTCTGGCTCCTTGGTATGCACTGACCTTAGCCTCAGGGTGTCCTGCATAGGTCCCCAGGAAGATAAACCCTGGGTGATGCTTCATTTACAGCCCTTCCATCTCCCCGCGTAGGCAGTGGATCTAGTTAGCACTCCATAAACATCTAAAGTATTTACAAAATAACGTTGAAGTTCCATGCTGTTTAGTTAGATCTCTTAAAGTTGATAACGTACAAGACAATTTGCATCAGGAGCAGACGAGATAGGGCCCGGCAGATATAAATTAAAAATGCAATTTCATGCATTCATTCAATGAGAACTCACTGAGCAACTACTATGTGTCAACGTTATCCACTGAAGTGAATAAAAGACAAACCAAAAAACCCCAAAAGAGCAAGAAAGTTGCCGGGTGGCTCACCGCTGTAATCCCAGCACTTTGGAAGGTCGAGAAGGGAGGATCGCTTGAGCCCACGAGTTCAAGACCAGCCTGGGCAACATCATAGTGAGACCTCGTCTCTACCAAAGTTAAAAAATTAGTCGGGGGTGGTGCGCCCAGCTCTACTCGGGAGGCTGAGGTGGGAGGATCGCTTGAGCCAGGGAAGTGTAGGCTGCAGTGAGCCGAGATTGCACAATTGCACCACAGCCTGGGCAGCAGAACGAGACCCTGTTTCAAAATAAATAAAAACCAGAAAGCAAAAATAAAGTGTTAGATGGCGATTCGAGCTGAGAAGGAAATCAGGCAGGGGAAAGAAACTGAAAGCGAGGAGTGGCTGGCAAGGCTCCCTCGGAAGGTGGCAATAACAGTCATAGACCGGTCACATCAACTGGGTGTTTACTGCGGGCCAGTGTGTGCCACCAACCTCACATCCCAAAGCCACAAAGACTCACGCCACAGAGCAAAGAGGCAGGGGCTCCTCCTCCTCCCTTGGTACACGGAAAGAGGCGTAGAGAGCAGAGTGGGGACCCTCGTCAGTAGCCCCCGCACCTAGCCCTCGCCCCTCCCTCTGGCTTTCCCCACTCCCGCTGCGGCGGACGCCGGGTTAACTTTTGACGTGGCTGCGGCGACAGAAATGAGCGCAGGCGCAGAGCGCGGAAAGCGCCTGCGCATAGCGCAGGGCGACGTGGCCAGCTGGGGCCCGGAAGTGGTCCCTGTAGAATCACTGTCGCCCCGCTGCTCCGTGCCGCGCCCGTCGAGCATTGCGTTGCTGCATTGCGCCCCACCGACTCCACTATGTTGAAGAAATTCGACAAGAAGGACGAGGAGTCAGGTGAGGGGGCCAGGCCTGGGTCTGAAGGAGGCCGGGCCCCCACCCGCCAAGCCTTCCTTGGGGTTCTCTGTCCTGACCCGGAGGCTGAGGCCCAGTGAGGGGCAGGGGCTTGTGCCAGGGTCCGCAGCTAGTCAGTGGCAGGCCTCGGAGAGCCCGAGCATGCTCGGCTGTCTCACGCTTGTAAGCTCGGACTGCAATTTTCTGGGTGACCTTGGGCGCGTCACCGCCTCCCCCCGGCCTCAATTTACTCATCTGTCAAAGGAGGGGACCAGGCCGAATGCTCTCTTGTTACTTTCTTCTTCCAACCTCTTGGGATTCGCTGGGGCTAAGTTGGTGCTGGCCATACTGGGGCGTAATCCGCGGAGCCAGCGTCCTGTGACTGGAAACTCTGACCCCATCATTCATTTATTCAGCAAAGTATATTGAGCGGTTACTATATGCCGGGCACTGTACGGTGTCCTGGATACTGCAATAGAGCAAGTAGGACACTCAGTGCCTAAGCTGGGAATATTAGAATGGTTGCACCCACGGTGGAGGAGACAGACATCAACCACATAATCACACGTGTAATTATTTGCAAATGTGTCATCTGCTATGAAGGAACTAGTTACAGCCAGATGGTGGTCCCTGGCACATAGGGACTTAGTTAATTACAAGTTATATAAATGAACACAAGACATGGCACTATGAGAAGCACAGGACTGTACTAGGGCTGCTAGGAGATTGTGAGTGGTTTGGGGTAGAGTGGAGCCCGCCTAGAAAGGGACATCTTCCCTTTACTATGTCTGGGAGAGTTTTGAAGTTCACAGTCACAACCTACCTTCTCCATTGTCCTTGACTGTAGGTGGAGGCTCCAACCCATTCCAGCACCTCGAGAAGAGTGCCGTACTCCAGGAGGCAAGTGACATTTGCTCCCCTCTAGCTTCCATCATAAATATTCACCATCAATGCCACTGAAATACCAACACATTCAAAATGTTGTTTTAAAGAGCAACACGGGAGAAAACTTGTGCCTGGAAGACAGGAAACCTTTGTTCCTGGAGAGAGAGAGTTATGCTTACTTCTTTTTTTTTTTTTTTTCGAGATCGAGTCTCACTGTTGTCGGTCTGGGCTGGAGTGCAATGGCATGATCTCGGCTGTCTGCAACCTCTGCCTCCCAGGTTCCAGCAATTCTCCTGCCTCAGCCTCTCGAGTAGCTGAGATTACAGGCACCCACCACCACGCCTGGCTAATTTTTGTATTTTTAATAGAGATGGGGTTTCACCATGTTGGCCAGGCTGGTCTTGAACTCCTGACCTCAGGTGATCCACTCCCCCCACCCCCGCCTCCCAAAGTGCTGGGATTACAGGCGTGAGCCACTGCATCCAGCTGCTGCTTTCTTGATTGTTGTCATTCATTGTTTCTGTTTCCAGTTAGTAGATGTTTGCTATCTATCTGCTAGTCAATAGGTTAGCACATCCCTAACTAATATTTACACGAGAGTTCAAGAATAATTAGTAGTTGAGTAAAGAAAAACAAACCCTTTCCTTATGAAAATAAGCTTGTTGCATACCCAGAAAGCCCTGTTTAGGCAAGTCAGTTTACCCTGAGACTTCTCAGACATTGAATATACTTGAAGGGAAATGAACTAGGCTAGAAGGTAACATCCTTGGTCACTTCTTCTTAGGCCCGTGTATTTAATGAAACTCCCATCAACCCTCGGAAATGTGCCCACATCCTCACCAAGATTCTTTACCTCATAAACCAGGTAACAGGGTGAAGCTTGGGGGTAGGGAGAATGGTGCTGGGGGATTGGAGGGGAGTGGACAAATCATGATCACTCTCAGGCTATTGGACAGCCTCTATGTGGTTGTAGACAACAGCTCAGCTCTGGGTCCCCTCAGCATCCAAGTCTCATATGTTGCCCTTGAGCCTCTTTAGGGTCTGGGGATCTGGTATGGGCTGATCCTGCAGGAATTGCTGTCTGACCCTCTGTCCCAAGCTGAGACTTCTTTCTTGATTAACACAGGGGGAGCACCTGGGGACCACGGAAGCGACCGAGGCCTTCTTTGCCATGACCAAGCTCTTTCAGTCCAATGATGTAAGTGCCTCGACCCAGCTTTCCTTGAGAGGTGGCAGCTGTCACAAGGTGGTGGGAGGGCCAAGGAGAGGTGGCCCCACCAGTTAGTGTGGGCTGCCTTTGTGGAGATAGGAGGTATCTTCTCCCAACTCTGGCCCTTGGTGAGCCCGGGCTGATAGGGCTTTTCCCACCTGTCTCCCAGCCCACACTCCGTCGGATGTGCTACTTGACCATCAAGGAGATGTCTTGCATCGCAGAGGATGTCATCATTGTCACCAGCAGGCAGGTCATGGGGTTGTGGGTGGCTCCTCTGATGGGTTCCATTGACAGACCATTTTTTCTTGTGTGTACCAGACAGTGAGACTTTTGGTTGCATATTGCCAGCTGCCCACCCCATGGCAGCTTCCCTGTTATTGCTGCCCACCCCGTGGCAGACACAAATGCTTCCTTTTCTTGATTTGTTTTAGTCAACCAAACCAGCTTAGAACTTTCCCAAAGTTCTTGAGTATAAAGAAAGAACACACACAAAAAACAGAGTACAAGTGGTATACTGCTTACTAAGTGACTGGTGTCTGCTTTAAGCTAAATGATTCAGGGACAGATGTGACTAAAGTGTAATCACTGCCCTTAAGAACTGGGGCTCAGTTCTCTTATTTCTTCCTGCCACAGTTTAGGGTGGGGGGGTCATACATTGATTTGTAGGTTCAGTTAGAAAATATTGTCTGTCAGTCCCTGTGTGTAGCTCTGGGGATGTAGCAGCAACAAAGATAGACATAGCCTCTGTAGCCCCAGAATTTATGGAGAAATAACCAGGCATCAGGCCATTAAGGTAGGGTGTAATATGGTTTATCACGGAAGTATTATGGGCTATGAGAGGAGACCAGAAGAGCATCCAGCTGGATTTGAATTAGGAAAGTCCTCCTAGGGGAATGATCCAAGTAGAGTCCTGAAGGATGAGTAAGAAGAAATAGGACAGGCCAGGCGCAGTGGCTGACACCTATAATCCCAACACTGTATCCACAGTGTAATCCATAGGCCGCAATGGGCGGATCACTTGAGGTCAGAAGTTTGACACCATCCCGGCAAACATGGTGAAACCCCGTCTCTACTGAAATAAAAATTAGCCAGGTGTGGTGGCGTGCACCTATAATCCCAGCTACTGGAGAGGCTGAGGCAGGAGAATTGCTTGAACTGGGGAGGTGGAGGTTGCAGTGAGCTGAGATTGTGCCACTACACTCCAGCCTGGGTGATAGAATGAGATTCCGTCTCAAAAAAAGAAGAAAAAAAGAAGCCCGGCACGATGGCTCATGCCTGTAAACCCAGCAGTTTGGGAGGCCGAGGTGGGTGGATCATGAAGTCAGGAGTTCAAGACCAGCCTGGCCAACACAGTGAAACCCTGTCTCTACTAAAAATACAAAAATTAGCCAGGTGTGGTGGCGCACACCTATAATCCCAGCTACTGGGGAGGCTGAGGCAGTAGAGCTTGAGCCTGGGAGGCAGAGGTTGCAATGAGCCAAGACCGCGCCCCACTGCACTCCAGCCTGGGCGACAAAGTGAGACTCTGTCTCAAAAAAAAAAATTAAAAAAAAAAAAAAAGAGTAGGACAGAGTGGAGGTGAGGGGTGAGGAGTGCTATAGGCTAAGGAAACAGCACATGCAAAGGCTGGAGAGGAGTGAGCATAGCCAGTTGGGGAAATTCAAGGAGTTACATTCAGGTCACTGGCAGTAGGAAGCTATGGAAACTTTTTAGCAAAAGCAGGGGGATGACCTGTTTGGTTTTGAGTTTTATGAAACTCCCTCCAGCAGCTGTGTGGAGTTAGACTTAGAGGGGCAAGAATAGAGGGAGAGCACTGGTTAGGAGGCTTGTGTAGTAATCTGGGCAAGGGTGGTGATGGGAGCTGGAGAGGAGTGAGCAGGCTCAGGCTTTCTGCATGCTGACAATGCCTTCTTCCCTGCAGCCTAACAAAAGACATGACTGGGAAAGAAGACAACTACCGGGGCCCAGCCGTGCGAGCCCTCTGCCAGATCACCGATGTGAGTCATGCTGGTCCTTCCCTGCTTCCTGGCCTCTCAGTTGAGGCTCTCGGCATCATCTTTTGCATGCTTTGGGGTGTCCCCTATCTCACTGAGCCAGGTGATGTGGGGTGGAGGTGGTGTGTAGGAGCACATGAGAAACACTTACTTCCTCCTCATACTCCTATCTGCCCCCATTTCTGCACTCCTGAGAGCTGCCAACGACTGACTGGATCTCCTTCCACCCTGCTTCTTTTGCCCACAGAGCACCATGCTGCAGGCTATTGAGCGCTACATGAAACAAGCCATTGTGGACAAGGTGCCCAGTGTCTCCAGCTCTGCCCTCGTGTCTTCCTTGGTGTGTAGCTGCTGCTGGAGCCCTGCTGGGGGTGGGGTAGAAAACTGAAGAAAATTTCAGAGTCACATTCCAGTAGGAAAAAAGAAAGTGTTTCCTTCTTTTTTATTTTATTTTTTTAACTGAGACAGCGTCTTACTCTCACCCAGGCTGAAGTGCAGTGGCACGCTCTCGGCTCACTGCAACCTCTACCGCCAGGGTTCAAGTGATTCTCCTGCCTCAGCCTCTCGAGTAGCTGGGATTATAGGCACCGGCCACTGTGCCCAGCTAATTTTTGTGTTTTTAGTAGAGACAGGGTTTCATCATCTTGACCAGGCTGGTCTTGAACTCTGGATCTCGTGATCCACCCACCCCCCTTGGCCTCCCAAAGTGCTGGGATTGCAGGCGTGAGCCACTGCTGCTGGCCTTTTTTTTTTTTTTTTTTTTTTTTTTGAGACAGAGTCTCGCTCTGTTGCCTAGGCTAGAGTGTAATGGCTTGATCTCAGCTCACTGCAACCTCTGCCTCCCTGGCTCAAGCCATTTGCATGCCTCAGCCACCTGAGTAGCTGGGATTGTAGGGGTGCACCACCACGCCCAGCTAATTTTTGTATTTTTGGTAGAGATGTGGTTTCACCATGTTGGCCAGGCTGGTCTTGAACTCCTGACCTCAGGTGATCCACCCGCCTTGCCTCCCAAAGTGCTGGATTACAAAGCGTGAGCCACTGCACCTGGCCAAAATAAAGTATTTTTGTATCTGTAAGCCTGAGAGTCCCACCCTTCTCCGTGAAGAGAGCCAAGGAACTCTGGGGTGATTGAAGAGGGTCGTGGGTGGATGGCGTTGACCCATGCCTTGGGCAGGGACAATGAGGGTGGGAGCATCCTGAGTTTGTCCATGGTCTCTGAGGACCAGGGCAGTGGCGAGCCCCTGAGCTATGTCTGAGGGAGGACCAGAACTGGGCCCAGAAGGTGTGATGGGGACACTTCCTACCTGCCCCTTAATGTGCCCTGTTGCCCACAGCACCTGCTGAAGTGCAGTTTTGATGTGGTCAAGCGCTGGGTGAATGAGGCTCAGGAGGCGGCATCCAGTGATAACATCATGGTCCAGGTGAGATGTGAGCAAGGGAGTGATATTTAAAACACTCAGGCAGGTGGTAAGGCACTGGCCGGTTGGCATGGCCACTTGCCACTGAGATCCTTGTGACTCCTGGCCATAGCAGGCTTTAATCTTTTTGTCATTGGATCATGGGAAGAATTGGGAGGTCCTGGGTTAGAGAATCCAGGGTACCACTTCGGGGGCTTGGGTTAGAGACTGCTTACCAGCTGGTGCTGAAATATTCAAGTGTTTTGATAACCAGCTGAGTATTGTTTTGGAGCAGATGATGTGGCAAACTTGGCCAAGGCAGGCAGAGGGCTGCCTAAATTTAGGCCTTTGCCAACTTGGCTTTGTTATGATGTGTGGAATTATCTTGATGAGGCTTTCATCCACTTTACTCTTCCTTGGTGACCTAGGCCAGCCGTTCCTTTTATCTCTCTGGGTCGTGATTTCCTTGTCTGTAAAATACAAATGAAGGTTACTGCCTCACAAAGCAGCAAGGATGAGCCGAGATCATGCATGTAACACATGACCCATCTGGGGCCTGCCTGTCGGCGCTCCCTGTGTGTTTATGTATTCCCTTCATCTCTCATCTGTCTTCTCATCCTTTGCATGAGTCTTGTCTTCAGGGCCAGCTGTGGCCCCTTAAAACACTTATGAGGGCCAGATAAGCTTCCCACATAGAAGGCATCCACAGCTGCCATAACTTCGCCCTCAAATGTCGCTTCTTTAGGAAACAAAAAAAGAGTATCGAGGACAGGAAATAACTATGAGACCTCACATCTTTAGAAAGGGAGTCCCTGGACTTCTGGCCCTCCAGACCTAGCTTTGTCAATACCAGCCAGGAGTCTTTGGGCAAGTCAGCAGAGATAAAACTGTCTACCTTCAGGGTTGTTGTGGGTAATGCAAGATTTCATGGCTAAGGTGTCCCACACAGTGACTTATAAAACATGACGGTGCTCGGGGTCTGGCTCCCACCTTCTCTCTCTCATTGTCTGATTGAAAGCACCAGGTCTCCCACATTGCTTTCATCTTTGTGCTGTTTGTTATCCCTTTCCATATTTGTATTTATGCTGCCTGTTAGGGCTCTTGCCGAAGTGGGGGTGGGAACAAGAACCACAGTTATAATTCTGTGGTTTGTGAAGCATTGTGCGGAGAGCTGTGTACAAAGAGTACCTGGGGCAATTGGCATAGCCGCTCTGTGTAGTAGCTGCTACGGTGCCCATCTTAGAAAAGAGAAGGCTGAAGGACCCACCCAAGGCCACACGGCCAGTATACCCAAAACTGATACATTTGTACTCTGTTGCTGTCTCCTGTCCTATAGTACCACGCATTAGGGCTCCTGTACCATGTGCGTAAGAATGACCGCCTGGCTGTCAATAAGATGATCAGCAAGGTCACACGGCATGGCCTTAAGTCTCCCTTTGCCTACTGCATGATGATCCGGGTGGCCAGCAAGCAGCTGGAAGAGGAGGATGGCAGGTAACGGCTCTCATCTCTCACCAGCTAGATGATGCCTCACTCATCCTACCATGCTGGGCCATCCCCAACATTTTATTGCCGTGCTATGTTCTTTTGTAGCCGTGACAGCCCGCTCTTTGACTTCATCGAGAGCTGCTTGCGCAACAAGCACGAGATGGTGGTATATGAAGCTGCCTCGGCCATCGTCAATCTGCCAGGCTGCAGTGCCAAAGAGCTGGCCCCGGCTGTGTCAGGTCACTGGGCGTTCCTTCACCCAGCCTCCCATGTTTATGCTTGCCGGGAACTAGGCCTGGGTCAGGGGCTAGGGGAAAGAAAAAAAATGCTCTCAAATAGGCCACACACTGGTGTTAAGGAGTCCATACCTAGGAAGCACCTGCCCTAGACACTATGCTGGGGCCCCACTTGTGTCACGTTTTGGGGGTGGGCTGCTGTTAGTTCACCTGACCGCTGAAGAGGCTAAGGTAAGGCTCAGGTCCACTCTGGAGTCTGTTGGGTTGGCTGGCCATAGGAGGAGGCCTGGTGGAGGAACCCAGGATCTATGAAACTGGTGCATGTGAACTGGGGCTGAGCTTTTCCAAGTGAAGGAGAGAATAGTATAGAGGGTCGTTCTGAGCCTCTAGCTCTAGCACTGGAGCAGGGCAGCCTGGGATAGAGCCCTGGCTCTGCCCCTTACCAGCTGGGCAAGCCTGGCAAGGCCACCCATTCTCTCCATGCCTTCCTTTTCTTTTCTCAGATGTGGATGATAGATCATGCCTATTACATAGGGTTATATAGCCAGAAAATGTGTGATCTAGACAAATTGCTTAGAAGGCAACATGTTTGTTGTTTGCTGTTTGCTGTTTTTTGTTTTTGCTTTTTGAGGTGGAGTCTCGCTATGTCGCCCAGGCTGGAGTGCAGTGGCGCAATCTCAGCTCACTGCAACCTCTGCCTCCTGGGTTCAAGCGATTCTCCTGCCTCAGCCTCTTGAGTAGCTGGGACTACAGGCGCCCGCCACCACGCTTGGCTAATTTTTATATTTTTAGAGAGACAGGGGTTTCACCATATTGGCCAGGCTGGTCTCGAACTCCTGACCTTGTGATCCGCCCTCCTTGGCCTCCCAAAGTGCTAGGATTACAGGTGTGAGCCACTGCGCCCAGCCGTTGTTTGCTGTTATTAAGGGGAAGCCAGCAGCCTTGAGTCCTGGAGTCTTTGGTGTCTCTGTTCAGGGCCCTGCTCCCGGTGTGGGAATCCCCCTGTCAGGGAGGAGAAAGCCTGTGAAGAGGTGCAAAGTGGTTGGTACTGGAAAGTGGGTATGCTGAGAGGCTAGAAAAGGAGAGGCACTCAGGGTGAGAAACCTGGATTCAGAGTGGAAGAGAATCTCCCTGGTGGTCTAGTGGCTAGGATTCGGCACTTTCAAAGTGGAAGAGAAGTGGGGAGTGTTTTAGAACAGGCCAATGGAAAGCAAAGATGTTGTGGCAGGAGAGTTAGATTTCCAGGTTTTGAGAAATGATTGGGCCTCCTGTTTTTCTATTATTCTCTACTATAACAGTGTAAACTTGGTCAGGGAAACAGATGGAGTTCATGTTTGGAGAGAGAAGTCTCCCTTCCTCTTTAGAAATGAAGAAAGAATGAACTGCTAGGCACAGTGGCTCACGCCTATAATCCCAGCACTTTGGGAGGCCAAGGTGGGCAGATCACCAGGTCAGGAGTCTGAGACCAGCCTGACCAACATGGTGAAACCCATCTCTACTAAAAATACAAAAATTAGCCGGGTGTGGTGGCACACATCTGTAATCCCAGCTACTCAGGAGGCTGAGGCAGGAGGATCACTTGAACCTGGGAGGCGGAGATTGCAGTGAGCCGAGATTGCACCACTGCACTCTAGCCTGGTCAACAGGGGGAGACTCTATCTCCAAAAAAAAGAAAAAAGAATTAATGAATTCACTCACTGATTTGGGTATTCATTCATTCTTATTATATCCCCCATATTTCCAGAGTAATGAAAGATATAAATAAAGTAGGGTTTTCAAAATAAACATTACGAAAAAAAATTTTTTTAAGTATTAGAGAATAAAAGCCAAGTTATGAAGAAACGAACATAGATATTCCAGAAAACAGTAGTCATCTTCGCTCCTGTGATTGAGTGCCAAATTTAGCTCTGAGCTTCCTGGCAGCCAGGGCAAGGGAGGGATATGGTACCCGAATGGCTGTCATGTAGTTAAAGGAAATAAACCATTTGTTTAAGAGAGGACTTAGTGCCGAGGGAGAAGTTCTGTTGGATCCTGTAGACACAATAGGAGACAGGTGTAGAATGTTACTTCACAGAGGTTAAGTGCTCAGGCTGCAGGTGCAGGCAGTCTTAGAATTTAATCTTGGTTCTGCCACTTACTGGCTGCCAACCTAAAGTTTGCTTTCCCCTTTGTACCTCAGTCTCCTTACCTGTAAAGTGGGCTAGTGGTGGCTGCAAGCTATAGAAGTGAGGCATGTCCACTGTATAGCACAGCACCTGGCACACAGCAGATGCCCAGTGAATAACAGCCCTCACGGGAACCCCTGGGCACTCACAGACATTATGGCCTCTGTCCATGGCTCAGGTGCATAGGGTGAGGGGAGCTCTCTGTCTTAGGTCGGGATGGGGGTGTCAGCAGGGAAATGAACTGAGCAGAGGATTTGAGTCAGAACAGCTGCCCCTGGTTTTCCCAGCTGTCCAGCAGTGAAGGCAGCCTGACATGTGGCATCCATCTCCCCACAGTGCTCCAGCTTTTCTGCAGCTCACCCAAGGCTGCTCTCCGCTATGCTGCTGTTCGTACCCTCAATAAGGTAAGAGTCCAGGTTGGGGATTGGAGGAAGCTGTCTGATCCAACTGGAGGTGTGTCCTAGCCTCTGACCTGGCTGGGAAGGATAATAGCCCTGGTCACAGTTACTTTCTTCTGGATGGTGAGATGATCTCATCCAAAGGACTTCTGACTGGGCCAAACCATCAAATGTAGTGACAGCATTGGGGTCCTGCCCTCTCTGTCACTGTCCTCCCAAAACAGGTTGCCATGAAGCATCCGTCAGCTGTGACAGCTTGTAATCTGGATCTGGAGAACCTGGTCACAGATTCAAACCGCAGCATTGCCACGCTGGCCATCACCACCCTCCTTAAGACGGGCAGCGAGAGCAGCATCGACCGCCTCATGAAGCAGATCTCCTCCTTCATGTCAGAGATCTCGGATGAATTCAAGGTACCTGCTACTCCCGGGACACCCATGGCCTCCAGAGAAAGGAGCTCTATCCCTGTTCTCTGTGGCCACAGCCTTCCTGCCAGGACTGATCTGAGGGGCTGGTCAGCCTTGAGGACTCAAGAGGAGGCCAGCGCATTGCTTGGCCTTCAGAGAAATGTGTGTAGTCCTGCCTCCAGGCCTTCATCCATATCGTCCCCTTGTACTGAAAGAACAGTAGTTTCCAGGCCAGTTAAGGGTTCCTTGATTTGTTGTCCAAGTATTTCTTGAGCACTTGCTGTCTGCTATGTAGAGTGACAAGAGGGGAACATAGCAGTGAACAAGGCAGGTGCCTGCCCTTCTGGAGCTTCCTTTCAGGGGATGGGAGAGGAACAGTAAACAGGTTAAGAAAGGAGTAGATGAGATCATCTCAGGCATGGGTATTGCAGTTAAGAGTGTAGAAATACAGCAGGGATGATCCTAGGAGGAACATGGTCTGGGAAGGCCGTTTTGGAGGGTGACATTTGAGCTCAAACCTGGATCAGTGCAAAGAACCAGGAGGAAAGGCAGGAACGAGTCAAGGAGAGAGAAGGCCAGTGGGCGGAAGAGCTGTGGGGCCAATGCAGGTGACAAAGTCAGAATATACAGGGCTCAATCATGTAAGGCCCATGGTCAGGTAAAGGGTTTTGATTGCAAGGAAGACATTGGAAAGGTGTTCTTTTGGGACAGGGAAGGATGTATTTTTTGAGCTTATATTTTGAAATAATTCGGCCGGGCACAGTGGCTCATGCCTGTAACCCCAGCACTTTGGGAGGCCGAGATGGGCAGATCACAAGGT
This sequence comes from Macaca mulatta, assembly GCF_049350105.2. Taxonomy (NCBI): domain Eukaryota; kingdom Metazoa; phylum Chordata; class Mammalia; order Primates; family Cercopithecidae; genus Macaca; species Macaca mulatta. Next base: position 154,697,721 of record NC_133407.1, on the reverse strand, counting down.
CAGGAGATCGAGACCATCCTGGCTAACACGGTGAAACCCCATCTCTACTAAAAATACAAAAAATTAGCCGGGTGTGGTGGCGGGCACCTGTAGTCCCAGCTACTCTGGAGGCTGAGGCAGGAGAATGGCGTGAACCCGGGAGGCGGAGCTTGCAGTGAGCCGAGATCGCGCCCCTGCACTCCAGCCTGGGTGACAGAGCAAGACTCTGTCTCAAAAAAAAAAAAAAAGAAAGAAATAATTCATAGGAAGTTACAAAGAAATATACTGAGAAGTCCTATGCATCCCTCCATCAACCCTGTCCTACAGTGCCAGCATCCCATGCTAGCACAGGACAATGTCAACCAGGAAAGTGACACTGGCATGATCCATAGACCTCATTCAGATTTCACCAGCTACACAGGCAACTCCTTTGTGTGTATATATATGAAGTTCTTTGCAAGCTGTTACGTGGAGACTTTCAAAATTGCCACCACAGTGAAGACACTCAGCTATCATCTCCACAAGACTCTCATGTTACCTCTTCATAACCACGCCCATTCCCACCTCTCTATCCCTAACCCCTGGCAGCCATTAATTTGTTCTCAATTTCTGTAATTCTGTTATTTCACAATTTTTAATTAATAGAACATGTAGTATGTCACCAGAGAGTTTTAGTCAGAGCAGACAATAATATGCATATATTGAGGTAAATTCTGTAGTGTGGATTATGCAAAGTAGGCAGCAGTCTACTCTGCCTGTGGGTTACAAGAATACTTTGCAGGCTGAAATGACACAGTGAGACTTGAATATTAGATCCTTCTGGGACTGGGCACGGTGGCTTGTGCTTGTAATCTCAGTGCTTTGGGAGGCCAAGGAGGAAGGATCACTTGAGGCCTGAATTTTCAGACCAGTCTGGACAACGTAGCAAGACCTCATCTCTACAAATTTTTTTTGTTATTTTTTTTTGAGTCGGAGTCTTGCTCTGTTGCCCAGGCTGGAGTGCAGTGGTGCGACCTCAGCTCACTGCAAGCTCCACCTCCTGGGTTCATGCCATTCTCCTGCCTCAGCCTCCTGAGTATCTGGGACCACAGGCGCCCACCACCACGCCCAGCTAATTTTTTGTACTTTTTGTAGAGACGGAGTTTCACCGTGTTAGCCAGGATGGTCTCAATCTACCTGACCTCGTGATCTGCCTGCCCCAGCCTCCCAAAGTGCTGGGATTACAGATATGAGCCACTGCACCCGACCTACAAAAATTTTTTTAAAAAATTAGCCATATGTGGTGATGCCAGGTAGTCCCAGCTACTTGGGAGGCTGAGGTGTGAGGATCACTTGAGACCAGGAGTTCGAGGCTGCAGTGAGCCATGATCATGCCACTGCCACTCCAGCCTGGGTGACAGAGTGAGACCTTGTCTCAAAAAAAAAAGGCCGGGCGCGGTGGCTCAAGCTTGTAATCCCAGCACTTTGGGAGGCCGAGACGGGTGGATCACGAGGTCAGGAGATCGAGACCATCTTGGCTAACGTGCACGGTGAAACCCCGTCTCTACTAAAAAATGCAAAAAACTAGCCGGGCGAGGTGGCAGGCGCCTGTAGTTCCAGCTACTCGGGAGGCTGAGGCAGGAGAATGGCATAAACCCGGGAGGCGGAGCTTGCAGTGAGCTGAGATCCGGCCATTGCACCCCAGTCTGGGCGACAGAATGAGATTCCATCTCAAAAAAAAAAAAAAAAAAAAAATTGGCTGGGCGCGGTGGCTTACACCTGTAATCACAGCACTTTGGGAGGCTGAAGGTGGCAGATCACTTGAGATCAGCAGTTTGAGATCAGCCTGGCCAACATGGTGAAACCCTGTCTCTACTAAAAAAGTACAAAAATTAGCCAGCATAGTGGCTCACACCTGTAGTCCCAGCTACTCCGGAGACTGAGGTAGGAGAATTGCTTGACCTGGCTGGGAAGTGGAGGTTGCAGTAAGCTGAGATTGTGCCACTGCACTCCAGACAGAGCAAGACTCTGTCCCCCAAAAAAAAAAAAAAAAGTGCTTCCGGAGCAGAGTGGAGGGGTGACTGGGCAAAGAGACTGTTGGAGTAATTCAGAAGGAGAGGATGGCGCCTGAACCAGCGGGAGTAGGAGAGGAGGGACAGCGCAAGAGCTTTTTGAGGAATAATGCCTATTGGCAGGGTTGGTATGAGGGTTGAGGGGTGGATGTCAACAGAGATGATGCTATTTTCTACTTTGAGCTGACAGTGGTGCTCTTGACTAGTTTGTGGGAGGAGGAAAAGATGGGGTATTGGATGAGGGAAGGGGAAGGAGATGGAGATGATTGTGGTTGCAGACATGTGGAGTTTGAAGTGCTATGGGTACGAGGTTGAGTTGTCTTGCAGGCAGTTGGAAATGGCAGGTCTTGAGCTCAGACAGGAAATAAATATTGGGAGTCAGTGGCATATAAGAGGTGGTTAAAGCCATGGGAGGGGATAAGATTGCCGAAGAGACTGTGAGAAGAGAAGCAGCCAAGGACAGAATACCCCAGAGACAGGCTTAACCAAAGAGGAACCAGAGGAGATGATGGGTGGGAACCATCAGTGGGGGCCAGTGGTAGGGAGAGAAGCAGGACAGGTTGGGTGGAGGGGACTCGGAGACTTAAGAAGCCTGAGTAGAAGAGCAGAGTTTGGGGGACCCAGAGTCTGAGAGTCTGACACTGGGGCTGTTGGCATTGCCCTGGGTGGGCTCAGGAATTGTGCCCTTACAAGCGTGGAGTTGAGTTCCTCTGGTCTCCTTGCCCTTGTGTCATGCCCAAGGCCTGGCCTTACCAAAGGAAGGACTCAGTGGGCACTCAGGGCACTGAGTCACCCCATCTTGGTGTCAGGGCCTGCTGCTCATGCATGTTTATTTCATTCAGGTGGTGGTTGTCCAGGCCATCAGTGCCCTGTGTCAGAAATATCCTCGCAAACATGCAGTCCTCATGAACTTCCTGTTCACCATGCTGCGGGAAGAGGTAAGAGTCAGGGCATTTGGGGGATGCCAGGTCTCTTGGTGCAGGGAGTGACCTGACCACTGGCTCCATGCTCAACTTTGTGCGTGTGCTCATGTTAGCCTGTTGACCAACTGGTTTTCATGGTGCCTGCAACCCTTTAAACTTCTTGTGGACATGTAAACATGTACCAGTTGCTAGTAATTACAGTAATAACTATGACTCACCAGCCTGACTTTAAAAACTGGATGTCCTGAGGTGATGCTTGTGCAGAAGATGGGAAAATGCATATTCTTTTCTCGTGGACTCTAGTGCAGAAATATTCCGGACCATTCCAGGAGCTCGAGGGGTGGTTTCTTGTGAAACTGGTGCTAATAATGCGACATTGGTTCTATTTCTGTTCCTGATGTGAATTCTGATTCACGTATGCCACCTTTTTTGGATGTCTCAACAAAACGGGTTAATTCTTAGGAGCAATAGCAAATGTTCATGGAGTAGATTTGTTCCTCAGATACATGGTACCCCTTTCACCGAGCCCCAGAGTGGCCCATGGCTGGGCAGTAGAGGAGCCATTGCCTTGAGTGTCTTTGCGTTTCCCAAGAATGTTATAGAAGGCACTAATGTTTAGTGAGTCGTCAGCTAATGGGCCGGGCACTTTGGTGATTGTGTTTGCTTTTTTTAAGTAGAGATGGGGTCTTGCTGGGTTGCCCAGGCTGGTCTCGAACTCCTGGCTGTAAGTGGTCTTCCCACCTTAGCCACCTGAGTGCTGGGATTACAGGTGTGAGCCATCATGCCTGGCCAGGCCTAGCACTTTGGAGACACTATGCATGATAGCAGTTTTTTTTGTTTTTGTTTTTTCTTTTGAGTAGGAGTCTTGTTCTGCTGTCCAGGCTGGAGTGCAGTGGCACGGTCTTGGCTCACTGCAACCTCCACCTCCTGGGTTCAAGCGATTCTCCTGCCTCAGCCTCCTGAGTAGCTGGGACTATAGGTGCCTGCCACTATGCCCGGCTAAGTTTTTATATTTAGTAGAGACGGGGTTTTACCATGTTGGCCAGGCTGGTCTCAAACTCTTGACCTCAGGTGATCCACTTACCTCGGCCTCCCAAAGTGCTGGGATTACAGACGTGAGCCACTGGTGCCCGACCTCGATCTGTCACCCAGGCTGGAGTGTGGTGGCATGATCACGGCTTACTGCAGCCTAAACCTCCTGGGATCAAGCAATCGTCTCACCTCAGACCCCCAAGCAGCTGGAATTACAGGAATGCACCACCATGCCTAACTAATTTTTCTATTTTTTGTAGAGATGGGGTCTCTCCATGTTGCCCAGGCTGATTTCGAACTCCTGAGCTCAAGTGGTCCACCCACCTCAGCCTCTCAAAGTGCTGGGATTATAGGTGCGAGCCATTGTGCCTGACCAGCCTTTTGTTTGACAGGAAAGAGTGATAGAGGCCCAGAGAACCAAGTGCCCTGTCTCCAAGTTCTATGTTTGGACAACTGTACTTGGTCCAGCTCAGGTCTTCAGCTCTTTTCTGGAGAGAGCAGGCTCCTTGCTCAGCTCAGCTTCTCTCTGCAGGGTGGCTTTGAGTACAAGCGCGCCATTGTGGACTGCATCATCAGCATCATTGAGGAGAACTCAGAGAGCAAGGAGACAGGGCTGTCACATCTGTGCGAGTTCATCGAGGACTGCGAGTTCACAGTGCTGGCCACCCGTATTCTACATCTCCTGGGCCAGGAGGGTCCCAAGACCACCAACCCCTCAAAGTACATCCGCTTCATCTATAACCGAGTGGTCTTGGAGCATGAGGAGGTCCGGGCAGGTAGGTCTGAGCCAGGGCTGAACTTGGAAACTTAACTGCCCTTGAATAAATGTCCCAGCAAAGGGACCTGAGCCTCCAGTGGGGACTTGTGCACTCACTGTTCTTGCTGCACAAGCTGTTTTTCATAATATCGTAGGCAGGACCTTACATGTCATCTAGTTGAATGGTTCTTTGTTTTTTTTTGTTTTTTTTTTTGAGATGGAGTCTCCCTCTGTCACCAGATTGGAATGCAGTGGTGCGATCTCGGCTCACTGCAACCTCCGCCTCCCGGGTTTGAGCGATTCTCCTGCCTCAGCGTCCCGAGTAGCTGGGACTACAGGTGCACGCCATCATGCCCAGCTAATTTTTGTATTTTTAGTAGAGATGGGGTTTCACCATGTTGTCCAGGCTGGTCTCGATCTCTTGACCTCGTCATCTGCCTGCCTTGGCCTCCCAAAAGTGCTGGGATTACAGGTGTGAGCCACCGTGCTCAGCCATGGTTCTTAACCCCTATAATTTGTTGTGTTTTTTGTTTTTTTTTTAAGTATTTTTTTAATTGAGACTGGGTCTTGCTATGTTGTCCAGGCTGGTCACAAACTCCTGAGCTCAAGCAATCCTCCTGCCTCAGTCTCTGAAAGTGCTGGGATTACAAAACCACTGTGCCTTGCCTTAAGTGGTTTTTTTTTTTTTAACTTTCACTATATGTTGATGTTTAGCTTAAAAAAAAAGAAAGCTGGCTGGGCGTGGTGGCTCACGCCTGTAATCCCAGCACTTTGGGAGGCCGAGGCGGGCAGATCATGAGGTCAGGAGATTGAGACCATCCTGGCTAACACGGTGAAACCCCGTCTCTACTGAAAAATATAAACTATTAGCCGGGTGTGGTGGCGGGCACCTGTAGTCCCAGCTACTCCTTCTCAAAAAAAAAAAAAAAAGCTTTGTTGAGGTGTAATTCACATGCCATAAAATTCACGCATTTATGTAAGTTTACAGTTCAGTAAGCCACCGTCCTATTCTTTATTTTTAATTTCTTTTCATGCCCCCACTGGACAGATTTTCTTCTTTCAACAATTGATAATCTTTAAGTAATTTTTCCCTTTCTCATTTATATTATTCTGAGCCTTAACTGCAAATTGACGCCATTTGGATATGGAAGGTGAGGAGCTTTACATTATAGCCAGCTTCTGTGACCTCATCATGGTTAATTTGAAAATAGCTCCTGGAACCTTAGAATGGGAGCTACTGATCCCATCTGGCTCCCTTTTCCATTAAATAGATAAGGAAGTTGAGGACTGGCGTGGCGCCAAGATCCACCCAAAGCCACTCACTGTGTTGATAGTGACTTTGGGCCTTCTGGCTTGAGACTTCTTGCCTCTGGGGCTCTTCTGCCTGAAGACCCATTCTGAGTGCTGGAAGTACCCAGTGAGTTGTCAGGGTGCATTGGGTAAATCACATTCGCTTCCTAAACACAGGTGCTGTGAGTGCTCTGGCCAAGTTTGGAGCCCAGAATGAAGAGATGTTACCCAGTATCTTGGTGTTGCTGAAGAGGTGAGTCTAGGCCCAGGGGCCCTCATGGGAACAATATTCCCTTAGACTCAAGCAGCTTTCCTTTGTCTTTATTTTTTTTAACTGAGAAGGGAGAGAAAAGTTACAGCTACTGATTGTAGAAAAAAAAGAGAAAGCATAGAAAAGCATGAAAAACAATGCTGTACAAATCGCACCAACAAGATGTGACAATTGGTAACTTAAATTATTTTGCCCACTTAAAAAAAATAGCTCTATTGAGGCTGGGTGCAGTAGCTCAGTAATCCCAGCACTTCGGGAGGCCGAGGCAGGTGGATCACGAGGTCAGATTGAGACCATCCTGGCTAACATGGTGAAATCCCGTCTCTACTAAAAATACAAAAAATTAGCCGGGCGTGGTGGCGAGCGCCTGTAGTCCCAGGTACTTGGGAGGCTGAGGCAGGAGAATGGTGTGAACCCGGGAGACGGAGCTCGCAGTGAGCCGAGATCGCACCACTGCACTCCAGCCTGGGTGACAGAGCGAGACTCCATCTCAAAAAAAAAAAAAATCTATTGAGATATAATTCACATACCATACAATTTACCCATTTAAGATGTGTAGTTTGGTGGGTTTTAGCATATTCACAGAGTTATGGAGCCATCACCACAACCTGGGTTTAAAACATTTCATCATCCCAAAAAGGAACTCAATGTTCATGAATGTGGCCTCTCCTCACTCCCTCCACCCTCAGCCTGGGGCCACCACTAGTCTACTTGTTATCCCTATGGACTTGCCTCTAATGAAGCCCTGCAGGATCCCTCCTGCCATCCCTGCTGGGCCCCAGTCAGGACCACCTTGTGTCCCGGCTGCAGGTGTGTGATGGATGATGACAATGAAGTAAGGGACCGAGCCACCTTCTACTTAAATGTCCTGGAGCAGAAGCAGAAGGCCCTCAATGCAGGCTATATCCTAAATGGTGAGTCATTCCCTAGCTACCTTGGACTCAGCACCTTACTGGAGCTGTGGTTCTTCTCATCACTCCCTGGGCAGGGGAAATCCGAGGCAAGATGCTCGTGGCTGGACTTGCCTGGTAACCACATGGCATCACGGTGACCTCAGGAGGTCCTGGGTCATTCAGGTCACACCAGTGTGGGTGGAAATTGTCCAGTGAATTCAAACTCTCATCATTAATAAAAACTTTATTTTTACAGTACTTTACCCTTTACAAGTCACTTCGTATGTATGTTTATTCCTCACACCTACCCTGTAAGGGAGGATGTATCTGAGAATGAAGAGGCTTAGAGAATAAAGTGATTTTCTCAGGGTCGTACCACTTAGGACTTGTAACTTCGGGACCCAGGGCCTCCATGGTGGTCCCTGGTGCGCATTTTGCTCTGTCTGCCAGACATGGTGACCTCTCTTCGCCTCTAGGTCTGACTGTGTCCATCCCTGGTCTGGAGAGGGCTCTGCAGCAGTACACTCTAGAACCATCAGAAAAACCTTTTGACCTCAAGTCTGTACCCCTGGCCACAGCGCCCATGGCAGAGCAGAGAACAGGTAACACCTATACTCCTCCCAGAGGCCATCAAGGCCAGGCCTCTGTCAGAGGGTCTGCATTGGCTGCAAAGCCACTAAACCTAACTGGGACGGGTGGGAGTTATGCTGGGAGGAGGAAATGATCCTTTCCGCCTCTGGATCCCAAAAATAGAGACACACATACACACAGATGTGTGCTCTCTCACATGTCCTGTGCTTTCCACTCTCAGGAGGGTTAGTATTCATAATCCCTGAGTAACAGCGCTGGGGTCACCACCACACTGCCCCATGACTGCAGCCGTTGGTCATCATGTGTATAATTTGCTCCTGCAGAAAGCACCCCCATCACAGCAGTCAAACAGCCTGAGAAAGTGGCAGCTACCAGGCAGGAGATCTTCCAGGGTGAGTCACAGTGGTTGGGGGGTGCTTGGGACCTGGGCTCAGTTTCCTCAGGGGGATCAAGAGTAAGAACTGTCATTTATTGGTCTCTCCTGAGTGCTGGGCCCTTGAGATGCTTTAGACCTAGTATCACATTTGACCCTCAGATGGTGGTTGTTAGTTTCCTTCAATATCTGAGGAATTGAAAGTTCAGAGAGAGAAAGTGGTAGGAGCGGCTGGAATTAAGATCCAGATCAAACTGGCTCAGTGCCAAGAACTTTCCTAGATCTTGATATTTATTGCCTCATTTGTCTTTACAACAACACTGTGATCAAGATAATTGTATCAGTTTTATTGAAGAAGAGTCTGAAACCCTATCAACAGAATCCCCCAGGTAGTAAGTATCAGGCCAAAACTCTGACTCCCAAGAAAATAAATAGCAATAGAAAAGCACTTTGGTGGTTGATGGTCATGGTGGCCCAAAAGTTGCTCCTAATATCTAGCCTAGATTGTTCTGGGATTTTTATTGCCTGCGCGTTCATTAGATTCAGTCTTCAGGCTGCAGAGGGCTGAAGCAGTCGCATAGGCCGACTTTTTGTGGAGGAAAAAAGCAAAATAATAACAATAAGGCCCACCTTTCTCTATGTCTGAAACGTGAATTGAGTACCTTCTAAGTACAGGGAAAAATATCAGATCCCTGGCCTCAAAGCACAATTCCTGTTCTAATGGAGTTCAATTAATTGGGAAGACAAGTTGAGAATCTTAGAGCAGTGGTCTTCAAATATCAGTATATATTGGAATAATCTGAGGAAACATATTAGAAATGCAAATTCCTTGATCCTGAAACCAGAGATTCTGATGTAGTAGATTTGGGATGGAATCTGAGTTTTTAGCAAGCTCTACCGCCAACCCCTAGTAATTCTGATACAGGTGATCCATGGTCATAGTGCGAGGAATCCTGCCATAGAATAGGTGCAAGAGTGGTAGCTGTAGCCATTATAGGTGGACACCATGTGCACACATCTACCAGATGCCTCATTCACTTGGGTTATTCCCTTTAGTCTGCAAGGAATGCCAGGACCAGCCAGGGTGGGGTCCCATGGGCCTGTGCTTAAATCCAGTGCTTGAACCTGGCCATAGGGTGTAGGCATAGGTCTTAACCAGACACAGACCATTCTAAGTTGGGTTTTCTGCAACGCTCTCATTCTGAAATATCTCTTTATTGGCCATTTGTCTTAACTGACAAATATATAGGACCAGTTTGTTACTTTGTCTGATTTTGTAGCTATAGTAGTATCGATCTTATTTTCCTAATTGATCTTATTTTCCTAATTGTCACCTTCTTTTAAGAATCCTTGCTGAGCTAGGGGGTGGAAATCCTTGCTAAGCTTCTAAAACCGGGGGAATCTCCAATTAGGTCTAGGATTTTGTGGTCTCATATCAGTGTTTTGCTTCTGAGGTCTTTCATGGTACAGAGATGGGGAGAGTATTTGTTGGGGGTTGTATCACATGAGCAAAGTCAGGGAGATGAGAAAATGCATGGATATATTCAGGAAATAATGAGTAGCCAGGTGGGTAAACATATTTATCCATCTAAGGTAGGTGGAACACCTTGAGAATGGTCATGGGAATTTATTAGAAACCATCACAAGTTGGTCTGGGGATTTAGAAGCTGAGTGAATGTGGCCTGTGGATTTCAGAGCAGTTGGCGGCGGTGCCAGAGTTCCGGGGACTTGGGCCCCTCTTCAAGTCCTCGCCTGAGCCCGTGGCCCTCACTGAGTCAGAGACGGAGTATGTCATCCGCTGCACCAAACACACCTTCACCAACCACATGGTTTTTCAGGTGAGCAAGGTGGGCTGAGGCCCTGCTGGGGCATGCGCCCAGGGAGTTGTCCCAGGTCTGGCAGGTCCTGTAGGGACATGGGTCCCCACACTGTGTTGGTTGGGAGCCCAACTTGATGACAGAATCTGTCCCCAACATGCCTGTCTCACATATCTCTTGACCCAGGGCCTCCATGGCTCCTGATTATCAGCATGGAGACAGGGAGCCTGGGGCAGGGGGACTGGGATGGGAATCACCTTGGTCAACAGGAAAGAGGTGGGACCTCCTGGCTCTTCCTCTGCAGCATGGATCAGACCTAGAGCAATGTTTAAGCTCCCCTCTCTTCCCTGTTCAGTTTGACTGCACAAACACACTCAATGACCAGACCTTGGAGAATGTCACAGTGCAGATGGAGCCCACTGAGGCCTATGAGGTGCTCTGTTATGTGCCTGCCCGGAGCCTGCCCTACAACCAGCCTGGGACCTGCTACACACTGGTGGCACTGCCCAAAGAAGACCCCACAGCTGGTGAGACCCTCTCCAGATACCACCCTATCCTTATGGGAGCTCATGGGATCAGGAGGTGGGCGACTGGGCACCAGTTGTTTGCCTTTTATTAGAGCTTCAGCTCCTTGATTTCAGTCCCAAGAAGAATAGCTGAGTCCCAAATGCTCTTCTTTAAAAAAATTTTTTTAAAGAGACAGGATCTCACTAGAACTCATGACTTGACTTTCCTGTCCTACAAGGTGGCGCCCTCTGTCCAGCTTTGTAGGATTGTATGGCTTGTTGCTGCTACTAATAACATAGCAGGGGCCTAGAAAGCAGGCTGTGACCCCTGCCTGCTTGTTCCCTGCAGGAGGAGCCCGTCCCCTGCAGTCTGGGGACTTCCTAACTACCCAGTCTCTCTTCCCCACAGTGGCCTGCACATTCAGCTGCATGATGAAGTTCACCGTCAAGGACTGTGATCCCACCACTGGGGAGACCGATGACGAAGGCTATGAGGATGAGTATGTGGTAAGAGCCTGGTGTCAGGAAGCTCAGTTTTGTGCTGAGGCTGCAAAGCAACTCCCTTCAGAAACTGACAGACAGACTGGAGCTGTTTTTGACTTTTTAGCTCTTTAAAATTTTATTTTATTATTTTATTTTTTGAGATGAAGTTTCTCTCTTGTTACCCAGGCTGGAGTGCAATGGCACGATCTCGGCTCACTGCAACCTCTGCCTCCCGAGTCCAAGTGATTCTTTTTTTTTTTTTTTTTTTTTTGAGACGGAGTCTCGCTCTGTCGCCCAGGCTGGAGTGCAGTGGCCTGATCTCAGCTCACTGCAAGCTCCGCCTCCCGGGTTCACGCCATTCTCCTGCCTCAGCCTCCCGAGTAGCTGGGACCACAGGCGCCCGCCAGCTCGCCCGGCTAGTTTTTTGTATTTTTTAGTAGTGAGGGGTTTCACTGTGTTAGCCAGGATGGTCTCGATCTCCTGACCTTGTGATCCACCCGTCTCGGCCTCCCAAAGTGCTGGGATTACAGGCTTGAGCCACCGCGCCCGGCCCCAAGTGATTCTTTTGCCTCAGCCTCCCGAGTAGCTGGTATTACAGGCGCCCGCCACCATGCCTGCCTAATTTTTTGTATTTTTAGTAGAGACAGGGTTTCACCATGTTGGCTAGGCTGGTTGCGAACTCCTCGCCTCAGGTGATACACCTACCTTGGCCTCCCAAAGTGTTGGGATTACAGGCGTGAGCCACTGCGCCTGGCCTAAAATAACTTTTTAAACTTATGGAAATACATGTTCATGTGTAAAAAGAAAACTTGGGAAATACAAAAACAAAATACAAAACAAAAGTATGAACAACAGGAAAACATTACTCATAATCTTCAGAGTTACTTTTGGGGGGCAGTGGTATAATTGGAATCATTCTTATAATGTAGACCTTGCTATTTTAAAACCATAGTGTATTTTCCAGTGTCATTACAAATACTTCATAAACACAATTTTTTTAGTGGATTTAAAATACTGTTATATACTATGTCAAAACTTGATTGACCTTTCACTCCTTGAATGTTGGGCATTTGGGTTTCCATATTTTCACTATTTATAATGCTGCACTAAATATCCCTTTAGATACAAATTTTTATCTGCATTTTAGATTATTTCTTTAGGATAGATTCCTAGAAGGAGAATAATTGGGTCAAAGGGTAAGCATGATTTTAAGACATTTTGATTCCTTTTGTCAAATGCTTTCTGGATACATTTGACCTGTTTGCCGTGCTGGGCAGTCCTTTCATGCACTGGAATAGCCCTTCTAAATTCTCCTATCTTAGCTCGATGGAACTAAGTACAGGATCCTTCTGGGGTCTGACCTTGGGGCAGTGGCTCAGGGCCATCTGAGTGCAGACCATTACGCTTAGCCTGTGGATGGGGATTGTTAGAACTCCTCCTGACTAGAGGGACAGTCATGGTGGAATACAGCTGACATTCACCATTGTGTCATCCTAGAGTCACAGTTGAGGATGGATGGACCTTCCTTAAGCTGGAAATGACCCTGAGGCAGGAGCTGCTTTAAGACCAAGTGAGCTCCTTGAGAGAGCTGGGTCTGTTTGAGCCCACCCAGAGATGATAGAAAAAAAAAAAAAAAGAGCTGGGTCGAAGTTATATTTATATACACTGTAAACATCCACAGGAGTAGGGCCTCAGTGAAAATCTGATGGGAGAACGAATGGGGAACCTTCATGTGGACTCAGTGGGAGTATTATGTGTCAAGTTCAGAGAAGACACAGCTGAAATGGAGACAGAGATTCAGGATCTGTCAAATCCAGAGGACACAGCTGGGGTAGGAGGTTTCTGCTGAACTAGAAACAGCTGCTGCTCCTGAAGAGCTCATCATCCCCTAGAAATGACAGGCATAGGAAGCAGACCTCTGAGAATGCTATGTAATTCCCTGTATGCCAGATCCTGGAAGCACTGACACTAGGCAGGCTTAAAAGAGATGTGATCTCACAGCAGGCAGCTCTAGGATGAGTTAGTAGATTGGTACTTGGGATTAGGGCATTTTCTGTTGAAGGGATACCACTTGCCTGTGGGCACCTCAAGGATAGGTACCTGGTCAAGTTGTTCTGTGTCCCCAGAGTCTAGCACAGTCCTCAGTGCCGAGCAAGCACCTGCAGAAAGAGTTGGCAGGAAGGGATGTGTGGATGAGTTCAGAGCAGAGTGTGTGGATGGGTGCTTGATTTCTATCTCCATCTCTCCAGCTGGAAGATTTGGAAGTTACTGTAGCTGATCACATTCAAAAGGTCATGAAACTGAACTTCGAAGCAGCCTGGGATGAGGTAGGGGATGAATTTGAGAAGGAGGAAACATTCACCTTGTCTACCATCAAGACACTTGAAGGTAAAATCCTGGGAATGCCACCTCTGGCCTACTTGCCGTTCAAGATCTTTGGGTACTGTTGAAGTGCTTATACCTTTTCTCTCCAAGGATCCAGGGCCATGTCTGGGGCACATATGTCAAATGCCATTTCATTAAAAGCCCTTCAGAACATGGGGGAGTGGTGGTGGCACAAAGGGCAGACAAGATGGCTTAACAATATTGGGATTTCTCACTATAGAGGCTGTGGGTAATATTGTGAAGTTCTTGGGAATGCACCCTTGTGAGAGGTCAGACAAAGTGCCGGATAACAAGAATACCCACACGTTGCTTCTGGCTGGTAAGTGGCATTTCCAGGTGGGGAGGGCCTGGATAGCTTACAGCCTGGATGTCCACTGGATCCTGGGCTAAGGACTTAACTGTAAATACGGGGAGTCAAAATTCACAGCATTTAAAATTCGCAAACTATAAAATAATCTGCAGCGAAATGTTTCCACCTTACCTTGGCTGCCAGCCATTGAGATTCCCTTCCAAGAAACGACCAGTGTTACTATTACAAACAATGCCTGTATAACCTTGCAGTTATTTTATTGCTATAAAGGAACACATTTCCTTTTTTTAACTCAAATGTTTATGTACAAATGGTATATTGTCCTGCAATTTGCTTTTCACTTTACGATGCATCTTAAGAGATCTTTCCTGCCAATATGTAGAGCTTCCTCATTCTTTTTCTTTTAATTGTGGTAAAATATACATAAAATTCACCATTTCAGCCATTTTCAAGTGTGTGGTTCAGCGGCATTAAGTACATTCACACTATTGTAAAACTATGACCACTATCCATCTCCAGAACTTTTTTCATCCCAAACTGAATCCTTTTTTTTTTTTTTTTTTTTTTTATAGCTGCTTAGTATTCCATTGTGTGGATGCACCACATATTCTGTGGAACAGCCGCTACTGATGAACATTTAGTTTGATTTCAATCTGTTGCTATTACAGATGTTACAGTAAATAATCGTGTACACACACACACAATTTACTTTGCATGTGTACACTGAGAATATCTGTAGGATAAATTTTCCAAGGCATCACCAGGTCAAAGTGATTTGTGTTTCTCATCTTGATAAATAACTCCAAGTTGCCTTTCATAGAATTGTATACCTTTTTTCCTACACTGTGGACAACACAATATGTTACCACACTTTATGATCTTTGCCAGTCTGTGTGGACAATGATATCTTAGTGTAGTTTTTGTATTTTCATTGAAGTTAAGTATCTTCTCAAATGTTGAGGCATTTGTATTTCCTTTTCTGATCACTGTCTTCATATCCTTTGTCTTATTTTCTACAGGGTTGGCTGAGTGTACCTGCACTCATTCTCCTTCCCAGATTACTTACTAGCAAACTCCAGAAATAGCATTTTATATGTAAATTCTTCTGTATCTTTATGTTTCTCTAAGAGATAATGACCCCTGCCCTTTTTTAAAGGACAATACAATTATCATACCTAAAACAGTTAACAAAAGGAAATGGGATGATTTTTTTTGGCTAAGTGTTTATAAACAGGGTTGAAAGGAGGCTCTGCTTCAGTACCCTGTCTACAGCTGACAGTTTGTAGCCACATTGAAACAACCCAGTCCCCTGGGTCTTGCAGACACCTGCCCTGTGGTTTTCTCGTGGTGGGGCTGTCCCCTTCATTTGTGCTGTCAGATTCAGCCAACATGCAAGAGCCTATGTGACGTCAGATACGAGCCTTTTATGTCCATCAATTCATTTGAACTTAGCAGAAGCCTGAATATGGTATTATCATCCCCGCCATTTTGTAGTTGAGGATACTGAAGCCCAGAGAGACAGTGACTTTTTTTTTTTTTTTTGAGACGGAGTCTAGCTGTGTCACCCAGGTTGGAGTGCAGTGGCACAATCTCTGCTCACTGCAACCTCCGCCTCCCGGGTTCAAGTGATTCTCCTGCCTCAGCCTCCCGAGTAGCTGGGATTTCAGGCGCCCACCACCATGCCCAGCTAATTTTTGTATTTTTAGTAGAGATGGGGTTTCACTGTGTTGGCCAGGCTGGTCTCAAACTCCTGACCTCATGATCCACCCACCTCGGCCCCCCAAAGTGCTGGAATTACAAGTGTGAGCCACCGTGCCCAGCCGAGAGTCAGTGACTTTCACAGTGAAATCCCTCACTCAGAGATTTCAGCCCAGCTCTCCTGCCCATTTCACTATACCACAGCTGTCTTGATGGGCTGCTGCAAATGCCATCCTTAGCCTGCCCTGTACAATCCCTTCTGCTGTATATACCTGTACTTCTGTCTTCCCTTCTAGGTGTGTTCCGGGGTGGTCATGACATCCTGGTGCGTTCCCGGCTGCTGCTTTTGGACACAGTGACAATGCAGGTGACAGCCAGAAGTTTGGAGGAGCTGCCAGTAGACATCATCTTGGCATCTGTGGGATAAGCGGCCAGCCTGCATAGGACCTTATGCCCTTCCCCCCCAACACTACCTGGAAGTTGTGCCTTCCTCATGAAACTGGCGGAAACCCCTTCCCAAGCTTCTGTATTCAAAAACAATTAGGAATCATTGCAGATTTTTTTTTTTATTCTGCCCTTACCCCCCACCCGGGACTACTTGGGGGTGCCTTTTTTTTTTTTTTTTTTTTTAATAGGGAATGATTTTAGCTTGTCCTAAATCTTGCTATCCTCCCTTCCAGGAAAGGGACATTGTAAATGAATAAAACATTCTCGACTCCTCTTGAATTTATCCCCCAAGAAACCATCTTATCCCTCTAATAAATCAGCATGTATTTATTGAATGATTGCTACACCTTCCCCTTCAAGGCCTCCCCCAAGAGGCAGAACACGTGCCCTGTCCCCCTTGTACCCACAGCCCTTTGGCTGTTTTAATCCTGTGAGGCAGGACCCTCTCCCCGTCATCGCTGTCCCAGCACCAAGCCCAGGGGTGGGAGCGGTACAGGTTGGTTGAGTGAATCAGCTAACAGGCACTGAGTTCCCACTCCCTCCCACTCGTGCTTCTTCGCAACGCATCCTCCTCTGGTAGTCGATAAACGGAGGCTCCAAAGGGCTTGGGTCCTGTGGCCGTTCCAGCATCAGGTCCTATGTGGAGTGTGCCCTGGGGTTTCTGCTACCTGTTCAGCGAATCAGCATAGGCGAAGAACAGCCCTCTAGAGTATTCTCTGTTGGTTGCAGATAAAGAAATCTCCGGTTTAGGTCCCAAGGGGAGCAGGCTTTTAAACTCAAGCCAGGTTATTTTACCAACTTTGAGAACAAAGTACACCCGTAAGGACTGTTTTAAAAATTTGGGCCTCACCCTTAGAGATTCAGCTGGCGGGCTGGGGTGCGGGGACAGAAAAGGCTCATTCTAGTGTACACCATCGTTTGAGGGCTAAGTGCGCGATTCCTGAAAGTTCTCCAGACTTCCATTTATTCAGTGTTCCTCCATTTTTGCCTCGCACTGTGAGACGGCTGGCACGACTGTGAAGTAAGGAGTGGAGTTTCCTGGTTTCCCGCCTTCGATGACCCTGTGCCCTAGACTCAGGGCGGCGGGAACCTTCCCCGCCGGCGGCCCTGAGGCGCGCTGGGGGCGGGGAGGAAGGTTAACCCCGCCAGGGAACGGCCAATATGGAAGAAAGTGGAGTCCCGAGAAGCTTGGGATGGATGCATTCCCCAAGGCAGTCACTGTCTCCTGGGGAAACGAGAAAAGATTCATCCCAAACCGGAAGGGAGAAGACGCCGCCTCCGGTGCCCGAGGGCGCAGAGAGAACCAAGGGCCCCCCCCAGGGGGCGGGGCCTAGCGCCGGGAGCGCGGGCTGAGGCGGGGCTGACGTGCGGGGCGGTGAGGCGGGCGGCCAGAAGGGAGCTGAGAAGCGGTGAGGAGAGCCAAAGGAGGTGACGCGAACTGAGGGCGGTGAAGCGTGCTGCCGGGGCGAGGTGAGGGGAGGGAAGGCGACGCGGGCGGCCGGGGTGTGGGGAGGGGAGAGGAGGGGTAAGGACGCGACGCGGGTTGACAGAGGGGAGCGGAGGCCGGAGCGGACGCGAGGCGACGCGGAGAGGGCGGCCTGGGCCGAAGTGAGGCAACTCGGGGCGGTGGAGTCTGAGGGCCGGAGCGGAGGGGAGGGGCGAGGGATTGCGGCCGGTGGCTGGGGGCCACCTGCTCCCCGAGAACCGGCCCCCGCTCCGGGGAGCAGTGTCCGGAGCGGGATCCGCGGCCCAGTTTCGCGGGTCGGGCCCGGGGACGCTGCGGGCGGGAGGCGGGGATTCTGCACCCCGGCCCCGGGCCGTCCAGTGGCCGCCCTCGAGGTAAGCGGGTGCTGGCAGGCGTGGGGCGCTGACCCCAGCGGGGACTCGGGGGAAGGACCGGGAGTTGGGGGCACCGAGTCACCCGGAGGAGGCGACCCCTGCTAGCTGCGCTTGCCCTGCTTGGTTGGACCGTGAAGTCCCCTCCGCTGCGGCTCTTCCCTGCGCTCAGGCAGGCTTTTGCAGAGCTCCTCTGGGGACTTGCCTCAGTGCCCTGCACGGAGTTGGGCAGTGAGCTCAGGGAGCGAAGCAAATGGGCACATCCTTGTCCTTGTGGGACTTCTTGGGGAAGACTTTAGACTGTGGTCACGGAGGGGCACGGCCCTGTGGGAACGGAAAGAGAAGGCGGGACTCAAGGAATAAGACCTAATATTTGAGATATGTAAGCCTTTTCCTTACCTTTTGTAATTTAAAGGTTGCGAGGGACGGTGTTGAAGAATGTGTGGGCGAACATCCTGTCACTTACCTAGAGATGTTCTCACGAGAGCTTGCGCCTACCAGGATCGGCGGGGCCAGCAGCGGCTCCCGGAATGGAGAGACCCTGATAAGTACTGCCCCTCTTACAACAAGAGTCCTCAGTCCAACAGCCCAGTGCTTCTGTCTCGACTGCACTTTGAGAAGGTAACCAGCTTTGCACCATGCTAGCCCCTCACCCAGCCTCGCGATGGTTATCTCCTATTTGGTTTGGTGTGTGCTCAGCCTCTTGGGATGATATTAAAAACCAGCGTTTACTGCTATATTCTGACTTCCCGTTGAGAACCTCTCTAGACCTCATGAAAGAAGTTTTATCAATGGCTTCTAACACTGGTAAAGACGTATTTTTCAGCATTTTTCAGGCTCAATTTAAATGCCTTTGCTATACATGGCATACTAGCCTTAATATATGCCAAATTTATGCCAAATTTATATGAGCTTTGTGTTTTAAAATAGCAGCTTTCACTGATCATCAGGGTCATTGGAATATCTTTAAAAAATAGTAATAAAAAAATTTAAGGCCAGGCGCCCTGGCTCATGCCTGTAACCCCAGCACTTTCGGAAGCCGAGGTGGGAGGATCACTTGAGCTTAGGAGTTTGAGACCAGCCTGGGCAACATAGGGAGACCCCATCTCTACAAAAAATAAAAAAATGAGGTGGGAAGATCACTTGAGCTGTGAAGGTCGAGGCTTCATAAGCCATGGTTGTACCACTGCACTCCCACCTAGGTGACAGATCAAGACCCTGCCTAAAGAAAAAATAAAAAATTTAAGAATATTTCTATGCCCCTTACCAGGCCAGCTTAATCAGACTTTCTAGGCCCAGGACAGGCTTAAGATCAGTTAATTTAAAACACTTCTAATGTTTCTTGAACATTGAAAAGTTTTATTCTTTCTGCTTGTGTTTTCAATATTTTTATGTTTGTCTTTTACTAAAGCTAGAAACATGTATTTGGTTTGGTTATCTGAAGTTTAATTGCATTCATTGTGTTTATAGTATTTATCCCTGTAGTGTTGGAATTACCAGTCACTTACGTTCATGTTTTAGTTCTTTGCCTTATCTCCTGAAAGTGTGTGTGTCTGTGTATGTGTGCGTAATAAAAATGCTTCATTCTAGAAAGTAATAGTTTCTCTATGTCTTAAATATTTTAAATGACCTTGACATGTTTTTTAAAATCATGATTGTTCGCTGGGTGCGGTGGCCCATGCCTATAATCCCAGCACTTTGGGAGGCCAAGGCGGGCAGATCACAAGGTCAAGAGATCGAGACCATCCTGGCCAACATGGTGAAACCCTGTCGCTACTAAAAATACAAAAATTAGCTGAGTATGATGGCACGCACCTGTAGTCCCAGCTACTTGGGAGGCTGAGGTAGGAGAATCACTTGAACCCGGGAGGCGGAGTTTGCAGTGAGCTGAGATCGTGCCACTGCACTCCAGCCTGGCAACAGAGCGAGACTCCATCTCAAAAAAAAAAAATTGTGATTGTTTCCTTCCTGCATTTTGACCCTATTTGATCCATAATGCCAAAATCACTTTATAAAGTTGGTTATACCTCTGGTACATACTCTTTAAACTTTTGTGATAATATGGTAGTCAAAAAGGACTCATTTCTGCATTATAGGGTATCACATCATTTTGAAATAAAGATAACAGGCTGGGCATGGTGGCTCAGGCCTGTAATCCCAGCACTTTGGGAGGCCAAGACGGGTGATCACCTGAGGTCAGGAGTTCGAGACCAGCCTGGCTAACATGGTGAAACCCCGTTTCTACTAAAAATACAAAAATTAGCTGGGTCTGGTGGCGGGCCCCTGTAATCTCAGCTACTCGGGAGGCTGAGGCAGGAGAATCGCTTGAACCCAGGAGGCGAAGGTTGGGGTGAGCCGAGATTACGCCACTGTACTCTGTCCGGCCTGGGCAACAGAGTGAGACTCTGTCTCAAAAAGAAATAAAGATAACAAATAACGTCTGGGTGTGGTAGCTCACGCCTGTAATCCCAGCATTTTGGGAGGCTGAGGCCGGGGGGATCTCTTGAGGTCAGAAGTTCGAGGTCAGCCTGGCCAAAATGATGAAACTCTGTCTATACTTAAAAAAAAAAAAATTGTGGAGATTGCAGTGAGTCAAGAATGTGCCACTGCACTCCAGGCTAGGTGATTCAGTCTCAAAAAAAAAAAAAAAGGATATCAAATAACATTAATGTTCTTGGTTGAATAAAGCCATTTATATGAAATAGTTATTTTTGTGTCATTTTTAGAGGATGCATACTTCCGTATTGAAACTTTTTGTTTTAAATGAGAGGGGAATCAAAATAAAATATCCTGGAGAACCTTGAAGGGGAAAAGAGAACATAAAACATATTTCAAAGGAAAGCATAATTTAGAGTGAGAATAGAGGGCAGGATTAAGTGTATGAGCCTGACTGGGCCTAGTGGCTCATGCCTGTAATCCTAGCACTTTGGGGAGGCTGAGGCCAGAGGATTGCTTGAGGCCAGAATTTCAAGACACCAGCCTGAGCAAATGAGACCCTGTTTTTAACAACAACAACAACAAAAAGAGCCTTAGTCATTTATATGACCTCTTTAGAATTATAGAAAGTTAGCTGGAAGAAAAATTTGTGTAACACATGTAAAGATAGAAGTATAGAAAGATTATGACTTGTCCTAGGTTACCTAATCAGTGAGGGACAGAACTAGAAGTGAGATCCAGACCACTGTCCCCACTCCAGTGGATGCATCCTGGAACCAGGAATGGGGAAGGTGTGGAGCTCCTAGCAAATACAGCCCTCAGTTGGGCCAGTGGTATGAATTTGCTGATATAGTATTTGATTTCACATCTCTAACAAGTTTTGTTAAGATTGCTAGGGTTTCTTAATTTTGATAATATTAGGTATCTCATTTTTCTCAAACCTATAAATTATAAAGCAAACTTAGAACCATTTTAGCAGTTCATTCAAATCATCAACAGCCTGCATATATATATAGATTGCAACATTTTCATTTGAAACCACAGATTTGCAAATTACTTCCTCTTTCATTTATCCACCCCAGTGCTACCAGCTGTTCTGTTCAGAAGTCCAAAAGGGTAGATAGAGGAAAGATGACTAATACTGAGCAATGGTTTTAGTATTTTGGCTTTTCAACTACTTTCTATTCGTCGTTCTCAAATTCGGGTTTGGTTTACAGTTGTCAAGTGTACACTTTCAAAGATGATCAGTGGAATTTGTGAGAGCAGAATTCTCAACCTTGACACTATTGACAGTTTTGGCCAGGGTAATTTTTTGTTGTAGGGAGCTATTCTGGGCATTGTAGAGCGTTTAGCAACATCCTATACGTGCTAGATGTCAGTAGCATCCCCCACAGTAGCATCCCCCAGATCAGAACAACCAAAGATATCTCCAGATACCACCAGAAGTCTGGATGATGGGGAGGGGTGTGTCAGAGTTGTCCCGTACCGAGAACCACAGATTTTTCCATATTGTTATCTTGCAAATTTCTGATGAAAGATCATTTAGTTGACCATTGTGTAATGTTGTCTCTTATTCTCATTTATGCACTGAGCTGGGGGTCCTTCTGCTTGGAAGACTTTTTTTTTTTTTTTTTTTGAGACAGGGACTTGCTGTGTTGCACAGGCTGGAGTGCAGTGGTGCAATCATTGTTGCGGGAAGTCAGGGACCCCAAATGGAGGGACTGGCTGAAGCCGCAGCAGAAGAACATAAATTGTGAAGATTTCATGGACATTTATTAGTTCCCCAAATTAATACTTTTATAATTTCTTACACCTGTCTTTACTGTAATCTCTGAACATAAATTGTGAAGATTTCATGGACACTTACCACTTCTCCAGTGAATATCCTTGTGATTTCCTATGCCTGTCTTTACTTTAATCACTTAATCCCATCATCTTTGTAAACTGAGGAGTATGAATGTCGCCTCAGGACCCTGTGATTGTATCAGCTGCACAAATTCTAGAGCATGTGTGTTTGAACAATATGAAATCTGGGCATCTTAAAAAAAAACCAGGATAACAGTGATGTTCAGGGAACAAGAGAGGTAACTTTGAACTGGCCGCCGGTGAGCCAGATGGAACAGAGCTATATTTCTCCTCTTTCATAAGCAAATAGGAGAAATATCGCTGAATTCTTTTTCTCAGCAAGGAACATCCCTGAGAAAGAGAATGCACCCTGAAGGTAGGCCTATGGACGGCCTTGGCCCCTTTTTAAGGCGTCCCATCTTTTATGGTCGAAGCCGAAGGGATGAAATAAGCCCTGGTCTCCTATAGTGCTCCCAGGCTTATTAGGATGAGAAAATTCCCACCTAATAAATTGTGGTCAGACAGGTTATCTTCTCTCAAACGCTGTTTCTTGATAAGATGTTATCAATGACAATGCATACCCGAAACTTCATTAGCAATTTTAATTTCACCTCATCCGGTGGTCCTGTGATCTCCCCCTGCCTCCATTTGCTTTGTGATATTTTATTACCTTGTGAAGTATGTGATCTCTGTGACCCACACCCTATTCGTGCACTCCGTCCCCTTTTGAAAATAGCTAATAAAAACTTGCTGGTTTTACGGCTCGGGAAACATCACGGATCCTGCCGACATGTGATGTCTCCCCCGGACACCCAGCTTTAAATTTCTCTCTCTTGTGCTCTTTCCCTTTATTTCTCAACCCAGCCGAAACACTTAGGAAATAGAAAAGAACCCACGTTAAACATCGGGAGCCGGTTCTCCCAATAAATCATGGCTCACTGCAACCTTGACCTCCTGGGCTTAAGCAATCCTGCTGCCTCAACCTCCCCAACAGCTGGGATCACAGGCTTTGCCTTTTGGCAGTTTGAGGGGGAAGTTCTCACTATGTTGCTCAAGTTGGTCTCAAGACTCTGGGAGGCTGAGGCGGGTGGATTGCTTGCAGTCGGGAGTTCAAGACCAGCCTTACCAACATGGAGAAACCTGGTCTCTACTAAAAATACAAAATTAGCCGGGCGTGGTGGTGCATGCCTGTAATCCCAGCTGCTTGGGAGGCTGAGGCAGGAGAATCGCTTGAACCTGGGAGGCGGAGGTTGCAGTGAGCCAAGATCGCTCCATTGCACTCCAGCCTGGACAACAAGAGCGAAACTCCATCTCAATAAAGAAAAAACAACTCTTGAGCTCAAGGGATCCTCCCGCCTTGGCCTCCCAGAGTGCCAGGATTATAGGCTTGAGCTGCTGCCACTGGCCAGAAGGCAAATTTGATTCTGGAAGAGAAAGAGGATACTCTTCTTTCTCACAAACACACACAAATGGTCCTCATTATTCTTAGATTCCATATTTCCAAATTCACCTACTCACTAAAATTTATTTGTAACCCCTAAATTCATACTCACTTTGCTTTTGCAATCATTGGTGCACATACAGAGAGGTGATAAATTTGAGTAGCTTCATGTTTCCAGCTGAGGTTGATTGAGGCAAAGCTCTGCCTTCTTGTTTCATCTCTTATGTTATAAACAAGTGTCTTCTTTGCAGCCAGTTTAGTGCCATGTGTAATTTCACTGTTTAAAATGACCCCAAGCATAGTGCTAAAGTGCTGGCTGGTATTCCCAAGCTAAAGAAGGCTGTGATATGTCTTACAGAGAAAATGTATTGGATAAACTTTAGTCAGGCATGAGTTATAGTGCTCTTGGTCTTAAATTTGGTGTAAACGAATCAAGAGTAAGATTAAATTAGATGTCTTTAAACAGAAACACACATAAAACAAGGTCATACATTGATCAGTTGATGAAAGTGTTGTCACCAGAGGCTGTTAGAAACATAACCTTGCATTTCCCTAAGAGCAGCAGTTCAATACTCAAAGCAACTTTATGAAATCTAACTACTGCAAATAATGAGAATCAACTGTTTGTGTGTATATATATGAAAAGACAGTTGACCGGTGCAGTGGCTCACGCCTGTAATCCCAGCATTTTGGGAGGCCGAGACAGGCAGATCACTTGAGGTCAGGAGTTCGAGACCAGCTTGACCAACATGGTGAAACCCTGTCTCTACTAAAAATATAAAATTAGCCAGGCGTGGTGGCACATGTCTGTAATCCCAGCTACTTCGGAGGTGGAGGCAAGAGAATCTCTTGAACCTGGGAGGCAGAGGTTGCATTGAGCCGAGATCGTGCCGCTGCACTCCAGCCTGGGCAACAGAGTGAGACTCCATCTCAAAAAAAAAAAAAGAATTAATGGATACAGCAGGCAGGATTCTGGAAGAAGCAGGACTGGATTTTATCAGGAACACTGTGGAGGGATTAGCTTTTAAACAAAAGGAAGCCCTTCTCCTGAGACTGCCACTACCTATGATTCCTTTCTTCAGATTCCATCCTCTTCTGACTTTCTTCATTCTACTTTTATCTTAGTAGGTACTTTTACTTGGAACTCTGCCTTTACCCTAATTTCTTCTTTTAACAAAAATTTTTGTACCCCCTGGTTAAATCCTGTGCATTATATACTTTCTAAGAAACTTTATCTTCATGGCATTAATAGTCATTTCTTTATAGACAATTTTATGATTTGTTTTTAATCCTTACCTCAGAAAAATATTATACTACAATTGAGTGCCTACTCCACGCCACCCATTTTAACTATATTATCTTTCATTCTTGAAAATTATCCTACAAGGTAATTATTGTTTGTTCTATTTTTTGGATAAGGAAAGTTGAGGGCCCAAGAAATTGAGACTAGTCCAACCTCATAAGTAGCAGAGAAAGGTTGTTTGTTTGTTTGTTTGTTTGTTTTCTGCATCACAGAGTCATAGAGTGCAGTGGCACAATCTCAGCTCAATGCAACCTGCACCTCCCGAGCTCAAGTGATTCTCATGCCTCAGACTCCTGAGTAACTGGGATTACAGGCACACGCCACCACGCCCAGCTACTTTTTGTGTTTTTAGGAAAGATGGGGTTTCGCCACATTGGCCAGGCTGGTCTCAAACTCCTGACTTCAGGTAATCCGCCCACCTCAGCCTCCCAAAGTGCTGGGATTACAGGCGTGAGCCACCATGCCTGGCTCAGAGTAAGGATTTTTGAACCAAGATCTCCTTACAAAGACCTTGCTCTTTCCTCTATACCAGAGATTGGCAATCTATGGTCCTCAGACCAAACCTGGCCTACTGCCTGTTTGTATAAAGTCTTATTAGACCACAGCTGCTATGGTTTGAATGTTTGTGTCCTTGAAAAATGTGTATGTTGAAATCCTAACCCCCAAGATGATGGTATTAGGAGGTAGGGCCTTTGGGAATCAGAGCCTTCATGATTGGGATTAGTGCCCTTATACAAGACACCCCAGAGAGCTAGCTCACGCCTTCCTCCGTGTGATGACATAGTGAGAAGGCACCATCTGTGAAGCAGAAAGTGGGCCCTCACCAGACACCAAATCTGCTGGCACCTTAATCCCAGCTTTCATAACTATGAGATAAATCATATAGTATCACTTGTGCCACATTCTGTTGGTTACAAGCCCGTCCAGATTCAGGGAATGAACATAGATTTCCAACTCTCAATGGGAGGAGTGTCAGATTTTACAACCATTTTTTGAAAACTGCCACAGACTTCTCACTAGTATCAGAAATTTAACACATGATCTTCATAAAACCTTTCATCAGCATTTTTTCTTCTCTGTTCAGTAGTACCATCATTATTTCACTCTTCTGGGCTCGAAAACTTAATCATCCTGCTTTTTTTTCATCCAAATCCATTTGTACTACAATTTCTTTCTTTTTTTTTTTTTTAATCTTTTGGATGTCACTGTTTTTCTTACTGCCATCACCAGACCCCTGAACCATTATAGTAACACCCCAAAATGCACTCTCTGCTCACTGGTCTCTCCCAACCCAGAGTGTACTGTGCCATGAAGAATAATGTGTATGTGCTTCTTAATCTGTAGATTTCATCAAATTATCAAGGGGCCCATTACTTTAAAAAAATTTGACAACCATGCGTTGGGAGTCCCCAAGACTGCCCCCATATTTAGAGATTCATTAGAAGGACTAAGCATATAAGGCATATTGTGTATAAGGTTTATTAGTAAAAGGACACAGAATAGAATCAGCCAAGGGAAAAGACACTAGTAGAAATCTGGAAAAAGTCATGCACAGGTTTCCTTATGTTCTCCTTCCTGTGGGAGGATACTCCAAGCATGTCATTTTCTCCAGCAACGAAAAATGTAGTAACGTATGTACAGTGTTTTTTTTGTTTTGTTTTGTTTTTTGGTTTTTTTTTTTGAGAGAAGGTCTTGCTGTATGGTCCAGGTCCTGGAGTGCAGTGGCTCAATCACAGCTCACTAGCAGCCTCAACTTCCCAGGCTCAGTGGTCCTCCTACCTCTGCCTTCTAAGTAGCTAGAACTACAGATGCACGCCACCACACCCGGATAATTTTTTTTTTTTTTTTTGGTAGGAACAGGAGTTTGCCATGTTGCCCAGGTTGGTATGTACAATGTTTATGCCCAGAGAAACCCATTAGAGACTCAGGGTCCAAGATTTTTACTGGAGGCTGATCATGTAGGCACTCTGCCTAGCAGGTACCAAAATTTCAGACTCCCAGAAGGAAAACAGGTGTTTGGCATAAACTTTATTGTTTACATAGACTAGGCAGAATAAACCACCCTTATGAGTTGGGGAAAGGTGAGAACACTCTCAAAATCTAGTTCTGAGATGTTAATCAAGGGCCAACCTTGTATATAGGTTTTCCTAAAAATAGCATCCTCCAGTGCTTTGAGAGACCGAGGCAGGAAAATCGCTTGAGCCTAAGAGTTCGAGACCACACCAGGCACAGTGACTCATGCCTGTAATCACAGTACTTTGGGAGGCTGAGGTGGTTGGATCACAAGGTCAGGAGCTTAATACCAGCCTGGCCAGTATGGTGAAACCCTGTCTTTAGTAAAAATGCAAAAATTAGCCAGGCGTGGTGGTGGTAGCCCGTAGTCCCAGCTACTCGGGAGGCTGAGGCAGGAGAATTGCTTGAACCCAGGAGGCAGAGGTTGCAGTGAGCCGAGATCATGCCACTGCACTCCAGCCTGGGCAACAAAGACTCCATCTCAAAAAAAAAAAAAAAAAAAAAAATTTGAGACCTGCCTGAGGAACAAAGTAAGACCTCATCTCTACAAAATAGCTGAGCATGGTGGTGTGCACCTGTAGTCCCAGCTACTTGGGAGGCTGAAGCAGGAGGATCACCTGAGCCCAGGAGTTCAATGTTGCGGTGAGCTGTGATTATGCCACTGCACTCCAGGCTGGGCAACAAAGTGAAACCTGTCTCTAAAAAACAAAAAAGTTTAAAGAAACTAAACCTCTTTGCATCCCTCTGCCTTATTCAAGCAGAATGTCTTACGTTCCAGTAAATATGAATGCTAAAAAACTCAAGTTACCTACATCATGATAAATCATTAAATTGTTTTTAGTTGGTTGTGGTGGCTCACAGCTGTAATTCCAACACTTTGGGAGGCCAAGGTGGGCAAATCACTTGAGCCCAGGAGTTCAAGACCAGCCTGGGCAACATAGTGAAACCCCCTCTCTATAAACAATACAAAAATTAGCTGGGTATGGTAGCGTGTGTCTGTAGTCCCAGCTACTTGGCAAATCACTTGAGCCCAGGAGTTCAAGACCAGCCTGGGCAACATAGCAAAACCCCATCTCTATAAACAATACAAAAATTAGCGGGGTATGGTGGCATGTGTCTGTAGTCCCACCTACTTGGGAGGCTGAGGTGGGAGGATGACTTGAGCCCAGAAGGTAGAGGTTGCATTGAGCCAAGATTGCGTCACTGCACTCTAGCCTGGATGACAGAGCCAGACCTTATCTCAAAAACAGTAAAAAAATTGTTTTCAAGTAGATTCCCTTTTTAAAAATAATCTTGAATTCTTTTTTTTTTTTTTTTTTTTTGAGACGGAGTCTTGCTTTGTAGCCCAGGCTGGAGTGCAGTAGCCGGATCTCAGCTCACTGCAAGCTCCACCTGCCGGGTTCACGCCATTCTCCTGCCTCAGCCTCCCGAGTAGCTGGGACTACAGGCGTCCGCCACCTCACCCGGCTAGGTTTTTTTTGTATTTTGTAGTAGAGACGGGGTTTCACCGTGTTAGCCAGGATGGTCTCGATCTCCTGACCTTGTGATCCGCCCGTCTCGGCCTCCCAAAGTGCTGGGATGACAGGCTTGAGCCACCGCGCCCGGCCATAATCTTGAATTCTTTATATTTCAATACTACTAAATAATGTAATAAATACGTATGTTAAATTAGAATTTCATTATGATCTCCTCACTAGATCTTCTTTCCGTGGCAGGATGCAGACTCATCTGAGCGTATCATTGCTCCCATGCGCTGGGGCTTGGTGCCTTCTTGGTTCAAAGAAAGTGATCCTTCCAAGCTGCAGTTCAATACTACCAACTGTCGTAGTGATACCATAATGGAGAAACGGTCATTTAAGGTAGGTGGCTGGTAGCTATTAATGCCCTGTATACCTGAGAAATAAGGCTCCAAAGAGTGTTTCCATCCTAGCCTACAGAGGACAACCAAAAATAAATAACATAAAAAAGAATGTTCCCCGTTGTTAATGTGGAATGCTATTTTGTTACTACATAACAAACCACACCAGAGAGTAGTGTGAAACAAAATGATAAACATTATCTCTATATTCTCTGGGTTGACTGGGCTCATCTGGGCAGTTTTCACTTGGAAGTTCTCATGTTGCAATTAGATGGCAGCTGAGGCTGCTTGTCCAAGATGACTTCTTCACCCACATCTGACACTTCAGCTGGGATGACTAGAACAACTAGAAGGCTTTCCACATGCCTAACTCGAGGGTGTCAGGGTAGCCAGGCTTCTGTCATGGTGACTCATTTATCCCAGAGCTCATGATCCAACAGAGCAGGACAGAAGATACAAGGCTTTGTCTGAAAGCATCACTTAATCTTGGCAGTCATACGGCATTACTTATGCTGTATTCTTTTATTATTGTTATTATTATTATTATTATTTTTAATAGAAACAAAGTCTGGCTATGTTGCCTAGGCTGGTCTCAAACTCCTGGGCTCAAGTGATTCTCCTGTCTGGGCCTCCCAAAGTGCTGGGATTATAGGTGTGAGCTAGCATCCTGGCCTACTTCTGTTGCATTCAATGGGTTACACAGAGCCAGCCCAAATTCAGTGTGGGAGGTGTCTATGAAACGTGAATACTGGGAAGCATGCTTCATTGGGAAGGCACCTTTGAAGACTAGCTATCACAAGTACCTATTTGTTAGAATAGAGGTGATTGCTTTTATGTACATTATTTAATCTTTTCAACATCTGTGTGAGTTATAACTTTCTTTATACATAAGAGAGGTACAGAGAAATTAAATAACTGTTTTAAGGTCATACATTGGCAGACCTCAGATTTTATGTATTTATTTGTTTGTTTGTTTTATTTATTTTGAGATGGAGTCTCATTCTTTCACCCAGGCTGGAGTGCAGTGGCACGATCTTGGCTCACTGCTACCTCTGCCTCCCAAGTTCAAGTGATTCTCGTGCTTCAGCCTCCCAAGTAGCTGGGACTACAGGTGTGCACCACCATGCCCAGCTAATTTTTATATTTTTAATAGAAATGGGGTTTCACCTTGTTGGCCAGACTGGTCTCAAACTCCTGACCTCAAGTGATCCTCCCATCTCGGCCTCCCAAAGTGTTGGGATTACAGCCGTGAGCCACCGCGCCTGGCCCAAACCTCAGATTTTAACTCAAGTTCGCCAAGTAATGGCAGTCTATGAAACATTATTGTATTACTAAGACCATATCTTGCTCACATTTTCCCTCAGGTGCCTCTGGGAAAGGGAAGACGCTGTGTCGTTTTAGCAGATGGATTCTATGAGTGGCAGCGATGTCAAGGAACAAACCAGAGGCAGCCATACTTCATCTATTTTCCTCAAATCAAGACAGAGAAGGTATCATTATCAGCATTCACAATATATATTTGGAAAGGCACAGGGAAACAAATTAATCAAAGGACAATTTTTTTTTCCCTCGTAGTTTTATTTATTTGTTTTAAAATAACAGCTTTAGCCCAGTGCGGTGACTCATGCCTGTGATCCCAGCACTTTGGGAGCCCAAGATGGGAAGATTGCTTGAGCCCAGGAGTTTGAGACCAGCCTGGTCAACATGGCGAAACCCCGTTTCTACAAACAATACAAAACTAGCTGGGCATGGTGGCGTGCACCTGTAGTCCCAGCTACTTGGAAGGCTGAGGTGGGAGGATCGCTTGAACCCATGAGATAGAGGCTGCAATGAGCTATGGTCACACCACTGCACTGGGTGACAGAGAAAGAGTCTGTCAAAATAAAGTGAAATGAAATGAGCTCATTGAGAGATAATTTACCATAAAATTCACCTTTTTAAAATGTGCAATTCAGGAATGTTTTAGTATATTCAAAGTATGCAATTATTACCTCTATTTTTAGAATATTTTTGCCTCTAGAAGGAAACTCCATATCCATTAGCAATCACTCTTCATTCTCCACTATGCCCAGCCCCTGTCAAACACCAATCTACTTTCCATGTCTATGGATTTGCCTATTTTGGACATTACATAAAAATGGAATCATAGACTGTGTGGTCTTTTGTGACTGGCTTCTTTGATTTAGCATAATGTTTTCAAGATTCATCCATGTTTGGCATGGATCAGCACTTCATTCCTTTTTGTAAAGATATACCACATTTTGTTAATTCATTCATCAGTTGATAGACACTTGGATTATTTCTACTTTTTGGTTATTATGAATAATGCTGCTATGAACATTCATTTACAAGTTTTTGCATGGATACATGTTTTCATCTCTCTTGGATAGATGCCTAGGAGTGGAATTGCTAGGTCATATCATAACTCTACGTTTCCCTCATAAAACTTTCACTGTAGCTGGGCGCAGTGGTTCAGGCCAGGCAGGTGGCTCATGCCTGTAATCCCAGCACTTTAGGAGGCCAAAGCAGGTGGATTGCTTGAGCTCAGGAGTTCAAGATCAATCTGGGCAACATGGCTAAAACCCGTCTCTACCAAAAATACAAAAACTTAGCTGGGCATGGTCTCAGCTACTTGGGAGGCTGAGGTGGGAAGATGACTTGAGCCCAGGAGGTGGAGGTTGCAGTGAGCCAAGATCGTGCCACTGTACTCCAGCCTGAGTGACAGAGTGAGACACCATCTCAAAAACAAAACAAAAACTCTTTCATTGTAAGATATAATTTGAGCTATTCATGTTAAAACATTATCAGGAGATTGCAAACAAATCAGACATGCCAACCTCATGTTTTATTTTTAATTAGATTATTTAGTCTGACACTGCTGAAACACCTGAGTTCTTAGCAGTTTGCTTGTTAAAATTGGGAATTGTTTGTTCACCTGTCATCTCATTTTGAGGACTGGAAATAGTGTTACCGAGTAAAAGGGACTTGCTACCCAATGTGCTAGAAGCCAATACCATGACACTGAGTAGCTGGTCCCAGCTACTTGGCAGGCTGAGGTGAGATGATAGCTTGAGCCTGGGGTAGCAGGTGGAGGTTGCAGTGAGCCGAGATTGCACCACTGCACTCCAGCCTGGGTAACAGAGAAAAGTTTTTTGTTTTGTTTTGTTTTTGTTTTTTTTGTTTTGAGACGGAGTCTCACTCTGTTGCCCAGGCTGGTGTGCAGTGGCTGGATCTCAGCTCACTGCAAGCTCCGCCTCCCGGGTTTACGCCATTCTCCTGCCTCGGCCTCCCGCGTAGCTGGGACTACAGGCGCCCGCCACCTCGCCCAGCTAGTTTTTTTGTACTTTTTAGTAGAGACGGGGTTTCACCGTGTTCGCCAGGATGGTCTTGATCTCCTGACCTTGTGATCCACCCGTCTCGGCCTCCCAAAGTGCTGGGATTACAGGCTTGAGCCACCGCGCCCCGCCAGAAAAGTTTTTTATTGCAAGTCGACTAACAAGAAGATAGGAGTCCAGCTCCTCTCTGTCTCCCTTGCTGGCTTTAAGGCAGTACTTTTATTAAAAAAAGGTTTAGGGAATGGATTCTAGGATTAGTAGGTGATTGGTGGAAGGAAAAGGGAGGCCTGGAAAGTCTTCAGGTATGTGCAGTTATCTCTTCCTGCCTCCATATAGGTCTCATGTGCAAATTCAGGGGGAGTTAGTATGAAACGTGGTGGAAATTCAGGCTGTGATATAAGCAAGCTTGTTTTGCATATACTCTAGTCAGTTACATTGGTTCCAACCAATTCAGCGAGTTTTGTTATCTTACAGGCGGAGGGAGTTGCACTGTTTCAGCAAGTTGTTTCTTTTCTCATGTGCTATCCTATAAGCCCAAGAATTTAGTCATTGGTGTTTTTTTGTTGTTGTTGTTTGTTTGTTTGTTTTTAACTCCTGGGGCACAGTTTCAGTAGTCAAGAGAGTTTGCTTCACCCTCAGAAAATCCCCTATCAGTGATGGGTACACCAAAATCTCAGAAGTCACCACTGAAGAATTTATTCATATAACCAGATACCACGTGTTCCCCAGAAACCTATTGAAATGTAAATTAAAAAAGAAAATCCCGATCGGGCGCGGTGGCTCAAGCCTGTAATCCCAGCACTTTGGGAGGCCGAGACGGGCGGATCACAAGGTCAGGAGATCGAGACCATCCTGGCTAACATGGTGAAACCCCGTCTCTACTAAAAAAATACAAAAAACTAGCCGGGCGAGGTGGCGGGCGCCTGTAGTCCCAGCTACTAGGGAGGCTGAGGCAGGAGAATGGCATGAACCCGGGAGGTGGAGCTTGCAGTGAGCTGAGATCCGGCCACTGCACTCGAGCTTGGGTGACAGAGCGAGACTCCATCTCAAAAAAAAAAAAAAAAAAAGAAAATCCCCTGTCTAGCCAATCTAGTAACACACAAATGATTTGGTACAAGACAAGATTAATTTATAAAAACATCTGTCAATTATAATAGCAAATATTGGCCGGGCGCGGTGGCTCAAGCCTGTAATCCCAGCACTTTGGGAGGCCGAGACGGGCAGATCACGAGGTCAGGAGATCGAGACCATCCTGGCTGACACGGTGAAACCCCGTCTCTACTAAAAAATACAAAAAAAAACTTAGCCGGGCGCGGTGGCGGGCGCCTGTAGTCCCAGCTACTCCGGAGGCTGAGGCAGGAGAATGGCGTATACCCGGGAGGCGGAGCTTGCAGTGAGCTGAGATCCGGCCACTGCACTCCAGCCTGGGCGACAGAGCGAGACTCCCGTCTCAAAAAAAAAAAAAAAAAGGCCGGGCGTGGTGGCTCACGCCTGTAATCCCAGCACTGTGGGAGGCCGAGGTGGGCGGATCACAAGGTCAGGAGATCGAGACCATGGTGAAACCCCGTCTCTACTAAAAATAGAAAAAATTAGCCGGGCGCAGGGGCGGGCGCCTGTAGTCCCAGCTACTCGGGAGGCTGAGGCAGGAGAATGGCGTGAACCTGGGAGGCGGAGCTTGCAGTGAGCCGAGATTGCGCCACTGCACTCCAGCCTGGGCGACAGAGCGAGACTCCGTCAAAAAAAAAAAAAAAAATTATAATAGCAAATATTAAGCACTTACTACAAGTCAGTTACTCTGTCTAGGAACTTAATGTATATTAGCTTAATATACATTAATTTTTTTTTTTTTTTTTTTTTTTTGAGACAGAGTTTCACTCTTGTTGCCCAGGATGGAGTGCAATGGTGTGGTCTCAGCTCACTGCAACCTCCACCTCCTGGGTTCA
Organism: Macaca mulatta; assembly: GCF_049350105.2. Taxonomy (NCBI): domain Eukaryota; kingdom Metazoa; phylum Chordata; class Mammalia; order Primates; family Cercopithecidae; genus Macaca; species Macaca mulatta. The sequence continues at coordinate 154,663,905 of NC_133407.1, read as the reverse complement.
AGTGATTCTGCCTCGGCCTCCCGAATAGCTGGGATTACAGGTGCGCACCACCTTGCCCGGCTAATTTTTGTATTTTTAGTAGAGGCAGGGTTTCACCATGTTAACCAGGCTGTTCTCTAACTCCTGACCTCAGGTGATCCACCTGCCTCAGCACCCACCAAGTGCTGGGATTACAGGCATGAGCCACTGTGCCTGGCCGTGAACTTAATTTTTACACTACAGATAGTTGGGTTTTCCTTTTTGATTCAGTCTGACAATCATTCTTTTAATTTGTGTTTAGAACATTTAATTTAATGTGTAATTATTGATGTGATTGGGTTAAAATCCATTGTTTTGCTAGTTTTCTATTTGTTCCATCAACTCTTTGTTCCTTTTCTCCTGATCTTTCTGTTTTTGGAATAATCTTTTATAATTGCATTTCGTCTCCATTATTGGCTTATTATTTTTACCTCTTTTTTTTTTTTTTTTTTTTTGAGACGGAGTCTCGCTCTGTAGCCCAGGCTGGAGTGCAGTGACCGGATCTCAGCTCACTGCAAGCTCCGCCTCCCGGGTTTACGCCATTCTCCTGCCTCAGCCTCCCGAGTATCTGGGACTACAGGCGCCCGCCACCTCGCCCAGCTAGTTTTTTTGTATTTTTTAGTAGAGTTGGGGTTTCTTTTTTTTTTTTTTTTTTTTTTTTTGAGACGGAGTCTCGCTCTGTCGCCCAGGCTGGAGTGCAGTGGCGCAATCTCGGCTCACTGCAAGCTCTGCTTCTCGGGTTCACGCCATTCTCCTGCCTCAGCCTCCTGAGTAGCTGGGACTACAGGCACCCGCCACCGTGTCCGGCTAATTTTTTGTATTTTTAGTAGAGACGGGGTTTCACTGTGGTCTCGATCTCCTGACCTTGTGATCCGCCCGCCTCGGCCTCCCAAAGTGCTGGGATTACAGGCGTGAGCCATAGAGTTGGGGTTTCACCATGTTAGCCAGGTTGGTCTCGATTTCCTGACCTTGTGATCCGTCCGTCTCGGCCTCCCAAAGTGCTGGGATTACAGGCTTGAGCCACCGCGCCCGGCCTATTTTTACCTATTAAAAATGTTTTTAGTAGTTGCCTTACAGCTTACAGTATACATTTTAAGTTAATAATATTCTGTCTTTATACACTACACTACCATTGAAAAGACCTTACAACAGTATTCTCCCAGTTCCTCCTGTCTTTTGGGCTACTGTTATGCATTTTATTTTTACATATGCTATAAACTTAAAATACATTGCTATTATTTTGCTGTAGATGGTCAGTTATGTTTTAGAGTGGTAAAAAATAAAAGTCTTTGTACATGTACCTTCATTTTAGCCATTTTCATGGATCTTCACTTATTTGTATAGATGCAGTTTTCTCTCTGGTATTACAGTCCTTCTGCCTGAAAGACTTTAAGTTTTCTTGTGGTGTGGGTCTGCTGGTAATGAATTCTGATTTTTTTTTTTTTGTCTGAAAAAGTATCTATTTTTAAAAAGTCATCATGATGCTTTTTATTGAGATATAATTCACATATAATAAAATTCACCCTTTTAAAATGTACAGCGGTTTTTAGTATATTCAAAACCTTGGCCAGGCATGGTGGGTCACACCTGTAAAATTAGCCATGCATGGTGGCTCATGCCTGTGGTCCCAGCTACTTGGGAGACTGAGGTGGGAATATCACATGCGCTTAGGAGGTCGAAGTTGCAGTGAGCAGAGATCACACCACTACACTCCACCCTGGGTGACAGAGCGAGCCCTGTCAAAAAAAAAAAACAAACCCACAAAATGTTTTGCAGCCATCATCACTAATTCCACAATACTGTTATCAACCCCAAATAAAACCATACCCATTAGTAGTCACTTTCCATACCTCCCTGTCTTTAACCTTTGGCAACCACTGTCTTTGTTTTTGAGAGGTATTTTTCACTGTGTATAAGATTCTGGGTTAGTGGTGTTTCGTTTTCTTTCAGTCCTGCAAAAAAATACACTTCATTGTCTCTGGCTCTCATAGTTTCTTTTGAGAAGTCTAGTGTATAACTATCTTTTTTCTTTTGTATGTAATGCATAAATGTGTGCTTCTCTCACCGCCTTCCCCTCCACCCCTGCCTTTAAGATTTTCTCTTAGGGCAGCTGTTTGAATACATTGTGTGTACGTGTTTTGGCCTATTCTCTTTGCTGCTTGGATCTGCAGTTTGATATCTTTCATAATTTATGGAAATTTATTGGCTTTTTCTTCTTCAAATATTTCTTCTGCCTGATTTTCTCTTTCTGGGATTCTAATGACACATGTTAGATGATTTTATTGTCCCATCGTTCTTGGATATTCTCTCCATTTTTCTTTCTTTTTTTCTCTGTTTCAGTTTGGCTAATTTTCATTGACTTTTTTTTTTTTTTTTTTTTTTCCGAGATGAAGTCTCGCTCTATCACCCAAGCTGGAGTACAGTGGTGCAATCTTGGCTCACAGCAACCCCTGCTTCCCAGGTTCATAAATTCTGCCTCAGCCTCCCAAGTAGCTGGGATTACAGGCACGCACCACCATGCCTGGCTAATTTTTTTTTTTTTTTTTGTATTTTTAGTAGAGACGGGGTTTCATCATGTTGGCCAGGCGGGTCTTGAATGCCTGACCTCCCAGAGTGCTGGGATTACAGGCATGAGCCACTGCGCCTGGCCATTATTGACCTATCTTTAAGTTCACTGAGTCCTTCTTATAGTTTCTATCTCTCTGCTAAAATTCCTTATCTGTTCATGTATGTTGTCCACCTTTTCCACAAGAGTCTTTGACATTAATTTTACTTCAAGTTCTCTGATAATTTTAGCATCTGGGAAATGTAACCTCTTGAATCTGGTTCTATTAGTTCGTATGTCTCTTGGTGGTTGATTGCTTTAGCTTTTTTTGTGTGTCTTGTAATTTTTTATTGTTGCCAGAGATGATATGTAGGACAGAGACTAATAATATGTCTGGAAATTCTTCTATTAGGCCATTAATATATGAGGTTAAGTCAGTCTTGTCAGGAATTGAACTGGGTTTGGGCTTTGTTGTCATTACAGTGCCTTTGTTTGATCACAGGCTTTCAAGGGCTCTGGTGTTACCCATTGTTTAGGGTAAGGATTGACTTTCCAGAGGGTTTCTCAGCAGCCCTGCTCTCTTCAGTTGTTGGATTTTCCTGTGATCCTGTGCCTTAGACAGGGTCTTTCTTGTGCCCTTTTCCCTCTTCCAGAAGTAGACTGCTTCTGCTTGTCACTTAATGTTTGTCATCTAAACAGAGGTGGAGGCAGCTCTCCGTTCAGTCTGTCTTAGGCAGACCTGGCTCTGTGACTTAGTCTTCCCCAGGGCGTAGGGGGCTTTTTCTTTCTCTCCTTCCCCAGCCTCTGTGGGTCTTTTTTTTTTTTTTTTTTTTTTTTTTTTTTTTTTTATGAGACGGAGTGTCGCTCTGTCGCCCAGGCTGGAGTGCAGTGGCCGCATCTCAGCTCACTGCAAGCTCCGCCTCCCGGGTTTACGCCATTCTCCTGCCCCAGCCTCCTGAGTAGCTGGGACTACAGATGCCCGCCACCTCACCCGGCTAGTTTTTTTTGTATTTTTTAGTAGAGACGGGGTTTCACCGTATTAGCCAGGCTGGTCTCGATCTCCTGACCTTGTGATCCGCCCGTCTCGGCCTCCCAAAGTGCTGGGATTACAGGCTTGAGCCACCGCGCCCGGCCGCCTCTGTGGGTCTTTACCTGTATCCTAGACGTGAAAGGGATTATTACCCTTTCCCTGGCAGCTTAAGACTTTTGCTCCTTAGTTCCGGAAAAGTGATTAGGTGAGGCAAGGGAGCTTGACTTTAAAGTATGCAACAGTGAGGATGGCTTCCTCCAGGCTCCTGCCCTGTCCCCAGTCTTTTTCGAGCACTGGCAACGTCCAAGAAGAAGAGCCTGTGAGCTGGTTCAGACTCCTCTGAGGTTTGCAGCTCCCGGGGATTCTGTACTATCCTACCAGCCCATACGCTGCTTGTAGAAATGTGATAATAACATTATCTGAATTCTTACCTGCTTGTATGAAGGCTTGTGTCTTCCTCCTGTTGCTGCCAATAAGCCAGTACTTATGTCCCATTGCCCCTTGGAGGACCCTGTCTTTTCTTAAATTTCAGGGAAATTGATCGACCTCACCTCTCTGATGAATTTAAGAAAAGTTATGATTTTGCATATTATCCAGCTTTTTTCTTATTGTTAGAATAGAAGTGATGTTCTTTCCAGCTTTCTACATTTTAGGCCTTGAATTGAGTTTTGAACGGCAAGTAGGAATTGGCATGAAATTCAATTCAATTAAGAAAGGGTGGGAAGGACATTTTGGGCAGAGGAAGATTGACAGGAGCATGAAATTTCATGAGAGCTTCATTTACCAACAGCTGGTTTGGGTTCAAATTAACAATATGAGTGATAGCTAGAATGGTGGGTCAGTTCACGGAAGGCCTAAATGTCCAGTGAAGGTGTTAAATTCTGAAAGTATTAAAGAGCCATGAATCTATAGCTTCAGTTGGCATTTGCCACCAACCTTCTTTGCTTTGGTGACAGAGGGGTTAGTAAGACATGGGCTGAATTACTTTTAAAATGATTTCCATGCTCTTGAGTCTGAAGTAGTACCCAATCTGCATGTAGAAGAAGTCTGCTGAGTGCATCTAATCTGCCCATATATTTTGCTTCCAGTCAGGTAGCACTGGTGCTGCAGATAGTCCTGAGAACTGGGAGAAAGTCTGGGACAACTGGAGGCTGCTGACAATGGCTGGGATCTTTGACTGCTGGGAGCCCCCAGAGGGAGGAGATGTCCTGTATTCCTATACCATCATCACAGTGGATTCTTGCAAAGGCTTGAGTGACATCCACCACAGGCAAGTCATACTTCTTACCCCTGGATCCAAAAGGATCCAAAGGAGAGTTTGTCCTCTGCTTTTAGGTAGCTTTAGAGAGTAGGAAACCAAGTCGTTTTACCAGGTAAAGTTAAAATCAGTTTGACTTTAACATGACATACATTCCTAAAAATCACTGTACTATGTAAAAGGATAGAATAAAAACCACATAACTTAAGGAGAAAATGGGGTTGAGACAACACTTAAAATGTTGTCAGTGACACATTAAAAATAATGGAAACCTAATAAAACAGTAACACTGCTTTATTCATGTTAAGTGGTTAAGAAATAAATAAATACTACAGGCAGGGCACAGTGGCTCACGCCTGTAATCCCAGCACTTTGGGAGGCTGAGGTGGGTGGGTCACGAGGTCAGGAGATTGAGACCATCCTGGCTAACACAGTGAAACCCTGTCTCTACTAAAAATACAAAAACTAAATTAGCTGGGCGTGGTGGCGGGTGCCTGTGGCCCCAGCTACTTGGGAGACTGAGGTGAGAGAATGGCATGAACCTAGGAGGTGGAGCTTGCAGTGAGCTGAGCTCGTTCCACTGGACCCCAGCCTGGGCGACAGAATGAGATTCCATCTCAAAAAATAAGTAAATAAATACATAAATACATACTACAATAAATATGGCACTTTACCTTGACAAGACCTGAAGTTTGCTTGTGGAAGTGGGTGTTGGAAGAAATGCATCTCATGAGTTACTGTGAAGTTGTGGAAGGAAGGTTATGTAAAATTTTTTATCTTTTGCAGTCTTAAATCCTGGGGCACATTTTTTCTCCTTTGAACGTATTTCCTTTGAGGCATGCATTTGTAATAGATACTGTTTAATCAAAATTGAATATTTGATTCAATGTATAGCCTTCTCCAATTAACTTCTGTATCACTGCTAGAAATTCTTTAGCGGCATTTTCATCTGTACTTGTGGCTTCTCCCAATAGCAGAAAGCTTTGAAAATTGTCGCCATGTTCGAAACCAGTGAACTAACCACCACTAGCACTAAAAGGAGCCACTTGTGGTATTTAAGGTTTTATTTATATATAGGTCTTATTTATATATTTTTTGTATAAACCTTATAGGTGCTTTTTTTTTTTTTGAGATGGAGTCTCACTTTTGTCGCCCAGGCTGGAATGCAATAGTGTGATCTCTGCTCGTGCGACCTCCACCTCCCGAGTTCAGGCAATGATTCTCCTGCCTCAGCCTCCTGAGAAACTGGGATTACAGGCATGCACCACCATGCCTGGCTAATTAGGTGCTTATTTTTATATTTATTTTTTCAGTCACTGAACAGAGGTCAAATATAGATGCTTGTTTATATATAAATAAGTGCTTTCTCTCTCTTTTTTTTTTCCTTGAGACAGAGTTCTGCTCTTGTGCCCCAGGCTAGAGCACAATGGTGCAATCTCAGCTCACTGCAACCTCCGCCTCCCAGGTTCAAGTGATTCTCCTTCCTCAACCTCCCGAGTAGCTGGGATTATAGGCATGTGCCACCATGCCCGGCTAATTTTGTATTTTTTTTTTTAGTAGAGACGGGGTTTCTCCATGTTGGTCAGGCTGGTCTCGAACTCCCGACCTCAGGTGATCCGCCCGCCTCGGCCTTCCAAAGTGCTGGGATTACAGGCGTGAGCCACGGCGCCCAGCCAAATGCTTTCTCTTTGTGAGAAAGGTTCCAATTTTTTGTTTTTTGGCACTCAGACCATATGCTAAAGAATCTCTCCATTGCTTCTACTCTTTTAGGCCTGGTTAGTTGGTTAGTGTTGACTTCAGAGTAATTTTTTTTTTTTTTTTTTTTTTTTTTTTTTTTTTTTGAGACAGAGTCTTGCTCCATCGCCCAGGCTGCAGTGCAGTGGTGCGATATCGGGTCACTGCAAGCTCCGCCTCCCAGGTTCACACCATTCTCCTGTCTCAGCCTCCTGAGTAGCTGGGACTATAGGCGCACGCCGCCACGCCCGGCTAATTTTTTGTATTTTTAGTAGAGATGGGGTTTCACTGTGTTAGCCAGGATGGTCTCGATCTCCTGACCTTGTGATCTGCCTGCCTCGGCCTTCCAAAGTGCTGGGATTACAGGCGTGAGCCACCGCGCCCGGCCAGAGTACTTCTTTCTCTTTTTTTTTTTTTTTCTTCTTTTTTTTTTTTTTTTTTTTTTTGAGACGGAGTCTTGCTCTGTAGCCCAGGCTGGAGTGCAGTGGCCGGATCTCAGCTCCCTGCAAGCTCCGCCTCCCGGGTCCAGGCCATTCTCCTGCCTCAGCCTCCCAAGTAGCTGGGACGACAGGCGCCCGCCACCTCGCCTGGCTAGTTTTTTTTGTATTTTTTAGTAGAGACGGGGTTTCACCGTGTTAGCCAGGATGGTCTCGATCTCCTGACCTCGTGATCCACCCATCTCGGCCTCCCAAAGTGCTGGGATTACAGGCTTGAGCCACTGCGCCTGGCCCAGAGTACTTCTTGAAGTTGTTCCAGCCATGGTCATTTTGATTTATTTTTTTGTAGCATTATCACTGATGTGGACTCCTTGATATCCTTTGCTCGGGAAATAATCACGTTCTGATTTTTATTCCAGGATTCTTTACTATTTCAAGCTTCTCTTCAATATTTAAAATGTTTCCATTCACATGCACTGCCTACCATGTTTTGAGCCAGGAAGCTTAGACATGTTTGAGATGTTAAATGTGTGTCTTTTTATATATATAGAAAAGTTCAGAAAGGCAAAAGAAGAGCAAAACACAATTTTGTGAAATAGTATGTAGTGAGCCAAAGTAGCAGTCAGTGTTTGAGATGTATGCACTTTGTGTATTTCTACAAGGCTCAGTTCAGCTGGGTGCAGTTTTCTGTATTCACCTTGTGTTTCTCACAGATGAAACTGCATAAGCAAACACAAAATTTGCATTGTGCTCCAATTACTCTCTAATATATCAGTGGCACTGGAACAGATTTGCATTTTAAACATAAGCATTGGCAGAACTGACTATACGTGTATTCTACCTTTATAATTTCTGCCAGAGCTGAGTACTCCCTGAAGTGATTTTTTGGAGTTCTCCTGAAAAGAATGCAGTGTGACATCTGTCAGGATTACCTGCTTTAGCCTTGTCGTAGGTTATATCTGTGAAAATATGCTTTCATGTGATATAGCTCTCTTGTAGTAATTAACCTTTAAAAATTACATTTCATTTAATCTAAATCACCATTCATTTTAAAATGTACCATTGTTTTATGTTACAGTGTTTAACATTATTTTATATGTTATATATATGTTTAGGAGACAAATGAACATTTGTCTCTATATGAATCAACTGTACCACCCAATAAAGTGTGTGCCACACTTTGCATTGACTGGGACATAAAACTGGAAGCTAAACCTAGTATATTTTCTTTACGTCCTCTGGGTACCCAGGAGTCATGTTTCACACCTTCTCTGCTTTTCTGACACATCATTTCCTTTTGTTCACAGTTTTCTTAGTGTAAGTCTTTGAGAGGTGGTGAGGCTTGAGATTACTTTTGATAGACAAGTTTTCAAGAACTATTTTCCCTGCATTCTAGGCTGGAATGTCATAGAAAGTTTACCAATTTGCTAGAGTGGACACTGGAGTACCCTAGACCAGTCATAGTACTCATCACTGTCTTTGCCATGAAACTTTATAATGTGGTTGTCCAGGTGTTGAATCTGGTGCCCTGTCACCCTGTGCTCAGGGAACACATGGCAGCAATCAGCATGTGAAGCGCAGAGGGAGGGCAGGTTCCCCTTGTGATATCTGAGCTATCAGCTGACTCAAGTCTCTCTCCCTTCTCTCCTTATTCTCACGCTACCTCTCCCAACCATTGTCTTGACTTCCCTGGCCAGGATGCCTGCCATATTAGATGGAGAGGAGGCAGTTTCTAAATGGCTTGACTTTGGTGAAGTCTCAACTCAGGAAGCTCTGAAATTAATCCACTCGACAGAGAACATCACCTTCCATGCAGTCTCTTCTGTGGTGAACAACTCGCGAAACAATACTCCTGAGTGTCTGGCTCCTGTCGACTTGGTGGTCAAAAAGGTAGGGGCCTGTGACTGGTACAGTCCTTTTTGAGCTTTCTGTCTTCTGTCAGTGTGCCTTTCTTTTAGGATGTGGCCTTTTATGATCAGCCCTTTAATTTGGACCATCAAAAGCTCTCATGCCCCTTGTACACGGCAAGGTAGTGTAGAGCAGCGATTCTCAAACCTGGCTATGACTCAGAGTTCCCAGGAGAAGAACTGTTTCAAAATGTAAATGCTAGACCCTATCCAGACATCCTGAATCAACATTTAGAGCTAGGCTTGGGCTTTTGTATAATTAAGAAGCTTCAGGCCGGGCACAGTGGCTCACACCTGTAATCCCAGCACTTTGGGAGGCTGAGGCGGGCGGATCACGAGGTCGAGATCGAGACCATTCTGGCCAACATGGTGAAACCCAGTCTCTACTAAAAATATAAAAATTAACTGGGCATGGTGGCCCACGCCTGTAATCGCAGCTACTTGGGAGGCTGAGGCAGGAGAATCACTTGAACCCGGGAACTGGAGGTTGCAGTGAGCTGAGATCGGGCCACTGCACTCCAGCTTGGTGACAGAGTGAGACTCCGTTTCAAAAAAAAAAAAGCTTCAGCTGGGTGCAGTGGCTCATGCCTGTAATCCCAGCACTTAGAAGGCAGAGGTAGGAGGGTAGCTTTACCCCATTAGTTCCAGACCTGCCTGGGCAATATAGTGAGACCCCGTTCTCCACAAAAAGGAAAACAAAAAAAAAAGCTTCTTTGATGAAATGAGTCTGATAAACCAAGTTTGAGGACTTCTAATCTAGACAGTGATTGTGAGAAAGACAAAGGAGCCCTTGACCATATTGTGTCTCCATCCCCAACCAGCTGTGATTTTTGGTGTCTCTTTTCTGTATCTTTGCTTTCTGAACTACAAGTTGGAGGAGCTCCAGTCCTTAGTCTCCTTCAGGAGGATTTGAGAGCATTCCTACCGTGAACCTTAACTTCTTAGAATCAGCAAGGATCCAGAGGGTGTATTTTAGGGAGGGAAGGCAAACAAGCAGAAGGCCTGCAGTGGGGAGAGAAGTTTCAGAGCAAAAAGCTGGTCCCCACTGACATTTGTGGGTAAGGGTTTAGGAGTAGCGATTGTTTTTAGGTGGCATGGAGGGACTTAAAGTAGGACATACTTGGAATGTTCCAAGAATAGACATTTTAGAATGCCGTGTTAAGGATGATTGTTAGAATAGCTAGCTGTCCCCTCTCTATTTTTCTTAAAGTTTTTTCCATACCCACAGTCAGTGTCATCTTTTTTTCTTTTGTCATGATTCTGATAAACTCCTGCAACTGTGGCACTTTTTAAAAATTAGGTAACTCTAAAACTAATTCTATATACAGGTTGAATATCCCTATCCAAAATGCTTGGGAACAGAAGTGTTTTAGATTTTGAATTTTTTCAAATTTTGGAATATTTGCATTATATACTTCCTAGCTGAATATCCCAAATCTGAAATGTACCAACAAGCATTTCCCTTCAAAGTCATGTAAGCACTCAAAAAGTTTAGGATTTTGAAGCATTTTGGATCTTGGATTTTCAGGGTTAGGATGCTCAACCTGTATTCATTTTGGACTAGATACTGCCTATTTCTGCCATGATCTGTTTTTTTTCTTTTTCCTTTTTAGAGACAGGGTCACGCTCTGTTGCCCAGGCTAGACTGCAGTGGCATGATCATAGTTCACTGTAGCCTCGAACTCCTGGGCTAAAACGATCCTCCCACCTCAGCCTCCCAGGCAGCTCAGCCTACAAGCATACACCACCATGCCTGACTCATTTTTTAAATTTTTTATAGAGATGGGGTCTTCCTATGTTTCCTAGGCTGTTCTCAAACTCCTGGGCTTGATTTTCCCACCTCAGCCTCCGAAAGTGCTGGGATTACAGGCATGCACCACTGCACCTAACCCTGCCATGGTGTTTACTCCAAAAGATGTCACATTCTGGAGAGGTGGCATTGTGCCAATTCAGAACCTTTCAGTTCAGGGTTGGGGTGTGATGTAAAGCAAGCGAATAGGGAGTAGTGACAGTCAAGCAGAGGTTGTACAGATTGTCTGCACAAAGAGGAAACAATGTAGCCATATCACAGTGGCTGTTAGAAATTCTTCTGTATCTCTCCAGTCTCATTTTCCAACACTCCCCCCGGTCATGCTGAATTACATTCTTTTTTTTTTTTTTTTTTTTTGAGACGGAGTCTCACGCTGTTGCCCAGGCTGGAGTGCAGTGGCGCGATCTTGGCTCACTGCAAGCTCCGCCTCCTGGGTTCACGCCATTCTCCTGCCTCAGCCTCCTGAGTAGCTAGGACTACAGGCGCCCGCCACCGCGCCCGGCTAATTTTTTGTATTTTTAGTAGAGACGGGGTTTCACTGTGGTCTCGATCTCCTGACCTTGTGATCCGCCCGCCTCGGCCTCCCAAAGTGCTGGGATTACAGGCTTGAGCCACCGCGCCCGGCCGAATTACATTCTTTTCCCTGAGAATGCTTCATTCTCTGCACATTTGGAATGCCTTTCAGTTCTCTTCTCTGGCTGGTCCCACACAATCCTCTGTGAAACCTTCTCTAAGAGCTGCTTTCCTGCCCCTTAGAGCACACTCCTCTCTTTCCACTCTTTACTGGTGGGCCCCAGCTGGCCCTTAGTAACATTTTCCAAGCCTGGGTAAGTACCTAATGCCTCTTCCCCTTTTTCTTCCCTGGGACTTGGCCTTTTCCCAAAAGCTTGAGCTGAATGGTTTGAGCTTTTTCCTCTTTCTCCTAGGAGCTCAAGGCAAGTGGCAGTAGCCAGAGGATGTTGCAGTGGCTGGCCACAAAGTCACCCAAAAAAGAAGACTCAAAAACACCTCAAAAGGAAGAGTCAGATGTTCCCCAGTGGTCCAGTCAGTTCCTGCAGAAGAGTTCACTCCCCACCAAGAGAGGCACTGCAGGACTCCTAGAGCAATGGCTGAAGCGAGAGAAGGAAGAGGAACCTGTGGCCAAGCGTCCTTACAGCCAGTGACACAGGACTTTCAGAGACCAAGGCCAGGGTCTGCCTCACTGCTGTTCTGATAATAGGTTCTTACATTGTATGTGTGTGTGTTTGCTTTGGGAGGAGGTGGCACTGTGTTGACAGTTGTGGGCTCATGGGGAAGTAGCCTTTTTGGCCATGAGTAGGAGCCCCTAGTGGGGCTGGTGGACAGCTTTGGAAGAGGTGTCCTGTTGCTGTCACCAGCCATGTGGGCCCCATAGGGGCACTGTGCCTGCTGCCCTTTTCCTGGCAGGGCTGGTGGAGTCTTCCCTCAAAGCATGCTTTACCCAGTTGGGAAGTCTCTGCCCTGATCTGGTACTCCTTGTAGTAAGCTATTTTCTGCTCAGCTACTGGGCTCTTTCAGTTTTTTAGAATAAGTTCTTAAAATGTATTTTTTTCCTGAATAAATTATGTTTGGTAAACTTCTGCCTACATTTTGGAAAATGATGCTGGTGGGGAAAGTTCTGGATCTTGTTTTTCTTCTAGAATCAGTCCTCAGGAATGGGTTTTGTCACAAACGGGGCATGGGGGCTTTCTGAGGAAATAACTACAAGTCTTGGTGGTGGGCTCCTTGTTATGTTTCTTTTTATTTCAGTCTTGATACTTGCAAGTTGTCTGAATCCTTTAGCTTCAAACCAGCCTGAGTTGAGTGCTTGACACAGCAGAACCTGTCCTTACCACAGGTGGGAAGGAAAGGACCAGTTTCTAGCCGTGTCGGGCCACTCCTCTTTTAAGCATCTAGAAGGGAGGCATTCACAAAAGCTGCCCCAACAGCTTTCGAAATGACCAGGAGGACTGGGCGGCGCCGAGCCCAGAACGCTCCTCGCGCAGCCTTGGCTGCGGGCGACCGGACCGATTACTACTAGTGCGGTGGTGGTGCAGGCCCCAGCCTGTATGCAAATCAGGGATCAGACGATCGGAATTTCCACCAATCAGCGGGAAGCCTCGGCCCCGTAACTCTTAATGGGAGACAGCAGCGCCACGCCACAGGCTTTTCCGCTGGAAGGGTGGGGGGCCAGGTGGGGCTCTCGCCCCGACCCTTCCCCGAGGCCCGCCCTCCTCGCCTTTTCTCTAAATTCCTCTTTTGAGTGCCCTCCCTTCCGGTTGAGAGGTGGGGGTTGGCTCGTAGTTACACACTCAGTCACCCCGCACTGTGAAGACGGGGCCTCCCTTGTGAACTGATTTGCGTGGGATTTGGTTGTTTTATTAAGAGATTTAAAAAATTTAGATGACTTAGTATGACTGTTTTGTCGTATTTGCTTCCAGTTTAATAAATGACAAAAATGAAATTCCCTTTGTTTTTCATTACCATCTCCCCACTGTTTCTCATGGTTGCAAATTAGTTTGGTGAGGTATTTCCATTTTAACATGAAAGAATATAATGCCTGCAGGGGCTCGTTTCCTTTTCATTCAGGTTTTTATACTTTCATATAAATGTGATGTTAGAAACAAATCCTGGCCGGGCGAGGTGGCTCACTCCTGTAATCCTAGCACTTTGGGAGGCCAAGGTAGGTGGATCACCTGAGGCCAGGAGTTCAAGACCAGCCTGGCCAACATGGTGAAACCCTGTCTCTACTAAAATACAAAAATTAGCCGAGCATGACGGTGGGTGCCTGTAATCCCAGCTACCTGGGAGACTGAGACAGGAGAATCGCTTGAACCCGGGAGATGGTGGTTGTAGTGAGCCGAGATCATGCCACTGCACTCCAGCCTGGGCAGCTGAGCAGGACTCCATCTGAGGAAAAAAAAAAAAAAGCAAGTCCTTACATCTGAGAGCATGCAGTATCATTTTATGAGTTTCAGGTTTACATAAACTGAAGGGCATTCTGCAACTTCTTTTTCTCTTAAGTCATCGGCTTTACTAGGTATTGCCAAATTGCTCTCCAAATTTTCATGTATTTCAGGGGCATAAAAATCTTCATTTTCCCACCTTGCCAACATTGAATCCTGCTTACTAGAGCAATGGAGCATCTTCCCCTGTCTTCCGTTCTTAGTCAAATCTCAGGGACCAAACAGGGTAGTTCCTACCTGCCTGTCTGGGTGTGGCCAGGTAGAGCCAGGCCCTCTACCATTCTCTGGAGCAGGTGGGGGCAGGCCTAGGATGTGGCCATCTGGCCCCTCTGCTTGGCTCCCAGATAGCAGTCCTTCCCATCTCCCTCCCTTTCACCCTCTAGCAGTGACCAGGCTTGGCTCTAAGCCTTAAGGGTATGCTTCCCGCACTGTAGCCTTAGAGGAGGCAGAGGGTTCCCTGGGATTTCTGGTCCTGATGGATACAGGTGCCTGCCCCTCAGTCCTGTCTGCAGTCCATGTTAATCCATTGTCTCATGCAAGGCTTACATACCTAAAGCTGAACCCTGCTTTGTATAGAGGTGGAAGCAGACCCAGGCAAGCAAATATGGCTTGACATAGATAAGTTAAGGACAAGTCCACAGGACTCCTGACTTGGGAGGAGTGTATCAGCTTGGGGAAGTTGGATGAGATTTTGCTTGTTGCCAAGAAAAGCCCAGAGGGTGGGTGTTGTGGGGGGAACCAGAGGCAATAAGTGAGACCTCAGACTCCTAGATTCCTGGGCCTGTAGAAACTCCCCATTCTTACCTGGGCCTCTTTCTTCTCAACCAGAGTGAGGAACAAGTGATGGGAAGGGTTGAACCTCATTACCTGGGGATAGGAGCTTTGGCTCAGGCTCCTCTGAGGACTCTCCACCTGAGAGGGTCCTCAGTACACACAGACTTTTTTTTCCCGCCCCCCCCCCCCCGCCCGAAACAGGGTCTTGCTCTGTCACCCAGGCTGAAGTGAAGTGGCGTGATCTTGGCTCACTGCAACCTCTACCTCCTGGGCTCAAGTGATTCTCCCATCTCAGCTTCCCAAGTAGCTGGGACTACAGATGCATGCCACCACACCCAGCTAATTTTCATGTTTTTTGCAGAGATGGGAGTCTCACTATGTTGCCCAGGCTGATCTCAAACTCCTGGGCTCAAGCGATCCTCCTGCCCTTGGCTTCCAAAAGTGCTGGGATTAAAGGTGTGAACCACGGCACCACCCAACCCCCTGTCCTACCACAGAAAGTTGTAAAAGGCAGAGTCTTTCACAGTCCCTAACCAAGGCAGCCAGAAGAAGGATAGGGGATGGGAGAGCCAAGAAGAGGTGAGCAAGAAAAGTAGCCTCTGTGAGAGCATATTTATAGGATGCACTGGACAAGGCTCTGGGGTCCTAATGACAACCCTCTATGGAGAGGTTGTTACCCAGGTGTAGATGCTCAGCACTGGCCGATAGGTCTCTGGCTTTCACCAGTGTATGGCTTCCTTTGGTTGAGTCTCCTTCAGGATACCACCATTTGGGGCTCCTTGTCTTGTGAAGTGGCCAGAAGGGCCCTCATAGAAGATCCAGTTGAGAAATCTCAAAGCTGGGGGACTTCGGGCCACATTTAGCTCACACAGTGATTTTGTTTGGCCCATACAATATGTATGTATGTATTTATTTATTTATTTTATTTATTTTTTTTGAGACGGAGTCTCGCTCTGTCGCTCAGGCTGGAGTGCAGTGGCGTGATTTCCACTCACTACAAGCTCCGCCCCCCGGGTTCACGCCATTCTCCTGCCTCAGCCTCCCATGTAGCTGGGACTACAGGCGCCTGCCACCGTGCCCGGCTAGTTTTTTTTGTATTTTTTTTCAGTAGAGACGGGGTTTCACCGTGTTGGCCAGGATGGTCTCGATCTCCTGACCTTGTGATCCGCCATCTCGGCCTCCCAGTGTGCTGGGATTACAGGCTTGAGCCACCGCGCCCGGCCGTATTTATTTTTTAATTCTGGTAAAATGCATGTGACATAAAATCTGCCATCTAAGCCTTTTTTTTTTTTTTTTTTTTTTTTTTGAGACAGACATCTTGCTCTGCCCCCCAGGCTGGAGTGCAGTGGCAAGATCTCGGCTCACTGCAACCTCTGCCTCCTCAAGCGATTCTCCTGCCTCAGCCTCCCGAGTAGCTGGGGCTACAGGCACCCACCACCACGCCCAGATAATTTTTGTATTTTTAGTAGAGATGGGATTTTGCCATGTTGGCGAGGCTGGTCTCAAACTCCTGAGCTCAGGTGATCCGCCCGCCTCGGCCTCCCAAAGTGCTGGGATTACAGGCGTGAGCCACTGTGCCCAGCCAAACATTTAAAAATATACATTCAATACTGTTAATTGTATTCACGTTGTTGTGCAACCAATCTCTGAAACTTTTTTATCTTGCAAAACTGAAAGTTAAACAACTCCCCATATTTCCCTCCCCTCAGCCCTTGATAACCACCATTCTACTTTCTATCTCTGTGAATTTGACTATTCTAGATACCTCATTCAAGTGGAATCATGCAGTGTTTGTCTTTTTGTCACTGGCTATTTTCACTCAGCATAATGTTCTCAAGATTCATCCATGTGGTAGTATGGGTCAGAATTTCTTTCCTTTTTAAGGCTAAATAATATTCCATTGTATGGGTAGATCACGTGTTTAAAAATCTACTCTTCTGTCAATGGATCCTTGGGCTGCTTCCACCTTTTGGCTATTGTGAATAGCGCTACTATGAACATGAATGTGCTCTTCTCTACTTTACATTCTTTGGGGTATTTGCCCACAAGTGGAATTGCTGGATTACATAGTAATTGTGTTTAATTTTTTGAGAAACTGCCATACTGTTTTACATAGCAGTTGGACCATTTTACATTCCTTCCAACAGTGCACAAGTGTTCCAGTTTCCCCACATCCTTGCCAACACTTGCTGTGTTCTGTGTTTTTTGTTTGTTTGTTTGTTTTTTGTTTTTTAAGACAGGGTCTGGCGCTGTTGCCCAGGCTGGAGTGCAGTGGCTCGATCTTGGCTCACTGCAATTTCCACCTCCTGGGCTCAAGCGATTCTCCCACCTCAGCCTCCTGAGTAGCTGGGATTAAAGGTACACACCACCATGTCCGGCTAATTTTTGTATTTTTTGGAGAGATGGGCGTCTCGTTATGTTACCTAGGCTAGTCTTGAACTCCTGGGCTCTAGTGATCCTCCTACCTTGGCCTCCCAAAGTGCTGGGATTATAGGTGTAAGTCACAATGCCCAGACCTGTTTTTTGATAGTAGCCAGTCTAATGGGTATGGGGTATTTGTTTTTTAAGCCCATATTTTAAAATAATGGGAAATTTCAGGTAATAGTATAGTTTCCACTTTAAGAAATTTTGAGGAGGTGCCTCCGACACCCAGGCACCACTGCTGCACTGAGGTACCCTACCCCATTCCTCCCTGGATGTCCAGACCACTCCTAGCCTCCAGAGAGGGACATGGAAACTTTCAGGAGGTGCTGCTTCTAACATTATTTGGAAAACTGGGAAGCTCTGAAAACAATCAGTAGGAGCTGGGTAGTCACTGCCCCTCTTCATGTGCAGTCTGTGTCTTCCAGTTGGCCAGAATGTTCTACCTGGTCTGGAAGCCCTCCTCACCACCCCCCACACCCATTTTTAACTGTGGAATTGGGAGGGCTTTGCAACATGCCAACTTGGCCTGGCTGAACCATATTTTCCAGAACTCCCTGACTAGTATGTTTTCCATTAGGGTGGGCCAGGAGGCAGATTCTCACCAGATTTGGAAGGAAGCAACCATTTGGATTACTGATCTGCTGACTCACCTGATGGGCATGAAGCAGCACCTGGACCTGCAATTGTTGTGCTTTTCCTGGACTCTCCTTCAGTTTTTTCTGACTCCTGGGGCAGGTGTGTGCACGTCTAGCTCTGTGACTAAGGGTCCCAGCTTCTACCTTCATCAGTGAGGTCAGAGGTAATAAGAATAGACACAGGTTTCAGTCTGTCCTTATGGGTTCTCCCTGTGCTAGTGAGGTTTCAGTATGTTCATGTGCTCATGGTCTTCCCCTCCTGACCACCTGCCTGTGGACTTCAAGCTCCATCAGTCTTGGAGATACAGCCTTACAGAAACTGCTTAATCAGCCCCTACAATTGTGCAAGCCAGTTCCCTGGTTTTCCTTCTCTGTTGAGTTTACATGGGAACCTGAAGCCCTGCTGATTTATCCGGCCTCATGCCCTGTCACATCTCCCCCACTGCTTTTACCACTACACCTTTCACCATTCCCCAAACCCAGCAGCCTGTGCTACTGTGGGGTTTCCAGTCTGGAATGTCCCTAATAGGAGCTTGCTGGTTTATCTATCCTTCTCCTGCAAGTGACTGCGTCCCATCACTGCCTCTGCTCCCATTCACCCCCAGCCTGGCACAGTCCAAGAGAACGGGCCCCATCCAGGAGGTGTTGAATGAATGACTGTGGACTAAACCCTTGGCATATGAGATGTTTTGTTCTCCCATACCTCTGCAAGTATCACCGCCCCCAGCTTGCAAGTGTAAGTAGCCCTAACAGCAGTTGCTGTGGGAAGAACCAGGACCTTTGCCTATTCATAACTGGTGGAGCTGCTGGAAGAGCTAATATGCCCTGGGCCACATCACTCAAGATGTGATGACTGGGACAGTGAGATGGCAGCACCCCTTGTGCTAGGAGCTCAGACCCTCCCCAACAGGCCCTGTGCTCAGCTCCAAGCCCTGCCCTGGCAGAGTGACAGCTTTAGACCAGGTTGGTCTAGGGACATTGACTGAAGATCCCCTTCTACCAGTCACCAAGGCTACACACCCTGGGATGGGGCCTTTGCAGTGTCTGCAGAGCTGTCCTGGGGCCAGGGAGAAGGCAGACTGGGGGACCCAGAAGGCAGAGGTGAGATGTTGAGGAGGCTCACAGGGAGGAGGCAACATCGAAAGCAGAGTAGCCCTGGTGACAGGTAGAATGCTAACCCCAGGAGGATTCAAGGGATTGGGGGTGCAGAGGCTAGAGGTCTTGACCAGAGATAGTGTGATCAGACTCTGCCTAGTTAGCAGATGAGTGATTTTAAAGTCTTTCTTAGCACCATTTATATATGAGGAAACAGACTTGGGGAGAACAATCTTGCCCCAGACCCAAAGATCCTAGTGGAGATAGGTCCACTATGGGAGCCTCTAGCAGGGGCCTGCTCCTACCTGCCCGCCTAATACTAATCCGCACTGGGCTGCAGAGGAGAGCTCAAGCCTGGGCTGTTTTGCACATAAGCCCTTTACCTCCTTGCTGTACCAGGGTCACCTCCTCTAGAAAGCCCTTTCTTCCTTAGCCTCACAGTGTCAAGTGCCTTCAATGTTCAACTGGAATTGAGGCGTCTTGAAGCCAAGTCCAGGAGACACAGTAAATAAATGGTGGATCCTGGACTCCCCAGCCCACTGTAGGAGCTAAGCATCAGGGCAGAAAAATACAGGCTTTGGAGCCACATAGAGCAGGTTTGAATCTTGACCTGGCTGTGTGGCCTCCCAGAGTCTCAGCAACTGCATCAGTAAATTTGGCTCTTGAACACCCTTTTTCAAGATTGGGGTTGTTTTGAGGTTGAGATCAGGCCTGTGAGTCCTCAGAGTACCAGACACAGTGAGTACTCAGGTGTGCTTGGTTGTGGTCATGTGGCATCAACTTAGGGCACCTCTCAGGAATATGGGACCTACTCTGTGAACCCCACAGTAGCACAGGTCCCATAAAGTCAGAAAGCCACCCAGCTGAAGGGGCCAACTGAGCAAGCTGGGAAAAAGGGAGGGGAGGGGCCTGTGGGCAGAGAATGGGACACTAGAAGGGTGGTTCAGAGGAAGAGCAATTTGAAAGGATGACAAGGTCCAGGATGGGCTTGTGGGGAGGGTTAGGTGACTCATTCCTTTGAGTGAGAGACCAGGATGCAAGCAACAGAAACCCCAGTCAAACTAATGTATGCAAAAAGCAATGTATAGGCTCACAGGATAGTCAGGGCTATCCAAGCTTTAGGCATGGCTTGATCCAGAAGCTCCATTAATGTCATTAAGCATCTGTCCATTTCCTGGCTCCAATTTTCTCTATCTTGGCTCTTTATTCAGGGGAGCTCTCCCTATATGTTGACAAAGATAGTTACTGGCAACGCTGGCCCACATCCCTAACATTTAGTGATCCCAGTGAAAGAGCACCTGTTTCTCAGCAGTTCCAGGGGAAGTCCCAGGATTGACTTGCATTGAACCCACTGGATCAAGAACCCACTTCGGGCCTAATCACCGTGGCTAAGTGAACAACTGATTGAACACTTATTGGCCAGGTCTTCAGTCATGTGACCACCCTGGGGCTGGGTCCCCAAGGGAAACTCACAATATTATCAGCAAAGTGGATGGCTTGTCTCACTGAGGGCTGGTCTACTGGGTGCTTAAGTGCTCCTACAGCCTCAGGGTGGAGAAGACAGCAAGCTGGGGCCCATGCCAAGGAATGAAGAGAGGGTGAAAGGTGGCAGGGGTGGGAGGCAGCACCAGAGGAGGCGGCCACTAGTGGAGGCAGGTGGTGTGAACAGCAAAGGGTAGCTTTTGGTGAGAAATACGGAAAGGCAATGAGGAATAAGGACAGCCCAAAACGCACTTTGGGGCACTGGATTTAGCTGGCCAGCAGCACCATCTCTTTAGCATCCTGGGTGTGCCAAGGCCTCTTCTGGACCCTTGCTGCTGGTGGCCTATTGGCTGGCCCTGCAAGGAGTATGGGACAGGCCTGGGCTGGCACTTGGACATGATGGGATGTCCTCAAAGGACAGATGGTCAGCAAGGTGGAGGACTTAGTTAGGGAGGGAGGTTTAGGAAGGGATGAAACTCTGTTCATGGAGCACTTAACAGGCAGGCAGGAAGGAGCAGTGTCCACAGAGGACAGATGTCTGAGGCCTTGGTGGCCTTGGTGCCCATGGCCCCCTGCTGCAGCCCTTCCCAGCCCTCTGAATCCCAGAACCACCTGGGAAGCTGGTCAGAAGGCTGATTCCCAGGCCCAGCCCGAGATTCAGATTTGGACAACCAGGACATGAGCTGGCAGCAGGGGTGGAGCTGCCAGCCTAGGCCTACCTGCCTCCTAGGTGCCCACAGGAGCCCCAGACCCCCAGACCCCAGCGACAGCCGTCTGTGTCCTGATGATGGTACCTCTGCCCTCATCATTCACTGTCTCCACACTAGCCAGGGAGCTTGGGCAGGGCAGGCACCTGGACTGGTTTTGCCTACTGCTGTGTCTGCAGCGCTTGGCCCAGGACAGGGCAGGTAAGACTCTCACTGGCACCTGGCTCTGCAGTTCAGTGAAGCAGGAAGCAGCAGGGAGGAGGCCCCAGCGGGTTATGAAGATTTGCAGATGGAATGGAGTGGCAACTCACCCAGGCGCCAGAGAGGTCTGCCAGGCCCAGATCAAGGGTAGCAGCAGTCCTGGGCTCCTCTCCAGCAATGCTTCCTCCCCTCCAGTCTACAGCCAGGAGGTCCTGCCCCCACCTGTGGTTTCTGCAATCTTTTACACAGGGGGTAAAACATAGTGGGTAAAATGAGCTCTCCTGCATTCTCACCTAACCCCAGCCCAGGGTCACTCACACCGGTATGAGTATATACCCACTGTTTTAGAACCTTCCCCCATTTCCCACTGCCCTTGGGGGCCTGTTTTGCAGTTGTCCATTTTTAGGGACATCTGTCAGAATAGACTTTGGCCTATTGCCCAACTGGACAGACAACTATCCCATATGCTGGACACCAGAGTGTCCCAGGGCTGGGGATCCTTCTGCTTCTACTAATTTTCCCAGCAATCCTTTGGGTCCCGTTTGCGCTCCAGCTTAACCAGTAGGCTCAGGGAGAGCTAACACCCTTCTGAGACCACAGTTTGAGTTGTGGTCGGCAACTCCACTCTGGCCACCACACCTCGTCCAGGTCACAATCTCTAACTCTCGCTGGAATCAGAATGACTAAGCTTACAGGCCAGGCTGGTGTTAACTTTGTAAGACCTACCTCTCTGGAGACCAAGTTGAGGTCCCTGGCAAGGGCCCTGACCCTTAACCCTGAAAACCCATTAATTCCCCCACCCACCTCGGCAATGGCTGATGTACCCCCCTGTGCGGGCAGACACACCCATCCCTCCTAAAGGACCGAACCTGTCGATCTCCCTGCCCCAGGTACTTTGTTCGTCCCAGGCCAACAATTCCCACCTCTTGCTGAAGGCCCCTGGCTCCATCCAGGCTTACAATGGCCAACATATCTGGGGTATACGGACCCGAAGGGCCCGCCCTCCAACCTTGCCTGCCGAAAGCGCCCATCTCTATTCCACTCAGATTAAACGAGAGAGGCTGAAAGGTTTAAACGCTTTATTGTGCCCAAAAATAGGCCCATGGAATGAAGGGAAGCGCCGCGCAGCCCTGAGCCCTAAGCGATTGTTTGTCGCGCACCCAAAGGCAAGGAGGGTGGGGAGCCGGGAAGGGATGCGCGGCCTCCGCGTCCCCGCGCGCCTGGGCCCGGCCAACCAGCGGCCCCCGCCTGGTGGGCAGGCGCGGCCTCGGCCACCAGCGCCTAGGGGCCAGTAACCATGACGACGACCGTTGCCAAGGCCGAGAGCCAATGGAGGCGTCGCCAGGGCTGTTTCAAAAACCTAAAGCAAACAACGAAAAACGCTACATCGTTGGGGGAGGGGAAAGACAGAGAGGACCCGGGGCCCCTCCCTGAGGCTCAGAACAGGCCCCGCGGCCCTGGCCAGGGCGAGCCGTACAAAATCTACGTCACTTGGGGTAGAAAAACAAAAACATTGAAAAGCCCACGCCGGCCGCTCTGACCAGCCGGCACGCTCACTTGCGGCCCTTGGGCACTTTGGGGACGCTGGGCTTGGCCGCCTTCTTCACCTTCTTGCCCCCGGCGGCCGCCGTCTTCTTGGTCTTGCCGCCTTTGTCCTTCTTGGCGGCAGCGCCCTTCTTGTGCGAGCGTTGCTCCGGCTTCTGGCCCCTGGCGGGCTTCTTGTCCGCGCGACGGGAGCCGGCCGCGCCTGGAGCCGCCTTCTTCGCTTTGTGCGCGGTGGGCGCCGGGGCGGTGGCGGCCGCCGGGGCTCCGCGCCGCTCCCCGCCGCCCTCCAGCTTCTTGCGGTTGAGCTTGAAGGAACCGTTAGCGCCGGTGCCCTTCACCTGTAGAAGCGTGTCGTTCTGCACCAGCGCCTTGATCGAGTACTTGAGGTAGGTGCGCCCGTTCTGCTGATCGAACCACGGAACCTTCTTGGCCTCGGTGTAGATCTTGGCTAGCGACGAGCCGTTGCGTTCGCCCAGCCTGCGGATGGTCTCCACCACCAGCTGGCTGTACTTGCCCGGCTGATTCTTCTTCTTGCTGTTCTTCCTCTTCTTAGATGGGGACAACGCCGCCGAGCCGCCAGCCTTGGTCACCTTCTTGGCCATCCCCTCCGCGGTCGTCACCGGCAGGGCCTCCTCGAGCTCCACAGACATGGTAGCAAGCGGGTTGGTGGCGGGCGGTGCGCGGAAGCCGGGGGGCCGCGCCGGGAAGAGGAAGGCGAGGGGCCGAGGGGGTGCAGGGGGGCTGGGGGCGCGCGGCGGCTCCAGGCGGGAGCGGCCGCGGCCGGGCCTGGGGCCGGGCGGCAGGGCTGGGGTGGGGGCCGGGCCGGGCCGGAGCGAGGGTTGGGGGGCCCGGGGCCGGGCTAGGGGACCGAGTTGGGGTCAGAGACCGAGTCCGAGCCGGCGGTTGGAGCTGGGGACGCAGACCTAGGCCGAGTTCGAGCGAAGAGAAATCCCGCCGAACGCGAGACACCGCCGCAGCTTCCACTGGCTCCTCTGGAACTCGCTGGGCGTGCGCGCTGCGCTCTGGCGGGAGGGCGCCTCTCTCGGCTTTTTATAGCTTCATGGCGGACCACGTTGAGAACAACAACAGCCTGGTCCGGGGCCAGCGCCAACTTGTGCTTCTTGGAGCCCCTTCTTGGGCCGCTGGCTTCTCGGATCGCGCCTCACCAGCGCCGCGGCGCCCACAGCGGGGCGCCTCGGACGGGGCTTGAGCTCCTGGCGCAGTGGAGAGGCGGCTTGCGTCCTGGAAGGGCTCAGCAAAGGCGAACGGAGAGGTGCACCCTAGGCTGCGGGAGCGCGAGAGGAGGGGGGCACTTCGTTTGGAGGCCAATAGCGCGGGCCCCAGGGGAGGCCCCACGGCCGGGAGCTTGGCAGCCGGCAGCCCAGAGAAGGCCACGGGCACCCGAGCCCTGGTCCGGCCCCGGGGGCTCCAGGCCTGCCCGCAAGAGGAGCTTTAATTTGTCCAAACTAACACAGGGCGCGCCCTCACGTGGTCGGCTGGGGCAACGTGAACTGCGCTAGGACATCCTCGGGGGTTTTCCGCCCCTTCCAAAGCGGATGGCGGATGGGAGGCACTCTCCAGCTGCACCCTGGGGTCTGGTTGTGCCTCTGGGGGCCTAGGCACAACCCGGGAAATGGAGGACGACAGCAGGGCCTCTCTGGGGACACTGCCTCGCCTCTCCCCCTACCCCGTTGCCGCTGATGTTCCCATGGCCTCATTTTGTGATCCACAAGTAGTTGCCGCCGGTCCTCCCAAAGCCAAATGGGGACTCCAGGGTGGGACAGGGTGGGCGGGGGTGAGGTTATGACCCCCAGAGGCGTACCTGTGAGAGGATGGGGAAGAGATTAGCTCTTAGTTCCTGGGCGCACCCCTCCCCCTCTCCCGTGCACAGGGAAATGATGGCGGCAACACAGCAAAGGAGACCATGTCCTGGAGAGGGTCCCGGGTCCGGGGCCCCACCCTCCCCGGGGGGCTTGTGCAAGCCTGGCGGCTCGATCTCTGCTGATTCCCGTATTGGGGGTGCAGAGGAGGCACAGGACAGTTTTTGTCGAAGCCAGTGCAGCCTCCACTTGGGGAAGCTGAGACCAGAGTAAGATGCTCGGGTAGGAGAGGGGATCTCTTTGGGGGTAGGTGATGTGTAGGGCACAGGAGTGGGGTTGGGGCTGGGGGGTGGCAGGGATGCAGGCAGGAAACAGTCTCCGGAGGCCCAGCATAGAAAAGCGATGGAGGGGTGAGGGGGAACAGGACGCTGGCGAATTGGGGTTCCCAGAGTGAGGGATAGGCACATTTACAGGTGGACAGAGCAACAGGCCCTGAAAAGGGGGTGGGTGGGTACATTTATGGCCTTGGACCCAAGCAGGCTTCTCTGAGTGAGGGCTGGCAGCGCCTCCCTTCTTCTCCAGCTCACCCCTTTCACACACACACACCCCATTTTGTCACCCTGACGAGGGAATAAGCCCTAGAGAGGAAGAAATTGTGTCTAGGAGGAAACGGTGAGCCTGGATGAGTTTCTTTGCCGGGAGGCTGGCAGGGGCATGGCACCGGGAACAGCCTTTGCCCTCCGGAGCACTGGGTACCCTGAGAAAAGTGAGAAGAGAGATTGCAGCTAGGTCCCTGCGGAGGAGGATGGGCTCCTTTACCAGGAAGGACTGGCTGAGTGGACTGTCTCCAGGGCACAGAACAACATTGAGAGACTGAGGCCTCCACCTGCTTGAGGAAGGCCCATGTGAATTTCCTGACACAGAATGGGGACGAGTTTCTGACAGCACCACCCAGCTGAGCCTGCGCAGACTGAACAGCTGTTTCCAGGCCAGGCTGGCTGCATGGAGGACATGAGAGGAGCAGCCAGCTGTGTGTACTGGACCCACTGATCAGGGTGCTCAGGACCAGGAGCCCTCTGAGGATGTGCAGAAGGGACTCTGGAGAGAGGAATGTGGCGGCCACAGCTGGAGTGACCGCAGTGTACAGAGATGGGATGGGAGCAGGAAACCCAAAAGAGCTGACCCTGGAACCAGGTGGAGGGGAGGCAGCCCAGCCATGCCAGAGAGGGTAATATGGTTTGGATCTGTGTTCCCACCCAAATTTTAGGTTCCATTTTAATCCTCAGTGTTGGAGGTGGGTCTTGATAGGAGGTGATCAGATCATGGGGGTGGATTCTAATGGTTTAGCACCATCCCCTTGGTGCTGTCCTCATGATAGTGAGCTATCATGAGATCTAGTTGTTTGAAAGCATGTTGCACCTCCCCTGAACTTCTCTTGGTCCTGCCCCTGCCATGCAGGACACCTGCTCCACTTCACCTTTCACCATGAGTAAAAGCTCCTTGAGGCTTCCCAAGAAGTAGATGCCCCATGCTTGCTGTACAGCCTGCAGAACCGTGAGCCAATTAAACCTCTTTTCTTTATAAATTATCCAGTCTCATGTAGTTCTTTATAGCTTTGTGAGAATGGACTAATACAAAGGGCTTGAGCTTAGGTCTTCTGAAAAGTCAAAGGGTGAGGAGAAGTGATACCCTTGAAGGAGTCCCAGCCATGGGTGACAGGGCCATCGCTCGGCCTCTTGTGCAGCCACTACGGGGAGAGGAGTTTGCTGGACATGCCACTCTGGAGCTGGCTGCAGCCACAGGCTGGGCCAGGGACACTCCTGGGTCATCCATGCTGGGGAAAGGGAGGATGCTCTAGTGGAGACCGAGGGACAGGGTCAGGGAGGAAGGCAGGACCCAGGTGTAGCCTCCTTCATGAAATCTGAGGAGAGGAGATGCGAGAGAGAAGGACTGGGCACCACAGCCACTCACAAAGTGGAGCTGCCGTCTGGGGGACTGAGGAGAGTGGCCAGGCTCCTGGCCACCGTGCCCTGGGGCACCTGGCTGGGACTGCAGGGGAGAAGCAGTCAGCACAGGACTGGAGCCCTGCGAGCAGGTCAGTGCTGTCCAGTCCCAGGGGCAGGAAATGAAGGATGCAGCTCAGACCCCATGCCAGCGTCAGTGGGCACGTGGCCTGGGGGCCAGCTCCTCAGCCTGTGAGGGGAGGGCTGCTTTTGTCAAGAGGGAGACTGCCTGTGGCCCAGGGCTCAGAAGACTAATTCTAGACTTGGGGAGCTGGCAGGGACTAAGTGGGATCTTCACCTGCCCTCATGATATGGTGGAGGCAACTGAGGCCTGAGGAGGGGGTTAGCCAGAAGGAGACCAGGACTCAGGCTGGGGTCTTGCAGCCTTCAGGGTGTCTCTTACCCCCCATGCTCCTGGTCACCCTTCCTGCATTACCCCTCCAAGGAAACCATAGGTGGGGAAGGTCCCAGATCCTCAACCAAAAAAAAATGGCCAAATAAAAGAAAAGGAGCTTCTGGAAGTGGCCAGGGCCTAGCAGAGACCAGGGCAAGACCATGTACCCAGCACCTGAGTCGCGCCCTTCCCTGGGCCTGGCCAATCTGGAGGAGGCTCTGGCTCGTGAGCAGTGGGGTTTCTGGGGACGGAATCCAGAAGGGGCTCTATGGCTGCTGGGCTCTCTCCCTCCTCCCTGTTTTGGGGATTGTTCAGTCCTGGGGCTGCAAACACCACCAGTACCCTGATGATGCAGTTCATTTCTCTAGCCCGAGGTCGGCCTCTCTCCCATGCAGACCCCAGCATCCCGCTCCTCCTGCCGCTCTCACCTGGAGTCTAGGTGTGGCCAACACAGACCCCGCTCCTCCCAAACTTTTGCCAGTGATTCTGCCCAGAGACAGGAACTGCTCCCTGATTTCCCTACTCTCTCATCCAACCCATGGCTTCCTGCCTGTTTACCCCAGAACTGGTCCCACAGCCACCGAGCCCCCACCCTCTCTACCCTTTCCCCCCGGCCTCCTGTTCTCTCCGCACAGCCCCAGCACAGAAGTCTGAGTAGTGGGTCCTGGGTCTGCCAAAAGGTCTCCAGTGGCTTCTCACCAGACATAGGGTAAAGTCTCCCAACACCTTTGCCACTAGCCTCTACCAAAGCTCTGACCGCAGCTCCCCCACTCAGTGCTCAGCCTCACAGCCTTTTTTGCTGCCCACACATACCCAGAGGGCTTTCATGACCTGGGGCTTGCTGGGGTGGCCCCATGGCTGGCTCCTGCCCTGGCCAGCCTCCCTAGACCCCTCCTCAGGTGCTCCTATCAGAGCACCCTCCCTGCCTGGCTCACAGCACCTGCCATCTAGTGTGTCCATTGAGTTGTGGGCTGTGAGCTAAGTGCAGGGTGGGGGCTGTCATGCTTGTAGCTGCACCAAGGCGGGGTGAACGCAGCACGCTCCCAACACAGACACACCTGCGGCAGCAGCGGATGGGAGGGAGGACAGGGGTTAGGAGCTCCTCCTGGCTGAGCTGTGACCCGGGCTGTCCTTCAAACCCTGGGTGTGATTCCTTCCCCACCACCACTGCCCAGCCTCAGTCTCCCAGTTTGTATAAAAGGGCTAGATGTGTGGAGTCTGAATGATCCAGCTTGACAGTCTGATTCTGGGCCTCCAGACACACACCATTCACACCCACAGTTCACACCCACAGACACATTTACCCTCACACATGCTCACCATTCACATGCACACTTCACACATGTACACCTACTCACAGTCACATGCTCAGACACGCTCACACCATTTACACTTACAGTTCACATGCACACCTCACCTATTCACACACAATTTACCCTCCCACTCACATGCTCACACACCATTCACACAGTTCACATTCATACACATATCTACCCATCCATTCACACATATATGCACATACACTCATATCTACACATTTACCCTCACACATACCATTCACACACACAGGTTCACACATTCACCTACTCACACCTGTCATCCTCTCATTCACGTGCTCACAAAATGGTCACACAGTTTACCCCTCACACCCACATGCTCACCCATTCACACACCATTCACACTCACAGATTCATACACATTCACCTACTCAGACACATCATCCACCCATTCACATGCTCACACACACGTTCACACAGGCATGTGCCCTTCACACTCATAAGCTCACCATCACATACCCTTCACACCCACAGGTTCACACACACATTCACATGCTCCCACTCACTCCCCTCACACACACATGCTGATTTACATAGCCACTTGCACATGTACACACACGCTCACATTCGCACAGGTTCACCCATTCACACACACTTGACACATTTACCCTCACATTCACCCACTCACCATTCCCACTCACCAGTTCACATGCACTCACCCAAGCTCACACTTGACCATGGACACACCCTCAAACATAGGTGCTCACACACACATGAGCCAATGCACACTGACCTAGCCATTCATACTCAAACACATCCTCACATACCCACACAGCTCTACACATACCCACTTTCTTACACATTCACACACTGACACATTCAAACACACCCATTCTCACATCCTCAAAAACACCTGTGGCCACTTCCTCACTCACACACAAAGTCGATGCCAACTGCAGGGAAAAACGTGGCGTCAGCTAGGGTCTCGCTGGAGGCTCTCCCTGCCTTCGCCCTCTCTGTCCTGTCTCGTTTCCACCCTCATATTCTAGGGACCTTGAGACTGATGCACACAAACACACAGGCCCATGACAGAGGCCCCAGAATCTGGTGGCACCTACCAAAGCTCAGGCTGCAGTGGGAAGAACCCCTGACCACAGAGCCAGCTGCAGGGCGCTGCCTCCCTGACCAGACACAAGCTCCCAGCATACACCCGTGCCCACTCATCATCTGCTGGGAGGTCAGCGACCACACCTCTGCTCCCAGACCAGAGGAAACAACACCACAACCCAAGGGGCCAGGATGGTGACACACCTGAGCGGGCAAGGGAGCCGGTGCCAGTGCACAGACAGGACACCAGTCACTACACCAGGGGACAGCAGGCCTGATGTGCCGTGCCCTGCACTGACCATGAGGACTCAAACCCCATCTGAGGCGAGTCCTGCAGGCTAATGCCATGTGCAAGCAGGAGGGTCAAAGCAGTGACACGTCCCATGTGATGGGGTTGGAGATACTTATGCCTTGAATTTGAATGTTTTCTCTAAGGGCATATATCTATATCTATATACAGATATATATAGCTTTCAAAACACAACTTTTAGAAAAATAAATGTTAATGAAATTCAAATCTGTATTCCAGAATTTATTGTATTTTCTTTTCTCTATTTTTTCACTATTGGTTTTTGTTGGGCTTTTCCTGATTACAAAAAATGCATTGCTATGATGGAAACCTCAAGAAACAACAGAAATCATAAAGACTGTGATTTAAAGTAGGCCACTAGAGAGTAATGTTAAAAGTAACAGAATGAGGCTGGACGTGGTGGCTCATGCCAGCACTTTTGGAGGCCATGGTAGGAGGATCACTTGAGGTCAGGAGTTCAAGACCAGCCTGGCCAACATGGTGAAACCCTATCTCTGCTAAAAATACAAAAATTAGCTGGGCATGGTGGTGTGCACCTGTAGTCCCAGCTACTCGAGAGGCTGAGGCAGGAGAATCACCTGAACACGGTAGGCAGAGGTTGCAGTGAGCTGAGACTGCGCCACTGCACTCCAGCCTGGGTGACAAAACAAGACTCTGTCTCAAAAGAAAAAAAAAAGTAGAATGGACAAAAAGCCACAATCCTATGAAAATACAAAAGGAATGCACCCAGAAGTGGGGGTCTCACGTACCTTTATTGCGTACTGATGGGTACTTGTCTTTGGTTCCCATGGAAACGTCAAGATGCTGGGATACAGGGTGATGGGGATGTGAATTGCCACCTCCTGCTGGTTCCACACAGGCACCCATAGTGTGTGGACCCCTCCATCCTACAAGGGGTGAGAGTGCCATACGTCATCATGACAACCATGTTGTCAGCAGTCTTTCCCAGTCACCAGACCCCCATCCCTCCCTGGGGATCAGGCCACAAAGGTGGATTTTGTGGGAGAGTGGAGAAGAAGGTTCCAGACACCCTGCCACTGTCTCGTTCTCCACGGGGATGGCTTTCCATGGCTCTGCTACAGCCACTCCTGGAAGTGCTGCCTGACTGAATCCTCAGGGCACCCTGGCAGGATGAATGTCGTCTCTCCCCCACTTTACAGATGGGGAAACTGAGGCCTGAGAGCTAAAGCAGCCTGCCCAACCTCCAGAGCTGAGGAGGCTGACTCTGGCAGGAGTCACTGTCGGTGCATGGGCGTTTCTTCCTGTTACGGCCTGTGGCCCCTTCCAGGCCAGGAGGTCTCCTGTGCGGGATAGGAAAATGGGAACACCAAGGCCAATTTTCCAATCATCAGAGCTTTGCTCCCTAAGGCTGATAGGCTTCTTAAAGACAAGGGAAAAAAGAACCCAGGATGCAAGTAGCCCAAACAGGCAAAGGGACGCTGGTGACCCAACTCCCTGGGACTCATGGCCCTCCTGGGCTGACATTTCTGCCTACAGAGGGGGGCTTCATAAGCCAACGCAGGGGAGACACCAACTTGCCTGGTCCACCACAGAGGTGAGGGCCACGTCAATGGCCGTCTGTCCCCTCTTTAGTGCCCTGACGTGATGGTACAACCCATTCTGGGAGGACGAGAGCACCTCAAAGAACTCAGCAGGAAGCACAGTTTCAATTTGGATGTTCTGGAAGGTGAGGCAGGACAGGAGAGAGGTGCTTCTGGGGTGACTCTGGAAAGTCAGAGTTTGGGCAAGAAGCTACAGGACTCAAACCAGCAGCCAGGCCAGGCCAAGGGGCCCCCTGGGGCTCAGCAGCCTTCACTAGCAGCAGATGGGTGGGCCAGGCCCTGGAACAGAGCTCTGACCACTACAGCCTTTGTCCCCACTGAGGCCGCCCTCCCTGCGTGCCCGATGACCTGCACTCCTGTTTCATCTCCCCGTGTGGCACCTGGGGCAGCTTGGAGCCTACTGAGGTCTCAACAAGGAACCAGTAAATGCAAAAAAAGGACATCACGTCCCCTACAGCTAACTGCAAATGGTGACCATCCCAGCCCTTGTTTGATAACATGAGCAAAGCAATGACTTCTGTAAGGACACCGAGAGGAACCTCACCTCCTTTTTTTTTTTTTTTTTTTGAGACGGAGTCTAGCTCTGTTGCCCAGGCTACAGCGCAGTGGTGCGATCTCAGCTTACTGCAAGCTCCATCTCCCGGGTTCCTGCCATTCTCCTGCCTCAGCCTCCCGAGTAGCTGGGACTACAGGCGCCCGCCACCATGCCCGACTAATTTTTTTTATATTTTTAGTAGAGACAGGGTTTCACCTGTGTTAGCCAGGATGGTCTCGATCTCCTGACCTCGGAACCTCACCTCCTTCTGAAACCTCCAACGCAGGGCCAGGCGCGGTGGCTCACACCTGTAATCCCAGCACTTTGGGAAGCCAAGGCGGGCGGATCACAAGGTCAGGAGATTGAGACCATCCTGGCTAACACGGTGAAACCCCATCTCTACTAAAAATACAAAAAAATTAGCCGGACGTGGTGGTGGGCACCTGTAGTCCCAGCTACTTGGGAGGCTGAGGCAGGAGAATGGTGTGAACCTGGAAGGCGGAGGTAGCATTGAGCCGAGATCATGCCACTGCACTACAGCCTAGGGGACAGAGCGAGACTCCGTCTCAAAAAACAAACAAATAAATCTCCAACGCCACCTGGAAGGGCCTGGAGGCACTCACTGATGAGACTGGAGTTTCTCACAGGGGACAGAGAGGCGGCCAAGACTCCTGTACATTTCCCCATCTGTCTGACACCCCCTTCCAGAACCAGAAAGCAAGCTGAGCTCGGCCTCTGTCATGCAGGGTTCCAGGTATTTGGGGCTCAGCAGGCAGAAGGCCAGGACATGCTCCCTGACTCTCTGCAGGGCAGGAGGAGAATGGATTCTCTGAGGTCCCTAGCTTGGGGAAAAGGGGGTGGGAGAGTGGCGGGCAGAGACCTCCTCCCTATCCCCCTCTCCTGGAACCCTGCCGCTGTGGCACCCTCTGCTCTCCAGCCCGACAGGGGCTCCATGGCGGGGCCGGTGTGCAGGCTCACAGGCTCTGGAGATGCCCCGGGACGCCTCCGCATTATCTCCCACAGACCCGGGAGCGCCGCTAGACACAGGACCCCTCCTCGGTTGACCTGCATGGGGGCTCCTGTTGCTTTGGGGGCTGTTTCCAGCAGCTGCGTCAGGCAACGACCCCACCTCATCCCCCAGGCAGGACAAGCAGGCACTCACGTCAGATAAATAGACCTTGTTGCTGAAATTGTCAAAAACTTCAATAGTGATTTCATACAGGCGGCCGGTCTCCAGCACCCACCTGTCACCAGGGTGAACGGTGAACCCTAAAACAGGCAGGGGAGCCTGAGCACTCAGGCCTCAGATGCAGCAGGGTGGAGGAGGATGGGACCACCACCCTCAGCACAGGGGCCCTCAGCATCCACATGGGAAGCCCCACCCCATCCACCTGTGGGCCCCACGCCACCCATCTGCGGGTCCCACGCCACCCACCTGGGAGCCCCACGCCACCCACCTGCGGGCCCCATGCCACCCACCTGCGGGTCCCACGCCACCCACCTGCGGGCCCCACGCCACCCACCTGCAGGCCCCACAACTATGGCCCTGGCCTCCTCCATGGAGAGGGAACTGCTGCTGAGGAACAGATGCCTGATGCCGCCTTCAGCCCTGAGTCCTGAGCTGACCTCCCGAGGACCAAACCTGGACTCATCCCACTCTATCTGAAGAAGGCTCCTTCAAACTCGTTCCTATCCTCCGTGGGTCTACACTCAGAATCCTAGCAGCTCTGTCCTCAACACACAGCAGGGCTATGCTCTGAAGTGTTAATAGGTCTATAGTGTTCACAGTAGCACTAGTCCGAACCTTTGGGGGGGTCTATGCTCTGAGGAGGGATGGACATAGACTCCAAGAAAGTGATGATTCTGGAAAAGGAACATGTCAAAGTTTGTTGATCAAACCCGAACACAAGGTTTGTCAGAATCTACCACAGCATTTCCTATTAACACCTCCCACTGGGGACCGGACAACACTACGTCTCACTCTCCCCAGATCCCAGCTTGGGGAGATGTCGGGGACGTGGTGGAGCCTGCAGTGTGGGCTGCTGGGCAGACCTGACTTCAGGGATCCTTCCCACACAGCCTCCCACTTCAGCCTGCATTTACAAACGAGCCCACCATTCCCCTGCACAAGAGCAATCTGCACCATGCTTCCATCTCCCCAGCATCTCCCAGTGCCAGGCCACACGGTGATTTATTTCCTTGCCTGGTTACTCTAGGTGTCACATGTCGAATTGACCACAAATCCAGGACAATCCTGCTCCAACCAGCCTGGGTGTCTGGTATTTCTATTATCATTTGGCTCAGGTGCAGAGCTGCCTGGAAGCTTGTGGGGCCTGACATGGCAAGGGACTGGGGGCTGTCAGAAGGGGACGGGGAACCAGTATCCCCCTCAATATCCAATGTGCGCCAGGCCCAGAGAGGGGCCCTGAGTGGATCAATCTGCCGAGCTGGGCATGGGATCCCCTCCGGCTCTGTTTCCCAGGGCAGGAGGCTGAGGCTTAGGTGGGTAATGTTCCCTGGCTAAGGCCACATGCAGGAAGTGACAAAGCCAGGACTGGAATCCAGGTCTCTGACTCTGTCCTGTGGTTGTGGTTTTACAAACACCAGAAACCGCAGAGCTGGTCCAGAAAGCTCTGCCTTCAGGAGGGCAACTCAGCTCTCAAAGGCATGAGGATGTGAGGACGTCTGCCTGGAGTCACCGTGAGCTGAGCCCTGGAGAACGTTGTGATGGAGGAACTACCACGTCCCCAACATCCCCTGTGGCCCAGAGCTGGACTTTAATGGAGTAATGGTGGGTGGATCATGAGGTTAGGAGATCGAGACCATCCTGGCCAACATGGGGAAACCCTGTCTCTACTAAAAATACAAAAATTAGCTGGGCATGGTGGCTCGTGCCCGTAGTCCCAGCTACTTGGGAGGCTGAGGCAGGAGAATCGCTTGAACCTGGGAAGTAGAGACTGCAGTGAGCTGAGATTACACCACTGCACTCTAGCCTGGTGACAGAGTGAGACTCCATCTCAAAAAAACAAAAACAAAAACAAAAACAAAAAAACAGATGACGGTAAACTCCCCAACAAAGGACTTATAATTACAAAGGGGTGAGAAGGCGACTTCCCCAAATCAGAAGCAAGTGGAAGAATGGAGTCTCACTTCGGTGATATTCCCGCCGAAGACGCAGCACTCAGAGCCTGGCCATGAGGGAACAGCAGATAAACCCAAAATGAGGGCTGCTCTACAGATAACCAGACTGTCCTCTTCACAAGTGTCACGGTGTCCAAAGTCAAAGCCCAGGAGACTGTCCCAGGCTGACAGAGACTAAGAGAAACAGGACACATGCAGCAGGTGACTCAGGGCTGGGATTTTTCTTTTTGCTGAAAGGGATAAAACTGGGACAAATGGCCGGGCATGGTGGCTCATGCCTGTAATCCCAGCACTTTGGGAGGCTGAAGCGGGCAGATCATGAGGTCAAGAGATCGAAACCATCCTGGTCAACATGGTGAAACCCCGTCTCCACTAAAAATACAAAAATTAGCTGGGTGTGGTGGCGCATGCCTGTAGTCCCAACTACTCGGGAGGCTGAGGCAGGAGATTCGCTTGAAACCTGGAGGCAGAGGTTGCAGTGAGCTGAGATGGTGCCACTGTACTCCAGCCTAGTGACAGACGGACTCCTGTAATCCTAGCACTTTGGGAGGCCGAGGCGGGCAGATCACAAGGTCAGGAGATCGAGACCATCCTGGCTAATACAGTGAAACCCCGTCTCCACTAAAAATACAAAAAAAATTAGCTGGGTGTGGTGACACATGCCTGTAGTCCCAGCTACTCAGGAGGCTGAGGCAGGAGAATCACTTGAATCCGGGAGGTGGAGGTTGCAGTGAGCCAAGGTTGTGCCACTGCACTCCGGCCTGGGCAACAGAGTGAGACTCCGTCTCAATTAAAAAAAAAACTGGGACAAATAACCAAACTCGAGTGAGGTCTGAAGACAGTCGGCATCAGTGTTCGTTTCCTAGCACCATAACTGCACGGTGGCCATACAGGACAATGTCATTGATGGTCATAAAGCACTTGAAAATCATCAAGGTGATGAGACATGAGGCTGGCAACTGGCTTTCAGGTGAGGGAGGGAAACCTCTTTTTGGACTGCACTGGCAGATTTTCTACAGGCCTGAAGTGCTGCAAAAGGAGACTCAAACATGAAATAAAACTTTAAAAAAAGGGATCATACTCTTTAAAAAAAATCACATAGCAAAACTTGAGGCAAGCAGCACAGTCGCGAATACAAGCTGAGACCCTGGGCCTTCACCAGCGCTGGCCAAGGACCCGTGTGGCTCTGCTCCTGCCCTGTCCCACATGTGGCAGCACTTGCCGTGCAGCCAGTGAGCCCTGGACAGGAGGCTTGTGCATCTCAGGAACTGAACTGCTCATTTCCTTTTCTTTCCTTTTTTTTTTGAGACGGAGTCTCGCTCTGTCGCCCAGGCTGGAGTGCAGTGGTACAATCTCGGCTCACTGCAATCTCCGCTTTCAGAGTTCACGCCATTCTCCTGCCCCAGCCTCCTGAGTAGCTGGGACTACAGGTGCCTGCCACCATGCCTGGCTATTTTTTATTTATTTATTTATTTTGTATTTCTAGTAGAGACGGGGTTTCACTGTGTTAGCCAAGATGGTCTTGATCTCCTGACCTCATGATCCACCTTCCTCAGCCTCCCAAAGTGTTGGAATTACAGGCATGAGCCACTGCGCCTGGCCAAACTGCTCATTTTCTAACTACAAGTAAATAACCCTGGGGCCTGTGGCTCCCACATGAGAGTGAAGATCCACATGGATCTGAGTTCAGACTCCAGCTCTGCCTTCCCTGAGCTCAGACAAACAGCTCGGCCTCTTCAGGTCTCAGCCTCTATGACCACTCAATGGAGAGTACAGTGGCGTGCAAGCTCGCATGGCTGCTGGGAGGATAACACAGGTCAAGAAGTTTAAGGCGTCCACCTCACAAAGGGTCCGTGTACACCACTGTGGGCTGACTTAACTTGTTCCACCTGAGACCAGCGGGCACAGCTGGCCCATATCCCAGCAGAAACCTGGCTGCCCTTTAACTGATCCCCCCGTTACGAGGACAGAACTTGAAGATTCTGCTGCAAGTCCCGAAAGTGCAGAGGGAGGGCCCGGGGGCGGTGGCTCACACCTATAATTCCAGCACTTTGGGAGGCCGAGGCGGGCAGATCACAAGATCAGGAGATCTGAGACCATCCTAGCTAACAGGATGAAACCCTGTCTCTACTGAAAATACAAAAAATTAGCCGGGCATGGTGGCAGGCGCCTGTAATCCCAGCTACTCAGGAGGCTGAGGGAGGAGTATCACTTGAACTCAGGAGGCGGAGGTTGCAGTGAGCCAAGATCGCACCACTGCACTCCAGCCTGGGTGACAGAGCGAGACTCCATCTCAAAAAAAAAAAAAGAAAGAAAGAAAGAAAAGAAAAGAAAAGAAAGGAAGTGCAGAGGGAGAGGGCCGACTTCTCACCCAGCACCCGGCGCTCACTAGATGGACTTCCCATCCAAGATCAGGTATCTGCCTGTGAGAGAGTTGTGTCTCACCAGATTACTTCCCCCGGAGGTCAACACCCAAAACTCAAACCAAAATCTTTTGTGTATCATTCCCAAGACGTGAAACATAATCAAAGGCTCTGAAGTTTGCTGTGGCAAAGGCAGGAAAGATCTGATGCTTTGGGAAAGACTATCTTTAAGTATCAGCGTGAGGACTATGATGGCAAACACAGCACACTTCAGAGCCCAGAGGCGCCATCTCTGTATGTTGTTAAAATACAGAGAGAACGAATCAGATTTTACACATTTATTTCTGCTTTCACAGCTCCCTTCCAAGGCTTCATAGCCTCAGGTGTAACCCTCGTGCTCCCCAGAAGCCTCTCCCGTTGGGTCCTACCTGGGGTGCAGTTCCCTACCTCCCGTCTTCATCCTCACTGCTGCGCGCATCGCGTGGTGTCCAGGGCCACAAACATCAGCAAGAATGGTATTCCAGTGAGTGACTCACCCATCCCTCCTACTCCACTGAGGTCACATTAGATGGCACAAGATCACCCTTCTCTGTCCTCTGGGCTCTCTTACCTTCCTTGGGCTCTATGGAGTTCGAGGCCATCAATGAGGCGTTGCTGACAATTGTAAATCGTCAAGTGAGAAGGTCTCCTTTCCTCCTCTCACTTCCCCATTTTCACTGCAGCGTTACAGCTCTCAGCTACAGACTTATCTACCTGGAATTGCAACTGTGATGGAAACATTGTGAGGTAGATGAGCTCATTCAACAGACCTGGGCTGGGCTCAGAGCAGCTACCCAAGTGTTCTGTATGGAGGGAAATGCTCTCTGTGCTGTTGAGTGCTATGGTCAGTGGCAAATAACTCCTAGGGACACGTGAAATGTGGCTGTTGGAGTGTTTCATTGCACTGTAATTAACTGAATGAATTAATTAAGTTAGTTATAAGCAACACCTCCGGGTAGTGGCCACCACACAGAAGAGCGCAGCTTCAGAGATATAAAGATGAAGAAGACATGATTCTCCTACCCTGGTGTTTTCTTGCAGAGTAGGTGACTGCTCTGATCCAGTCACCCATTTATGGGAGCTTCCTGGGCACAGGTACAGGGGCCAGGCACTCTGTGAGGCCTGGGGATGCTGCAGCGGGGAGCACAGCATCCAGGTCAAGGGTTCCCAGCAGGGGCTGCACTTGTATACAGAGATGAAAAGCACGAACCAGCAAACCCTGTCCACACAGGATCAGAGCAGCAGGGACAGAGGGGATGGGGACACCTTACTGTCTTCAGGAGCCCACTCTCATCTCCTCTGATCCTGGATCAGAGCCCGAGAAGGCACCTGGATTAGTGTGGGACCCAGCAGGCTAGACAGGGTGAGGATGAAACCTTTCCACGCCTGAGCTAGATCCCAGCCCAGTGATGTGCTTATCAGAACCTCTGGGAGGACTAAGTTGGGCTGCCCAGGGCTGAGCTCTGGGATGACAAGGAATGGGAAGGCCTCAGTTCTTGCCCTGGCAGTGACCAGCCATGGCTAGGATTCACTCTCACTTAGACGGAGCACAGAAATCACTGTGCAGATGGCTGTGGCTGGATGATGGTGTACTGACTTTTCTGAACTTTAAACCCTGGAATCCATCCTCCCCCTCCTGTCCACACATGGCCTGGACATTCTTGTGACTTCTCTCAGCCCTACTGTACTCCTCCCTCTTCTGGTCCAGCCCAGGGCCCCGAGCCCTGCCTTCTCCCATGGAGTCCATGGGCGGCTGTCTCGGAACTCCTAGAGCCCTTGGTCTTGGTGTCACTCATTTGAACATTTCATTCCTCACAGCAGGTGTCTCCTCAGGCACCACTGGGAAACTATTCTAGACAGCAATGGTTCTTGGAGACTCTTACTATAAGAAACATGTTTCTTGGGGGGAAAGTGACATTTTTAAAATTGAGCAGTCTCACTTATTTTTTATTATTATTTTGTGGGGAAAAATTTTGACACCTACAGAGCAATCAAATGCTGTTAAAACAAAGTGTGTCACACAGTATTCATGGTCAAAGGGATTCTGAAGCCATGATTTTGCCTCATTTGATATTTTGTGTTTACTTCAACAAACACCTTGACTTGTTTCCTTGCAAAGGAGTTGGGAAGTAACAAGAACCTATTTCAGTGAGTGGGTCCTACCAGGCCGAGTGAGGATCATCCTGCCCCCCGTGGCTGAGTTTATCTTTCTCCCCCTTGCAATGCACACCCTACTATGTCCTCCTCCTAGGAAGGAAACCACATCTCCACCCTGAGGCTGGGTCCCTGAAGAAGCCCCTTGTTTCTCTTTCATTCTATAGTGTGTGTCGCTCCACCACCCAGAAGCCAGGGTTGGTGTAAGTAACAGGAGAGATTATCCACGTGGAAATGGAATCACCTATTTTCGGCCACATTATCTGAAGTGGAATAGTAGAC
Organism: Macaca mulatta; assembly: GCF_049350105.2. NCBI lineage: Eukaryota > Metazoa > Chordata > Mammalia > Primates > Cercopithecidae > Macaca > Macaca mulatta. Next base: position 154,624,353 of record NC_133407.1, on the reverse strand, counting down.
CTCAATTGAGAAAGCTGGAGGGAAATTGCCCCAATTTGTCTAGAGGATCCTCGTTTCTCAGAGTCCTCCCAGAACTAGGTGTGGGGCTCACTGTAGAAGAAGGCCCAGCCTGGCGTCCATGTGTTTACGATGGGGAGGGTTAATTCCGAGGCTTCCTGTAATAAAAAGGCTTGGGGGATGTGGAGAGGTATAAGGATGAAGCATCAATGGGGGGACTCTTCCTCCTTGAAATCCTAGTGTTTGAGGAGCAAGGACTCTGGGGTTCCTGCAGTCTCTGTCCTGGCAAGTGTTCCACACAGAGGGACCCAGGAACAGGATTAAAATCCCAACTGATGCCAAATTCATAGTAGAAGCTTAGAGTCTATCCCAGGAAGTAGAGGTGGGAAGAAAGTGCATGGGATTTGGAATCAAAGGGTTAATCTAAACCTGTCACCTAATGGTAGTATATTTTATTCTATAGATCAAATAATTATTTGAATTTTATAACAATACTTAAGGCCGGGCGCGGTGGCTCAAGCCTGTAATCCCAGCACTTTGGGAGGCCGAGACGGGCGGATCACGAGGTCAGGAGATCGAGACCATCCTGGCTAATATGGTGAAACCCCGTCTCTACTAAAAATACAAAAAAGTAGCCGGGCGAGGTGGTGGGCGCCTGTAGTCCCAGCTACTCGGGAGGCTGAGGCAGGAGAATGGCGTAAACCCGGGAGGCGGAGCTTGCAGTGAGCTGAGATCTGGCCACTGCACTCCAGCCTGGGCGACAAAGCGAGACTCCGTCTCAAAAAAAAAAAAAAAATACTTAAGACACACAATTCTTGTTTAATGTATTAAAAACATTTAAATGTGGCCAGGTGCGGTGGCTCAAGCCTGTAATCCCAGCACTTTGGGAGGCCCAGACGGGCGGATCACGAGGTCAGGAGATCAAGACCATGCTGGCGAACACAGTGAAACCCCATCTCTACTAAAAAATACAAAAAGCTAGCCGGGCGAGGTGGTGGGCGCCTGTAGTCCCAGCTACTCGGGAGGCTGAGGCAGGAGAATGGCGTAAACCCGGGAGGCGGAGCTTGCAGCGAGCTGAGATCCGGCCACTGCTCTCCAGCCTGGGCGACAGAGCGAGACTCTGTCTCAAAAAAAAAAAAAAACGTTTAAATGTTTGGGAACATTTAAATATTTAGGAGATTGAGCTGGGAGGATTGCTTTAGCCCAGGAGTTTGAGACCAGCCTGAGCAACATAGCAAGATTCATGTCTCTTAAAAAAAAAAAAAGAAAAGAAAAATGGCCGGGTGCAGTGGCTCATGCCTGTAATCCCAGCACTTTGGGAGGCCGAGGCAGGTGGATCACGAGGTCAGGAGATCGAGACCATCCTCGTTAACATAGTGAAACCACATCTCTACTAAAAATACAAAAAATTAGCCCGGCATGGTGGTGGGCACCTGCAGTCCCAGCTTACTCCAGAGGCCGAGGTAGGAGAATGGCGTGAACTCGGGAGGCGGAGCTTGCAGTGAGGTGAGATTGCGCCACTGCACTCCAGCCAGAGCGACAGTGCAAGACTCCGTCTCAAAAAAAACCAGAAAAACAAACAAAAAACCAAAAGCTAGCTGGGCTTGGTGGGCCATACTTGTGGTCCCAGCTACTCAGGAGGCTGAGGTGAGAGGCAGTTAGCTGTGATTAGGCCACTGCACTCCAGCCTGGGTGGCAGAACAAAACCCTGTCTCAAAAAATAAAAAACTTAAATGTCTTGACTTAAAAAAAAAGGGTGTTTTACATCTATGTAAATCTACATAAAGATAATTGTCATTCAGAATGACAAAACAGAAATACAGATATATAATTCACACATAAAAACATAAAGTTACGTTAATGTTTACAATCAGATTGTGGTAGTGACTGCATAAATCTGTGATTATATTAGATTATATACTACATGTGCATAAATTTTATGGCATGCGAATTTTATCTTATTAGCACTATTTTAAAATGAATGGCTTCATATTCTAGTGTTAAGAGATGACTTTATTTAAAACATAAGCTAATAATTTACATTAGACTCACTAAAAAAAGTTACAAAGGGAATTTCCAGATCACCCCCATCTCCATGGACTAAGAGGTTTTTCTGCTTTTCAGTGCCTTGAAATCAGTGAGGTATAGTTAGGAAATTACAAAGTCACTGCTTTTTAAATGAGGAGGTTACTGGGTGAGGCAGAGTTGGGAGAGACATTCCTTTCACATGGAAACTTCTGGAACCTGCAGAAAGCAAGCGTATGGTTAGGCGACCTTCCTCAGGAGCTATTGGAAAAAGACTTTAGATCCAAGGCTCGTAGTTTACGTAAACAGATAGGGTCATTTCCCTGGCTTTTTAAATTATCAGCTTTCTACATATGACACAAAGGAAAAATAAAAAGAGAAAGTATCTGGTTTATAGTCATTTCATTAGATAAAATTTTCAACAAAGAAACAACTTTTGAAACAAACACTATACAAGTCAAGCTCAGTAGAATTATTTTTTGATGAATAAATGCTGTCAATGACTCAGATGAGTGCTCAGACAAAACAGCTGTGGGTGAAGACCTGCAGGAGGAGGTGGGCGGTGCTCCCTGTAGATGACCCTTAGCTGCCTCCTCAGGGCTGCATCCCCGCTGGGCAACTTGGGGCCCAGGTTTTGCAAACCCCAGAGTAAGTCTAAAGCCTTGTGGGGACATCCAAGAGATTCTCAGGTATATCTGAAAGAAAGATAACTAAATCATCATGAAGCCTGGGAAATAAAACTTCTACTTCAGCTGACACTGGCTGTTCCTTGTCAATGTAGCACAGATTAGAGAGTGATCACAGCCCTTCCATAAGAAGGAAGGATGCCTGAGAACATAGAATTAATGTTTACTATGTACCATTTATATTTATTGATATAAAGTCAATAAAGTACAAAAGATAAATGGTGAACAGCAACAAATATATGCCGAGTATATTACAAAGGTTTTAATGTATTTAATATATAACAAGTCTCTAAAGACTACCAACAATCCCATGTAGGTATGCTAGACACATGAACAGTTCCAAGAAGAAAAAAGACAAAAGCCTCTTAATTTTATTCAAAACAGAAAAATGCAAATTAAAATATACTGAAATATACTTATCTGTAGCAAAATTTCTATAGTTTCACATGTAACTGTGCTAGTGTGGCTGTGTACACATTGTTGTGCAGAGCAATTTGGCCATATTTAGTAAAACCGCATAGTCATTAACCCTGTGACCCACAATCCAACATCTTAAAATCTACCCTAAAAGTAGACAGGCAAAAAATATTTTAAAAAGGCTCATGCACAGGTCTGGCGTGGTGGCTCACACCTGTAATCCCAGCACTTTGGGAGGGAGGCCGAGATGGGCGGATCACGAGGTCAGGAGATCGAGACCATCCTGGCTAAAACGGTGAAACCCCATCTCTACTAAAAATACAAAAAATTAGCCGGACCTGGTGGCGGGCGCCTGTAGTCCCAGCTACTCAGGAGGCTGAGGCAGGAGAATGGTGTGAACCTGGGAGGCGGAGCTTGCAGTGAGCCGAGATAGTACTACAGCACTCCAGCCTGGGTGACAGAGCGAGATTCCATCTCAAAGAAAAAGAAAAAAAAGGCTCATGCACAAGGACATTTGTTGCACCATTATAAAAATTAGAGCATTTTTTCGGGGGCACGCCCAAGATGGCCAAATAGGAACAGCTCCAGCTTCCAGCTCCCAGCTTGAGCGACAGAGAAGACGGGTGATTTCTGCATTTTCTTTTTTTTTTTTTTTTTTTTTTTGAGACGGAGTCTCGCTCTGTCGCCCAGGCTGGAGTGCAGTGGCGCGATCTCCGCTCACTGCAAGCTCCGCCTCCCGGGTTCACGCCATTCTCCTGCCTCAGCCTCCCGAGTAGCTGGGACTACAGGCGCCCACAACCGCGCCCAGCTAATTTTTTGTATTTTTAGTAGAGGCGGGGTTTCACCGTGGTCTCGATCTCCTGACCTTGTGATCCGCCCGCCTCGGCCTCCCAAAGTGCTGGGATTACAGGCGTGAGCCACCGCGCCCGGCGATTTCTGCATTTTCAACTGAGGTACCGGGTTCACCTCACTGGGGCCTGTCGGACGGGTGGTGCTGGTCCACAGGTGCAGCCTGACCAGTGAGAGCTGAAGCAGGGGGAGGCATCGCCTCACCTGGGAAGTGCAAGGGGGAAGGGAATTCCTTTTCCTAGCCAAGGGAAAGTGAGACACACAAACCTGGAACATCAGGTAACTCCCACCCTAATACTGCGCTTTACCAAGCAAATGGCACAGGTCTGGCGTTTATATCCCACACCTGGCCCAGAGGGTCTCACGCCCATGGAGCCTCCCTTATTGCTAGCACAGCAGTCTGAGATCTAACTGAAAGGTGGCAGCAAGGCTGGGGGAGGGGCGCCCACCATTGCTGAGGCTTAAGTAGGTAAACAAAGCTGCTGGGAAGCTCGAATTGGGTGGAGCCCAACACAGCTCAAGGAGGCCTGCCTGCCTCTGTAGACTCCACCTCTGGGGACAGGGCATAGCTACACAAAAAGCAGCAGAAACCTCGGCAGAGGTAAATGTCCCTGTCTGACAGCTTTGAAGAGAGCAGTGGATCTCCCAGCACGGAGATTGAGATCTGAGAACGGACAGACTGCCTGCTCAAGTGGGTCCCTGATCCCTGAGTAGCCTAAATGGGAGACATTCCCCACTAGGTGCAGACTGACACCTCACACCTCACACGGCTGGGTACACCCCTGAGACAAAGCTTGCAGAGCAAGAATCAGACAGCAACACTCGCTGTTCAGCAATATTCTATCTTCTGCAGCCTCTGCTGCTGATACCCAGGCAAACAGCATCTGGCGTGGACCTCAAGCAAACTTCAACAGACCTGCAGCCGAGGGTCCTGACTGTTAGAAGGAAAACTAGCAAACAGAAAGGACACCCACACCAAAACCCATCAGTACGTCACCATCATCAAAGACCAAAGGCAGATAAAACCACAAAGATGGGGAAAAAGCAGTGCAGAAAAGCTGGAAATTCAAAAAATCAGAGCGCATCTCCCCGTCCAAAGGAACACAGCTCATCGCCAGCAATAGAACAAAGCTGGACGGAGAATGACTTTGATGAGTTGAGAGAAGATGGCTTCAGTCAATCAAACTTCTCAGAGCTAAAGGAGGAACTATGCAACCAAAGCAAAAAAACTAAAAACCTTGAAAAAAGATTTGACAAATGGCTAACTAGAATAACCAAAGTAGAGAAGTCCTTAAAGGAACTGATAGAGATGAAAACCATAACACGAGAACTATGTGACAAATGCACAGCCAACAGACACATGAAAAAATGCTCATCATCACTCGCCATCAGAGAAATGCAAATCAAAACCACAATGAGATACCATCTTACACCAGTTAGAATGGTAATCATTAAAGAATCAGGAAACAACAGGTGCTGGAGAGGATGTGGATAAATGGGAACACTTTTACACTGTTGGTGGGACTGTAAACTAGTTCAACCATTGTGGAAAACAGTGTGGCGATTCCTCAAGGATCTAGAACTAGAAATACCATTTGACCCAGCCATCCCATTACTGGGTATATACCCAAAGGATTTTAAGTCATGCTGCTATAAAGACACATGCACATGTATGTTTATTGTGGCACTATTCACAATAGCAAAGACTTGGAATCAACCTGAATGTCCATCAGTGACAGACTGGATTAGGAAAATGTGGCACATATACACCATGGAATACTATGCAGCCATAAAAAAGGATGAGTTCGTGTCCTTTGTAGGGACATGGATGCAGCTGGAAACCATCATTCTCAGCAAACTATCACAAGAACAGAAAACCAAATACCGCATGTTCTCACTCATAGGTGGGAATTGAACAATGAGATCACTTGGACACAGGAAGGGGAACATCACACACCGGGTCCTATTGTGGGGAGGGGGGAGGGGGGAGGGATAGCAGTAGGAGATATACTTAATATAAATGACGAGTTAATGGGTGCAGCACACCAACATAGCACATGTATACATATGTAACAAACCTGCACGTTGTGCACATGTACCCTAGAACTTAAAGTATAATTAAAAAGAAAAAAGTAAAAAAAAAAAGAAAAGAAAAAAATAAAAATTAGAACATTTTTCTAAACTCAAATGTCTATATAAATCATAATGAAAATTAGATAATACTGGCCAGGCACGGTGGCTCACGCCTGTAATCCCAGCAGTTTGGGAGGCTGAGGCAGGTGGATCACCAGGTCAGGAGATCGATACCATCCTGGCTAACATGGTGAAACTCCGTCTCTACTACAAATACAAAAAATTAGGCTGGGTGCGGTGGCTCACGCCTGTAATCCCAGCACTTTGGGAGGCCAAGGCAGGTGGATCACGAGGTCAGGAGATCGAGACCATCCTGGCTAACACGGTGAAACCCCGTCTCTACTAAAAATACAAAAAATTAGCCAGGCGTGGTGGCGGGCACCTGTAGTCTCAGCTACTCGGGAGGCTGAGGCAGGAGAATGGCATGAACCCGGGAGGCAGAGCTTGCAGTGAGCCGAGATCCAGCCACTGCACTCCAGCCTGGGCGACAGAGCGAGACTCCATCTCAAAAAAAAAAAAAAAAAAAAAAGAAAATTAGATAATGCTAATAAATGATTAAAACTGTGCAAATTAAAAATTGTGAGATGCTGCAGTAAACATGTGAGAGAAAACTGTAGCTTTATTTACATTAGGAAAGCAGAAAGGATGGACATTAATGAAGCTAATAACCAACATATGAGAAAAAATAACATGAGAATAAACCCAAATAATGTAAATGGAAGGATAAATAGATGATAAATTAATGAAACAGAAAAAATGAGGATAATCATAGAAAGACGGAGAAAGACAGAGCTAATAGTTGGTTCTTTGAGGAAAGTATCATATACAAGTCTTTAATGGGGATTATCAAGAAGAAAGAGAAATCACAAAAACTCAGAAATTAACAGGAAGATATAACTATGGAGGTAGAAAATATTTTAAAAGATAATAGCCTATTATGAAAAATTGGGCCGGGCGCAGTGGCTCAAGCCTGTAATCCCAGCACTTTGGGAGGCCGAGACGGGCGGATCACGAGGTCAGGAGATCAAGACCATCCTGGCTAACACAGTGAAACCCCGTCTCTACTAAAAAATACAAAAATCTAGCCGGGCGAGGTGGCGGGCGCCTGTAGTCCCAGCTACTCGGGAGGCTGAGGCAGGAGAATGGCGTAAACCCGGGAGGCGGAGCTTGCAGTGAGCTGAGATCCGGCCACCACACTCCAGCCTGGGCGACAGAGCAAGACTCTATCTGAAAAAAAAAAAAAAGAAAAGAAAAATTGATGTCAATATACTTGAAAATTTGTACCAAATAGGCAATATCCTAAAAATATAACTTTAAAAATATGTGTATGAAGAAATGGAAATCCTAAGTAGCTCAATAGCCACCATATAAATTTAATCATTAGTCAAGAAGTGCATCTTTGCGCCTTTCTCTCTCTCTCTCTCTCTCACACACAGACACACACACAAACACAGCCCTAATGGTATTATTGACTAAATACCAAAGTCATTCTAATTTTTTAAAAATACCGCCATTTGCATAAGTAAAAAAAATTATTTTTTTTAAAAGACCAAAAAAACTCCCATAAAATTGACATAACGGGCTACTTTTCTATAAATTCTGAGAACACTATGATCTTAATTCCATACCAAACAAATATTAAATATAATAAAGACAGATTATGAGCCAGCCTTACTCAGGAGCACTGATATAAACAGTCCTAAAGAATAACAAGCATTGACCATGCCTCCAAATTGAATAACTAATAGAAACAAAACAATTAGTGTACAGCTCAAGACAACATATTCTCAAGTGCTAAACAGACCTACTATTTACAAGTACTAAGTCTGCACAGAGCCAATGAGTGGCTGTTGGAGAAATCTTCATGAAGGAAGGAAGGAAGGTTGAAACAAAGTTTTAAAATCCTAGGTTTCTCTTTTGTTTTGGAAAATAGGTACAAAAAAAAAAAAAACAAAAACAAAAAACAAAAAACAAAACAAAAAAAAACCAGGAGTGAATAATAGCTTGGTATATAGGGGGAAGTAAATAAACCTTCATGGATGGATTGGTGTGTGCACTGGGGAGAACAGTAATAAATAAGGTTGGAGAAGAAAATGGAGATAAATGCATCATCACAATCAAGGATGATTTGCTGAATGCTTAGTAAGTAACTGGGAACATGGAAGTTATTGAATTGTCAGCTCAGTAGAGGGCACTCAAATGCATGAATGGAAGGCTAGACTGATGGGCAGGTGGATGAAAGGATACATTGGATACCAAACAAGTGAGCTAGTTGTTGAGAAACATTTGAAAGTTTCATTTGGCCATAAATTGACTTGCTTTTCAGAAGGTGCATTTAATGACACAGAAAATCAGGAAACCAGGCTAGACAGAGAGTTCCCACCTGAAAACCCAATGTAAAGCATCTGTTACCTACTTCCATGGCATCACTGGAAGTCAGAAGTGGAGCTCTTTTGTGATGTTTAAAACCTGCATGATACTCAGTGCACTATTATTTGTGTACCTATTTCTCTGGTGATGGAAATTTGTTATGTCCCTATTTTCTATTCTATTAGAAACACTGGGCTGGGCATGGTGGCTCACGCCTGTAATCCAAGTATTTTGGGAGGCTGAGGCAGTTGGATCACTTAAGGTCAGGAGTTCAAGACCAGCCTGGCCAACATGGTGAAACCCCATCTCAACTAAAAATACAAAAATTAGACGGGCGTGGTGGCACGTGCCTGTAGTCCCAGCTACTCGGGAGGCTGAGGCAGGAGAATTGCCTGAACCTGGGAGGCATAGGTTGCAGTGAGCAGCTGAGATAGCACCACTACATTCCAGCCTGGGTGACAGAGTGAGACTCCGTCAAAAAAAAAAAAAAAGAAAGAAAGAAACATTGCTACATAGACAATCCCCATGCTATATTTCTCCTAATTGTACAAATATTTTACACTACAGACTACTAGAAATGGGAGAGATTCATGAAATACAATTTTTTTTTTTTTTTGAGATGGAGTCTTACTCTGTTGCCCAGGCTGGAGTGCAGTGGCATGATCTTGGCTTACTGCAGCCTGTACCTCCTGGGTTCAAGCGATTCTTCAGCCTCAGCCTCCCAAGTAGCTGGGATTGCAGGTGTGTGCCACCACTCTCAGCTAATTTTTGTATTTTGGTAGAGATGGGGTTTCACCATGTTGACCGGGGTGGTCTTGAACTCCAGACCTCAGGTGATCTGCCTGCCTTGGCCTCCCAAAATGCTGGGATTACAGGCGTGAGCCACTGTGCCTGGCTGAAAATTTTATACTAGAACGATACTGCCGAATTCCCTCTGAGAAATTATGCAAATCCATTTGCTCACGAAGAGTTTTGGGGAGTGGTCATTACTCCACGTGTTTATATCCTCACCAATGCTGGAAATTATGCAGTTTGAGTATCCCTTATCTGAAATGATTGACACCACAAGTGTTTTGAATTTTTTTTTTTTTTTGGATTTTGGAATATTTGCATTATATATAATTACCAGTGGGGCATCCCAAATCCAAATTCCTAAAATCTGAAATGCTCAAAATGAGCAATTCCTCTGAGTGTCATGTAGGTGCTCAAAAAGTTTTAGGTTTTCAAGCATTTTGCATTTCACACTTTTTTTTTTTTTTTTTTTTTGAGATGGAGTCTCGCCCTGTTGCCCAGGCTGGAGTGCAGTGACACCATCTTGGCTCATTGCAAGCTCTGCCTCCCGGGTTCACGCCGTTCTCCTGCCTCAGCCTCCCAAGTAGCTGGGACTACAAGTGCCCGCCACCACACCTGGCTAAGTTTTTGTATTTTTAGTAGAGACGGGGTTTCACCATGTTGGCCAGGATGGTCTCAATCTCCTGACCTCGTGATCTGCCCGTCTCAGCCTCCCAAAGTGCTGGGATTACAGGCATGTGCCACCGTGCCCGGCATACATTTCAGTGTTTGATTTTGCTTTTTCCTGCTCACTGTTACCATAAACTTCTGCACCCTGTGCTGGTGTTCGTGCTAGACCTGAAATCCTACTGACCACCAAACAGGCCCAGCCCAGATGACAGCTCTGCTGTGAAGTCCTTCCCAGTCTCATAGACAACACTATTCCTTTTCTAAGAACCGGAAACAATGATGTACATAAAACACACACACAAACACACACACACACACACATACAGAGACACCTGCACACATCCTCACACACACTTGCCACCATCTGGAGACAACGATCGCTGCCTGCTGGTCCGCCCCTCTCCCACCCCAGCCTCTCAGGGGCCCCAGGCAGAGGCACTGCTATTAATAGTAGGGGCCCTGTAGGTACACTGGAGGTGGGGAAGGGAAGGGCTCCCCAAGAATACCCCTGCCTGGATGACAGCCACCCCATGGGGGACATGGCCACCAGGAAACTTAGGTCTTGAATAAGGTGGAGGCAGCAGATACAGGCTGGAAGGAGAAGGTGGGACCGGATTCCTGGGGTCCCTAAATGCCAGGAGGAGGTACTTTTATTGTCTCCTGGGGAGCAAGCTTTGGAAGAGGCTGGGGCCCATGGGGGCAGCACTGAGGAGGCCAGCCTGGAGGGAGATGGCCACTGAAGGGGCACACCTGTCCCTGTCCCTGATGGCTCAGTCCTCACTGGCACCAGGAATCCCTTGGTTGGGAATGGGGTGTGTCATGGCCTCCCGCCTGGTGCCTGAACACCCCGGCATGTTCCCCCGAGGATTCTGCACTCCTTTTCTTTTTTCTTTTTTTTTTTTCTAGAGAGTCTCACTCTGTCACCCAGGCTGGAGTGCAATGGCGTGATCTTGGCTCACTGCAACATCCACCTCCTGGGGCCAAGCTATTCTCCTTCCTCAGCCTCCTGAGTAGCTGGGATTACAGGTGTGCACCACTACGCCCAGCTCATTTTTTGTATTTTTAGTACAGATGGGGTTTCACCATGTTGGCCAGGCTGGTCTCGAACTTTTGACCTCAAGTAATCTGCCTACCTCAGTCTCCCAGAGTGCTGGGATTACAGGCTTGAGCCACTGCACCTGGCCTGTACTTCCTCCCTCTGCCCTGATGCCCCCCAATGATTGCTGAGTAGCTCAGGCTTTCTCTCCTTGAAGTCTCTGCTCCCCTCGAGCTGCTCCCCCTTTTGGACTCCCCGCTTGTTTTTGTCACCCACACTGAACACCTTCTTGCCATTGACTCACACTTGCTTTCCTTTGTGTGTGTGTGTGTGTGTGTGTGTGTGTGTGTGTGTGTGTGAGAGAGAGACAGGGTCTAGATCTGTCACCCAGGCTGGAATGCAGTGGCATGATTGTAGCTAACTGCAGCCTCAACCTCCCAGGCTCCAGTGATTCTCCCACCTCAGCCTCCCCAGAAGCTGGGACTACAGGCTCATGCCACCATGCCTGGCTAATGTTTTGTATTTTTTGTAGAGACAGGGCTTCTCCATGTTGCCCAGGCTGGTCTTGAACCCCTGGGCTCAAGAGATCCTCCCACCTTGGCCTCCCAAAGTGCTAGGATTCCAGGCGGGAACCACCGCACCCAGCCTGCTCTTGCTCTTCCATCCCTGCATTGGTGTCGCCTCTCCCTGCGGGCAGCTGCTGCACCAAGTGCCTGGCACACCTGTGGCCCTGAGGAGGTGCTATAACACGAGATTCCCTGAGGGCCTCAGATCTGCGTGACTCCTTTGTGTGACACAAGGCAGGAAGCAGAGTTCGGTGGATCATGTGCTGCCCTAGGGGATGAGGGATGTCCTTGATCTCTTGTGAGCCAGGCTTGGCCACTCTTCCAGGGGACCCTCCCCCACTCCTTAGCCTGGCCGGCGGCCTTCCTGTTCTGCCCAGGGTGGTGTCTCCCACATGCTCTGAAGCTGGCCCTTTGCTCTGAGGTCCTGAAGGGCAGGGTGTGTGTGTGAGTTGCCCACCATTGGGGCCTGGTGGGGTGAGGTGGCATCTAAGTGGGACTGCTGCCAACCCCCTCCTGGGTCTGAAGTGGAGGAGCCAGCAACTCACTGACAGGAGGCCTCAAAGAGACCAGGGCCATTCCACTGGGCTCAGGAGCACCAGGGGCTTTATCGGGGCTTGTGGCTGGGAGCAAGGCCAGGCCCTGGGGCTTCTGGGCCTGCTCTTCTTGAGGGGCAGCTTGCAGGATGGCCTTGTATTGGCCCACGGGTGTCCCATGGCCTCCTGGATCTGAAGGCGTTGCCCTTGCCCTTCAGCACGACCCTCCAGTGCCAGCGTTGACCTCCACAGAGCTTGTCCTGGTAGAGGATGTGAGGGTGAGCCTGGAAGAGGTGACCGTCTACAACCACCTTGGCTTCTAGATACCACCCTTGACCTGCCAGCTGCCTGGGCGAGACCTACCAGGGGACCCCTTGCCTTCCATCACACAGCCTGACTCTCCCTGAATCTGCCTCCTGCAGGCAGAGGTCCACCTCAGGAAAGGCTCAGGCTACTTCTTCCTCAACACCAGTGCTGCGGACGACATCAAGATGGCCTACCAGGAGGCCAGCACCATCACCATGGTGAGTTTGGGTCATTGGTCCCTGGGGTGATTTTCATTCTTCATCTGAGCCATTGTGAAGTTCATAGATTGGTTGTTTCAGAAGCCGTCAATCGCATCAGCTATAACTAGCAAAGCCTTTAGAGTCTCCGATTTATTCTGCAACTTTAGTCATTTTCATGCTACCTTTATGATTTTTTTGTTTGTCTTTTTGAGACAGGGTCTTACTCTGTCACCTGGGCTGGAGTGCAGTGGCAGGATCATAGCTTACTGCAGCCTTGACCTCCTGGGCTTAAGCAATCCTCCCAACTCAGCCTCTGGAGTAGCTGTGACATGTGCACACCACCACACTCGGCTAATTTTTGTATTTTTTGTAGAGATGCGGGTCTTGCCATGTTGCCCGGGCTGGTCTTGAACTCCTGGGCTGGAGAGATCTGCTGGCCTTGGCCTCCCAAAATGCTGGCATTACAGGCGTCACTCTCCGTGCCCAGGCTACCTTTGTGATTTTCATTCCATGTCCACAAACTACCCACACTGTTACCTAATGGTTTCCTTTCCGTCAATCTTTTCATTAAAATTAAAATGTTATTGCATAAGCAGCACTACAACAACCCTAAAGAAAATTCCTTTTAAAAGAGGTTGCACCTTTATCTATTCCCCCAGGTTTATTTCTTGACCCTCTCCCTATTCTTGCAAGTGTTGACTTAGCCGTGCTCAAGGCATGGAAGAATTTAGTGTTCTCTTCTTTTCCATTATGTTATTCTTACTTTTTCTATTTCTCCGTGTTGATATGGAGGCCGGCTGGTTATTTTTATGCCATAATTTGTACTTTAGCCATTCTCTTCTAAATAGAGTGTTTGGATGGTCATAATGTTTTTATTCTTTCAAAAATATAGGAAAGCATAGAATGAAAGGAATAAAAACAAACACTATCAGACATGTCTGTATATCTGCAGGATGGGTTATGATGCAATCACGAATATGGAACTTACTTTAAAAGGGAACTCTCACTACTGAAAGTGTCGTAAACCCTCCCTAAGTCAGTAACCCAAGGCAGTCCAAAGCACCCGGGGCTGACACAATAATGACAATGACCCAACAATGACACCCACCCCTGCGTGTCAGTAAATCACAGCTGTGCTGTGGCCTTTGAGCTGCTGTGAGCCCAAGACCTGTTTTCCTCAGTTAAAAGGGGTGGTTCCGCGTGTTCGAGGAGTGTTGCGGTCAGGCCAGCATCAGAGGAGACTTTCCCTGGACCCAGCAAGGCCTGGGTTGATTCGGTGCTTGGCGTGTGGTGGGGACTCAGACGGTGCAGCCCCTGTGGATGGGCTAGAGGTGCCCTGACTGTGGGGCTCCTGCGGTCCTGATGCCCGGGTTTGCTCTCCGCTTTGCCTGGTTTATGCAGGTGAGCCCTCGCAGGCTCGTGGCGGCGGGAAACAACTTCCTGGCTTCAGGAAAGGCCAAAGTCAGAGTTCACCTTTGCAGTGACCGTGTCCCAGAGTCTCCTTTCAGAAACACAGCCAGGGCACCTTTCTCTGGCTTTTTGTACCTACTGACTGTCTTCACACAGGCCATCACCAAATTAACTTCCTCTGGGGTGAGACAGGTGTAAAGTCGGCGAGGGGAAGCAGCAGTGTGTGAGGAACACAGCTGGAAGTGTTGTGCTAAACGGACCTGGCCCCTAGGTGCAGTGTCGGGGAGTAACAGGGCATGGTGGAGACTGTGGCAAACGAGTACACTGGCCGGGTCTAAGGGTAGCCACCAAGCACCTCTAGCTAATTTCTGTTGTTGTTTTTAATCACACCTGTATTGAGGTTACTCACACACCATACAATTCACACACCTAAAGCATACAGTTTAGGGCGTTTTAGCACATTCACAGAGTTGACAACCATCACCAGGTCACTTGTACATGTTTCTGTTACCTCACAATGAAACCCATCCACTCCAGCTGTCAGCTCCCTATTATTGCACACAAACACACACACACACACGTGTGCGCTCTGTCCCAGGTTTGAGCAACCACTGATCTACTTTGTGTCTTTATGGATTTGGCTGTTCTGAACAGCTTACGTAATTGGAATCATACAACGTGTGGTCTTCTGTGATTGGCTCCCTGCACTTCACATGTTTTCCAGTTTCATCCACGTTGTAGCATATGTCAGTGTTTCAGTCCTTTCTATGGCCAAATAGTAATCCATTTTATGGCTATGACACATTTTCTTCATTTGCTCATCATTGTTGGAGATTTAGTTAGTTTTCACCTTTTGACTTTTATCAATAATGTTACTGTGAACATTTGTATACAAGATTTTATGAGGACATGTTTCCATTTCGGTTGGGTATATACCCAGGAGTGGAATCTCTGGAGTCACGTGGAAACTCTGTATTTACCTTTTTGAGGAATGGTCAGACTGTTTTCCCAAGTAGTCGCACCATTTCACATTCCCACCAGCAGTGTAGGAGCATTCCAATATCTCCACATCTTTGGCAACACTTATTATCAGGCTTTTTAACTGTAGCCATCCTATTGGGTGACAGTGGTACCTCATTTTGGTTTTGATTTACATTTCCCTGACGGCTAATGATGTTGGGCATCTTTTCATGTGTTTCTTCATTATTTATAAGTCTTCTTTGTACAAATACTTATGTGGATCCTTTCCCCAGTTTTTGTCTTTTTCTTAAGTTGTAGAAGTTCTTCATATATTCTAGAAACAAGTCCTTCATCAGATGTGATTTGCAAATATTTTCTCCCATTCTTTAGGTTGTCTTTTTACTTTCTTGGTGGTGTCCTTTCAAGCACATGCATGTTTAATTTTGTTTTTTTTTTTTCAGTTGTTGCTCATGTTTTTGATATCATATCTAAGAGGCCATTGCAAACCTGAGT
Source organism: Macaca mulatta (assembly GCF_049350105.2). NCBI lineage: Eukaryota > Metazoa > Chordata > Mammalia > Primates > Cercopithecidae > Macaca > Macaca mulatta. The sequence continues at coordinate 154,608,891 of NC_133407.1, read as the reverse complement.
TTATGGAGATTTACCCTATGCTTTCTTCTTTTTTTCCTTTTTCCTTTTTTTTTTTTCCAGTCAGAGTTTCACTCTTGTCACCAAGGCTGGAGTGCAGTGGTGCCATCTTTTTTTTTGTTTGTTCGTTTTTTGTTTTTGAGACAGAGTCTCGCTCTGTCACCCAGGCTGGAGTGCAGTGGCGCAATCTCAGCTCACTGCAAGCTCCGCCTCCTGGGTTCACGCTATTCTCCTGCCTCAGCCTCCTGAGTAGCTGGGGCTACAGGCGCCCGCCACCATGCCTGGCTAATTTTTTGTATTTTTAGTAGAGACAGGGTTTCACCGTGTTAGCCAGGATGGTCTCAATCTCCTGACCTCATGATCTGCCCACCTCGGCCTTCCAAAGTTCTGGGATTACAGGCATGAGCCACTGCACCCAGCTTCAGTGGTGCAATCTTAGCTCACTCCTCCCGGGTTCAAGCAATTCTCCAGCCTTGCCTCCTGAGTAGGGATTACAGGAATGTGTCACCATGCCCAGCTAATTTTGTATTTTTAGTAGAGATGGGGTCTCACCATGTTGGCCAGGCTGGTCTTGAACTCCTGACCTCAGGTGATCTACCCACCTCAGCCTCCCAAAGTGCTGGGATTACAGGTATAAGCCACCTCAACCGGCTACCCTATGCTTTTTTCTAAGAGTTGTATAGTTTCAGCTCTTATGTCTCAGTCTTTGATCCATTTTGAGTTAACTGTGTTGGATATAGGACTCTTGGTTGATGGGTGTTTTGGGGTTTTTTTTTTGAGCACCTGGATAATGTTATCCTACTCCCTCTGGCCTCATTTTTTCTGATGAGAAGTCATCTGTTAATCTCTTGGGAGTCCCTTTGTTAATGATAAGTCATTTTTCTCTTGCTGCTTTCAAGATTTTTTTGTAGCCTTTGGCTTTAAACATTGTTTAAACTGTTTCAGTTTTCACAACAGATCCAATCACGTTCTGGATCTTCTGAAGGGATAGTTTCTGAAGAAGGTATTTGTGATTTGTTCTGACCCCAGGAGTGTTCTTCTATTTGTGTATATTTTTGGGTTTATCTTATGTGGATTTCATTGGGCTTCCTGGATGTGTACATTAATGTCTTCCAATAAATTTGGGAAGTTTTGAGCCATTATTGTTTTTAGGATTTTTTCTCCTCTTTTCTTTCTCTCCTCTCTTCTGTGTTCTCCCATTATCCCTGTGGCTCCATTTTTCTTCAGTCTTTTTTCACTCTGTTCTTCAGATTGCATAATGTCTATCAGTCTATCTTCAAGTTCGCTAATCCTTTCTTTTGCCAGTTCAAACTACTCTTTTTTGTTTGTTTGTTTGTTTGTTTTTTGAGACAAAGTCTCCCTCTGTTACCCAGGCTGCAGAGCAGTGGCACGATCACAGCTCACTGCAGCCTCGACCTCCAAGGCTCAAGCAATCCTTCCACTTCAGCCTCCTGAGTAGCTGGGACTACAGGTATGCACCACCACACCGATTATTATTATTATTTTTTCTTTGAGACAGATTCTTGAAGCTGGGCATGATGGCTCAGACCTGAAATCCCAGCACTTTGGGAGGCTGGAGTGGGTGGATCACTTGAGGCCAGGATTTCAAGACCAGCCAGGCCAACATGGCAAAACCCCATCTCTACTAAAAATACAAAAATTAACAGAGTGTGGTGGCAAGCACCTGTAGTCTCAGCTACTCGGGAGGCTGAGACAGGAGAATCTCTTGAACTCAGGAGGCAGAGGTTGTAGTGAGCCAAGATCACACCACTGCACTCCAGTCTGGGTGACAGAGCGAGACTCTGTCTCAAAAAAAAAAAAAAAAAGAGAGAGAGAGAGGGAATTATGACAGAGTCTCACTCTGTTGCCCAGGTTGGTTCGATCTCAACTCCTCCTGGTCCAGGACCCATATCCTGCCCAGAGTCTCTTACTGCAGTGCCCTCCCCCAGCTACTCATCCTTCCAGACCCAGCAAAGCAGCTCCTCTGAAGCATCTCTCCTCTCACAGGAGGGACCAGTCACCCCCTTCCTCAGTCGCATCTTCAGAGCTGCCCTTTTCCTGCTGTGTTTGTCGCTGTATCCTCTCTCTAGGCGGAGCTTCCCGTTCATCTGCCGGCCCAGGGTCTGGCCCACAACGGTGCTGATATATGACAACAGAATAGATCCATTCACCAACAAGAAACACTCCTGAGTACCGACTGTGTGTCGGGTAGGCCCTGTCCTAAGGGTTGTCCTCAGGTACATAACTTCTAGTTGTGGAAGATGAGCAGAAACTCCCAGTTTGGGCTCTTCTCCCTGTCTCTCCACTTAGCAGGGAAACAGGGCTGGATGCCTCCTGCAGCCAGAATGGAATGTGGGGAGTGGGGGAGGGAGAGTGGACAAAGGCAAAGGCCACGGCTGGCTGGGGTCACGGAGGATCGGCAAGCTGTCCATGCCACCCATGTAAGCGAGCTTGAGGGCATGAGGTACAGATGAAGCGTATCTGTACGCTTATTTCATACAATGACTTACAGTAGATTAACAAAGATCCAAGATGGACGTCACGCTTATGCTTCAAAATCATGGCTATGTAACTTGAGCCATTGTCACACTAGCCTGGTGTCAAAACAAACTGAGGAATGGGGTCCAGGAGCCACTGATTTACCCCAGTTTATTACATTTCACCCAAAGAAAACCCATCGGAAAATTACAGAGAGTAACAAGCGCTTTCCCAATTGGAGAACCCAATCTGATAACCCAATTTGAGAACCCAGTTTGTGGCTCTGACTTGAAATTCCTGCAAAGTTACCATTGTCATTAGTGGGCAGGTCCTTCACAATGCAAAGAAATTCTGTGGTGCCCCCACCACAGAGCCCTGCACAGGGCAGCACAGGGAAGGACTTTTTCTCCTTTTTTTCTCCTTCAGAAAAACCATTTTGCACATTTTAAACAAAGACATAAAATGGCAGTGGGGAAATCAATTGCTCTTCCACTCAATTTCCCAGGGGACAGCTGTTCAACCACCATCTCTGGAGCCTGGCCTGCCCCTCAGGCTGGTGCACAGCTGCTAAATGCACCCCAGAATTATGCTGTAAGGGGGCGCCCACCAGGCCACCCTGGAGCCTTGGGTAATGGAGGGCACTTGGCCGCTCTGAAACCGTCACATGCCCTGGAGCTTCGCAGGCCCCAAGGCTCTGCCTGCGTCATCTCGGCCCCCACTTCCAGGAGCCCTGATTACATTTCTGACTTGTCCCCTGACAGGTGGCGACTGCAGCTATTTCTGAAGGTCACTGGAGCCATGGGCTTCCATTTCCTTCAGCCTGCTTATCAATGTCATGTGATGGGCCAGGTGTTGCCTGATTACCCGCACTGGAGGCTGGCAGTGGAGGACCTAAGCTCACATGAAACTCACAGGCACTGACTCGGTCTCTGACCTGGGCACTGGATGAAACTTCACACAGGGCCCCGGCCAGCCCTGTGACCTTCCCCAGGGCAAGGGCTGGGGACGTGCATCACTGTCCACACGTCAGTCTCAGGGAAAAGGAGGACACACCTGACTTCAGGTCCCACAGCTGTCACCCACTCCCCCCTCATCCCAGACATGCGTCCTTGCCTGAACAATGGCCCTATGACTGGTTGCACCTCACAGGCTCACAGGACCCAGGAATGGAGAGACGCAGCCACTGCTGTGAATGAGAGGGTGCCCAGTTTCAATGGCACTGTACACATTTTACCTAACTTAGAACTCCCCTCGGGCTGGGCGCAGTGGCTCACGCCTGTAATCCCAGCACTTTGGGAGGCCGAGGCGGACTGTTCACAAGGTCAGGAGATCCAGACCATCCTGTGAATGGCGAAACCCCATCTCTACAAAAAACACAACAAATTAACCGGGCGTGGTGGCCGGCGGCTGTAGTCCCAGCTACTCAGGAGGCTGAGGCGGGAGAATGGCGTGAACCTGGGAGGCGGAGCTTGCAGTGAGCCGAGATCCCGCCACTGCACGCCAGCCTGGGCGATAGAGCGAGACTCCATCTCAAAAAAAAAAAAAAAAAAAAAAAAAAGAACTCCCCACTTCTTGGTCATGGAGACGTTTTTATTAATTTCTAAAAGTAAACAAAACAAGGCTTATGTCAAGCAGTCAGAATTAAGGTGTGAGGTTCTCCTCACTTGCATGACTGGAGGAAGAGTTGGGAAATTGTTCTTTCTTCTATGAGGGGCTAAGAATGCTTAGGGGACACTGCCTGTGGTCTCAGGCTCCTCCCCTCCTCCAGCGTCCTCCAATCACACGCGTGTTCCCAGGTTCGGAGGGCGTCCTGCCATCCAAGGGTTTACCTCTGAGAAGAACAGGAACAGCGGGACTCCCACCCTGTCCTTGAGGGATGGCGCTGAGAAAGGGTCCTCTCTGCAAGACAGCTGGAGACTAAGGTCAAACACTGAAGGAATTTTTTTTTTTTTTTTTTTTTTTTTTTTTTTTTTTTGAGACGGAGTCTCGCTCTGCAGCCCAGGCTGGAGTGCAGTGGCCGGATCTCAGCTCACTGCAAGCTCCGCCTCCCGGGTTTACGCCATTCTCCTGCCTCAGCCTCCCTAGTAGCTGGGACTACAGGCGCCCGCCACCACGCCTGGCTAGTTTTTTGTATTTTTAGTAGAGACGGGGTTTCACCGTGTTAGCCAGGATGGTCTCGATCTCCTGACCTCGTGATCCACCCGCCTCGGCCTCCCAAAGTGCTGGGATTACAGGCTTGAGCCACCGCGCCCGGCCTTTAAGGAATGTTTTTAAAAAGCACACCAAACACCAAACAGCCACCAAAAAAAAAAAAAAAATGGAATAAAAAAACTTTTTAAACAGGAGGTGTTTCACATAAAAACAGAGATTTCTATTTTCTCTCGAAAATCATAGCTCTTGCCTCACAGGCCCACACCCCTGCACATCAAAAACCAGTCAAAGGTTCTGCAGGACAGTGTGAGGAGGCCATGGACTCCCCCACTGAAGGTGGCGAAAATCATGAAACACACACAAAGCCATTGAAAATCTCTGCAATGAGGTCCAGAGATCTCACTTGAGATCACGAGTTCAAGACCAGCCTGGCCCACACAGTGAAGCCCCGTCTCTACTAAAAATATAAAACTTAACTGAGCGTGGTGATACGTGCCTGTAATCTCAGCTCTTCGGGAGGCTGAGGCAGGAGAATTGCTTGTACCCGGGAGACAGAGGTTGCAGTGAGTCAAGGTCGTGCCATTGCACTCCAGCCTGGGTGTCAAGAGCAAAACTCTGTCTCAAATAAATAAATAAATACTAAAATAAAATCTCTGGGATGATTCCAAGGGCACACAGCAAATGAAGAAGTGTTTATTCAAGAAAACCTACTAACACCTGGGAAGAATGACAAGGGCCTGCGGTGTGTAAAATAAGATGACTGTCCTCCCTGACTCCCCACCCCAGTGAGGGGGACTCCACTCCAGACTGCTTTCTCCAAGATCACAGGATCCCTCGCCCCCACCAGCTCCCGCTTCGGGGATTTGCTTCCTAAGAGGGGCAGAATGTCATCTTTTCTTATCATGCCACCAGCTACCGCTTGCTGAGACCGTTTGCTCAGCCCAGGAAAGGAGGTTGAGAGGTGGAGGCTCTTGTCTTCCACCCAGGCCCCACTCATGGGATAGAGGCTCTGCCTTGAGTGCAGCATCCGTGAGAATACTGGGGCCCGGCCACCCTTCCCTGGCTAATGGGGTGGGGTTCCCTGCTAAGAGAGGCCAGCTAAGGAGCACTGGGGCTGCTGCCCCATCCACCAAGCACCCAGATCTTAACGCGCAGGTGTTGGGCCAGGCGCGGTGGCTCACGCCTGTAATCCCAGAATTTTGGGAGGCCAAGGCAGGTGGATCATGAGGTCAGGAGATCGAGACCATCCTGGCTAACACGGTGAAACCCCGTCTCTACTAAAAAAATACAAAATATTAGCCGGGCATGGTGGCGGGCACCTGTAGTCCCAGCTACTCAGGAGGCTGAGGCAGGAGAATGGCATGAACCTGGGAGGCGGAGCTTGCAGTGAGCCAAGATCGTGCCTCTGCACTCCAGCCTGGGCGACAGAGCAAGACTCCGTCTCAAAAACAAAAACAAAAACAAAAACAGAACGTAACATCAAAATAACCAACTTTGGGTTTAGTTCAACATTTGCAAAGAGAGACTGAAAACGTTTAATGGGACTCTCCCTTATGCAGGCCCAGAACTCTTCCTGGGCCATGGGTACCAATGCCCTGCCATCAATGTTTGGAACCTTGGCATCATCATATGCAGAATGGTTGCTGGGGCCCTGCCATCTTATGAGCAGAACTGTAAGGATACATTGAAAAAAAAAATACCTTAAAATAGTACTGCTACTTATTTTTTCATTTTAATGGAAAGAATTATTTAAACATTCTTCACACTCAACCCCAGGGAGCATATCCCACTGGACCAGTTGCTGAGGGACTCCTGGGTCAATAGTGACCAGGAGACATGGTTCAAGCCATACAGAGAGCCGCTCCTGGATCTCCCAGGCCCCCAACAACCCAGTTCATAATGGCCATGGGATTCTAGGCAGAGCATATCGAGGAAGCGATATTAAAAAAGAAAAAATCATCCTATGGCCACCTATCTAATCATGGAGTCCAGAAAAGTGCAGAGGAGAAACGGCTCCAAGACCGGAGCACAATCCCTCCCTCCTGGGGGTCCCACCTGTCCTTCCCCATCTGCCACAGTTATGTCAACCTTCCCTGTCCAACCCAGAGAGGGACTCAAAATCAGCTGACCTTCTCCACTTTCTAATTCACAGAAGCATGAACAGGACCATCCCTGGGAGTCAGGGCAGAACTGTACTTGGCCTGGAGATGAAGCCAGCCATTCCCAGCAAAGCCGCCCAGCAGAAGCCTGTGGCTTCACCCTCCACAGAGCACCAGCAGCTATGGGGGAACTCCCGAGGAGCCTTGTCTCAGGGAAACCACTGGGAAGTCAGCTCGCTTCATGTGGAAGACCTAGAAGAGGTGACTTGGTCTGAGGGAACCCCCGGGAAGCCAGATGGTGTAACCTCAATCTCTGTGACTAAAAGGAGCCACACGGGCGCCTATAGTCCCAGCTACTCGGAGGCTGAGGCAGGAGAATGGCGTGAACCCGGGAGGCAGAGCTTGCAGTGAGCCGAGATCGCGCCACTGCACTCCAGCCTGGGTGACACAGCGAGACTCCGTCTCAAAAAAAAAAAAAAAGGAGCCACAGATGCCATTGGCAAAAGATGCTTCAGTTTCATGCGGCAATTGTGTTGTTTCTGACTAGCACAAAAAAGTCAAAGGGAGAAATAAGGCAGCACCAGTGAACCCAATGGACAGCTGGGCCAAGACAAAAATCAACTGGGTGGGGCAGTCAAGCTACACTTCCTGTGTTTCTTTACATTTATTATGTTCTTCTTAATATTATTTTAATTGGCAAATCATGCTTGTATTCATTTATGAGATACAGTATGAGGATTAGATGAATGTGTGCACCATGGAATGACAAAATCGCACTACTTAGCATCCGATCACCTCAGAAAGACAAATTCCACGTGATGTCCCTGAAGTTTCCATCTAAAAATGTTGACCTCATAGAAGTAGCGAGTAGATTGATGGTGAATGTGGGCTGGGGAGCGAGTGTGTGGAGGGGTGGCAGAGGGAAGAAATGGGGGCTTGTCGGTCTAAAGACCACAGTCTCAGTAGGAAAGGAGGAAGGGGTTTTGATATCTATTGCACAGCAGGGTGACCAGATTCAATGAGAATGTATTGCATACAGAAAACACCTGAGAGAGTTCATGTCGAATCCCTGCATTCAGAATGAAGAAAATAAAGGCTCCGAGGTTCAAGAACATTAAAAACCTTGTGACAGGTTGACCATGTGTAGATTCCAATAGCTGTAGGTGAGAGCTGGGCAAGATGATGACGCTGCCATGTGCCCAAAACACCTGGCCCAGAGGCATTCAGCAGAGGATGCAGGTGTCCAAGCTTCTACCAGGGTTAATGAACACGATTCAAAAGTCAAGAGGGCATCTGGCAGCCCTGTGGTTTTCAAAGGCCTATCCAAAGCTATGGGTGAGCTGAAGGACAGCCTGGAGCCTCCTGAAGAACAGAGGGCCCCTCCGCCCCACCTGGCACAGGGCACTATCTCTTCCTCCTGTCTATCCCCTGCTTCCTCTGTAATGCCACCTTCCCCTTCCTCCCCACTCAGCTCCCTGCAGTCCTCTCTCACCTTTCCAAGGTAGATGCAGCTTGTTGCTCTCCTGTCCTGAGGTCCCACTAAGACTGTGGTTTCTGGTCCCCGCTGATCTCTGGGACTTGATTTCCCTGGCCTTTTCCCCCACCTCCTTTCTGTTTGTCCTAGACCCACCTCCAAGTCCCTCTCCCCCAGTTCCCCTCTGCCATTCCTAATCCCTTCATCCTGATTCCTTTTCTTCTACATTTTCTCTAGCTAAGTCATCTTTTATTCACTTGTTAATAATCTATCCCTCGGTCCCCTGGATGTCTGTCTTGTGCAACATGGAATGATGAAAATCTACAAATTGAAATCTAACTCCTGGCCTTAGACAGGACTCAGGTTTTGTGAAAGGGAGAAAAAAACAAAACAAAACAAAAACAAAACAAAAACAAACAAAAAAACCCAAAAGCAAACCCCACCAAACCAACACCTAGTCTGGAGCCTGATATAAGTGCCACTCAAAACGTGTTTCCTTCCTTTATTCTCTTTTTTTTTTTTTTTTTTTTTTTTTGAGACGGAGTCTCACGCTGTTGCCCAGGCTGGAGTGCAGTGGCGCGATCTCGGCTCACTGCAAGCTCCGCCTCCTGGGTTCACGCCATTCTCCTGCCTCAGCCTCCTGAGTAGCTGGGACTACAGGCGCCCGCCACCGCGCCCGGCTAATTTTTTGTATTTTTAGTAGAGACGGGGTTTCACTGTGGTCTCGATCTCCTGACCTTGTGATCCGCCCGCCTCGGCCTCCCAAAGTGCTGGGATTACAGGCTTGAGCCACCGCGCCCGGCCTTTTTTTTTTTTTTTTTTTTTGAGACAGAGTCTTGCTCTGTCACCCAGGCTGAAGTGCAATGGCGCAACCTTGGCTCACTGCAACCTCTGCCTCCTGAGTTCAAGCAGTTCTCCTCCCTCAGCCTCCCAGTCACTGGGATTACAGGCACCCACCACCATGCCTGGCTAATTTTGTTTTTTTGAATTTTTGGTAGAGATGGGGTTTCACCATGTTGGCCAGGCTGGTCTCGAACTTCAAACCTCAAGAGAGCTGCCCACATTAGCCTCCGAAAGTGCTGGGATTACAGGCGTGAGCCATCACGCCCAGCCTACTTCCTTTATTCTTCAATAACCAGAGAATTCTTCCTGAAAAAGGTGGCCCCTAAGACCATTTAGAAGCATCACAAGGTGGAGCGCAAGGGTCCTGAGAGCTGGTCTTGCCATCCCTTGTCCCCCAGCCCCAGTTTACATGAAGCCAAGCTCCAGAGAAGAGACAGGGCCTGTGGGGCATTTGGATTACACTCCAAGTCTAATTCCTAGTCCAGCAATCCTACCCACAGAGGCTTCCTTCATCTGTCCACTTGGCCAAGGAAGGAGCAGGTCAGCTCATGCCCCCTGCCTGGATGCAGACAACCATCAGAAGGCCATCTGTGTAGCCGGGGCCCCAGAACAATGTCTGCATGGAAAGGATCCAAGGAGCTGGAGCCCTTTAGCCTCAAGAAGAGCATGAGGGACCCAGCACCCTTCTGAAACCTAAACCTCATTCTGGCCTGAGCCGTTTTGCACTGTCTGTGCCTTAGAAAGTTGTGAAGTCCTGTACGTGGGTCTTTCTGTTTCCCCATCTTCTGAGGCCCAGGCCTTTCTCAGAGCCTCCGTGGGTCCCACCCCTGCACCCATCACATGGTGTCTGGGCCCTGCCTGCCTGGCTCACACCCCCCACCCCCACCCCCACCCACTGCCCTATTTCCATCCCTGGGACACCATGCTGGGCACTGCTGTTCCCTCTCTTAGAAGACTTTCATAGGCCCTGCCCGTCCCTTTTGCCAACTGATATTGTTTTGCTGTGTCTCCACCCAAATCTCAACTTGAACTGTATCTCCCAGAATTCCCACGTGTTGTAGGAGGGACCCAGGGGGAGGTAACTGAGTCATGGGGGCCAGTCTTCTGCATGCTATTCTCATGATAGTAAGTCTCACAAGATCTGATGGGTTTATCAGGGATTTCTGAGTTTGCTTCTTTCTCATTTTCTCCTGCTGCCACCATGTAAGAAGTACCTTCTGCCTCCTGCCATGATTCTCAGGCCTCCCCAGCCATGTGGAATTGTAAGTCCAATTAAACCTCTTTCTCTTCCCAGTCTCAGGTATATTTTTATCAGCTGCGTGAAACAGAATAATACACCAATCAAGTGAATGTCACCTCCTCAGAGAAGCCCTCCCTGAGCACCCCATCTGCAGTAGGGTCACCCCCGTCTCCCACCTTCACTTTTCCTGGTGTTTCCTTCCTAGCCCCTATCTCTATGGGGAGTTTTTGCTCTGATAGACTAGTCTCCCTTGCCCACTGGGGCCAGCCTGTCTGTCTTCTCTGTCCCTCCACATTGGAGATGATCAGTGTTCCTTTGTGGACGTGAATGAAACAGGAAGGCCCCTGAGGTGTAAGGATTGGGAGCCCTTCACCCTAGGTGAGGAGAGAGCCTTGAGGCAGGGTAGAGGACCTGAGTTAGTGCCCTCTCCCCTCTCCCTACCCCGAGGGTCAGACCCGGGCAGGACGGGCCACTGCCTCTTGGGGAACCTGTCACCTGTGACCTTGATGGGTGGCCTGCAGGGGACGTGGCCACACTTGGTCAGCAGTGGTCCTGGGGCAGCTGCGTTCAGGTGGGCAGCACTCTAGGAAGGACAAGCTCCAAAACCCAGGGCTCCAAAGGACCCATGGGAAGGTCAGAAGGCTCAAAGGAGTGTCCTGGTGGCTGGGCCAGCGCTTTGAGGCCTCTGGGGACCCAGCAGGGAGGGCCTGCATGAGGCATCTGGAGGCTCCAAGACCGCTGGAATCCGAGCGACCCGCAGAGGTCACCCATCCCTGTGGGGGCAGCAGCACCTGAAGGGAGGTGGCCACAGCAGCCCACAGGGGCCCAGGGCTGACGAGCTCTGCCTTGGGTGCCAAGGCTGGGCAGGGCCTGTGCCCTTGGGAGTCCTGTTTCAGACCCGCCTCCACCACATGGCCCTGCCCTTGTCTTATTTGCCTGGACAGCACAGCCTGAAGAAGCTTATTTGCTTATCCAATTTGGGGATCCTGAGCTCCCTACTGGGCAAGCCTAGTGGGTTCACAGCTGCCCCTGATGGTTTCCTTGAAGTTTCAAATCAGACTCTGCTCCTTAGTTGCCAGCACCTATTACTAAAGACTGGGGGGCGCAGGCAGAAAGCATGGGGGCGTCACGGTGACAGGGGTAAGGAGAAGGCAGAGTTTTCCACTTCTGGTGATGGTAGCGGTGGTGGCCACCTGACCCAGTGCACCATCTCTTCCTCCTGTCTGTCCCCAGGTTCCTCTGCCCTGCCACCTCCCCCTTCCTCCCCACTGAAGTCACTGCAGTCCTCTCTCCACTTGTCCAAGATAAATGCAGCTTGCTGCTCTTCTGAGGCCCCCAGTAAGGCTGTGGCTTCTGATCTCCGCTGACCTCTTGGACTTTATTTCCCTGGCCCCCTCCCCCACCTCCTTTCTGTTTGTCCCAGCTCTGTCCCTAACTCCCTCTCCGCCAGCTCTTTCTCTGCCATTCCTAATCCCCCCATCCTGATTCCTCTTCTAGGTTTTCTCTGGCTAAATTATCTTTTTTTTTTGGAGATGGAGTCTCATTCTGTCCCCCAGGCTAGAGTGCAATAGTGCAATATCAGTTCACTGCAACCTCCACCTCCCAGGCTCAAGCCATTCTCTTGCCTCAGCCTCCCAAGTAGCTGACACTACAGGCACACACCACCATGCCCGGCTAATTTTTGTATTGTCAGTAGAGACAGGGTTTCACCATGTTGGCCAGGCTGGTCTCAAACTCCTGACCTTAGGTGATCTGCCCACCTCTGCCTCCCAAAGTGCTGGGATTACAGGGTGTGAGCCACCATGCCCGGCCAATTATCTTTTATATGCTTGCTAATATCTGTCTCCTTTCCCCCAGATCTTGTTTTGTGCAACACAGAATGATGAAAATCTAGAAACAGGGATCTCACTCCCGGCCCTAGTCAGGACTCAGATTTTGTGAAGCGGGCTGGGGCAGGAGGAAAAGCAAACCCCACCAAACCAACACCTAGTCTAGAGCCTGATCTAAAAGCCACTCAAAACACGTTTCCTCCCTTTACTTTCCTGTAACTCGAGAATTCTTCCTGAAAAAGGTAGCCCCTGAGAACCGTCTAAAAGCATCACGGGGTGGAGGGGCAAGGGTCCTGAGAGCTAGTCTTGCCATCTCTTGTCCCCAGTTTTCTTGAAGAAGCCAAGCTCCAGAGAAGAGGCAGGACCTGTGGGGCATTTGGATTACACTCCAAGTCTAATTCCCAATGCAGCGATCCTGCTCCCAGAGGCTCCCTTCATCTGTCCGCCTGGCCAAGTAAGAGGCGGGTTGCCCTACGCCCCCTGCCTGGCCACAGACGAAAACCATCAGAAGGCTGTCCGTGGGGCCCCAGAACCATGTGGCAATGGCCTACGGAGCTGAAGCCCTTTAGCCTCAAGAAGAGCATGGGGGACCCAGCACCCTTCTGAAACCTAAACCTCATTCTGGCCTGAGCTGTTTTGCACTGTCTGTGCCCTAGAAGGTTGTGAAGGCCTCTAAGTGGGTCTTCTTTTTTCCCCATCTTCTGAGGCCCAGGGCTTCCTCAGAGCCTCCATGGGTCCCACCACTGCACCCATCACACGGTGTCTGGGTCCTGCCTGCCTGGCTCACACCCCCACCCCCACCCGCTGCCCTATTTCCATCCGCAGGACAGCCCGCTGGGCACTGCCGTTCCCTCTCTTAGAAGACTTACACAGGCCCTGCCCCTCCCTTTTGTCAATCTAGTGAATGTCACCTCCTCAGAGAAGCCCTCCCTGAGCACCCATCTGCAGTAGGGTCACCCCCATCTTCCACCCTCACTTTTCCTGGTGTTTCCTTCCTGGCCCTTGTCCCTACTGGGAATTTTCTGCACTGATAGACTAGTCTCTCTCACCCACCTGGGGGCCAGCATGTCTGTCTTCTCTGTCCCAGCACACTGCATGATTATTTGTTGGTATAAATGAAACAGGAAGGCCCCTGAGGTGCTGGGATTGGCAGGCTTTCACCCCAGGTGTGGAAGGAGCCTTGAGGAAGGGGAGAGGACCTGAATTAGTGGCCTCTCCCCACTCTGAGGGTCAGCCCTGGGCAGGGCAGGCCACTGCCTCTTGGGATTCCTGTTGCCTGTGCCCTTGATGGGTGGCCCACAGAGGACGCAGCCACACTGGGTCAGCTGTGGTCCTGGGGCAGCCGCGTCCAGGCAGGTGGCACTTAGGAAGGACAAACTCCGAAGGACCCATGGGAAAGTCGAGTGGCTGAGGGGAGTGACCCGGCGGCTTGGCCAGTGCTTTGAGGCTCCGGGGACCCAGCCCGGAGGGCCCAGATGAGGCATCTGGAGGCTCTGAGTGGGGCCGGGAGCCGCAGGACCCGCAGAGGGCGCCGGTCCATGTGGGTGCAGTAGCGCTTCGGCCACCCACAGGGGTCAGGCTCTGCCAGGCGGAGGGGGAGGGGAGCGAGCGTGGGAGAGACGGGGGGTCCCTGTCTCTGCTACCCAGCCCGAGCTGGGTCTCTTTGCCCAGGCTGGACTGGGCCGTAGTTCACCGCCGCCTGGCCCCGACCCCGTCTCCTTGGGGACCCGAGGCCGCCCGACCGCCTGTCAGGGGCTGCCCTGGAGCCTGGCATCTTCCCCTCGCACCCTGTCTGCCCCTTGGGGACCGTGCTGTCCAGGCTGACCCAGACTGGAGACATCGGAATGCCTGTCCAAGCCTCCACCCCTGGGCCACTTCCCAGTGGGGTGAGCAGAAGGCCAGGGTGGGGTGGGAATCTGTTGTACCCAGGGAAGGGAATTGCCCCCAGGCCCAGAGAGTTTGAAGCCTGGGGTACTGTCACCAACAGCCCAGGAACCTCGCAGCTGGGCCCCGCCCTAGAGTCTTCCTGCAGCAGAGCTCTCCTCCGGAGCGGCTGTGCATGTTTCCCTGGGGCGGGGATGAAGCCAGAGGCCAGAGGTTTGCCTCTGGGGCACGGATCCTCCAGGTCACTTGCCCCCCAACGGGCTGCAGTGAAGGAGGCTCTGAGGGGAGGAAGACCGGCTCCTCCCCTGCAAGGATAGGGGCCCCCGGGAAGTCATTCCTGCTCTGGGGACTGCCTCCCTCCCCTACATCAGAGTCAACCACTGCAGAAGCTTGGCCAAGCTGACCACTGTGTCTGTGATACCTGCCAGGGAGGCTGAAAGAACATCCAGCCCCACCCGTGGTCCCTTCCCGCCTCAGGCTATGTGACAATATGACTCCCCACCTATTTCTTCATTTCCACTGGAAACACTAGTAAAACAATTCCTCACCCTTAGCCCCAGGGAGCGGCCCCCACTAACCCAGCTAACGTGGGATCCCTGGGCCAATGCTGGCCAGGAGACGCTGCTGACACCAGAGACCCTGGGCACCTGGGCCCCCTACAACCCTAGTCATGGTGGCCATGGGATTCCAGGCAGCACACATTTCGGAATCAATATTTCCCCCACCCCATAAAAAATACGTATATGATTATCCCACGGCCACCTACCTAATTCTGGGGTACAGGAAAAGTGCAGAGGAGGAAGGGCTCTGTCATTTAAGCACAGTTCCTTCCTCCTGGGTGTCCCCCCTGCTCTTTCCCATCTGACAAAGTTCATCTTCCCTGTGGAACCAAAGACAGCTTAAAGAAAGCCAGCTATTCACACTTTTAATTTTTGGCTGCCCAAGGAGAGTCAGAAGTCAGGGCAGAAGGCCACCATTCCTGCCCCAGAACTCTTCCTGGGCCAGGGGTACCAGTGCCCTGCCATGGACTTATGGAGCCTCCATGTCATTCTCTATTCCATGGTGGCTGGGCCCTGCCCTTCTACTCAGGGAACCTGGTGGACCTGAGGAAAAAAATTATCACAGGGCAATACTATTCCCCACCATTTTTTTCCCACTTCAAATTGAAAGATTTATTAAAAAGTACCTAATGCTAAACATTAGGGAGCCATCCCTACTGGAACAACTGATGAGGGGCCTGTGGGTGAACAGTGGCCAGAAGATCCCACTGACATCATACAAAGAGCCACTCCTGGACCACCCGAACTCCAACAGCTCAGCTCATAGTGGCCATGGGATTCTAGGCTGAGAACATCTCAGTGCCAAAGAAAAAGCATTAAACTATCCCATGGCCACCTATGTCATTTTAGAGCACACAAAACAAAAGAGGAAGCACTCTACCATCAGAGAACTGTCCTTTCCTCCTGGGGTTCCCACCTCTCCTTCTCCATCTACTGAAGCTTCCAGCTTCCCTCTCCCACTGGAGCGGGCTCACAGCGAGCCAACTTGTCCCACCATTCCTGCCAGTGCTCTTGCCATCCTGTAGAGGAAGCCAGACAGTTTTAGTGAAACCCCCAGCATGACCCTGTGGGCTCCTTCTCTACCCAGAGCACCAGCAGTAGTGGAGGAGACCCAGAAAAAACCTTGGCCTCGTGACAACCACTGCAGAAAGCCAGATTCCTCCAAGCTGGGCAGCCAGAGGCTGTGAAGTCAGCCTCATCGACAAGAACTGCCACAGGGCTGCCCGGAATATGCCTTTCATTTCTTTTACAAATGTGTTGCTTGTGCCCAGCGCAGAAATTCTTACAACTAAGATCACCCCAACAGAGTAGTTGGATGGCTGTGGTGAAGACAAAAATCCAGTAGGTGGGGCAGTCAAGCCGCACTTCCTGCGTTTTATTTATTATGTTTTTATTAGTATTGTTTAAATTGGAAAATCATGATCATATTCATTTATGGGGTAGAATGTGATGATTAGTTAGCTGTGTGCACCGTGGAATGAGGAAATCATGCTGCTTAGCATCTCCACCGCCTCAGAGAGACCAGTTCCACATGATGTCCTGGAAATGTTGATCAGAAAAAGTTGACCTCACAGAAGTCGCGAGTAGATCGATGGTGACAGGAGCTGGGGAGCGGCACAGGGAGGAAATGGGGGGCTGTCGGTCAAAGGACCCAAATCTCAGATGGACGGGAGGAAGAGGTTTTGACATCCAGTGCACAGCAGGGTGACCAGAGCCAATGAGAATGTACTGCATTGCAAAACACCTGAGAGAGTCCACATCAAATGTCTTTTTGCATTTACATTAGAGAGGACGAAGGCCCTGAGGTCCAAGAACATTGAAACCTGATAGATCAGTCTTGTGTGGACTCCAACAGCTGCAGGTGGCGGCCAGGCAAGACGTCCACACTGCTGTGGCCTTCAAAGGCATCCTATCCCAAGAGGTGAACTGAAGGACAGCCTGGAGCTTCCTGGAGACAAAAGGCCCCCTCCACCCCACCTGGAGCAACGTCAGAACCTGGACTATTTCCTGCAGCACTTCTCCCCTGCCCTGCTCTATTGTATCTTTTTTAATAAAGATGGCTCCTGATAAATGACCGTTTCTTTCAAATCTTGTAGTAGCATTGGAAAGGTGGCAGGTGGGTCACAGACACTCTGCTGGTTTTCACCCTCCCTGCACAGAACGGGGGCTGTGCACACCCTAGTTTAGGCGGCATGCAGTCATGCGATCCTCTCAGTTACTCAGAAAAACTGAAAGGAAAAGAGACCTCAGAGAAGACTCAGAGTGACCCCACCTGCAGCAAATCATTACCAGTGGCTCTGAAGGGCTGGGGCTCTGAGCGTGTGCAGGGCAGAGTCCCACACATTGTGCATGGTCTCCCCACACTCACACTGCCTGGTGAACATGTTCAGAAGGACCAGTGGCCCATTCAGGTCCCATCTGCCTGTGTTAATCATGCTGAGAGGTCTCCAGGAGGATCCTGAAGTCCTGGGAACCAGACTGTGTTGCGGTCAGAGTGACGGAGATATGGTCCTCAAAGCGCCTTAGGGGGCTACTTGTGCTCCTGGGCTCCTGGCTGTCTAGTGTGGCATTGGCCTTTTCTGCTGCGATAGTTTCTCCTTTTGATAAGAACAGCACGAAGCGGTCCCCCTCAGAGGCCTGACGGAGGAGTGAGCCTTCAGCCAGGCCCAGGTCGAAGGGGTGCTTCTGGGCAAGGCAGGTGTCCTGGGGATCAGGGGAGGGTTAATGGCAAAACACAGCAGCAGCCTCAAGGGATGGAGGGGGTGGTGGGAATGGGGGCTTTCATAAGGCAGGATCCAGTTTCCCAGGAACCCGGTGTTTCTGTGTCAGGCAGAGAATCTATGGGTGCAGATGCCCCTCAGCACCCATCAGGGAGCTTCCTCGTGGGTTCCTAAGGAGCTTAAGGAAGATCCAGAAGGCCCCACCCTCATGCATGGCCGGGGCTCCATGTGCACAGCCTTGAACATGCGATGACCCTGCCCATTACTAATGGTGGCCAGGGATGGTCCTGGAGTTTGACCAGTCAGATAAGATTCTCCTTCTCCCCAAGAGAACAGGACCAGGAAGCAAGAGGCGGGCTGGGGAGCGGGTGGGAGTGTTGTGAGAGATTTCTCCTCTCCCCAGTGTGCTGCTGTCTTTAAAATCTACTTTGGGGGCCGGGCGCGGTGGCTCAAGCCTGTAATCCCAGCACTTTGGGAGGCCGAGACGGGCGGATCATGAGGTCAGGAGATCAAGACCATCCTGGCTCACACGGTGAAACCCCGTCTCTACTAAAAAAATACAAAAAACTAGCCGGGTGAGGTGGCGGGCGCCTGTACTCCCAGCTACTCGGGAGGCTGAGGCAGGAGAATGGCGTGAACCCGGGAGGCGGAGCTTGCAGTGAGCTGAGATCTGGCCACAGAACTCCAGTCTGGGTGACAGAGCAAGACTCTGTCTCAAAAAAAACACAAACAAATAAATAAAATAAAATCTACTTTGGGGATGAGGGTCCCTCAGGTGTCAATACTGCCTGGACCCTTGTACACTCAACAAACATTTGAAGGCTGAGCAGTCTCTGAGTGCCTGGGGTGATCATAACACTGATGACCTCATGAACAGTGACATTTACGCAGTAGTCGTTATAAGCCAGGCCCTATCATCGTAGTCTCATGTGTACAACAAAGGGTATGCGGTTGTCAGAGAACATCACGATACTAAGACCTTGACAAACCAAAACAACATCACAGTTTTCAAATCTGCGGGTAACTCATCCAAATGCTGTTTAGGGCAAAGCTGAGATTTGAACCCAGGCAGTCAGGATTTGAGGTTACTCTGTTCTGTGCTGTGCCGACTGTGAGAGGGTGTGTATGAGAGTGTGTGTGTGTGTGTGTGCTGGTGGTGCCAGCCCATGTCACAGGCTTATTTATTCATTCCATAGTCTATACTGTGTGGCGGGCACCAGGCTGGGCTCTAGTGGTGAAAAGACAGACAGATGCTGTTGCCGAGTTCTCAGACCGATCACAGATCATCCTAAGTGCCAGGAGGAGAAAACAGAGGAGACAGATAAAACTGAGGTGGGGCAGTGTGGAAGGCCTTGCCAAGGAAGTAGCATTTACATTGAGCCCTGAAGGAGGTGCAGGAGGGAGCTTGTCAGTACTGAGTGGAGGGAACAGTGTTTCCAGCGGAGGGAACAGTGTTTCCAGCAGAGGGAACAGCATGTGCAAAGGCCCTGAGGTGAGCATAAGTTTCCTTGTTTGGAGAGCTAAGAGGTCAGCAAGGCTGGAACACAGAGGGCAGGGGTGAGAGGAAGGGGCTGAGAAGGGGGAAGTGAGCAGGGGCAGATGCCGCCACTCCTTGCAGGCCCTGCAAAGGGATTTGGTAAGGTTTTTAAAGATTTCAAAAAAATTTTAAGATGTTAAAGCCTTCGCAAGCTAAAATAAGATTTTCATTTCTTTTCAAAGTTGCAAGAAATATTTCAATCTAAGATCAATAAAATAGTTACTATAATGTCTCCCATTCACCACGCATTGGGTGCCCACTGTCTTTAATTCCAACCACGCCTGCCCATAGGTCATGGCTGTCTCCAGTTGACCTGGGAAAGAGTGGCTCTGGGAGGGAAGTGACTTGCCGAGGTCACACAGTTCCAGCCCACGAAGCCCCACGTGGGTGCTTCCTTCCCCTGCTCCTTTGTTTCCGGTCTGGTAAATGGGGATCTTTAGTGATCTTGAGGCTTCTGGCACGTTCTTAGTACAATGTGTTCCTATGCATCTTGTAAGCAAAAGCAACTCTGAACTTCTTAGCTCGCGTCATCAGCTGTTCCCAGGTGATCGCGCCTGGGCACTCCCAGCAGGGCTGGCGGTGGAAAAGATGGATGTTTTAGTGCATTTATCAGCAGGAGCCGGGCTGCCTGAAGGTCAGGAGAGTAAATCGCAGTTCCCAGGCCTGAGAGCAGGAGGAACACAGACAGCAGGGACAGCGGAGGGCCTCAGTGGAACCATCACCAGTCCTTCACCCTGGTTGGAAACTGAGGCCAGGCTGCTGGGGATGGTGAAGGGGTCCTAGGTGAGCTGGGGCGGGGGTGGCACCAAGGTTGGGGATCCAGCCTCAGGCCTCGGCATCCATGTGAGCTTAGCCTGCCTCCTGCAGCTCCAAGCCAGGGCAGTGGTCTCTGCTCCCCACGTGTGGACGTCTTCCTGTGAGATGCCGCCCTGAGAGTCCCCACTTTGCTGTCTGCCTCCACACCCCTTATCAGCCATCAGTGAAACCTGGTGGGCCCCTTCGGAATCTGCCCCTCCAGGCCTCCATCACCCCACCTGGCCTGGGCACCACCAGCTCTCCCATGGTTGTAGCATTATGAACGATCTCCCTGCTCTGCCTGTCATCCCTCGCCCCTCCTCTGCTCAGCACCCTCCCACAGCGCCCGCCTCACCCAGGTAACAACCAGGGTCCTCATGGTGGGCACAGCCCGTGCACAATGTGTCACTGTCACCCCTCTGACCTCATATCTTATTGCTCTTCCTCTTGCCCCTCCAGTATCCCCACTAGAACATGAGCTGAAAAAGGGTAATTTTTTTTTTTTTTTTTTTGAGACAGGGTCTCTGTCACCCAGGGTGGAGTGCAGTGATAGGATCATAGCTCACTGCAGCCTTGAACTCCTGGCCTTAAGTGATCCTCTTATTTTGGCCTCCCAAAGTGCTAGGATTACAGGTGTGAGCCACTACCCCGGCCTGGGGGCAGGAAGTTTTGTTTTGTTCCCTGATGTGTCCCTAGAGCCTAGGACAATTCCTGACACATAGTAGATACTCAGTAAATATTTGTTGAATAAAAGAACAATGATCTGAGGTAGGTATGATTATCATTTTAAAGATGAGTAAACTGAGGCACAGAGAGATTAAATAACAAACACAAGGTAATGCAAGTACTAAATGGCAGACTTGGGATTCAAACCCATGCAGATTGGTTTCAGAGTCAGTGTTCTTAGTCCCTAATCTATATTGCTGCTTCAATTAAACTTTGATGAAGCTGGATGTAGTGACTCACACCTGTAATCCCAGCACTTTGGGAGGCCAAGGTGGGAGGATTGCTTGAGTTCAGGAGTTCATGGCCAGCCTGGTCAACATGAGGAAACCCCATTTCTACCAAAAATACCAAAATTAGCCAGGCATGGTGGTTCATGCCTGTGGTCCCAGCTATTCGGGAGGCTGAGGTGGGAGGATTGCTTGAGTTCAGGAGGCAGAGATTGCAGTGAGCCGAAATCAAACCACTGCACTCCAGCCTGGGCAACACAGCAAGGCCCTGTCTCAAAAGAAAATAAAAAAAATTAAAGTTTGATGAATTAAATTAAATAGATTTTCTACCTTCTTCTTGTACTCACTCTGTACACTAGATCCCCAAACCTTTTCTCCCTTTTGATTCTCTTTCCTACCTCCATTCCCTTGCTCGTGCTGTTTCCTATAATCAGAATGTCCTTTCACATAAAGGACTCTTCATTCTTCAAAACCCAACCTGAATTGCCCCTTCACCAAGTAGGGTTAATTTATCTGTCTCCTTTGCTTCCATAGTCCTGTGGATATACCTTTCTCAGAGTCCTTAGAAGTGATCTATTTATGTGTGTTTCTGAATCTTCACTTAACCTAGAGTTTCTTCATGGCAGGGACCTATTCTTTATTTTCTTCATCTCTCTCAGCCTGTGTCTAGCACATGTTAGGGGCCTGATACATATTTGTTGAATGGGTGACTAGAAAGCTTTCTGGTACTTACCGCCTGCCAAGTGAATGTATGCTTGTTGAGTCCTATTTATGATGAACTTTCATCTTAACATGGCCCATGCATTCCAGAGAGAGAAAAACAGGCCCAAATCATAACAGAATCACATACAATCATAGCTTTTTATTTTTATTTTTATTTTTTTTGAGACGGAGTCTCGCTCTGTCACCCAGGCTGGAGTGCAGTGACGCGATCTCACTGCAACCTCCGCCTCCCGGGTTCACGCCATTCCCCTGCCTCAGCCTCCCGAGTAGCTGGGACTACAGGCACCTGCCAACATGCCCGGCTAATTTTTTGCATTTTTAGTAGAGATGGGGTTTCACCGTGTTAGGCAGGATGGTCTTGATCTTCTGACCTCGTGATCCGACCACCTCGGCCTCCCAAAGTGCTGGGATTACAGGTGTGAGCCACTGCGCCCGGCCCATGTCATTCATTTAGTGGCTTCTGGTAAAACACTGTTCCATCTTCGGTGCATTAAACACACATTTAATGTTATCTGATGTACCATTGCCTTTTACCCCAGAATCAAAAGGCACCATTGGGCTGTAAAACTAACTGACCATGGGGGAAATCCACTTGGTTAGGGGACAAAAGGGACGTTCATACCCCGTTGGGTTATACAACTCCTGGTTTTTGTAAAATGCACTGGTGTCCATGTAAAGGTGTTGACCAAAGGTTATGGGGTGGACTATGGTAACAAAACCCTTGCCCTGTGTGAGAATTTAACCTTGGGTTAACTTTCTAGCTCTGTTTCCCTGGGACCCAGGTAAAGGCAGAATGTCCCTCTGCTGCTGGGCAGTATTGCTAATGGCACAATGTCCCCTGGTTGGTATCTGGGCGGGGGCTATGAGTACCTGCTGGGCCACCAGGCTTGGGCTTCACAGAGCACAGTGATTCTGCTGGACACATCCCTGTGGGGCGCCCAGGACACTTTGCTGATGGAATTGTTACTAGAGGTGCTGGCTTCTGGGGGGCATGAGGCTTTTAAGCCAGGGCAGTTCCCACACCTGCCTGATGTGCCTCTGGTCTCCTTGCACCTACGTGGTCACGGGTTGGGGGAGTTTGACAATGGAGATGACTCCCATGTGGCTGTGTGGGCAACTGCAGAAGAGGAACGCTCGAAGCTACCCTCCCGGCAGGCTGTGCTCCTGTCCTGGGTCCTTCTCGGTGCACGGTGGCCTAGGCCAGGCCTGTGGTGCTGAACATCGAGTTGAACCCCAAGACACGCCCTGGTGGGCACTGCGGAGATCAGGTGCTCTGTGCGCCCCGTGCAGCACTGGAGAGGAAGCGCACAGGGGCTGCGTCAGCACTTAGGAGCCTAAAGGAAAAGCAGATTGGCTGAGAGGACGTCACGAGGCTGAAGCCCCCCAACAGTCTGCCCAGAGCCACTTTTCCCATTGCACCTTAAACAGCAGGCGGTCCCTGCCTGGGCCGGGCCCAGGGCCCAGAACTGGGAGACCAGTGATGCCCACATTGATCCCCAAGGCAGAAGTCATTCTCCTCCCAGGTCCTTCCACCCTTCCTCTCAGGGCCTGATAATTGGGTGTGGGGGCCTCTTTCTTCCTGCTGACCTCCTGGGCTCAGTCAGGACCTCTGTCCTCTCCCTCCTTCTGATTGCTCTGGGCTGCAGAAGGGACTCGGCCTGGGTGGGGAGGTCGATGTCGGCTCTAATGGCCCCTGTCACAGGCTCTAGCTCTGCACCAGCCCTGGATGGTGGATTCTTCCTGCCTTTGCCACTGAAGCCTCCCGGCAGCCTCCCAAGGTTGGCCTCCTCATCGCCTCCATTTCTCAGATAAGGAACCAGAGGTTCAGAGAGATTTCATCAACTTGCTCAAGGTGGCGCAGCAGCTCTGGGGCCGAGGGAGGACTCAGCCCCCACCCTCTGGCTCAGAGCCTGGCTCCGAGGCACTGCTTTGTGCTGACCAACATTCCCTTCCAAAGCTCATTAATGTCCTGTGACTCCAAGCCAACAACACCTTAGGAGGGAGCTCTGGGCAGTGAATTTCTAGGGCACAAGATGTCCCCTTTCCTCCCTCCTCTGTCTGGGTCTGTCTATTCAGAAAATGCTGAGATGGGCCAGGTGTAAAGTCTGGAATGCAACTCAAAAATGAATCAGCTTTTCTTCTCGCTAACGCCTTTGCTTTGACTTCCTCTGCAGACGCCGCAGTCCCCGTGTGTCCCCAGTATGTCTCTTGTAAGCAGGAGCTTGCGTTCTCAGATCTGGCCAATGGGTGCATGGGGAAGGTGGGTGCAGGGACCTGGGAGGGCAGTTTTTTCCTGCCGTTCTGCTGGGAGGGTAGGACTTACCCACTTGTCCACCATCCCCAGCTTCCCCCTTGACAGGAGTTCTGCCTCAAGGACTCCCTCTGCAGCAGGGAGGACCCTGCTGGGTGTGCAGAAGTTTTCCACTCTCTAGGGGTAGAGGCTGTGCCAGGAACACTCCCATCTCTGGAGGTGGGGAAGGAGAGACCCGGGGACCTCCCTGCAATCTGGACGATCTCCATCCTTGTGGGAGGGTTTGGGTCTTTGGGATCCCTTCTAAACCTGAGTTTGTATGTTTCCATGATTTCCTCCCAGAGCTCAGGCCTCTAACTGGGAAGAAGCCAATTATGCAGGAAGCGTTGACGTTTCCATGAAGACCTGACATTCTGGGGCATTACTGAGGGAGTGTGGAGAGTCAGGCACAGCAGCTGCCACATGCCCACTGGCCGGGCAAGCTGGGGGTCTGGATGGGTCACACCTCCCCCACCCAATGCTGCCCAAACCTCGATGGCAGGGCCTTATGGAACCACAGTTCTCAACCTGTCTGACAAAAGACCCCTTTTTGTTATTTTTCCATCCATCACGATTGACACCTTGGTAAGTAGATACTCCTGTGTGAGATGCCAGGGTGCTGAGGGGCTGGAGCTGAGTCTGCTTGCTGCCTCTTGCTTTCTGAGCTTACCCTGCTGTGGGCCTGTGCCATGGGGGACCAGCCAGTCCCCAGGCTGCCCCTCAGAGCATGGTTCCTCAGCAGCCGTAAAGGAAGCAGAGGGTCTGGGGCTCCATGCACGTTGCCCTTTGTGGGTCCTGAGCTCACTGGCACATCGAGCACTCTGAGGAGTCCTGTGGGAAGAAACGTGCTCACTGTTGCCCAAGCCTGTTTGACCTTGGAGTGCTTTCGACGGCCTCTACCACCGAGCTTGGCCCCCAGCGTCTGCTGCCAGAGGCCATTCTCTGGTTGGTGAGGATGTGGAGAAATAAGAACCTTTGTGGCTCCATTGCTGTGGGGAGGTAAAGTGGTGCAGCTGCCGTGGGAAATGGTGTGGTGGTTCCCGAAGGAGTTAAATATGCAACACAATTCCCATATGATCCGGCAATCCCACTTCTCAGTGTAGACCCAAAAGAATTGAAAGGGCCTCGGCCGGGCGCGGTGGCTCAAGCCTGTAATCCCAGCACTTTGGGAGGCCGAGACGGGTGGATCACGAGGTCAGGAGATCGAGACCATCCTGGCTAACACGGTGAAACCCCGTCTCTACTAAAAAATACAAAAATCTAGCCGGGCGAGGTGGCGGGCGCCTGTAGTCCCAGCTACTCGGGAGGCTGAGGCAGGAGAATGGCGTGAACCCGGGAGGCAGAGCTTGTAGTGAGCTGAGATCCGGCCACGGCACTCCAACCTGGGCAACACAGCGAGACTCCGTCTCAAAAACAAACAAACAAACAAACAAAAAAAACAAGAATTGAAAGGGCCTCAAACAGATATGTGCACACCCATGTTCACAACAGCATTATTCACAACAGCCAAAGGTGGAAGCAAAGAAAGTGTCCATGACAGAAGAACGTGGTCTGTCCCTACAATGGAATATGATTCACCCTAAAAAGGACGGGCGTTCTGCCCTGCGCTGCAACAGGGATGAACCTGGACGGCAGGATGCTAGTGAAATGAGCCGGCCACAAAAGGACAAATACTGCAAGATTCCACTTCCACGAGGTCCCTGGAGTAGTCACATTCACGGAGACAGAAAGTGGAATGGAGGTGCCAGGGCTGGGGGAGAGGGGATGGGGTTTGTGTTTCATGGAGCAAAGTTTCAGTTGGGGAAGATGAGAAAGTGTACTTAATGCCACTGAAGTGTGCACTGAAAATGGATAAGGTGGTAAATGTGTGTTATGCATCCTTTACCACAATGAAAAGGAAAGGGGACCCTCCTCTGAAAGTAGGTTGGGGTCGTCCTCCCGCCTCCTGCCCCTCTGCTCCGCCGCTCCCCTCTCCAGGTGGGTCTAGTCGTGGTTGAGGAAACTGGCTTATTTCCGGAGCACACTAAATTTCCAGATCAGGCCCTGGAGTCCTTTATGAATCTAGTTTGGGAGCCTGACTTTCCAAGATACTGCAGGGGAGTTCCCGGTTTTGTGGCAGATGCCTGTGCCGGAGGCAGCTCCCGGCAGAAGAGGCCTGGCCCATGTGATACAGTCATGGAGTGCCACGCCGCCCCTTTGGAGGAATGGAAGCCCCACTCGGGCAGGGCACGGAGAGCCGCCGTGGGCTCCAGGCGTCTGCTCCTGGGCCCCTGGGAGCCCTGCAGTATTTGAGCTCGTTAGGCCCCTGGGTTTGCTTTGGGAGGGCCTCCTCGAGGAGGCCTGGGGTGGGCTGGCAGGGGCTTGGCCATATGCAGTTGGGGTAGGAGTCACTGGGTGGGTGGGCCTCCATTTGGCCTTGCTGGAGGGGGGGCCTCCACTTGGCCTCCTTCTTGTGCCCCCTGAGGATGCTTGAGGTTGAGGGAGGCCTCCGTGTGACAGAACCTGTCCTAACTCCACCTCTCCCTGGCTCCTACCGCTGGGACACGTCCTGTTGGAGGAACAGTGTCACCCTTCCAGCTGAGACAAAGGTGCCTGCAGAGGTGCATGGGCCGGGCAGCTGCCCGCAGAGCAGAGAGACTGGGGCCTGTGTCCACCCTCAAGAAAAACCCGCTGGGCACCACCCAGGCACCCCACCGTGACCAGGGCAGGGCCTGGGACAGTGGCCTCAGGGGCAGAAACCGCCTCCCTCCCCTCATCAAGGCCTCCTGGCTCCAGGCCTTGCTATGGTGTCACACTATAAGGTCCTTCCAGTGGTGGCCCTGCTTACCAGCCCTGGCCTCCCCTGCTCACTGGCCCCCCTGCCTCCCTGCCTCCCTGCCTCCTTAAGCCTCAGTCACGGCCTCTCTCTGCGATGTCGTTTCCCCACCGTGGATGAGGCCAGGAGCTCTCTTTGAGAAATAAGTGGCATTAATGCCCGTGAAGTGGCCCGGTGGCTGGTAGCTATTAAGAGAAACAGGAGTTTGGCAGCAAAACCCATCCACGCAGATCTAGATGCCAGCGGATATGTGAGGAGTGTTTGGCCGGCCTGTTAATGAGGCCAGTTTAGCCAAATGTCCCGGGATGTGAGTATCCAGGTGGCATCGCCCTTCACACCTGGGTGCTGGCTGTGCTCTGCAAGGGTCAATGTGCACCTCGGAATGTCTCAGGCTGTGCTCTGTAAGGACCAGCTCCTGAGACCATGCAGGAACCAGAGGAGTAAGACAGCGATGGCCGTGAGGCTGACCTTGTCTTGACCATGAAATGGGCTTGATCATTAACTAGTCATTTAATTCAATGAATATTTATTAGGGAGTCCTATTCCCTGGGACCCAGAAACCTTGCCTTTGAGGGACTCAGTCTAGACCCACGTCTCAGTCTAGATGATGGCCACAGAGCAGGAAAAGCCTCTTAAGGGGGCGAGTGGGGTATGAGGGGCAAGCGGCAGATAACGGGGTAAAAAGGAGATAGGGGTCAAGGACCCCCTTTGTTCCCCCGGGTCCCAGGTCTCAAACTGGCAATGTTGGTCACAGGCCGCCTTTATCCTATGTGATGACTTCCAAGTTTGAAATTTGAGGCGATCAAGGTCTGGGGCTGGAACTGAGTGGCACAATCCCCTCGAAGGGGCCGGGCTGGCTCTCTAGTTTGCCCCAGGCCCACCTAGCCCGGCCACTCCCAGCCTCAGCAGGCAGTTGAGTTTGCAACCCCAGTACGTGCCAATTTAAAATCTTCAAAAGCACTGAAGTGCCTAAGGCTGGGGTTTAGAAATAGCATCCCAACAGGAGCCTGTGACGGGGGTGGGGGCAGCCTGAATGTAGGTGGCTGCACAGACCCCAGTTCCCTGGACTAAGGCTTCAGGTGACTTTTGCCAAGTTTCAAGTTTCTGGTGAGGAGTTGCCACGCCTGGAGTGATTGGGAGAGAGAAAACACACACATTTGAGTCCCAAAGTCAAGCTCCCTGGATATTGTGGGCAGCAGTGGCATTAAGGAAATAAGTCACCAGCCTCTCAGGGCCTTGCTGGGAACTGATGGTCCGTGGATGAAGATGTGCCATCCCCCAGCTTGTTAGAGGCACCACCCCGCCTCTGGTGGCCACGTGGCGGGCCTGGACTGTCCCCAAGCTGTCCTGCAGAGGTGGCCGGGCCTCGAGCCAGCACTGGCGCCGCCACTGCCCCAGTGAGCAGAAAGCTGCTAAGCACTTGGCAGGAGCTGCTTGCTGTTGAACTATTTAACATCCTAGTGCATCTACTTTCACATCCTCCAATGATCCCCGAAGACCACCAGGTGGGCGTTGGTGAAGTTGTGATGAGTATTAACGAGGCAGCACTCTGTGCCTTCCCGCCGGGGTGAGGGCACATCCTCGATGGTGGCCATCCCAATTTGGAGTCGCCAGGGCCCTGGGAATGTTTTTCCAGTGTGAGGAGCTCCCTGGGGGGCTGTGGGGTGGTTACAATGCCAGGAGAAACTGTAGGGAGGGGATTTCCAGCACCCGGACAGTGTGGGCAGTGCGGCTGGCACAGAGTGAGTTGAAGGGCTGGTTCTGGAGTCCGCTGACTTTCAGCTTCCCCCTGCCGGTAAACTTGGGAGCAGGCGTCAGGAACACCCTGCAGCCTGGTCTCTGGGGAAGCATGGCTCAACCAGGGCCTGCTGGCGAGGTGGATGGATGGATCATTGTCCCTGCCTGCAGGGAGCTGATGGTCTCCTGGGGGAAGACAAATAGACACAGAGCTGATGATCCAGAGCACAGAGCACAGGGCGGTTGCGATGGGTGTGGGCTGGGAAGCGGCCAGTGGTCTGGAATCAGGTGATGAGAAGGGGCTGTGACCAGGTGAGGGGACTGCTCCAGGTGAGGAATGTGTATCAGGGGCGAGGAGCTGGGATGAGTTTGGCAGGAGGTAAAGGAGGCCAGAGAGAGGAGCAGGGTCAGCAGGCCTGGGAGAGAGGGTGGAGCAGAGCCCAGGGCACCCAGGCCAGGGCTTAGAAGAAGAGCTTTGGTACTCAGTGCTCTGTGACAGAGCCTTTGGAGAATTTTCACAGGAGCTCAGGGGTGACATGGTGTGACTTTGTTTTAAAGGCCTCTCCTGGCTGGGTGCGGTGGCTCACGCCTGTAATCCTAGCACTTTGGGAGGTCAAGGCGGGCGGATCACCTGAGGTCAGGAGTTCGAAACCAGCCTGGCCAACATGGTGAAACCCCGTCTATACTAAAAATACAAAAATTACCTGGGCGTGGTGGCACATGCCTGTAATTCCAGCTACTTGGGAGGCTGAGGCAGGAGAATTGCTTGAACCTGGGAGGCGGAGGTTGTAGTGAGCCAAGATTGCGCCACTGCACTCCAGCCTGGGCAACAAGAGCAGGACTCTGTCAAAATAAAATATAAAATAAATAAAATAAAATAAAATAAAATAAAAGCTGCTTCTGCTGAGGGACAAATTGTAGAAGGGCCAGAGGAAACTGCCAGACCCATTGGGAGGCTGGCATCATGGCCCAGGGGATAGCTGCTGCTGGCCTGGATCAGGGTGGCTGTGGTGACAGCAGGGGCATTTTGGGCTCACTTGCAGCTGACTTGGTGGGTGGCACTGAGTAAGTGAGGGGAAAGGAGGCATTATGGGTGATTTGGGACAGTTTGAGGAAGTGTGGAAGCCTCTGGGGGTGAAGGTGGCGGCCAGGGCTGTCTTCCTTTCTCCAGGTTCCCTCCATCGCACACCTGCTGCCAGAGGAGTCATGCTGAAGCTGGATCTGTTCAGGCGACCCTCCCTCAAGAATGTTCAGTGGCTCCCCATTGCCTGCAGGACCCAGTGCACACCCTTGAGGGTGGCAGTCGGGGGTCTCCCCGACAGACCCCTCTGGGCCTGGGGCCACCCCTCACCTCCACCTGTGCATGAGCAGGAGCAAACAGAGCACACGAACTTCATTTTCCAGTTTCCATGAAAAAAATTTAAAAACCTTTTCCCTTTTCCCCGTCGTGAGATGTGAAAAGCATCTTGTGTGTGAGTGCAGCCACCATGCTGTCTCAGCCACAGGCTTCCCTCGCCTCCCACCAAAGACTCCGTTGCCTTGGAGAGCAGCCCCTTTTGGATGGTTCGAGTAGTTTTCAGATGAGTTATTTCAGTCTGTCTTTTCTCTCAGCAGCCAGCTCATTCATGCACACACCTATGAGTCATTCATTCTACAGTCCATGAGCACCTGCTGTATAGCCAGCACTGAGCCAGACCCTGGGGACTAGTGGGATTAAGAAATGATCCCAACTTCAAAGATTCAGCACAGCCAGGTCCAGCTGCTCCCCGCCCATGCCTTACCCCAGGCCTCGCACACCTGGGAGCACCACAGGTGAGCATGGAAGGAACTCAGCACACAGAGGTGCTAGGTCACTTCTGGGCTCCCCCCATGGCTTTGGGAAGGTCCCCAGCCTCTGCATGTAGAAATCCTGGAATCCTGGAATGCCGGAGCTACCCAGGGGCCTCAGAAGCCGGGGGTGCACCCTCCCTTTAGGTGGGGAGCTAGCACGTGATTATGGTGCTACTTCTAGAGGCTTCGGGCGCCATGTGAGAGGTCAGGTCATTCCATCCCAGGTCTTTCCAGCTCTCCTGGTTCTGTGAGGGACAGTGGCTTGGTTTGGTGCCAGTCCAGTGTGCGGGCCTCTTTCAGGAATCAGCTTGGGGTGAAACAGCAAGAGTCTGGAGCCAGAATGGGATGACATTGTTTTGTGTTCCTGGCATTATTTTGAGCATTCTTTTCTATTTGGAGTAATGATAGTATTTTACATTTAAAGTGTGAATATAAATAAATGTGCATTTTCTCTACAGAATACACTCAAGTAAAAGAGTGAGCCAATTTAAAGAAAAATTCTAAGTAGTTAGTAGGGATAAGGCACAAAACTGGAGACGGGGGGCTTGAATGAATCAAGTTGGGGAAATTCGGAGCTGCCAGACCCAAGGCTTCTGGACCAGCTGGGGAGGTGCCCCCGATCTGCCCTCTTTCTAGGCAGAAATATTCTTAAAAATGGTGTGAATGGAAAGTCAAAATGTACTTTCGGGCAGTGGAATACTACTCAGCCCTGAAAAGGAACAATCTACTGTGCACATTGTATCATGGATGAACCTCAAAAACGCTGCCAAGTGAAGGAAGCCCTGCCACCAGACTGTGGCATATGGAGGGATTGTCAGTGAAGTCACCTTCTCTTCCCTTGCCAGATTATGTACAAGGAACTACATTCTCCACCTTTTAAAATTTATTATTATCATTTTGAGACCAGGTCTCACTCTTTCACCCAGGCTGTAGGGCAGTGGCATGAAAATGGCTCACTGCAGCATCAACCTCCTGGGCTCAAGTTATCCTCCTGCCCCTTGCCTCTGCCGCCTTTGCATTAGATATCTACTTGCAAAAGTGGATGAATCTGGACTCTCGCTTCAGGCCATAAACAAAAAATTAACTCAAAATGTAACTAAATGTCAGAACCAAAAATGATTACAGGCATGAGCCATCATGCCTGGCCTGGTAGAATTATTTTCTTTTGGATAGACACCCAGTAATGGGATTTCTGGGTCGAATGGTAGTTTTAAGTTCTTTGAGAACTCTCCAAACTGCTTTCCACAGTGGCTGAATTAATTTACATTCCCACCAGCAGTGTATAAGCATTCCCTTTCTCCTCAGCCTTGCCAGCATCTATTGTTTTTTGACTTTTTAATAATAGCCATTCCGACTGATGTGAGATGGTGTCTCACTGTGGTTTTTATTTGCATTTCTCTGATGATTAGTGATGTTGAGCATTTTTCACGTTTGTTGGCTGCATGTATGTCTTAGTTTGAGAAATGTCTGTTCATGTCTTTTGCCCACTTTTTAATAGGGTTGTTTTTTGTTGCTGAAATAAATCACAGATGATACAAACAAATGGAAAAACATTCCATGTTCATGGACTGGAAGAATTAATATCATTAAAATGGCCATGCTGCCTAAAGCAATCTACAAATGCAACACTATTCGTATCAAAGTACTAATGTCATTTTTCACAGAACTAGAAAAAAATTCTAAAATTCACATTGATAAAAACTTCAGCCAAGTTAAATTTAAAGGAGCTTAACTGAGCAATGAACGATTCGTGAATTGGGCGGCCTCCTGAGCCAGCAGGCTCTAAGACTCCAGCACAGCCAAGTGGTGGAGGATTTATGGACAGAAAAAGGAAAGCGATGTACAGAAAACAGAAGTGAGGTACAGAAACAGCTAGATTGGTTACAGGTTGGTATTTGCCTTATTTGAGTACAGTTTGAACGGGTGGCTACATCTGATTGTCCAAAACTCGGTGATTGGCACAAGTGAAGGCTATGGTCGGTTTACTCCTCCACTTGTTATAGTTCACAATGTACAGAGAAACCTTTAGGCTGAACTTAAAATATGTAAGGAGGCAGCTTTAGGCTAAACTTGGTTTAACAACATGTAACCAAAAAAGAGCCCCAATAGCCAAAGCAATCCTAAGCAAAAAGACCAAAGCCAGAGGCATCACATGACCTGACTTCTAACTATACTATAAGCCCATGGTAACCACAACAGCAAAACTGAAGTCTCTGGTTACAAACTCCTTACTGTCAAGTTCCATTCCATTTCCACGAAAAATGAGCAATATACTCATTCTGGCTACTTCCTACTGAAAAGTGAAGTAGTTAGGGAGCTGTGGAATGGAACTGATCTACTTGGAGTTGAAAGTATTTGCAAGTCCCTGAACTTACAGACAAAATCTTTTGCAGCATCGTGGTGCAAAGGGCCAGAAGCCCCTGGGAGAACTAGTTCTGCATTCCCAAGCATGGCACACAACAGCAATAGAGTTCACAGCAGAAGAATAAGCCTGTTCCTATAGTCATGGCCAAAATAATGATCAATTTTTTCCACCAGAAGGGGCCCGATACAAACCATGATAAAAGCCATTGATTTAGATATTGTGGGATCAGACATAGCACTAGTTTATTTGTGTATGTCTTGCAGGGCTGAGAATATGTTTCTGGAGTTATCCAGGAAGTACACATAATATTCAGTCCTTTTAAAATTTATTATCATCATTTTGAGACCAGGTCTCACTGTTTCACCCAGGCTGTAGGGCAGTGGTATGAAAATGGCTCACTGCAGCATCAACCTCCTGGGCTCAAGTTATCCTCCTGCCCCAGCCTCCAGGCAGCTGAGACCACAGGTGTGTGCAGCCACACCAGGGCTAATTTGATTTTTTGTAGAGATGGGCTCTCACTTTGTTGTTCAGGCCGGTCAGTCAAAATTACAGTGCACGTTTCCCGCTGTCAATTGTACCTAGAGCTCCTGTGGGGATCTGATGACAGGTTGGCTAATCATACATATTTAACAGGCTTTGGGAGGAGCTATGAATACTCATGATGGTGGTCCTGACATACGTATTGAACAAATATGCATGTGACATATGACCCACATTCAATTTGGAGTGGGGACCATTTAAATATGTTACAATTAGGCCCTATATGTCAAAAGGTTTTTTCGGGACACAAGGCATGCCAGTGTGTGATTTTTGTAGATTGGCCAGAACTAATGCATGCTCGGTGGTCTTTTTATCAGGGGAAAGTTACTGAAATCAGTCTCTTGTCTAATTAAAGCTGTAGCTGTGGCTGGTAGAACTGGGCTGGGGGTCAGTCAACATTAGTGGAGTGTCAATGGTTTTAATGTTGCTTATCTCGAGGCCAGTGCTTGTTTGGCTGCTGGGACCTCAGTTTTAAAAATCACCTACTTAATTTTCTTTCATTTCTCCACTCTCACCCCTTCATTCCTTCCTTCTGTAGACACTTCTCTCCGGCAATGAATGTTCATCTAATTATGCTCTTGTTTAAGAAACCCCAGAGGCGAATCTTGAAACAAACCAGGCATGCAGCCTCTGTGGAATACTCCCGCTTAGGGGGAGTCACGAACAATTGGTCCACCACCATTGGGCCAAAGTCAAGATAACACCAATCAGACCTCCAGACCAGCAGTTACCTGAGACAGCCATGGGGACAAAGACACAGACTCTGTGCCCTGCACTCTTCCCGTATCTCCCATGCCAAGTTTCGCTTTAAAACCCGTATGGTAAATTTGAAAATGTAAGATGCTCCTTTAGAACGCTCGTTTGACGTCTCCATTTGCCGGCTTTCCAATTAAACCTGCTTTTCTTCCCAACAGCCCTCACCTCTCGTTTGGCTCATGTAGCTGAACCTGGGTCCACTTAAGAGGTAATGATCATGCCTGCATTTTGCCCAGTGCTTCATCATTTCTGGAGCACCTCTCTTGTTTGCCCATGGTAGCCTGGGCTGGACAGGGCATCCAAACAGAAGTTAATGGATTTAGGCTGGGCACGGTGGCTCACACGTGTAATCCTAGCACATTGGGAGGCCAAGGTGGATTGATCACTTGAGGTCAGGAGTTTGAGACCAGCTTGACCAACATGGTGAAATGCCGTTTCTACTAAAAATACAAAAATTAGCTGGCGTGGTGGCGCATGCCTATAATCCCAGCTACTTGGGAGGCTGAGGCACAAGAATCGCTTGAATCCGTGAGGTGAATATTGCAGTGAGCTGAGATCA
Source organism: Macaca mulatta (assembly GCF_049350105.2). NCBI lineage: Eukaryota > Metazoa > Chordata > Mammalia > Primates > Cercopithecidae > Macaca > Macaca mulatta. The sequence continues at coordinate 154,574,716 of NC_133407.1, read as the reverse complement.
TGCCACCGCACTCCAGCCTGGGCAACAGCGTGAGACTCCATCTCAAAAAAAAAAAAAAAAAAGTTAATGGTTTACCCAAAGTCACAAGCCTAGGATGTAGCTGAGCTAGGTCACCTGTTCCCCAGCCCACGCCTGCTGCCCCACTAAAGGAGGAGAAGGGCAGAAGGATGGCATAGTGGAAAAGATAAGCTCTCGCGAGCAGCCACATCTTGCTGTCAGAGGGTAAACGGCTATAAACCAAAAAGTATTTGACACAAGTCTCCATCACCTCAGGTTTCTTTTGCCAAGGTCAAGGGCCATGGCCTATGACAAAGCCTCAGGAGGTCCTAAGAACATGTGCCCAAGGTGGCTGGGTTACAGCTTGCTTTTTGTTTGTTTGCTTGAGATGGAGTCTCGCTCTGTCGCCCAGGCTGGAGTGCAGCGGTGCAATCTCGGCTCACTGCAAGCTCTGCCTGCCAGGTTCACGCCATTCTCCTGCCTCAGCCTCCCAAGTAGCTGGGACTACAGGCGCCCGCCACCACGCCCGGCTAATTTTTTGTATTTTTAGTAGAGACAGAGTTTCACCATGTTAGCCAGGATGGTCTCGATCTCCTGACCTTGTGATCTGCCCACCTTGGCCTCCCAAAGTGTTGGGATTACAGGCGTGAGCCACCGCGAACGGCCCCAGCTTGGTTTTATACATTGTAGGGAGACAAAATATACAGGCAAAGACACAAATTGATACATGTAAAGTATACATTACTTCAGCCCCAGAAAGGTGGACATTTCAGACGCAGGGGTGGGAGTGGGAGTGGAGAGGACTCACAGGTCATAGGTGGATCAAAGATTTCCTGATTGGCAATTGGTTGAAAGAGTAAGCTGGAGCTTAAGCCCAGGTTTTTTTGTGTTTTTATTTGAGATGGAGTCTCGCTCTGTCACCCAGGCTGGAGTGCAGTGATGCAATTTCAGCTCTCTGCAAGCTCTGTCTCCCAGATTCACGCCATTTTCCTGCCCCAGCCTCCTGAGTAGCTGGGACTACAGGTGCCCGCCACCATGCTCAGCTAATTTTTTGTATTTTCAGTAGAGACGGGGTTTCACCGTGTTAGCCAGGATAATCTCGATCTCCTGACCTCATGATCCACCCACCTTGGCCTCCCAAAGTGCTGAGATTACAGGCATAAGCCACAGTGCCCAGCCAAGCCCAGGTTCTTTCCATGTGGATGAAGCCTCCAGGTAGCAAGCTTCAGTGAGAACAGATGGCAAATGTCTCTTGTCTGACCTTAAAATGTGTCAAAACTCTCCAGAAAAGACCTAGTAAGAGAAGGAGATTCTCTACAGAATGCACATTTCCCTGCACAAGAGAAAGCTTTGCAGGCCCATTTCAAAATATGTCAACAAAATATATTTTGGGGTAAAATACTTTGATTTCCTTCAAGGCCTACTGTTGCACGATGCTGTTATGGGATCTCTGGGGTGTCGTCTTTCTGGCCAGAAACTTCTGTGGCCAGTGGCGCCTTTGCCTGAGTTCTTGCCCTGTGTCCAGGAAGAATGAGGTACGCAGACAAGTGGAGGGTGAGCAAGATGAAGAGGAGCTTTATTGAGTGTTAGAACAGCTCAGAGCAGACCCACAAGGGTAGCTCCTCTCTGTAGGCAGGTGGTCCTGTGGAGTATTCAGCTCTCAGCAGAGAGGAGGCACTAGAGAGGGTGGCTCCTCTCTGCAGACAGGTCATCTCATTGTCTCTGCAGCTCTCAGCAGATTGGAGCCCCTGGAGAGGGTAGCTCCTCTCTCTACTGGTCATCCCGACATCTGCCCAACTCCTAGCAGAGAGGAGGCCCTGGAGTGGGTTGCTCCTCTCTGAAGTTGGTAGTCCCAACATCTCTGCAGGTCTGTGAAGCTCTCAGCAGAAAGGGTAGCTCTTCTCTGCAGCTGGTCATCCTGTAGTCTGCTTAGCTCTGGCTGAGCCCAGGGTTTTTATGGGCCTCAGAGGGGAGAAAGTGTATGCCGACTGGTACTTGGGTGGGCCTGGAAATGGCACCACAAGTTCCCAGTCTGGTCCTTGGGACTGGCAGCTTGGCTCCCAGCCTTCAGACCCTCCCTGGCCTGAAGGTGGGGCCTCCCTGGGGACCTGCCCCCTTCCATCCAGGAATCTGTCTGCCTCCTGCTGCCATTCATGACACCAGAGGTTGGCCCCAACATTTCTCCAAGATTGGAGTGGGCACCAACAGCAGGGAGAAGCCAGGCAATGGGAGCAGGCACTGCTGAGCCGGCAAGGACAGGGGGACCTTCCAGGCCTCCAAGAGTGCAGGGGTGCCTGAGTCTGCAGCCATGGTTTGGGCAGCTACAGTTGTGCCCAGGAAGGCAGGGATCCTGCTTGCTCCTGGCCTTCCAAGAGCACAGGAAGGCTCAGACCTGCAGCCGCAAGTTGGGCAGCTACAGCCCTGCCCCAAAGGGCAGGGCTCCTGCCTGCTCTGTGGACTGGGAGGCCCAGGTCTGCAACCCAATGGTTTGGGCAGCTGCAGTGGCACCTGGGGAGCTCCCACCCTAACTTGGAAGGGCTTCATGGAGCGTGCAGCCCCAGCCACGTCTCCCTGCTGCAGCTGGGAGCTACAGTAGAACAGCTGGCTACATCTGATTGTCCAAAACTCAGGGATCTGGAGTAGTCACTGCCATCAATGTTATATCGGAGTCAAGTTGAAATACAGTGTTCTATTGCTGTTACTGGAAGGAGGGCCTTGAGTGTAAGTTGTCCAGGTTCTTGGTGTTTTGAACAAAAAATTGGACAAAACACACTAAGTAACAAAGGACTGAAACACAGGATTGAAGTAGCAAAATCAGGGATTTATAAAAGAGAGAAAGTACTCCACAGGGTGGGAGTGGGCCCAAGCAGCTCAAGGGTCTGATTACAAAGTTTTCTGGGTTTCAAGTACTCCTTTTGAGGTTCCTATCAGTTACCCCTTATATAGTTGAAGGATTTGGTCTGTGGCTAAGTAAAGACTGAGGTGAATGGCACTCTATGCAGATGAAGGGCTGGTCCCTGCTTGGCCCTGGCCACTCTAAGCCACTCTCCCTTTTTGTCTAAGCCACAGTGGAACAGGGAGGATTGTAGAAAGAGTAACATTTGACCCTTTGCTACTTAGGCATGGGGAGCTGGGTTTTTCCTTTTGGTTTAGCTTCAGGAAGTTGGTATTAATTGGCCTTAGGGCCCCTGCCTCCAGACCCAGATGTTTCCCTTTTGATCCAGCTTTGGGAAGTCAGCACAAATTGGCCTCAGACTCCCTGCTTCCGCCCAGACCTTGGTGTTTTTCCTTGATTCAGCATGAATTGGCCTTAAGTTCCCTGCCTCCAGACTAGATACTATCCTGCCTCATTGCTACAGAGTCTGTTTTGTCAGTCTTGAGACCCCAGTTTTCTTGTTAATATTGGTCCATTGTGTCTAAACTCCAAAGGGAGGAGGGTAAAATGAGGCATGTCTGACCCCTTATGCCCATGATGGTTGGAACTAGTTTTTTAGGGTTTTTTTGGAATCCTCCTTCTCCAAGGGGAGGGGTTCATTCAAGGGAGGCATGGAGGGCGTAGACTTTTACTTTTGGTTTACACAAGCTTAAAAAGAAAAAACTTGCCTTCAACACTAAAACTAAAAAATGGGACTGGAAATTTCAAAGATAAAGGCCCCAAACAGAGAAAACAGCACTTCCACATCCACATTTGGGAACCATTAGCACAGAGGTCCTGGGTGACTGCTCTTTCCTGCCCAGGAAGCCAGGAGAGATGCAGGCCCTGAAGCACACTGGCTGGCCTAAAACAAGGGCAAGGCCCTTCCTTGTTAAAGATATCCTGGCCAAACTCAGACTGGTTCTTGTTCCCGCATGACGCAGAATAGGGTCTGGAGGGAGGAAACCTAAGGCTGATTCATGCTGACTTCCTAGAACTGAATCAAAAGGAAAACCTCACTTCTCCACACCGAAGTAACAAAAGGATCAGAGGCTCCCTTTGCACTGCATAGCAGATAAAAAATGAAAAGTACCTCTGATTGGCCCCCTTCTGCAACCAATCAGAATGATTGTGGACCACTCCTTCATTTACATAGGGTATAACAAAGTAACCAATGGGAAACCTCTGCAGGGTACTCAAACCCTAGAAGATTTTGCAACTGGTGCTCTTGAGCCTCTTCCTCAAGCCTGGTGTCACTCTGTGGAGTGTACTTTTGTTTCAACAAATCTGCGCTTTTGTTGCTTCGTTCCTTCATGGCTTTATTTGTGTATTTTGTTCAGCTCTTTGTTGAAAACACCAAGAACCTGATGGCTTGTGGTCAAGACTCTCCACTGGTAACACATACACACATATGCACATATACACACGACCACATACCTGGCAGGAAGGGGCACAGAACCTGGAGTCCAGTCACCTCTGGCTATTGCCAGCTATTTGCTGGGACAGGTCAGTTGTCCTCTCTGAGTCTCGGTCTCCTGGGCTGTAGCCAGGGAGAAATAATACCTACTGCACAGGCCTATGGGGACAGCCAAAAGCCCTTTATAAACCTAAGAAAGAGAAGTCGTTAGGAACTATTCATGGGCATTCACAGCAAGGCAACCCCATCTTGTACAAGGGCGTTGGTCCCAGTGCAGGGAGCAGGAGACTTGTTTCCAGAGACTTCCAGGGTAACCTGGAGCAAATCACTTACCTTTCTTGGATTCAGTCCCTGGAAGAAGAGGCCATCCCAGACCCCTTCCTCCCAGGAACTCATTCTGTCAGCAAACATAGCCTGGGGGCCTGCCAAGGGAGGCTGGTACAACCCACCACTGCCCACGGGCTGTGCACGGCCTTGCTGTGGGAACAGGCCTGTAACTGCATCACAACCCGAGATCTGGACAAAGGGCAGAGGAAGCTGAGACTCCTTCACCTGGGGTGGGGGCTTCAGGGGCTTGGGCGGACTCTCCAGAAGAGGTGACATTTCAGTAGGGCCTTGAAAGCCAAATAGGTATTTTCCAGAGGGAGAGCGGGGAGGGGCAAAGGCACTCCACGCGAGGATGACATCCTATGGTGAGGCAGGCCTGCAGCTGGGAAGGAGGGGAGGATGGGCAGTTTGTGCTGTGGAGCACAGTGGCCCAGCCGTGAGAGGGGTGTAGAATGGCGCACGCAGAATGGAGCACACAGAGTGGGCTGGGCAGGCTGGGCAGGGTGCTGATTGACGGCTGCAGGGCTGCTCCCCAGGCGTGGGTAATTGTCCCACGCATCTGGAGGCAGGCTCTGTATGAATCTGGCTCTTTCCATGGCTCTGAAAACAGTCTTCTTTTTTACCCCTGATGAAATCCTGCAGTCTGCTCCCATGTACCAGTACCTGGATAGGAAACTGTTCAAGGAAGCCTACCAGATTGCTTGCTTGGGTGTCACCGACACTGATTGGCGTGAACTGGCCATGGAAGCTCTAGAAGGTTTAGATTTTGAAACAGCAAAGAAGGTAAGCATCTAGCCAGCAGAAGCTGGAATTTGGTCCTTGTGGGGTCCCTTAAGAAGGCAGATGGGGACCCAGCTGGCACAGAAAGGCCACAGACTGCAGCAGCCTCTGGAGTTAGGCTGACCTGAGCTTAGATCTAAGCTCAGCCACTTCCTCACTGTGGGCCTGGGTAGGTGACACACTTTCTGAGATTGCTTCTCTATAGATGTAGGGTGATGACAGGCCCCATTGTTACAAAGCTTTGAGGATCGAATGGGAAGGTTCCTGTAAAGCCTGATCCAGGAGCAGCATCTCAGATTCTGGCTGTCACTCTTATTAGCCGTCATCTGTGGGAAGCACCTGGTAGTAGCCTGGCACATCATAGGCATTCCATAAATGGCGGCTTTTATTATCGGTGTAATCACTGGCCATGATGCTGCACACAATGCTGCTTTTCTTAGCATCTGCCAACTAGGTCAAGGTCTCTGATTGTGACAGCAATGTAGGCACTTCCCACATACCTTCATGGCGGGATTCATGGACTTGATTCATTGTGTCCTTTCCTGGCCTAGTCTATGAAAGCTGGAGAGATGGCTGAAAACATCTGGCCCCTTTCTGCACATAAGGAAAAGCCTAGGTATGTTCCTGAGCTGTGTTTCCATCTAGAACCTGAGATGGAGGAAGGAATGGCTTCCAAACCCCTCTCCCCTACCCCTTCCCTCTTTATCTCCCCACAGCCAATTAATGAGCTGCTCATTTTGTCCATACTCCTGGGCTGATACTGAAGGAGTGGCAAAGAGGGATGTGATGCCCGCCTTGGGTTAGGTCAAGACTTGTAGGCATGAAGAGAGAGGAGACTGGACCAGACCGGGACTAAGAAGCCTGGCTGAGAACCAGCTGTGCCACGTAAGGGGCTCTGGGACCTCAGGCCAGCCTGGATAATAACTAAGTTTATTCATTCATTTATTTAACTCCCCAGCCTATATCCCCAAAACACTCCCTGAGAATAGAAAGGGTATATTAAAGCCACAAGATTTTAAAAATAACACTGTTCATTGATTTTATTTAAATTACAAAATAATTGTATATAGTAAAGGTCTATTAAGTACAACATGGGACAGGCACAGTGCCTCAGAGTCCCAGTCCTCTCAGTTCTGAAATGAGGGTGGTGAGAATGCCTGCTGCAGTCATGAGGCTTAACCGAGATGCTGTAAAGGGGAATTTAAAGCAGGGATGGTTGTACAGATGCTAGCCATTACTAAACAAGGGAAGTGATCGTTGTGTAACAATGATTTAGCCGGGCGCGGTGGCTCAAGCCTGTAATTCCAGCACTTTGGGAGGCCGAAGACGGGCGGATCACGAGGTCAGGAGATCGAGACCATCCTGGCTAACACGGTGAAACCCCGTCCCTACTAAAAAAATACAAAAAACTGGCCGGGCGAGGTAGCGGGCGCCTGTAGTCCCAGCTACTCGGGAGGCTGAGGCAGGAGAATGGCGTGAACCCGGGAGGCGGAGCTTGCAGTGAGCTGAGATCCCGCCACTACACTCCAGCCTGGGCGACAGAGCGAGACTCCGTCTCAAAAACAAACAAACAAACAAAACACAATGATTTAGATTATATTTTTAGATGTCCTCAGTGTAGGAAAGTGGAGATGGAGGAGGCTGTAAGATTCAGAGGAGGGAGGAGGCATCTCCATGGAAAGAGCTTCCCTCTCCTGCCCCACCCAGAAATGCCTGCAGGGAGGAAGACGACAAATCCCTAAAATAGGTGTTGTTTGTTTTGGGCATGGAATGAAATTAAAAATCTTCCCTCTAGATTGTCACTTCCTTACATCCAGGAACTAAACACATACCTCATCTTAATAACACTGCACACTGCCTAGCACTGCCTTAGATACGCTGGTGCTCAAAAAATGCTTGAATGGATAACAACTAAGTTTATTCATTTATTTAACTCCCCAGCCTGTATCCCCAAAACACTCCCTGAGAATAGAAAGGGTGTATTAAAGCCACAAGATTGGCCGGGCGTGGTGGCTCAAGTCTGTAATCCCAGCACTTTGGGAGGCCGAGACGGGCGGATCACGAGGTCAGGAGATCGAGACCATCCTGGCTAAGACGGTGAAACCCCGTCTCTATTAAAAATACAAAAAACTCGCTGGGTGAGGTGGCGGGCGCCTGTAGTCCCAGCTCCTCGGGAGGCTGAGGTAGGAGAATGGCGTAAACCTGGGAGGCGGAGCTTGCAGTGAGCTGAGATCTGGCCACTGCACTCCAGCCTGGGCTGGAGTAAGACTCTGTCTCAAAAAAAAAAAAAAAAAGCCACAAGATTTAAAAAATAACACTGTTCATTGATTTTATTTAAATTAAAAAATAACTGTATATAGTAAATGTCTATTAAGTACAACACGGGACAGGCACAGTGCCTCATGCCTGTAATCCCAGTTCTTTGGGAGGCCGAGGCAGGCAGATCAGTTGAGGTCAGGAGTTCAAGACCAGCCTGGCCAACATGGTAAAACTCTGACTCTACTAAAAAAAATACAAAAATTAGCTGGGTGTGGTGGCGCATGCCTGTAGTCCCAGCTACTTGGGAGGCTGAGGCAGAAGAATTGCTTGAAACAGGGAAACAGAGGCTACAGTGAGCCAAGATCATGTCACTGCACTCCAGCCTTGGTGACAGAGCAAGATTCTGTGTCAAAAACAAAGAAAATCAGTACGATATGTTTTGAAAAAGCCAGAGGATGTTGACAATAGGCTAGGAGTTGCTATTTCATCTAAATCCGGTATCCCCTGCCTTTCTTTCCTCTGGGACAGGCACTGAGGCTCACCAGTTTGCACAGGGTGGTCCCCAGTGATGGACTGCCATCCCCACTAGATGGCAAAGAAGAGCTGCTGAGTTCCGGCCAGGACCTGAGTAGAGCTGCAGGTGCCTCCCTGTTCCCAGGCTTCCCTCTACTGAGTGCATTCAGGAGCCTTCTGACCACTCTGACCAGGAGCCGTGACACTGCAGGATGCATCAGGCTGAAGGAACTCAGAAACCGATTTCTCAGTGGGCAAATCCTAGACCCCAGCACAGCCGACCTAGAGCTAGAAAGACCCTTGAGAGGGTGTCAGTAGCAGGCCCCTTTCCACAAAGATGGCTGGAGCCCAGAAGCAGAGAAGTAGGCTCAGAGCAAGGACTGAGACCTCGAATGCTCCTTTCCCTCTCGGCCACCGTGCCAGGCTTTGCAGGGTTGTCCTCTCAAGTTGCTTTAAGGAAACCCAGATCTAGAGGGTAGCGTATAAGACCTGCCGCTTGGCACAACAGCTACTGCTACCCCTCTGTTCCTTGGCCCATGTGATGCCCACATTGCCCTTTTCTACGAATTCCTCTCCACAAACACTTATTTGCCATGTTCTGACTCTGATGCCTCACTTAACGCTGCCTCCCGCCCCTGCTCATGCTCAGACCATTCATCTGTGTTCTCCAGGCATCTGGTTCATAGTCGGAGAGCTCTTAGCTCTAGATGTCATGATCTGTTTAATTGGCCAGCCTCCCCGGTTAGAATGTGGGCCTCTGAATTGTGGAGGGGGACAGGGGCCGGGACATGTTTCTCCCTGGGTCCCCAGTCTCTGACAGGAAGCCTGGCCCTGTGGGATGAAAAGATGAAGTTGCGTCGTGGTCACCTGCAAGGCAGCCAGAGGCCGGGGACTCGCTCATCTCCCGAGGTCTTTTCAGGAGGGAGGATGCCGTGCTGCTGAGTGGAGGCTGCAAGTGGTCAGGATTGCTCTGCATGTTTGGTTCAAAGGGCTCCGGAGCTGCTGCCTCCTCTAGGCACAGGTCAGCCCATTTTGAATGGGGCAATGTAAGCAAGCACAGCTGGTGGAAATGGTGACAGCAAAGCCACCTGAAAGCAGCCTGACCTGGTGGCTCATGCTCCTCCAAATCCTGGGCAGAATCTGAAAGCAGCAAAACTGGCTTAGCCAACACCAGTCTGCTTGTTCCTCAGAAACTTCTAGAGGTCCATGAGTTAAAGTCTCTGGCAAGGGCTGCAATTTTAGGATTTACATAAGAGTTTGCCTTCCATGGACTTGGTGGGATTCATTCCCTACCCCTCCACCTTCTTCCAGAATCTGTCTTTATGCCCTCTCAGCTTTCCCCTCCTCCGTTCCCTCTGCAGTACCAGGGCCTCTGGGTCCCCTGTGTCTGTGGCAACACTGGGTAGGCATAGCTGTCCCCTGCATTCTACCCACGTCACCAAGATGTGCAAGGCAGTCTCTCGTCAGTCCATGCATCTCACCTTCTCCTGCTGTGATGCTGCCTGCCCCGCCAGAGGGTCAGACCGGCTTGTTCTTCTTTGGGTCAAGAGTCTCCCAAGGAGGCACCACCACAGACTGTGGCATCACGGTTTTGTTTTACCTGATCCCAAAATGACTGATGCAACCGAGATGTCTTTGCTGTTCTTTGCATGTTCCAGTTTCGGGGATAAAGCCGTGCCTCGCTGAGTGGTATAACCTCCTGCACACGTGATGATTAATCCATGCTTGCTCCCTTCCTCTCCTCTGTGGCTCACTGTCTAGGTGAGCTTGACTTCCCAATCCCCAGCCAATCACCCACTTTTGAAGCCAAGAAGGTAAGCTGGTTTTATTCTTTATTTCTTCCCCACAGGCCTTCATCAGAGTATAAGACCTCATCATCAGCACTGAGGTAAAAGTTGAAGCATTCTTATTTGTCAAGAAAGTGAACTTGGGGTTCGGGGTTCAGGGGCAGCCCTTGTGGCAGGTGTATTAGTTCATTTTCACACTGCGGGAAAAAATGTACGTGAGACTGGGCAATTTACACAAGAAAGAGGTCTAATTAGACTTGCAGTTCCACATGGCTAAGGAAGCCTCACAATCATGGCAGAAGGCAAGGAAGTGCAAGTCACAGCTTATATGGATGGCAGCAGGCAAAGAGAGCTTGTGCAGAAGGACTCCTCTTTTTAAAACTATCAGATCTCGTGAGATTTATTTACTATCGTGAGAACAGCATGGGAAAGACTTGCCCCTCTGATTCAATTACCTCCCACTGGGCTCTCCCACGACACGTGGGAATTCAAGATGAGATTTGGGTGGGGACATGGCCAAACCATATCAGCAGGCAAAAGCCCTGAGGACATGGGAGCAATGCTCACTGGCGACTGGGCATCCAGGTCACAGCCTCGCTCCAGGGGCAGAGTGGCCACACAGGGGGAGACAGCAGTGGGCAGTGTGAGCTGTCACATTATAGCTGACTGAGGCAGATGGGTTCCTGATCTCTCCAGGGTTGGGTTTCTTGTTTGTGAAAAGAGATTGGACCTACCTCACAGGCTGCTGTGAGGATTCAGTAGGTTCTCAGGAAATGGTTTGTATCCTCATGGTGGCGAATAGTCGGTCACCATCCTCTCAGACTCCAGTAATCTGATAGTGTTGAGGGGTTTCCCAAATGCACGAGCTGAGCCCCACTCCCAGAAATGCACCTGGGAAGCAAGGCCCACAATCTGAACTGAGCATCCCAGAGCTCTGGAGCAACCCCCAGCCCCGCTGTTCCTGGCTGAGAGTATTGGCCTTGTCATCCAAACCCAATAGGCCTGCAGTGGGCAAAGGAAACTAGGCGCTGGGTGGTGGCAGGCACCATTCTTTTTATTTATTTATTTTTGAGACAGGGTCTCGCTTTGTCCCCCAGGCCAGGGTGCAGTGGCACAATCATGGCTCACTGAAGCCTAGACCTCCTGGGATCAAGCAGTCCTCACACCTCAGACTCCCAAGTAGCTGGGACCACGTGTGCGCACCACCACGCCTGGTTAATTTTTTTTTGTATTTTTTGTAGAGTCAGGGTTTTGCCATGTAGCCCAGTTTGGTTTCAGATTCCTGGGCTCAAGCAATTACCTCACTTCAGCCTCCCAAAGTACTAGCATTACAGATTTGAGCTACCACACCCGGCCCTTAGACACTATTCTTAATTTCTGTGTATCTCAGTGCTGCCTGGCTGTCTGTTACAAGGCGTACACATTTTTTCTCCTGAACAGATTTATTGTAAGGGTATAGGAATGTGAGACACATTTGAATTCCTGGTTGGAAAGTGAAGAAATCCGCAAATGTCTTGTCCCTCTCATTCATTTCCACATAATAAACACCTGTCATGGGCCAACCTTGTGCCGAGTTCAGTGGGCACAGAGCTGAGGAGAGAGGCCGACAGGAGCTCACAGCCTGCTACACTTCATAACAGAAGCTGCTCTGTGCCCCAAGCGTGATTTATGTTAATGCTACTCTAGATCCTCACGTTAACTGAATGAGGCAGGTACTGTTGCTCTCCCTATTCCATGCGGGAGGAAACTAAGGCTCAGCGAGATGATGCCACGTCCCCATGGGTCCACAGCCAAAAGCTCAGTGGAATTCAAATACAGTCTTGTCTCCTAAGCTCATGCTCTCTCTGCCAAGTACCCTCCCCACCCACGTGTCATAAGGGGCATCTGTATGTTCTGGGGTAAAGGGCTTGTTCGGAGCCATTGCCCAAAATGCCCAGTGCTGCTGACTCTCACTTGTAAATCCACTGGCCTGGATCTAGGGGTCTTCACTGAAGGCAAGGGACATAATTTTCCTCTCCACAAAAGTAACTGATGGCCGTGGGGTCCAACTATTGTCATTTGTCAGGTCTTACCAAGGTCAAAATGCCTGCCTCGCCTCGTGTGCTATGAGCTGGGAAATGGGTTAAAGTAAACTCTTAACAATGTCTCTTAAAAAACAGTGAAGTGCCTTCAAGTGCACCCCACATTGACTGCTCGGGGCTTAGTTGCCCATATCTGGGTGCTCAGCATAATTCCAGAGAACTGCGGATGCTCAGTGGGTGCCTTTTGGATAGGGGAGATGTTCTTGTCCTGCTAACGGGGGGGAAGAACCTGCCCATGTTGACAGGCACCTGCTTGAGTGCTACAGATCGTTTCTATTCATCACGGTGATATCCCGGGGCCTAGAATGGATATGGACTCATTCTCATGCCTAGTAAAACCTTTTTTTTGGGGAGGTTTTTTTGGGTTTTTTTGCAGAGATAGAGTCTTGCTAGGTTGACCAGGCTGGTCTTGAATTCCTGGGCTCAGGTGATCCTCCTGCCGCGGCCTCCTAAAGTGTAGGGATCACAGGCATGAGTCATCAGGTCCAGCCGAAATCTATCTTTTATCTCACAGCAAGCTTTTAATTCATTTCCAACTATTATGAATTAGTTTGTTTCATAAGCCTGAACTACGTGCAGGATTTTTGAAAGATGATTTCTCTCAAGTGTGGAAGTATGTTGCCTTCAGTCCTTAAAACTTTCACCAGCTTGTCTAAGAGTTTGATTCAATGTCTCATCGTCCTCCGATATGCTCCTCTTGCTAGAAAACAAGCAAAAGGAAACTGCTAGGGCTCAGGGTTTGAGTGCTACTGAGTGTTTACAAATACTCGAGCTGTAGACAAGTTGAATGTTCCCTGACACAGAAGGAAGAAGCTTTATCCTCAGCTGTGCTAAGTGTGTGTGTGTGTGTGTTGTTGGGGACATCACTTGCTTCAGAAGACAGTGTTACGTGATACAAGGAATATCTGGAGTCGGACAGAACTGCATCCAAATTCCAGCTCTGTCTGACCCTGACCTGTTCCTCTTCTTGAGTCTCAGCATCCTTCACTCTAATACTTGGGTAGTGAGACCTACCCTGAGGGTCACTGAGAGGAATAAAGGGGCCATGTGTGTGTGAAGTATATACCCAGAACCTAGTGGATGTTCAGCATGCGGGATTTCTTACTTTCTCTTTAAAAGTAGGGACATAGTGAGACTTGTCATCCTATTTTATTGGTCTCCCTCTTGGGAAGACCTAAACATTCTCCTGCTCTGTCATCCCCATGAGCCACAACTCTGCCAAACAGGGCTTGCAGATTTGGGAGATCTCTGGAGCTTAGGGGTCATGGATGAGTCAGAGCACACACTATTCAAACTATTCTGTCATAGCCTTGGAATACACAGGAAAGCAACCCTGAGGAATTTCCATTAAACAAACAAAGGTTTGCATCTTTTTTTGATCTTTGCTTGTCTGGTAAAACCTGCTTTTGTTGTCAAGCATTCCCAGCGGGAACCTGGGGGAGAGAGACAACAGCCAGGAGCCAAGCCCAGATTCCAGTAGGAAGGTCCAGGGGCCTCACTTGAAATAGCCACATCTAACCTTTGTAAAGTCTGCTTCCTGCCCATGGCTGCAGAGGCCATTTCCTGTGCTTCTAATTTTTCCAGGAGAGGAAGAAGCGGGGAGAGACCAACAATGACCTGTTTCTGGCAGATGTGTTTTCCTACCAGGGGAAGTTCCATGAGGCCGCCAAACTGTACAAGAGGAGCGGGCAGCTTGAAATGTGTTGGAAGAAAAGCTGAGTGTTAGGAGAGAAGCTGAGGCAGGGTTGCATGTCTGCTAGACTTGCTGGCTCCTTGCTTCTAGCATTCCCATTATCTCAAGCAGCCATATGTTTCTCATTCACTTGATACACCATTTCCTTCCAACCCCCACATCCTCACCACCTGTTTCTTTGTTTGAGCAACAATAAATACAATAAATAGTGTGGGCTCCCAGAGCTCGTGGCCTTCCCAGCCTCCACACTTGTGATAGCCCCCTGGTCCCACTTTCTCTCTTAAACTCTTTCTCATTCCTTTGACTCCGTTGGACTTCGTCGCCCCCACGACCTGGTGTTGGGTCTGATCACCCCAACAGAAATGTACGCCGACCTCTGCATGTTTGAGTATGCCGAGGTAACCCACCCCATCCCAGGCCCAGGCTCTGGCTTGGAGCCCACTGGTGTTATCACCCGTGGCGTCCAAGTTGTTTTCCAAGACTGGTGCAGACAAAAACTAGCAATGGTCTCAGAAAGGATGTGGGGAAACTGGTAAGTAAACAAAGGACCCATCTATAGTCACTGGTTGAAACTCACCTAAAACCGACCTTTAACACTGACACCAAAGGGGCAGACTATGGCAGTTCAGACCTTCATCAGCGACAGAGCTGATGGCTGTGGGTCTGTGCCAGCACAATCCCTTCATTGATTTGAGGGCTCAGTGCTTCAGGGCTGTCTCCCACAAATCCTCTCAATCCTTGTCAGAAGCTGCCAAGAATTGGTGTCTTCAGGCGGGAGCCGGTCCTGCCAATCATACAGGACGACACGGTGCCTGCCAGCCAAGTTTCCCATAGCACCTGCTGATTGTCCTGGGCTTCTCACTAGGCCTCTGGGAAGTCAGGCAGAGCCTCCGCCCTCCCGTGTTAGCGCAGCATGCCTCACACCTACCGGCTGCAGAGTAGCTACCATGTGGTTGCGGTGGGTGATGGCGGAGATTCCCCTTTGCCTTGGGATGGCCCTTATGAACCTTAGTCCCCAGCAGAGCTGGGCCTTTTAAGGCAGGTGTGGGAGAGGAGCTTCCTGGACCTGGCTCCTGATGGCTTCTGTGGGAAGGAGTTGCATTAAGGAGCCCAGACCAGTCAAGACATTTACAGTTCAGCCTAAGCAAGGTTCAAAAAAGCTTGAATGCATTGAGCAATGAGGGTCTTCCTTCTACAGAGGGGCTTTGTTAACCTGCCTTTTCCGGGAGTGTCAAAAGTGGCTCTCAGTGTGTTATGAAGTGACTCATCAGCCACAACCTATTAGTGGGCTACTAATGGTAATTCTCCAGCTCACAAGTTCAAGATGGAAAATCTTCCCTTTTTTCTGCCTTTTTTTTTTTTTTTTCTGAGACGGAATCTCGCTCTGTTGCCCAGGCTGGAGTGCAGTGGCACGATCTTAGCTCACTCCAAGTTCTGCCTCCCAGGTTCACGCCATTCTCCTGCCTCAGACTCCCGAGTAGCTGGGACTACAGGTGCCCGCCACCATGCCCGGTTAATTTTTTGTATTTTTAGTAGAGATGGGGTTTCACCGTGTTAGCCCGAGTGGTCTCGATCTTCTGACCTCGTGATCCACCCACCTCCCAGTGATGGGATTACAGGCGTGAGCCACCACGCCCGGCCTTTTTTCTGCTTTTCTAGATGGCTGTGCTCTTCCACCATGTTTGATCCTGGGGCTTAAGGTGTGTTGGTGACCTGTGATGTTGCCCAGGACTTACTTGTTCATCGGGACTTGGACGAGCTCCTGGGCCCCAGCCTGTTTTTCACCTTAGTGATTTCTTCACTCCGTACCTGAGACGCAGGGTGTTCAGACTCCCTCTGCCTTTTCCTCGTCACCTTTCCTACCCTCCCTCAGGCCCCACCATAGACACCTAGAAGATTTTATAACACATTCATACTGAGATCACCAGAGTCAGTGCATCTCTGCCTCCGGGGATAACAAAATTTTAACTCAGGATGAACCCTTAAGGGATCAAGACCCTAGAGGTAGAATTTAGGCTTAGGAACCCCTGAAGCCTCCTCAAGGAGGCAGCTGTGCTGCAGTCTGAATTTGAGAAATATGTACATATACATTATGTGGGGGGTGGGGGAGATCCAGTGCTGATTAACATGGCATGTTTTTGTTTACTTGAAAATGGCTTCTCAAGATTCAATCTGGTTTTCAGAAAATTTTTAAATTACATTCCCACGTACAAATAAATTGTATGCTTTCTGGATAAGTGACATGTTTATATGGTGATAAAGGGAATTATAATGCTCTTAACTCTTATGTAGTATGTTCTTATCAAAATCACCAAGCATGAGAACACTGTTTAGTCTCATTCATCACTCAGCACAGCCTCTTTCTGTCCACTTCAGGGCCAAGTCTTTGCCATGGCCCCAGATAACGTGTAAATTAGCTTCAGGAATCAAAAAGTCTTTCAAAACCCAGTTTGATGAGCCTTGAAGGAAGCTTTTAGAGCCACCTTCAATGAAGTCACACCTCCCTGAGGGTCCTGCTGGACTGGAGGAGGCTTCCTGAGCCTGGGAGCCGTGTGCTTGGATGGTCTCCTTGGGTTGACGACCCAAGCTCATGGCTCCCTCTCAACCTCTAACCCTTCTTAACACAGTCACCCCTAGTCTCCTGAGCACTTGTGAAGTCCCTTTGGAGGACATTTCTAGTCTCCTAAGATGCCTGTTTCCCCCAGCTGCCACCCTCATTTCACCAGCCAGGTAGGCAGGGTTTCCAGCTTCGTGCTAGCGTACAGAATCCGCGCTGTAGCAGCTGCCAAAAGGAGAGGTGTGTCTGTAAAGGCCCAAACTAGGCGGGGACAGTGGCTGCTTTCCAAGCCCCTTCCCTTTGTCGGCTCCTGGGAGAACCAAAGGCCAGCCAGGGGGCCTGTCATCTATTGGGTCCCAGCATCAGCGTATACAATGCCCTTCCCTCCCCTTCTTAAAACACTGGTTCTCAGGCCAACCTAATATATGATCTTAGGAGCTACACAATTACCTTGAAAGCAAATAAGAAAAAAAGCGAGCTAATTGTTCAAGTGGATTTTTAGCATACATTGACTGCGCTTTCCTGACACATGAGCGTTAATCATGGGGAAAGGAGTGCTTTTTTTATTCTCAATGAGGCTGACAAAAGCATTCTCTGCAGGGTACATTATTCCTAAGACAAACTTAGGGGTCAGCTCCCAGTTTCCCTTTTTGAAAAGCTCCACCTTTAAAAGCTGCCTCGACTCTAGCAAACTCCCACATGTATATTTTGGGTAACTACCCTGAAAAGAGGTGATGTTCTGAGGCTGTTTTTCACACATTCTATGGCCAGCCCAGAGAAGCTGGGCATACCGCTTCAGAGGGCCCCTGCTGAGGCCAAAGGAACACAGGCTCTAGGCCTGACCCCTGAGCCTCCAGGACCACAGTCGTCTCTTCCTTCTCAGATCCTCTCCTGAGCACCTTCCCTGCCTCAGATCTCTCCATGGTCTCCTGCTGTCCCACGGTCGGATCAGGTCCTCACACCTGCAGACCTGACCTCAGGACAGGATCCCTAACCATTCAGCTGAGAAGCAACTAACCAGAGAGAGTTTGCTTATTATCTGTTCCAGGCAAGTAACTGGGGCAAAGACCATGCAATGATTCCCTAGTTCAGGGCACAGAGTGTTTGCTGGTGATTCAGAGAGGGCATGGAGGGCATGGAGGGCCGGCAAACTGTGAGTCATTTTGTTTGTATAAGTTTAGGGGAACCCATGCTCAGCCCACTCTGAAGCATGTGGTGTCACCCATACGATCTGAATAAAGATGACAGGTCTCGATATTTGGAATTGTGCACGAGGTTGTCTCATTGCTGTTTAGGAATAATCATGTATTTACCAAACTATGTGAGAGAGAGACAGCCTGATCATGAACCCCCGAGCCTGCAGACTTCATGTGCAGGGCCCCAAATAGTCTAGAAAGTCGTTTAGCCGATGAACAAATGCCCATTTGTGAGATGGGAAGGAAGCACTGGGGGCTAGTGTCCTTGACGCTGTCCCAGGATCCCCCAGGAACACCTGCAGGGCAGCCTGAGATCACTCTTCCCGAGACCTGGGACTCCCTCTACTCAGCCCCTCAGGGACGGGTCCTGCCTGCCTCCTGGTTGCCTGCTTCAGCCATGTGGAGCCTGCCCTTGCTGCTAGAAAAGCCTGATGTAACGCTGGCACAGGAAGTTCTGATCCAGAGTGTTTTTGTTTGTTGTGCTTCCTCAGGATTTCCTTGGATCTGGAGACCCCAAAGAAACAAAGATGCTAATCACCAAACAGGCTGACTGGGCCAGAAATATCAAGGAGCCCAAAGCCGCCGTGGAGATGTACATCTCAGCAGGAGAGCACGTCAAGGCCATCGAGATCTGTGGTGACCATGTCAGGATTGACATGAAAGTTTCCATCTGTGCCCCAAGCATTTGGCAGCATGTCATCACATGCCACCTCTTGGCTTTGACAAGGAAACAAATTGTGCTTCTCTAAATATTTAAAGTAAATGTGATAGTGATTGGGTTTCTTGGGAGACACAGAGGTTGCCTGTGTCTAGAGTTCAGAGCAGGCGCCACAATCACCTCTTCCTTTAAAAGGCAGTCATTGAGGAATTCTCACACCTTGGCCTCCACTTTTCTGTGAGAATTCCTGCACCTGTGGTGGAAAGAGCGCCGGGCCACTTCCTGGCTGCTGAGTCTTGGGCTGGGTGCTTCACCTTCCCCCCAGACTTTATTCTCATCTGAGAGATGGAAATAATCGTGCCCACCTCTTAGGGACCTAAGTGACAGGGTTTAGGTATTTCAGCAAACCTTTATCCTGCTTCCCCCGGGGCCTGGCACCCCCTCCCTGCCTACCCACCCGGGTGGCCTTTCCTCTTGGCAGCCAAGCCCCAGGGGCCCGTAGCCAGAGTCCAGGGGGAGGAGGACACGTGCCTGGCCCCTCGGGAGTCCGTGGCTGTTTTGTAGGAGCTGGTGCCCTTGTGCTACCGCTGCTCCACCAACAACCTGCTGCTCAACAACCTGGGCAACGTCTGTATCAACTGCCGCCAGCCCTTCATCTTCTCCGCCTCTTCCTACGGTGAGTCCCTGCATCCTGAGCATGTGGGCGGGACAGCCTGTGGACCACTACGCTCACTCCACTGCTCTCTGGCCTCAGGACGTTGGGCAATGGCCAAAGGCCTCTGAATGTCCCTGTTTATGAAATGAGGACACTCTGACACCCACCTGCCTGACACAAGGAGTCACTGTCGGTGTTCCCACAGATAGGACCCACTGCTGCCCAAAGCTGAAGCACCCACTCTGGGAACTTGGCACAGTGCTGTACATAACCAAATGCCCCAGGAAGAGAGTCCGATGGCTCTTCATTCGGACTGGGAGGCTGAGATAGGTTTTCAAGGCCTAGCTCCTTTGATGTTGACAGAGGATCAGAAGCTCCTTCCCAGGAGCTGAGCAGAGGCCATGCACACACACAACTGCCCATGCACACACACACACACACACACACAGAGACGGCCCCTGCACACACACGCGCGCACACACACACACACACACAGACTGCCCCTGCGCACACACAGAGACTGCTCCTGCACACACACACACACATAAACACACAGACTGCCCCTGTACACACACATACACAGGCTGCCCCTGCACACACGCACACATGCACAGAGACTGCCCCTGTGCGTGCGCGCGCGCACACACACACGGAGACTACGCCTGCGCACACACAGAGACTGCCCCTGCACACATACAGACTGCCCCTGCCGCCTCTGCTTGCCTAGTTGTTTAAACCTGTTGTTCTTGTGCAGGCATGGTGGCTCATGTCTGTAATCCCAGCACCTTGGGAGGGCGAAGCAGGAGGATCAGTTGAGCCCAGGAGTTCAAGGGTGCAGTAGGCCATCATCACAGCTGTTAATGGCCACTGCATTCTAGCCTGGGCAACAGAGTCTCTAAAAACAAACCATAAAGACTACCTAGCACTAATGTCCTGTGACCCCTCTTTGCACTCTCCACCTCTGTGTAAGCACTCTCTGTCCACAAAGTCTTCCTCTTAATTCTCCCTCTAGTTCACATTTGGCTGTAATGCCTCTGTGCCCCTGAAAATACCCCTTACCAAAGCATAAAGGGCCCCTTAAGGTCTGAGGCCTATGTTTGATCTTCCCCGAATTCCCTCATAAATAAAGCAACATTCTGGAAACAGCCAAAAGATATTATATTGAAAACCGGTGATTACTGCTGTGTTCACTGTGTCAAGCAAAGTCCATTTTTCTGGTCTTGGGTCTCCAGAGTTATGAGGACAAAAGTCTCTCCCCTCTCCAACAAAGGAAACACACTGAACTCCCCAACAGCATTCTCTTTTTCCTTTTGAGATGGAGTTTCACTGTTGCCCAGGCTGGAGTGCAGTGGCATGATTGTAGCTCACTGCAACCTCTCCTTCCGGTTTTCCCACCTCAGCCTCCCGAGTGGCTGAGACTACAGGCGTACATCACCACGCTTGACTAATTTTGTCTTTTTAGTAGAGATGGCGTTTCGCCAAGTTGGCCAGGTTGATCTCAAACTCCTGACCTCAGGTGATCTGCCCGCCTTGGCCTCCCAAAGTACTGGGATTACAGGCATGAGCCACCACACCTGGCCCCAACAAGAATTCTCTAAACTCCTGCAAGGAATGACTTCAGATTCCCTCAGAGAATGTCAGCTTCCCAAAATGCATCCCAAGAGTTTCCAGAGTTCCTGCCAAAGTGCCCACACAGATGCAAACTTCTGAGCCCTGAAACCAGAGATGGGCCCAACTCACTTGTTGCGTATCAGCAGCACTCCCAGCTGCTTGACATTGTGGACCAAGAACTTCCGGAAGCCACTGGGCAGCATGTGCTTTCTGGGTTTTTTTGCTCCTATAACCAATGCTGGACATCATATCAAGATCTGGCCCTTGAACCTTCTACAAACCCTGTTGTCAATCCCTCGGGGTTTCCGCCAGTTACACTGAAGGAAATAACACACAGGTGGGTTAGCGTCTGTGCAGAGTGCCAACTGTTCCTTTGGGGAGGGAAAACAGAACCAAATGAAAAGGAAGTATGCCACACAGCAGTTGCCTTTGGTAACAGGACTTCACTATTTCCTTACATGCTTTTTTGGTGGGAAAAACCAGGAGCTCTTGGCTTTAGCCATTAGGAATGCAGGCACCCCTGCCATTCTCACTCCCAAGAAATGGAGACACCAATGGGATGCGAGGGGACTGTGTAGATACTGAGATGGCGAGCACAGCTGCAGACACGGCTCTCAGCACCTCTGAGTGTTCTTGTCTATGAAATAGGGCTCCTGCTGTCATAAGGCAACCCAAAATACACGACACAAATGCAAAGCCCTCTAAACACATCGAAACAGCCAAGTGTCCCTTCTCATTTAAATTTCACTTCATACACCAAGAGACTTGAGACCAGCACTAGGGCACACTGGGGGAGACCTGTATTTCTACAGAAAGCTCTTCCACAAACCAGTTCATTGGTCAAAGGTAATCCCGACTAGGTGATGTCAGAAACCGACAGCCTGTTGGAAACTTCTTTCTTCACCCCACACCTATTTCCATCCCAGGACCACATACCTTAATTTTGACATATTGGTCTGACTGGTGCCGGATGAACTTCTTGGTTCTTTTTTTTGACGATCTTGGGCTTCACAAGGGGTCTGAGGGCGGCCATGATGCCTTTTGGGAAAGAAGCAGCCCCAGGTGAGGAAGAATCCTGGAAGGAGGCTTGGAAGGAGGTTTTCCCACCCAGGGATTGAACACTGTCGCAGAGTGTCTTCCAATCGCCAGCTACGGAGCAAGCTGGGAATGGAATGGGTGCCTCTGCCAGGCTTGCTTTCCCTCCCTTTCCGAAGCTGGCAGAATACTAGGCACTCTCCAGACGCGATCCCAGGAGGTCAAAGGTCAACTCAACCACTCAGAGCCCAAAGAATGCCAACAGCTGAGCAAACCAAAACTGACCCCGAGATACTCTCAATTTGCAAGGGGCAGCAAATCCCACCCCGCCAGTGTCCGAACCCCAAGATGGTCCTTCCGGTAGTACTGGCCTTGACCATCTACTTGAACTTGCGTCTTTTCCTCACCTGTAAAATGGAGAAGACACTGTGCGCTGAAGGCCTGCAGTGCCTGTCACAGGGTAAACGGTCAATAAAGAAAAACCTTCTAATTCCCCAGGGAGCTGCTGCGCTACCACACCCTCAACACACACAAAAC
Source organism: Macaca mulatta (assembly GCF_049350105.2). Taxonomy (NCBI): domain Eukaryota; kingdom Metazoa; phylum Chordata; class Mammalia; order Primates; family Cercopithecidae; genus Macaca; species Macaca mulatta. Next base: position 154,552,699 of record NC_133407.1, on the reverse strand, counting down.
CATCATATCCCTCTAAGGATGCCTCAAACCTGGAGATCTTCCAGTATCAACTCACACCTTCCTCAGTGTGGTCTTCCGAGCCATTCATTTATTTCCTACAGCAGCACCCCTTCTGTTCTCTTTGCAGCCATCAATTGGCACAGAGTGGGTACTCAGCGAACCACTATTCAAAACGACTTTGCCTTCTGGCCCATGATATCCTTGAAGGCGAGGGGGAAGTTTCATCTTTATATTCCCAGAGATCCTGACTATCAGAATCTCTGTTAACAACTGAGTGAGCGGACCTGCACCCCATCTTTTTTTTTTTTTTTTTTTTTTTTTTTTTGCAGTCCCACCACAGCAGCCCTAGGGTCACAGACTAGAAGAAAAGGAGCGTGGGGCCATGGTAATGAACGAATGCACGTGGGCCAACATCAGTAAGCACGGTATAAACCAAAAATTAAATTCTAAGCCCCCAACCCAACTGAATGGACTCTTGCTCTTGGCCAAGGGCATTCCTAAGTTAACCTGAAAAACTAGTTCAGGCCAAATGCGGGGTCAAACTTGCCTCATTATGCCCTTCTCCCTATGGAAGTCAGGCACAGCTGACCAGCATTAACATTAAAAGCGATCCCAAGACAGACAAAACAGACTTTGTAGCAATAAGATACCAAATTTCAACCTGACTCTAGTATAGCATCACATGACAGACTGCAGGCCCTGAAAGAAACAGAAGTACTTTACTCAAAAATATATTTCTTTGACACATTCTGACATGGCCCTGTAAAGCTGTCTCTTGGGACAATCTACGTTCTGTAGTGAATCCCTCTCCCTTTCCAGGTCTTCTCCCTGAGCCAGGAGAGACTCCACTAAGAGTATGGCACCTTTTCAGGTCTGATAAGAAACACCTACAATCTTGTCTCTTTGAAGCCCGCCACCTGGAGGATTCATCTGCATAAATAAGAATCTTGGTCTCCACAACCGCTTTTCTGAACCCAGGCATTCCTTTTTGTTGATTCCAGGTCTTTGGACAAACTTGACCAATTGTCAGACCTAACAATAGCCTGGCCCAGGCCCCCGCAACACACCTCCTTAAAATGTACAAAACCAAGCTGCACCCCAACCACCTTGGGCAGATGTTCTCAGGACCTCCTGAGGGCTGTGTCACGGGCCATGGTCACTTATACTGGACTCAGAATAAGTCTCTTCAAATACTTCACACAGTTTGACTCTTTTCGTCAACGGACGCAAAGCCCAACCACTGCCCCCGCCCCGGTCCCCGCTGCCTGCTTCACTCTGTTCCTGTAGGCGCTCCAGCAAGCCGACAATACCCACAGACACACAGTGGTAGGGAAGGCCTCCTTACCAGGGTACACACCCGGATTAAGACTCACCCAGGTCGGGCGCGGGGGCTCACGCCTGTAATCTCAGCACTTTGGGAGGCCGAGGCGGGCGGATCACTTGAGGTCAGGCGTTCGAGACCAGCCTGGCCAACATAGTGAAACCCACTCTCTACTAAAAATACAAAAATTAGCCAGGCGTGGTGGCGGGCGCCTGTAGCCCCAGTTACTTGGGAGGCTGAGGCAGGAGAATCGCTTGAACCCGGGAAGCGGAGGCTGCAGTAAGCTGAGATCGCACCACTGCACTTCAGCCTGGGCAGCAGAGTGAGATTCTGTCTCAAAAGCAAACAAACAAAAACAAACAAACAAACAAACTCACCGAGCCAGAAAAAGAAGCGCCGAGAAAGAGACAGTGGACAAGAGAGCGCCGGTGCTGATGGGAGGTAACCTCTGGGTCCTGGCAGGGAAAAGGTAAGCACTTCCGGCTCCGGGTCCTTTAAAAAAGACACGTCAAAGAAATGGTGCTGCAAAAATGCCGAATTTAACTGTTTTTTTTTTTTTTTTTGAGACGGAGTCTCGCTCTGTCGCCCAGGCTGGAGTGCAGTGGCGCGATCTCGGCTCACTGCAAGCTCCGCCTCCCGGGTTCACGCCATTCTCCTGCCTCAGCCTCCTGAGTAGCTGGGACTACAGGCGCCCGCCACCGCGCCCGGCTAATTTTTTGTATTTTTAGTAGAGACGGGGTTTCACCGTGGTCTCGATCTCCTGACCTTGTGATCCGCCCGCCTCGGCCTCCCAAAGTGCTGGGATTACAGGCGTGAGCCACCGCGCCCGGCGAATTTAACTGTTTTAATAGAGATTAACATCTAAGAGTATAAAGGGAAACTTATCCTCCCTGCCCTTGGCACTAGGTAGAAATTTGGAATTCTTTCTGAGTTAACACCTGGTGTAGGGAGGAATCTACTTCCGCCAGAAGTTGAAGCCAATCTAGCGTTTGGGCTATTTCCGGTCGTGTTTCTTCTACTCCGAAGTGCACCTCCTAGTGGTCAGGAGAGAACAAGACAGATTTCCCAAAATTCCCTCACTGAATTTACATAGTACACAGTAATAAGATCGAAACTGCTAACATGCGATGGGGTTCATAGGCCTACCACAATTCTATAATGTACCCCTATTATTGTCTCTATTTTGCATACGTGAAAGGAGAATTTTGGAGATTTTACTCCAGGCTCCACGCTTCTAACCATTATTCTAAACTACCTTGTTTTGTTCTGTTGGTTGTTGCGTAGAGCCATGGTTTCATCGTGTTGGCCAGGTTGGTCTCCAGCTCCCGGTCTTCAGTGATCTTCTTGTCCTCGCCTCAGCCTCCCGAGTAGCTGTGCCCAGCTACTGTCTAACTTTTAAACTTGTTCTTGATTTGCTTAGCTTTTTTTTTTTTTTTTTTTTTTTTTTTGAGACGGAGTCTTACTTTGTCGCCCAGGCTGGAGTGCAATAGAGTGGCATGATCTCGGCTCACTGCAACCTCCACTTCCCAGGTTCCGGGGCCAAGTGATTCTCCTGTCTCAGGCTCCGTAGTAGCTGGGATTATGGGTGTGCACCACCACACCCGACTAATTTTTTTTATTTTTAGTAGAGACAGGGGTCTCACTATGTTGGTCACTGTGGTCTCAAACTTCTGACCTCAGGCGATCTGCCCGCCTTGGCCTCCCAAAATGCTGGGATTACAGGCGTGAGCCACCGAGCTGGCCCTTGGCTTTTAAGATTATTTTGAAAATCAAATTTCAGGAGCAAAAAAAAAAAAAAACTCCTAGATTCCACTCCTGGAACACAGTACAGATGTCACTGGCGATCTTGACAGGGGTAGTTCCAGGGACCCGAAGGGGCCAGAAGTTAAACTGGATTGTATTGATGAGTGAATGAGAGAGGGGTGAGAAGGGTGTGTTAGTAACTCCATGGTGAGGTTTTGGGCGTGAAGGGAATGGGGAGTTTGAGGAGACCCAGAAAAGTGGAATGTCTGAGGTCACATAGCTGGCAAGCCGTAGCGTTGGGGCTAGAACCCTGCTGCATCTGTGGCTATTCCATACCTCATGAATCGTGCTTATCCTGCAGGCTGTATGTAGTGAGATGGGATGTGGAGCAGGGAAGCACACTGCTAATGGCAGCCTGCATGATGCGTGTCATGAAAGAAAAGGTCTTGATCGGTTCAAGTGGGTTCATTGACTGGGAGGGTTCATGAACCAGACAGCCTGCCTTCAGTTTCCAAAGACCCAAGAGATTTGGAAGCAGTAACCTGATGGCTCAGTCTTTGTGGGGTACGGGACATGCTGCCACCTCACTTCACAGAGGAGAGCACAGGGGTACCCACACTGCTTCCCTGTGGGCACTGGGGTCCCAGGACAAGAGGCTGAAGGTGGCCTGCAGTCATCCCTGGAATAGCCCAGGGAATATGCCTGTATTCCCCCAGGCTCAAGTTTTCCCCCCTGGCCACAGCTCCTGAGCAAGAAATCACATTAGCTGGGTCACAGGTGACGTGAGAAAAACTCCAACCTGCTTTATTTAGAAAGGGCAGAGGTCAGGGGAGGGAAATAGTCAAAAACTGTATGTCCTTTCTTAGACACATCTACCCTCTGAGACACTGGACACTTGGAGTCTAGAGGGAACTGGGCCCCGGCTACCCCTCTTTGAAAGAATTTCTTTAGTCTGACTCTTTGACACTCCTCTTGTGTCTGGGCTCTGGGCCGCTGGCTGCACCGGCTCCTGGCCCAGGAAGGCTGGGCCCGGCAACACCTGGCGCGCTCTAGTTGATGTAGTACACCTTGGCGGCATCATAATAGGCGCGGGTCATGTAGTTCTTGTTCCTAAGGGGCCACCAGTGGTCAGGGTGGTAGGTGGCTGGGTAGACATGGGGCTGGTGTTGAACACAACTGAAGAGCGCCAGGCTCCGGTCTGTGGCCACAGTGGGCAAGTAGAGCTGCAGCTTATCCAGAAGGTGACCCGGCCAGAAGGAATTGGGGTGGGTTTGCTGCAGACTGCTGGACCTCCTCACCTTCAGCTTCCTGGAGAACAAGAAGACACAGGGATGGTTGTCATGGAAGACAGGCCAGGGCTGAGGCTTCATCGCAGAGCCCACTAACTGTGACCAAAGCGGAGATTTAGCCCGTGCCAAGCACTTCAGCACCTCAGTCCTCCCCACAGTTCCATATGGTCAGCGCTGTTATCCTGTCGACCTCACCTGTGAGGACCCAGAGGCCTGGAGAGGCCGTTGTACCCTGAGCAAGTGGCCAAGTGCAGGCTTCACTCCCTGTCCAACGCCTCTAAAACTCAAAGCCTTAAGCGCCACCATCTGTTATCTGGAGGCATTTTAATGTGGTGTTTGGAGTACGGCCCCTGGAGCCGCCCTAGCTGGGTTCAGATCCGCACTCCACCACTTCATAGATGTGTGACTCTGAGCATGATATTTGCCCTTTCTGTTGCCTCAGTTTCCTCCTGTGTAAAATGAATATGCTTAGTGTCACTTCATAGGGCTGTTGGGAGGATTTGAGTGAGTGGACACATGGAAAGCCCCAGAGCAATGCCTCCTGGCCCTCTCTGTGTTGTGTTACTGCCTCTCAGGCCAGGGCACCAAGCCCCAGCTGTTGTGCCAGGAGCGCAGAGTCCCAGTTGTCTCAGGTGAAGCTGCGCCTCCTCCCACCTTCCTTCCTTGTGGAGTTAGATGATTGCCACAGACCTGGTAAATTCCTCAAACTCCTTAAAGTGCATTTTCTTGCTTTTCTTTGGTGGTTTCCTAGTGGAGAAGAGAGAGGCATTTTGTGAGGAGAGTGGAAATCCAGGCCAATGGGGCTTTAGGGAGTAGGTCAGGGGCCGCAGGGGTGGGCCCGTTTCTAAGTCTCAAACCAGAGCTCTGAAAGAAAAATGTCTTCCACCTGAGGTGGACCCTGACTCTGTGCCTTCATGCTCCAGGGGAACACAGTGGGCTTGGGTCAGCTGGACCTAGCCTCAGAATCCAGCCAGGTGACCTGGGCAAGTCATGTCCCCTTTCTTATCCTTCGTTTTCTCATGGTCCAGAATAGAGACCTCTCAGGGTAGTTATGAGGAAGGCTCAGCAAGTCACTGCCGAATCCCGAGTCCTTTTGGGGTCCCTGGCTCCCACTCCTCACTCCAGAGCTTAACCCAGCCCTGAGGACGAAGACGGTGAAATCTAACCCCCTCCCCCTCCAACCCTGAGCCTGACAGATATCACTAATGGTTCACAACACTCTTTCCCACCCAGCCTCCATCTGACCTCGAAATCTTTCATAACCCTAAGAAGCAAGATACAGTCAATGTCTCTCCTTGAGGTAAGAGAACTCTCTTTATCCTTTATTAGCTATGGCCTACCTAAGCACGGACCAAAATCTCCTTCCTGGGTTCCCAGTCACTTCCTGGGCCACCTGGGGCCGGAAGGAAGTCACAGCCCATGTCATGGCCAGGACCCACCTGCAGGCCTGGGCCTACTCCTTCACTTGAAGATGCCCCAACCAGAGCAAGGTAAAACAACAACAATCATTGATTGAGTGCTGTCACTGCTAAGATGTTGACGCTCTTTCTTATCTGATCCTCATAGTGTATGGTAGGAGCTACTAGGCCCCTTTACACATGAAGATGCTGAGGCTCAGAGAAGTGCCTTGTCCATTTAACCGGAGGCCTGTCTGATCTCTACAGGGCCCCGCTGTGTCCCACTGCAGGCATTCTGGCCACACACCCAGTGGGCAGCTGGCAGGGGTCTAGGGGCAGGGGCAGGTTCAGGCCCCTCCCACCTCCTGTTGTCCGGCCAGCTGGGCTCTCCTCCGCCCATGCTGCGCCCTCCCTCTGCGGGGATGCAGTCACCCACTGATGCTGCCCATGGGCTGTCACCTGCTGCTTGACTCAAATCTGGGTAGCTTAGGCTTTGGAGTGCCAAAGGAGGCCGTTTTCTTAGAGAAGACTCAGGTTGGTCTCTCGAAAGGGCTGGGAGCAGGTCCCAGGGAAACATTCCTTTCTCCTCCTAGGAGCTGCAAGCCCACCTCTTGCCAGAGAAGGGGTGTGTCCGCTGCAAGGGGGCAGGGCAGAGAAAGGGCGGCCCCCTGTTCTCTGCAGGGCCCTGACACCTGGCTGGGGATTTGTGAAGGCCCTCCCTCCAACCATGTTCTCTAAGAAGGCTCTCTTTTTCATCTTTTCCAGAAACCTTGCGATTGTGCAGGACTGGGGTCAGGAGGGTAGCTGTATGGGAGCTGAGGCCAGCAGGCCGTGATCCTGAGACACACGCCAAGGGTGACCCGGGACTGGTCAGTCTGCATTGAGCAGTCAGGTTGGGGGATGCTGCCCTAGGATGCAGACACAAGCACAGCATGGCGTCCCAGGTATGCCAGCCTCCAGCCCCTGCACTGAAAGGACAGCAATGGGGCAGGAGGCCAAGGCAGGGGGAAAGAGGGTCCGAAACTTAGCTTGTCAGTCCTCTTAGACTTGCTGGGGCCCTGGGACCGGAGCAGAGCCAGATTCGGAGAAAAGACCTTCCAGTCAGAGTAGTAGCCTCCTGGCTGCCGGATGGGGCGCACTTTGTCCATCTGGAAAATGATCTTGTCTCCTGGGTACAGCAAGGCTGTGGACAGCAAGAGAAGCATCTGTAGCCATCAATCCAGACCGCCCATCCCTCCCTGAGCCTCTCGGGTCAGATGAGGTGTTTTTTGTTTTTGTTTTGTTTTGTTAATTCACATTTTTAAGACATTTTCTTCTTATCTATATAGTAACTTTTTGTTGTTGAATAGTTGTAGATTCACTGGAAGTTGCAAAAATAATGCAGAGGGGTCCTTTGAACCACTGCCCCAGTGGTGACGTGCATATAGCTGTAGTGTGATGCCAGGAAAGGGACCTTGGGACAATATGGCTCAGGGGACTACAGATGAGGAGGGCTTGTTTATAACCAGGTCAACAAAGCCCCGAAGGCCTGGGTGCAACGAGGTCTGAGCTGTCCCAGGAGGCAGGAGGATTTGACCAAGAGTTGACGAGGTTAACTTAGACCTATTTTCTGTTTTGTTTTGTTTTTCTGAGGCAAGGTCTCACTCTGTCACCCAGGCTAAAGTACAGATCATGGCTCACTGCAGCCTCAACTTCCTGGGCTAAAGCGACCCTCCTACCTTAGCCTCCTGAGTAGCCAGGGCCACAGGCATGCACCACCATGCCTGGCTGATTTCTTAAATTTTTAGTAGAGATGGGGTCTTGCTATGTTACCTAGGCAGGTCTGGAACTCCTGGGCTCAAGCCATCCTACCTACCCCGGCCTCCCAAACTGCTGGGATTACAGGCATGAGCCACTGTGCCTGGCCCACTTAGATTTGTTTGGTGGCAGTTTTCTCCTTGTCTTGAATTAATCTCATGGAGATCCTTGGTAGAGTTTTCTCAGATGTGCTGAATATAAAAAATACTGAGCCAGGGTCTCCACCTTCTGCAGCTATTGAGCAGTGCTTGTCTTAAGATGGTAACACATGAAAGCTCATGTTCTAGAAAAAGTGATGGAAGTTACACTCCAGCTAGTTAATGTTGGCTATTTGGGGGTTGGGAAGGGGCTGTGGAGGTGAGAAAGAAGGAGAGGGAAGGGGGAGATATGTAACATTAATATTTTCAAAAGGTACACATGATTTTTTAAAGTATGATTTAAAAATGAGTTATATAAATAATTTTCTATAAATGGAAAAGAAAAAGAGATTTGTGAAAGGATGGTCACTAAAAGGTTCACAAGGGCCAAGTCAGGCTGGTGGAATTTAGATTTTTATGTTTTCAAAAAATTCAAATGAGCAAGTATTATCACCAAAACCAGGGTGGAAAGCCAATAAAGTTATATTCACAGGGGAGGGGGAGACCTTGTTTAGAATTCTGGCTCCTGAGCTTGAGGCCTGGAGTCTGAGCCACCAAGGTCTAGTCTAGAACACAGAGCTGGAAGTCCTGATATTTGAGCCTCTCTGCCTACAGGAGATCAGGCCTCTGTCATAAAGATACCCAATAGCCAGTGGCCAAGACAGTGGTCAGAGATGGATTTGGGCCTAGTCCTACCCACAGGATGCTCCTGTGTGCCCGTGAACATGAGATCCTGCAGAGAGGTGAAGCTCACTCATGTAGGAACCCAGCAGCTAGCAAAAGCCAGGGGTGGATGCAGTGGCTCACTCCTGTAATCCCAGTACTTTGGGAGGCTGAGGTGGGAAGATCGCTTGAGCCCAGAAGTTTGAGATCAGCCTGGGCAATAAAGCAAGATCCCATCTCTCAAAAAAATAAAATAAAATAAAGGGTGGGGGGAGCTTGATGTTCTGGTGGGGACGGACAAAGGAGGCACACAGGGGAAGACCTAACCCAGAGGAGCGGTCCGGGGCACATGGCAAGCCGGCCTGCATTTCAGAAGACAGAGCTGCAGCTCCACCACTGCGTAAGACCATGGCGTAAATAATCCGAAAAGGTGAGGCTCCCCAAGGAAGGAAGAAGGAGGGATGTTTTGGTGAAAAGTCAGCATCCAGAGCTGTAGGATCTCCTTCTGTCTCTGCCCTCCCAGCCCAGGCAGCACGCGTAGGAGACAATGACCACTGAAGTTGCTTGCCTGTGTTCCTGAGAGCCTCTGACCACATTCTCCTGTATACACTTGTTATGGGCCAAATTGTGTCTCCCTAAAATTCATATGTTGTAATTCTAATCCTTATACCTTAGAATGTGATGTGTGTGTGCATGTGTGTGTGTATGAGAGAGAGACAGAAAGGGTCTCGCTCTGTCGTCTAGGCTGGAGTGCAGTGGTGTGATCTCGGCTTACTGCAACTTTGACCTCCCGGGCTCAACCGATCCTCCTACCTCAGCCTCCTGAGTAGCTGAGATTACAGGCACATGCCACCATGCCTGATGAATGTTTGTATTTTTTGCAGAGATGGAGTTTTGCCATGTTGCCCAGGCTGTTCTCGAACTCCTGGGCTCAAGCAATCCACCCACCTTGGCCTCCCAAAGTGCTGGGATTATAGGCGCGAGCCACTTCACCTTGCTAGAATGTGACCATTGAGGGGGGGAAAAAGAAAAAAGGATGTGACTTCATTTGGAGATTTTGGTGGTTTTTTTTTTTTTTTTTTTTTTTCCCAGACAGGGTCTGGCTCTGTCACTCAGGCTGGAGTACAGTGGTATGATCATAGCTCACTACAGCCTTGAACTCCTGGGATCAAGCTATCCTTCCACCTTGGTCTCCCAAAGTACTGGGATTATTGGGGTGAACCACTGTGCCCAGCCTGGAGATAAAGTATTGAAGGAGATGATCAAGCTAAAACGAGGCTGTCCATGGGTGGGTCCTAATCCAATTTGACTGGTGTCCTTATAAGAGAAAATGTGGACACACAAGAGAGACACCAGGTGTGCATGTGCGGAGAAAAAACTGTGTGGAGGCAGCAAGGAGGCAGCCATCTGCCAGCCAGGGAGAGAGGCCTTGGAAATCAGCCCTGCTGGCACCTCGATCTGGGACCTCCAGCCTCCGGAATGGTGAAAAATAAATTCCTGTTGTGGAAGCAGCCCAGTCCACAGACTGGTATTTTGTTATGGGAGCCCTAGCAAACTAATCTAAGAAGACCCAAGGCCCTATAAATTCAGCACTTGTTTCCCTCCCTCTTGGGAAAAAGACGGTAATAATCAATTGTGACTGTAAAGTCTAGTTCTCACATAAGTCACACCATTGCCTGTGTGGCGTGTTCCTTTCTCAGAAAGCTACATTTCCCAGTATGGCCAAAGTTCCTTCCTAGGCAGAGGTCCCGAGGAGAAAACCTCTGCCCCCAAGTGCAGCTTGCTCCTTCATGTTTTTAAAGCACAGAGAAGATCCTGCCCATTAAATTTATACACTCACCAGGCTGGGCGTGGTGGCTCATGCCTGTCATCCCAGCACTTTGGGAGGCCAAGGCAGGTGAATCATCTGAGGTCAGGAGTTCAAGACCGGCCTGGCCAACATGGTGAAACCCTGTCTCTACTAAAAATACAAAAATTAGCTGTGCATGGTGGTGCACACCTGTAATCCCAGCTACTCAGGAGGCCAAGGCAGGAGAATTGCTTGAACCCAGGAGGTGGAGGTTGCAGTGAGCTGAGATCGCACCACTACACTCCAGCCTGGGTGACAGAGAAGACTCCATTTTAAAACAAAACAAAACAAATTTATACATTCACCAATTCACGAGTTTGAAATGCAGGCATTGCTAAATTGACATGTTGGGGCTGGGCCCTTCTTCACTCCCACATATTAGAAGTGCTCACCCCTCAGAGACACAGTGGGCTCAGACCAGCTTGGATGTATGAAAACGCATACTCCACCCAAGCAGAGGGTAGAAGCAGTGTGGAAATCTCAGGGCTTCAGCAGGTCCTGTCTCCAGGTGCATTTGTACCCCACTGCTTGTTGCAGAAGAACCAAGCAACAGCCTGGCCTAGAGAAAGGCTTTGTTTCGATAGCAGTTATCATTTCTATCAAATCTCCCTCTTGACTATTACAACTCTTCCTTTATGTTCAACCTCAGGGCTTTCTCATTCAGAACTCCTGTCCTTGGGGCTTTCTACTCTAGGATGAGCTTTTGGTTCACCAAGCTCAGGGTTCCAGAATCCAGACCTCCAATCTCAGTTGTAGAACCCAGACCTCCAGGCCTTGTGTTCTGGAAATCCCATCTAGCAGCAAAACAGACTGGGCTCCTCCTCTTCTCCTCCACGCCCCCACTCTGCCTTATTCCCAGTGTCACCACCAGAGACTATAGTGGCTTGAATGGCTGCATGGGTGCCTTGGGTGGCATCACCCTCGCCCCGGCTCTGGGGTTCCCTTGGCATCTTCCTAGGGCCAGCCACCGAGGCCCTTACCTTTCATGAGGATGTCCTCCGTCAGCGGGAGGCCATAGGACTCACAGAGCTTCCAGCATTGCAGGTAGACGAGAAAGTTGTGCCTGCGGGTCGAGTCAATGAGCTCCCTCATATCCCCGTGGATGGTGGACGGGAGGCAGTGCTCATCAAAGTGCCGATTCCCACAGCGCACCAGGCGGCACTGCTCCGTGTACTGGATGGAGGGGATCATGAGCTGCGAAGGAAGCAGAAAGAGGCTTGTCATTCTCTTGCCTGTATCCCTTCTCCTGGCCAGAAGAAGGTACATGCAGTGCCTCATCGACCTCTCCCCTGCGAGGTCCCCACGAGGGGTGATGGCAACCAATGTCCAGTGGGGCTGCAGTTCCGGTTCTGAAGTCAGTGAAGACTTCAGGTTTGGAAGCTCAGGTTCTGAAGTCACAGCCCTGTTGATGGGTGTGCAGGTGTGCACACATGATTGTGTAATATATACAGTAAAACACAGTACACATGCCCTAGAGGTGTCCTATTGAAAAATGACATTCACAAGGCCACAAGGTGGCTCACACCTGTAATCCCAGCACTTTGGGAGGCCGAGGCAGGAGGATAACTTGAGCCCAGGAGTCCGAGATCAGTCTGGGCAATGTGGCAAAACCCTGTTTCTACAAGCAAAAAGTAGCTGGGCATGGTGGCACACGCCTGTAGTCCCAGCTTCTCAGGAGGCTGAGGTGGAAGGATGGCTTGAGCCTAGGAAGTTGAGGCTTCTGTGAGCCAAGATCAAGTCACTGCACTCCAGCCTGGGCACTACAGTGAGACTGTCTCAAAAAAGAAAAGAAGAGGCCGGGCGCGGTGGCTCAAGCCTGTAATCCCAGCACTTTGGGAGGCCGAGGCGGGCGGATCACAAGGTCAGGAGATCGAGACCACAGTGAAACCCCGTCTCTACTAAAAATACAAAAAAATTAGCCGGGCGCGGTGGCAGGCGCCTGTAGTCCTAGCTACTCAGGAGGCTGAGGCAGGAGAATGGCGTGAACCCAGGAGGCGGAGCTTGCAGTGAGCCGAGATCGCGCCACTGCACTCCAGCCTGGGCAACAGCGTGAGACTCCGTCTCAAAAAAAAAAAAAAAAAAAGAAAAGAAGAGAAGAGGAGAAAAGAAGAAAAGAAAAGTGACATTTGAGTGTTTGGCTGCATGGGAATTTAAATTAGGAGCAACCATCTGTAACCTTGAGGTGAAAGCCACGAGCTAAGATAGGAGGAGGCTGGCGGAGCAGGTAGCTGCTTTTGTTGGCTGCCACCACCTTGTTTTTTAACAAGGAAAAAAAAAAACCTATCTTTTAAAGCTTCTAACACCAGAATCAGCAAAGACCAGCCCATGGGCCAAATCTGGCCCACCAGCTGTTTTTATAAATAAAATTTTGTTGGAGCACAGCCACACTCATTTGTTAAGGTGCTGTCTGTGGCTGCTTTCCTGCTGCAATAGCAGAGCTGAGTAGTTGCGACAGCCAACATATGGCTCACCAGGCCTAAAATGTTTACTATCTGGCCCTTTACAGGGGAACTTTGCCGGTCCCTGCTCAAACATTTTGGGTTTTCTTGTCAAGCAACTGAATCAAATCTTAGTAGATATAGCACTTAGCAATATCTGCCATTTTATTATAGGTACAAATACAAATATTGTAGGTATAACTACAAATGTGTATTTTTAATTTTTTATATACATATATTTGTATTAATTAATTAATTTTTTTTTTTTTTTTTAGAGACATGGTCTCACTTTGTAGCCTGGGCTGGGGTGCATTGTGCAATGATAGCTCACTGCGGCCTTGACCTCCCAGGTTCAAGCCATCCTCTGGCCTCAGCCTCTTCAGTAGGTGGAGCCACAGGCACACGCCACCATGCTGGCTAATTTTTTAAAAACTTTTTGCAGAGACGGGGCCTTGCTATATTGCCCAGGTTGGTCTCAAACTCCTGGCCTCCAGTGATCCTCCTACTTTGGCCTCCCAAAGTGCTAGGATTACAGGCGTGAGCCACTGCACCTGGCCTGTATATACTTTTTTTTTTTTTTTTTTGAGACACGATCTTGCTCTTTCCCTTAGGCTGGAGTGCAGTGGTACGATCTTAGCTTACTGCAGTCTCAACCTTCTGGGCTCAGGCAATCCTCTCACCTCAGCCTCTTGAGTAGCTGGGACCACAGGCACATGCCATCACACTAGGCTAACTTTTTAATTTTTTTGTAGAGACAGGATCTCCCTATGTTGCCTAGGATGGCCTCGAACTCCTGGGCTCAAGCAGTCCTCTCAGTACCTTGGCCTCTCAAGGTGCGGGGCTTACAGGTGCAAGACACCACTCCAAGCCTATATTATATATGAATATTTATATGTAGTATTGTATTGATGTTGTCTGCCTCCCTTACTAGACTGTCAGCTTCCTAGAGGCAGGGACTGTTAGGCTTACTACAACGCCCAGAAGAGTGCCTGGCACATGGTAGGCTCTCAACAAATGTTTACTGGACAAGCTAATTCATGCAATCAATCCTTCCTTCATTTGCCATGTATTTCTGGAGAGTCTACCCAGGGCCAGGCCCTGTGCCAGCTGCCTGGATTCCAGCTGTGATGAAAATGCAGGCCCGGTCTCAGGATGAAAAGTCATAATTAAAGAATAGTGGGGGGGGACGTGATACTTTCAGAAACAGGATCTTACTACATTTTCACAAAAACTCAGGAGGCAGGTATTCTTATTTTACAGGTGAGGGACGTGAAGAAGGGGTGGTTGTAGAGGTGAAGACCCCCCTCCCCAGGGTTCTGCAGCCAGCGGGTGATGCTACTGCAGTGATCTGAACCCCAGCTGCTCATCCCCAAGCCGCATGCCCTCCTTGGGCTGGCGAGGTACCTTGTGCTGTCGCTGCCGCTCGCGGTACCGCTTGCCTACTTCCTCCATCTCCTCCAGGGTCATGGGCCGCGCCTCCATCTGTGTGTCGACTGCAGGCACCGTCAGCAGGTCCACTTTGGGAAGCTGTGGGGCTGCATCCACCTCCTGCTTCTTGAGCGGACCCTTCAGGGAATCTCTGTGCTTAACCAAGATATAACCTAGAGTCGGAGGGAAAAGATGAAGGAAGGAGGGACTAAGAAGGTGCCGAGCCACGGAACCTGCCAAGCAGTTATCCAGTGTCACCCAGCAGGCATCAGGCCAACCCTCTGCTCCCTTCCCACACATCTGGGCAGTGCCCACCTGAGCTGTACCTTAGATGTGGCCCTCCTCTCCATCTCCATTAATGGCGTCCCTTACCGCACCAACCCCAGCCCTCTGGCTGCCATTCTTGTCCTGTCACCCTGTCTCACCAAGAAGCAAATAGGATCTTTAAAAAATATAGAGTATGGCCAGGTGCGGTGGCTCACGTCTGTAATCCCAGCACTTTGGGAGGCTGAGGAGGGTGGATCATGAGGTCAGGAGATCGAGACCATCCTGGGTAACATTGTGAAACCCGATCTCTACTAAAAATACAAAAAATTAGCCAGGCGTGGTGGCACGTGCCTGTAGTCCCAGCTACTCCGGAGGCTGAAGCAGGGGAATTACTTGAACCCAGGACCTGGATGTTGCAGTGAGCTGAGATCACGCCACTACACTCCAGCCTGGGTGACAGAGCCGGACTCCGTCTCAAAAATAAACAAGCAAACAAAAATATAGAGCAGGGCACTCTGGGAGGCCGAGGCAAGTGGATCAGCTGAGGTCAGTAGTTTGAGACCAGCCTGACCAATATGGTGAAACCCCGTCTCTACTAAAAATACAAAAATTAGCCGGGTGCAGTGGCATGTGCCTGTAATCCTAACTACTCAGGAGGCTGAGACAGGAGAATTGCTTGAACATGGGAGGTGGAAGTTGCAGTGAGAAGAGATCACACCACTGCACTCTAGCCTGGACGACAGAGCAAGACTCCGTCCCAAAAATATATAAATATATACATATATAGAGCAGGGTGCAGTGGCACGCCTGTGGTTCCAGATACTCAGGAGGCTGAGGTGGGAGGATTGCTTATGCCCAGGAATTCGAGGCTGCAGTAAGCTATGATCACACCTGTGAATAGCCACTTCACTCCAGCCTGGGCAACATAAGGAGATCCCGCTGCATGGGTCTCCTTATGTTGGATATGTGTGGGTGGATGGATAGATAGATAGATAGATAGATAGATAGATAGATAGATAGATAGACAGACGAGATCGCCTCATTCCCTTGGCTTCCCACAGCACTTAGACCAAAACCCAGAGTCCTTTCCCTGGGCTACAAGGCCCTGCTGCACCGTCTGGCCTCAGCTGCCTTCCCACCTGGTCCATGGCGTACAATTCACCCTTCATCCATTCCACCTAGCCACCTTCATCACCTTCTGTCTCTTGCAAGCTTTCCTACCCCAGGGCCTCTGCCTTCACAGTTCTATCTGCCTAGATTGCACTTCCCCCAAGACTAATTCCTGTCATTCACTCAGATGTCGGCTCCAATGTCTGCTTCTCAGAGAGGCCTTCCCTGACCACCAGCCCTTTAGGTGCAAGCTCATCGAAAGCTGGCGCTTTGGCTGGCCCACTGCTGTGTTCCCGGTTTCTAGAAGGGGCACACAGTAGTTGCTCAACAAAGATTCTAATGAATGAAAGAATCCCATTGTCCCTGCCCTGGTTCAGACCTTCATTGTCTCAAGCTGAAATAATATCCTAACCTTACCACCTTCTATTGAGGCTGTGAACAAGTGGCTCAGCCTCTCTGAGCTCCAGCTTCCTCCTCGTAAAGCAGGAATAGCAATTGTGACCTCTGCGGACATGAAGGATAAACTGAGATCATTCTGCAAGAATGAAGATGAGCTACTGCAAGAAGAACTACTGGAAGAAGGCACCCCTGCCAAGACACTCAAACTCTTGCCTCTTTAGACAAAGTGAGAGACACCCTGACAGAGCAGGAGCACCGTCACCAGGGACAAACACCACCACTTTAAGTTTCAGCTCCCTTTCTAGCCTCATGCATTTCAAGGAAATCACTTCTCTTCTAACTATGAGCAGCCAGAAACAGCAGATGGTAAAACACAGATAAGACAGCTTGGGCACAGAGGGAGGTGGGGGAAAGTCTATTGGGTGACTGCCAAACTTCACCCTCATATAATGGGCCCCAGTAAAACAGTGGGCCTTAATAAGCACATTCCTTTCCCTTCAGGTGCACTAAGATAGGGAAGCTAAAAGCAGACTTGGGGGATATGCCTGCAGCTGCAGAAAGATGGAAACAGACACACAACTCTCCCTCCCAGATAAGCCCAACAAAGAGACACAGAAGCAGTCCACACCTCTGATAAACTCTCCCACACTGAATCTTTAAAAACTCTTAGTCTGTAAGAGAGTGTGGCTCTGACCTAACTCAGCCAGCAGCCCCTCTCAGGTTTGTTTTCTCTGAAATAAACCTGTACTTGACTATTGAGCCACCTTTCATGTTTCTTTCCTCTTTCTTTAATTCTTACACACCCCAGTCTACCCATCTTACCCACTGTTGCCCACCAGGGCAAAAGAACTCAGTGATGATGCCAAAATAGCACCGTGAGAGCAAATGTCTGCTGTTTGGCTTTGTGTTTACTTACTGGGAAGTAACAGGCCCCAAAATATCTCTGCTGCAAATATGCATCACAGCACACTGTGGTCATTCAAATGACTTGCAGCCAGCTACACAGATAGCGATGAGCTTGGTAATTTATAATAAAAAGGCACAAAGAGTATCAGAGGGAAAGCAGCCCAACTCGAGGCAACCTTAAAAATGTGCTGGACATAAAGGAGATTACTACTGTTGGGGTGGTGATACATGCAGGAGGCGACTGTTGGGGTGCTAAGGTTCCCTGAGCTCTGACAGAGGCAGAGACCCTGCTTGGGAGGTGATGGTTTCTCTGCAGGGCAGCTAGTTGAGACTGGACATTGAAAATCTCCCAGAGGACTGAGGAATGGATGCTCTGAGCTGCCTGCTGTTCCCAAATGAGCCACTCCAGTGAAGATGCTGAGTAACACCACTTGGTGTGACCGTAAACTCGAATGGCCTCACCCCGGATCTTTAGCATTGTTAGGAAACCCCTCCACTGCCTCCTCCAGGGCTCCTGTGTGACTCAGGGAGGACAAGGACGCTCCAAACATGCATGAGATTAAATTCCTGCCAACCTGGTGGACGGGAACAGAGCAAGATTTGTTTCATTTAGAAAAACAAAGCTGTGGCTATGTTTGGGAAGGGTGCTGGAATGGGTGGGTGGTTGTAATTGTTCTTTTTTGTTTGTTTACTACAAGAATGGTACTAAGATATAAAGAAATATTATACAATGCACCTTTGTGTTGTAGAGTAAATTAATAGCCAGAGCTTTAGCAAGTCCATTTCTAATTTGCCTCTGTGCCTTGTCTGGGCAGATGTGGCCCCACAAGTGTATTGCTTGGCAGATGGAACTTAAGCCATGCACAACCTTTACAACTGTTCACAGCAACCCTGCTATAATACCCCTGATAGCAGAATACCAAAATATACTTTCCAGTAACCTGTAAATGTGCTAATTCTGGTTCTGAACAAGAATTTTATCAATAAGGTATGGATTAATAGTGAGGAGGCCTTGGACCCACATACACATAAATGTCTCTGGAAAGGCTTGCCATTTGGGTCAGTTCTCAGCCTCTCAGGTGGGCTCTGGTGGGCTGAGTATCCTCCGCTAAGAACAAGGGCAGGGACTCATTTGTCTTTGAATGGACACAGTGGTAGCTGGGCACTCAAGGGAATATCTACTCCTTACTTAATCTCTGGGCCTGAAAATTTCCAGAGGCTTGGCCAAACCACAGTCAGCCCAAACTGGGGAACACACTGAGGAAGTGAGTTTGGAGGAGAGGCCAAGGCTTCCTGCACCATGCTCGCTCCCAGGACGGGGAGGTGGAGGCACAGGACAGGGAGGGGTACGCACGTTTCCTTGCAGTGGCCAGGCTGCTCCTTTGCTGAGCCATAGACCACTGCTTGTAGGTATTGGCCAGGATGTCCATGGTGATGGTGTTGTGCTTCCCAAGAGAGCTGAGGTAGATCACTATATCCTCCACCTCCTGGTTCTTCAGAGGGACTCCGACCTGAGGAGACAGAGGCCTTGAGACTAGCAGGCTCCCATCTAAACATCCTGCCCTGATGGCCAAGGCCTTACCAGCCTCCTCAGATCCCCATCCTGCTTCCAGTTTCATCCTCAACCACTCACTACTATACCCAAGGTCCCTGCTGCAGGAGCTCAGAGCCCTTTCCTGGTCCTTTCTTACCTTTGCCTTTGCTCAGGCAGTTCCTCTTCTCTGCCTGAAAAACTCCCATCCCTCCTTCAAAGTCCAGTCCAGATGTCACCATCTTTATAGAGTGGGTTACTTCTTCCTCTAGGGTCCCACCCCACTTCCTACCAGTCTCAATGGCAGCATCTACCATCCTGGATATGAAGCATGATTTCACATATGGATCATCCCTGTCTACAAGTAACACATAAATCTCCCTTAATTCCTGGAAAATGGGATCAAGAATACTATACACCTCACTCTTTTAAGGACAATGAGCAACTCTGGAAGTGTATAATGCTTGCCAGCAACATTGGATATTCAAGAAGAAAAGTTGTAAAGGAAATATGATTTTGTTCTTCAGTTTCTTTAGACAATAGTCATTGTTCACTGAACTTTACTCAAATTCCTGGCCTCAAGTGATCCTCCTGCCTCGGCCTCCCAAAGTGCTAGGTAAACAGGCGTGAGCCACTGCGCCTAGCCTTGAACGTTCCTTAAGTAAGATCAGAACTCTCCTGGTGCTGGCCGGGCGTGGTGGCTCATGCTTGTAATCCCAGCACTTTAGGAGGCCAAGGCGGGTGGAATGCCTGAGGTCAGGAGTTCGAGATAAGACTGGCCAGCATAGTGAAGCCCCATCTCTACTAAAAACACAAAATTAGCCAGGCATGGTGGCATATGCCTATAATCCCAGTACCCGGGAGGCTGAGGCAAGAGAATCCCTTGAACCAGGGAGAGGGAGTTTGCAGTGACCCAAGACTGCACCATTGCACTCCAGCCTGGGCGACAAGAACGAAGCTCCGTCTCAAAAGAAAAAAAAAAAAAAGAACTCTCCTGGTGCTAAAGAATGTAATTATTTAACCTTTGGGTTATGGAGATTAAATACCATTATCTTTAAATGCTTTGAAATGTTGTTGAGATAATTACATGTCATAAAACATGTGTGAGAAAACTGGTAATAATTTAAAGCCACAAAAGACATCACAGTCAACTTCTTAAAGTTGTTTAAGGTATTTGTTGTTGTTGTTTGGATTTCTTTTAAGTCAGGACCTTGCTCTGTCACCCAGTCTGGAGTGTAGTGTTGTGATCATAGCTCACTGCAGCCTCTAACTCCTGGGCTCAAGTGATCCTCCCATCTGACCCTCCCATGTAGCTGGGACTACAGGTGTGTGCAACCACACTGGGCTAAGCTTTTTAATTTTTTGTAGAGATGGGGGTCTCACTATGTTACTTAGGCTGATCTCAAGCTCTTGGCCTCGAGCAATCTTTTGACTTTGGCCTTCCAAAGTGTTGGGGGATTACAGGCATGAGCCATCATGCCAGGGTAAAGTATCTTGCATTCAAAATATATAAAAACTTAATTCATCTAGACTAGGGTTAGCAAGCTTTTTCTGTAAAAAGTCAGATAGGGCCAGGTGTAGTGGCTCACACCTGTAATTCTAGCACTTTGGGAGGCTGAGGCAGGTGGATCACAAGGTCAAGAGATCGAGACAATCCTGGCCAACATGGTGAAACTCCTTCTCTACTAAAAATACAAAAATTAGCTGGGCGTGGTGGTGCATGCCTATAGTCCCAGCTACTCGGGAGTCTGAGGCAGGAAAGCCACTTGAACCCAGGAGGCGGAGGTTGCAGTGAGCCAAGATTGCGCCACTGCACTCCAGCCTGGTGACAGAGTGAGATTGCGTCTCATAAAACAAACAAACAAACAAACAAAAAACTCAGTAAATATTTTAGATTTGGCTAGCTATACAGTGTGTCATACTGTTCAACTGTGCCATTGTAGCATGAAAGCAGCCACAGACAATTCAAGGATGAATGAGTGTGACTGTGTTCCAATAAAACTTTATTTAAAAAAACAGGAAGCAGGCTGGACTTGTCTTGTGAGCCACAGTTTGCAGACCTCTGCTAGGCCGATAAAATTTTCCATGATGATGGAAATGTTCCACATCTGTGCAGTCCAGTAGAGGAGCCACTTGCCACATGTGACTACTGAGCACTCAAAATGTGTAGCTGGTGTGATAGACAGACTGGATTTTTAAATTTATAATTGATTTACATTAATAAATAGCCAGTGAAAGTAAAAGTGTGGTCCATGAACCAGTACTGCAGGCAACACCAGGAGCTCATTAGAAATATAGCATCTTTTGATGACCCACAGATGTACTGGGTCAGAAGCTGCATTTTGACAGGACCCCCATGTAATTTATATGCCAGTAAAGTTGGAGACACTCTACCAGCTTTCTCTGATCTCAGTTTTGGGGTCTGCTGTGCAAGACAGGGATTCCCCAAGGTAGCTGGCTGGTTATGAGGTTGACTCTGCAGACTTTCCACTCAGGTGGGGGCTTTCAATGTCAGACTGGTGTGGGGAGGAGATTTTAAGGATCTGATTTGGCCACAAGTTAATCCATATTTTCCAATCTGGCTTTATAAGTAATAAGGCGGACAGTTTGCACTCCTTATGTCTACTTCTCAGTTGAACCAGAACCCAGCAGGGGGCGGCAAAGAGGGAGTACATGGACATCCTGCCCACTTAGGCCCATCCAGAGAAAGCAGGTGGCACTTACTGCCTTTACAGCCGTGATGAACTCCTCCCTGGTGATTCTCTGGTTCTCACCCTGGCCCACCTTGTGAAATATCTCCAGGATCTTGATCTTGCGGCTATGCAGGTAGGAGTACATGACTGACAGGGCAGGGGGCTTGGGCAGCTGGAGCTGGGGCACCATCTGGCGGGAGAGCCGGGGGCCTTTTTTCTGGAAGAGGTGAGAGGATAGGGCAGAGGAGAGAGTTGAAGGGAGACCGGCCAGTGGGATGCAGTCACCAGAGTTAGGGAGTAAGGAGAGGCCGAGCGACTCTAAATAGCAAGATAGAGTACAAAGGGCACTGGATTCAGGGCAACTGTGTTTGGCCACAAAATGCCTGGGAGACTTTGCTTCTCTGAGCCTTGGTTTTCTCATCTGAAAAACACAAAGCTTGGAAAATATAGGAACTAAAATTTCATTCTTATCTACATCTCTCCTGTCAAACCAGGCAGTATCTGTAATCCCACTGGTCTGGTCTCTCAGTGTACCAAAACCCATACCCTTCCCTGGAACCAGGTGGAGATCCCCCACCCCCTCCACCAGCCTTTGCATCTGCTATAGGCCTCTTGCCTGGAAAATTTTTCTCTTTCTCTATCTGTCCAAATACTCCTCCTCCTCCAATTCCAGGTGAAAGGGCATATTTTGTAATGATGATAATCTTCTACCTTGGTGCAACACTGGACAGTTTACAAAGGGCCTTCCCATTCCCTAGGGTATTGTTCCTCTGTGCTCCTCCAGGGGTGCTTACTATAATAGAGACCCACTTATATTAATGGCCTGTAGCAAACTGTAGAGCCATTAATCCAATGTGGCTGCCTCCCCGACTAACATGTGAACACCTTGTGCTATGGCTTAATGTTTGTCCCCTCCAAAACACATGTTTAAACTTAAGGTGAGTTTTGTTAAGCCACTTGGCACATGTGACTATTGAGCACTCCAAATGTGGCTGGTGTGATTGAGGGACTGGATTTTTAAATTTATAATTAATTTACATTATTAAATAGCTAGTGAAAGTAAAAGTGTGGTCCGTGGACCAGTACCACAGGCATCACCAGAAGGTCGTTAGAAACGCAGCATCTTTTGATGACCGCAGGTGGGCTGGGTCAGAAGTAACTTAATACTGTTATTAACATAATGGTATTAAGAAGTGGGGTCTTGGCTGGGTGCGGTGGCTCAAGCCTGCAATCCCAGCACTTTGGGAGGCCGAGGCGGGCGGATCACGAGGTCAGGAGATCAAGACCATCCTGGCTAACACGGTGAAACCCCGTCTCTAAATACAAAAAACTAGCCGGACGTGGTGGCAGGCACCTGTAGTCCCAGCTACTCGGGAGGCTGAGGCAGAAGAAAGGCGTGAACCCAGGGGGCGGAGCTTGCAGTGAGCCGAGATCACACCACTGCACTCCAGCCTGGGCGACAGAGCGAGACTCCTTCTCAAAAAAAAAAAAAAAAAAAAAAAGAGAGGGGGCCTTTAAGAGGTGATTGGGTCATGAGGGGTCTGCTGTCATGAATCCATTAATTCATGTATGGATTAATGGATTAATGGGTTATGGATTAATTGGTTATCATGGAAGTGGGTTCGTTATCATGAGTGGGATCTGCTAGAAAAGCCAGTTTGGCTCTCTTTCGTGTACCCCCTCACCCTGAGATGCCTTCCACCCTGTTAGGATGCAGCACGAGGCCCTACCTAGAGGCCGGCCAGTCAAGCCTTCAGATGACTGTGGCCCAGGCCAATATCCTGACTGCAACCTCATGAGGACTTTCAGCCTCCAGGACTGTGAGCCAAAAAAATCTCTTTTCTTTATAAATTACCCAGTATCAGGTCTTCTGTGATAGCAAGAGAAGTCATGCTAAGACACCTTGAAAGCAAGACCATTTCTTATTTACAGTGTATCCCCATCTCCCACCCTAGGAAGACAGGCAGTAATTATTTGCTGAAGGAATAAACGATCCTATGAATGAGGTACGAGGTACTACCTAATTCACAATAAGGAATCAGGCTTAGAGATGTCAAGGGTTTTCCCAATGCCATACAGCCAGTAAGCAGTACACCTGCATTTCTAACCCGTCTAGTTCTTATTCTTAAACCCTATGCTGCTGGCAGAAGAGGGTGTGTTAGACCCACGAAATTAGGATTTTGGCTATAGTAACAGCAAGGACTGGCCCTGAAGCTTCTGGGTCAACCAACCCAATGGACAATCGTGAGATTACAATAATAATACAGATGGAAAACATGCTTGAGTGCTATGTGTCCAATAGCGTCCTAGGCACCTTATATAAATGAATCCATTTAGACATCATAGTGACCCCAGGAGGTAGGAACAATGGTTATCTCTATTTTATGGATGAGAAAACTGAGACCCAAATCATACAGCTAGGAAGTAGCAGAGCTATGTTTAAACCCAACTTATCTGACCTTTTATTCCAAGGAAATGTCACAGAGAGAGAAGGAGTTGGTAGTGCCCTTATCACTTACTATCACTGTATGTTTGGACAAATGTTGGCCTCACTGAGCTTCTATTTCCACATTTGTAAAAGGGGGATCCTCCTTTTCCTCCCAACCTCACAATCGTCATCCTCACAATAGCCTTGTGAGCACCTGCGTGCTACATGGAACCCTCAGCAAACATGTGTCATGAACAAATGAATGAACAATGGGTATTTTACAAATACCCCATAAGATGGACTGCCAGGAATGATCCCTTCTGGGGTGATTTTAAGGTATGTCCACAAATTATTCTGCTTCTCTCATTTCTAAGATGGAGTCTTCTTTCCTTCTTGAGCATGGGCTGTACTCAGGGACTCACTTCTGACAAAGAGAATGTGGTGGAAGTGATAGTGTGAAAATTCTGAAACTGAGGCCTTCGGAAACTAGGTCCTAAAGAGCATTGCAGCCTCTGTCTTTCTCTCTTTTTTGGACCCTTCACTCTGGGGGATGCCAGCAGCCATACTGTGAGGACACTCAAGCAGCCCTATGGAGAGGTCCATGTGGGGAGGAACTGAGACCTCCTGCCAATAGCCACATGAGTGAGCCAGCTTGGAAGCAGATCCTTTTGCCCCAGTCAAGCCTTCAGACGACTGAGGCCCAGGCCAACATCCTGACTGCAACCTCATGAGACACTCTGAGCCAGAGCAACCCAGCAAAGCTACTCTCCAATTCCTGACTCTAGAAACTGTGTGTGATCATAAATATTTGCTGCTTTCAGTCATTTGGGGGTGTTTGTTATGCAGCAATAGATAACTAGATAACTAATACACCTCCCTCTCAAGACTTCCGTTTGCTCCTCTGTGAAATGGGGTGAACTATCCCTATCCAGCCTAAGCCAAGGGAATAAAATGATGATGCATCCCTAAACTCTTGGTTTGTTCATCTGGCAAATGGGGCTGCTCACCCTGGTGGTCCTGGTAGTTGCCTGGGAGGCATTTGTCTGGGCACTCTGCTCCTCGTGGATCATGTGTAAGACCTTGGCCTCTGAAGGCGTGATGCTGGGCTTGTTCTCCAGCCACCTCTTTACATCACCAAAGGACTCCAGCTCCTGCCGCAGCTTCGCCCTCCGGCTCAGCCAGGTCTTCCTGTCCTCTGGCTGCTCTTGGATATCTTTAGCTTCCAGAGCTTTGAAGCTGGGGATGGGCTCTGGGGGAGCCTGAGGTTGGGATGCAGGATTAATGGGTGTCTGATCTTCCTTGCGAGGCACCATGATGATTCGCCGGCGGGTCTGAGGCAGGCGGAAGTCCTTCTGCTTGAACTGCTTGAAGCAGTGGGCAATGACCAGTTCAGGATCAAAGACGGCGGCATTTTCATCGATGGAAGTCTTAGATGGGCAGAGTCCTTGGGGTAAGAGAGTTAAAAGGTGAGTTTCTTTCTGGAAGAGGATTAAAAGGAGCCAGGAAGGAAAAACACTTTTGCCCCAGGCTGGGCGTCAGGGGCCCTGGATTCCAGGACAGGTTTTATCATTGTCTTGCTGTAATGATAAGGATAATTTCATCTAATGTGACTGGGCATTCCCAACAGCAGGCAGCAAGCTAAGGGCTCTATATGCTTTCTCTTATTTCATCTTCTCCACACCCAGCCCCCAACACTCCCACTGGCAATCAGAATGAACTTTTAAAGATGCCAGTCTGATCTTGTGTGATCATCTAAGGCAGCACAGTATTAAGAGCAGAGGCTTTGGGGCCAGAACGCTCTTCGGTCTGAGTCCTGGTCCTGCCACCTACTGGCTGCATGATCTTGAGCAAACCACTTAACTTCTCTGTCTCAACCTCTTCATTGGTAAAATGGGCATAATGAAGGTAACCTATTTTATTGGATGGGAGTGATATTAAAATCAGTCAATCTATTAGAGTTGCTTTGTATATAATATATCTGCTATTATTGGTATATACTCACCATTCACTCATTTTGAAGCCCTTCCGTGACTTTTGATAGCCCTTAAAATGAAGTCCCGTGCCCCTCTTCTGTCAACCTGTCCCCCTAGTCCCTTGCCTCTCTTTCCTTACTATGTCCTGGACACCTGGGCTTCTCTCTGTTTGCTGAGTGGTCCAAGCTTCATCCTGACTAGGGGTTGGTATGTGCTCCTCCCTCTAGCAGGAGTGCTCCCTCCCCATTCACACCCTGGGTACTCTTCCTCATCCTCCAGGCCACATCTTTGCATCACAACCTGCACTTTCCTTCAGACCACTTATCACGACTGGGTACATCAAGGGCTGAAAACTGGTGGCCCTCATGCTGAATGAGGGTTGAGGTCTTGTTTTGTTTAACACCTTGCTTGATATTTTTCAATCTGAGTTACTTTGGGCTGAGGCACTGCCCTCTCCAGCTTGCCACACACTCCCCCATTCCTTATTGTCTCGCAGGCAGCTCATTTTCTTTATTAAGTCCTTGGTTTGGGCAGCAATTTGCTTTGAGACCCCCGGTGTAATTACTTGGTTGATGTTTATTTTTTCTAGTAGACTATGAGTTCTGTGAAGACTACAACCCTATCTCTCTTGTTCCCGACTGGAGCCCTGACACCTCCACAGTGTCTACATAGAATGGGAACTCAGTACATATTTGGTGAGTGACAAATGGACAGACCTACGATGCTGGTACTATGATTATGCCCATTTTGCAGATAAGGACATTGAGACCTAGAGAGGCCCAAGGTCACTCAGTTGATTAGTAGCAGAGCTGAGACATGAACTTCAGTTTGTCTGGCCCCAGAGCTCAGCTCTTAGCTGTTACTTGATATTACCCAGGGCTGTCACCCAATCCTTCTGAGTCTCAAGTATTTCACTTCTGAAACGGTATAAACTCTGCTCTATCTACCTCTTGAAGTTGTTATGAAGATCAAATGAGATAACAGTTTGAAAGTGTTCTAAAAAATCAGAAGGGGCCAGGCATAGTAGCTTATGCCTGTAATCCAAGCATTTTGGGAGGCTGAGGTGGGAGGATTACTTGAGCCCAGGAGTTCAAGACCAGCCTGGGCAACATAGTGAGACCTCATCTGTACAAAAAACTTAAAAACTAGCCGGGCATGGTGGTGCACGCCTGTAGTCGCAGCTCCTCAGGAGGCTGAGGTGGGAGGATCACTTGAGCCTGGGAGGTAAAGGCTACAGTGAGCTGAGATGACCTCCATTGTACTCCAGCCTGGGCAACAGAGACCTTTTTTCAAAAAAATAAAATATTAGAAGGGATATAACAATCTTATTGGAAATACTGTCAGTTATTTTCCTCCTAAAACCCAAACTCCCTTGCTTAAAACCTGTCCATGGCTCCCAACTGCCTCTAGAATAAAGTTCAAGCTCCTTAACCTGGCCCCATCTGGCCCTCTCGCCCCTGCCAGTCTCTCCGATTTCTCTGGCTCCTTCTGTCTTCCCTTGCATTTGTATCCAAACAGATCTGCTCCACTAACACACACACAAGCCATGCTGTTTCCTCCCCATGACACGCTCTTCTCCCTCCCTGCTTTACTTGTTGATCCCTGACTCACCCTTTGAGACTTAGCTCAGGCATCCCGGCCCCTTGAAACCCTCCCACTCCCCCTCTCATGGGTCCTCTGGGTCCCACAGCCCCCATACTTAGTCCCATCATAAGCATTTACCATATTTTTCTGAAATGAAGATATTTTCTGCATCTTTCTTTCCCAACAGTCTGTGAGTTTCTCAGTGACAAGGACTGTGTCTTAGTTCCCCTGTGTCCTCGGTGCCCAGCCTGGCCCAAAGTGGACATTCAGTACATTTGTTAAGTGTCTTTACAAGGCCTATGTGTTCCTTTCATAGTCAGCACATAATAAAAGTAAACATCATGGTATGGTTTCCATCTGTGTCCTTGCCCAAATTTCGTGTCAAATTATAATCCCCACTGTTGGAGGAGAGGCCTAGTGGGAGGTGATTGGATCATAGGAGAAGACTTCCCCCTTGCTGTTCTCGTGAGAGCGAGTGCTCACAAGATCTGGTTGTTCAAAAGCGTAGCACCTCCCCCTGCTCTCTCTTCCTCCTTCTTGGGTTGTGTAAGATGTGCCTGTCTTTGCCTTCCGCCATGATTGTTAAGTTTCCTGAGGCCTCCCCAGCCATGCTTCCTGTACAGCCTGAGGAATTGTGAGTCAATTAAACCTCATTTCTTTATAAATTACCTAGTCTCAGGTAGTTATTTATAGCAGTGCTAGAACAGACTATTACACATCAATAAGGATGGAAGTGAGCACTTCTAACAACACATGTATCATTACTTTGACCACAAGAAAGTCCATTCTCAAAAGGGGATGACTGAGAATGTCATCACTCATCAAACCAGTATTTATTGAGAATCCCCCAGGGCTTGGTGCTGTACCAGGTGCAGATTAAACTAGGCTGAGCACCTACCATGGTTCACCTGATCCCAGTCCACCCAACGGAACAAGGTGGGGCACCCAGAGGGTAACAAGATGTTCTCTGTTGGGGGAGAAATGCTGATTGTGGAACCTGGGAGGGCATCAAGGAAGAAGTGTCTCTGATGTGGACCTTCAAGAATAGTCTGGCTTCATGGGGTGGAGGGGCAGGGATGGGGAAAGGTCAGGAGTGGGATTTGGGGATTTTTGGGTCACCAGACAGTTCCACATGTTGGAAGCACACTGTGTGTAAAGGAGGAGGTTAGTGGGAAATAAGGTTGGCATCATCTCAAATGCCAGGCTAAGAGATTGAAACTTTACCCTGCAGACCACAGCAACACAAAACCTGCTCCCCACAGGTCTTGCTGCTCCCATTTGGGTCCTCCCTATACTCCCAATCCATGTTCTGCCCTCAGCTAGGAGAGCCTTACAAATGTAAATTCACAGTCTGTCCCTCCCCAATTTGAAACCATTCAATGGCTTCTTAGTGCTCTTTGAATAAATACCCGCCTCCTTCTGTGGCCTACAAAGCTGCCTTCACTGGCCCTGCTCCTCACTCTTCCCTTGTCACCTCCCAGACCCCACCCCTCACTCATGTGGTCCCAGCTGCTGTCCTCCTTTCTGTTATCTGAGGTGCCTGGTTCTTTCCTGGCTCTGGGTTTTCAGTTTTTGCATTTGCTGTGCCCTCTGAAGAGCACTGCATTTCCCAGGGTTTTCCCTGGCTGAGTCCTTCTCCTCACATAGTTCTAAACCTGCACCAGCCCCTGACCCCACTTTCCAAGGGTCCCTGCCAACCACACCCTCCTCAGGGAGCTTCATTCTAGTGCTCTTTGGAGTCCTGTGTCCATTGACAGAAAGGGAAGTGGGCTCTTATAATAAAAGAGGCTGTCATTATGTAGTTATGGGTAGAGACTATGTGACAATGTTCCTAGGAGACTGGCGAGGAAAGCTCTCATATGCCAACTAGTTCAATCACCTGCCCAGGTCAAGGACGCTTTCCTCAATGTCACTGGCAGACTTTGCCTCCGTTTATACACCTCCAGTGACGTGGAACTTTCTACTTAACATGGCGGACGCTAAACTCTGACTGCTAGAAAATACCTCCTTATATTGACCCAGAATTTGTTTCCCTGGACTTTCTATCCCTTGGTTCTAGTCCTCCCCATGGATGTCCCAGAGAACACATTTGTCCTCTCTTTTCTCGGACAGCCTATAGATGTCTGGAAACAATTCCACTCTTTCTTGAAATTCTCCCTGCTCTTGGCTTGATTCAATCTCTTGCTATGTCCAATTCTACCTCTCTGGCTACCATTTTTGGGCCCCTCTTTTCCTGTACTCTTTAAAGGTTGTTGCTTCCAGGCTTATACCCAAGCTCTCTTCTCTTTTCAAATAATCCCTTCCACTCTCATGTTTCTATGACCTTCTTTATGCTGGGGACATCCATACCAATATTTTTGACTTGGAATTAGCTCCAAGTTTATACCTGCAGTTGTTCCTAAAACATCTCCACTTGGATGGCTTACAGGGATCTTTTTTTATTATTTATTTTTAATTGAGACAGGGTCTTGCTCTGTTGCCCAAGCTGGAGTACAGTGGTTCAATCATAGCTCACTGTAGCCTTGAACTCCTAGGCTCAGATGATCCTCCCAGTTCAGCTTCCTGAGTAGCTGGGACTACAGGTGCATGCCATTAAGCCTGGCTAACTTTTTTTTTTTTTTTTTGATATGGAGTCTCACTCTGTCGCCCAGGCTGGAGTGCAGTGGCACGCTATCGGCTCACTGCAAGCTTCCCCTCCCCGGTTCACACCATTCTCCTGTCTCAGCCTCCTGAGTAGCTGGGACTGCAGGTGCCCGCCATGACGCCTGGCTAATTTTTTGTATTTTTAGTAGAGATGGGGTTTCACCGTGTTAGCCAGAATGGTCTCAATCTCCTGACCTCGTGATCCACCCGCCTTGGCCTCCCAAAGTGCTGGGATTACAGGTGTGAGCCACCACACCAGGCCTGGCTAACTTTTAAAAATGATTTTGTAGAGATGGGATCTCACTATGTTGCCCAGGCTATTCTCAAACTTCTGGGCTCAAGCAATTCTCCTACCTCAGCTTCCCATAGTGCTGGGATTACAGGCGGGATATACTGTGTCTAGCCACTGACAAGGATCTTAAACTCAACCAAGACTGGATTTGTCTTCATGCCCCTGCCCCCACTAACTGGGTCCTCTGAATACGTTCTCTATCTCTGTGGAAGACACCTCCATCTACCAGGTCCCCCAGCTGCCAACTTGAGCACCATCTTTATTTGCCCCTTCTATGTTTCCTGACCAACCAGTCCCCAAGTCCCTGTAGTTACCTCTAGCCTGGGCCTTCTCCCTCACCTCCCAGCATCTTTAGCTTGAGCATTTGACCAGAGCCCTGACCTGTGTGCCTGGGAAAGGTGGTCAGCCTCTCTGGCTCGCCCTGTTTCTCCACTGGGCATTAATGTGTTCACTGCTGGAGAAGGGGCATGGAGAAGACCTTCAGTCTTCAAGCTTTACAGCCCCAGCTCTCATCTTCCCACACCAACATTCTGAGTCTGCCAACTCAGTCTCAGGTCTTTTCTGACTGCTCCCATTCCTGTCCTGCCACTCCCAGTGGCCTCTCCATCTCCTGGCTTGCAGGATCTTTTATGATCTTGTCCCTTCTGACCTCTCTCACCTCATTTCCAGAGACACCAGACTTCTTGGGCCATGCTGTTTCTTTGCCCGAAATGCTTTTTCCTTCCCCTTTTGGCTTGGAGAACTCCCTTTTATCCTTTAAGCTCAAGTGTAAAGATATTTTCCAAAAGCTTGGAACTGTTGCTCCCCATCCCATACCCTCAGCACACCTTTTACTCGTGGGTGTCATCCCTGGGCCCGGCATTCACCCCTTCTTATTCTGTAATTATCAATTTATCTCTGTCTTTTACCCATGAAGCTGCATTGCTTTGCCAAGAACTTGGTCCCCAGCACATTACTGCCAAAACCTTGAAGACTGACGTCTTCTCCGTGCCTTTCCTCCAGTACTGAATACATTAATGTCCTACAGAGAAACAGGGTGAGCTGGAGGGCTCCCGTCAATATGGGTCGGGCCTCTGGTGCCTCCAACTAGGCTCAGGTGGAAATCTCAGAAATGTACATGACCTGCCCCCGACTCCATGGCAACCCTTCACCCAGAGGGGTCGGCACAATGAGATCTGTGGCTGAGTTTTTGCCGTCACCCCACTTCCACGCGTCCTTAGGGCGCTGAGCGCTCCCTGCAGACGCCACTTCCCGGGACTTACCCAGCAGCGACAAGAACAGACTGTGGTACGCTTCATAGTCGTCGTCCATGGTCGTGGTGCTGGGAGGGGGTGCTGAAGGGCGTGTATGAATGTGTGTAGATGTGGGCTTGCTTGCGTACGGGTGCCGGGGTATCAGATAAACAGTAACTCCAAGTCGTGCGAAAGGCGCTCAGCTGGGACAGCCGGAGCAACCTGTTACCGTGGCTACCGACGCCCCGCGCCAATTGGCTGGGTGCTGCCACGTGCCAGGAGCGAGCCCGCTCGGCCGAGTGCCTGCTGACCCCACCTCCTTTTCGTCCAATTCTAGGAGGGTCAGCGAGCAAATCCACGCCGTGCCCAGTTCTGGGGTTGGTGAAAGGCGGGATTTGTTTGGCGCGGTGCCCTGGAATCTAGTGTAGAAAGTCTCCGGTTTTCCCGTGAAGTGTGGGATCTTCAGCAGGTCTCCATATCTCTAGGCCTTAGTTTTCTCATCAGAAAAATAGGCCCTGCCTCCTCCAGAGGGTTAGGAAGAACCAAAGTGAGCTGTGGCCAGATAAAGGTGTTTGGTATGTTCTGCCCCCCTTATGGCAGGGTGCCATGGTTTGGAGTTACAGAACCTGAGGACCAGAGAATAATAAACCCTTGAAACGTGCATCAAATGATAAACAAAATGAGGTATAGCCATAGGATGGCCATAAGAAGGAATGAAGTACATGCTAGAATATGGATGAACCTTCAAAACAGTATGCTAAGCAAGAAGCGAAACACAAAAGGCCACGTGCTGTACGATTCCATTTTATGTGAAATGTTCAGCATAGACAAACCCACAGACACGGAAAGTACATTAATGGCAGATAGGGGATGGGGTGAGGAATTGGAAGTGACCGCTAACAGGTGGGGAACTTCTTTTTGGAATGGAAAAAAGAAATGGAAACTTCTGGAATTAGTGATGATGGCTGTACACTGTAAATGTACTAAAACCACTGAATTGTACACTTTAAAATGGTTAAATGGTGGCTTTTAGCTCAATTTTTAAAAAGTTAAAAAGAAACACCTGAGCACTTGTCCTTTGCTGAGACAAGCTATCTTTGTGACCCTCACAACCTGAGATGGTTGCCATGGGTCACATTCATACAGCACTCTTGCAAGCCAGGTACCATTTTAGCACTACATGTCTGAACTTCATAATCACAATCACGGTGTGAGGTAGACACCACTATCCCTTTTTTTTTTTTTTTTTTTTTTGAGACGGACTCTTGCTCTGTCGCCCAGGCTGGAGTACAGTGACACAATCTCGGCTCACTGCAAGCTCTGCCTCCCAGGTTCATGCCATTCTCCTGCCTCAGCCTCCCGAGTAGCTAGGACTACAGGCGCCCACCACCACCCCCGGCTAATTTTTTTTGTATTTTTAGTAGAGACAGGGTTTCACTGTGTTAGCCAGGATGGTCTTGATCTCCTGACCTCATGATCTGCCCGCCTCGGCCTCCCAAAGTGGTGGGATTACAGGCGTGAGCCACCGTGCCTGGCCCACTATCCCATTTTTACAAGACAAGTTAACAGGTACAGAGGTCAGGCAACCTTACTTGCAATAAAGGGGAAAAACCAGGCCTAGAGCCTGAGCAACCTGGCTGTCCTGAGGTCCCCTAGCACAGAGCTCGCCTCCTGCATTCACATGGGCCCACACTCCCCATGGAGATGCTAGGGGAAAGGATATGACCACCAGCTCTACAACGAAGCCATATCTGATGCCCTGAGCTTGGTGAGCCCGCCCCACCCTCCAGCCCCAGCTGGGCCCAAGGTTTCAGAGGCCCCTCGCTATCCTTAGCTGCCATATCTGGCTGTCTTGTCCCTACTCCTTACCCCTTTTGTTCCCTTCCATTATTAGGTGCCCTTTTTTCTCTCTCTGAGAGTCTGTACAGAACTTATCTTTGTGCCCCTCCCCACCACAGGGCTTCACACTTTGTGAATGCTAATTGGATGTTTGTCAAATTAAAATGTGATGGTAAATTATAAAGTGGATGTTTGCGTGGGGAGAGGGAGGTGTGGCCAGTTTTCCTGTTCTCTGGTCAAAATTCATCCTTCTAAAAACTGACACTTATTACTCACTAAAGTGGAAACAACCAACTACCTCTGCATCACACTGCAGCCTGATCTGGTTCACACCGCTCTACAACAAAGGCAGTTTTCTGAACAACTGATTTTTCATTTATTCAATCAATTTAATTTTCAAATTATATCTTAAAATGGTAGTTGGTAATTAAGACTTAATAACTAGTTTTTTCCCTTTTTTTCTAATAGTAAATGCTTTGGTATTTGAACAATAACAGTACTTGTATAAAAATGGCATAAGACTAATTTTTTTTGAGACAGGGTCTTGCTGTGTCATCCAGGCTGGAGTGCAATGGTGTGATCATAGCTCACCGCAACCTCAATCTCCTGGGCTCAAGGGATCCTCCCACCTCAGCCTTCTGAGTAGCTGGGACCACAAGTGTGTGCCACCATGCCGAACTAATTTTTAAAATTATTTGTAGAGATGGGGTCTCATTATCTGGTTGCCCAGTCTGGTTTTGAACTCCTGGGCTCAAGCAGTTCTCCTGCCTCAGCCTCTCAAAGTGCTAGGATTACAGATGTAAGCCACTGTGCCTGGCCAAATGGTATAAACTCCAAATGGAAGATGAGAAATGAGTTTTCACGAAGGGACCAAGGTAAAAGAGTGAGTGAGCTGAAAAGGAGCAGCAGACAGATATTCACATTACGTTACCAAGCGGATGCTGAGGTGGAATCTACAATTCCTAAGGGACAGTGTGGAGCTGTCAACAATATACAATGCCAGAGGAATCTTATTTGACTTTGGGGTTAGCTTTTTTTAATTTTTTTTAAATATATATTTTTTGAGACAGGGTCTCTCTCTGTCATCCAAACTGGAGTGCAGTGGCATGATCACAGCTCACTGAAGCCTTGAGCTCCTGGGCCCTCATGAGCTCAAATGATCCTCCTGCCTCAGCCTTCTGAGACTATAGGCGTGCACCACCACACCTGGCCAATAAAAATATTTAGTGGGCCCCTAGCTTTAGCAAGGTTGATAGAAATTTGCTTTGTATTATTGATAGTTTAGATGTACTTTTTATCTTCTGATTATATTTCACTTTTGGAAAAGCCACACACTTTTTTTGGATTGTTGTCAAATAATAATTTATTTAAAAATAATCTCAAAATATATTCAAACACATTCAGTAGCAAAGATCCACCATTGGCACACACATTAAGAAAGCACACACACTGGGCTCCTAGTTGGGCTAATTAAAATCTATATGGCTGGAAAGGTGGTTGGTTGTACTTAATGAAGCTTTTTTGAAGTGCAAAGCTATGCATAACAGATGAGCTTGAAAACTGCAGAGTTTAAGACAGACTTAATTTTTCATGATTTTCCCAAAGCCAGTCATGGTATTTATTTAATTTGTGGTCTTCAGGGTGCACCTGGAAGAAATACAACACACAAAGAGGCAGAGACCTTAATGTAACTTAGTCAGAAATATGTTTTTTAAAATTGGCTTTTTAAATGTTTGCTGGGGGACAGTACATTATGATACTATACCTAAAAGTTATAACTTTTAACCTCATGGGATTCATGAATATTTTAAGTTATACCTTATATTAAGGTAATCACATACAGTTTACAAAGTACTGTCCAAATGACTACTCACCATGACTTGGAGTGTGGGGTGGTGATGACATGAGTCAAGTATTAATACCTCACTTTCCAGAAGGAGGTTCTAGGCCCTGAGAGGTTAAATGGATTCTCAGGGCCGGGCATGGTGGCTCATGCCTGTAATCCCAGCACTTTGGGAGGCCGAGGCAGGTGGATCACAAGGTCAGGAGATCAAGACCATCCTGGCTAACATGGTGAAACCCCGTCTCTACTAAAAATACAAAAAAATTAGCCAGGCATGGTGGCGGGCGCCTGTAGTCCCAGCTACTCGGGAGGCTGACGCAGGAGAATGGTGTGAACCCGGGAGGCAGAGTTTGCAGTGAGCCAAGATTGCGCCACTGCACTCCAGCCTGGGCGACACAGTGAGACTCCGTCTCAGGAAAAAAAAAAAAAAAAGGATTCTCAGGTCACAATGGATTGCTCTGATGAAGCAGGGATAGGACCATGGTCCTTCAGTTCAGGCCTGGCCAGACCTACTGGTTGAATGCATGAGGGTGAGTCGCAAGCTGAGTGGGCACCCATCAGGTGCCAGTATACCATCAGTATGCCAAGGGCTGGGCATATTCAACAGGGCTAAAGCAGGACCCAGTCACCACAAAAGTAGCCTGAGACCACTAAGAGAAACCCAATAAGTATACATTGCAGGCCCAAACCTTCCTGCT
Organism: Macaca mulatta; assembly: GCF_049350105.2. Taxonomy (NCBI): domain Eukaryota; kingdom Metazoa; phylum Chordata; class Mammalia; order Primates; family Cercopithecidae; genus Macaca; species Macaca mulatta. The sequence goes on along the minus strand of NC_133407.1, from coordinate 154,517,199 downwards.
TTCCTGTAGTGGTGTACTCTTGACAGGAGGAAAACCATGGCAGGCTTAGAGATAGTACACAAATGGGGAATGACAGGAAGAGGGCCAGAGGTGACAAACCACTGGAGATGAGTCAGAGGCCACACCTCTGGACTGGTCTTTGTGGACTTGGGAGTGCCTACCCCAAAACCTGCATGCCACCCACTTCCCCACAGCCAGGAACAAAATTGTTTGTGACTATAATAGCATTTGTGTCCAATAAATAGTCTTAACCATAATGGTGGACTTATTTTGCCCCAGAGACCAAATGTGCTGAATTATGGATGGGAGTGGGCCTCACCTGCTTCCACTCATTGACACAAAAAATTCGGTAAGAGTCGTTGCCATATTTACCAATCCCATGAAGCTCAATCGGATACTTCCACTGCTTTGTCAGGTATTCATCTGAAGAATACAACATCCCACACACCAGGTCAGCTTCTAAAGACACCCTCCCAAAATGTGTGGTGATGGGGCAGGATGGAGAGAACAGAAGAAAGGGACGGGAAAGGCTCTTTCCTGGCAACCTCAGTTGTGACTGCCCTTCTTAATGAATTCCTGTAGCACCCATATCATTTACCAAATCCTAACCACTCTTTTGTGCTGTGCTAATGCGACAGAGGTCACGTCCCTGAGGTCAAGAACTGGGCTTTCTGCTTCACTGACTTCTTCCCCTAATTCTGCCCACATGCCTGACCCAGTGATGGGCAAAGATTTATTGTTTAGGTCACTGGGAGGCTGTGGTTTGGGGAAAGTGGACTTTTTTAAATGTCTTGGGTGCTTGAGCTGAAAAACCTCCATTAATATAGTATCTGAGGACATTAAAGTTTAAGCTGTGGCTCTCTTAAATAAGCACAAGGTATTATGTTTTTCCTTTGGGTATACAGGAAAATACCTGAGAACTTGACAATGGTTTTTGCCCGAAGATCGTAGAGACCAAGAGGTTTAAGAAGTTCTGACACATCTCTCCAGTCTGCGGTTCTTGCTACCTCAGCTGAAGGATACTTCTCCAGAAACTTCCAGAGCACAGGTATTGCCATTTTACCTGGGAAGTAAAAGTAACTGAATGATTACAAGACTCTAGATAGGCTGATTTCATGTTCAAGTAGTTTCTCATCTAGAAATCTCATCCAGAGGGTTTTTTTTTTTTTTAAAACCACTGGCGAGAAGCCATTATCTGAACCAGCAACCACTTTCAGAATCAAATGCCAACACTGCTAATATATGGGGCTAATAGTCCAAATTATGCTGAAAACTGGCCTTGCATGATTAGCTTTTAAATGATCACATCAGCAGATAATGAGAGTAGAGGCATATAGAACAGAAGGTACATTCAGTGAAAAAGATACTTTTAAACACACACGAAAGAGGGTGGAGAAACATTAACTGATTTTCATTGATGATCAAAATGAATTTGAAAGTAGAAAATAAATAAAATCTACCCCTTTATTCTAAAAGGTCTGTTGGATGTCATCTAGTCTAATTTCCTCGTAGGTGAAGAGTTTAAGGGTGAAGGGAGAATGCCTTATCCCAGGTGACACACTCAAAATGGACTGTGAACCCAGGCATCAATTCAGTGCTTTCTCCTTACCACACTGTCTGTAAGACAAAGATAATAATCCCCAAACCTGAGGTCCGATTGAGAAATATAGTAGCGATGAGAAGCTTCCATGGATCGTGAAAAAGTGTTTCTTGAACGAGATTAAAAGGTGACCGAGGAGGTGTCCACTTCTTAAAGGCTTTACGTCGTGGGGGGCTAGGAGCTAAACAAACATACTGCATCAGAATTGAAAACCCAAAATAGAATTAGAATTTGCTGTTCTGATTGGGAAAGGGATACCTTCTTTGTTATACTTGCTGGAAAAATACAGGCTTGTTTTCCTTCTTTCTATCTGTGTTCGTGGGATGATACCTTCTGAAAAGGAAAAGTGAACGCTTTATCGAGTCTATGGTTTAGCTTAAAGCAATATTCAGGGATGCAAATAATATCAACACTGTTACAAAGCATGCCAGCTACTATTCTAAGCCCTTTACATAAATTACCCAATTAATCCAACTAATGACCCATGAACTTGGTATTATTTTTATCTCCACTTTACAGATATGGACATTGAGGCACAGAGAAGCTAAGTAACTTGCTCAAGATCACACGGATACTAAGTGTCAGAGCTAAAATTCAAATCCAGACAGTCTGGCTCCAGAGTCCTCACCTTAACCACTCTGTGATACTAGTTTTTTATGACTTATGTTCAGAGTTTATAGTATTGAAAAATTAAAGGCAGTATGGAATATTTTAAATTACAATGCATTTGTATAATGTGGTCATTAAAATATTTTTTAGACTATTGTGAATACTTTCCCATTAACTTCTAAATGAAAAAAGCAAAAGTCTACACATAATCCCAATTTTATAAAAAAGGGGAAACATATATAAATAAAAATACAGAGGTTAAGAATGAAATAAGCCAAAATGATATAACGGTTGTTGCCAAGTGCTAATTTTTCTTTTCTTCTTTACTTTTCTATATTTTCCAAAATTTCTGCAGTGAACTTACTTTTACGCCTACCAAAAAAAGGGATACAGACAAAACAGAATATACAGACAAAACAAAGTCTGCAGAAAAACCTACAATTTGAACCCTAGAGCACCTGAGACAACTACCTATTAAGAACCTCTGTCTACTGGGAACCAGTATTATCAGACTTCTCAAATTTCTAAAATCACATGTAATACTCCTTAGCCATATCCTCGCAATTTGAATATCAGTTAATAATACCTTGCATTTGTATAGCATCTTTTTCACTTCTCATTTTATAATATTTTTGATGTGAAAAACAGGACTAGTCAGGGTGGTTACCTCTCTTTTACAGATGAAGAAACTAAAGCTTTGAAATTAAGCAATCATCCCAAAATGATATTGGGATTGACTATAAACCGGAACAAGTATCCAGGTCTCCAGATAATTAGACTACTGTTTTTTTGCTATTTTAGTTTGAGTAGGTAAAGCCCAGTAGAGAGTTAAAACAACAACAACAACAACAACAACAACAACAAAGGAAACTGCTCTGACTGCTCTGATTTGACAACTTTTTCTGTGGGCTCCTATGAATAATTACTAACCAATCTCCTTTATGCCAAGTTTACTTGGCAATTTCTAGCTAAGCCAATGGGAATCTTCACTATTTCATGGGACACCTAGGAACCTAAGAGTTCTTCATCTTATGTTGAGAACTACACTCTTATCACAAAAAAAGTTTTTAATTTTTGCCCATTTTGCTAGCAATAAATCTACATAAACCTCAAAGCTTTCGTCAAGAAGCTCAGTGTTTAGGACACAGACTTGAAGAATTCTTATGAAGAATTCTTATACCATAAGAATATACCACTAGGTATATATGGCCATCTTGTGTTAAAGGCAGAGAAACTCCAGGCACAGAAAAGACATACAATCATGGGTAGAACTGGGAACAAGAATCGTATCTATTCTCCTGCTTCACAAATTTGTCCAGGCTGTTTCCCCACAGGAGTTTAAGTAAAATTATTATTCTTTAAAGGAGTTATTCATTACACCATAATAGCATAATGAATAACTAATACAGGGCTGCTCAAAAGGCCTCCTTTTTATCTCTTATTCACTGAGGGAATAAAGACAAAACTGCTAAGTTCTGAATTCTGTATTAAGAGCATATTACAAATAATAGATGAACTATGTGATTATACTTTTGAATTATTTAGAGCTCTAAAGCATTTCAGAGAAGTATTACATTATAATAGAAGATAAAAACGACTATGATATATACAAAATTAAATTGGAAGTCACATCTAGTAGTAAGTATCAGGAGGGGTGTGAAGAGAAGACACCAACTATTCTCCACCCATTTATGTATATAAGAAGTCTTCCCGGCCGGGCGCGGTGGCTCACGCCTGTAATCGCAGCACTTTGGGAGGCCGAGACGGGCGGATCACGAGGTCAGGAGATCGAGACCATCCTGGCTAACATGGTGAAACCCCGTCTCTACTAAAAATACAAAAAATTAGCCAGGCGTGGTGGCGGGCACCTGTAGTCCCAGCTACTTGGGAGGCTGAGGTGGGAGAATGGTGTGAACCTGGGAGGTAGAGCTTGCAGTGAGCCGAGACTGTGCCACTGCACTCCAGCCTGGGCAACAGAGCAAGACTCCATCTCAAAAAAAAAGAAGTCTTCCCTAAATTTTTCACAAGTGAAGGCTTTTAATTTTCCTTCAAGTTTTAAGATTACTGGCTGGAAAGAGGATGGAAAGAAGGGAAAGCCCTGCTGAGAAGGAGAGTCCCAGGTGCTGCACCAGGGAAAGACAATGGCAGCTGTTAACAGTAGTACTCTCCTTTGCCATGGCCTCATGACAGCAGTCAGCTGATTTTCTCTCTGCCATAGGAAACTGCTTGAATATCAGTTAGATAAGTATTAGGATCAACTGGTAGGATGTATCTCATATTTGGCCCTATTTCTTGGCTCTATTTTCACGTCTTAACCATGTACAGGCACAAATACAAGATGCCGGATTATAAATTTCTCATCATATAAAGTTTAATAGTGCTTGAAAGCACTGGATAGCTTGAAATATTTTCTCACCAGTAAAGTCTTTCTTGGTTGGTGAGCAGTTGTCCATTTCAGAGCCACGTTTTAAAATGTCAGTATGCAAATGTTCCTTCTTTTCCGCAACTACTTCTACTTTTGTTCCAGTTTCTTCAGTTTCTAAAAAGGTATCCTCATACTTCTCATTGTGTTCTGCATCTCTGGCTGAACATAATTTGTTTATGATGCCGGAAGTTTTTTGTTCAAAACAAAAATTTGATCCTGAACTCAACGATCTGTCTTTCACAAGCCTCTTTTCTTCACTGGTCGCACTGAGGGTCTCACCACATGCTCCAGCATCAAAAATGCAGACAGTTCCGTCAAGCTGACTTTCTTGTGCAACAGGCTCACTTTCAGCATCTGCTTTATTACACACAGATTCTCTTTTGCTATCACTTTGAACAAAACCTGAATAGCTCTTCCTACATCTTTTTTTAGTTTTCTTAATTGGGATTCCTTTCAAAATAGTCACCTTTCCTTTGGGTTTTCTAACCTTTCTGAAGTTAACATCATCAACACCCTCATCTTCTTTCAAAAGCAAATGAGTGGAAGTAAAGTTAGAGAGTCCTCTGCTATCCGGCAACTCTGAACTACTACTTGGCGGCATAAACACATCCTTTTTGCACTTGCTTCGGGTCCTGAGGTTCTGGTTTGAATTGTTACTTTGGTTTTGTAGGTGGGATGTCAGGGCTGCCATGCTGGAGTCTTTATATCTTGACTTGGTATCCCTTTTAGAAAGTACAGTAAAATCAAAATCTTCTGGCTTAAGACAAGTCTCTCCATTTTTGTGAAGATAATTAGCAAGTGAACTTTTGGATCTGAACTTCAGTCCTTGTGGGCTAGAAAATGATATTAAAGGAAACTTACTGCTAGTAAATAGAAGGGACTTTTAAAAGAATTGGACCACATTTCAGATTTCTAATTAATTTCCAAATGTTGCCATAGGCATCTGTCATTTAAAAATGAAAAAGAGTGATAAATGGCACTTTTAAATGGTTTGTTTCCTCTATGACAATATAAAATAAATTTATAAATATAACTTAAATGCAACCTACCCGTTAACCATTCACAGTAGGAGGGACAAAATGTATGTAATTTTCCCCAAATCACTTGATGTAATTAATAGCAACATTGAAAGAATAGAATCTGCAATCGTTTTATGATAAAAATATAAAGAAGCCAAGATTCCTGCTATGCTCCCACTATCTGACCAGACAAAATTATTTTGCTTTACTGTCTTTACCATCTTATATGCTTACCTGATAAAGTACACATCAAATCTTCCTGCTGTCTTCCCAAATAACCTTTGCTTCACAACTCTTTCCCATCCACACGGGACAGACTTATGGCATTCTGTCCCTGCAGTACCACCAAACTGAGCAGAAGCGATGGGTTCTAGTAGCAGGGGATTACATTCACTGCTTCTTTTTATCATCATTTGTTCCTCATCTTCTTCCACTCTTTCCAATTCCACAGCAACATCTTCTTTGCTGGAAAAACAAAGTCTAAGTGATTAACTCATTTAAAATTTATCTTCCACTGCCTACTCAGTTTTAATCCATGATAATGCGGGAACCACATAGATTATCATATTAAAATGGGGGAGACTAAAGTCAGTATGGACCAGCCTTGTGCTATGGGAGTATTTTCCTGTCTTCCAAAAGCTTCCCATACCCTCTAGCACAAGTTAAAAAGTGTTGGAAATCTCTGCACAACAAAAAGGTCAAGTTAGAAACTTTTCCGATTAATTACTGAGTAGGGCTATTGTAAAGATTTCTGGGGGCACTTAGCATAAATTTGAGAATATGAGCCAACAGCTGAGCTCTTAACCTGAGCTCTTAAGCATCAGAAAATGCTTAAATAAATCAGTGAGTTATATTCTCTTCTCTGCCAATAAATGAGGTAAAAGTTTTACATAATGTAAAATTTCTGGGAGAGTGTATCACTTTCATCAGATGTAACCCTCCAGAAGGTAAATAATTTGATACAGAATTTTTGAATCTCCTTCATTCTTGATCCTCATGGTAACCTTGTAGGTACGATAAGATTAACTCTCAATTTATTGATAAAAAATTGAGTGACAGAAAGGTTAAATTACTTGCAGAACAGACACCTGAACCCAAGTCTACCAAATCTTGGTCTAATACTTCTCTCCCATACTATTATTGAAAAAAGTTGGCAAGGCAAGGTGGCTCATGCCTATAATACCAGCACTTTGGGAGGAGGAAGTGGGAAGATCACCTGACCCCAAGAGTTTGAGACCAGCCTGGGCAGCACAGTGAGATACCTGTCTTTATAAAAAATGAAAAAAAAAAAAAAAAAAAAAAAAAAAGCAGCCGGGCGTGATGGCGCATACCTGTGGTCCCAGCTACTAAGCAGGCTGGGGGCAGGAGTATTGCTTGAGCCCGGCAGGTCAAGGCTTCAGGGAGCTATGATTGTGCCACTGAACTCCAGCCTGGGTGACAGAGTGACACCCTATCTCAAAAAAACAAAAAACTAAACTAAACTAAAACTTCATTAATGTTCCAGTGTGTCTTCTATGATGAAAACATAATTTAAAAATTAAAAAAAGAAAAATTTCAGTAAAGTGTATCCTAATCACTAAACCACAGATTGTAAAAGCTGGATGGGTCTAGAGAGATCATTTAAACCAAGTTATTTTCTACAAATAGGGAAACTATGCAAGAACTAGAATTAGAATCAAGGTTTTCTGATGTAAGTTGGGGTAAAATAATTTTGCGGAGCTGGGCGGATCTTATGAAATGATACTGTTTACAATTTTAGAGATAAAGATACTGAAGCCTGGTGAAATCAGCACAAACTATTAAAGAGACTGGGGCTCAAATCCCAGCTCCGCCAGCTGTAAGTTTAGCAGCAAGTTACTTAACATCTCAAAGTCCCTGTAAAATACTTTCTGTAAAAAGAAGGTGATGCCTCTTTCAAAGTAGTTCTTAGGATTCAATTTCGAAAAAAGTAGGTAAATCTTAACCTCCTATCATACATGTACTCAAATAATTTCCTAGGATCCTCCAACTCAAGGGGACTTCTTGCACAAAACCTCCTGGCTCCCCCTCAAGTCTCCCTGGTCATCTTGGATGAGGAAGTCGGGCGCACCCCAGGACTGATCCCACAGGAAAAGCACCTGAGCTCCAGCCCCTAGTAACTAAACCCGTGGGCTTCGAGGTCTCTGCCGACCCTCTGTCCAAGGTTAGAAAGGCCCACACACCGTCCACTCTCCCGATCCCGTTTTACAGGCGGTGAAACTGAGGCCCAAAAGGGAACAGTAATTTACCGGAGGTCACTCGGCGGATCTGGGACTAGGCGCTCACTAGAGGTGACGGTGGGGGCAGCTCCGCGGTCCCCCAGGTTCAGACTCTCCGACCCAGTCGTGCCCATCGAGCAGGCTCCGGCTGCAGCAACGAGCCCAGCACTGCGAAGCCCTGGGTGTGGGGCGGAGTAAGATGTGAAACCTCAGCTCACTGAACCGGGCTGCAACCGAGGTCTGAATGTTGCGAAAGTGGCCCAGACGCCGCCGCTGCTTTTCGGCCGCCCCTGCTTTTCGGCCGCCCCCTCGGCTACAGCCGCCATTTCCACGCTCCACCAATCAAATCCATTGTCGAGGAAGGCGCACCGCCCCCACAAACCCCAACCAATCGCGCGCGCTCTGGTTGCGCTGATGCCTTAGGGGCTCCAGTTCCACCCTAGCTTTTGCTGCTTTTCTCGCTTTGCCTTTCGGACATGCGCACTCGGAGGAAGGCGACCTCGCGCTCAGCTTACCGCGCATGTACGTTGCCAGGGGTAACGCAGGTAGCCAAAGTGGCTTGTGGCGTGGCTACCGTTAGTGAGGCGGTTGCTGAGACAGACGCTGAGGCGGAGAGGAGGAGCCCGAGGCGTAAGGGAAGCCGCGATGAGGGCCGTGTTGACGTGGAGAGATAAAGCCGAGCACTGGTGAGAAGCCGGGCGGTCCGCGAAAAGCGGGAGGTCGAGTCCCAGCGGGGACTGCGCGAGCCGCTGCAGCGTGTTTGAGGCTGGCAGCGAGCTTGCTGCCTGGGCCGAGGGCACTGAACCCCGGCCTGGGAGACTGCAGGGTCACCCTCCCGCCCCTTGGCGGTTGGCGAAACTCCTGAGGGTTGGAGAGCGGCAAAGGGAGGTGCCGCGCCTGGAGGTAGTGCCGGTGGAGGCGGCTCTTCCCTCACGGTCTGGCCTTGTCGCTGCCTTGGGTTCGTCTCACACCCACGACACAGCACGAAGCTGCTCAAGCTTCGCAGTTCTTGCCACTTCCACATAGTACCCGTACTCTTGTTTACTTGACGTTTTTCTCTAAATTGTCTCATTTATTTTAATTATGATTTCACATTTTACAAGGAAACTTTATTACTCCATTTATGAAAACCAGTGTCACTTGCTCTAAGTGTTAAGATAAAATCAGCGTCACTTGCTCTAAGTGTAAAAGTAAAACTTAAAGTAGGGAGAAACAAAACTGAACAGGCTGTAGCTAGCTGTTGTTGCTAGGGAGCCTTTAAACCTGGTATCTCGTTTCTCTAAAATTGGAGATTGGCAGGTATGATCAGAGAGGTGCTCAAAATGAGCATCAAACACAAGCTCTCCTAATTGGGAAGTTTGAAAAAGAATTGAAGGTGAATAACTTTGTCACCTTTTGATTCAGTTATTTAATGTCCTATTCCATTGTTATTGGCTAAATCTATAATATAGTCTGTTTTGTCATACACTTATTTATGGGATAGGTCTCGGCCTGACTTTGAAAATCATTCAGCATTGTTGTGAAGCCACTGTTCTGGCCACTGGAGCAGGTTACTTGTCTTTGGTTCAGTCCTTTCTGAGATCTTTCTCTGTGTGAAGCATGCCCTCTCTCCTCATCTCACACGGAAATCCTGCACATCCTTCAAGGCTCACGTTGGAGACGGGTCCTCTCTTTTGTGTTCGGCACTAGTGGTAGCTGACATTATGTGCCAGGTCTCGCTAAGCACTTCTTATCCTTCATCTCGTTGTCTCTGTTCACCACTTTCTGAGGTAGGTACTATAATTTCCTCTATTTTATGTATGAGGAAACTGAAGCACAGAGAGGGTGGGTAATTTGCCAAGGTAACACAGTGAGGGGTGGAGCCAGCTTTCAAGCTCAGGTCTTCCTCACTCCAACGTCAATGCTCTCAGCCCCTACATTAATTTTTCCTTATATTACAGAGGTGGCAAACTCAAATGTCTGCAGGAGATAGACAGGTAACATAAATGAGAGATGTCTATTTGCATCTTAAACACTAGGAATTGTATGTTTTCCTTAGGAATAGTCTTGTATTCTATACCCCATTTTTCTTGAAACACACAGCCCTATCAGTGAATCTTTCATTTGTACTTTTAATAGAGATTTGAGTTTTAAAAAATCATTTTATTTTTAACTTTATTATAAACGTACCTATATCACAAGCTGATGATAGGCAACTGAACATTTGGCTTCAATGTCAGAGAGTAACAGAGTGTGGCAAGGAGTGTGGCAAACTGCAGAGCTCATGCTTGTCCTAAAAGGGGCAGCTGCTGCTCAGCTCCTGCCAATTACCACCATGCAGGAATTTGGCCTAGTGTGCTCAGCTCTTCCTGTTTTCACCAGAAGCTAGGAATCTGGGTTTTTATGTGAAATGGCCTAATTTTTAAATGTTAGCATCTACTCTGAAAAAAAACAAAACAAAACACTGTGTGGGCCAAATAAAACATTTGCTGGCCAAATGCAGCCCGATTTGCTCTGTTTTCAACCCCTGGCACAGAATTTCGTTCATTTCTCTCTTGTGGTACTTCCAAAGTCTGTTGAGTGTAAGAGTTAATTTTTTAAATCTGTTTATTTCGGAAGTCTGATAAACCCGTTAAAGGCAATGGCTATGTCTTACTCATTTCCAAATTATTCTAGAGCCTAGTCAGGTCAGTGGTTGTTGTTACTATGGGTAGTAATAAAATACTAGATATATATAAAATGAAATGCTGTGGATAGATGTATTCATACATGAATGAATAAGTGAGTGAATGAATGATAAATAAAGATTGGTTGTCTGGTTTTTGGCCCATTACAGATTTGAAACAACCTATTAGGATAAGGGATGTAGGGTTCTATAGACCATCAATCCTGATGGCTGCTAGATGTACCACCAGCTGATGGCCCAGAATGAAAACAAAACAAAAAACTAAAAAAAAAAAAAAAAGGTAGTAGAACTAAAAAAATCCTAGATGTCAAAGATTAGTCCTCCACATCCAAATCAGCCGTCGTCTCCCAGTCTGCTCCTTTGCTTCTATTTTAACCTTCACATAGCAGCAGGAACTCTCTTTTTTTTAAGACCTGCTGCTGTGATCCTGTTACTCTACTTCTCATAAACCTAGAGTGATTCCCAATTACTTTCCATGTCAAAATTGTGCATTTTGCTAGAGGGTCCTCCTGACCCTCCTCCCCACTAGGCTTGCAGCATTTAAATTTATACTTTTAGGTTGAGCAGAAAACTCTATCCTTCCCAAATGCTCCCTTATTCTATGAACTCCCTAGTTTTCTCCCTTAAATGCACAGCTCCAGGTTCATCTCAACCAGGATGCCTTATTAGGCTATTCCAGTCAGGCTAGCATCTGCTATAACTCTCCATTCATGCCAGCTAGTATTTACTAAGTACTTGCTATAGGCAACATGTCTTTATATGTGTTATCATGTTTAATCTCTACAACATGTGAGGTTGGAATTTTTTATCTCATTTAAAGATGAAGAAATTGACATTTAATGAGGTGACATAACTTACCTAAGATTACAAAATGAGTAAGTGGGGCTGGGTCAGATTATGTAGGAGTTGGAGAGGCACTGTGGGACATCGGTTTACAGTGAGGTGGGTACAGGGTTGTCAGAGGACAATTTGCAGGATTCCTCTGTATCTCTGCAATAGAATCTGACAGTGTGTCTTCTGACAATGTATCTCTTTTATAAAAAGAGGCAGGTGGAGAGAGAACCATCCTACAGTAAGTAGAACAGACTGCCTGCAAATGAGTGAGCTCCCAGCCCTGAAGTGTTCAAGCAGGGGCTAGATGGCCATCTATAAGGAATTCTTGCCCTGATGGGGCAGTTGGACTGCATGACAAGGTCTAGAGTCCTTTCCAATTCTGAGTTTCTGGTGATCTCATAATTATATTTATTACGTGTCTAGGACAGTGCCATGCACTGTGGGTCCACAAATATATAAAACAGGGCCATTGCTCTCAAATTGCGTATGACTATAATTAAAGGGGTAAGATATCTAACACAATGTAAAGAAGACTGTTTAATTCAGAGCTAAACTGAAACATACAGATTCTAAGTACATTAAGAGTTTAGATTGGGGCAAATCAGACGTATATGTTATATTTTAGGAAGGCAGATTTCAAGATATTCAGAGAAAATGAATTTTTATATCTAAGAGAAAGATAGTTCAGGCTTGGCTCAAATGAGACATTCAGAAACGATTTTGTGATAATTCAACCCAAAATGACCCTTATGAAGAAGAGGTCACACAGGAACCACTTTGATGAGCTCATATGTGTATAAGGCAGAAAGGAAGCCACATACCAAGGATGACTATAGATGAGGGGTGCAGACACCGCTCCAACATCTGATAATCTACCATAGCAATCCCCAAGTGTCAGGTGCTTTACATAGACTGGCTTGTGCACCCCGTGAGTAGGAGGCTACCTCTCTATCCTTGTTTTGTAGGTGAGAATGAAAGCTCAAATAGGAGGTCAGCTTTTCTGGCCCCACAACCCCTCTACTTTTTAGTCCACCATGCTGCTTCTCCTCAAAATGTGAAATGTGCCAAGGCTCAGAGGAAGAAAGCATAAGAAACAAGGAAGACCCAGGTCTGTTACCACATAATGGTGAGGAAGCTGAAAAACTCAGGGTTTCAGTTTGCCCAGCTAGAAAGAGTGTGATAATCATCCTTGTTCCAGCTTCTTTATCAGCCAGCTCTATGACAAGGAGCAAACAACTTACCTCTCTGTACTTGAGTTTTCTCATTGGTAAAATCGGGGCAGTGGTGCCTGTCCTGTCTACTACACTATGTTTTCGTAAGGATCAAATGAGATAATGTAAGTTTACACTTTTTTTTTTTTTTTTTTTGAGATGGAGTCTCGCTCTGTTCCCAGGCTGGAGTGCAGCAGCGTAATCTCGGCTCACTGCAACCTCCACCTCCCAGGTTCAAGCCATTCTCCTGCCTCAGCCTCCCGAGTAGCTGGGACTACAGGTGCACACCACCACACCCAGCTAATTTCTGTATTTTTAGTAGAGACAGGGTTTCACCACGTTGGCCAGGATGGTGTTGATCTCTTGACCTCATGATCCTCCCACCTCAGCCTCCCAAAGTGCTAGGGTTACAGGCGTGGGCCACCATGTCTGACCAAGTTTACGTTCTTTAACAATTCTTAAATATTGAATAACTGTGAAGAGTTTTTAATTAAAAGAAGCATCAGGTCAACAGAGCCATACTAAAAGCTTTCTGAATTCTTCATGTAATGCCTTAAGTAGGTAATAATACCTTTTTTTGACATATGATAACAATGATAATGGCGGCCACATAGCATAATGATTAAAACATGGGCTTCAGAGCCAGATTGCCTAGGTTTGAGGCCGGGTGCAGTGGCTCACACTTAAAATCCCAGCACTTTGGGAGGCTAAGGCAGATGGATCACTTGAGGTCAGGAGTTCGAGACCAGCTGGCCAACATGGTGAAACCCTGTCTCTACTAAAAATACAAAAACTACCTGGGTGTGGTGGCAGGCACCTGTCATCCCAGCTACTTGGGAGGCTAAGGCAGGAGTATAGATTGAAACTGGGAGGCAGAGGTTGCAGTGAGCCGAGATCTTGCCACTGCACTCCAGCCTGGGTGACAGAGCAAGACTCCGCCTCAAAAGCAAAAACAAAAACAAAACAAAAACACAACAGATTGCCTTGGTTTGAATCCTGGCTCCACTTCCATTCAGTAGCTCTTTATTTTTAGGCAAGTTATTTAACTTCTCTTTGCCATAGTTTTCTCATCTGTGAAACAGGTATACAGTTGTTTTGAGGTTAACACAAGTTAATACATGTAGAGCATTTAAACTGTACCTGGCATACACAATAATAAATGTGTTCAATAAATGTTAGTCACTTACTAATGTATGAAGGATAACAGATTTGACATACTTGGCAGTAATTCAAGGGAGCAGAAGGCAGCATAGCACGGTAGTTACAAGCACAGACTCTAGAGTCAGACCTGAGTTGAAATCCTGGCCCTTGCACTTGCTAGTTGTGTGACATCAGGCAAACCACTTGACCTCTCTGAGCCATGGTATCCTCATCTACAAAACAGAGTAATAATTCCTACCTCACAGAATTATTGTGGAGATGAAACAAAATAATGCATTTTAAGAACTCAGCAGGTGCTGTCTGGAATAAGAATTCGAAGTACTGGTATTGAGAGTGTACTTTTAGGTTACTGACAAAAGCTTGATTTTTAGATTACTGGTGTAAACCAAAAATAAAATTCAAAGGCCCCCCAACCATCTGAATGGATTTCCTTCTCAACCAGGGCTCTTTTAAAATTTAACCTGAGAGACTGTTTCAGGCCATGATGGGAAATGGGGGTCAAACATGCCTCAGTATACCTCTTTGGCATTAACATCAACACAGACTTTAAGTAAGATAAGAAACATTTTACAAACTATCCTGTCTAAAGCCTAGTACTTAAAGGCTTCCTCTGCAAACAGTAACTTGGGTTGCCACAATCCTTTATCTTAACCCAGGCATTCCTTTCTGTTGACACTAGGTCTTTTTTTATTTTATTTATTTATTTATTTATTTTTTGAGATGGAGTCTCACTCTGTTGCCCAGGCTGGAGTGCAGCCGCGTGATCTTGGCTCACTGCAAGCTCCGCCTCCTGTAGCTGGAACTACAGGCGCCCGCCACCATGCTCGGCTAATTTTTTGTGTTTTTAGTAGAGACGGGGTTTCACCGTGTTAGCCAGGATAGTCTTGATCTCCTGACCTCGTGATCCGCCTGCCTTGGCCTCACAAAGTACTGGGATTACAGGTGTGAGCCACCGCGCCTGGCCGACGCTAGGTCTTTAGATAAGCTCAACCAATTGTCAATCAGAAAAATTTTAAATCTACCTGTAAACTGGAAGCCCCCTGCTTCAAGTTGTTCCATCTTTCTGGACCAAACCAGTGCATTTTTTTTTTTTTTTGAGACGGAGTCTCGCTCTGTTGCCCAGGCTGGAGTGCAGTGGCCGGATCTCAGCTCACTGCAAGCTCCACCTCCCGGATTTATGCCATTCTCCTGCCTCAGCCTCCCGAGTAGCTGGGACTACAGGCGCCTGCCACCTCACCCGGTTAGTTTTTTTTGTATTTTTTTTTTTTAGTAGAGACGGGGTTTCACCGTGTTAGCTAGGATGGTCTCGATCTCCTGACCTCGTGATCCGCCCATCTCGGCCTCCCAAAGTGCTGGGATTACAGGCGTGAGCCACCGCGCCCGGCCAACCAGTGCATTTCTTAAATGTATTTGATTGAAGTCTCACGTCTCACTAAAATGTATAAAACCAAGCTGCACCCTGACCCGCTTGGGCACATGTTCTCAGGACCACCCGAGGGCTGTATCATGGGGCTGTGGTCACTCATATTTGGCTCAGAATAAATCTCTTCAAATATTTTACAGAGTTGGATTTTTTTGTTGACACTGACAAGTTTATCCCATGCTAAACTTTTACTATAGGTTGGGTTTTGTTTTTTTTTTGTTGTTGTTGTTTGTTTTTTGAGTGTTTTGTTTGTAGCAACTTCAGTAGTAACCTTAACAATAGTATGTTTTGACAGTGCTTGACAGGTTTTTGACACATTCTTACTGAACCAATGAAATCCTCTGCCTGGGGCATTTGAAAATCTTTGTAATATGGCTCCAGCCCATTTTTCTAGCCTCATATCTCCATGTTCTAGCAACGTCTCACACATAGCCAGATGTTTCAGTCAAATTAAATTATTTTGATTACTTGTGTTGACAAAAAGAGTCAAACTGCAAAATATTAAAAGAGATTTATTCTGAGCCAAATATGAGTGACCACAGCCAGTGACACAGCCCTCAGGAGGTCCGCAGAACATGTGCCTAAGGTGGTTGGAGTACAGTTTGCGGGGAGCATGAGACATCAATCAGATACATTTAAGAAATACATTGGCTATAGGTACATTTAAACATGTAAACATTTTCTGGCTGACAATTGGTTGAGATTGTTTAAAGACCTAGGATCAACAGAAAGGAATGTCTGAGTTAAGATAAAGGATTATGGAGACCCATGTTCTTATTTGCAGAGGAAGCCTTCGGGTACTAGGCTTCAGAGAGAATAGGTTGTAAAATATTTCTTCTCCCCCTGCAAAACGGAGTCTTGTGCAGTGGCGCAATCTTGGCTGGCTGCAACCTCTGTCTCCCGGATTCAAGCAATTCTCCTGCCTCAGCCTCCCAAGTAGCTGGGATTACAGGCGCCCACCACCACACCTGGCTAATTTTTGTATTTTTAGTTGAGGCAGAGTTTCACCACGTTGGCCAGGCTGGCCTCGAGCTCCTGACCTCGTGATCTGCCTACCTCGGCCTCCCAAAGTGCTGGGATTACAGGCGTGAGCCACCGCACCCAGCCTAAAATGTTTTTTTCTCATACTGAAAGTCTGTGTTGATGTTAATGCCAGAGAGGTACAGTGAGGCATGTCAGAGGCCCACTTCCCTTCATGGCCTTAAACAGTCTCTCAGGTTAAATTTTAAAAGAGCCCTGGTTGAGGAGGAAGCCCATTCAGATTTGTGGATGGTGGGGGGCTTACAATTTTATTTTTGGTTTATACGTGCTATTTCTCACTTTCATGTCTTTGCTTGTTTTATTTTCTCTGCCTGAAATTTCCGCTACCCAGTGTCCTCCTGCATGTTTCAAAAGCCCTATCTTTTTCAAATATCTTCTTCATGAATCTTTTTCTGATCCTCTCCTCGAATTAAAATGCTGTTGAAACGGTGTCATTGTCTGGGGTAAATATCCAAGATTTGTTGTCTCAACGGCCATATGGACACACCAGAGTGAGGTTAAGAGTAGAAGTTTAACAGGCGAAAGAAAGAGACGAGCTCTCTGCAGCTGACAGGGTTCTCAAAAATGAGTTGCCACGTCTGTGGTGAAATGCAGGTTTTATAGATAAGCTTGAGGAGGTGGTGTCTGATTTACATAGGGCGCAAAAGGTTGGTTGGATTGGTGTTTCATTTGCATAACTTTCTAAAAACTGGTTAGGGCTAGGTGTGTTATTTGCATATGGTGTGAAAAGCTGGCCACCCCCACCCTAATCTTTTATTATGCAGATGGGTTCTTTACGTTGCCAGCGCCATGTTGCCTTGTTTCTTTACATGTGGTGACAAATTAAAGGGAGGATGGAACCTCCATGTTGAACACACCTGGCCCCCAGGTAGCCTTTTTCTTTTTTTTTTTTTTTTTTTTGAGACGGAGTCTCGCTTTGTCGCCCAGGCTGGAGTGCAGTGGCCGGATCTCAGCTCACTGCAAGCTCCGCCTCCCGGGTTTACGCCATTCTCCTGCCTCAGCCTCCCGAGTAGCTGGGACTACAGGCGCCCGCCACCTCGCCCGGCTAGTTTTTTGTATTTTTAGTAGAGACGGGGTTTCACCATATTAGCCAGGATGGTCTCGATCTCCTGACCTCGTGATCCGCCCGTCTCGGCCTCCCAAAGTGCTGGGATTACAGGCTTGAGCCACCGCGCCCGGCCAGGTAGCCTTTTTCTATTGGCACAGCTGCTGGCATTCACCAGTGGAAGCTTCCAGCTTGCCTTTTTTTTTTTTTTTTTTTGAGACGGAGTTTTGCTCTGTCACTCAGGCTGGAGTGCAGTGGCATGATCTTAGCTCACTGCAACCTCCGCCTCCTGGGTTCTAGTGATTCTCCTGCCTCAGCCTCTCGAGTATCTGGGATTACAGGCACCCACCACCACGCCCGGCTAATTTTTGTATTTTTAGTAGAGACAAAGTTTCACCATGTTGGCCAGGCTGGTCTCAAACTCCTGACCCCAAGTCTTCCTCCTGCCTTGGCCTCCCAAAGTGCTGGGATTACAGGCGTGAGCCACTGCGCCCGGCCTCAGCTTGCCTATGTTTGCAGCTCGATTTTTCAGGCTGCTCTTTGTTAGAAAAAAATAATTTCTCGGGCTGCTCTTTGTTAAAAGGGAAGTTCCGCTGAAGACTCTTTTACCCTCAGTATCTGGCTAAGTAATTTCTTTCTAGCTCCTGTATCGCTGTGTCTTCCTCCTTCGAATCCTGTTTTCATGTGTCTCTTAAAGCCTTTATCAGAGTACTGTTCTGTATTTCATCCAAACTAATAGGTCATTGATTATAAAATACCATTGTTTTGTGTATCAATAAGAAAGCAAAAAATGCTGCCAGCTACACTGAAACATCATCACTTATAAGATACATCCTAACCTCAGAGGTTGAGAATGTTATGCCCAGACCGTTTGTTCCCCAAAGAAGACCACCAGAGTCCAGAGTCAAAGCTAAGCGGCAAGGATCTTTACTGCAACTTCGAACTTGGTCCCTCCATTCTACAGCATACAAGAGGGCCCCGAACAATGCGAGTGCTTGCTTTTTATAGCCCGATGTAAACAGGATATGTAAAGTTACAGGGGAACAAGGTAATTCTCTCGGTTACAGCATTACATTTGGTTAATATTATACATTTAGCATTTTTTATTGGTTCCTGCTGCATCCTTATCGGAGATTTCCCAGGTGGTGTTTTTTTCTGAAGTTTGAAAGAAATATGGAGGAATGTGTTAGTGCTGGGCTCAGGGAGTTGGAAGATATATGGGGGATGTGTTTGTGCTGGGCTCAGGAAGTTGGGAGATATATGGGGGATGTGCCTCATTCCTTTCATTCCCCCCTTCTTTTCAGGTAACTCTAGAGCCAATCTTGGGTCTTATAAGTCTGACTCTGTTTCAGCGTTTACAGGTTGGTATTGGGCTCTGAGGACCATGAGCTGAACGGCGTCAAACCTTTCTCTGACAAACTACAAAATTCTGTTAACAACACAAGGTCCTACGGTTAGCAGAAATAGTAGACTTAGCAGGGGTCCAAGGAAGGGGGCTAACAGAGAAAACATAGAGGAATTCCACCATTGGTCTGCAGCTGAAGCAAACTGCTGTGTTTTTACTTCAGTGCTTAACTTGCGTAACTGTTGGACCCGGTCTTCTACAAGCCCTGATTCATTTATGTAGAAACAACAGTCCTCTTTCAGAAACATACACGTACCACCTTTTTCAGTAGTGAGTAGGTCTAGGGCCCTCCGGTTCTGCAAGGTTACCTGGGCTAGGGACGTGAGCTGCCGCTGAAGGGAGGCAAGGGACTCAGCTTACTCCTCCATAGCAACGGCAAATTGTTGGTACAACTTGTTGCTTTCTATGAGGGTGTGACCTAGGGCTCCCCCCGCTAGCCCGGCCGCAATGAGGGATGCGGTGAGGGAGATTCCTGCAATGAGGGGGAGAAATATGGCTCGTGCTGGTCTCGGTCTAGGGACTGGGTGAATAGCAGTACTAGTCCAGTTACCGGTGTACCCTAGGAACTCGCCAGCAGTTAGTAGAGTCAACCGGGGAACTAATGTGACAGGGAGACACAGTAGGTTGGTAACAGAGGGACTGGATAGGTTCTTAGATAATGTCCCATTACACCAGAAGAATATGCCCGGCGGAGCCCTTAGGGTGATATTAGGGGGCACTGCAGTGATGCTGCAGAGGCTGGAATTGGTTCCTGAGAAACAGTAGGGAAACTTCTCCTGACTGGGGTTTAGGTATAGGGGCACGTTTAGGATAGGGGCATATGAGAGGTTTCGGAGGTTGTTAGCTTGGGCAGAGGTAGAGGATCCCCATGGCAGAGGGACAGCGGTTAGCAGTGGACGCCCTAGAGTGGCACACAGAAAGCAGCCAGACAGGCTGTGAAGTCCTGTAAGGTTAGCAAGTTCTAGTCCTTCTTGTAACAATTTTAACCAGGAGAAAGGACGTAAGTCTTGTGTTAGTCTGTTTTCTTGTCGTTGGATATTTCCATGGACCAGGGGCAGTACCTGCACTAGACCTCACCACAGATAGAGGTGACTGCTAGGCCACGTGGAGGAGGGGGAGTAGTACACAGCCCCATGTTGAGGCGTGGTCCAGCGGGAGTTCCAGGGATCTCTAACTATCCATGTATATGAAAAGTCTCCGTCTCATCTACGACGGAAGGGCCACTTAGGGTCTAACTGTTTTTCCCCGCCCCAATAATGGGATCTATGGATGTTACAATAGTTATAAGGACAGCCGGCATTTTGGTGCCACCAATTGTACAATTTTATTTAGTCTGGTCAAACTCAAAGCATATTATTGGTGTCACTGGTTTGGCTATTTGAAAACCAGTAAAATTTAGTAAAATTGGGCTATTGCACCCTGAGGAGGGGCAATCAGCACTGGCCAATAATTTCCCGGGCTTATGAGGTTGCCCAGGGTGGGTTCGGTTTTCATAAAGCCAGAATCTCCAGACAAAGGGATTAGGAGCTGGTCTGGTGTTTTCCCCAGCGGCCACCAGGGCTACTAACGTTAGGGCTAGACTACCTAACTGCATGTTTGCAGTGAGCTATGCTGCCGGCGCAGGGTGAGTTTTAAGGGGTTGTTCTTAGCTCTGTCCACAGTCCACGTGGCCGGTGCTTCAGCCGCCGCCGTGATTGGTCCCAGAAGGTCGGAGGTTGGGTCCACTGGCTTGACGTGGGTGTAGTGGATCCACAACGCGATGCCTTCTACCTTCAGGGCGGTGGGTGTGGTCAGGAGTACCTGGAGTGGTCCCTTCCACCTGGGTTCTAGGGTCTCTTGTCGGTGTCGCTTAACCAGGACCCAGTCTCCCGGCTGGTACGGATGGGGTGTCGGTGGGGGACCAGTCTCATATAGCTCCTTCAGCTTGGGCCAGATCTCTTGATGAATTTTCTGCAAGGCTTGTAGGGAAAATAAGAGTTCAGAGACATTTCCTGTTTCAGATTTGAGCAGATCATCTTTTAGACTGGGAACCAGGGGTGGGGGTCTGCCATACATGATTTCATAAGGGGTAAGGCCCAGTCTGTAAGGGGTATTACGGGCCCGGAACAGAGCGTAGGGGAGAAGGACCACCCAGTTAGCGCCAGTCTCCATAGTCAATTTAGTTAAGGTCTCTTTTAAGGTCCGATTCATCCTCTCTACCTGTCCTGAACTCTGGGGCCTGTAAGCGCAATGTAGTTTCCAATTTGTCCCAAGGATGGAAGCCAAATCCTGACTTACCTTAGCGACGAAGGCCGGCCCATTATCTGACCCTATCTGGACGGGGAAGCCATACCTGGGGAGGATATCTTCCAGAATTTTCTTTGCTACAACCTGAGCAGTTTCTCTTTTGGTTGGAAATGCTTCAGTCCACCCTGAAAAAGTATCTACAAAGACAAGTAAGTACCGATACCCGTACTTTCCTGGCTTTATTTCAGTAAAATCTACTTCCCAGTAGATACCGGGCCTGGTTCCCCTGAGCCTTGTCCCCGTTGCAGCCTGGGATTGGGGGTAGGAGTTGTTAAGCTGGCAGACTTTGCAACTTGTCACGATGCTGCTGGCCATCTCGGCTGTATGTCTGAATTTGAGCTTAGAGCGTCTGATCAGGTCTATCATCTGCCGAGCACCCAGGTGGGTGGTTTGGTGGATGTGTTCTAACACTTGTTGTCCTAATTTTTCTGGTAGGATGGTTTGGTCATTAGTATCAGTCCACCACCCATTCTGGATCTGTTTCAGGGGAAGTTTGTCAATCCACTGGAGATCTTGTTCTGAATAATCAGGAAAATATGGCAAGTCCCAGGGGCCCGGGTCAGGGAGCTGGAGTGCAAGGAGTTGGCTGGGAGCCTTTGCCACATTCCTTGCAGTTTGGTCTGCCAGAAAGTTGCCTTGAGCAGTTGGAGTGGTTGGTTTCTGATGCCCTGGGCAATGCACAATGGCTAACTTTTCTGGCCTCCATAGGGCTGTTAACAGGGCTAGGATCTCTTGCTTGTTTTTTATCTCTTTTCCTTCAGCTGTTAGTAACCCTCGCTCCCTGTAAATGGCCCCATGTATGTGCACCGTAGCAAAAGCATATCGGCTGTCTGTATATACTGTCAGCTTCTTCCCTGCCCCTAAGGTAAGAGCTTGGGTGAGCGCTATCAGTTCGGCCTTCTGGGCCGATGTCCCCGGGGGCGGGGGTTCCGCCCAGATTACCTCAGTCTCTGAAGTCACTGCCGCTCCAGCGTACCTCTGGCCTTGATGCATGAAGCTGCTCCCATCAGTGAACCAGACGAGGTCGGCATCAGGGAGCGGGCGGTCCTGCAGGTCTTCTCGAACTCCGTGCACCTGAGCTAGTATCTCGGTGCAGTCATGGAGTGGGGCGTCCAGGTCCGGGTTGGGCAGCAGCGAGGCAGGGTTTAAGGTTGTTGGGGGCAGGAAAGTTATCCTGAGAGGATTTAGTAGTAGTCCTTGGTAGTGGGTGAGCCGGGCGTTACTTATCCATCGATTAGGTGGCTGTTTGAGAACACCCTCGATGGCATGTGGGGTTACGACCCGCAATTCTTGACCCATGACAAGTTTATCAGCATCTTGCACCATCAGAGCCGTGGCCGCAATCATTCGGAGACAAGGGGGCCACCCGGCCGCCACTGGTTCTAACTTCTTTGACAGGTAGGCAACCGGCCTCTGCCAGGGGCCTAAGTTCTGAGTTATTACCGCTTTGGCGACACCCTTACTCTCGTCCACGTATAAGTGGAAGGGCTTGGTAACATCAGGTAGTCCCAGTGCAGGCGCAGAGAGTAGGGTGGTTTTGATCTGTTGGAAAGCCGACTCGGCTTCGTCTGTCCAACTAAATGGCTGCTGCCCCCGTGTTGCCTGATATAAGGGTTTAGCCAGTTCTGCGAACCGAGGTATCCATAGTCTACAAAATCCCGCCGACCCCAGGAATTCTCTCACTTGTCGGGTGGATTGTGGCCTGGGGATCTGCAGAACGGTCTGCTTCCGGGCATCTGTTAACCAGCGCTGCCCTCCTTTTAGCAGGTACCCCAGATATGTTACTTCTGGCTTACAGATTTGAGCTTTCTTTACCGAGGCTTGGTAGCCTAGATTTCCCAGAGCTTGTAAGAAACCCTTGGTCCCTTGAACACAAGCTTCTTGGGTCTCAGCAGCAATCAGGAGGTCATCAACATACTGTAGTAAAGTTACTTCAGGGTGTTTATGTCGGTACTCACCCAGGTCTTCATGGAGGGCCTCATCGAACAGGGTAGGAGAGTTTTTGAATCCCTGCAGCAGTCTGGTCCATGTCAGTTGGCCACTTATGCCCCTTCCAGGGTCATTCCACTCGAAGGCGAAGAGCTTTTGGCTCTGAGGGGCTAAAGGCAAACTGAAGAAAGCATCTTTTAAATCTAAAACAGTGTACCATTGATGTTTAGGGTTTAGGGTACTCAGGAGGGTATACGGGTTAGGCAGAGTTGGGTGTATGTCTACAACCCTCTTATTGATTTCTCTTAAGTCTTGTACAGCTCTGTATTCTCCACTATTAGGTTTTTGTACTGGCAACAATGGAGTATTCCAGGGCGAGTGACATGGGCGAAGGACCCCTTGGTCAAGGAGCTGGCGAATATGCGGGGCAATTCCTTTCTTGGCCTCTAGGGGCATCGGGTATTGGCGTACCCGCACGGGGTCTGTCCCAGGCTTAAGTTCAACAAACAAGGCAGGACAGTGCTTTGCTAGTCCTAAGCCCCCCGTTTCCGCCCAAGCTTCTGGATATTGCTGGAGCCAGGTTGCTGTGTCCTGGTCAGGGGCCGCTTGCTCCTGGTGGAGCCGGTACTCATCTTCTAGGGTTATAGTCAGGACGGACACGGGCCGATTGTGGGAGTTGGTCACGACGGGCCCCTCAGGGAGGAAATGGATCTGTGCTCCCATTTTAGTTAGCAGGTCTCTCCCTAATAGGGGACAGGGGCTCTCAGGGATGACCAGGAAAGAATGGGTTACATTCCTGGCTCCGAGGTTTACTGTTCTTTGTGTTGTCCATGGGTATTTCTTAACTCCTGTGGCCCCTTGTACCCATGAGGACTTGGAGGATAATTTTCCATTAGTTTTAACTAGGACTGAGTGCTGTGCTCCTGTATCGACCAAGAACTGGACTGGGGACCCCTCCACTTGTAAAGTTACCCTAGGTTCGGGGAGGGGGTCCAAACCCCGTCTTCCCTAGTCCTCGTCTTGAGTGACTAGTACGGGTGTAGACCTAGGGGGTCCCTGTCCTCGTTGTTTCTTTTTGGGGCAGTCTTTTACCCAGTGGCCAGCCTCCTTACAGTAGGCACATTGGTCTTTGCTCAGATTATCATGCCTGGGGGGCTGCCTAGGTTGGGTGTTCTCTGGCTGTAGATGCTCTTTCTGTACTACTGCTGCCAGGACCTTGGTCATTTTTTCGGTGGCCTTTATTTGCTTTTCCTCTGGAGTAGCTCTGTTATTATAAACCCGCTGGGCTATCTGAAGGAGGTCCTGAATCCGCTTTCCCTCTAAGTCTTCTAATTTCTGGAGTTTCCTTTTAATGTCTGGGGCTGCCTGATTTACGAAAGACATTACAACAGCTGCCTGACTTCCTGGAGCCTCTGGGTCTATGGGGGTGTACTGTCTAAAAGCTTCCATTAATCTTTCTAAGTAGGTAGCTGGGCTCTCTGTCTTTCCCTACAGAACAGAGTATACTTTAGCCAAATTAGTGGGCTTGCGAGCAGCTGCCCGGAGACCCGCCATTAGAGTCTGGCAATAAAGGCGTAGCCGTCCCCTACCTTCTGCCATGTTGTAGTCCCACGCCGGCCTGGTCAGAGGAAAAGTCGCATTTATGAGGTCGGGGTTGGCAGTCGGTTGACCGTCGTCCCCCGGGACCAGCTTTCTAGCTTCTACCTGTATTCTCTCTCGCTCTTCCGTTGTGAACAAGATTCGGAGGAGCTGCTGACAGTCATCCCAAGTGGGCTGGTGGGTGAACATGACACTATCCAGTAAAGCCATTAAATCTTTGGGGTTGTCTGAAAACCGAGCACTCTGGGTCTTCCAGTTATACAGATCGCTGGTAGAGAATGGCCAGTACTGGAGCCTGGGGATTCCCGTTTCATCTGGGGTCCTATTTCCCGAAGGGGTAGAGCCACTGTGGAGTCAGGCGGCTGGGGGGGCTAGCCCGCGAAGTGCACCTTCGCGTCCGCCCCGCCGGCCCTTCAAAGTTACTTTCCCTTTCAGCGGGCCCGTGTGCCTCCCGTCCGCCTGCTCCCTCCCTCGGCTCAGCCCGGTGGGCTGGGGCCTAGGGCCCAGAGGGGTACGGAGGGGGTTCTGTGAACAGTGGGTCCCCGCTATCAGGTAGAACAGGATGGGGGAGTGCAGTTGGTTGCTTGGATTTTAGTGGTCGAGCAACCAGTGCCTTAGTTCAGGGGCTAATTGGAAAGGGGACAGCCAAGGAGGTGGGTTCTCAACAAGGTCCTGCCATATGAGGATATATGGGATTTGATCTAAGTGGCCCACACGCCCAGGTAGGAAAATCTTGGACTTTACCCTAGTGATGACAGCAAGTCGGAATGTCCCTTCGGGTGGCCACCCCACATCAAAGGCAGGCCATTCGGAGCGGCACAGAGTAATTAGCTTTCCCTTCCTGATCTCTATACTAAGATCCTGGCCCCTCGCTCTTACTTCCTTGAAATTACTTGTAAGGAGAGATAGAGGAGTGCTCTGGGTATTACCCATCCTGTGATAATTTTTAGTCTCTTCCTGTAAAGGAATGTGGGTTAGAATCCCTGTAAAGGAAATCTGACTTATTAATGATATCTAGTCGCAAGCGCACTCCGGCAGCCCGGGTCAGAATCAGCTACTCAGATCGCAAACGCGCTCCGGCAGCTCGGGTCAGAAACAGCTGCTGCTCAGATCACAAATGCGCTCCAGCAGCTCAGATCGCGAGCGCGCCCCGGCAGCCTGGGTCAGAATCAGCTGCTGCTCAGATCGCAAACGCGCTCTGGCAGCTCAGATCGCGAGCGCGCCCCAGCAGCCCAGGTCAGAATCAGCTGCTGCTCAGATCGCTAACACGCTCCGGCAGCTCAGATCGAAATCTAAATCAGACGAGAGCCAGGGGACGTCTCCCACCGGTCTCCGCTGACCGTCCTATAGCGCGTCTGCCAGGACTGCATCAGCCTCAGTTTCAGACCTCGCGAGTCACAGATACAGGTTCAGAACAGACACAGACAGACAAAAGACAGACAAACAGAGATGAGCCGGCTCACCTATCAGCAGATCGATCTTGGTAGATCCGTTGACCAGGGGTCTGGTGGGCTTGGGGAATCCCGGGCGAGCCCCCAGATGTTATGCCCAGACCGTTTGTTCCCCAAAGAAGACCACCAGAGTCCAGAGTCAAAGCTAAGCGGCAAGGATCTTTACTGCAACTTCGAACTTGGTCCCTCCATTCTACAGCATACAAGAGGGCCCCGAACAATGCGAGTGCTTGCTTTTTATAGCCCGATGTAAACAGGATATGTAAAGTTACAGGGGAACAAGGTAATTCTCTCGGTTACAGCATTACAATTGGTTAATATTATACATTTAGCATTTTTTATTGGTTCCCACTGCGTCCTTATCGGAGATTTCCCAGGTGGTGTTTTTTTCTGAAGTTTGAAAGAAATATGGAGGAATGTGTTAGTGCTGGGCTCAGGGAGTTGGAAGATATATGGGGGATGTGTTTGTGCTGGGCTCGTGCTGGGCTCAGGGAGTTGGGAGATATATGAGGAATGTGTTTGTGCTGGGCTCAGGAAGTTGGGAGATATATGGGGGATGTGCCTCATTCCTTTCAAGAAAATGTGAAAAAAAAAATGTATCCTTTAGAATTGATGACATGGTAGTTCTTTGTGAAAGTGTCTGATTCACACCTTCTCACTGGATAGTAATTTCCCTGAGGGGAGGGAGGGATTATGATCAGTTCTTATCTGTTGGTGCCTGGCACCTAAGAGGGACTCAGTAAGTATCTGTGGATTTATTGGCCCTCACTCTAAGGGAGGAGACCACCCCTCATATCATCTTATGCCCAATTTCTGCCTCCAAAGAAAGAAGAAGTAAAAACTAAAAGGCAGAAATGAAATCCACAGGCAGACAGCCTGGTGCCGCACCCTGGGCCTGGTAGTTAAAGATCAACCCTTGACCTAATCGGTTATGTTATCTGTAGATTACAGACATTGTATAGAAATGTATTGTGAAAATCCCTATCTTGTTTTGTTCCGATCTAATTACCGGTGCATGCAGCCCCCAGTCACGTACCCCCGTACCCCCTGCTTACTCAACCAATCACGACCCTCTCACACACACACCCTTAAAGTTGTGAGCCCTTAAAAGGGACAGGAATTGCCCACTCGGGGAATTTGGCTCTTGAGACAGAAGTCTTGCTGATGCCCCCGGCCGAATAAACCCCTTCCTTCTTTAACTCGTTGTCTGAGGAGTTTTGTCTGCTGCCTGTCCTGCTATATTTCTTGGTTCCCTGACTGGGAAGCTAGGTGATTGGCGGATGGTCGAGGTAGCTCCTTGGGCGGCTTAAGCCTGCCCTGTGGAACATCCCTGCGGGGGACTCCGACCAGCCCGAGCGACGTGGATCCTGCATTTCCCCTGGTGGGACACCTCGCCAGAGCAGTGTGTGGCAGGCCCCCGTGGAGGATCAACGCAGTGGCTGAACACCGGGAAGGAATGGGCCCTTGGAGTCTGGACATCTAAAACTTGGTAAGACTAGTGTTTGAAACTTGCCCACTCCGTTTGAGTGGAAGCGTGGCCTGATCACCCACGGCGTGCCTTTATCGGCACTTTGGTTTTGGTTTTGACTTGGTTTGAATTGCTTGACAGGATTGGTCTTGGGAACTTGCCTACTCCATTTGAGTGGAAGCGTGGCCTGATTACCCATGGTGTGCCTGTACTGGCACTTTGGTTTTTGTTTTTGACTTGACTTGGATTGCTTGATGCTTTGGTTTTGGTTTTGACCTGGCTTAGATTTCTGGATACTCTGATTTTGGTTTTGATTTTGGTTTGGTGCAAACTGCAAAAAAGTGTGTGTGTGCCCTTTTTATCCGTTCTTTGTTTTGTGGTGTGTATGTGGTGTGAGCGTGGTGTTTTGTCTTGAAGCAGCATAAGTCAGGCACAGATAAGCCCACTCTACTAGGAACTATGTTGAAAATTTTCAAAAAAAGGATTTAAGGGAGACTATGGAGTATCATGACACCAGGAAAATTTAAAACTTTGTGTAAGATAGACTGGCCAGCATTAGAGGTAGGTTGGCCATTAGAAGGAAGCCTGGACAGGTCCCCTGTTTCAAAGGTATGGCACAAGGTAACCTGTAACCTGTAAGCCAGAGAACCCAGACCAGCTGGTTTTAACCTCCTTGCCTCCAACACACAGTGGTTGAGAGAACAGCAGCATAAACGGCTGGCAGAGGCAAGGAAAGACCAGCAGAGAGAGAGAGAAAGGAAAGATACAGAGATGACAAGAGGCAAAGAGAGAGAGGAAGAAACAGAGAGGAAGAGACAGACAAAGAGGGAGTCAAGGAGAGAGAGAGAGAGAAAGAAAGAGAGAGGCAGAGAGAGAGAGGAGACAGAGGCAAAAGGAAAGTCAAAGAGAGACAAAGTCAAAGAGAGAAAGAGAGAGATATACAAGTAGTTAAAAAAAAAAGTGTACCCTATTCCTTTAAAAGCCAAGGTAAATTTAAAACCTGTAATTGATAATTGAAGGTGTTCTCCATAACCCTATAGCACTCCAATACCACTTTGTTGCCAGTGTAAACAAGGGCGTATCCCGAAAGCACTGAGGCCTTCCTATCAAAAATCCTTAACCCAGTAACCCACGGATGGCCCAAATACTTTCAATCTGCAGCGGCAACTGCTTTGCTAACAACAACAACAACAAAAGTAGAAAAAATAAATAACTTTTAGAGGACACCTCATTGTGAGCACAACTCACCAGTTCAGAAGTATCCTAAGGAAAAAAAAAAGTGGGGGGGCGGAATTTATATAAAAAGAGTATTATATGGTAAATTCTTATCCTGAAATAAATTAACTGGTTGTTTAAAGAAAGAAATATTTGTAATAAGTCAGAAAGTTGAGGCATGTCGAAGAATTGCGAAAGTCGTAAAAGAGAAAAATGTGTGTTAAAAGAAGAATTTATGCAAAAAGTGTTGTATAATTTAAAAGTAACTAGGCTTTCTGAATGTAAAACTATTGAAAAAAGACAAAAAAACAGTTTATGCGCAAGGTATATAAGAAAAGTAAAATATACCTTTGGTAAAAGGATTATAAGGAGGCATAAGAATGTACATTTTTACCTACATTAAAAAGTTTAAAAAAATATTGTTTTGAAGGTTTAAGCAAGTTTTAAAACGTGAATTGTAAAGAAAATTCTGTGTGTAAACATATTAGCTAAAGTTAAAGAAGTATCATCCAGTTTTTCTGTGAACTGGACATTAAAGTAAAAGCATAACAGGTTTTTCTTAAAGCACCAACCTGCTCTTTAGCAAAAATTATAAAAGGTTAAAAAGAGTCTATAAAATCTTACCTTATGGTCAAACATTAAAAATTAGATAAATATGTCTACAAAGTTTTATTAAAATTAGCTTTAACATTAATAACACACTAATGTAAAGATAAAATTTAGCTTACCTGGTATAAAAATCATATGAGAAGCATTGTTAAATGTAAAATGGTATTTGGCTTTCTTTGGTTTAAAAACTAATAAAAAGCCGGGCGCGGTGGCTCACGCCTGTAATCCCAGCACTTTGGGAGGCCGAGGCGGGCGGATCACAAGGTCAGGAGATCAAGACCACGGTGAAACCCCGTCTCTACTAAAAATACAAAAAATTAGCCGGGCGCGGTTGTGGGCGCCTGTAGTCCCAGCTACTCGGGAGGCTGAGGCAGGAGAATGGCGTGAACCCGGGAGGCGGAGCTTGCAGTGAGCCGAGATCGCGCCACTGCACTCCAGCCTGGGCTGGGCGACAGAGCGAGACTCCATCTCAAAAAAAAAAAAAAAAAAAAAAAAACTAATAAAAATATGTGCTAAAAGAAATTTCTCAGTAAAAAGGCACTAAGGACTATAAAGTTCACTGCCAAAGTCCCCACATTTAAAACAAAAGATCAATTTCTTAAAAATGATATACTTGGTTTATCTTCCACTTTCCTTTCTCAGAAAAAAAACAAAAACAAAAAAAACTAAAAGTCTTTTAGCACATGTACCACCCCTAGAATTTCCAGTAAACAAGCACCAGCCTGAAGATCACATTCTCATCAAGGGGTGGAAAGAAGAAAAACTCGAGCCAACCTGAGAAGGACGCTACTAACCACCAAGACCGCTATTTGTACAGCAAAAAAAAAAAAAAAAAGGATGGACTCATCACACCCGAGTCAAGAAAGCGCCACCCCCTCCAGAGTCATGGGCCATCGTCCCAGGGGAAAACCCTACCAAACTGAAGCTAAGAAAAATTTAACTCTTTTCATCTATTCTATTACTCTTTCTTCTTTCCTCATTCTATTGCTGACCATCTGGTTATTAACATAACCAAGTCAATTTCATCTCAAACTGTTGCATTTAATGTTTGCCTTGTTATATCCTGTGAGGACTTGCCAAGTCAAAGACAGCTTTCTACTTTAGAAAATTACTTCTGTCCCTCCTGACTCTCCTCAGACTAGGCAGTAGTAAACTAGGACCATTTAATCCGGGGAGATTTCAATAAAGACCCCAGTGCCAACCAGGAATGTTGCCCCCCAGTGTACAGCTTTCATGCCATAGTTGGTCCAACATTCTCTGGGCCACTAAAGAGCAAGGATGGACTGCCCGAACTGCTTTTTGTAATTTCCCTAAAACCATACATTCATTTTAGTAGAGGATCATAGACGTTAAAGACTTAAAACAAACTTTAGCAATTAAGACAGGATACCAAGATACAAATGCCTGGTTAAAATGTATCAAATATGGCCGGGCGCGGTGGCTCAAGCCTGTAATCCCAGCACTTTGGGAGGCCGAGACGGGCGGATCACGAGGTCAGGAGATCGAGACCATCCTGGCTAATACGGTGAAACCCCGTCTCTACTAAAAATACAAAAAACTAGCCGGGCGAGGTGGCGGGCGCCTGTGGTCCCAGCTACTCGGGAGGCTGAGGCAGGAGAATGGCGTAAACCCGGGAGGCGGAGCTTGCAGTGAGCTGAGATCCGGCCACTGCACTCCAACCCGGCGACAGAGCGAGACTCCGTCTCAAAAAAAAAAAAAAAAAAAAAAAAAAAAAAAAAAGTATCAAATATTCCATCTGCACGTTAAAAAAAAAAAAAAGCAATTGTTATGCTTGTGCACATGGCAGGCCAGAGGCCCAGACTGTCCCCCTTCCATGGAACTAAGGTGGTCCTCCAGTTGACCAGGCGTAGGCTGCATGGTAGCTCTTTTCTAGGATTCTACAGCCTGGAGTAATAAGTCATGCCAGACTCTCTCTCTGCTATATGCCAAAGTCTGGCACCCTGCGGTTCAGCCCCTGAGGGCCATCCAGCTTCCGTCTCCCAACACTAAGTTCACTTCGTGTCTCTCACGACAGGGAAGAAACTTAGCATTCCTTAGAGACCTGAAAGGATGTGATGAGCTTAAGAATTTTCAAGAGCTTATCAATCAGTCAGCCCTTGTTCATCCTTGAGTGGATGTGTGGTGGTATTGTGGTGGACATTTACTGGGCACTCTGCCGAATAACTGGAGTGGCACTTGTACTTTAGTCCAATTGGCTATCCCTTTCACCCTGGCATTTCATCAACCAGAAGGAAAAAAAATAAGACATCATAAAAGCGAGAGAAGCCACTTATGGATCTTTCGACCCTCATGTCTATTTAGATGCAACTGGAGTCCCACGAGGAATACCAGATCAAGTTAAAGCTGGAAATCAAATAGCTGCAGGATTTAAGTCAATATTTTGGTGGGTGACAGTTAATAAAAATGTAGATTAGGTAAACTACATCTATTACAACCAACAGCAACAAGGTTTTCATGAGTTAAAGGAAAAACTCATGTCAGCCCCAGCCCTGAGGCTACCTGACCTGACAAAACTGCCATTTTTTAATCTTTCTGACACAGAGAATGTAGAGTTTTGTTTGGCGTTTTAAGCCGGACTGTGGGGCCCTGGCCAAGGCCAGTGGCCTATCTCTCAAAACAACTAGACAGAGTTTCCAAAGACTGGTCCCCAGGTCTAATGGCCCTAGCAACAATGGCCCTGTTAGCACAAGAAGCAGATAAACTAACCCTTAGACAAAACCTGAATATAAAGGCCCTCCACGCTGTGGTAACTTCAATAAATACCAAAGGACATCATTGGTTAACAAATGCTAGATTAACCAAGTACCAAAGCTTGCTATGTGAAAATCCCCACATAAGCATTGAAGTTTGTAACATCCTAAACCCCACCACAACCTTGCTCTCGGTATCAAAGAGCCCAATTGAACATAACTGTGTAGAGGTGTCAGACTCGGTTTATTCTAGCAGGCACAACCTCTGAGACCATCCTTAAACATCAGTAGACTGTGAGCAATACGTGGATGGGAGCAGCTTTGCCAGCCCCTGCAAAGTGACTCTGAAGAACTCGACAAGCCCTGCTCCAGTCACACCTGGAAGCTGACTGGTCCACGCACGGCTGAAGCATGAGGAAAGTCTTCACGGGACTCATTTTCCTTAAAATTTGGACTTGTACAGTAAGGACTTCAACTGACCTTCCTCAGACTGAGAGCTGTTCCCAGTGTATACATCAAGTCACTGAGATAGGACAAAAAATTGCTACGGTCCTATTATTTTATGGTTATTATAAGTGTACTGGAACTCTAAAAAGAACTTGTTTGTATAATGTTATACTATACAAGGTATGTAGCCCAGGAAATGACCAACCTGATGTGTGTTATGACCCATCTGAGCCTCCCATGACCACAGTTTTTAAAATAAGATTAAGAACAGAAGACTGTTAGGGGCTCATAAACAATACGAGTAAAGTGTTAGCCAAAATAGAAAAAAAAAGGGTGCCTAAACGAGTCACCTTAAAATTTGATGCCTGTGCTGTCATTAATAGTAATAAGTTAGGAATAAGGTATAGTTCTCTTAATTAGAAAAGGGGCTATATGGCAGAAAATAAGTACATCTGTCATAAATTAGGACTGTGTGGAAAAATAAATGTAAATACTGGTCTTGTGTCATTTAGGCTACCTGGATTAAAAAAAAAAATGAGAAGGATCCAGTCCACCTTCAGAAAGGAAAAAATGACCCTTCCTGTACTAAGGGACAATGTAACCCCTTAGAACTAGTAATAACCAATCGTGTTGATCCTTACTGGAAAAAAAGGAGAACATGGAACCCTAACAATTGATGGATCTAGACTAGATTTTTAAGTAAATATCATGGTTTGAGGAAAAGTTTATAAACACTCTCCTGAGCCAGTATTTCAAACCTTCTATGATAAACTAAAAGTGCCAGTACCAGAAATTCCAGGAAAAACAAGAAATTTGTTTTTGCAATTAGCCAAGCATGTAGCACAGTCTCTCAGTGTCACTTCATGTTATGTATGTGGAGGAACTGTAATAAGAGATCAATGGCCATAGGAAGCCTGAGAATTAGTACCTACAGACCCAGTTCCTTATAAATTCCTGGCTCAAAAGAATCACCCTGATAATTTCTAGGTCCTAAAAACCTCAATTATTGGACAACATTGCACAGCTAGAGAAGGAAAAGAATTCACTCACCCAGTAAGATGACTTAGTTGTCTGAGACAGAAACTGTACAATAGTACCACAAAAACAGTCACTTATTGGAGTTCAAATCACACAGAGAGAAATCCATTTACTAAATTCCCAAAGTTGCAAACCGTGTGGACCCACCTGGAGTCCCACTGGGACTGGACAGCCCCCACTGGATTATACTGGATATGTAGGCATAGAACTTATGCCAGATTACCTGATCAGTGGGCAGGTAGTTGTGTTATTGGCACTATTAAACCATCTTTCTTCCAACTGCCCTTAAAAACAGGCGAACTCCCGGGCTTCCCTGTCTGTGCTTCCTGCGAAAAGAGAAGTATAGCTATAAGAAATTGAAAAAATGATAAATGGCCCCCTGAGAGAATCATACAATATAGGCCTGCTACTTAGGCACAAGACGGCTTGTGGGGATACCAGACCCCCATTTACATAATTAACCAAATCATATGGTTACAAGCTGTCTTAAAAATAATCACTAATAAAACTAGCAGATCCTTGACTGTTCTGGCCAAGCAAGAAACTCAGATGAGAAATGCTATCTATCAAAATAGATTAGCTCTCGACTACTTGCTAGCAGCTGAAGGAGAGGTCTGTAGGAAATTTAACCTTACTAATCGCTGCCTACACATAGATAATCAAGGGCAAGTAGTCGAAGACATAGTTAAGAGATATGACAAAACTGGCACATGTGCCCGTGCAAGTGTGGCATGGATTTGATCCTGGGACCATGTTTGGAAAATGGTTCCCAGCACTGGGAAAATTTAAAACTCTTATAATAAGAGTTATAATAGTAATAGGAACCTACTTACTGCTCCCTTGTTTGCCACGTGTACTTCTTCAAATGATAAAAAGCTTCATCGCTACCTTAGTTCACCAAAATGCTTCAGCACAAGTGTACTATATGAATCACTATCGATCTGTCTTGCAAGAAGACATGGGTAGTGAAAATGAAAGTGAGAACTCCCACTAATAAAATGAGTGGGAGTCTCAAAAGCGGGGAATAAGGGAGGAGACCACCCCTCATATCATCTTATGCCCAATTTCTGCCTCTAAAGAAAGAAGAAGTAAAAGCTAAAAGGCAGAAATGAAATCCACAGGCAGACAGCCTGGTGCCACACCCTGGGCCTGGTAGTTAAAGATCGACCCCTGACCTAATTGGTTGTGTTATCTGTAGATTACAGACATTGTATAGAAATGCACTGTGAAAATCCCTATCTTGTTTTGTTCCAATCTAATTACCGGTGCATGCAGCCCCCAGTCATGACCCTCTCACACGAACCCCTTTAGACTTGTGAGCCCTTAGAAGGGACAGGAATTGCCCACTCGGGGAGCTTGGCTCTTGAGACAGGAGTCTTGCCGATGTCCCTGGCTGAATAAACCCTTTCCTTCTTTAACTCGGTGTCTGAGGAGTTTTGTCTGCCGCCCGTCCTGCTACAACACATTCTCTCATGTGGTCTGGCCTTTATGGTATTATTAGAAGAGTTAATACCCTGAACAGTCGACCCTTTGAATAATTTCTTGTGTCTGGTTTCTCGATAAGAGGAAGTCAGGACAAAGAGCTAACTACTGAGTGGATCATGATTGAATGGGCTGTTGTGGTATGGTGGTTGAATGGAATTTGCAACAAATGCAATTCTTAATCATTCTTTTTCTCCTCAGTACACACACAGTGTTTCTTAATGGAAATAAAGTTTACTTTCCTGGCCATTAGCAGACTTCATAATTTTGATTCCTAATTGTCTTTTCGCCTTGTTTTCTGTTCAGTATAAATGACATCGCATTTAAGCCTGATGGAACTCAACTGATTCTGGCTGCCGGCAACAGATTACTGGTAGGATTTTGTTTTAGTTTCCTCTTAAAGTACTTCCCCAACCTCCCTCTTGTGAGTACTCTGAAATTTGACCCTTTTTTTTTTTGAGATTAAAAAGGCAAGGGTGGAAAAACCTTCCTTATTACTTTTTAATAGGGATGGAAATGGGCTATTTAAAACAGGCAAGTAAACTATCAGATAAAAACCTGTGAACAATACCTCCTTTGGGGTCATTAATCTTTCCCTTTTTACTTTGAGACACCCATGAAAGAGTTGAAAACAATCACAATGCCTTTAAAACTGGACTGGTGTCAGTTTACATTTTGTTCCCCAGAAAAATTCAAGCAACAGGACTGAAGGTGCTCTGTCCATGAAAAGTCAGACCCCAACTTTTAGGCATTGGCCTACCTAAACAATTCCATATGGATATTGTCCTATTTTTCATATTTTTATTTTTTATTTTTTATTTTTTTTGAGACGGAGTCTCGCTATGTCGCCCAGGGTGGAGTGCAGTGGCCGGATCTCAGCTCACTGCAAGCTCCGCCTCCCGGGTTTTTACGCCATTCTCCTGCCTCAGCCTCCCGAGTAGCCGGGACTACAGGCGCCCACCACCTCGCCTGGCTAGTTTTTTGTATTTTTTAGTAGAGACGGGGTTTCACCGTGTTAGCCAGGATGGTCTCAAACTCCTGACCTCGTGATCCGCCCGTCTCGGCCTCCCAAAGTGCTGGGATTACAGGCTTGAGCCACCGCGCCCGGCCTATTTTTCATATTTTTAAAGAACATATGCTCTCTCTGGAACCTATCCAGGTATATAAAAGTAATTTTCAGAGAACCCCTTATGTTTGACCAAAAAACCTTTGTATGATCTCTCTTTCTGTCTTAAGTCTACTTCCTCTTCTCTGTTGTCTCTAGATACGCAGACTGATTAATCTCCATTCTTTGTATGGTTAACTACATAATCTTAAAACATGGTTGAATTGTTCTGCAGACTTCTCTCCAGTGTAAACAATCCAAGCCATTTTAGTTTTTCTACATAGGTTATCTTTTCCAACACTATAACCATTTCAGAAAGTTTCCCCTTGATTTCTCAGATGGTGTGTTTTTAACTCTCCACGTAGTAATAGATGTCACATGGCTATCAAATACCTAAATCCATATTACAGCTGGATTTTATTGTATTTTATTTCTTAGAGACAGGGTCGTGCTCTGTTGCCCAAGCTGGTGTGCAGTAGTGCAATCATAGATCACTGTAGCCTCAAACTCCTGGGCTTAAGGGATTTTCCCACCTCAGCCTCCTGAGTAGCTAGGACTGTAGACACACACCACCTCGCCCACCTAATTTTTAAATTAAAATAATTTTTTTTTTTTTTGGGTAGAGATGGGGTTTCACTTTGTTGCCCAAGCTGGTCCTGAACTCCTGGTTTCAAGCAATTCTCCCGCTTCAGCCTCCCAAAGTGTTGAGTTTACAGGCGTGAGCTACCATGCCTGGCCTACAGTTGGGTTTTTTAACATTCCCTCCTACTTGAAAACCCAGAGTTGTGTGACTTTCAAACTCTTGGTAGCAAATATGAAACATCTCTCTATTATGCTGATTTAGTGCAGAACTGGCACTGAAATTTAATCATGTTATAGCTGGCTCTTTTTAGGGGCTAGTTCTATTTAGAAGAGCCTGCCTTGATTAGTCATGTATCTGAATTCAGGTAAGGATGAGTGTAAAGCATTTCCATGGAGTGAATAATTGAACCTTTGGTTCTTAAGGATTAGTGGTATATTCCTGGTCACGTAGTAGTACATAGACCTGGGACCTTTACTTCTTGGTTACCCAATTTTAAGTCACGTTGTTTTTGGTTTCACCGTATAGTTTTTATTGGATACAAATTTAGAATATTGACACGTGTATTGTTATAAAAACAAAAATAGCAGTAGCAACCCTGCAGGAATTCTGACTAATAGATATCACATAGATAATCTGTATTTGTCTCTTTTGCCAGGTTTATGACACCTCTGATGGCACCTTACTTCAGCCCCTCAAGGGACACAAAGACACTGTGTACTGTGTGGCATATGCGAAGGATGGTAAAAGGCTGCTCTGGGTTTCCATTCTCTATGATGGCCTCATCATTGTTCATTTTTCTCCTTAGTCACTTTTTAATTATTTCTAATAAGCTAGAGTACAACTTGCAAGTTCAGAAGATAGTGAAGTTGCTTAGACTTCAATTCAGTCATTCAATCTACCAAGTATTTATTGAGGCGATCTATATTCCAGGTGCTGTTCAAGATGCTTGAGATACTTCAGAGAAAAAAACGGTGGTCCCTCCCCTTATGGGGCTTCTGTTTTATGGGGTGGTGGTGAGAAGTGAGGGAGGAAGAGAGTATGAGGGAAGACATACAGTAAACATAGTAAAAAGGTAAATTAAGCAGTATGCTGGAAGGTGATAACTGTTATGGAAGAAGAAAAAGTAGAGCAGTGGAGGGGGATTGAGAGTGCTGGGCAGGGCAGGGGGTTGGGTGCAGTATTGAATTAGACTAGTGAAGGTGGGCTCATTGAGATGAGGACAGGTGAGCAAAGAGTTTGAAGTCAGGAGGCAATGAGATTGTGCCAGTGGGCATCTGGGGGATGAGAGCTCCTTGCAGAGGAAGAGCCATTGCAAAGGCCCTTACGTGTGGGTGTGCCTACTAGGAGCTGGATCAAAGAGAATCAGGAATTGTAGAGGATGAGGATAAAGTGGTAACAGACATGGGGTGGTCAGATCAGGCTGGCCATCATAAAGATTTTGATTCTCAATCAAAATGGAACTACTGAAAGGTCCTCAGCAGAGAAGGGATCTGATCTGATTTATATTTTAAAAGGATCCTTCTAGTTGCTGAGTTGGAAACAACCTGCAAGAGGTGAGGGTTGGGACATCTGAGTGAGGAAGCATCATCTAGACAAGGGGTGATGGTGGCTCAGACCTCTGTAGGGGCAGAGGAGGTGGTGAGAAATGATCAGACTCTGGATATAATGGGAGGGTGGAGCCAACTGGATTGTCTGACAGATTGGATATGGGCTGTGAAGAAAAAGGAGTCAAAGTTTTTGACCTGAGGACTGAAAAGATGGAGTTGCCCCCCGACAGAGATGGAAAAGACTGCAGGTAGAGAAAACTTATAGTTGAAGATCAGAAATTCAGTTTTACACATGCTGAATTTGAGAAAAGTTGATGATATAGGAGAGGGGAGAGGACTGCTGGAACAGAGTTGAGTAGGCAAGAGGAGATGGGATCTAGGGCATAGACAGGGTGTTTGCTTTAGGTAGGGGTATGGTAGGAACTGCAGAGGCCAGCAAATGGGGACAGTGTGGTAGTAGGAATCTAATGGAAATTCTCAATTCCATTTTTTTTTTTCTTCAGTGAAATAGGAAGCAACATCAACTGAGAGTGACAATGGGGAAGGGAGGTTTCAGAGAGTTGAAGAGAAAGGAAAAAGTGTAAAATCACTGCCTCAGAGAGTGGACCCGGGAGATCCCCAGTGTAGTGAGATCCCCAGTGACATGAAGAGCCCTCTTGAAGGTTGTGATCATGAATTGAAAGTGAGATTAGTTGGTGTGATTATGTCTTTTTCTCCAGCCATTTTGAGCTGCATAGTTGTGAGACAGAAGAGATGAATTTAACCAGAGGTGGTTTTGCAAGCACATTTGAAGATGAAGTAGGAGGGCAAGGGAGCAGAAAGTGTATACAGATAAATAATTATGTACATTAACCTTGAATTGTTGGCTGAATAATGAAGAGAGAGAGGACAGCAATGGAGAAGTAGTAGGTTCTGGTGGGGTTGAAGGGTTGTTACAGTTGGGGTACCAGGTGGGTTGGGAAGGAAGGGAAGTGATGCATGAAACTGAGATTTAAATTTATTTTAAAATAATCCATGTTGTCCCACAGCATAGGATTAGTGGGAAGAACATGGGCTTTGGAATGAGACAGTTGTGAGTTCCAACCCCAACCCAACACCAGAATTCTGTGAGTTCGAGCTGGTTATTGAGTCTGAGTCACAATTTCTTCATGTGTCAAATGGATAACATTAGAGATAACATTCTGTAGCCACTGCCAAGAAGTCACAAAATTGTAATGTTATAATGCTTGAATGAACCTTGGAGATCAT
Organism: Macaca mulatta; assembly: GCF_049350105.2. Taxonomy (NCBI): domain Eukaryota; kingdom Metazoa; phylum Chordata; class Mammalia; order Primates; family Cercopithecidae; genus Macaca; species Macaca mulatta. The sequence goes on along the minus strand of NC_133407.1, from coordinate 154,477,806 downwards.
TCCAGTCCCAGATTTTTAACTTCTTTTGGCTGATGGGCCTCTTTGATAGTCAGATGGAAGCTTTAGACCACTTCCTAGAAAAATGTAGATTCTTCATATATATACAGAATTTCGTGCATATAATTTAGTCTGATTAGTACAGTCTCTTCACTTCAGCCCTGCATAAAGACATAGACAATTGGCCGGGCACGGTGGCTCATGCCTATAATCCTACTATAATCCTAAAGCTCTGGGAGCCTGAAGTTGGGAAAATTGCTTAAGGCAGGATTGAGACCAGCCTGGGCAACATAGTGAGACTCCCTAAAATCTGGCCTAGGTGACAGAGCTAGACTCCATCTCTAAAAAAAAAGACAGGTCATGTGACTTGACAAGGCCATGCAGCAGGTTGGCCCAAAGACAAAACTAATTTCTTGCTTTATAGTCAGGTGTGCTATACCATGGTAGTCATATTTTGTGTGTCTGTGTGTGTGTGTGTGTGTGTGTGTGTGTGCATGTTTGAGTTCAAGTTCAGAATAATGTTTTAGGGAGACCTGTGAGGAGGGAGCCTGGAGAGCTGAACTGTTTCTGTCTCATCCTAGTGGCTCTTGAGAAACGTGGGCCAGTCAAGGGCCTGGTATAAGGCCCAGTAGGTACAGAAGAGCTATTGGGCCTCTGATGCCTCTGGTGTTTATAAGCATAGCAGGACTCTTTGACCTGCAACACCATTAAGGCACTTGGGGATGTCAGAGTGTGACCCGTCAGTAGTGGCATTTGCACAGCACTTTCCAGAGTCATGTCACACACATCTCATTTGATGCTCCCAACAACTCTCTGAAGCAGGCAGCAAGGGGACTCTTATTCCTGCTCAAAGATGAGAAAACAGACTTGGAGCAGTTACAGGTGATGGTGGCAGAGGCAGGCCTAACCCAGGTCCTCTGACTGCAGAGCCCTCGTTCTTTCTGGTGTATCACGCTGCCTCTTCATGACACCTGTATGATGATTAAAAAGTCTTTTAGTCCTCGGAACTGGTTTTTTCCTTTCAGACCTGAAGATTGAGATACACTGAATTGCTCTTTTAAGTCTACTTGTTTCTGATTTCTCCCTTAAGTTTAATACTTTTTTTTTTTTTTTGAGACAAAATCTCGCTGTCGCCCAGGCTGGAGTGCAGTGGTGCGATCTCAGCTCACGGCAACCTCCGACTCCCTGGTTCAAGCGATTCTCCTGCCTCAGCCTCCTGAATAGCTGGGACTACAGGTGCACACCACCATGCCCAGCTAATTTTTGTATTTTTAGTAGAGACAGGGTTTCACCATATTGTTCAGGCTGGTCTCAAACTCCTGACCTTGTGATCCGCCCACGTTGGCCTCCCAAAGTGCTGGGATTACAGGTGTGAGCCACCGCTCCTGGCCCAAGTTTAATAAGTATTTAATGAGCAACCATGATATAAAAGTATGTAAGACATAGTTTTTTTGTTCAAGAAAAACAATATAATATGAAGAAAGAATAGAAATAGCTAATTTTTTTTTAGTGTTGCTTCTATTCCAGGCCCAGTTCTAAGCAACACAGGGGTTGGGGGTGCCACTCCCTGTGCAGTAAAAAATCTGCATGTAATTTCTGAACCCCCCCAAAACTTCACTATTAATAGCCTACTGTTGACCACTAGCCTTACCTGTAACATAAACAGTTAACACATTTTTAATATTATATGTATTATATATTGTATTCTTAAAATAAGTAAGCTAGATAAAATGTTAATTGAGAAAAAAGAAAAATATACACTCTTCATTAAATGGAAGTGGATCATCATAAAGGTCTTCGTCTTCATTGTTTTCAGGTTGATTAGGCTGAGGAGGAGGAGGAGGAGGAGGAAGAGGAGGGGTTGGTGACGCTGTGCCAGGGAGACAGAGGCAAAAGAAAATTCACATGTAAAAGTGGACTCATGTAGTAAAACTCATGTTGTTCAGGGGTCAACTGTATGTACACACATACATACACTCATTTAATCTTCACACCAACCATGAGGTAAATACTAACATTATATCCATTTTTCAAATAAGGAAATCATAGAGCCCTTCAGTAGCTTGTTTGGGTCATACAGCTGTTCAGTGAGATCTCTAGGAATTCTGACCCAGAGACTCTGAGCCCAAAGCTTATGCTTTTCATCACATCACCTGCTACCTACCAGGATGAAGGAGGAGTGATGGAAATAGTAAGAGCAGTTTCTTGTTTCTTTAGTATTTGCAGCAATATCATACGGCTCACCCTAATATCTACTATTTCAGCTACTATAAAAGGTAGTTGGCCGGGTGTGGTGGCTCATGCTTGTGATCCCAGTACTTTGGGAAGCCAAGGCAGGTGGATCATGAGGTCAGGAGTTCGAGACAAGTCTGGTCAACACAGTGAAACCCCATCTCTACTAAATATACAGAAATTAGCCAGGCATGGTGGTGTGTGCCTGTAATCCCAGTACTTGGGAGGCTGAGGCAGGAGAATTGCTTGAACCTGAGAGGCGGAGGTTGCAGTGAGCCGAGATTATGCCACTACTCTCTGGCCTGGGTGACAGAGCTAGACTCCGTCTCAAAAAGGGCCAGGGGTGGTGACTCATGCCTGTAATCCCAGCACTTTGGGAGGCAGATCACCTGAGGTCAGGAGTTCAAGACCAGCCTGCCCAACATGGAGAAACCCCATCTCTACGAAAAATACAAAAAATTAACCGGGTGGGCGCCTGTAGTCCCAGCTACTAGGGAGACTGATGCAGGAGAATCCCTTGAATCTGGGAGTCGGAGGTTGTGGTGAGCTGAGATCGTGCCACTGCACTCCAGCCTGGGCAACAGAGTGAGACTTGGTCTCAAAAAAAAAAAATAAATAAATAAATAAAATAAAGGTTCTTTACAAATACTATCTTAGTTGAGTCCCACAAAAAGACTGAGGAAGGTACTATTTCTGTGTTTCAGATGAAGGCATTGAGGCTCAGAGAACAGTGACTTGCCCAAGGTCACCTTCCACTTGCCCTGTGAATAAAGTCTGAAAGTCCTTAAGGTGTACAGAATGTGGCTCATGCTTACCTCTCATTCCTCATCTTTCACCAGAGTAGGTGAAGACCCCGTTGTTTGCTGCCATGATACCATGATCCTCTCCCAAATACTTATAAATGTGTAACAGTATAATTAATAACAAATTACTTATTATATGTTGCCTGTCTCCAGTCTGTTCCTTCATAAAGCCCAAGTAGTATGAAAATGCAAATTTGATCTACCACTCTTTGCTTAAAACCTTTCTTTGGCTTCGCATTGCGTTAGGATAAAGAGCAAGGCCTCTAATGTGTCCCTGAGTTCCCAAGAGATCCTTCCACAACCCACCTCACCCTTCCCTCAGTTCCATGATGACTCCACTCATTCCCTCAGACATGCCAGGCTTTTCCTGCTTCGGGGCCTTTGCACATCTGTTCCATCCATGTGGATGGGTCTTTCTCCTCTCTACATCTGGCTAAGCTCTGCTCATCCTTTAGGTCTCCACTGAAGGATCTCATCCTTAGAGAAACCTTCCCTCATCTAAATTAGGTCCCCCAGGAGATGTCGACCAAAGGGTAGTTTCAGTCAGACAAAAGGAGTACATTTTTGAGATCTGTTGCACAGCATGGTGACCATAGTTAATAATAGCCTATTTTTCAAAACTGGTACAAGAATAGATTTTTTTTTTGAGATGGAGTCTCGCTCTATTGCCCAGGCTGAAGTGCAGTGGTGAGATCTCGGCTCACTGCACGCTCCACCTCCTGGGTTCATGCCATTCTCCCGCCTCAGCCTTCCGAGTAGCTGGGACTACAGTCACCTGCCACCAGGCCTGGCTAATTTTGTTTTTATATTTTTACCAAACGGGATTTCACCGTGTTAGCCAGGATGGTCTCCATCTCCTTACTTCGTGATCCACCTGCCTTGGTCCCCCAAAGTGCTGGGATTACAGGCATGAGCCACCGCGCCCGGCCAGGAATAGATTTTAAATGTTCTCACTATAAAAAAAAAGCATCTGCAGTGATGGATATGTTAATTAGCTTAATCATTCTTCAATGTGTATGTACATAAAATATCACATTGTACTTCATAAGTAGATATTATTTGTCAAAAATAAAAATTTAAGTAAAAGAGTAAATCAAGTTCCCTAGTTATTCTCTTTCATAGGATCTGTGTCTTACCACGTTGTATTTTTGTTAGATTAATTTGATGCCTACTTCTTACACTAGACTAAACTTTATAAAGTAGGGATCATGTGTGTTTTAATCATTACTTGATCCCTAGCATAGAACATGACAACTACATAGTAGTAGACCCGCAATACATCTCTGTTTACTCAGTGTCAGACAAAGCAGGTTTGGAACCCAAATATTCTGACTCCAAGGTCCTGCCTCCCAGTACTGATAAGAAGTAGTAAAGAAGCTAACACTTATTAGGTACCTTAAAGAACTAGTTTTCTAAAGAATTCTCTCTGGGAAATACTGGTTTAAGATAAATGTAAGACTTTCCATTTTAAAAACACTTTTAGGCAAGCGCTTTGCTTCTGGATCAGCTGACAAAAGCGTTATTATCTGGACATCAAAACTGGAAGGCATTCTGAAGTACACGTAAGTAACCATTTAGGTGTACAGTATTATGAGTTTGATGCTTATTGAATAATTGCAGCAAAAGCCTCTTAGAGGCTACATCTTAGAAAAGATGTAGGAGAAAACTTTTTTCTCTTAAATTGAACTTGAAATTAAGTTGTGGGTGTGTGGTTGGTATAGGAAGATTGAGTAGTGAATAAGTTAATGAATATTTCTTGGCCACTTACTGGCGTGGTCAGCACTGGGCCAGGTGCTTTCATGAAGCTCATCTCAGTTCATCTGACATTGTAGACTTTATCCCACCCCCAACCTGTCATCTTCCAGTGGCCCTATCTCAGAGAATGGCCTTATATCCACCCAGTGTCAAATGTCAGAAACTTGGGGTCAGTGTGCTCCAGGCCTCCTCTCACTATTGGAGATCTGCTGTGTTCTTCCCCTGTTCCTCTACTAGTTAGTCCCTACTTATCCTGCAAATCTCAGACTCAAATGTCACTTTCTTTGTAAGGACTTTCCTGCCTCTCTAGGCTGGGACAGATCTCTTTTGAGGCATTTCTCACAATCGCAGTTTTAGATTTATTCTGGTGACTGATTAGTATTGCTCATCAGCCTGTAAGTTCCATAAGAGCAGATACTGCATCTGTTTTTTTTTTTTCTCACTCTTGTGTCCCTGATACGATGCCTAGCCCATACTTGGTACTCACCAATCTTTCTTTCTTTCTTTCTTTCTTTCTTTCTTTCTTTCTTTCTTTCTTTCTTTCTTTCTTTCTTTCTTCCTTCCTTCCTTCCTTCCTTCCTTCCTTCCTTCCTTCCTTTCTTCCTTTCTTTTCTTTCTTTCTTTCTTTCTCTCTCTCTCTTTCTTTCTTTCTTTCTCTTTCTTTCCTTCCTTCCTTCCTTCTTTCCTTCCTTTCTTTTCTTTCTCTCTCTCTCTTTCTTTCCCTCCCTCCCTCCCTCTCTCTCTCTTTCTTTTTTCTTTCTTTCTCTTTCCTTCTTTCTTTCCTTCCTTCCTTCCTTCCTAAGTTCCATAAGAGCAGATACTGCATCTTTTTTTTTTCTCACTCTTGTGTCCCTGATACAATGCCTAGCCCATCCATAATTGGCACTCACCAATTCTTTCTTTCTTTCTTTCTTTCTTTCTTTCTTTCTTTCTTTCTTTCTTTCTTTCTTTCTTTCTTTCTTTCTCTTTCTTTCTTTCTTTCTTTCTTTCTTTCTTTCTTTCTTTCTTTCTTTCTTTCTTTCTTTCTTTCTTTCTCTTTCTCTCTCTCTCTCTTTCTTTCTCTTTCCCTTCCTTCCTTCCTCCCTTCCTCCCTTCCTCCCTTCCTCCGTTCCTCCCTCCCTTCCTCCCTCCTTCCTTCTTTCCTCCCCCCTTCCTTCTTTCCTCCCCTTCCCTTCCCTTCTTGATTGGCTCTTGCTCTGTCTCCCAGGCTACAGCACAGTGGTACCTAGCTCACTGCAACTACAACCTCCCAGGCTCAAATAATCCTCTTACTTCAGCTTCCCAAATAGCTGGAACTGCAGGTGTACACCACTACACCTGGCCAATTTTTAAATTTTTTTTTCTTGGTAGAGGCAGGGTTTCACTTTGTTGCCCATACTGGTCTTGAACTCCTTGGCTCATTCTGTCCTCTAACTACTGGGATTACAAGTATGAGCCACTGCACCTGGCCTCTTTTCAATTGTGGTAAAATATACATGACATAAAATTTATCATATTAACTACTTTTTGAGTTTACAGTTTAATGTTAAATACATTTACATTGTTGTGCAACCAATCTCCCAAACTCTTTTATCCTGCTAAACTAAAATTCTATATCCTTCAAATTACCTGCTCACCCTTCTCTCCTACCCCCAGCCCCTGAAAACCACCATTCTACTTTCTTTCTCTCTGAGTTTGACTGCTTTACATACCTCATATAAGTAGAGTCATACAATATTTGTTCTTTTGTGGCTGGGTTATTTCATTTCACGTAATGTCCTCAAGGCTAATCTGTGTTGTAGCATGTGTCAGAATTTACTTCCTTTTTTTTCTTTATTATTATTATTTTTTGTGAAGATGAGGTCTCACTATGACTCCTGAGCTCAAACAATCCTCCCTCGGGTGCCCAAACTGCTGGGATTACTGGTGTGAGCCACTGGGCTCAGCTTCCTTCCTTTTTAAGTCTGAATATTATTCCTTTGTATATATAGACCACATTTTCTTTATCCATTCATCTGTTGATGGACACTTGTGTTGCTTCCACTTCTTAGCTATTATGAATAATGCTGCTATGAACATGGGTGTACAAATCAACAAATAATTTTTGAATAAATGAATGAATGAATGAGTGATGTTGTAAGTAAAGTATTACCCAAAAGTGAAGGAATAAAACTGGGGCTGAGATGCCATGCATGGTACATGATTTGCTCAGTTTTCATTGTTGTCGAAGGATCTCTCATGTTTCCAGATCTTGGTCTGTAATGTTTTCATTGCACCTCCATCTTACATTTCTGGGCCTCCGCAAAACAGTAAGAGTAACAACCACAAATAAAGCACCTAAAGGCCAAGGTGGAAGGATTGCTTGTGGCCAAGTGTTCAAAACCAACCTGGCCAAAAGCGAGTCCCCATCTCTATAAAAAAGAAAACAGTAGGTGAGAAGAATTAATTATTTTGGAGTAGGAGAATTAATTTCTGTGCTTTTTGTTGGTCACTTGCAGAAGTGCAAGTGGTCTGTAGTCAGAGGCTGTGGGCTCATTATTAAAATCTTCAGTTGTAGCCACTGAAATGTTTGTGGTTTGCTGCATAGTAATCTACAGTTGTTTACTTCCCAGGCACAATGATGCTATACAGTGTGTCTCCTACAATCCTATTACTCATCAACTGGCATCTTGTTCCTCCAGTGACTTTGGTAGGTTCTGATTCCTGATGTCCTGTCCTGAAATAACTGAAAATCTGGGCTAAAAATGCTGAAATGCATTCAGAATATGGTGATTTTATCCTGAGAGAGTTAATACTACTTCTCTGCCTTCAATGGCTGAGGGGAGGCTGACAGTTATTCTTTAAATCGTGTAGAAACCAAGATAGGGAATGGTGACCTTTACTCTGGTAAGACATCAGAGACTACAGGAAGGGCCCCAGCAAAGGAAATGGTAAGAAGATTGGGAGGGCACAGGCATAACTTGATGTTGCTGCCTCTGGGAAGCTTTCCCTTGGTGTTACTGCCTCTAGGAAGCCTTCCCTGACTCACCGTGGCAAGGACAGTGCAGTTGTCCTCACCTTTGTATTGACCCACATCTGTGTGTATGTGAAATTCTTCACTGTTGCAGTTGTACTTCTTGCACAGTTTGTCATCATTACTTGTTGGGGCGGCTGTAGCTGTCCTCCCTGAGGGGCTGAACACCTTGAGGAGTTCATCCTGGCCATGGTCCCGTGCCAGTGTTACAGCACTGGTGTAGTACTGGCACAAAAGAGGTATCAGTAAAATGTCTATGGAGGGAAGAAGGGAGTGAAATTGGGCAGAGGCTTATAGGTTATTTCCATTAATGGTTAATTCTGTTTTCAGCTCTATCAGTCTGTGTTCCTTGCTAGTGGATACAATGGAGTCACTAGATGAGGAGTCAGAGGCCTAATCCCTCTCAGTGTTTCAGTTCCCTTATCTAAAAGGAGCATGCTACTCACTGTCTCACTGATACGGTTCTGGTTCTGAGGTTCAAAAGAGAGAATGGAATTGAAAGCCAATTGTATAAATACATGGAGAAAGGCCTATCATTTGTTTAACGTATTTTATAGCATTTTCTTCATGTGAAGCACTGGTCTGTATGCTTATACTGGAAGATTAAAAAGACAAAATAGAATCCCTACCCTCAAGGAACTTATGGTCTTAGGGGAAGGTGGGATTTTAAAAAATACAGTATTAAAGTTGAATGCTTGCAGTGTGCTAGGCACTGTTCTGAGGATTAGAAATGAATTTTTATTTGAGCTTTATGACAGCCCCTGAGGTGTCAGGTATTATTCCCACCCTACTGATGAAAAAGAGGTAAAGGTCCCTTAGCTAGTAGGTAGAGGAACCAGGGCTTGGACCTTAGACCAGGTGATTACATAGAAAGCCTGCCCTGCTAAGCACTGCTGAAGGAGGCCCAAGAAGAAGGAGGTTCCTCCAGCTGGGAGCTCCAGGCAGGCTTAGTGGAACACAGATAACGTGCACAAGTCAGAATGTTTGGAGAAGCGTTTTGGACCAGGGAAAAGGCAAAAAATAACTTGTTTGATGTTGCACTTGGCTATATATTTGTGCCCTGGAGTTACCTTCTTGATTGTACTTCGCAACTTGGCAAATAGAATAATTTGCTTATGTTATCTAGACATATACTTGTTGCTATGAGGCACTGAGCCAGGGCATCTGGGACAGGGAGGAGCAAGCCTTAGGTGACCAGTATGCCATGGAAGAGGCACAGCTCAGATAAGGTCTATGTGTTGTGATTGAGACCTATGAAAGAAAACTAGATTTTCAGAAAGCAGCATTGTTATTTTAAATGCTAGGTTATATTCTGGTTGCAATGTCAGAGTTATGAACAGTGAAATTGTCATTTCTTTGAGAGTCAGATCCCTGAAAAGTTGGCTGGCACTTTACCAATCTATCTTATTTTTCTTCTGAAAGAATTATAGATTCATAGTAAGTTACAAAGATGCTATCAAGAAGTCTACGTACTTTTCATCCAGTTTCCCCTAGTGGATCCATCTTATGTAACTATTATACAATATCAAGACTAGGAAACTGAGACTGGCACAAAGTGTGTATATTATATAGTTCTGTTGTTTTATCACATGTGTAGATTACCACCAGTGCAACACAGAGCTAAGCCATCACCATGAAGTTACCACTTACTGTCATATCTACTCACCTTACCTCCAGTTATTTCCAAACCCTGGTAACCACAAATCCGTTCTCCATTTCTATAATGTTGTCATTCAAGAATGTTATAGAAATAGAATCATACAGTAAGTATATGACCTTTTGAGATTGTGTTTTTTCATTCAGCATAAAGTCCTGGAGATCCATCTAAGTTGTTGTATGTTTCAATTATTTGTTCCTTTTTATTGCTGGGTAGTATTCCAACCAATCCATCTTCTTTTATATTATTATGCATTGAAGGGTTGTGGTCTCCTGAACAGAAGTCTGTCTCCAAACACAAATCAAGCAGCAAGATCATCTGCTGCAGGTAAGTGCAGCTCTGACAATAAGATTTATGTTCCTTCATCTTCCACACAGACTTTCAAAATCCAATTATTTCATGCAGCGGAGAAGGTCTTGTGTTAAGTAGTTGGTTTAGGCCCCTGTATTTCCTTTTTTCTTCTTTTTTGGTCTCCTCAATGGGAAAGACCTATGCCTTTGATCATGAAGCAAAAGAGAACTACAAGTTGCCTTCATGCAGTTACCTAGCAACAAGCCTCAACACCCAGCTATACTGAGTGGAGGCTTGTAGAAAATGTGAGGCTGTCATTGTCCAGGCAGCATCTGTGGGGAAGAAAGCTTTCCCTCCCACACTTTGATGCTAGACCTGGATTAGAATCCAGAATCTGTCATTGACAGGCCATGTGACCTCAAGAAAGTTATTAAATCTTTCTGAGCTGGAGCTTTATATTCCTCATCTGACAAATAGGGATAAAAATACTGACTTGACGGGATTGTCGTGAAATGTACGCAAACTTATGAGTGTAAAGCATACAGGACAGCACCTGGTGTACAGCAGACACTCTAAATGGTAGCTGTTCAGCTTCTAGGAGTATATCCCTTCCGTTCAGCATCTGAGCACCTTCTACAAAGCAAGCACTGTCCTAGGGATTGGAAGACACTAAGTCTGTTCTTAAGGTGCTCTTTAAGTGGGAGGGGATTGAGATGGAGAGTGAGAAGTGGTGGCTGGCCCAGAGATGTAGGCACAAGGTAAGGGCTGTCATAGAGGTGTGTACACAGGGCTGGGGGAGCTCAGAAAAAGGTACCAAATAGTGCCTTCACTTCTCACTGTTGATTACAGAACTAAATAGCATTTTAAGTTTGATCCTCTGACTTTATGTCAGGACTGGCAATAATGAAACCATATCCATCCCAGCTGTTGCTGCCTCATCAGACTTTTATTTCAAACCAAGGCATCATCCTCACTAGTTTTACCTTCTGTGGGATGCTTCCTCTATCCCCATGCCTTTTGTTGGTTGTGTGCACAGCTGGACAAATGATGGTCAGTACCTGGCGCTGGGGATGTTCAATGGGATCATCAGCATACGGAACAAAAATGGCGAGGAGAAAGTGAAGATCGAGCGGCCAGGGGGCTCCCTTTCGCCAATATGGTCCATCTGCTGGAACCCTTCAAGGTACTCTTTAAATTGTCCTCCTTCTAGAACAAACACCATCATGAAGAAGGGCTTTCTGCCTTCCTGAGGTCTCCCTAGATTCAAAGGCTTCTCACCTCACTTGAATAGTCTGTTTTAGAACCTGCTCCATTTGTATGGATTTTTTTTTTTAACGGTCCTGCTACCTAAGAATGTATGGAATTTTTTAAGAGCCTGCTGAAAAGTTCAGTTTTGGAATGCATCCTGGAGATTTTAGCAAAGCAGATGAGCTATTTAGGCCAGGCCAAAGTGTGTGTGTGGCATGTGTGCACACATGTGCATGCACACATATGTGTATGTGCACATGTACATGAGTATGGTGTGTGTGTGGTGTGTGAGTGATGCAGGAGGACCGTTTCCTTATGAATCAGTGGTGGAGCTCTGTGCTGTGGCTTCATTTTTGCCTTTCCTTTTTTAGTTCTTCCCTCCAAGTTTGGGCAGAATATGTGCCCACCTGTTAATAAATAGCTTTTTCATGAGCCTTTTTGTTGCCTTTGCCAGAAAGTCAAAATTAAGTCTGCAGACATCCCTAAAGCCTAGAGATACACGAGCAGTTGGCACCTACCTTCAAAATTTTGTACACACTTTCCTTTCTATGTCCATGTGACTTTGACAGTAAACTAATTATATGCTTTTTTTTTTTTTTTTTTTTTTTTTTTGAGATGGAGTCTCACTCTGTTGCCCAGGCTGGAGTGCAATGGTGCAATCTCAGCTCACTGCAGTCTCCACCTCCTGGGTTCATGCAACTCTCCTGTCTCAGCCTCCTGAGTAGCTGGGATTACAGGTGCCCGCCACCACACCTGGCTAATTTTTTGTATTTTTAGTAGAGATGGGTTTCACCATGTTGGCCAGGCTGGTCTTGAACTCCTGACCTCAGGTTGTCCACACACCTCAGTCTCCCAAAGTGCTGGGATTACAGGTGTGAGCCATTGCACCTGACCCTATATGCTCTTTATATATCCTATGATACTATTAAACCATCAGTATCCTTTATGGAGTCCTCTGAAGGTAAATTAAAGGTCCTACTTGTTTACCAGCTCAATGTCACTTTACAGATGGTTGCCTACTTGATTTAGAAGGTTGTTTGGAAGGTTATTATGCTTCTTCCTGAATAATTTTGTCTGGCCCATGCTGTACCATGCATGTGTAATGCTATCAAAGGCCATTAGCCCACCCCAGAGTTCCTGCTGTTTGATTTGTGGCTGCAGAGGACTTTGTGGCTCTAGGCTACCATTTTTAATTCATGAGAAGCAGGATGTCCTATATAACTGGTGGCTGTCTTCCTCCAGGTAGGGTTCAGGGGCTCCTTTTATTTTTTATTTTTATTATCTTTTTTTTTTTTTTTTTCTGAGACAGGGTCTCACTCTGTCACCCAGGCTGGAGTGCAGTGGTGTGATCTTGGCTCACTGCAACCTCCGCCTCCCAGGTTCAAGCAATCCTTTTGCCTCAGCCTCCTGAGTAGCTGGGATCACAGGCACATGCCACCATACCTGTCTAATTTTTTGTATTTTTGGTAGAGACAGGGTTTCACCATGTTGATCAGGCTGGTCTTGAACTCCTGATCTCAGGTGATTCACTTGCCTCGGTCTCCCGAAGTGCTGGAATTACAGGCATTGAGTCACCGCACCCGGCCCCCAGGGGCTCCTTGACAGGATTTTAAATTATAGTTTTAGTGTAGTTCTAGGCAATGTAATTTTGAACAACTACTTACTGTCTACAGCCGATGGGAGAGTTTCTGGATGAACAGAGAGAATGAGGATGCCGAGGATGTCATTGTCAACAGATATTTTCAGGAAATCCCTTCCACTCTGAAGTCAGCAGTGTACAGTAGTCAGGGTAGTGAGGCAGAGGAGGAAGAACCAGAGGAAGAAGACGACAGTCCCAGGGACGACAACTTGTGAGTGTGTCCCAATGAGTGGGAACCCTCCTGGTAAGGGCCCAGGCCCCACACAGACTTGCCAGGACAGATGTTAAGCTCCTTGGCCAAGGGAGTACAGGGACTGGGGGGAACTGTGGGTGAAAGCTCCTTCAAAAAAAGGAGACACACCCTTAAAAATTGTGTGTGGGTTATAAAGTGATCCTGTGAGAAACTATAGGAAATACTGAAAAGACTAAAGGAGAAAGTTCAGCTTTTCTGATAAAACCCCATCACCTGAGGAAATCACTGTTAGCAATCTAGTGTATTTCTCCTCAGTCTTTTAGTGTGTTCATATAATTAAGTTATATTCTGCTTTTTTTCACTTAACATTATAGTGTGACCCCTTTCCAGTAACATTATAAATCCTTCAAAGAACATGATTTTTAATTGCTGAAGCGTGTGCCCTTTTGTGGATGCCCCATCATTCGACACTTCCTCTATTACTGAACACGTTTCTTAGCCTGTTCCCACACTATCCCTTACCTTACCTTGCATTTTCTAGGATGCATGTCAGTGAGGAAGCCCTTACCTTAGCCACAGTCCTCACACTCAAATCCTGGCTGTCCAGTCATTCTTTCTTCTCTTCAGTCGAGATTGCCTGTAGGGAAAACATGGGCAGGCCAGAGTGGGGAAAGCTGGGGTAGCCAGGATATCACAGTTGGGCACTAGCTTGGGACTTTCTGAACTGTTTTCCATGGTACCTGAGTTTCCTTGGAAGAATCCCACCCTGAGGTCATGGGGGCTAGGAAGTGGGGACGGTAAAGGAGGAAGGTATGGCTTTGGGTCCCCATTTCAGTGCTTTTGATTGTTTCAACATGAGTTTTTGTTTCGTAAAGAATCCTACTGCCCTAGGAGGAAAAAGGGGGTTGAAAATCACTAATCCACCTCACAGGGACTGAGCCCAGCCCAGAGCCATATGTGGCCTCCCCAAGAGGGCTCACTGGTGGGCTGGGCTCCTGGATTGTTTGTACTTTGGACTTCAGTGCCAGTTCACACAAAGATCATCTGCAGGCTCCCTCATTAACGTCCCTCTTGGCCTTTGTCTCTTTTCCCTTAGTTTTGAGTTAGTGCCTATGACATTTGCCACTCTTGACTGGGTTTTACAAACAAGGCCTTAGCTTGTCTGCCTACATATCCAGTGGTGCTACCAGGTGACCACAAGACACTGGGATCAGAAAAGCTGGAATTAATAAACAAAGAGGCAACATTAGGTGGATTAAGACCCAGCCTCAAAGGCTAGGAATGCTTTTGGTTTTTTTCTTTTTTTTTTGAGTCAGTCTGGCCCTGTCACCTAGGCTGGAGTGCAGTGGCACGATCTCGGCTCACTGCAACCTCTGCCTCCCGGGTTCTAAGTGATTCTTGTGCCTTAGCCTCTGGAGTAGCTGGGATTACAGGCACGTGACACCACACCCGACTAATTTTGTATTTTCAGTAAAGATAGGGTTTCCCCATGTTGGCCAGGCTGGTCTCGAACTCCTGACCTCGGGTGATCCACCCGCTTCAACCTCCCAAAGTGCTGGGATTACAAGCGTGAGCCACCACGTGCTGCCACTTTTCTCTTGAACTAGATTCCCAGGTAGCTTGCTCCTTAGCCTCAGGCAAGGGAGTTTCTCCTATGTGCTGGTCCTACAGTCCCAGCCCCATGGTACTGATCCCCATAGGTTATCAGTTTCAAAGACAAGTTGCATGTTTTCAGAGAGCCCATTGCTCTTTTTTGAAAATTAGAGTCAGTCAGAAACCATTTCACTTGTGCAAGGACCCCCACCTGCAGGAGAACTTATTTTTAGATGTTAATTTTCTTTCTTCAGGAAGAGCAAGCAAGTTTTCCTTCTATTAAAAAATGCGTTTGTATTGAAAGAGATGTTTCTCTGCCATCTCCCCACATTTTCCAGTATGTAAGAGAAAAGCAGTCTCAATATTGGAGCCTTGTCTGTCTTAGTGTTGCTCCCCAGTAAGCTCTGAAATGAGAGGTTTATATTCTTCAGCTGTAGCAGTGTCCCCAGCACCATAAGCTCATAGCAGAGGACTCAGTGAAACAGCAGATCCCAGGAAGGCTAAACCTCACCTCTGCTTCATCCCATAAGACTGATGGATGGGTTGGGCCAAATTACAACTTTTGGCCTCAGTAAAGCTGTACAACATTTGGCAACCTGAGGCCAGGGCTCTCTTGTTCCTGTTGTTTAAGCCGTTAGAGCTATACTCATCAGCAGGCTGTGGCCCTTCATAACGTCTTTTATCTTCTGTTGATTAGAGAGGAACGTAATGACATCCTGGCTGTGGCTGACTGGGGACAGAAAATTTCCTTCTACCAACTGAGTGGAAAACAGGTATGTAATCCAATTGCAAATCCAATTGCAGTCATGCCTGTTATATTTTCATTTTCTGAGATTCTGTTACTATTCATTATACATTATCATTGTTAGTTCCTGCTTATTGAGTGTTTGCTGTGATACCAGGTACTGTGCTCACTGCTTTGCATGTTTTATCCTATTTTATTCTTATAAAACCCAATGAAGTGGGTACTACTTTCCTTATCAACTTTTTAGGAATGAGTAAACCAGAGCTCAGAGCAGTGAAATTATATGTCCAAGATTTCATACGGCTAGTAAATGGTGGAGCCTAGGAGTTAAACCCAGATTGGTTTGACTTTAAAATCTAGCTCTTAGTTTTGACCTTACTTTTCTCTATTTGCTTTCATTCATTCAACTAACGTTTATGAGTACCCACTTAGGACAGCCCTTTCACAGAGGAGCTGCTGACATAGAGCCGGGAAAGTGATAGTCTCTACCTGCAAGAGCTCACAGGCTGGCGGAGACACACTTGATAGCAAAGAGCCCCTGTGTGATGCGGTGTGTGACATAATAGAAAGCTATATAGATGGCTTTTAGGGATACAAAAGAGGGTAACATCACTACTTGGTAGAGATGGGAAGTCTTGTTAGAAGTTATCTTTGAGCAGGCTATCTTTGAGTTAGGCTGAGGATATTGGGAATGGTGTTTCAGGCAGAAAAAAAATAGCATGTATCAAGGCAGGAAGGAATGAAAATATATGACATTTCAGAGAATGATGAGTTGTACAGGGTGACTGCATCTCAGATTTTGTGACCTGAAGACAGAGCTTAAGAGAAACATGGGGACATGATTTTTCTTTTTTTTTTTTGCAGTCTCACTCTGTGGCCCAGGCTGGAGTGCAGTGGCGCCATCTTGGCTCACTGCAAGCTCCAACTCCCAGGTTCACACTATTCTCCTGCCTCAGCCTCCTGAGTTGCTGGGACTATAGGTGCCCACCACCACGCCCGGCTAATTTTTTTTTTGTTTGTTTTTGTATTTTTAGTAGAGACGGGTTTTCACTGTGTTAGCCAGGATGGTCTCCATCTCTTGACCTCGTGATCCCTCCGCCTTGGCCTCCCAAAGTGCTGGGATTACAGGTGTGAGCCACTACGCCCAGCCTATGATTTTTTGTTTGTTTGTTTTGAGATAGAGTCTCGCTCTGTCGCCCAGGCTGGTGTGTAATGGTGCAATCTCGGTTCACTGCAACCTCTGCCTCCCGGGTTCAAGCGATTCTCCTGCCTCAGCCTCCTGAGTAGCTGGGATTACAGGCATGTGCAACCACGCCTGGCTAATTTTGTATTTTTGGTAGAGATGGGGTTTCTCCATGTTGGTGAGGCTGGTCTCAAACTCCTGACCTCAGGTGATCTGCCTGCCTTAGCCTCCCAAAGTGCTGGGATTATAGGCGTGAGCTGCCACCACACCTGGCCGAGGATGTGATTATAAAGGACCTGAGTAGTGAGAATAAGAAGTTCAAACATCATATATTGTAAGTATTCAGGAGCCATAGATGGCAGGAAGTAGCATCACAGATTCTTGCTTCAGAAGAATAACTTGTTTCCGTGGAGGGTGGATTAAAATATAGAGAGCATGGTAGTAGGATGACTTATTAGTAGGCAGGAAACGCCAAGAATTAGAGTAAAGGTGCTGGATACAGGGTTCATACCATAGCCAAGCAAGTGAGAAATGCAACCTGTGCAGTGAAGCCTTTAATTTCATAGCATCCTTATTCCTCAAAATATGTCATGCAAGACGGAAGAGTTTTAGATGTGTGTAGCCCAGCTTTTGGGCCATTTCTTCTACCCCTGCCTTACCATTGGTCATTTCTTTTGTATTCAAGTAAAGAAAAGATAAAGGGAGCAGATAATGAAGTGTTTTCTCAGTTTGCCATGGTTGATTTCCTAAAACTCTCATTTTAATTAACTATCATCTAGTTTCCCTGGCCCTCTCTATTCATCCGCTTAATGTGTGTACGTCATCATTCAACAGATATTTATAGGCACACCTACTGTGTACGAGGCACTGGATGTGGGTACTGAAGACTCTTGGGAACAAATGACCGCACTGCAGTGGGAGGGAATGGGGTCTTGTTGCTGTGGCCACAGTAGAAAAGAGCTCAACATGGCGGAGGGCCACAGGAAATATCTTGCATCTATGCCGCCCCAGAGCTCGTGTTGTGGCCCAAAGTTTCTGCATGATAAGCAACCTTAACCTGCTGAGATGGCTGAGATGGTAATCCCAACTTGTTTGGGACAGTAAAATTGTTTTCTTGGTGGATAAGTGTCTTCCCTTCCCAATCTGGGAAGATTAGAATTAAATGTAGGATGATGAAGTAAATCAAACCCATACTTTTGTGTTAGCCTGAGGTATAATTTGTGTATTTTTGTCATTTGAAGTGTTAGTAATACTTAAGAGGATCGACTTAATAATAATAATAGCTAACATTTATTGAATTCCAGGCATTATATAAACTCTTTACAAGGATTAACTCTCTTAATTCTTGTAACAACCCTATGAGGTAAATACTGTTATCAT
Organism: Macaca mulatta; assembly: GCF_049350105.2. Taxonomy (NCBI): domain Eukaryota; kingdom Metazoa; phylum Chordata; class Mammalia; order Primates; family Cercopithecidae; genus Macaca; species Macaca mulatta. The sequence goes on along the minus strand of NC_133407.1, from coordinate 154,460,098 downwards.
CACCATATTACATGCAAGAAAATTGAAGCACAGAGAGGCTCAATAATTTGCCCAAAGGCACACATTTAGTCTGTGGTCCACCCTGGTGAAACCCAGGCATACTGGTGCCAGAATCCATATTAGAATATCTATCAGATTAGTCTTGCAATGACCATTTAAAAGTTGTATTGAGTAATTTTATATGTCTGATTTTATTTATTTATTTTTTGAGAAAAGCTCCCACCCTATTACCCAGGCTGGAATGCAGTGGTATGATCATGGCTCACTACAGCCTTGATCCCCCTGGGCTCAAGGAATCCTCCTACCTCAGCCTTCCAAGTGACTGGGACTATAGGCACATTTCACCACACCCTGCTAATTAAAAAAAAAAATTTTTTTTTAGAGATAGGGTCTTCTATGTTGTCCAGGCTGGTCTCAAACTCCTGGGCTCAAGTGATTCTTCTGCCTTGGCTTCCCAAATTCCTGGGAATACAGGTGTGAGCCACCATATCTGGCCTACTTCTGATTTTAAGTGGAAAGATATAAGAATTATATTTAAAGTGTATATTATTTAAGGTTCCTAAGCAATATTGGAATGCTTAAGCAATTTGTTGTGTTTTTCTGCTTGGTGTTCACTGAGCTTTTTGAATGTACACATTGATATCTTTATGTCTTTCACCAAATGTGGAAACATTTTGGCCATGATTTCTTGAAATATTTCTTCTTCTCCATTCTTTCCTTTCCTCTGGGACTCTAATTACACTTACATTAGACCTTTTGTTATTGTTCTCCAAGTCATTGAGGCTCTGTTATTATTTTTTTAAATCCCTTCTTTTCCCTCCGATCTTCAGATTGGAGGATTTCTGTTGTTCAGTATTAAATTTCATTGACTCTTCTGCAACTTCTGACATTTCTCTTAAGCTCTTTCAGTGCATATTTGTTTCAGTTATTATTGCATTTTTCTGTTCTAGAATTTCCATTTGGTTCTTTTTTCCTTTTCATTCATTACAAGCATATTTTTCTTTATCGTCTTAACCATAGTTATAATAGCTGTTTTTTTTTTTTTTGTTTTGTTTTTTTTTAGACAGAGTCTTGCTGTGTCGCCCAGGCTGGAGTGCAGTGGCCGGATCTCAGCTCACTGCAAGCTCCGCCTCCTGGGTTCACGCCATTCTCCTGCCTCAGCCTCCCGAGTAGCTGGGACTACAGGCGCCCGCCACCTTGCCCGGCTAGTTTTTTTTGTTTTTTTTATTTTTTAGTAGAGACGGGGTTTCACCAGGTTAGCCAGGATGGTCTCGATCTCCTGACCTTGTGATCCACCCGTCTCGGCCTCCCAAAGTGCTGGGATTACAGGCTTGAGCCACCGCGCCCTGCCAATAGCTGTTTTAAAATTCTCATCTGCAGCTGGGCATGGTGGCTCGTGCCTGTAATCCCAGTACTTTTGGAGGCTGAGGAGGGAGGATTACTTGAGGCCAGGATCATGGTTCAAGACTAGCCTGGGCTACATAGAGAGACTTCATCCCTAAAAACAAACAAACAAATTAGCCAGGCGAGGTGGCAGGCACCTATTGTCCTAGCACCTCAGGAGGCTGAGGCAGGAGTATTTCCAAGCTGAGGAGTTCAAGGCTGCAGTGAACTCTTACCACTGCACTCCAGCCTGGGTGACAGAGCAAGACCTGTGCCCAAAAAGCAAACAAAATTCTCATCTGCTATTTCTAACATCTGGGTCGTCATGGTTCAGTCTCCATTGAATATGGTTCACATTTTCTGCTTTGGGGAATTTTGAATTGTACTCAATATAGTGAGTGATACGTCATAGAGACTCATTTCCATCATGTTCCTCTGAAGATTATTGTGTATGTTTGTGTGTATATACGTTTAAGCAGGCAGTTTACTTTGCTGGGCTCAATATCAAAACTGCATGTTTTCAGTGGTGTCAGCAGCTGACATCTCTGTGCGGTTCTTTAGCTGTAGCTAGGCTGCTTGGCCATCTCATCACAGTTTGTAGTTCAAGAGTTTCCAGATATTCAGCGGAGTTTATGTGCAGAATTTAAGCTCTTACTTTGCATCTCTTTTCTGGAATTTCCCACCTCACTTTCTGGGTGCTGTGGTCCTCCCAAATTCTATATTCACCCAGCATGATGCTGAAGAGGGCTACCCTCCAGCAAGAACCCTTAAAAAAAATGAGAAGTTCACCTAGTGCTTGTTCTCTTCTTCCAGATGTGCATGTGTCTTCAGTTCCTGCCTGCTTTTGGTTGCCCTGAAATGGTTGTTGTTTATGGTTGGTCCAGAGTTTATTGTTTATACTTGTGGGAGGATGTTCCGATAGGAACTACTGAGCCACTTGCAGAAGCTGCTAGCCTTCCATGTCATGATTCATAAGAATTTTTAGTTTTCTTATTAGGTTTTCTAGCATCAGATAAGTGCTAGGGAAAGTTTTGGTTGCTAGGCATTTGAAATTCCTAAAAAGGAAAGGAAATTTGAATGTATTAAACTTATAATTGCAGTTTAAATTGGTATAAGGGAATTAATTTAACTAAGTTTTAAATGGGACTGGATATTTAAGGGATTTTATAATCTGTTCAAAATTAAATTCCTTAAACAGTCAGTCAATTGGCTGTTCACTTTAACTAGATTTATAAATAGGAAAATATTTGTAAATTGAACTTAAAAACTTAAGGAGAAATCAGTTCCCTAAAGTTATTTCTTTTATAAATTGAATATTAGTTTAATAATGTTAATCACAAACAGTCTTTTTATTCACAAAAGACACCATTGGGGCAGCAAAAAACTCCAGTGGTAATAAGGAACTTGTGCTTTAGCGGGGCAGACCTGATTAACCCTGTATCTACAGGCAATGAAAGAAGTGCAATGGGATAGGCGAGCACAGGTGCTGTGGTGGGATGAGGGGATGGGGATTGGAGATGTTCCTGGAGGAGATGACACCTGGCAGACAAAGTGAGGGAAAGAGCACTCCTGGCTGGGTCTAGGGATGGTGTGGAGTACAGCACCTGTGAGGATGTGGAAACCTGAAAAAGCATTGCCTGCTTAGGAAACTTACAAGTTCATTTTGGCTGAGAGAATGACCTTGGGGGCTGAGTTTGGGAGTGACTTTCATCCTAGAAGCTGAGAAAACACCATTGAGAAAGTGAAAAGACAAGCCACAGAATGTGAGAAGTTTTACAACTCATATATCTGATAAGGGACTTGTATCTGGAATATATAAAGAACTATAAAGACAGGGCTGGGCATGGTGGTTCATGCATGTAATCCCAGTGCTTTGAGAGGCAGAGACAGGAAGATCACTTGAGAACAGGAGTTCAGAACTAACTTGGGTAACATAGTGGGACCCCATCTCTAAAAAAATATAGTTTTAATTAGCTGGGTGTGGTGGTATATGCCTCTAGTCTCAGCTCCTAGGTGTGGCAGGGGGCTGAGGCAGAGGAATTGAGCCCAGAAGTTCAAGGTTGCCTTGGGTTATGATCATATGAGTGCATTCCAGCCTAAGCCATAGAGTGAGACATTTCTTTGTGGCCAATAAGCACATGAAATGATGCTCCATATCATTAGCTATCAGGAAAATGCAAATTGAAACCACAATGAGATAATTCACACTCACTAAAATGGAGAAATTGGAATCCTCATACGCTGCTAATGCAAATATAAAATGGTGCATTCACTTTGAAAAGTGTAGCAGTTCCTAAAAGGGTTCAACGTAGAGTTTAAAAAGAAAAAAATTTAGGCCAGGAGCTGTGACTCACTCCTGTAATCCCAGCACTTTGGGAGGCCAAGGTGGGTGGATCATCTGAGCTCAGGAGTTTGAGACTAGCCTGGACAACAAGGAGAAACACCGTCTCTGCAAAAAATACAAAAATTAGCCAGGCGTGGTGGTGCACACCTGTAGTCCCAGCTACTTGGGAGGCTGAGGTAGGAGGATCACTTGAAGGTGGGAGGTGGAGGTTTCAGTGAGCCAAGATTGCGCCGCTGCACTCCAGCCTGGGCAACAGAGTCAGACCCTGTTTCAAAAAAAAAAAAAAAATTTTGCTAGGCATGGTGGCACTCACCTGTGGTCCTGGCTACTTAGGAGGCTGAAGCAAGAAGATCACTTGAGTCCAGGAATTCAAGGCTACAGTGAGCCGTAATTGCACCACTGCACTCCAGCCTGGGTGACAGAGTGAGACCCTATCTTGAAATAAATAAGAATTAAAAAATAAAGAGAAGTAGTATGGGTGTAGTTGCAGAATAAAAGGACAATCTTTATTTTTTTTTTGAGATGAAATCTCGCTCTGTCGCCCAGGCTGGAGTGCAGTGGCCAGATCTCAGGTCACCGCAAGCTCCACCTCCCGGGTTTACGCCATTCTCCTACCTCAGCCTCCCAAGTAGCTGGGACTACAGGCGCCCGCCACCTCGCCCGGCTAGTGTTTTATATTTTTTAGTAGAGACGGGGTTTCACCGTGTTAGCCAGCATGGTGTCCATCTCCTGACCTTGTGATCCGCCCGTCTCGGCCTCCCAAAGTGCTGGGATTACAGGCTTGAGCCACCACGCCCGACCAGGACAGTCTTTAAACTGAATAAACTCAGCTTTATAAAATACTTTTTTAAAAAAGGCAGAGAAAAGAAGCTGAGGGAACCCACTGAACTGTATGAAGAACTGTATTTGCAGAGGGAGGGGGGCCTTTGGGAGCAAAACCACCCACAGTCTCCATCTTGGCTGAGGAGCCCTGACACACCTGCACTCCTGGAGCACTTGGGTGGGACTAGGGGAGGTGCCACTGACTCTAGGAGCTAAGGATTGGGCTGTGTGGTGGGGGAGTAGGGAGATGCAGAGGCAGAGAGGCCCGTGTTCACCATGGGATGACACGGGAGAAAAGGCTGGCCAGCTATCCCTGTCTTCCCAACTCCCTCTAAAGTTGGCGAGAAAAGCCCTTAATTGTATTGCAATGGTTATGGATTCGGAAATGGTTTTTCCCTTGGTGTGTGTTCTTTTTCCTCAGATTGGGAAGGATCGGGCACTGAACTTTGACCCCTGCTGCATCAGCTACTTTACTAAAGGGGAGTACATTTTGCTGGGGGGTTCAGACAAGCAAGTATCTCTTTTCACCAAGGATGGAGTGCGGCTTGGGACTGTTGGGGAGCAGAACTCCTGGGTGTGGACGTGTCAAGTGAAACCGGATTCCAACTATGTGGTAAGAAGAGGAAGTTTGTTCTGTGGGGCCATGGCTTGAAGAGGCACTGAGCAGCCGCCATATGTCGAGAGACATATCACTGGGGTTTGTGTCTGACAAATGGGAGTGCAGACTGTCTCCAGAGAGCTGGGAATTGACAGTTCTGTCACCCTGCAGGTGGTCGGCTGCCAGGACGGCACCATTTCCTTCTACCAGCTTATTTTCAGCACAGTCCATGGGCTCTACAAGGACCGCTATGCCTACAGGGATAGCATGACTGACGTCATTGTGCAGCACCTGATTACTGAGCAGAAAGGTGAGAAGCAGGTCTAGACCTTGGGAAGAGGGACAGGTGGAAGCAGGTGGAAAGGGCTACTGACAGGGCACTTGAAATGACAGGAAAGGTTTCTCCTTGGCCTTTTGAAAACATGTTAGCCACTGGGTCTGTGTCTTGGGGTTTTGGTTTTTTTTTTTTTTTTTTTTTTTTGGTGGGGGAACTAGGGATGCCAATCTCCTTGAGGATCTCATGAAAGCAATAAACCCTCTCTGAAAAATGTACCAACTCAGAATTTTGCACATAATTTCAAGGAGTACGTGAATTTCCTGAGTGAGGGAGGATGATTTATGACAGATTGGAGCCAGGTGGTTGACCTACATGGGTCTTTGTGGACCTTTATCCTTTCTGGTCAGAGTCACTCAGGGGTGCTTCTCCCTCAGCCCAGTCTCCACTTGCCTCCTGCTGGGTCCTTCTGCCAGAGATGAGCAGCGGAATTGGATTGGCACAGGCTTAGTCAGAAGATCAGGGTTCCAGGCCTAGCATAGTCATTCCAAGCCCTAAGACCACAGTCTCTCCCTCTGTCCACTTAAGTAGCTGTGCTGGTTAAATAGGCTCAGAATCCACTTACTCCAGGTGTATTCATATCTGCATGTGCTGGCCTTAGTGCACTGCTGGGTGCCTTTGCAAGGGATCCAGGTGGGGGGTTCTTTTGTAGATTCAGATGAGTGTCCTTTGGTCCCCCTGGAGGACCATATGTTTTTGAAGATTCTGGCTGTGGTAGCTGGGGCAAAGCCTCTTGGACAGCTCCACAGTGTCCCCGTCAGGGACATTTTCTCCACCTGGTCTGTAGTGGGAGTGTAGAGCCTGGTGTGTACCAGAAATTAACGTGTCTTTCCTGTTTGTCAAGGAGGTGGGCAGGGAGCGGCCAGAGGTGAGGTCAGTTACTTAAGCAGGCTTCCGATCACCAGGGGCCACTAGTGCTGTGGAGAGGAGTTTATATTTGTATCCAGCAAGTGATGGTAACAGTGAGTAGTTCATTTCCATACTCAGTTGTCAGCCTTGGACCGTGAAGATTGGATCCTATAGGACTTTGGATCCCAGTGCTCAGCAGAGTTGATTGTGTATATTAGATACTCTAAAGATTTTTCAATGAGAGTATCTCACTTTAATTGCCAGTAGCGTTAAGTAAATGATGGCTTTTAATTTCTCTCCCTTCCACCTTACTTAACAATCTCTTGCTAGAACTAGATATTTTTTTCTTTGACAGTTCGGATTAAATGCAAAGAGCTTGTCAAGAAGATTGCCATCTACAGAAATCGATTGGCTATCCAACTGCCAGAGAAAATCCTCATCTATGAGTTGTATTCAGAGGACTCATCAGACATGCATTACCGGGTAAAGGAGAAGATTATCAAGAAGTTTGAGTGCAACCTCCTGGTGGTGTGTGCCAATCACATCATCCTGTGCCAGGTGGGCAGCAGCGTGTTGGAGGGGTTGGGCTGAATTCCATTTGTGCTCCCTGCAATGATAGGGTGCCCATCTCATGGTTTTAAAACTGGTCACTAGAAAACAAGTCTGTTTCCATCAGACTAAGTGGTGCTTATTGGCTTTCATTTTCCTGGCATCTGGATGAACCAGACTCTATTAGCAAGTCATGAGCCATAAACTGAAGAATGCTTTTTGTTTTATTTTATTATTTTTTTAAAAATATTTTTCTTGAGACAGACATGGTCTCGCTCTGTTGCCCAGGCTGGAATGCAGTGGCACAATTCTGGCTCACTGCAGCTTTGACCTCCCAAGCTCAAGCAGTCCTCCTCCTGAGTAGCTGGCACGTGCCACCACACTCAACTAATCTTTTATTTTTAGTAGAGATGCGAGGCTGTACTTTGGGAGGCTAAGGCAGGAGGAATGCTTGAACCCAGGAGTTTAAGACCTGTCCAGCCTCCCAAAGTACTGGGATTATAGGTGTGAGCCACTGTGTCTAGCCAAGAATACCTTTTTCTATTGCAGAACATTTTGTCATACTGGGATTAGATATATTTTAATGACTTAAAACATAAATTGGTGTTATACAAAATGAAGATAGTTTTTATGGATAAGCATATACACATAAAATTTGTATCAACTCAGTAATTGTCAAGGAAATTTTAATTCCTGAAAGATTTTTTTTTTTTCATAGAAAAAAATTTCTCAAGATTCCTAGAGAGTGTCTAAGTCAATGCCAAGAGAAGTTTGGAAAGACTTTGAGAGAAGGCTAGTCCAGCATCTTGGAAGTAGAGGTGGATTTAGTTTTACATAGCTCTATTGGAGGTGATGAAAGAGAATAATTCTTTAGGAATCACTGTAGTGTAAAATACTATTAAAATCTCTCAAAGTCTGGAACTGGGCTGCGTGCAGTGGCTCACGCCTGTAAATCCCAGCACTTTGGGAGGCCAAGGCAGGATGATCGCTTGAGGCTAGTAGTTTGAAAGAAGTCTAGAAAACAAACTGAGACCCCATCTCTACAAAAAAAAAATTATTTAATTAGCTGGGTGTGATGGTACTTGCCTGTAGTCCCAGCTACTTGGGAGGCTGAGGCAAGAGGATTGCTTGAGCCAGGAATTGGAGGCTGCAGTGAGCTATGATAGCGCCACTGCACTCTAGTCTGGGTGACAGTGAGACTCTGTCTCAAAAATCAATCAATCAATCAATCAATAATCAAAGTCTAGAACTTCAAGCGGTTTAGGGTTGCCACAAATTACAGGATACGTGTGGCAAGTATGTGTACTGGCAAGTATGTGTACTTTTGAGTGCTGCCTCTGGCCTAGGCTGCCTGGATGGAGGTTTGCATTGAAAGTCTGAGGCTGAATTGGGCTCTGTGGGGAAGCCTTGCACGGAGTCTTGGATTAACGATGCCAATTATGGGGTCTACACTGGGTTAGATAGATAGATACTGAATGTGTAGGTATTTTCACACTTTAGGGGCAGGAAGACCTCCTTGGGGAGGGCTGGGAGCACTTATTCTGTTGAATTTCCATGAGATCTGGGTTTGCTTCTTAGGAGAAACGGCTGCAGTGCCTGTCCTTCAGCGGAGTGAAGGAGCGGGAGTGGCAGATGGAGTCTCTCATTCGTTACATCAAGGTGATCGGCGGCCCTCCTGGAAGGGAAGGCCTGTTAGTGGGGCTGAAGAATGGACAGGTGAGCACTCCCGCATGTCTCCTCTCAGGCTGATAATCTACATGCACACGTGGGTGACCCGTCTAGCAATGACTCTGAGCTGGGTTCTCAGGGCAGGAAAAGGGCTTCTCTCCTCCATGGTTGAATTGTGGGGCAGCCCTGAGTTCAGGTTTTGAGGACAGCCTCAGGCCAAAGGTGCTGTGGCCGTCACACTCATAGCAGGCCCATGTTTTGGCAGAGTTGAGCTATAACCTTTGGCTACATGTAAAGTGGATTAGTGGCTTAAGGTCACCAGAAGGTGGGAGATTTGTTAGAGATGCTGCTTCTGTGGATTTCTAGAGGGAGGCAGAGATTGTTACCTAGGTCAGCTCCCGATTAGGGCAGCGAGTGGATTAAGGCAGTGTATTCCAGCATGTGTCCTAGAGAATGCTGGGTCCTCAGGGTACTGATAGATGTCGTAAGAAAAATGAGCCCTTTGGCCAGTTAGATGTGGGATATCCAGGTTACACAAAGTTAAACAGATTTCTCTGTGTGTGTGTGTGTGTGTACATGTGTGTTCTTTACTCAGCATAAGAAAAGTTCTAAGTGGGCTGCTACATGGAACTTTGAAAGTGACAATGTAACTGCATTAGCCTGACAGCCAAGCTGTGCAGCAGATGGCTTATGGCTGAGGCTTGTCAGGTCTTTGCTGGGGACGGAAGTCACGGGGCGTGAGAGCAGTGAGTGAAGTCAAGCAGCAATGCCAAGGGGAGGAACGGCCGCTTCTTTCTCAGGCAGCTCTCACTTCCCGTGGGAGGATGGACTTTGGGGTCAGGTGAACCTGAGGTCATGTTCTTACTTAGCTACTCACTGGCTTTGTCATCCTGGGCAGGTCACTTTACTTCTGTGAGGCTGATTTTACATGAGGATAATACCACATATTTCATAGGACTGTCAAAACCAGATATCATCAAGGTTGGAAGTTAAAGCCAGTGTTAAAAAACAAAAAACAAACAAAAAACACCAGGGGTATTAAAGCAGGCATGGTGGTGGGTACCTGTTGTCCCAGCTACTCAGGAGGCTGAGGCAGGAGGATCACTTTGAGCCCAGGAGTTTAAGGCTGCAGTGTGATATGATTAAGACTGTGAATAGCCACTGCAGTCAGTCTGGGCAACATAGCAACACCTTATCTCTAAAAAAAATTTTTTTTAAACCAGGGATATCAGTAGATGATGGCTGTCATCATCATTATTATAATTCTCTACCACATGTCTTGTCAGTGTTCATAGTAGCCTTTTCCTGTGTTAGTTCGTGACTCAGATCTCTGCTAGGTGGCCTCTCCTAACGCTGCCATTTGGGTAATGTCATCAACAAATCCCCGGTCCGAACAGACACTGAAGTGAGCTCGGCCTGTCTCGGGGCTGTCATTATGTCTGCAGCCTCTGATGAACCTCGCTTCTGGCCTGCTGAGGATAAGCCAACGCGCCCACCACCCCGCTCTTTCTTTTGAGGAGTCCTTTTCTCTGCACAGAACTTCTGGTGAAGGTGGTGGGAGTTGTTCTTACAGAGCACATGGGATTCTAGCGGCCTGGCAGTGGGCCAGGATCTTGTTGCCATGGTGACTGACACTGTTTTCACTGAAACGTTGCCAGATCCTGAAGATCTTCGTGGACAATCTCTTTGCTATCATCCTGCTGAAGCAGGCCACAGCCGTGCGCTGCTTGGACATGAGTGCCTCCCGTAAGAAGCTGGCCGTGGTAGATGAAAACGACACTTGCCTGGTGTATGACATCGATACCAAGGAGCTGCTTTTTCAGGTGATGTCCCCGAGGGGGCCCAGGGACATCATCCTTTGATTAGAGACCCTCCTCTAGCTTCCCAGCCCCTGCAGGAGGCTCTCCAGCTCTGGCCCTGGCAGGTCTCTGGGAGGAGCAGTGAGGAGCAGGGGCCAAGCACAGGTGCAGAGTCCCAGAGGCCCTGGGCCACAACCTGCTCCTCCCACACAGGCACAAGCTGCAGGGCCTGGACCAGCCTCTTTAACTTTGGTTTCCTTGCCAATGGAAACCAAAGGCTCTGAGCAAGCAGAGCCTTTCTTACGCGTTTACCATGAACAGGAAATGGAGCGATGACTCTGAGGGGAGCGTGTTGTCGGCGTTCAGTGAATGGGGCGATGGATGCACTTCCTTTGCAGAAGTCTGCGTCTTACCTGTGCAGGCCTGCCTGTGTCTATGCGCACCTATCGCACGGGAAGGAAACAGGATCAGTTTTGTCATCTGATAGGGGGAAGGGGATGGGCAAGCCTTGCCTTCTGCTTAATTCACAAGAATGCTAGAAGAGCCGGTAGAATGCGAAGTGCTTGGATCTTTGGGGGCCTAGGCATTGTTTAGTGGAGTCATCCAGCCCTGTGGCCTGAGGAAGTGTCACCAGAGAAGATAGCCCAGTAGCTCTGTGCCCAGGGCCTGCCTGCTTTTCGCTGGGCTCGTGCCATTCTTTGTCTCTTTAGGTCTTTGTAGGTGGTCAGGACTGGTTTCCCGGAATGAAGTTCCCCCCAAAGCTGGAGCCCTTCCTGACTGGTTTCCTCGGCCACTGCAGGGTTTCCTCATGTTATGGGCATATTGAGTCCCCTTACCAGGCTCCTCCTTGTTCTCAGCAGCAGAATTGATAGGGGGAGGGTCCTGAAGTGGGGAGCAGCCTCTGTCAGTGAGAAGGGGTTACCTGGCCACCTCTAGCCCAGGGGTGACTCCCTGTCAGTCTCAACTCACTCATGTCCCGAAGAGAGTAGAATGGTTTGGGGGCAAGAGAGGGCACAGCCTTCAGGCTGACCTGGGCTTGGGTCCTGCCTGGATCCCTTACTGTGTGATCTTAAGTTAGTGAGCCTCTCTGAGCCTTGATTACTTTTCTCTAAAATGAAATTAGTAATTGCCCCTCACAGAATTGCTATAGGAATAGGGGATACCACAGTGCCTAGCTCAGTGTTGGGCACAAAATGGGGCCTGAAATGTTACCTCCCTTCTCCCCAGCCTCACCTCCCACCTATAGGGGGCGTAGCTGGCCCCAAATGTGAATCTTGTGTCTGAGCGTAGAACCATACAAGTATGGAAGGGTGTGTGCTCCACTGTCCCCACTTCTGGTTCTGTAGCAGGCTAGGGGAGGTGATTCTCAGCCCTGCCAGGAGACATCAGCAGTCCCAGCTGTGACATTGCCTGCTGGCTTTTCCTCTTCTCCACTGCCCCACCCTCTAAACATAAAACAGCTATATTGATTTTTTTCTCATTATAAAAAACAATCCATGCTCATTATAAAAGATTTAGTCATTATAGGCCGGGCGCGGTGGCTCACGCCTGTAATCCCAGCACTTTGGGAGGCCGAGGCGGGCGGATCACAAGGTCAGGAGATCGAGACCACGGTGAAACCCCGTCTCTACTAAAAATACAAAAAATTAGCCGGGCGCGGTTGTGGGCGCCTGTAGTCCCAGCTACTCGGGAGGCTGAGGCAGGAGAATGGCGTGAACCCGGGAGGCGGAGCTTGCAGTGAGCGGAGATCGCGCCACTGCACTCCAGCCTGGGCTGGGCGACAGAGCGAGACTCCGTCTCAAAAAAAAAAAAAAAAAAAAAAAAAAAAAAAAAAAAGATTTAGTCATTATAAAAGATCCTAGGCAGAAGGGTATGAGCATATTTCAGGAGAATAATTTTTTTTTTCAAAAGTAATGCTTGCTTACTCAAAAATTCCAACAACATGCAGGTGCATGGAGGGGCTTGCCTCTGTTCATTTCTTTGTGGTCCCTTTTCCTCCTTTTCCCTTCATCCCACTGTAAGCAATTTAGTGGGATTCAGTCTTTAAGAGGGTATTGGGCTGAAATGTGCGAGCACTGCCCAAGCCCAGGGTGGTTCTCACAGGATCCCCACCGTCCCTGTCCCCCAGGAACCAAACGCCAACAGTGTGGCCTGGAACACTCAGTGTGAGGACATGCTCTGCTTCTCGGGAGGAGGCTACCTCAACATCAAAGCCAGCACCTTCCCTGTGCACCGGCAGAAGCTGCAGGGCTTTGTGGTCGGCTACAATGGCTCCAAGATCTTCTGCCTCCATGTCTTCTCCATTTCTGCTGTGGAGGTGCCGCAGGTAACTGGGGGCACCTGTCCACTGTCAGCGCTGGCAAGGCGGACAAGATCAGGGAAGCCAGGCCCCTTGCTGGTGCTTTGGGGAGACAGTAGCAAGGAGAGAAGAATGGCAGCTGTGATGTCATGGGAGGCAGTCTGGGCCTGGAACCTGCTGCCCTGTCTCCACTCCTTGCAACCTGTGTGACTGGGGGCAAACAGATTAACCTCCCTGAGCCTCAGTTTCTTCCTGGTCCCCTTTATGTAGGGATGGGAGGGGTATGCAGTGTTACCAACAGTGTGTGTTTTGCGGAGAGCCCAGCGTGGAGCCAAATGGAGCGAGCAACAAAGCTAGGAGTCTGGCAGGGTGTGTGTGTGTGTGTGTGTGTGAGTATGTGTGTGATGGTGGTGATGTGTGTGCGAGAGAGATGGGGAGAGAGAGAATGAGTGGGTGGGGGTGTGGGCTGAGGTCTGTGAGCCAATAAGGGAGCATGGGACTCTGCACAAGCCCCCTGAACCAGGAGGAGGCCAGAATAGAAATGGGGCACTGAAGGGAGGAGCCACAGAATGGGGAAGGGCAGAACCACAGACAGATGGCTGAGATTGACCTCCCGAATGCAGGATGGTCTCCCCTCCGCCTTCTGCACCCCACACAGATAGTGCTCAATGTAGGATTGCCATAAAACAGAGACATACACCAGTGAGAAACTTTAGCCTTCATCATCCCATCCTGAGGACAGAATCACTCTTACACATGTTGAAATACATCTGCTTAGAGCTTTTCTATGTGTATATATAATGTATGCATAATATACAATTAGGAGCATGTGATTTTATAAGAACATTTTTAAACGAAAGTGGAATCACACTGCAAATACTTTTTGTGACTTTTATGTGTATATGTATTGCTACCTATAGATGGAACCTCAGATTTACTGTATTCCCTGAGCCTGGCCTGTAAACAAGACTTCTCATCCCTTCCTTTATGGCCATCTTCTCATTTCACCTCACATTCGGTTATGGCAGCCCTATCACTGTCTACAAAGTGCTGGCTATAAACTAGTCATCTGGCATTTTCACTCAGCAATCTCCTGAAGCATGATTCTGTGTCATTAAATGTTCTTACCCTGCATGGCAAAATTTAGGGTAATTGTAGACTCACGTAAGTTGTAGGAAATAATACAGAGATCCCTTATACCCTTTGCACAGTTCCTCCCAATGGTAACAGTGTGCAAAGCTCTAGGGTGATCTTCCCACCCATGTTGGCATGTGTAACCTCCCACCACAGTCATGGCACTGAACACTGCCACCATCACAAGGTGCCTGGTGTTGTGCTTTTTACAGCCAGCACCCCTCCCTCCTGCCTAGGCCCCACCTGCCTTGTATTTATAGCTGCATTTTATCGTGTCTTGTGGATGTTCCATAGCTTTTTTTTTTTTACCAGTCGTACTGCACGTTTGCTGCTTACAGCTTTTTTGTATTATAAATAGCAGACATCTTTCTAGCTAAGTCCTTGCATCTGTCCCAACTTGGCGCCTTGGCGTGAATTCCTAGAAATGAAATTTCTGGGTTCAAGCATGTGTACCTTTGAAAGACTTTTAGGGAAATTTCCAGGTTTCCCTTCCGCTAGGCTCTGTCAGTCTGTGTTTTCCCCACACAACTCTGCTTCAGGCTAGAGCCCACTTCTTCTAAGCTGATGATCCCCTCAAAACTCATGACTGCAAGACTTACTGGGGAAATGCCCATCATCCAGGCCTGACACAGAGCAGCTATTCAAGAAATGTTAGTGGAATTCAGATCTGAAGAAAAAGACGAGAAAACAAGAGGAAGAAGGGAACGAGGTGGGTGGAAGTGGCAGCAGGACGAGGGGCACAAACAGTTTCTCCTGGACTGTGTCCTCGTCATCCTTGTCTGCCCCATTACAAATCTATGTACCACATCCACCAGGAACTTGCTCTCCCTCAATTGCACCAAACCAACTCTGCTTATTAAAAGTTTTCTCCCAAGATTGGCATCCTGACCTCAAAAATAAATGCAGTTTGCTGCTCCCTGACTGTGGCTGGCCAAGAGGAGCCAGAGGGGCGGCCTGGGGCTTCCTCTGCCAGGACTTTAAGATTCAGCAGCAAAGTCTTGCTGACTGCACCAAGGCCATCCTGCTGATGCAGCAGGTCAGGACTGCCAAGGGTTAGGAAACACATTCTCAAGACAGAGGCTGTTCATCTGTCGCCTCTGCCTCCAGCCATCCTGTGGTTTTGGCCCAGAGAGGAGGGAGAAAGCATCAGACCCAGTCTTGGAATTTTTGGTTTCCTTTCGAAATTTACATTGTCTTGTGTAAGAACTGGTTTGTCAGGGCTGCCAAGTAGGACAACGAGCCCTAGGAGGGCTTCTCAAGGCGGTGGTGACTTCATGTTTGGAATGCAACAGCAAGATAAAGTATAGCTCAGAGAGTATTTGTTCAGTGAGTCTATTTTTAAAACTCCACTCAAATTATGCCTCCCAAGTAAGTCCAAGTGTTAGCCATCCATCATATGCTCAGCAGTGATATGCCTGTCTGAGTGCCTGTCCCACTCACAGGGCAGTCAGTGTGGCAAGCAGTTGGTTGCGGTTCGGGGAAGGAGCACCGGCTTTCAGTCCTGACTCTGCCATCTCAAGCAGCTGTAACTAGAGCAACTCATTTCACTCTTTGGGGCCTCATTTTATTTTCTGTGAAATGGGGTTAATTACACCCATCTTTCAGGTTTTGTCAAGCCAAATTTCTATTATTATTTCACCTTATTACTGACTCATAAAATAGTAAAAACCACAAAACACAACTAAATTGCAACAGGCTGTGCTTATTAACGGACTTTAGAAAGGAAAGCTCGTTGTGTGCTTTAAGAAAAGCTTTCAGGAGTTTGAGAAAGCTTCCAGGAGATGGCGAAACTTGATCTGAACCCTGAGAGGTCTGGAAAGGAAGACTGGAGCAGGGAAGCTTTTCAAACAAAGGAAAAGGTGGGGGTAGAACAAGAATGGAGAGCCTAGGAGATGGTGAGGAGCTAGTGCTGAGAAAATATAGTGAAGGTAATGATCATGCCTGCGTTTTGCCCAGTGCTTCATCATTTTTGGAGCACAGCTCTCCTTTGCCCATAGTAGCCTGAGCTGGGCAGGACATCTAAACAGAAGTTAATGGATTTACCCAAAAAGTCACCACCCTAGGATGTGGCTGAGTCTGGCCTGGGTTCTAGGTCACCTGCTCCCTAGCCTATGCCTGCTGCCCCCCTAAAGGGAACATTTAATGTGTCAATGAGGAGAGATGGCATAGTGGAAAAGATAAGCACTTGGAAGCAGCCATGTTTTGCTCTGAGAGTAGACAGACTCAAAAAAAAATTTTTTTTTCTTCAATTATAAAGCTAAAAAATGGGACCAGAAATTTCAAAGACAAAAGCCCCAAGTGGAGAAAACAATACTTCAAGCTCCACATTTGGGAACCATTAGCACAGAGGTCCTGACTGATTTCTCTTCCCTGCCCAGTTAGCCAGGAGAGATGCAGGCCTCTGAAGCACACTGGCTGGCCTAAAACAAGGGCAAGGCCTTTCTTGTTAAAGACGTCCTGGCCCAACTCAGACTCATTCTCAGGCCTGCACACAAATATGCACATGTACACATGTGCATACATGTGGCAGGAAGGGGCACAGAACCTGGAGTCCAGTCACCTCTGGCTATTGCCAGCTATTTGCTGGAACAGGTCATTTGTCCTCTCTGAGTCTCGGTCTCCTGGGCTGTAGCCAGGGAGAAATAATACCTACTGCACAGGCCTATGGGGACAGCCAAAAGCCCTTTATAAACCTAAGAAAGAGAAGTCGTTAGGAACTATTCATGGGCAACTCCATCTTGTACGAGGGCGTTGGTCCCAGTGCAGGGAGCAGGAGACTTATTTCCAGAGGCTTCCAGGGTAACTTGGAGCAAATCACTTACCTTTCTTGGACACAGTCCCTGGAAGAAGAGGCCATCCCAGACCCCTTCCTCCCAGGAACTCACTCATTCTGTCAGCAAACATAGACTAGGGGTCTGCTGAGGGAAGCCGGTACAACCCACCACTGCCCATGTGCTGTGCATGGCCTTGCTGTGGGAACAGGCCTGTAACTGCATCACAACCCGAGATCTGGACAAAGGGCAGAGGAAGCTGAGACTCCTTCATCTGAGGTGGGGGCTTGAGGGGCTTGGGAGGACTCTTGAGAAGAGGTGACATTTCAATAGGGCCTTGAAAGCCAAATAGGTATTTTCCAGAGGGAGAGTGGGGAGGGGCAAAGGCATTCCAGGCGAGGATGACATCCTATGGTGAGGCAGGCCCACAGGTGGGAAGGAGGGGAGGATGGGCAGAGAGTTTGTGCTGTGGAGCACAGTGGCCCAGCCGTGAGAGGGGTGCAGAATGGAGCACGCAGAATGGAGCACACAGAGTGGACTGGGCAGGCAGGGCAGGGTGCTGATTGACGGCTGCAGGGCTGTTCCCCAGGCGTGGGTAATTGTCCCACGCATCTGGAGGCAGGCTCTGTATGAATCTGGCTCTTTCCATGGCTCTGAAAACAGTCTTCTTTTTTACCCCTGATGAAATCCTGCAGTCTGCTCCCATGTACCAGTACCTGGATAGGAAACTGTTCAAGGAAGCCTACCAGATTGCGTGCTTGGGTGTCACCGACACTGATTGGCGTGAACTGGCCATGGAAGCTCTAGAAGGTTTAGATTTTGAAACAGCAAAGAAGGTAAGCATCTAGCCAGCAGAAGCTGGAGTTTGGTCCTTGTGGGGTCCCTTAAGAAGGCAGATGGGGACCCAGCTGGCACAGAAAGGCCACAGACTGCAGCAGCCTCTGGAGTTAGGCTGACCTGGGCTTAGATCTAAGCTCAGCCACTTCCTCACTGTGGGCCTGGGTAGGTGACACCCTTTCTGAGATTGCTTCTCTATAGATGTAGGGTGATGACAGGCCCCATCCTTACAAAGCTTTGAGGATCGAATGGGAAGGTTCCTGTAAAGCCTGATCCAGGAGCAGCATCTCAGATTCTGGCTGTCACTCTTACTAGCCGTCATCTATGGGAAGCACCTGGTAGTAGCCTGGCACATCATAGGCATTCCGTAAATGGCGGCTTTTATTATCGGTGTAATCACTGGCCATGATGCTGCACACAATGCTGCTTTTCTTAGCATCTGCCAACTAAGGTCAAGGTCTCTGATTGTGACAGCAATGTAGACACTTCCCACATACCTTCATGGCGGGATTCATGGACTTGATTCATTGTGTCCTTTCCTGGCCTAGTCTATGAAAGCTGGAGAGATGGCTGAAAACATCTGACCTCTTTCTGCACATAAGGAAAGGCCTGGGTATGTTCCTGAGCTGTGTTTCCATCTAGAACCTGAGACGGAGGAAGGAATGGCTTCCAAACCCCTCTCCCCTACCCCTTCCCTCTTTATCTCCCCACAGCCAATTAATGAGCTGCTCATTTTGTCCATACTCCTGGGCTGATACTGAAGGAGTGGCAAAGAGGGATGTGATGCCCACCTTGGGTTAGGTCAAGACTTGCAGGCATGAAGAGAGAGGAGACTGGACCAGACCGGGACTAAGAAGCCTGGCTGAGAACCAGCTGTGCCACGTAAGGGGCTCTGGGACCTCAGGCCAGCCGCTTCCCTCAGATCCCCAGTCCTTCCAGTTCTGAAATGGGGGTTGTGAGAATGCCCGCTGCAGTCATGAGGCTTAACTGAGATGTTGTAAAGGGGAATTTAAATCAGGGATGGTTGTACAGATGCTAGCCATTACTAAACAAGGGAAGTGATCATTGTGTAACAATGATCTAGATTATATTTTTAGATGTCCTCAGTGTAGGAAAGTGGAGATGGAGGAGGCTATAAGAATTCAGAGGAGGGGCTGGGCACAGTGGCTCACGCCTGTAATCCCAGCACGTTGGGAGGCCGAGACATGCGGATCACAAGGTCAGGAGATCGAGACCATCCTGGCTAACACGGTGAAACCCCGTCTCTACTAAAAAATACAAAAAAATTAGCCGGACGTGGTGGCGGGCGCCTGTAGTCGCAGCTACTCCGGAGGCTGAGGCAGGAGAATGGCGTGAACCCGGGAGGCAGAGCTTGCAGTGAGCCGAGATCGCGCCCCTGCACTTCAGCCTGGGCAACAGAGCAAGACTCCGTCTCAAAAAAAAAAAAGAATTCAGAGGAGGAAGGAGGCATCTCCATGGAGGGAACTTCCCTCTACTGCCCCACCCAGAAATGCCAACAGGGAGGAAGACGACAAATCCCTCGAACAGAAAGGATTGTAAAAAGCCACAAGGTTTTATATGAGTGTTTATTGATTCGTATATATGTATTTGTTTAAATATTGAGATGGGGACTCACTATGTTGCCCAGGTGGGTCTTGAACTCCTGGGGTCAAGCAGTCTTCTTGCCTCAGCCTCCCAAAGTGTGGGATTCACAGGTATAAGCCACCACACCTGGCCAAATTTATTATAGTTGAAAAGTAAGTGTATATGATATATATCTATTGTATACAAGATGCTGTTTTGAAAAAGCCACATGATATTGAAGATAGGCTAGAAGTTAATATTTCATCCGAATCCCGAGTCCCCCGCCTCCTTCCTCTGTGCCAGGCACTCAGGCTCACCAGTTTGGATAGGGTGGTTCCTAGAGATGGACTGCCATCCCCACTAGATGGCAGAGAAGAGCTGCTGAGCTCCCGCCAGACCCTGAGCAGAGCTGCAGGTGCCTCCCTGTTCCCAGGGTTCCCTCTGCTGAGCTCATTCAGGGGCCTTGTGACTCTGACCAGGCGCCCTGATGCTGCAAAATGTATCAGGTTGAAGGAATTCGGAAACAGACTTCTTAGTAGGCAAATCCTAGACTCCAGCACAGCTGAGCTACAGCTAGAAAGACCCTTGAGAGGGTGTCACTAGCAGGCCCCTTTCCACAAAGAAGATGGTTGGAGCCTAGAAGCATAGAAGTAGGCTCAGAGCGAGGACTCGGACCTCGAATGCTCCTTTCCCTCTCGGCCACCGTGCCAGGCTTTGCAGGGTTGCCCTCTCAAGGCACTTTAAGGAAACCCAGATCTAGAGGGTAGAGTATAAGACTTACAGCTTGGGACCCAGGTAGTCTTAACCCTGTGTTCCTTGGCCCATGCGATGCCCACATTGCCCTATTCTACGAATTCCTCTCCACAAACACTTATTTGCCATGTTCTGACTCTGATGCCTCACTTAACGCTGCCTCCCGCCCCTGCTCATGCTCAGACCATTCATCTGTGTTCTCCAGGATCTGGTTCATAGTCGGAGAGCTCTTAGCTCTAGATGTCATGATCTGTTTAATTGGCCAGCCTCCCCGGTTAGAATGTGGGCCTCTGAATTGTGGAGGGGGACAGGGGCCGGGACATGTTTCTCCCTGGGTCCCCAGTCTCTGACAGGAAGCCTGGCCCTGTGGGATGAAAAGATGAAGTTGCGTCATGGTCACCTGCAAGGCAGCCAGAGGCCGGGGACTCGCTCATCTCCCGAGGTCTTTTCAGGAGGGAGGATGCCGTGCTGCTGAGTGGAGGCTGCAAGTGGTCAGGATTGCTCTGCATGTTTGGTTCAAAGGGCTCCGGAGCTGCTGCCTCCTCTAGGCACAGGTCAGCCCATTTTGAATGGGGCAATGTAAGCAAGCACAGCTGGTGGAAATGGTGACAGCAAAGCCACCTGAAAGCAGCCTGACCTGGTGGCTCATGCTCCTCCAAATCCTGGGCAGAATCTGAAAGCAGCAAAACTGGCTTAGCCAACACCAGTCTGCTTGTTCCTCAGAAACTTCTAGAGGTCCATGAGTTAAAGTCTCTGGCAAGGGCTGCAATTTTAGGATTTACATAAGAGTTTGCCTTCCATGGACTTGGTGGGATTCATTCCCTACCCCTCCACCTTCTTCCAGAATCTGTCTTTATGCCCTCTCAGCTTTCCCCTCCTCCGTTCCCTCTGCAGTACCAGGGCCTCTGGGTCCCCTGTGTCTGTGGCAACACTGGGTAGGCATAGCTGTCCCCTGCATTCTACCCATGTCACCAAGATGTGCAAGGCAGTCTCTCGTCTGTCCATGCATCTCACCTTCTCCTGCTGTGATGCTGCCTGCCCCGCCAGAGGGTCAGACCGGCTTGTTCTTCTTTTTTTTTTTTTGAGATGGAGTCGCCCAGGCTGGAGTGCAGTGGCATAATCTCAGCTCACTGCAACCTTCACCTCCCGGGTTCAAGTGATTCTCCTGCCTCAGCCTCCCAAGTAGCTGGGACTATAGGTGCCTGCCACCACACCCAGCTAATTTTTTGTATTTTTAGTAGAAATGGGGTTTCACCATGTTGGCCAGGATGGTCTCGATCTCTTGACCTCATGATCCACCTGCCTCGGCCTCCCAAAGTGCTGGGATTACAGGCGTGAGCCACCACGCCCGGCTGGCTTGTTCTTCTTTGGGTCGAGAGTCTCCCAAGGAGGCACCACCACAGACTGTGGCATCACGGTTTTGTTTTACCTGATCCCAAAATGATTGGCAACTGGAACGTCTTTGCTGTTCTTTACATGTCCAATCCCACGGATAAAACCATACCTCACTGAGTGGTATAACCTCCTGCACACACGACGATTAATCCATGCTTGCTCCCTTCCTCTCCTTACTGGCTCACTGTCTAGATAGAGCTTGACTTCCCACCCCCAGCCAGTCACCCACTTTGGAAGCCAAGAAGACAGCTTATTTTATTCTTTATTTCTTCCCCACAGGCCTTCATCAGAGTACAAGACCTCCGATATTTAGAGCTCATCAGCAGCATTGAGGTAAAAGATGAAACATTCTTCTTCCTTCTCAAGAAGGCATACTTGGGGTTCCTGTTTTAGGGGCAGCCCTTCTGGCAGGCAAGAGCCTTGAGGACATGGGAGCAGAGCTCACTGGCGTCTGGGCATCTGGGCCACAGCCTTGCTCTGGGGGCAGAGTGGCCACATGGGGAGACAGCGGCAGGCAGTGTGAGCTATCGTGTGATAGCTGGGTGAAGCTCTCCCAATCTCCGTGGGGAGCATGGCCCGTGGTCTGAATTGAACGCCCCAGAGTTCTGGAGTAACCCCCAGCCCTACTGTTTCTGGCTGAGAATATTGACCTTGTCATCCAAACCCAATAGGCCTGCAGTGTGCTAAGGAAGCTGGTTGTAGGTACGCCATTTGCTGGGTGGTGGTCAACACTATGCCTTTTTTTTTTTTTTTTTTTCTGAAACAAAGTCTCACTCTGTTCCCCAGGCTCGAGTGCAGTGGCACGATCACGGCTTACTGCAGCATTGACCTACCAGGCTGAAACGATCTTCCTACCTAGCCTCCCAAGTAGCTGGGACCACATGCATGTGCCACTCTGCCTGATTAATTTTTTTGTATATTTTGTAGAGCAGAGTTTTCCCATGTTGCCCAGGCTGGTTTCAAATTCTTGGGCTCAAGCTATTAGCCCACCTTAGCCTTCCAAAGTGCTGGCATTACAGACTTGAGCTACCAGGCCCGGCCCTTAGACACTATTCTTAATTTCTGTGTATCTCAGTGCTGTCTGGCTGTCTGTTAAAAGGCATATACATTTTTTCTCCTGAACAGATTTATTGTGAGGGTATGGGAATGTGAGACACATTTGAATTCCCAGTTGGAAACAGTGAGGAAATCAGCAAATGTCTTGTCCCTCTCATTCATTTCCATGTAATAAACACCTGTCGTGGGCCAACCCTTGTGCCGAGTTCAGTGGGCACAGAGCTGAGGAAGAGAGAGGCCGACAGGAGCTCACAGCCTGCTAAACCTCATAACATAAGCTGCTCTGTGCCCTATGTGTGATTTATGTGAGTGCTCTTCTAGATCCTCACATCAACTGAATGAGGCAGGTATTGTTGCTCTCCCTATTCCATGTGGGAGAAAATTAAGGCTCAGTGAGACAATGCCACGTCCCCACAGGTCCATAGCCAAAAACTTGGTGGAATTCAAGCCCAGTCTATTTCCTAAGCTCATGCTCTCTTGGCCACATACCCTCCCTACCCGCGTGTCGTAAAGGGCATCTGTATGTTCTGGGGTTTACCTACCACATGGTAAAGGGCTTGTTCGGAGCTATTGCCCAAAATGCCCAGTGCTGCTGACTCTCACTGTCAGTGGATTTACAAAATCCACTGGCCTGGATCTGGGGGTCTTCACCGGAAGTCAAGGAGCATAATTTTCCTCTCCACAAAAGTAACTGATTGCTGTGGGGTCCAACTATTATTTGTCACATTTTACTGGGATCAAAATATAGTCCTCTCCTCATGTGCTATGAGCTGGGAAGTGCTTTAAAGTAAACTAAGATTGTCTCCTGAAAAAAAGTAAAGTGCCTTTGAGTGTGTTCTATGTTGACTGCCCGCAGACTTGGTTGCACACATCTCGGTGCTCAGCATAATTCCAGAGAACTGCGGATCCTCAGTGGGTGCCTTTTGGATAGGGGAGATGTTCTTGTCCTGCTGACGGCGGGGAAGAACCTACCCATGTTGACATGCACCTGCTGAGTGCCATAGATCGTTATTATTGGTCATGGTGATGTCCTGGGGCCTAGAATGGATATGGCCTGAATTTCATGTCTAGTAAAACCTTTTTTTTTTTTTTTTTTTTTTTTTTGCAGAGATAGGGTCTGGCTATATTGACCAGGCTGGCCTACAACTCCTGGGCTCAAGTGATCCTCCTCCTTTGGCCTCCCAAAATGTAGGGATCACAGGTGTGAGCCACCATGTCCAGCCAAAATCAATCTTTTATCTCACTGCAAGATTTTAATTCCTTTCCAACTATTAGGAGTTAGTCTGTTTGATGAGCCTGAGCTGTGCGCAGGTTTTTAGAATGATGATTTCTGTCAGTGTGGAAGCACGTTGCCTCCAGCTGTTAAAACTTTCACCAGCTTGTCTAAGAGTTTGATTCAATGTCTCATCATCCTCTGTATGCTACTCTTGCTAGAAAACAAGCAAAAGGAAACTGCTAGGGCTCAGGGTTTGAGTGCTACTGAGTGTTTACAAATACTTGAGCTGTAGACAAGTGAATGTTCCCTGACACAGAAGGAAGAAGCTTTATCCTCAGCTGTGCTAAGTGTGTGTGTGTGTGTGTGTGTGTGTGTGTGTGTGTGTGTGTGTGTGTTGTTGGGGACATCACTTGCTTCAGAAGACAGTGTTACGTGATACAAGGAATATCTGGAGTCAGACAGAACTGCATCCAAATTCCAGCTCTGTCTGACCCTGACCTGTTCCTCTTCTTGAGTCTCAGCATCCTTCACTCTAATACTTGGGTAGTGAGACCTACCCTGAGGGTCACTGAGAGGAATAAAGGGGCCATGTGTGTATAAGTATATACCCAGAACCTAGTGGATGTTCAGCATGCGGGATTTCTTACTTTCTCTTTAAAAGTAGGGACATAGTGAGACTTGTCATCCTATTTTATTGGTCTCCCTCTTGGGCAGAAACCCTAAACATTCTCCTGCTCTGTCATCCCCATGAGCCACAACTCTGCCAAACAGGGCTTGCAGATTTGGGAGATCTCTGGAGCTTAGGGGTCATGGATGAGTCAGAGCACACACTATTCAAACTATTCTGTCATAGCCTTGGAATACACAGGAAAGCAACCCTGAGGAATTTCCATTAAACAAACAAAGGTTTGCATCTTTTTTTGATCTTTGCTTGTCTGGTAAAAACCTGCTTTTGTTGTCAAGTGTTCCCAGCGGGAACCTGGGGGAGAGAGACAACAGCCAGGAGCCAAGCCCAGATTCCAGTAGGAAGGTCCAGGGGCCTCACTTGAAATAGCCACATCTAACCTTTGTAAAGGCTGCTTCCTGCCCATGGCTGCAGAGGCCATTTCCTGTGCTTCTAATTTTTCCAGGAGAGGAAGAAGCGGGGAGAGACCAACAATGACCTGTTTCTGGCAGATGTGTTTTCCTACCAGGGGAAGTTCCATGAGGCCGCCAAACTGTACAAGAGGAGCGGGCACGAGAACCTCGCGCTTGAAATGTATACTGACCTCTGCATGTTTGAGTATGCCAAGGTAACCCACCCTGTCCCAGGCCCAAGCTCCAGCTTGGAGCCCACTGGTATTCTCACCTGCGGTGTCCAAGTTATTTTCCCCAAGAGTGGTGTAGACAAAAACTAGCAATGGTCTCAGAAAGGATGTGTGGAAACTGGTAAACAAATGACCCATCTACAGCCACGGGTTGAAACTCACCTAAAACTGACATTTAACGCTGACACCAATGGGGCAGACTATGGCAGTTCAGACCTTCATCAGCGCCAGAGCTGGATGGCTGTGGGTCTGCGCCAGCACAATCCCTTCATTGATTTGAGGGCTCAGTGCTTCAGGGCTGTCTCCCACAAATCCTCTCAATCCTTATCAGGAGCTGCCAAGAATCGGTGTCTTCAGGCGGGAGCCGGTCCTGCCAGTCATACAGGATAATGTGGTGCCTGCCAGCCAAGTTTCCCATAGCACCTGCTGATTGTCCTGGGCTTCTCACTAGGCCTCTGGGAAGTCAGGCAGAGCCTCCGCCCTCCTGTGTTAGCGCAGCATGCCTCACACCTACCGGCTGCAGAGTGGCTACCATGTGGTTGCAGTGGGTGATAACAGAGATTCTCTTTTGCATTGGGATGGCCCTTATGAACCTTAGTCCCCAGCAGAGCTGGGCCTTTTAAGGCAGGTATAGGAGAGGAGCTTCCTCGACCTGGCTCTTGATGGCTTCTGTGGGAAGGAGTTGCACTAAGGAGCCCAGACCAGCCAAGACATTGGCAGTTCAGTCTAAGCAAAGTTCAAAGAGGCTTGGGTGCATTGAGCAACTACAGTCTTCCTTCTACAGAGGGGCTTTGTTAACCTGCCTTTTCCGGGAGTGTCAAAAGTGGCTCTCAGTGTGTTATGAAGTGACTCATCAGCCACAACCTATTAGTGGGCTACTAATGGTAATTCTCCAGCTCACAAGTTCAAGATGGAAAATCTTCCCCACATTTTTCTGCTTTTATATTCCTGAAGATGGCTGTGCTGTTCCACCACCTGTTCGACCCTGGGGCTGAAGGTGTTTTTGGTGGCCTGTGATGTTGCCCAGGACCTTTTCATCAGTACGTGGATGAGCTTCTGGGCCCCAGCCTGTCTTTTCACCTTAGTGATTTATTCACTCCGTACCTGAGACCCAGAGTGTACAGGCTCCCTCTGCCTTTTCCTCGTCACCTTCTCTACCCTCCCCCAGGCCCCACCACAGACACCTAGAAGATTTCATAACACATTCATACTGAGATCACCAGAGTCAGTGCATCTCTGCTTCTGGGGATAACAAAATTTTAACTCAGGATGAACCCTTCAGGGATCAAGACCCTAGAGGTAGAATTTAGGCTTAGGAACCCCTGAAGCCTCCTCAAGGAGGCAGCTGTGCTGCAGTAGAAAATGCCTGGTCAGACTGGGCGTGGTGGCTCAAGCCTGTAATACTAGCACTTTGGGAGGCTGAAGTGGGTGGATTGCTTGAGCTCAGGAGGTCAAGACCAGCCTGGGCAAAATGGTGAAACCCTGTCTCTACCAAAAGTGCAAAAAATTAGCCAGTGCCTGCAGTCCCAGCTACTGGGAGGCTAAGGTGGAAAGATTGTTTGAGCTCCAGAGGTAGAAGTTGCAGTGAGCCAAGATCACACCACTGCACTCCAGCCTGCGTAACAGAGCAAGACCCATGTCAAAAATAAATAAATAAGAAAATGCCTGGCCTTGGTGCCCCAGAGCTGGTGCGAGTGCGGGTTCTTTCTGTGGGATGACCTAGGGAAAGGCTCTTCAGTTTGCCAAGCCTCCCTTCCCTTCTCAGATGGTAATAGCCACAGCTCAGTTTAGTCTTGAGATTTGCACAGAATAATGTATAGGAAAGCCCGTTAGAAATGCCAAGCTGTAGAAAGATTAGGAAGATGAGAGGGCCACACGTGACCACAGAGTGGATCTTCACACCTCTCTCCCTGGCTGGCCTCACTCCTGCCCCTGCTCTGAGGCCCCTCCTTACACTCTGGTGGACTTCATGTGCCCACAGCCTCCCACCAGAACTGCAGCCCATTTACACACTCCATCTGCTCCGTCTCTCTATGAAGGTAAATACTCTGGGACTTGTTTTTGGTTTTAGTTTTTGATCACTATTCCAAGGAAGTTGGTTCCATTTCAATCCGCCCTGCCCCCACTTGGTAGTCTGAATTTGAGAAATGTGTACATACACATTATGTGGGGGGTGGGGGAGATCTAGTACTGATTAACATGGCATGTTTTTGTTTACTTGAAAATTGCTTCCCAAGATTCAATCTGGTTTTCAGAAAATTTTTAAATTACATTCCCACGTACAAATAAATTGTATGCTTTCTGGATAAGTGACATGTTTATATGGTGATAAAGGGAATTATAATGCTCTTAACTCTTATGTAGTATGTTCTTATCAAAATCACCAAGCATGAGAACACTGTTTAGTCTCATTCATCACTCAGCACAGCCTCTTTCTGTCCACTTCAGGGCCAAGTCTTTGCCATGGCCCCAGATAACGTGTAACTTAGCTTCAGGAAAGCAAAAAGCCTTTGAATTCCCAGTTTGCTGAGCCTTGAAGGAAGCTTTTAGACCCAGCTTCAGTGAAGTCACAGCTCCCTGAGTGGCCAGCTGGCCTAGGCTTATGGCTTCCTCTCAGCCTCTCACCCTTGCTGCAGTCACCCCTAGTCCCCTGAGCACTCACTGAAGTCCCTTTGAAGATGCCTGTTTCCCCCAGCTGCCACCCTCATTTCACCAGCCAGGTAGGCAGGGTTTCCAGCTTCGTGCTAGCGTACAGAATCCGCGCCATAGCAGCTGCCAAAAGGAGAGGTGTGTCTGTAAAGGCCCAAACTAGGCGGGGACAGTGGCTGCTTTCCAAGCCCCTTCCCTTTGTCAGCTCCTGGGAAAACCAAAGGCCAGCCAGGAGGTCTGTCTTCTATTGGATCCCAGCATCAGGGTATACAATGCTCTTTCCTCCCCTTCTTAAAATGTATCATATATTAGGCCGACCTAATACCCTGAAAGCACAATTACCCTGAAAGCAAATGAAAAAAAGCGAGCTAATTGTTCAAGTGGATTTTTAGCATACATTGACTGCACTTTCCTGACACATGAGCGTTAATCATGGGGAAAGGAGTGCTTTTTTTGTTCTCAGTGAGGCTGACACAAAGCACTCTCTGCAGGGTACATTATTCCTAAGACAAACCACTTCTTACCAGTAACATAGACCTGGGCTCTAAGGGCTCCCAGTTTCCCTTTTTGAAAAGCTCCACCTTTAAAAGCTGCCTCGACTCTGGCAAACTCCCACATGTGTATTTTGGGTAACTACCGTGAAAAGAGGTGATGTTCTGAGGCTGTTTTTCACACATTCTATGGCCAGCCCAGAGAAGCTGGGCATACCGCTTCAGAGGGCCGCTGCTGAGGCCAAAGGAACACAGGCTCTAGGCCTGACCCCTGAGCCTCCAGGACCACAGTCGTCTCTTCCTTCTCAGGTCCTCTCCTGAGCACCTTCCCTGCCTCAGATCCCCCCATGGTCTCCTGCTGTCCCACTGTCGGATCAGGTCCTCACCGCTGCAGACCTGACCTCAGGACAGGATCCCTAACCATTCAGCTGAGAAGCAGCTAACCAGAGAGAGGTTTGCTTATTATCTGTCCCAGGCAAGTAACTGGGGCAAAGACCATGCAATGATTCCCTAGTTCGGGGCACAGAGTGTTTGCTGGTGATTCAGAGAGGGCATGGAGGGCCGGCAAACTGTAAGTCATTTTGTTTGTGTAAGTTTAGGGGAACCCATGCTCAGCCCACTCTGAAGCATGTGGTGTCACCCATACGATCTGAATAAAGATGACAGGTCTCGATATTTGGAATTGTGCACCAGGTTGTCTCATTGCTGTTTAGGAATAATCATGTATTTACCAAACTATGTGAGAGAGAGACAGCCTGATCATGAACCCCCGAGCCTGCAGACTTCATGTGCAGGGCCCCAAATAGTCTAGAAAGTGTTGTTTAGCCGATGAACAAATGCCCATTTGTGAGATGGGAAGGAAGCACTGGGGGCCAGTGTCCTTGACGCTGTCCCAGGATCCCCCAGGAACACCTGCAGGGCAGCCTGAGATCACTCTTCCCGAGACCTGGGACTCCCCCTACTCAGCCCCTCAGGGACGGGCCCTGCCTGCCTCCTGGTTGCCTGCTTCAGCCATGTGGAGCCTGCCCTTGCTGCTAGAAAAGCCTGATGTAACGCTGGCACAGGAAGTTCTGATCCAGAGTGTTTTTGTTTGTTGTGCTTCCTCAGGATTTCCTTGGATCTGGAGACCCCAAAGAAACAAAGATGCTAATCACCAAACAGGCTGACTGGGCCAGAAATATCAAGGAGCCCAAAGCCGCCGTGGAGATGTACATCTCAGCAGGAGAGCACGTCAAGGCCATCGAGATCTGTGGTGACCATGGCTGGGTTGACATGTAGGTTTTGGTCCCTGCCCCGAGAAGCATTTGGCAGCATGTCATCACATGTCACCTCTTGACTGTCAAGGGAACAAATAGTGCTTCTCTAATTATCTAAAGCTAATATGATAGTGGCTAGCTTCTTCAGGAGACACAGAGATTGCACAAGGCAGTAGCTGCCTTCCAGGAGCTTGTGGAGTCACTAGGGGAAGGGATGGTGGGGACCAGGGAAGAGGAGACACCAGGACATCACAGCTGCCATTTGCTGAATGCTCACTACAACCCAGACACTGTGCTAATCTTCCAGGCATTAGGTTTTCCACCCATGCCATCAGGGCTGGTGTCTCCTCACCCACTTTGCAGATGATGAAACAGAAGCTAAAGGGACAAGTTATTCCCAAAGTCCAGATAGCTGGAAAGTTGTAGAGCTGAGCTTTAGCCTCTAATCTGGCCGATGTCAATTCCGACTACATGTGTAATGGTAGGAACAAAAACAAAACAAGTTCCAGGGAAGAATTCTTATGGGAGGAACCATGGATGTCTTCTCTTAGGAGACACTCTTTGCATGAGGGGACCTTGAAGAATTCCCAGAGGTAAATAGAGATGGGGGGAAAGGAAATGCAGGCAGGAAGTACAGCAGGAACACAGCGAGTCGGCTCTGGTTGGAGTAAAAGACGTGTGGGAATGGGAGGGTGAAGGACGTGGGCTGTGGGTTGGGGGAAGTGGGCTGGCCACACTGGAAGGGCCCCTGATGCCAAACGGAGGTGCTTAGATTTGCCGATAGCGAGTGACCACCTACGGTCAGGGTTGTACAGTCAGACATCCCCTCAGGCAGGCAGGTAGAATGGAGACCAGATAACTGGCTAGTGCAGTAGAGCAGGAGGGAACTTGGTAGCTGAGGGCATGAAAGAGAAGTAGCAGAGTTAGAACCAAGTGACCCATCCCAGGGTGGTGGGGCAGGGGTGAGTGTCAGGCTAGCTTTGCTCTGTGGCTGCTGGTGGGTTACACCATTCGTCAAGGTGGACAACAGGGAGAGGAGGAGGTTGGGGTGGGGCAGCACTGAGACAGGATGGATTCAGCCTTGGGACTCAGTGCACTAGACCTTCAGGGGGAAGGCTTTGTCTTTCCAGTCAGTGAGCTTCAGGCTCACACACGTGCACACACACATGCACGTGCTGCTGTGGCAGGCAGAGGACATGATGGGACAAGCTCCTGAGGGTGGCTTAGGCTGGTTCCTAAAGGCTGTTGATTCTTCAGGAAACAACACTGTGGTCTACAGGTAGCAGTGGCCCAGCCAGGATTTGGGGATACGGAGGAGGCTGGTTAATGATTAAATTATTTCCTTGAGTGCTGCCATATATTAATAATTGGTGTGTTGGCCCCTTACAAAGGGACCTTGGTGGATGTCCTACCACCCCATTTTCTTGTCCAATAGTAATTTTTTTAAGACAGAGGCACAGATTTTGTTCCCCACATTTTTCTTTAAGTGAAGGGGTTCATATAGAAGAGGGCCAGGCAGATTTAGGGTCCCCTGTTCTCTCGTCTGGCTTTTCATGTCACTTTCATTTGTAAGTGCTATGTGTCAGGTTACTCTGAGGGTACTTGAGTAATTCAAGAAACACATTAAGCATGTTCTGTTCGCTTTCCAGATGCGGCTATAAAAGGTGCCTTTCCTCTAGGGACATTGGGTGTGATGGGTGGGAAGGTTTCTAAGGCTTTAAGGTCTTTCTATGCCACCTTTCCCTAAAAATGTGTCCTTTTTCTGCTGAGCAGTGTTATTTTTAGATGCCATTATTATTCTAAGTGTAGACTGACAGGCCTCCGTGCCTTGCCTGTCTCTGAGACAGGGATTCGTTACAGCTGCTTCTCTTTCCTTTCTCACCAAGACTAGCCTGGGTAGAACCCTTTCTCCTGGGAGAGTTAGTTTGACTCCAAATTCCAGCCTGACCAGAGAGAACAAGCACATTCTATCCAGGCGTCATGTCCCCATGAGCAATGGGAGGGCCGCTCACCACGGGGAAGCAGTGGTGAGCCAGTGGGTCCCTGCGGCTCCTCCCTTTGGTCAGCTCCTTGGCCAGGAGGACAGGGAAGACTTCCTGCAGGCCTTTGTCCAGAGCTCCGAGCAGACCCCATACTCACCTCTTCCTTTAGAGGGCAGTCAATGAGGTATTCTTATGCCTTGGCCTCCACTTTTCTGTGAGAATTCCTGCACCTGTGGTGGAAAGAGCACTGGGCTACTTCCTGGCTGCTGAGTCTTGGGCTGGGTGCTTCACCTTCCCCCCAGACTTTATTCTCATCTGAGAGATGGAAATAATAGTGCCCACCTCTTAGGGTGGTGAAGATTCTGATTTCATGCATGGGAAAGCTCATGGCATTATCTGGGTACTGGTAGGGGATTAGGAGATAATTGTTTCTATGCCCTGCTGGATAGCTCAGTGACTTCTGAGAAAGATACACGAGGTGGCTGATGGGATCCTGTAAAGGCCACCTCTCCCGGTCCCTGGTGATGTTTCTGGAGTGTGTATTCATGCATTTAATAACTAACCACTGAGCAGCTCGCAGGGGCCATGGCACGGTATCAACATTGGGGACTGCAGGGTGAATGGACATACGGCCTGCCCTTGACAAGACCCAGAGCCCCCCCTCCTACCTGCCCCTTTCCTCTCCAGGTTGATCGACATCGCCCGCAAGCTGGACAAGGCTGAGCGCGAGCCGCTGCTGCTGTGTGCTACCTACCTCAAGAAGCTGGACAGCCCTGGCTATGCTGCCGAGACCTACCTGAAGATGGGTGACCTCAAGTCCCTGGTGCAGCTGCACGTGGAGACCCAGCGCTGGGATGAGGTGAGGGGAAAGCAGGCCTCGTGGGCTGGGGCCCCACCTGAGCCCTGGGACACGGGTGGGTACAGGGGCCCTTTGGGGTTCAAATGGAGAGAAGTTGCCCTCGTGATGAAAGGAACATTGGGCTGGCAGTCAGGCAACTTAACCTCGAATTCTCTGAACCTCGAATTCTCTGAGCAACTTAACCTCGAAGTGGAGCGCCTTTCCACTTGTCCGTTCATTCAGTCATTGAGAAAATCGTTACTGACAGCCAGCTCTGTGCCAGGGTGGTGACAGGCACCGGGGATGTGAGTGTGAACACAACAGCTCCAGTGCCTGCCATTGGGCTGAGCTGCCTCTGACCAGCACCACAGGCTCAGACACGTGGCTGATGTGAAGATGCACCTGCGTGACATTTAAAACCTGCTGGGCAACATTTTGGCAGAAAGCACCATCTGTGCTTTCCAGATCCAGACTGCGAGAGTCATTTCAGGGGCCAGTTTTTTCCCTCCCTTCTCTGCCCCCACCCCACAACCACTGCTTCTCTCTCTGGTGTTGGGGGCTGTAAAGAATTAGCCAGGCCAGTGAGAAAAGTGGCCATGGCTGGCAGAAGCAGCTAATGCTGCCCCTTCTGTGGCCAACCCCCACCCTCCAGCTCACCGGCTCCCTGTGCCCTTCAGAGAAATCCATCCCCGAGAGGATTAGGAGCTGTGCCAAGATCCTCCCCCGACTCACCCACCCACCCGTCATGGTCCATTTTAGAGTGAAAGCAAAGCCTTCACTGAGAGGAGCCATCTGACTGTTGTCTGCTCTCTGGATGGCTCCATTTGGTGAGGTGTTGAGGTCACTCATGAGAAAAGGTGGGGCTAGGGACAGAGGCAATGGTGGCTTCTCAAGAGAAATTTATTAGATTTCTCAAGCAGCGTAGATTAGAGCATCTTAGAATGACTCAGACCTCGCTGTGCATCAGGCAGACTTTCTCCCCATGGCTCATGTCCAGTTCTCCTGGCCTGACAGGTGATTCTGGGGCTTAGGTGAGAAGTAGTCAGTGGGTCCATACAGCTCAAGGCCCACAGTCATCTTTGACAACTGATAAGAAGTGGTAATGATGATAATGTCAATTCTGTTTCCTTAGGTATCGCCTGCAATTAAAAGAAATCTGTTTGCAGCACTACAGGAGCCCACGCAAACCCTCAAAATAAAATGTTTCCGATTCTGTGCCGCTTCTGTGGTCCAGAAACAGACTGTGTTGTTACTGAATCCAGTCGCTTGCATATTGCTGTTAATTGCCTTTTGTTTTCGAAGAGCTGATTTGTTTTTGCGTTTCTGTGGGTAGTTTTTGGGGGAGGCACTCTCCCTCTCTGAGTCGTCAGGCTGGCAAAATATGACATCCCTAATGAATTCAGCCAAGTGCAGTGTTTTCATGGGGGCTGCAGGGGCAGTTTTATTAAGACTTCATTTGCTCCTTCCCCCAGGCCTTTGCTTTGGGTGAGAAGCATCCTGAGTTTAAGGATGACATCTACGTTCCGTATGCTCAGTGGCTAGCAGAGAACGATCGCTTTGAGGAAGCCCAGAAAGGTAGGCAACACAGACTGTCACCTTCTAGAAGGAGCAGGAGAAGTCACTGCCAAGACATACATTTCAGGAAGGCTACCAAGCCCTTCCCATCTGTAGGTCCCAAGATAGATGACTTCATCCTGGGGATGTGATTGTTTGGTGGTGAAAGACTATGGAGCATGGAAAGACCATTGGCTTTGGAGTCACACCCTCCTGGGCCACACTCACTTGCTACAGGCCCTTAAGAGGTGCTGCCTCCTCTCCAAGCCTCTGTGGTTACTGAGCAAAGTGCTGTGCACTGCAGTGTATCTTCTCATTTAATCCTCACAACAGCCCTATGGTATAGCTACCATCATTATGATTCCCATTTTGCAGATGAGAAAACTGAAGGGTAAAGAGGTGAAGAAATTTGCCTGAAGTTTCATAGCTAGGAAGTGGCAGGGAGGTAATGTGAGCCAGGGTGCCATGAGGACAATAAGGGAGGACTGCCACACAGTGTGAGGCATGGTCTCACCTCTACTGAGAATAGAAACTCAGCTTCTATTTCTGGCTCAGATAAATGGGTGACTTCTGCTCCTCAAGATTTCTGTTGGTAAAATGGGCTGCACAAAACATACAACGGCATCTGAAGTTGGAGCCAAAGCAAGTATAGAACTTTCGCTGATGTTATTAATCATATTTTTTTTAAGTTGACTTCCCTCTCTGTGTCAGGCCCTGGCTGAGCACTTAACCTATGTAACCTTGAATATTGCCAACAGCTGTGCAAGGATGAAGAGGCTAAATGTGCCATGCCAAGTCACAAATCTAGTCAGCAGGAGAGCCAGAATTGGACCAGTACCTCTCTGACTGGGGAACCTGATTTTTCTGTTTTGCTGCCTATTTAGCCTTCTAATTGAAGTTGGGTGTTTCATGTTCCATAGCATCTGATTTACACTTCTATATGGTAACCGTTGCCACCTCTGGACACATTGCAGAACAAATGTCTCCCTGTTGGAGCTCTCAACCGAAAGCCCTCATTGAAGGATAGCGCATTCTCTGCTGCTTCAGCATTTCCAGAGCATCCAGTTGCTGAAGTATCTGCATGTTTGGGCAAAACACATCAACCTATCCATCTGTCTGTGTCTGCCCTTCCAAGAATCCATCACCATAGTAACTTGGTACTCAGACAAGAGATTGTATATGAGAATGGAACAAAGGCCAGACCTTCTCCTTCTCTGAAGGCAGAGGATTAGGATCATTTGAATGCCCACATATGGCAAGTGTCATGGCTACAAGTGCTTCACTATCAGCCACCAACATCTCAAGGGGCTGGCCACGTAGTAGGTACTCAGAAAATATCTGTTAAACAGTGTAGGAATGATTGAGAGTTTTTTTGCTTGTTTTCACAAATGGTTGTGAGAACTGAGGTAGATCCTTCAAAGTGGTCACTGAAAAGCAGTCATTTGAAGACAAACTGAAGAGTTGGGCTTGGTTCTGGGACCTTGGGTGTGACGCTTTACCTCCATCTTGCAAAGTCCATTTCATTGCTCATAAAAAGGGGGATAATTTTCCTTCTTCATAAGTCTGTGGTGAGGATCCAGTGAGGTGATTAGCAACAAAAGCATTTTGCAAACCTCCAAGTGCAGTAAAGTGGCAGGTCCTGTTTGTATCACCTTAGGAGTCACAAAACTTTGCCCTGGAATGAGCAGGGGGCAGAACCTCACTGAAGATGAGCAAGTTTCACTCTTAGACTTTGCCCTGGAATTTGGCCCCTCCAGTTTTTCCTTTCTGCCATGCTTTTCAAAGTCAGTCGCCTTTTCCCAGCCAAAAAGGAATTTGTCTCACTGTACTTTTTCCAGGATGTAGCCTCGGTTATTTAGAGAAGCTCCATCCCAGCAACGAAGCACTGCAGATGCTCCAATGAGTGTCCTACTTCCAAAACAGCCCTGTGCGAGCCCCACAGAGCTCCATCCTGCCTCCTGAGTGACTTCCTAAATTGCATGTGCTTTTTTCCTCCCTCCACCGCTCCTACAGCATTCCACAAGGCCGGGCGACAGAGAGAAGCGGTCCAGGTGCTGGAGCAACTCACAAACAATGCCGTGGCAGAGAGCAGGTTTAATGATGCTGCCTATTATTACTGGATGCTGTCCATGCAATGCCTCGATATAGCTCAAGGTGCGTAAACATCAGCCAGACCACTGTTTTCCCAAGCCCCACTTCTGATAAACATCAGAAGAGCTGGGACATTTTAATTAAAGCTCTGGGCTTGTTTATTGGGTGTATTGTCCATAAGCCTGCCTTGCAGTGGCGTAATCTGGTGTGTCATCTTTTTCCAGTTTGCCCATCAGAATGGTATGAGGACCGTCCTGGGGTTACGGTTGGCAGGTCCAGCCCTGCATTGCTAATTCAGAGCATATCTCTCCCCTGCTACCTGGGAGCCCATAGCTGGACCTGGGTGAGCACTGGGTTTTAAATTTTTTTAATTAAATGAGAAGATGAACAAGAGATGACTTTACAATAACGCACTCCAGATTCTTACTCATCCCAGCCAGAAAAACAGTTTCAATATTGCTTTCTTTCACAAGACTTCCCAAGATGTACTGAAGGAGCCCTGGAAGTGGAAGAGAAAGATGTTCTTTTCCACTGGAAAAGGCCACATGCAGGGGTGGGAAAAACACTGGAATGGAGGCTGCAGGTGACTTGTAACAAGTCACAATCCTTCCTGAGCTCTGCATGCCCATCTGTCCTGTGGGAGTCCCTTGTCCTGGTCCCTTTGGTTGCTGGGAGCCTCACAGAGTCATGCTTACAGTTTGAAAATTGTCAGGCCCAGGTGTAAGGTCACATTTTTGTGTTCTGGCCAGTGCCTTATGCTTCTGATAGGAGCAGCAGAGGGAAGAGGCATAAGATAAGCATGAATACAGTTGGTGTCTGCCTGCCCTTGTCCCAGCAGGCTTTTCTGACACATCTGGGGTCTTGCTGCAGCTGTCGCTCCCTGAGGGGAATAACCTGGGAGGGTGCAGTGAGATATCTGGAAAAAAATATCTTCAAACTCCCTGGCCTTATGCCCTGCCCACCTAAGATTTCACTGTCCTGGACTGGCCCTACTCCTAAGCAGAGTACCTTTCCCCTCACTACACTTTGTCCCTCACCCTGGCACAGACACTGTGTGGTGGGAGAACTGATGCTGGCAAAAGTACTGTTGCCTGGCCCCTCCTCCTGGGGCCAGTTGGCAGCCACAGACACTGTTTGATATGTTTCCCCTCCCACCCGCTGCACACAGCAGATCGTGCCCAGAAGGACATGATGCTTGGCAAGTTCCACCACTTCCAGCGTTTGGCAGAGCTGTACCATGGCTACCATGCCATCCATCGCCACACGGTAAGGTGGCTGGGTCGCCAGCGCCTGAGGGTACCGTCTGCTGTGCTAGGGATCCCGGGCATGTCTAAAGAGCAGCAGACTGGATGGAATGTAACCCACTGGTCACAGTGAACTGCTGAGGAATCTTGGTCTCCGCTGGGGAGAAAAAGTTTGATTTTCCTTGTTTGACTATTTGTTTGCCATGTATCACGCAGTGGGCTGCTGAATTGTAATCCAGAGCTGGTATGGTCCTTGCTAGTTCCTCAGTGCAGGCTTTAATGACTCGGGGAAACTCTGCATTAACCAGCAGGGGGGGGGGCGGGAGTTCCATGAGGCCCTCTCCTGCAGTAGGGCGAAGACCCAGGTTAACCAAAGGCTCGAGTTCCCTCCCTGGTTGGCCCTGTCAGTGACTTGTGTGTTCTTCAGCAGTTCACTTTCCCTCTCTGTCCCTCAGTTTCCTTCTCTGTGAAACCAGAGTGTTGGCTTGGTCTCCAGAAACCCAAATAGTTCTTTTTAGTCACTCTCTGATTCCTTTGAGAAAGCCATTTTAAATCTGTCTGGTGGCAATGAAGAACAGGTGATGGGTTGTCAACAGCCTCTTCATCCACTGTATCTCCTCAATCACCCAACAGATGTTGAGCACTTAGTACCTAGTAGGCAATGTACTGAGGGCTTCATTGTATCAAGTCATTTCCTCCTTTCAACCACACTTTGAGGGAAGGACTGTCACCCCCATTTTACAGATGATAATGAAGCCCTAGACAGAGGGGTCTCACAGGTTATTAGGTTGGTGCAAAAGTAATTGCAGTTTCAGACTGAATTTTAAATCATTATAACTAGGCTCAAACACATCTTTATTAATCAAAATAGGAACCATAATGATCAACACATTTTTGCCAATGAGAAATAAGTTTATTTCTGTAGTGTAAAAATCCATACTTTGGGATTCAATGAACTCTTGGAAAGCATTTTCTGCATCCTGCTGGTTGTGGAAGCGTTTTCCCTGCAAAAAGTTGTTGAGATGCTTGAAGAAGTGGTAGTTGGTTGGCAAGAGATCAAGTGAATATGGCGGATGAGGCAAAATTTTGTATCTCAATTCATTCAACTTTTGAAGCATTGGTTGTGTGACGTGCAGTCAGGTGGGTGAAGAAGAATTGGGCCCTTTCTGTTAACCAGTGCTGGCTGCAGGTGTTGCAGTTTTCAGTGCATCTCCTCCATTTGCTGAGCATACTTCTCAAATGTAATCGTTTCACCAGCATCAGAAAGCTGTAGTGGATCAGACCGGCAGCAGACCGCCAAACAGTGACCATGGCCTTTCTTGGTGCAAGTCTGGCTTTGGGAACTGCTTTGGAGCTTTTTCTCAGTCTAGCCTTGGAGCTGGTCATCACTGGTTGTCATATAAAGTCCACTTTTTGTCACACATCACATCTGATTGAGAAATGTTTTGTTGTTGTTGCATAGAATAAGAGAAGACAATACTTCAAAACGACTATATTTTCATTTTCGATCTACTCATGAGGCACCCACTTATCGAGCTTTTTCACCTTTCCAATTTGCTTCAAATGCCAAACAACCGTAGAATGGTTGACATTGAGTTCTTCGGCAACTTCTCCTGTAGTTGTGAGAGGATCAGCTTCGATGATTGCTCTCGGTTGTTGTCAACTTCCAATGGCCGGCCACTACGCTACACATCTTCGAGGCTCTCATCTCCTTTGCAAAACTTCTTGAACCACCACTGCACTATACGTTCATTAGCAGTCCCTGGGCCAAATGCGTTGTCGATGTTACGAGTTGTGTCTGTTGCTTTATGACCCATTTTGAACTCAATTTAGAAAATTGCTTGAATTTGTTTTTTGTCTAACATCACTTCCATAGTCTAAAACAAACAGCAAGTAATAACTCATTAGCGAAAAAACATAAAGTGAGAAATGCCCATTGAAATGATGTATAACATAAACACATTTAGGAATGTATTCTACTATCAAACAGCAAATTCCAGAGCCAATATATGAGTCTCAATAGGCTGGCACTGGAGCCTGTGTTCCTAGCCTTTCCCTCCCTCTCTCCCTTTAGAGAAAGCAGGCTAGTATGTTGGTCTAGTGGGTAAACTTGAGAGTCCTCACACACAAATGACACCATGTTATTTACCTTCTCTGGCCTTCACTTCCTTCTCTATAAAATGGTGATAACAGCAGTATCTACATGATGGGATTGTTGTGAGGATTAGATGAGTTAATATTGGAAGAGTACCCAGCATGGAGTGACCCTAGGTGGCAGCTATCCTTACTGCTGCTGCAGGCAAGGCTTCACACCAGCTTTCCCTGGCCTGCACCCTGCGGCTGGGCATCTGGCATTTCTCTTTTTTCAGAGATGAGGTCTCTGTCGCCCAAGGTGGGATGCAGTGGCATGATCATAGCTCATGGCAGCCTCAAACTGCTGGACTCAAGTGATCCTCCTGCCTGAGCCTCCCAGAGCACTGGGATTATTACAGGCATGAGCCACCACGCCCAGCCTTTCCACAGTTCTTTGACCTCTCAAATGCCCTGCCTTCCACCTTGGGCACTTCTTTCCCTCTAATCTGTGCTGACCTCTCAGCACATTTTTTGCTTCTTGGGAAAGTCTGGCAAGAAGGACTCCTGACAGGCTCTGTGCAGGCCAACCGTCAGTCTAGTGTCACATCTCTTCCCACAGCAGGGTCAGTGGTCTCAAGGGACCTCATCTTCCCTTACAGTCTTTGCCTTTCCTGAAACAAGACCCCCTAGGGTCCCTCATCTCTATCAGGTGCTCACCTGGAGAGAAACTACCACAAAAGAAGCCCAGACTCAACTTGGGCTGGAAGTCAGGGCCCAGCTCAGCCTCAGTTTGCCCAAGCCACTCCGGAACCTGGCTCTCAGCTCCTTCCCTTAGACTTTTCTCCTGCTGCTCCCTGTCCTCTTCCTTACCTGGGGCATGGGGCTGAGGGCTCCTGTCTCTAACAACTGAGCTCTGCTAATACACACAGGACCTACATGGGACTAGGAGCTAAGGGGCTTCAGACCAGCTGGGGCCCTGGCTCTTATCCTAGCTGAATCTTCTTAATTGGGCCATTCCTTCGTTCAACAAATGCCTACTGTGTGATAGACCCTGTGATAAGACCTGGTGACACAGTGGTGAACAAAACATTGTCCCTGCAGTCAGTCCCAGTCTAGCAAACAGGACAATCCCTCAGGGGTAAAGTTTAGAGGCCTGTGAAGAGACTTCCTGGAGGAGGTGGCCCCTCAGCCAGAAGGCGGGAGAAAAGTAAAAATGGGGCAAGTGAAGCAGAGGAGGAGGAGGAAAGGTGTTTGTGGCAAAAGTCACAGCCTGTGCAAAGGCCTGGAGGTGAGTGGTAGTTTGTGGTTCAACATCCAGGGCCCAGGAGAGCAGCATTGATTCAGGGCAAGACTGGAAAGGGAAGTTCAGGTCCTTCCTGGATACATGGCTTCTTTCCCAGAGGAAAGGACTCCCCTCCTACCTATTGTTTCTGGGACGTTACTTAGCTTCCCTACCTAGTGCAGTAGAAGCAGAGACAGACTTCATCTTGTTCTTACCCTGGAAAGGATGTGGTCTCAGGTTTTCTTGAGTTCTTGGAGCTAACAAAAGCTATAGAAATTTAAGTGTGAATTAAATAGAAAATGCTAAGCTCTGAACTGAAGAAGTGTAGAGCAAAGTGAGTCCTCAGGAGTTTAGACCAATTAGGGGTTAAGCTTTGGTGGCTCAGTGATGAGTAGGGCGTCACAAGACCCTTCTTCAGTGCTCACAAGAAAAAGGAGTGGCTGGCCTGCTTTAATCCTCACCATTTAAAGCTTTATTAGAAATGGGTAATCTCAGTTTATGTACAGTGTGCCAGATGCCTTCAAAATAAGGTATTCTTGACCTTTTATAGACCCTCACATAGAAAATTCCCTATTTGTCTTCTGAGCTTCTGGCAGCCTCTAGGTACGAAGAACAATCATTCCACTAATGTGTGCTAACTGCCTCCTGTTAGTGCCTATGCCAGGAGCCAGGGAAGTGGGTCAGCAGTTGAGGAACTCCGCATGTGTGCTCATTTGGTGGCACATCAGTCAAGCTGCTGTTGGAAAGCACAGAAGAGGCATGTGGGTTCATGCTGGAGAGGGCTAAATGTCCTGTTGAAAGACAGGCTTATATGAATCAGTGGTTATGTCCTAAGTTGCATAGAAGGTCTTCTCTTTTAGACCTAATTGGAGACAACTTGAGTAGTTCAGAGAAACGGAGTCATTACCAACTCCAGAGGCAGTACAGCTTGGAAGAAAGACATTCTTGGGCTTTGGAATCAGACCTGGGTTTGAATAGGAGCTCAGCTCTGTTCTAGTTGGTGACTTGGGCAAATTATCTATCTAGGTGTCGGTTTCCTCATCAGTACTGTGAGGATAAAAATGCATACCACAAGGTTATTATGTTAAAGACCAGATGAGACAGTGACTGTATGGTGCCCAGCACACAGTGGGTGCTCAATAATCAGAGCCGCTCTTGTTGATGTCACTCAGAATTATTGGTGTCTACCTTTTGGCCTGGCCCAGCAGCAGCTCAGTTGAGGAACTCAATCCCTGTTTACTTTTCTCTCACTGCAGGAGGATCCATTCAGTGTCCATCGTCCTGAAACTCTTTTCAACATCTCCAGGTTCCTGCTGCACAGCCTGCCCAAGGACACCCCCTTGGGCATCTCTAAAGTGTATCCTTTCTCTTACCCCTCCCCCGTCCCAGTTCTTGTCTAATGGCCCCAAGAAATTCCTTCCAGAGCACTTTCCTGGCAGAACCTTCCTCTCTCAGCAGCCCTCAGGGAAGAGACAGAACTCACCCTCCCGCTGCTGTTTGGCTGTAGAGGCTCAGCAGGGAGGCCCAGGGGCCCAGGCCAAGAGAAGATACGTTTTCAGGGCTCTCTGAGCTGAGCCCAGCAATAGGTCTCTGGCCAACACACTGTCCCAGTTCCTCCTAGAACCCACAGATGAAAATGTGACTGAAATGGAAGAAGCATCAGGCCTTCAGGCTTGGAACCTTGGGCACTTCCCCAGACTGGGAAGGAGGGAGTGTTTGTTTAGCCAAGGTATACATAGCACCTGCTATGTCCCCAAGCCCTGGGCCAGGCACCGGGTGACAAAGCTGCCATCAAAGAGGGAGGTCACAAGTTAGGGCCTGCTTTGGTGGATGTTTGCTGTGTCTGAGGGTGGAATGAGGCTGAGGTCAGGGCCACGGTCAGGGAAGTTTACCTGGAGGAGGTGATGTCCATCATGCAAGTTGAGGCAGCTAGGGAAGATGGCAAAGTGGATGTTCCAGGGGAGGACCCAGCATGTGGAGAGGCAAGCAAGGCATGTGGGAGGGTGGGAGGGGGCCCTGGGTGGGAGGGGCCGGAGAGGCAGCAGGACCCAAGGCCTGAGGGCATACCTTTGGGTTTTCCTCTCCTTCTGTAGACACTGAGGGCCACAGTGGTGCCATAAGCAGAGCAGGTGCCTGAAGGGCCTGTGCAGCCACGTACTGGATCATTGGATCCAGATTTTTAAAGTCTTGGATGTCATGAGACATAATTGTCCCTGTTCTTTTCTAAATCTCACTGTACTCTCAGCTCCTTCCCAGCCCTAGCACCACCTTCCCTCTGTAAGGAAAACGCACTCCACTGGAAAAGACGCAGAGCTCTTTGTTGTAAGAATTGGCCTTGCTAGAGGATTCCAGGCCCATTATTTATATTTCAGGGGAAACGACCCCAAATCAAGGGGTGCCTTCCTGGAGTCAGACCTCTGCTGCATGCATCTCCGTCTTTCCCCAAAGGAGCAGTCAGGGCTATGCCTGT
Source organism: Macaca mulatta (assembly GCF_049350105.2). Taxonomy (NCBI): domain Eukaryota; kingdom Metazoa; phylum Chordata; class Mammalia; order Primates; family Cercopithecidae; genus Macaca; species Macaca mulatta. The sequence continues at coordinate 154,417,470 of NC_133407.1, read as the reverse complement.
GTGGGCTGAGCACCTGTACTCATCCTTTGCAGCAAGTTCTGTTTGAGTCAACAGCTTGATGGGACTCCTGCCCCGAGCCTTAATGGCTCCTGACAGTCCCTGACTTTGAGGAGTCATGCAGGAGACACAGAAGGAAACTCTCCACAAAACTGCTGAAGTGGACGGGGCTGCGCTGCAGAGGGCAGGAGCAGGAATACTGGGAGGAAGGTGGGAGGAAGGGCAGGAGGGCCTGGGAGCAGCCAACATCGGAGGTGACCTGAGAGGAGAGCACAAAGGCTCATCAGCCTCTGGCTGAGGAGCTCCAAGGGGGCCCCAGAGTACAGGTGAGGCTGCCGCTCAGAAAGTGCCCACCAGGCCCTCGGGGAAGGGCATGTAGGCAGAGTGGGGTACACCCAGGGGCCTCAGCAGGGCTGAGGGTGGCTCCCCAGGGAGTCTTGACCAGGCCTCACCTGGCAGGGCGAGAGCAGAGTGCCCTTCGTGCCAGGCGTCCTAGGAGGGCCTGGCTGGCAGGTTTGGTGAGGCAGAAACAGCCATTTTGGCCTAGTCAGGGTGCAAGATGAGCCATCAGCAGGCCCAGAGATGCTAAGCAAGGTTAAAGTATTAATGGAAACTATGCTGTTTTTATATCTGAAAAAATTCCTGGGCCTTGCCATCCGAGAAGTACACTCACCTCTCACAAGCGCACGGAGCCTTCCCACAATCCTTCCTCTGCCCTCCCGGCACCAGCACGAGCTGTGTTCCAGCCCGGGGCTCACTTCAAGGATAGGCAGTGCCAGCTCCTAGGCCTGGTGTTGCCCCTGCTGTCCTTAACCCTGTTCACGGCAGGAAAATACTCTTCACCTTGGCCAAGCAGAGCAAGGCCCTCGGTGCCTACAGGCTGGCCCGGCATGCCTATGACAAGCTGCGTGGCCTGTACATCCCTGCCAGATTCCAAAAGTCCATTGAGCTGGGTACCCTGACCATCCGCGCCAAGCCCTTCCATGACAGTGAGGTGAGGATGCAGCACCCTTGGGCAGACAGCTTCTCCTCTCCCCTGAGGCCATCTCATGCCTTCTTGCCTGGCCTGGGTTCCGTTTGAAGAGAGACAGCTGTAGCTCCCTCTAGGCTCTGTGCCCCCTGCTCAGGCCTGGCCATGCCAGCTCCCCTGTGCTTCCCTGTCCACCCCCTGTTCTCCCCGCAGTCCCCCCGGTGCCAGCTCACAGTCCCCAACCCCAGCCCCAGCCCTCAGCCCGGTCTCCCTTGCTCCTTGCCCTCCCTTAGGCAAGCCCCACACCTCTGTGCCCAGGTGGCTCTGCCTTTACCCCAGGCCTGGCTCTAGAGCTGACCCTCACTCTAGAAACCTCTGCCCTTTCTGGAACCAGGCTGTGTTTTTCCAGCAAATCTACCCCACACTCCCAGCGCACATTCCTTCAACCCAGCCAATTTCCTTCTTTCACACCTCCTCCCTCAAGCTCAGAGCAAGGACTTGCATCAAACAGACCTGGGTTCACATCCTGGCTCCACCCTCTCCTAGCTCTGTCTCCATCTTTCTGCGCCTCGGGTTCCCCCTTTCCCACAGGTAGTTGTGAAGCTAAATGAGCCAGCACAGGCCACGTGCTCCGCACAGTGCCTAGAGCATGGTAAATGGCTGGCTAATGGTGGCAGCGGCCACTGTCATTCCTGCCAGGGGAACAGTGCCGTTGAGCACTGCCTGTGCAGGTGTCTTGGGCACAGGGCCCCAAGTGACAGGGCTTGGGTGTTTCGGCAGGCCTTTTATCCTGCTTCCCCATGGCATGGAGCCCCTGGGCCCGGCGCCCCTTCCCTGCCTGCCCACCCAGGTGGCCTTTCTTCTTGCCGCCAGGCCCCAGGGGCCCGAAACCAGAGTCCAGGGGGAGGAGGACACGTGCCTGGCCCCTCGGGAGTCCGTGGCTGTTTTGTAGGAGCTGGTGCCCTTGTGCTACCGCTGCTCCACCAACAACCCGCTGCTCAACAACCTGGGCAACGTCTGCATCAACTGCCGCCAGCCCTTCATCTTCTCCGCCTCTTCCTACGGTGAGTCCCTGCATCCTGAGCATGTGGGCGGGACAGCCTGTGGACCACTACGCTCACTCCACTGCTCTCTGGCCTCAGGACGTTGGGCAATGGCCAAAGGCCTCTGAATGTCCCTGTTTATGAAATGAGGACACTCTGACACCCACCTGCCTGACACAAGGAGTCACTGTCGGTGTTCCCACAGATAGGACCCACTGCTGCCCAAAGCTGAAGCACCCACTCTGGGAACCTGGCACAGTGCTGTACATAACCAAATGCCCCAGGAAGAGAGTCTGATGGCTCTTCATTCGGACTGGGAGGCTGAGATAGGTAGCTCCTTTGATGTTGATAGAGGATCAGAAGTCCCTTCCCAGGAGCTGAGCAGAGGCCACACACACACACACGACTGCCCATGCACACACACACACACACACACACAGAGACGGCCCCTGCGCACACACACACACACACACACACACACAGAGACGGCCCCTGCACACACACAGACGGCTCCTGCACACACAGAGACTGCTCCTGCACATACACACAGACTGCCCCTGCACACACACACACAGACTGCCCCTGCACACACACACAGACTGCCCCTGCACACACACACACAGACTGCCCCTGCACACACACACACAGACTGCCCCTGCACACACACACACAGACTGCCCCTGCACACACACACACAGACTGCCCCTGCTGCCTCTTCTTGCTTTTGGTGAAGCTGCCAGTGGGTTGAGAAGGAACTCTGTGGTCACCCCACCTGCCTGGCGACAAGTCCCTTGCAAAGCCCTCAGCCCCCTCAGCCCTTTCTCTATGCCCTCCAGACGTGCTACACCTGGTTGAGTTCTACCTGGAGGAAGGGATCACTGATGAAGAAGCCATCTCCCTCATCGACCTGGAGGTGCCGAGACCCAAGCAGGACAACAGACAGCAAGAGATTGCAAACAGCAGTATCCATGCCCTTGGCCAGAGCCTGTATATGCAGCTGTGTGAGGGGTCTGGGGCCAGGCGGGATGCAGGAGAGCCCAGTCCCAGGGGATGGCAGGCCATGCTGAGCCTGGCTGTGTGTCCCCAGAGAGATTGGAGAGGCCCACATGGGACAGAGACAGGGACCAGAGATGGGCAGAGAGCTGGCCAGGACCTGAAGACCCAGAAGTGGCAAGTGGCACCTTGGTGTTCCCGTGTGGGTCTCCCACCCTCCCTTGCCCCTTAAAAGGCACTGGCTGTGCCTCTGTCTGTGCATAACTCCTACATAGCCAACATGGGACATGATGTTGGTGGTGGCCCCTAGCTCTTCCCCTCAGGTCACTTTTGCATGCAAGTGACAGAGTCCAAAACTGTCAGACAGGCCGAACAAGCGAAGGGTGTACAAGGAAGCCCTGAGCAGGAGAGGAAGCTCCCTGGCCCAGCGCTTAGTCTGGTCTGTCACAGGCTGGCTCTGCCTCTCTTGGCCGCACTGTCCTCTGGGGAGCTTCATTCTTTGGCAGCACCGCGGTGCCCCCATAACACAGAGATGTCAGGAGCAGTGCCAGCCCCATATCCCCTCAGCCTCATAGCCCCCAGAAACAGCCAGCTTTCCTCTCAGCCGTGGCAGTGAAAGCCCCGGGGCACAGCTCAGCCTGCCCCTTTGGCCAGGAGGATGCACCAGGGCAGTTGTCCAGGCCAGGCCACACTTGCAGGCTGGACATGGGAGGGTCTTCTGGCAGGGAACAGCACACGCATGGCCTGGGGCCTCGCTTCCTTGCACTGGCCGAGTCTGCAGGTCTGGGGGCTGTGAGCCTGCCTTTCCTGCGGCTCCCAGGTGCTGCCACCCCCAGGGGCCACACTAGGAGGAGGGAAGCTCAGAGAGCTGCTTGCTGAAGGAAACACGGACCCATCTATGCCACCCAGGCTCCCTCAGGTGCCACAGATGATACATGCTATGATGCTGGCAGGTGGGTGCTGTGCCCACTCCAACTTGACACCAGCAGTCTTCATGTCCTGGGCCTCTCTGCAGGACCCCTGCTGGCCTCTGTCACCAGCTCCACCACTGTGGGTGAGGGGCGGTTTCCGGGGACCTCCAGGTGAGTCTGACCCGCCCTGGAGTCAGTAGGGGCTCTCACCCCTGTCTGCTCCATCACAAGTGCCCACAGACCCCCAGCAGCCACAGAATGTTTCTCCAGGATCCCTGGGCCTATTCCCTCCGTGCCCATCCACAGCAGCTCACCGGGCCCTCATGTGCTTCCCACTGGCCCTGGGAGCCATGGTGTGTGTGGCCTGCCAGGGGAATGGGTGAGGGCAGCAGAGCCAGCAGAGTCCCTTCTCTCCGCCTTCTTGGCCTAAGCCCCCTCTGTTCCTCCACCTGGAAAACTGTTCCATTGGCCTGGCTGCTCTTGAGTCTTCACACAGGTGTAGGGTGGAGGCTAAGGTCTGTCTCCATCTCTGCTTCTGATTCCATCCTTGACTAGACCCCTCCAGGCTCCCAGATTCTGCGGCTAGTGGAGACCAAGGACTCCATGGGAGATGAGGACCCATTCACAGCTAAGCTGAGCTTTGAGGTGAGGGTGCCTCTCTGGGTGACCTGAAGGAGGGCATCCTCTATCCCTTCTCCTGTGCACATGGGGACCCTCAGCTAGCACAGTAGTGGAGGAGGATTGGCCAGAACTTCCAGATGTGGTGGCACGAGGGAGGGGCAGGACCCTTTCCTGTGGGGCATGGGAGCCATGGCTGCCCCCAAAGGACCATGGCCAGGGGCACAGGTCTGTGGACAGGGAGGCAGCTTCAGCTCTGGTGGGAGGAGCTTGTCACTGTTGGGGTCACCCGGGTTTAGGAAGCAGGTCCTCTCTCGCCACTGCCAAAGATTCCAGGATCATAATCCACACAGATGTGTCACTGTGGCTGAGTGAGGACACTGTGCCTCCTTCCCACCCACCCTGCAGCAAGGTGGCTCAGAATTCGTGCCAGTAGTGGTAAGCCGGCTAGTGCTGCGCTCCATGAGCCGCCGGGATGTCCTCGTCAAGCGCTGGCCCCCGCCCCTGAGATGGCAATACTTCCGCTCACTACTACCTGATGCCTCCATTACCATGTGCCCCTCCTGCTTCCAGGTAGGTGGCCCCCCCAGCAGCTCACGTGTGCTTCTCTTGGCCACTTTTCCCTTGCCCAAATGTCCCTCTGGGAGGTCTGGCCCCTTGGAGGAGGGGCACGTCCATGGCTCCAAGTAGGGACAGAGGCTTGGCTGTCCTCTGCCCCTACTTGCATTCCATGTGCTTCACCAGACCCTGCGCTGTCCACACCCTCCCCAGATCAGGAGGACCAGCAAGTGTGATGTGCTTTTGACCTTCACTCAGAAAACAAGGAACCCCACAGCCCCCTCCCATCTTCCCTTCCAGCCCTCAAACAAAGGTGCTGCAGGTCTGTGTCCGGCCCTGACCACTGCCGAGCCCCCTCCCCTTGAGAGGCAGTGTGTCCCGGCCCCAGGCGTAGGGCTGATAAGCACTAGGGCCTCAGCCTGGGCTTATGGCTGTCTTCCCTCAGATGTTCCACTCTGAGGACTATGAGTTGCTGGTGCTTCAGCATGGCTGCTGCCCCTACTGCCGCAGGTGCAAGGACGATCCTGGCCCATGACCAGCATCCTGGGGATGGCCTGCACCCTCTGCCCGCCTTGAGGTCTGCTGGGCTGTGAAGGAGAATAAAGAGTTAAACTGTCAGAATGTGTTTCTTGCCCAGATGAAGTTTGTGTTTTTTTGGGGGGGGGCCTTGTGTAACCACAGAATTCCTATTTATGGCATTTCATGCCTTGTAAATAGCACCAGGAGATGAGGAAGAGAATGTACATATATTTTCTAAGGAAAAAAATCTGTTACTTTCAGAACGGCTCCGAGTTGTTCGTGGCAGCCTGCTGGAGTCCGCCGATCTGTCAGACCGTTAGCATGTACATTTTGCCAACAGATTGCCTCAATAATAACAAAAGGGCTCCTTATTTTCATCACCGTCTACATTTTAGCAAATCTTCTTATTGTCTGCAACTTAATTTCCATATGCAAAAGTGCACCTGTTTCTAATTTGAAAGGAACATTACATTTGTGTGCTCTTAACATTTAATCAAAATGGCAATATGGAAAGGGGTAGGGGAGCAGGGATTTTTTTTGTTGTTTATTTATTTTGATTTAATGGGGATCCATCTTGACAAGAAAAAATACCTGGGTCCAAAGAAGATGGCAGGAGTTTTTTTAAAAAGCCTTCTGTTTGGTAGCCCAGTCAAGGCTCCTGTCCAGGCCGTGGAGCTGCCCTCTTCCGTCCACCTTCCCCAGCCCCACAGAGCAGCTCCAGCCCAGTGGAGACTCTTCCATTTGGAACAGCTCCTGAAGCAGGGGGCTTCCGTTTGAGATTCCATGCTGCCAAGGTCCCTTCCCTCAGGCATCACTGGTGTCCAGTCCAACAGCTTGAGGGCGTGGAAGGAACAGCACACAGAAGCTGAGGAGAACTCACATGTATTGGGGACGTTTTTGGCACCAGCCACATTCCATGCTGTCTCAAGCCTCTCAGCAGCCCTGTGAAGGAAGGGTTATGATTTCCAGTGGGGCTGGGAAGGGGGTTGCCAGGGCCCGGGGGTGCCTCCAGCCCTGGGAGGGGCGGCCCACAATTTGTCCAGCCCCGAGGCCCTGTCCCTATCACCCCCACTCCACCTGCCAGAGGTGGCAATGCAGCACTTCATGAAAAGCCCAAGAGCAGCCGGACACAGGCAGGAGAAAGGGTATGGGCTGCCATGCCATGCTGAAACGCACCCTCCCCTTGTGCTGCAGTATTGATTCCTTACAACCCGCCTGTGCAGGGGGCAGGGCAGGGCAAGTGTGCCCATTGCAGGGACGCAGACACTGAGGCCCCAAGGAGAGTGGCTACAGAGGCCCCCAGTGGGAAGTGTCAGAGATAGAGCCCCATCCCAGAGCCCCTGCCCCGCCCTAGACCGCCCCTCCTCCCTGCCTCCCTCCGCATCTCTCTGGAGATGATGGAGGAAAAGAAAGGAAGGGAGCCAGACAGTTGTGCCAACAGAACTCCTCCATCGAGTGTCTAATTACTTACCATCATGCATGCGTTCTCCCACTAAACATTTATTAGTGTGTTAGGATTTCCATTAGCGCATGACTTGAACTGAAATCATTTGCATATGGCTGGGAAAAAGAGGCGAGGGAGAAAACAGCTCCAGCTACCCAGCAGTCAATCACAGTGACAGATCAGATGGTCCCTGGCTGGAGGCAGGGGAGGGTTCCAGCCGAGACTCTAGCATGCATCCCCTCAGCCGAAGAACACAAAAATGAGTGTGCTCTGCTGGGTTCTGCTGCCCCGGGAAGCTCAGCTCCAGAGGCCTGAGTGGGACCCCTATTCAGTCAGATGCACTTTCCGTGCATCATCCAAGGCTGCCTATTACGCAGGTGATGACACTGAGCCTCAGTCATGTTATTTTTCATTCAGCAAATATGCATTAAGCCAAGGCATATTTGGTTGCACCTGAGTGCAACCTTTGTGCATAAGCCCTGTGTCTGGCTGCTTTTCTCTCTCAACCTGATCTGGGTCTGAACCAAGTCCAGTCTTTTCTCCAAGGCTGTTTCCCCATCTGCACAAAAGGGCCCCCTCCAGCTCTGACTCCAAGGTTCCAGCCTCAGTCTGCGTCTGTTAACAGCGCTGATGATCCTGTTGACCTCTCAAGTGCCTGTGACAAGAAAGGCACCACAGGGACCTGGCGATGCCCATTGAACTAAGAGGACACTGAGGCCAGACAGGAGCGGCTGCTGGCGGCTGCACAGTGGAGCAGTGATTCTGGCCTGTAGCGTGTAGTCCCAACTACTCGGGAGGCTGAGGTGGAAGGATTAATTGAGCCAAGGACAGGAATTCAAGGCTGCAGTAAGCTGTGATTGCACCACTGCACTCCAGCCTGGGCAACAGAGCAACATTCATCTCTAAACATTTAAAAATTGTTTTAAGAAGACAAATGAAATCATCGTTGATGGTAATGACTGTAAAAACTGAACATGGCTGGGTGTGGTCACTCACACCTGTAATCTCAGCACTTTGGGAGGCCAAGGCAAGAGGATCGCTTGAGCCGGGAGTTAGAGAGCAGCTCAGACAATATAGGGAGACCCCATCTGGCTGGGACTGGTCCCGATCTCTCATCTCCAAGTGCTCAACATTGTGCCCATGTTCTTGGAATGAGGAAGGAAGGGAGAGGTGGACTGGGCAGCCTCAGGTGGACCTGACTGTAGGCGCACCTCAGGCAGCTGGAGGTCCCCAGGCCTTGCTTTCCCCTCTTTCTCCAGCAAGGCTGTGAGGCCAGGAGACCCTGGTGGCTATCGCACAGGTGGGCAGAGGCCCCTCCTCCAAGGTTGCTCTGTCTCTTCTCTGGCTCGGAGTCTGTGTGCCCACAGCAGAGGCCACCACTGGGCAGGGTGCTTACCCTGGGCCTCCCTGATTCTTCCCCTACAGATCTAGAACACTGGCCTAGTATGGAGATCTCATCATGGCCCTCCCTGCTTGCCACCTGCAGCAGCTGCCCATGCCATTCAGCCAACACCCAGACCCCTAGGCCTGCCCTCTGTCCCCACCACGCCACCCTGGGGGGCCCAGCACCTCCACGCCCAGCTGGCCCTCCCTGTCTGCCCTGCTTGGGAGACTCTTTTGAGGCTCTTTTGACCCTCCTGGTCCACCTCTTGCTCCTCTGGGCTCCCATAGTACTGGGACTCGGAGAAAACTCTCATCTCTCATGCTTAGTTTCCCATCAGTGCCCCCTGAGACTGGGAGCCCCTTGAAAGCAGGAACTGTTTGGGATCTGCCTCAGTGTCCCCAGGGCCTGGTGCATGTAAGGAGTCTGGCAAATGCTAGAGTAGAAAAAAGAAAGAGGAAGGAGGGAATGAGAGCTGGTCTTTCCCCCTCCCTTATTCCCTCTTGATGCTCTCAGTGCCGTTGAAGGCCTCACGTAGCCTTGGTGATGCAGCCAGGTGGGGCTGAGCCATGTAGGGGACCAGGAGAAAGAAAGCCAAGGAAGAGGAGGAGGAGGAGGCGGAGGAGGAGGAGGAGGAGGAGGAGGAGGAGAAGGATGCTGACCTAGCAGCTCCTCTCACAGCAGCTCCTCTCTTGCAGAGGCTGAAGAGCGAGTTGTGCCCTGCAAGCTAAGCCCCTAATCCTCTGAGGCAGAGGCAAAGCTGGGTTCCTGAGAGCTGGGACTCGGGTGCCCCAAGATGGCTGCATCCAGACATCTTGGTTCAGGAAGCCCTACACACACTAGCTTGGCCAACACCCACACCATGGGTTTCTCTGGACTGCCCGACACAAAGTGTGGGTGCTGGCCAGGCCTGTGTTCAAATCCCAGCTCTGCAGAGGAACTTTGACCCTGCGTGCCCCAGATTCCTCAGTGGTCAGTGGGGAGTTAGACCCTCCTCACAGGGGGCAGGAGGAGTTGTTCATTCATTCAACAAATGTTTATTGAACACCTCCTGTTGGTTGTGAGCTCAGAGGCAACGATGAACAGGCCAGGCTGGTCCTGCATTCTAGAAAGAGATGGGAAGTCAGTCAATAAGAAGACAAATGAGGCCGGGTGTGGTGGCATGCCTGTAGACCCAGTTACTCGGAAGGCTGAGGAGGATCACTTGAGCCTAGGACAGGAATTCAAGGCTGCAGTAAGCTATGATTGCACCACTGCACTCCAGCCTGGGCAACAGAGCAAGACTCATCTCTAAAAAACATTTAAAAATTGCTTTAAGAAGATGAATGAGATAGTTGCTGATGGTGATGACTGTTTAAAAACTGAACATGGCTGGGTGTGGTCACTCACACCTGTAATCTCAGCACTTTGGGAGGCTGAGATTACAGCCTCCCAAGTGGCTCCCAAGGCAGAAGGATCACTTGAGCCTGGGAATTAGAGACCAGCTTGGACAATATAGGGAGATCCCATCTCTACAAAAATGAAAATAAATTAGCCAGGCATGGTGGCACACACCAATGGTCCCAGCTACTCAGGGGTTGAGATGGTGGATCTCTGGAGCCCAGGAGGTTGAGGCTGCAGTGAGCCATGATCGTGCCACTGCACTCCAACCTGAGTGACAGAGCGATACCCTGTCTCAAAAAACAATAGGCCAAGTGTGGTGGCTCACGCCTGTAACCCCAGCACTTTGGGAGGCCGAGGCAGATGGATCACTTGAGATCAGGAGTTAGAGACCAGCCTGGCTAACCTGGCAAAATCCCGTCTACTAAAAATATAAAAATTAGCCAGGTGTGGCACCACGCACCTGTAGTCCTGGCTACTTCGGAGGCTAAGGCAGGAGAATTGCTTGAATCCAGGAGGAGGAGGTTGCAGTGAACCAAGATCGCACCATTGCACTCCAGCTTGGGTGACAGAGCAAGACCCTGTCTCAAAACAATGACTAAACCTGGTGGGGGTGCCTGGTGTGTAGGATGGTCAGGGGTGGTCGCCCCAAGGACATGAGTGTGAGCAGAGACCTGAAGGAGACTTAGGAAGAGATTAATACTGTCATCAACAAACATATTGATCACTTACAAGAACTCCCAATAATCCTATTAGGTAGGCACTATTATCATTCCCATTTTACAGAGTGGAGAACCGAAGCACACTCTCGGGAGGGCAGAGGAGCTGGCTGCACCCAGGCTGTGTAGCCTTAGTCCAGATGTAAGGGTGGATGGAAAAGAGCCTTGCCCAATGAGGGAGAACAGTGAAACTAAGGCTGTAGGGTCTAAAGATTCACGAACCAAGCTCTCATGGGGAAAGCAGGTGAGGTTTACTGTATAGGTGGATGTGCACGCGCCCCACACTGAGGTTTCCTTGTCCCAGCAAACTGAGGCCCAGAGTGGGGAAGGAAGCAGTACTACCGTGGTGACTCAAAGACCAGCTAGAATCCAGCCTCCTCTCCTAGAGGCTTCCGCTGCCCCGCCCCAGGCCTGTGTGACTCAGTCTAGGGCCTTTCCATTACCCCAGCTAAACCTTTCTTTAGTCATTTATACTATGGTGTGAATGGCTGGCTGGTCCTTCCTGAGAGCTGTCTTTGATGAGGGGAGGGAGGCATAGCCCGGTTTGGGAAGCTGATACCCATGGAGCCCAGTTGACTGTGTAGGTTATAATGCAGGCTGCCACTGATTTGTAACGGGACCTGATCTACTCTGCAGAGCTAGTCCTCAGTCTTTTCATCTGCAAAATGGATGTAGCAGAGATGGTCAGAGTAGGTGACTTCGAATGACCCTTCCAGCTCACTATGAGTCTGTTGTCCTGAACAAAGAGCATTTTTTGTTTAAAAAATATTTCTTGGGCCGGACATGGTGATTCATGCCTATAATCCTGGCACTTTGGGAGGCCGAGGAGAGTGGATCGCTTGAGCCAGGAGTTCAAGACTAGCCTGGGCAACATAGCAAGACTCCACCCCTACAAAAAATACAAAAATTAGTGGTGTGCACTTGTGGTCCCAGCTACTCAGGAAGTTGAGGTGAGAGAATCGCTTGAGCCCAGGAGGCAGAGGCTGCAGTGAGCTATGATTGTGACACTGCACTCCAGCCTGGGTGACAGAGACCTTGTCTCAAAAAAATTTTTTCTTTGTCAAGCTTTACAGAATAAAGAGCACTGTCACCTCAGTGATGGCTGTTAGTTCCCCATTACCAGGGTTCCATGAGGTTGCAATTGTGAAACCCACAAAGGAGGAACCTGAGACAGAGAGGGGAAGTACTGAGATCATCTAGGGGGACTTCATTCATTCATTCCCCCACTCATTCATTCAACAAATATTCAGGAGCACCTTCGAGGTGCCAGGCCCTGGAGACACATCAATGAACAAAACAGACATGATCCCACCTCTTTCCACTACAGGCCAAGCATCATGCTGGGCTCTGGGAACCCTGTTGTGAGCAAGATAGACCTAGGCCCGCCCTTGTGGACTCACATTACAGGCAGGGAGATGAGCACGAAACACAAATAAAAAGCCTCCGTGTTGCCAGAAGCACTAGGCAACAAGCAAGGTGCTGAGATACTGCTAAGCTGTGTTGGGTGGGGGCTCAGCCCGGCCAGGGAGGGGCTGGGTGTGGGTCAGCCTTGACCCAAGGCATCCAGGACACCCTCCTTCTGGCCATGAGGGTCCACGTCAGAATCAAACCCCCCACCTTAACCTCATTAGCGTTGGGCATAATCACCAGGCCAAGCGCCTTAAACTACGAGAGGCCCCATCCTACCCGCCCTGCCTTAGTCCTGCCACGTGTGCCAAACCCTGTTATACCCAACACCACCCAGGCCAGGCAGGGGGCTGGAGCCCAGGTGGGCTACAGGGAAGGGGGCACTCTTCTGAGCAGACAGATCTGGGAATCCTGGATGGGAGAGACTGGGTATGACAGAGATTAAGGGATGTTTCCCTGGCCTCAGGGCTCTGCACTTGCCGGGGTCCTTCTGCCTGGATGTCCTTCCCCTGAAGCTTCCTCCTGTTGTTCCATTCTCGGCTTAAGCTCCAGCTTCTCAGAGAAGCCTCCTGTGTCGGGAGTGGCTGCGAATGAACTGTCCCTACTGTTTTTCGCTCCACTATTCGTTTGTGGTCCCTGTGCCCCCTCACCCCACAGAAACATTGGCTTCTTGTGGGCAGGAGCTTGCTCTTTCATGTCCCCTGTGTGTCCCCCAGGACAAAGCACCTTGTCTGGGCCACAGTAGGTGCTCAATACACATGTTGGCTGGATGGTGGTCCCTGAGCGGCCACACTTCGGGCATTGTCAGCACCTGCACAGGCCACCCTGGACACTCCGCTTCATTCTTAGGAGGTGTCATCGTGTTCCTTGGACAGCGGGGAGAGGGGGACCTGCCAGTGTTGGCATCCATTTGCCCCCAGCCATCTGCCTCCAAGGCTCTTGACTACTTTCTTTCTCACAGTACATCCTGCTGTTCTGGAATCGGCCGTCATGGGGCCACCTGGCACATGGCATTTGAGGCCCTCGTAGCTGACCAGACCTCCCCCAACAGTGCCCTGTCTGCTGCCTCCAGGGCTGGCCTCCCTTTCAGACTGGAGTCCCCTGAGGGGCTCTGTCCCTCCCCTGCTCTGGAAGCCCCCTCCATCCTCCCTCCCTCCACTCCATCTTTGGGGCATCCGAGTCACCTTTCTACCCCAGTGATCTGCCCAAGCCACTGCCCACTTCCCTCTGGATAAAGCCAGGCTCCCTGGCGTTCAAGACCCATCACAACTGCCCCCAGCTCAGTCTTCCCCACCCAGCCACCTGGCAAACTGCTCCTTCTCTCAAAGGCCCAAACGTGGCCTCCTGGACTGCATCCCCCAGGCAGTCAGGCCCCGTCTCCACCTCACAGACACCTTGGGCGGAATCTGCTTCTTCTCATATCTGAGTCCTCCTCAGCCCCTGAGCTCCTCTGGGCAGGGCTGTTTCTTTCCATCTTTGTATTCCCAGGGGCCCACAAATAAATGTTTAATGAACGAACAAGAGAGTGAATTCCAATTCCATGCAACAATGATTGGGCTCCTGGTCCCCAGGCCATGTGTCCGGCACTGGAAATAGAAGCTGCAGGATGCAGCCCCTGCCCTCATGGAGCTCCTCCTGTCAGAGGAGTGTGGGGACTGGACGAGCCCAGAAGTAACTTGCGGGGGAATGAACAGCTTTGTAAGGGGCTGGGGGAACGAACAGGTAAGGGGCTGTGTGACGAGATGAGAGACTGGGAGAATAAACTAGAAAGTCTCTAGCTGTCCAGAAGCTCACTGTCCAGTCCAGACGAAGATCTGAAGTCAGCTCGTACTAAGCCAAGGGAAATGGCACAGACACCCACGGTCCCTATTTCAGACCAAGGCCACCAGACTGAGCTGGGACCTTGGGACAGACAAGCCATGTAGAAGTTAGGGGCCTTCTCCCTTTCCCAGGGTCCTGAGTACCTCTCCTCCCTGACCTCAGGCTTCCTCCTGGTGTCACCTTGGCCCCTCTTGGAAGCCAATTAGGCCCTCAGTTTCTGCAGCGGGATTAATATGATTATGAACACCCCCAATCTCCCAGATGCTGATTCAGCCAGGAGCTTAGGAGGGGGAGGTCACTTTATAAGGGTCTGGGGGGGTGAGAGCCCAGAGTCATCCAGCCAGAGCCCTGAGTGGCTGAGCTCAGGCCTTCGCAGCATTCTTGGGTGGGAGCAGACGCGGGGCAGCCACAAGGGCCACAGCCATGAATGGCACGGAAGGCCCTAACTTCTACGTGCCCTTCTCCAACGCGACGGGCGTGGTGCGCAGCCCCTTCGAGTACCCGCAGTACTACCTGGCCGAGCCATGGCAGTTCTCCATGCTGGCCGCCTACATGTTCCTGCTGATCGTGCTGGGCTTCCCCATCAACTTCCTCACGCTCTACGTCACTGTCCAGCACAAGAAGCTGCGCACACCTCTCAACTACATCCTGCTCAACCTAGCCGTGGCCGACCTCTTCATGGTCTTCGGTGGCTTCACCACCACCCTCTACACCTCTCTGCATGGATACTTCGTCTTCGGGCCCACAGGATGCAATGCGGAGGGCTTCTTTGCCACCCTGGGAGGTATGAGCCGGGTGCGGGTGGGGCTTGCAGGAGCCCGGGAGCATGGAGGGATCTGGGACAGTCCCGGGCTTGGCGGTAGTGGCTGAGAGGCCTTCTCCCTTCTCCTCTCCTGTCAGCGTTACCCAAGGCCCTCATATATTCATCAACAAACACCATTCATGGTGATAGCTGGGCTGCTGTTTGTGCAGGGCTGGCTCTGAACGCTACCTTGATCTTACCTGGAGCAACATGCACTTATCTAATTTCACAGCCAGAAAACTGAGCTGAGGCTCAAAGAAGTCAAGTGCCCTGCTGGGGGTCACAATGGGATGGGGGCAGAGTTGAGTTTGAAGCCTGCATCCATCTTGGGCCGTGTTGGCAACACCAAGCCTCTGTTTCCCTCGGAAAACAGGTCAGACCCAGGCTGGGCACTGAGGAGAGAGCTGGGCAAGCCAGACCCCTCCTCTCTGGGGGCCCAAGCCCAGGGTAGGAAGTGGATTCTCCATTCTCCAGTCATTGAGTCTTCCCTGTGCTGGGTAATGGGCTCGGTCCCCTTTGGCATCCTCTGCCTCCCCTCCCAGCCCCCCGTCCCCGGGTGCCCCTCTAGCCTCCATGCCGCGCTCCAAGGCTCCTGGTGTTGAGAACTGCATGCAGCCCCTCTGAAGCAGCTGCTTTTTGCTTTAGAATAATGTCTTGCATTTAACAGGAAAACAGATGGGGGTGCTGCAGGGATAACAGATCCCACTTAACAGAGGGGAAAACTGAGGCAGGGAGAAGGGAATAGACTTATTTAGGGATGTGGCCAGGCAGCAACAACAGCCTAGGTCTCCTGGCTGTGATCCAGGAATATCTCCGCTGAGATGGAGGAGATGTTAGCGGCAGCCACTGCAAAGCTGGGTGACGAGGAGAGCTTACCACCAGTCACAAGCATCACCCTGCCAGCCTTGCCCTCTCTCCCCCATGTCCAGGTTGCCTCCTCGGTCCCATTCTCAGGGAATCTCTGGCATTGTTGGGTATTTGTTACATCAAATAATCACAGATCACCCAGTTCTGGCCAGAAGGTGGTGTGCCACATACGGATGGTTGTTCTCTGCAGGGTCAGTCCCAGTTTACAATTATTGTCCCTTTCACTGTTAGGAATGTCCCAGTTTGGCTGATTAACTATATGGCCACTCTCCCTGTGGAACTTCATGGGGTGGTGAGCAGGGCAGATGTCTCAATTTCATCATTTCCTTCTTCTTCCTCTGGGCAAAGCATTGCCCATTGCTTCATGGCTCCTAGGAGAGGGCCACACTTGCCCATGTTGTTTCATCTCCCGAGAAGAGAGAGGGATGAAGGACTGCCAATTCTGGGTTTCCGCCACCTCTGCATTCCTGCCCAACAAAGAACTCTGCCCCACATTAGGATGCATTCTTCTGTTAAAAACAAAAAACCCCACAACTCCCTACCGGGTTCTCAGTCCAATCGTGACCCCCTGATCTGATTCGTGTCCCTCATGGACCCAGAGCACTAAGCAAATAACTTCCCCCATTCCCTGGAGCTTCTTTGCCCAGCCCTCCTCAGCATGTGGTCCCTCTGCCCCTTCCCACTCCTCCCAGTGCCAAGCTCTCTTCTTCCCCAAGGCCTCCTCAAGTCCCTCTCCCACTCCTGGTTGCCTTCCTAGCTACCCTCTTCCTATCTAGGGGGAGTGCACCCTCCTTAGACAGGCAGTGGGGTCTGCTGACAGCCTGCTGACTGCCTTGCAGGTGAAATCGCCCTGTGGTCCTTGGTGGTCCTGGCCATCGAACGGTACGTGGTGGTGTGTAAGCCCATGAGCAACTTCCGCTTCGGGGAGAACCATGCCATCATGGGCGTTGCCTTCACCTGGGTCATGGCGCTGGCCTGCGCCGCACCCCCCCTCTTCGGCTGGTCCAGGTAATGGCGTTGAGCAGAAGGGAAGAGGCTCTTTGTAGGGTCCTCCAGTCAGGACTCAAACCCAGTAGTGTCTGGTTCCAGGCACTGGCCTTGTATGTCTCCTGGCCCAAATGCCCACCCAGGGTAGGGGTGTAGGGCAGAAGAAATAGACTCTAATGTTGCTAAAAGCGCTGGTCCCATCTCCTGAGCTCTATGTAAAAGAGAATCCAAGACATCCCAACCCTTCACCTTGGCTGTGCCCCTAATCCTCAACTAAGCCAGGCGCAAATTCCAATCCTCTTTGGTCTAGTACCCTGGGGGCAGCCCCCTCTAACCTTGGGCCTCAGCAGCAGGGGAGGCCACACCTTCCTAGTGCTGGTGGCCATATTGTGGCCCTTGGGAACTGGGTCCCATTCAGCCTCTAGGCGATTGTCTCCAAATGGGGCTGAGATGAGACACAGTGGGGACAGTGGTTTGGACAATAGGACCGGTGACTCTGGTCCCCTGAGGCCTCATGTCCCTCTGTCTCCAGAAAATTCCCACTCTCACTTCCTTTTCCTCCTCAGTCTTGCTAGGGTCCATTTCTTACCCCTTGCTGAATTTGAGTCCCCCCGCTGGACTTTTTCCCCATCTTCTCCAATCTGGTTCCATCCTCCGGAAGCACAGCCTCTGGACGCTCTGGGTTTCCTGAGGCCAGTCAACTGTCACCAATATCAGGAACCACTGCCACATCCTAACAATGTGCCCTGGAAACCTCTTGTTTCCAGAAGCTGCACAAAGATCCCTTAGATACCCTGTGTGTCCATCTTTGACCTGGAAAATACTCTCGCCCTGGGGCTAGGAAAACCTCAGTTTATACAAACTGCCTCAAATACAGAGCCTCCCCTCCTCCTCACCAACCTCTGCCTGGCATAACCCTAGGCTCAGAGGGCAGTGGATGCTGGGGCTGGGCATGCCGGGAGAGGCTGAGTGGTATCATCTGGTACCGCAGCCACCAGTGAAGCGACACTGATTCCACAAGGTGCGTCTGCATCCCCATCTGATCCATATTCCATCCTGTCACCCAGCCATGCAGACGCTTATGATCCCCTTTTCCAGGAAGGGAATGTGAAGCCCCAGAAAGGGCCAGCGCTCGGCAGGCGCCTTGGCCAAGTCCCTCACAGGCGGGTTCTCCCTACCTGCCCGTCCTCAGATACATCCCCGAGGGCTTGCAGTGCTCGTGCGGAATTGACTACTACACGCTCAAGCCAGAGGTCAACAACGAGTCCTTTGTTATCTACATGTTCGTGGTCCACTTCACCATCCCCATGATTGTCATCTTCTTCTGCTACGGGCAGCTCGTCTTCACCGTCAAGGAGGTATGGGCCGGGGAGTGGCCAGCCTCACGGCTCTGACAGTCCAGCCCCCAGCATGTATCTGCGGCTCCTGCTCCCTGGAGGAGCCATGGTCTGGACCCGGGCCCCTTGTCTTGCAGGCCGCTGCCCAGCAGCAGGAGTCGGCCACCACACAGAAGGCAGAGAAGGAGGTCACTCGCATGGTCATCATCATGGTCATCGCTTTCCTGATCTGCTGGGTGCCCTATGCCAGCGTGGCATTCTACATCTTCACCCACCAGGGCTCCAACTTCGGTCCCATCTTCATGACCATCCCAGCGTTCTTTGCCAAGAGCGCCTCCATCTACAACCCTGTCATCTATATCATGATGAACAAGCAGGTGCCTACTGCGGGTGGGAGGGCCCCAGTGTCCCAGACCACAGGCACTGCCTGCCAAGGACAAACTGCGTCCCAGGGCAGGGGAGGGGGCTCCATCAGGGCTACTGGCAGCAGTCTTGGGTCAGCAGTCTCAATGGGGAGTGTGTGAGAAATGCAGATTCCTGGCCCCACCCAGATCTGCTGAATCTCAGGGAGGGCCTAGGAACCTACATTTCCAACAAGCTCTCCACAGGTGGCTCAGATGCTCACTGAGGTGGGAGAAGCTCTAGTCCAGATAGTTCTGGAAGCCCAATGTCAAAGTCAGAAGGTCCCAAGAGGGGAATGGATGGGCCAGTCTCCATAAAGCTGAATAAGGAGCTAAAAAGTCTTATTCTGAGGGGTAAAGGGGTAAAGGGGTAAAGGTTCCTCTCCAAGGAACTCAGAAGTTGGGGTAAACAGTCTCTGAAGTCAGCTCTGCCATTTTCTAACTATGTGACCCCATGCAAGTCAATTCCCCTCTCTGTGCTTTGGTTTCCTCATCCATAGAAAGGGCAAAACACCCAACTCTCAGATTACAGGAGATAATTTACAGAACACCCTTGGCACACAGAGGGCACCATGAAATGTCATGGGCGACACAGCCCCCTCGTGCTGGGTCCCTGGCATCTCTAGGGGTGAGGAGCGTCTGCTTAGCAAGTTTCCTCCAGGAAGCCAGATTTGAGTGGACGGGGCGCTGGAACTGTGAGGGGCAGAAGCAGGGAAAAGGTTGGGGCAAACCTCACTAACGTGCCAGTTCCAAGCACACTGTGGGCAGCCCTGGCCCTGACTCAAGCCTCTTGCCTTCCAGTTCCGGAACTGCATGCTCACCACCATCTGCTGCGGCAAGAACCCGCTGGGTGACGATGAGGCCTCTGCCACCGTGTCCAAGACGGAGACTAGCCAGGTGGCCCCAGCCTAAGACCTGCCTAGGACGCTGTGGCCGACTGTAGGCGTCTCCCGTCCCCCACACCCTCCCCCAGCCACAGCCATCCCACCAGGAGCAGCGCCTGTGCAGAATGAACGAAGTCACATAGGCTCCTTCATTTTTTTTTAAAGAAATAATTAATGAGAGAAAAATGAGGCTCCTCACTCACCCGGGACAGCCTGAGAAGGGACATCCACCAACACCTACTGATCTGGAGTCCCAGGTTCCCCAAGGCCAGTGGGATCTGTGCCCCTCCTCCTCCCAGCTCATCTTTCAGGAACATGAGGATTCTTGCTTTCTGGAAAAGTGTCCCAGCTTAGGGATAAGTGTCTAGCACAGAATGGGGCACACAGTAGGTGCTTAATAAATGCTGGATGGATGCAGGAAGGAATGGAGGAATGAAAGCGAAGGGAGAACATATCTATCCTCTCAGACCCTCTTAGCAGCAGCAACTCATACTTGGCTAATGATAAGGAGCAGTTGTTTTTCCCTCCCTGGGCCTCACTTTCTTCCCCTATAAAATGGAAATCCCAGATTCCTGGTCCTGCCGACACGCAGCTACTGAGAGGACCAAAAGAGGTGTGTGTGTGTGTGTGTGTGTGTGTGTGTGTCTATGTGTGTGTTTCAGCACCTTGTAAATAGCAAGAGCTGTACAGATTCTAGTTCATGTTGTGAATAACATCAATTAATGTAACTAGTTAATTATTATGATTATCACCTCCTGATTGTGAACATTCTGAGACTGGGCATTCGGATGATGGGGTTTCACCCAGCCTCGGGGCAGGTTTTTAAAAATTAGCTAGGCGTCAAGGCCAGACCAGGGCTGGGGCTGGGCTGCAGACAAGGACAGTCACAGGAATGCAGAATGCAGTCATCACACCTGAAAAAACAACATTGGGGGAGTGGGGCGATGAAGGCCAAGTTCTCAGTGAGGGTGAGATTGGGCCTGGGGTATCACCCCTACTGTGAGGCCCCAGACCCCGTGCCTCCCCTTCCCAGTGTGGCTTATGGAGAGACACGCCTTTCTCTCAGCCTCTGGAAGTTACCTGCTCTTTTGCCCTAGCACCTGGGCCCCAGCATCTACAGCATGGAGCCTCTGGAAGATATGCTCACCGGCCCACATTTAATGAACAGCTGAGTCCCTGATGTCATCCTTATCTCAAAGAGCTTAGAAACAAAGAGTGGGAAATTCCACTGGGCCCACCTTCCCTGGGGATGTTCATGGGCCCCCGTTTCCAGTTTCCCTTGCCAGACAAGCCCATCTTCAGCAGCTGCTAGTCGATTCTCCATTCTGGAGAGTCTGCTCCAGAAAGCTGGCCACATCTCTGAGGTGTCAGAATTGAGCTGCCTCAGTAACTGCTCCCGCCTCTCCATATAGGCAAAGCCAGAAGCTCTAGCTTTACCCAGCTCTGCCTGGAGACTAAGGCAAATTGGGCCATTGAAAGCTCAGCTCCTATGTTGGTATTAACGGTGGTGGGTTTTGTTGCTTTCAAACTCTTTATCCACAGGATAGATTGAAACTGCCAGCTTCCACCTGATCCCTGACCCTGGGATGGCTGGATTGAGCAATGGGCAGAGCCAAGCAGCACAGAGTCCCCTGGGGCTAGAGGTGGAGGAAGCAGCCCTGGGAATGAGAAAAACCCCAACTTTGGGGTCATAGAGTCACAGGTGACCCATAAAACTGCAAACAAGTTTTGTCACCTCTCTGAGCTTCCTTATCTGCAAAAGAGAATCTTAAAACTGACCTTGGCTGGGCACAGTGGCTCACACCTGTAATCCCAGCACCTTGGGAGGCCAAGGCGGGCAGATCAGGAGGTCAGGGGTTTGAGACCAGCCTGACCAATATGGTGAAGCCCCATCTCTACTAAAAATACAAAAATTGCTGGGCATGGTGGCAGGCGCCTGTAATCCCAGCTACTTAGGGGGCTGAGGCAGGAGAATCGCTTGAACCCGGGAGGGAGAGGTTGCAGTGAACCGAGATCACGCCACTGCACTCCAGCCTGGGCAACAGAGGGAGAGTCCATCTCCAAACAAAACAAAACAAAACGAAACAAACAAACAACAACAACAAAAAACAAACACCTGATCCTAAGGGGATTAGATGCGATTGTGGACTTTAAGTGGCCAGCCTACTGCCTAGCATGCAGCAGATGAGAGACTTTGGCGATACTGGGCCTCAGTTCAGAGCTGGCCTCACTATAGACCCTGTCCCAAAGGGGAACAGGATGGAGCTGTAGCTCCCGAGAGTCACCCCCTCCTCCAAGGTGAGGAAGGAGGGCAGGAGCATGAGATAGCAGATCCTCGGTGCCTTGGTGGGGCTGGGGCACATTGCGCTGGGATCTCTATCATTGGCCCTCTTTACTCTGACTCACTAGGTAATATCAGTCAGGATACTTTTGGTTGCAAGTGACAGGAAATCCAGCTCATTTAGGCTGAAGCAAAAGGCACACATTGCTGGCTCCACATGACCAAAAAGCCCGGGGCTTCAGGTACAGCATATCACCATGCCTGAGATGGTGATTAATTCTGTGATTGGCCAGGCCTAGGTCACCTGATCATATGTGGCTCATTTATGCCTGAGGTTGCAATTTTTTGGATTTTTGCAATCAGACCTTGGCAATGACCTTGAACAGTAAGATATAAATAACTCACACATGCTTAGCGTTCCAATAATGGAACACTAGGCATACACAGGTCTAACTGCATCACCATGACTGGAATGGGGATTCATCCTCTGATTGGCCAGACCTAGGTCACATGCTCACCCTGCAGCCCAAGCAGGCTGAATGGGGAGAGGTAGGTTTCACAAAGGAAAGCCCAGGTGCTGTTACCTGAAGTAGGAGGGCAGGAGGCTGGGTGAGCAGAGCCTGCATCAACCCAGAGGGAATGGACTCTAAGTTGGTATTTTCTGGGCACATGGCTGGACCAGGCCTCACTGTCTCCTCATCTCAAGGACATGAGGGAGAAGATTCCTATGGGTGGTCCCAAAGGTTTTGGCACCCTTTGTTTTGGATGCTGTGTTGGGCCAGGGTGGCAGTGGGTGGGACAGTGGCATCTTAGCTGTCCTGACTTGCAGGGAGCCCATCCCAGCTCCCCACCCCAACCCCCAGCCCAGTCCACTTTTTCTGAGAAATGGTACATTTGCCCCAACCTCATGTCCAGAGGAAAATTTTACTCTAACACCAGAACATTCTCTCGTTTGTCCTGATAGACAGGAAAGCCTCCACCTCCTTAATTTACAAATGACTTGACAGTTGCTTAGTGGCACTTGCATACATAAAGAGAAGGAGCTGCTGCCCTAAGCTGCAGTAAGTTTGTCCACACTTCATCTCCAGGCAGCCAGCGGGAGGTACAACCTAAGAGGTACAGCCTCTTAGGTACAATGTGACTATCTCTATCATTGTAATGATACCTAAGAGGTACAGCCTCTTAGGTACAATGGCAGCTCCATTCAATCAAACCTGAGCAAGCTGACCCCATGCCAGAATGCACTGGGGACTCAGATGGCCACAGAGCTCTCTCACGCCAAGGGAGACATGCCCCCCTGAAAGCCTGAGGTGCCCCCTAAGGAGACAGTGCATGCCCCCTAAGGAGACAGTGGGTGCCCCTCTCAACTATGTAGCTTCAGGGCAAGTCCTCTTTTCTTTTCTTTCTTTTCTTTCTTTCTTTCTTTTATTTCTTTCTTTCTCTTTCTTCCTTCCTTCCTTTCTTTCTTTTTCTTTCCTTCTTCTTTCCTTCCTTCCTTCTTCCTTCCTCCTTCCTCTTTCTTCTTTCTTTCTCTTTCTTTCTCTCTTTCTCTTTCTTTCTTTCTTTCTTTTTTTTCTTTTTTGAAATGGGGTCTCGCTTTGTCACCCAGACTAGAGTACAGTGGTGCCATCATAGCTCACTGTAGCCTTGACCTCCCAGTCTCAAGCAATCCTCCTGTCTCAGCCTCTCAAGTAACTGGGACCACAGGCACACAACACCACACCCAACTTATTTTTTATTTTTTGTAGAGATGGAGTCTCCCTATGTTGCCCTGGCTGGCCTTGAACTTCCGACCTCAAAGGATCTTCCTGCCTTGGCCTCTCAAAGTGCTGTGACTACAGGCATGAGCCACTGTACTTGGTTTGGGCAAGTCCCTGAATTGCTCCAAGACTCAGGCCCCTCAGCTATACAGGAGAGAATTATCC
This sequence comes from Macaca mulatta, assembly GCF_049350105.2. Taxonomy (NCBI): domain Eukaryota; kingdom Metazoa; phylum Chordata; class Mammalia; order Primates; family Cercopithecidae; genus Macaca; species Macaca mulatta. Next base: position 154,394,225 of record NC_133407.1, on the reverse strand, counting down.
CACTGGGTAGAATTGTCTACAGGGTCTAATGAGAGTATTTGTATAAAGGGTGCTGTGCACAGTAGACATTCAATAAATGTGAATTCCCTTCCCAGAGACATGAACTAAGTTCAAAGGAGGCAGCCCCTTGTGTGGTAGGAAATGGACATGTAAGGAGATTAACACAGAGAGGGGGGTCTCGCAAAAGCGGGGAAGCAAGTGCTAACTGCCCCGATATTCATTCCCTTTCCTTCTGTTAATAATATCATACTAGGTTCTAGCTGGGCACCTGGTTGCTCAACACAACACAGTATCTTTCAGCTTCTTTTGCACTGTGGTGGCAGGACATTAAGGTCCAGTCACTGTAGGGTACTCAGAAATGATGTGTGTAGTCTCTGGGTTGTGCATTTTGGAGAATGGAAGTGCCCTCCTTTTCCTCTTGTCTTTTCTTCCTGCTGGCTGGAAGGTAGTCATGATGACTGGAGCTTCTGCACCCATATTAGATCACGAGACAGAATCTGAGGACAGAGAATGGCAGCGTTCTCTGGTGTGTCTCACCATGGTTCCCCCATGCTGTCTTAACAGCCCTGGCCAACTTATACTTCAAGAGTTTCAGGAGGGAAGAGTTTCATGGTTTCTTGTTTAAGTCACTTGTGATTTTGGAGTTATAGCCAATTTATTTTCCTTCCTTCCTTCCTTCCTTCCTTCCTTCCTTCCTTCCTTCCTTTCTTCCTTTGCTTTTCTTCTCTTCCTTTCTTTCTTTTCTTTTTTGAGACACAGTCTATTGCCCAGGCTGGAGTGCAGTGCCGGGATGTCAGCTCACTACAACCTCCACCTCCTGGGTTCAAGCGATTCTCCTCCCTCAGCCTCCCGAATAGCTGGGATTACAAGAGTGCACTGCCACGCCCGGCTAATTTTTTGTATTTTTAGTAGAGACAGGGTTTTGCCATGTTGCCCAGGCTGATCTCGAACTCCTGAGCTCGAGTAATCCGCCTGCCTCAACCTCCCAAAGTGCTGAGATTACAGACATGAGCCACCATGTCTGGCCTATGGCCTATTTCTTCACTAAAACAAAGGGCTTCCAGGCTGCAGCCCAGGAGCTCAGGAAGATGGAAGTGCAGGTCCTCTCTGAACTTCAGCTTCTCCATGCATAAATAAAATAGTGACTATAAAATATTTATATGGACGTCGAATGTGGCAGTTATTCTACCCCGCCCTTTACGCATTTACTGACTCAAAGTCAGGAAAGAAAAGTCACAAATGTCCTGATGTTACAGGGGCTGGAGTTACACAAAGCAGACACCCTAAAACTGCTTCCAAAAGTTCAGAACTGTGATCTTCACAACTGCGATCTTCAGAACTGTAGGAAAGTTCACATGTAGGCCGACCCCATTCAGTGTTTCATAACTAGTTCTCAGCAGAAGTTACATTTCATATAGGCCTCAATAAAAAAATCACAGAAGCTCACCAAGCGGCCCGTCTGATGCTCAGAATTACCACTTCCCTGTAAAAAGGCAATCCTCTAGAGGAATTTTTAGAATATGCAGCACATTTTAGAGCTTCTTCCCTTCGAATGCGAAACTCGATCCTGGCACAGCCGGGAGCAGGGTTTCGGATGAAGCTCGTGGGAATGTTTCTATCGCTGAGTGTTGCTCTACTTCTCAGTTCTTGGAAGTGTCCCATAAATGTGATCAAAATTGCTGCCCCCATTTGTGCCAACTTCCATTTGCCTCTTTGCTTCGGCTCCTGCTCCAGCATAGTCCCGGAAGATGGTTTTCAGGCCTCCAGCACTGGGACCTCCAGGCATCACAGTAATGGGTACTGAGCACCGACTGTGTGCCAGGTGCTGCCCTGGGCACCAGGGATACTACCAGGAACAAGACAGATACAGCCCCGCTCCTCCCCCAGAGCACAAAGGCTGGAGACACAGAAGGCAGAGCTGCGATTCAGAGCGCTTGAGGCTCTCCAGGAGCAAGGCTGGGGCCTGGCAGAGCCCAGAGGAGGGGCCCCTAACCTTCTAGGGGCCAGGGAAGGCTTTTCTGAAGATGCAGCATCTACACTGAGGCCAAAAGATGAATGGGAAAGAGTCCAGAGAAAGGGGGCAGTGCGTACAGAGGGGCCTTCTAGGCCAAGTGTATCAATTGGCTTATACGGCAAGACAAACAACCCCAACCCTTCATGGCTTAAAACAACAAACTGCATGTCATTCATGACTCTGGATGAGCCAGACGGATCTGCTGATCTGAACCAAGCTTGGTCAATTTCGGCTGGGCTCATGCAAGCATCTGTGGTCAACTGGAGGGTTGGCTGGGGACTCGCTGGTTGACCCTCAGATGGCCGGGTAACAGGGGTGACGGCCATGGGCCTCAGCATCTGGCAGGCTAGCTAGGGCTAGTTCACATGGCAATGGGACTGGCATACCATCACTTCTGCCATTGGTCAAAGCAAGTCATAAGATGTAAGGAATCCGCTCAGATTTAAGAAATGTGGGAGGGGCCAGGTGCAGTGGCTCATGCCTGTAATACCTACACTTTGGGAGGCCAGGTGGGAGGTCACTTGAGGCCAGGAGTTCAAGACCAGCCTGGACAACATAGCAAGATTCCATTTCTAGTATATATATACATATATATTTTTTCTAGTATATATATATAATTTCTAGTGTGTACATACACACACACACACACACACACACATATATATATATATATATTTTAATTAGCCAGGCATAGTGGCAAGTGCCTGAGTCCCAGCCACTTGGAAGACTGAGGTGGGAGATTACTTGAGCCCAGAAGGTCAAGGCTGCAGTGAGCTATGATTGCACCACTGCACTCTAGCCTGGGTGACAGAGTGAAACCCTGTCTCAAAAAACAAACAAACAAACAAACAAACAAGAAATGTGAGAGGGGTTGCAAAGTTGCATTGCAAATGGGCATAGATATGGGCAGGAGTGAAAAATTGGGGGCAATTCTGCATCAATTCAACACACACAGAGGAGACAAAAGGGTCCTGATATCAGCACATGGTCCATTCCAGGAGCCACAGTATGGGTGAATTGTGGGATTTGAGTGGGGAGGAGGCTCTTTAAGTCAGACGGAAGAGCATGAACTTTCACCCAAGGGCAGTGGGCAGCCATGCAGGGTGCTAGACAGGGGAGTGAAATCTGATTTCACTTTAGAACACTTTGATGGCCACAGCCTCCCCGAGTCCAGATCTCTGGTGATGGAGAGTCCTCTAGGAAAATTCCACAATAAAGAGACTACCTAGAGAAGAATGCACATCTGTTTAAAACCCATCCTTTCCTCAGAGGTAACCACTTCACTATTACCTCGGTATGAATCCATTCAGAACATTTTTCTACTGCTTGTGACTGGCAAGATAACAAAAACAAAAAAGTTTAAAAAAATTAAAAAGAACTATTGTGCCTTCACACACACACACACACACACACACACACGCAAGTTTTGTCTTCTCAGTAGCTGGGGCATACTCTCCGATACATTCTGGTTCACTCCTTTTCACTACTGCACGCTATTCCACTGTGAGAAAAGGCCAGTTTACTTGTCTACTCTCCACCTGATGGGCATTTATGTTGTTCTGAATTTCTGCTAAGATTGAAATGAACATCTTTGCATGTAAGTGTATACATTTGTCTCAGATCTACACCTAGAGTGGAATGGGTGGGTTGTGGAGTGAGTCCCTCCTTAGTTGTATCAAACATTGCTGAATTGTTTTCTAAGGCAGCTACCAACTCACTCCCCACCCCCAGCAGCCATACTTTCTTTGAATCCTGGTCACTCAGTATTGATAGACACTTACATCTTTGCCATTTTGCTGAGTGTGAAATACAGCCTCATCCTTGTTTGTTTTCTTTTCTTTTCCCTTTTTTTTTTTTTTTTTGACAGGGTGTTACCCTGTAGCCCAGGCTGGAGTGCAGGGGTGTGATCACAGTTCCCTGCAGCCTTGACCTCCCAGGCTCAAGCAATCCTCCTGCCTCAGCCTCCCAGGTAGCTGGGACTACAGGTGCACACCACCATGCCCAGCTAATTTTTGTATTTTTTGGTAGAGACAGGATTTCACTTTTTTGCCTAGGCTTGTCTTGAACTCCTGGGCTCAAGCGATTCTCCTGCCTCAGCCTCCCGAAGTGCTGGGATTACAGGTATGAGCCACCACACCTGGCCCCGCATCCTTGTTTTAATCCACCTTGTCATTTTATTTTATTTTTATTTATTTATTTTTGAGACACAGTTTTGCTCTTGTTGCCTAGGCTGGAGTGCAATGGCTCAATCCTGGCTCATTGAAGTCTCCAGCTCCCAGGTTCAAGTGATTCTCCTGCCTCAGCCTCCCAAGTAGCTGGGACTACAGGTGCCCGCCACCACGCCCAGCTAATTTTGTATTTTTAGTAGAGATGAAGTTTCACCATGTTGGCCAGGCTGGTCTCAAACTCCTGACCTCAGGTGATCTGCCCACCTCAGCCTCCTAAAGTGCTAGGATTACAGGCGTGAGTCCCTGCACCAGCGTACTTTGTCATTTTAGATGGCTAGAGAATATTCTACAGAAAGGGTGTGATTTAGCCAGGCCTTGGGTATTCGCTTGGATTTTTTTTTTTTTTTTTTTTGGTCAATTTGATGGGAAAAAGTAGTATTTCACCATTGTTTCAATTTGAATTTTCTCAAATGCCAAGGAGGTTGAGTGTCCATTTTCCTGTTCCTGTTCCTCAGCCTTTAGGCTGGTGAATTGCTTGTTTACATTCTTTGTCCATTGTCCCAGTGGATGTTGTCCTTATCTATGAAGATTTTTGCTAAGCATCCTCCCATATTATTTCTTTAAAAACAAAACCAAAGGCGGGCACAGGCCCAGAGAGCCTGGCTGGCCTCAGAAGGGGCTACTCTGATCTAGGGGGATGTGCTCTGGGCAAAAGTAGCAGTTGGGCTGCCTCCAACTGCTACTTTTTGAGAAACTGAGGCCAGCAGTGGCGTGGGGCAGCCCATTGCCCACCTGGTAAGATTAGAGGGCCGCCTCAGCGGCCGTCCTGACAACACAGGTGACCCCAATTCCTCATCAGCATCTCCAGCCCCCGGTGGGCAGAGGGCACAGGAGAGATCAAGCATCTCAGCTCCCATCATTGCACCATGGGGACTGAGACCCAGAGAAGTCAAGCGACGCCCCCAACCTTACACAGGAGTGAGTAGTCCAGCTGGGGCTCCCTACAGAAGGCAGGCTGCTGTGCCCCATCCCACACCTACAGCCCCAGTCAGCAGCTTGGAGTGCTCCCAGCCCAATCACAGCTGATTGGAGTGGTGGGGGGTGGGGGGGGGGGGTGGGCTGCTGGTATATAAGCCTAGCGGGCAGGCCCGGCAGCCTCACACCCGGGTGAGGGGTCTGCCAGCTGCACCTGTAGGTCTCATGGCTCCTGGGAGTGTCACCAGCGACATCTCACCCTCCTCAACTTCCACAGCAGGATCATCCAAGTCTACTGAATCTGAAAAGCCGGGTGAGCAAGAGGAGGCAACCCCTGCCTCATCCCGGCGAGCCCACTCCCTGGGTTACCCTTGACGCTCCACCCCCACTCCTCGTCCTTTCCCAGCCTGGCCCCAGCACCCACCCAGCACCCAGCTGCTGAGCTCAACTGCCTTTTGGCTGAAGAGCTGACCTACAGGTAGCAAGGCCAGGTAGGGGCTGGGGGCTGGGGCCGGCCAAGCTCAGGGAAGAGCCACAGGGCCTCCCAGCTGGAGCCCATTTCGTGCTGGAGACCGTAGCCCATAGCCGGACTGCAGCTGTGGGCAGCTAGTTGGAGGGACTGGGGCAGGAACATTTTATGCAGAGTTAGGCCTTCCAATTTTCAACCAAGAAACACCTCAGGGCTTATCTGGACATGAGGGTCCACCGAGGCAAACCAGGCCCAGTTCACTCCCTCGAGGACCTCCCAGTCTGATGGGGAAGCCCAGCCCGTGGGTAGGTGCTGTTTGCTAATGTGGTGTGTGCTTCAGTGGCGGTCATCCAGAGCTGGGGGAGCCCAGAGGAGTCCCCTAACCCACTCTGGGACGTCAGGGAAGGCTTCCCAGAAGAGATGACCCTGAAGGATGGGTGTGCCTCAGCCAGGGGAAGTGTTCTATTTGCCAAGACACCGAGGAAGATAGGGAGGGGGTCCCGGTGCCACGAAGAACAAGGGCAGAGTTAACTGGGAAGTCAGAAGTCAGAGGTATCCAAACCAAGGTGGATTTTTAGCCTTGAAGGATGGGTGAGAGTAGCCTGCATGGCCAGGAGGAGAAAGACATCCCAGGCAAAGGAAACGGCATGGGCTAAGGCCCAGAGGCCAGCGCACCAGCAGCTTGTCTCGGAAGCTGCATCTTCCTTCTGGGAAGGAGGGAAATGCTGGGGCAGTGCTGGGGGAGCAGTGGGAGGAGGGGCCCATCACACAGGGCCTCCAAGGCGGTCTTCGGTTAGGTCAGCTCTTATATTGAACGGGAACCATGGACGGTTTCAGGCAGGGAGGTGAGGGGTGTGAGATGCAGCGAGGAGAATGCATGGGGTGGGGAAGAGGCAGTGGGGAGGAGGCTGGGGCTGGGTAGTTGGAGAGGAGAGGCCAGAATATGGAGAGAAAAACCTATGGAGAGGCCTCAAGTGAGTATGGTGGGGAGGAGAGGGCCCAGAATGCCCCCAGTTCTTGCTTGGATGTTGGGTAGGTATGGGCAGTGGGGGTGTGGGGCATTCCTGGAAGAGTGATGAAGGGCAGGTTTGGGGGCCTGAGCTCTGTTCTGGACATCCTGGTACACGGCAGGCATGGAACAGCTGCCGAATGAGGGGCTGGGGTGAGAGGGGACAGGCCTGAGGGAGGACTCTTGGGGGGTGGCTCTCTGGGACAGACATGGTCTGGGGGAAGCAGAGGAGGGGTTGGAGCTGCTCCTGAGGTCAGGCCAAGTGAAGACCCTTGGGAAGCCCTGTAGCACTGCAGCTGGGAGGGCTCAGACCTCCTCAGAGGCCCCCATCCCCACTGTACAGATGGGAAGACTGAGGCCTAGAGGGCAGAATGAAACTCCTGAGAACCTGGGAGTGACCCAGGACTACACCAACTCAACGGTTTTGGCCTCCAGATGAATATTCCCACACTGGGCTCGTCATGGCCAGGAACCAGCAGGGGTTGAATTGGATTAGGTCTCTTTATAATTTTGCTCTAGATCTAGAGTTTCAGGTGTTTTTTTTGTTTGTTTGTTTTTTGTTGTTTTTTTCTATTGAAAAACATTTTTAATGTAGCCAATAGACTTTTTAAGTCTTTTTTTTTTTTTTTTTTTTTGGAGACAGGATCTTTCTTTGTCACCCAGGCTGGAGTGCAGTGGTGTGATCTCAGCTCACTGCAGTCTCCACTTGCCAGGCTCAAGCAATCTTCCCACTTCAGCCTCCTGAGTAGCTAGGCCTACAGGCACACACCACCACACTCTGCTCATTTTTAAAGACTTTTGTAGAGTCGAGGTCTCACGATATTGCCCAGAATTTAAGTCTTTACATTCTGCAGATTGATCAGAAGTCAACATTTCCAGTTACCACATTTAAATCCGGTTTCACATTTTAATCCCTTTTATGCATTTCATGGTGACTGACAACTTCTCATGCTTCCCCCCACCCTTGATCCTACTTCATTTGCAACTTTTTTATAACGCCTTATTGAGAAATAATTCCCATACAATACAATTCACCCTTTAAAGTGTACAATGGCTTTTGGTATACTCAGAGTTGTGTATCCATCTCTATAATCAATTTTAGAATATTTTAATCACTTCAAGAAAACCAGTACCCATTAGCAGTCACTCTCCGCCCCCACTCCCCAGCCTGGCAACCACCAATCTGCCTTCTGCATCTATGGACTTGCTTATTCTGGACATTTCATATAAATGGAATCAGACAGTATGTGGCTTTTTCTGACTGGCTTTTTTTCACTTAGCATGTTTTTAGGGCTCCTGCATGTCGTAGCCAGGGCTTCACTCCTTTGTATGAATGGATAATATTCCACGGGATGGGTAGAGACCACATTTTGTTCATTCATCTGTTGATCATTCATCATGGATGTTTGGGCTGTTTCCATCTTTGGGCTGACACGAAGAACGCTGCTATGAACATTCATGTATACGTTTTTGTGTGGACGTGTGTTTTCATTTCCCTCAGGTATATACCTAAGAGTGGAATTTTTTGGTAACTTTTTATTATGCAAACTTTCAGGGCCAAGAATGGTGGCTCACACTTGTAACCCCAGCACTTTGGGAGACTGAGGTGGGAAGATAGCTTGAACAGGAGTTTGAGACTAACCTGAGCAATGCAGTCAGACCCCTGTGTCAAATAATAATAATATTAATACAAAAATTAGCTGGGCGTGGTGGGGCGTGCCTGTGGTCCCAGCTGCTTCGGAGGCTGAGGCGAGAGGATCACTTGAGCTGGGGAGGTCAATGCTGCAGCGAGCCATGATTGTGGCACTGCACTCCAGCCTGCGTGACAGATTGAGACCCTGTCTCAGTAAAACAAAACAAAACAAAAAACTTTCAAATGGATACAAAAGTAGACTATACCAAATGGTCTGTAACTCCCTTCCACTGTGCCCATCACCCAGCTCCAACAGTCATCAGCTTGCGGACGCTCTTGTTTCATCTGCTGGGTTATTTCAAAGCAAATGCTGGATTTATTTATCATTTCACCTGTAAATATATTTTATAATATTTACCTTTAACAGATAAGAACCTTTTAAAAAGCAATTGTAATTCCATTAGCATACCTCAAACAATATTATCCCTAATATCCAGTATTTCCTTCCAGTGCTCACATTTATCTGTTGCCTTTCTTTTTCCAGTTGGATTGTTCAAATCCTGCTCTGGGAATGAGAATTTGGTTGAGAGGTTTCCTAAGGATCTTTAGTCTATAGGGTGCCTCTCCCACTTTTTCTTTCCCTCTTATTTGTGGAAGAAACCAGGCTGTGCGCCCTGGAGAGTCTCTCAGTCTGGGTGCCTCTGAGAATGTGCACATAGCCCCTGGAGGTCCTGTAAACCCATAGTTACATCTAGAAAATTCACTCAATTTAGATTTGTTTTTCTAAAGGAATACTCAGTTCTTTAAAAAGAGAGACTTGGCTGGGCACAGTGGCTCACGCCTGTAATCCCAACACTTTGGGAGGCTGAGGCGGGTGGATAATGAGGTCAGGAGTTCAAGACCAGCCTGGACAATATGGTGAAACCTCGTCTTTACTAAAAATACAAAAATCAGCCAGGTATGGTGGCATGCACCTGTAATCCCAGCTACTTGGGAGGCTGAGGCAGGAGAATTGCTTGGACCCAGGACGTGTAGGTTGCAATGAGCTGAGATCACGCCATTGCACTCCAGCCGGGGGACAGAGTGAGACTGTGTCTCAAAGAAAAAAAGAGAGACTTAATAAGCCTTGAGGAGAGACTGTCTGGGAGCTTCCATGCCAGCGGTCAGTGTCTTGGGGAGAGGGGAGCATCTGACCCTTGCTGGGCCCTCACCCACCCCCCACGGGCCAGCTGATGCCTGCCAATGAGTTGTGACTGGGCCCTGGGTGATGGCCTGCCATCTCTCCTCAGGCCCGAGCCACAGCAGCTTCCCAGTGGGACGCCGCCACCCCCCAGTGCTGCGCATGGTGCTGGAGGCGCTGCAGGCAGGGGAGCAGCGCCGGGGCACGTCGGTGGCGGCTATCAAGCTCTACATCTTGCACAAGTACCCAACAGTGGACGTCCTGCGCTTCAAGTACCTGCTGAAGCAGGCGCTGGCCACTGGCATGCGCCGTGGCCTTCTCACTAGGCCCCTCAACTCCAAAGCCAGGGGGGCCACTGGCAGCTTCAAAGTAAGCGCCCCTCAGGGAAGACATAGCCCAGGGTTGGAGCAAGGGTCCTGGCCTCTGTTAGCACTGCGGCCTCTCCTGGAAGGCCTTTCCCCTCCGGTCCCCTTACTTGTTCCTCCTGTAGTCGCAGCCGAGATGCCCTCTCCTCCAGGAAGGCAGGTAGTGTGCCCCCTCTGAGCTCCCACTGCAAGAGTCCCCCTATTGGTGTCCAGGACAGGTGAACTGTTGCATGTTTGGGATCCCAGGGACTGTGCCAGCTGTGCTAACTTCTGGGTCCTGGGCACGTAGTCCCTTCCTGGAATTCCACACCACAGCAAAGGGTTTTCCCCCTGCTGGCACCTCCCTGAGCAGCCATGTCCTGCATTTCAAAGGGGAGAGTTTCATCTTCATGAAGAGGCTCCAGGCCGGGCGCGGTGGCTCAAGCCTGTAATCCCAGCACTTTGGGAGGCCGAGACGGGCGGATCACGAGGTCAGGAGATCGAGACCATCCTGGTTAACATGGTGAAACCCCGTCTCTACTAAAAAATACAAAAAATTAGCCGGGCGCGGTGGCGGGCGCCTGTAGTCCCAGCTACTCGGGAGGCTGAGGCAGGAGAATGGCGTGAACCCGGGATGCGGAGCTTGCAGTGAGCTGAGATCCGGCCACTGCACTCCAGCCCGGGCGACAGAGCGAGACTCTGTCTCAAAAAAAAAAAAAAAAAAAAAAGAGGCTCCAAGAGGGGATGCATGCCAGGTCACTCAGAGCTGAGGCAGGTCTGGGACGAAATTGCACCCCAGCATCAGGACTGTCATCAGCCACCAGGAATACCTCAGGGACCAGACCCAGGGCCTGACTTGTCACTGCTGGGCCCCCTGCATCTTGCCCAACTTCCTGCATGTAGCAGCTGCCGTGACAGTTGCCATGGAACACTGGGGAACATTCTCAGCCTACCCCAAGCCGGTCCCTGTGGTTACCTGGTGACAGATCACAGAAAGTCTCACCCTAGTAGAACTCCTGGGCGTGGGTCAGAGCCTGGACTCGCGTCACAGCAGGACCAGGCGGCTGGGCAGGGAGAAGAGCCAGAGGGGTGTCGGGTGTCTGATGCGGTGTGCTGGCAATTGAGGGGTGAAGATGGTTTCTAGTCTTGGTGATGGGGAGCCCTGAAGGTTGGGGGACAGGAAAGAAACAGCTTGCCAGGAGCCCTCCCCTACCCCTGCCGCTCACACCCTTGGTGATGGTCCCACTGTAAAGAAGAGAAGATGTAGCTGTGGTACACGGCTGGAGGAGGGCAGATGAAGCTGTGAGCCCAGAGCCATCTGACCTCGGTCCATGTTCTGCTGAGTGTCAAGGGGCAAGGTGGCGGGGGTATGGGGCATGGGGCATGAGGCAGGACAGAGCTTCAGGGTGGGGAGGGAGGGGGAGTCCAGAGGCACAATCTGTGGGAAAGTGGCAGGGGCAGGGTGGGTGGTTGAGAGATCATGAGATCCTAGAATCATAGTAGACAGTGCCTCCAAGGACAGTGGCTTCGTGACTTCTCCCCGCCCCTCACTGCCTGAGCAGCCCCCCTGTTTGGAATGAGGCCTCCCATTCGGAGTCTTACGGAGGGTGGGGGGCGTGAGGCACCTGAGGCTCTGCTTTCAGCCCACCCTGTGTCCTCCTCCAGTTAGTTCCCAAGCACAAGAGGAAAATCCAGCCCAGGAAGATGGCCCCCCCGACGGCCCCCAGGAGAGTGGGCGAGGCCAAGGGGAAGGGCCCCAAGAAACCAAGCGAGGCCAAGGAGGACCCTCCCAACGTCGACAAGGTGAAGAAGGCTCCTCCCAAGCCGGGTGCAGCCACAGAGAAGGCCCGCAAGCAAGGCGGCGCGGCCAAGGACACCAGGCCACAGCCGGGCGAGGCTAGGAAGGTGCCCCCCAAGCCAGACAAGGCCATACAGGAACCTTCCAGTGCCAGCGGGCTCAGCAGGAAGGCAAAGGCCAAAGGCAGCAGGAGCAGCCAAGGTAGCTGTGTGACTTTTAGGGGGCGGTGTGGGAATGGGGGTCTTGACAGCCACTGGAGTAGGTTCGGGGAGCCAGCTCTGGAGAGGGGTTTCCTTATCTAGTGCATGTGCCCTGAGTGCTGGGCTTGACCTGGAGAGACGGAACTCATGGTCGCTAGTTGGGGGAAGGAGGCAGACATTTCAAGGGTTATGAAGGGGGAAGCAGAAACCAGGAGCGTGACTCATTCTTGAGGCAGGGGTCAGGGAAGGCTTCCTGGAGGAAGGTGTCTCAAGCAGGGGAAGGGCCTTTGCAAAGGCCTGGAGGCATAAAGAAGGTGGAATTTTTAGGCCAGGCATGGTGGCTTGTGCCTTTAAGCCCAACACTTTGGGAGGCCGAGGTGGGCGGATCACTTGAGGTCAGGAGTTTGAGACCAACCTGGTCAACATGGTGAACCCCTGTCTCTGCTAAAAATACAGAAATTAGCTGGGCATGGTGGTGTACACCTATAATCCCAGCTTCTTGGGTGGCTGAGGCAGGAAAATACTTAAACCCAGGAGGTGGATGTTACAATGAGCTGAGATCGCACCACTGCACTCCAGCGTGGGTGACAGAGTGAGACTCGCTCTCAAAACAAAACACAAGGAGGTGGAGTTTTTGAGGAACTGTATATATTTCAGTCTACCTGCAGTGTTGGCAAGGAGAAGGTGTGAAGGGCAGCTGGAATCAGGGTTTTATCTGGAGGATGATGTGGAGCTGTGGAAGGATTCTGACAGGAAGCAGCTAGGGCTAGAGTTACTCTTTTTTTTCCTTTCTCTCTTTTAGAGACAGGCTCTTGCTCTGTCACACAGGTGAGTGCTGACCCCAGGAATTACAGCCAATCTGGGCAAGATAGTGGGATCCCATCTCTGCAAAAAATAAAAATATTAGCCAGCATGTTGTTGCACACCTGTTGCCCTAGCGACTTGGGAGGCTGAGGCAGAAGGATCGCTTGAGCCTGGGAGGTCAAGGCTGCAGTAAGCTGAGATCGCACCACCACACTCCAGCACAGTGACAGAGTGAGACCCTGTCTTAAAAGAAAGAAAAAGTATTCTGGCTGCCAGGCGGAAGACAAATTAAAGGCTCGAGCTGACAGGCCCGTTAGACTTTGGCTTCGGTGGGCTTGGAGCACTAGTGCTTTGCATAGAGCAAGTGCTTCGGTTAACCTTCCAGCCACTCTGTGAGGGACATGCTGTTATTCCCAGTCTTCAAACTAGTCACTGAGGCTCAGAGTGGCTAAATGATTTGCCCCATGTCACATAGCTGAGTGAAGACCTAGGACCCAGGAGGGATGGGGGTTCCAGAGTCCCTGAAACTTCCTGCCCCACCAGCAGTGCCACCTTCTTCCCCTACAAAACCTCCTCCATCACATTCCAGGAGATGCTGAGGCCTGCAGGAAAACCACCACTGGGAGTAAGAGTTCAAAACCCACGGCCAGCAAGGTAGGCACCTGCATGACTTTCCCAGCCTGGCTGCCTGCCCTGAACAGGCCAGAGCTTGGGCATCCCACACTCAGCCTCTGGAAAGGTCAGCCAGGGATCAGGTTCAATTTCTTTTCCTACAAAGCACAGTCTACCATCTTCTTCTCTCTGCTCCCCCGGCACCCTGGGGTGTTGCCATCCCCGTCTTACAGACAAGAGACTAAGGCTTAGAAGGGCGATGTTGTGTACCCAGAGCCACCGAGCTCGGATTTCAGCCCTTCCCAGCTGTCTCTTTGCTCCCGGTTTGCTTTTGTATAGGTCAAGAATGGTGCTGCTTCCCCGACCAAAAAGAAGGTGGTGGCCAAGGCCAAGGCCAAGGCCCCTAAAGCTGGGCAGGGGCCAAACACCAAGGCTGTTGCTCCTGCTAAGGGCAGTGGGTCCAAGGTGGTACCTGCACACTTGTCCAGGAAGACAGAGGCCCCCAAGGGCCCGAGAAAGGCTGGGCTGCCCATCAAGGCCTCATCATCCAAAGTGTCCAGCCAGAGGGCTGAAGCTTAGGGCTAAAGGCAGGGGTGGAGAGAAACCGAGCCTCTGCCCTAGTTTTTATTCTTCAACAAACCACTGCTCTATTTATTTCATTGTAAGCTATTTATCAATAAAGACTTTTGTTTCTTTTTCCTCACAACTGGTGTGGGTAGAGGCTGAGGTTCAAGGATTTGGCCATTCGGTCCTTCATGAACATCCGCTGAGCACCTGCTGTTTACCTGGTCAATGCTGGGGCTCTGATAGGAGGTTCTGCCTCAGGAATACAGACTGTGTGCTGTATGGGGCTGTGGCATAGATATCAGATATCAGGATGCAAAGGGGCTGGTGGAGGGAGAGTAACCCGGCCCTGAGATCAGGCTGCCAGGAGGAGGTGGCTTTTGATCCTAAAGGATGGGTAGCTGTTGTCAGGCAGATGAGGCAGAGGGTGCCATCTGAGGGGTGGGATGAGAGGAGGGGATCTGTTTAGAAAGAACCCTCTGGCGGTAGAAAGGAAGGATTAGAGTAGCTGAGAAGAGAGGGAGACCTTTCAGCCACTGGTTCCCGAGTGCTCCTGGGCCAGGTGCTGCGACAGCCAACAGGTGTCCTACTCCCCAGCCAGCGCCTGTGCTCTGAAGAGGTAGGGCTGGGCATCCAGCAGGGTGGGTAGGGCTGGCTGCTAGTTTAGACAGCATTGGAGGGGCTGTCTGAGCAAGGACCTGTGTCTGGAGGGGGTACCATTTCAGCAGAATGAAGAGTGAATGCAAAGGCCCTGGGGTGAGAACATGCTCCTCAGGCTGGGAGCTGCAGGAGAGTCTGTGGCTAGAGCCCAATAAAGAGAAGAACAGGGGTCTCTCCGACAAGGTCCAAGGTGCTTTAAAAACATCCGTGGCACTCCTCACACGGAGAGACAGGCTCTGTGTCCCTGCCCCTTGACTCCAGGCTCTATGCTTGACCAGTAGAATTCAGTGAGAATGATGCTGTGACAATTTCTGGGTCCCACCTTAAGGCAGTTTCTACTTCTTGTGTTTGGGGACACTTTTTGTTTTGTGATACTCACTCTTCGAACTTGGCCACCATTCTATGGGAAAGCCCAAGCAGCTTGTGGAGAGGAACTGAGGACTCCAATTTTCAGCCCTCACTGAACTCTCTGACCAGCTGGTACCACGTGCCACCATCTGAATGCAGTGTGTTGGAACTGCGTCTTCCAGCCCTAACTGAGCTGCCCCAGCAGAAACCTGGTGGAACAGGGACAAGCTTTTCCTGCCAAGCCCTGCCCTGATTGCAGATTCGTGGGCAAAATAAGTGACTGCTGTTATTTTAAGCCACTAGGTACTGGGGTGGTGTGTCCTGCAGCAATAGATCTTTCTAAACAGATCCCCCTCCTTTCACCGGAACAAGGGCTGCAGGGTAGATGACGGCTGGATCACGTAGGGTCTTGTAAGCCAAGGGCAAGCACCGTGGGCTTTAATTGTTATAGGCAACCATTAGAGGATGGCAAGCAACAGTCTCTGCAGGGATGTGAGCAGGCAGACAGGCCTTCAAGGAGGCCCCTGCTACAACCCAGATGAAGGGGTGGCCAGCCAGGACATGCTCGCAGAGGAGGGTTAGAAGTGGCAGATTCTGGATCGCTGTTGAAGATGGTGTGAACGGGTTCTGCTGATGGATTCGATGTAGGAAGGGTCACTGATGAGTCTGCAGTTTGGGTTCTAGACAGCTAGGTGACTGCTGGGTGACCATTTCCTGAGGTGAGGACTCGGCACGTGCCAGGAGGCTGCCAAGATATGGTCCTGATGAGAGGTGGCAGCCTAGCCACGGAGGACAGAGAGAAGGAAGGGGTGGACAAAAGGGAGTCAAAAACAAACTGCACAGGACTTGAGAAGGGGGCAGACAGGGTGCAAAGGGAAGCAGGCTGCTCAGCATGGGGCATCAGCCGCTCCCTTCCTGCCCCTGCTCCGTCACCCCACCCTCTCCCCTTGGAATCCCGGCTTTGCCTAGATGTGCTGACAGCCTCCCTGGGGTGTCTGTAATGTGGCTGCCAGCAGGACGCAGAAGCGCCCCCAGAGCAGATGGCGGAGTGGGGTTGGGCTGGTGCTTCCTGAGGAGAGGTCTGCTCCTGCCACTGCTCATTCACGGCTTGACCCGGTGCTGTGGGAGGCACCTCCAGGCAGACTGCGGTGTGGGGGGCATGAGTGGGCATCTCATGTCCATGAGCTGGGGGCAGGGGTGGGAGGTGTCTAGCGTCCATGAAACCTTGGGCAAGTTACCTCCCTTAGCTGCAATGGCTTCTTTCCTTTTCAAAGGCGTTTAGTGTGAGGATGCTACATCAGGGGGCCCCAGCCTCCTATGACCCTCAAAGGGTAAGAGCCTCCCTCCTGCCCACAGCTGCCAGGTCCTCAGAGCCCCAGATAAGGATTATAGCTGGTTCATGGAAGGTGGTTACTTTCTGTGCTGAGAAACGACTCTGGAAACGAGATTTCCTCCATTTGCAAATACATTTCTAAACTTCAAGGAGGAACTGAATGTTAATCAGACATTAAGACAGGCTGTGGAATATTTAATGACATAGAAAGATGTTACTGACATATTGTCGCATGGGGGAAAATCAGGTTGCAAAATGGTGTGCACACCCTGATCCTGAGTTCACTCCTCGGCCCCGCCCCACCCAAGCACCCCATGCAGGTGGTGTTCTCAGAAACGCTCGCCACGAAGGGTTAGGGCAGCTTTTATTTTCTTCATGCTTTTTGTGCTTCCTACATTTCTCTGGGAACCCTGTATTCATTCCAGAATCACACCCACCCCTCTCACCCTCAAAATGCTATCAAATGTGCTGATAACTTAAATTAGAAAATCTGCTGCTTAATAAGAAGGAATCAATGCTCAGAATAGAAAATGTGAAAGATAAAGACTATCTTTCCACACAGAAGCCACTGCAGGAAAAAGCTATTTTTAAAGCAAAAGGTTGTTTACTTTTCTCCTCACTTTTCTGTTCTCATTAATTTTAGAACTGGTATCTGTGGGATTTTGTTTAAATTTTATGAATCTTTTGTCCTAGTTTTTACTCTTGATAAATACATGTGTAACTATTTTTCCTTCACAAAAGCAAGAAATTAAATGGAGTTGCTGTACCTTTGGAGCTGGCTCTCGAGATCTTTCCCTGGGGTCAGGGAGGAGCCAGCAGGGCTGGAAAGGAATGTCTGCATCAGGTTCATTGTTCTTGTGGGCAGGGGTGAGGAACAGCCTGTACTGTGGGGAACAGTGTTTAGGGTTAAACTGGGCTTGGAGGTTAAACTGCCTGCTTCCTTGTCTGAGAAATGGGCTTAATGCTATGTATTTTTTAAGCTTGATGAGAAATTCAGGGCAAGTTAAGTGTCAGTTCCCTTTCCAGGGTGGTCACCTTTGGCCTCCCCACCCACTTGGGGGACCACTGTAGAGACTCTGGCCTGGAAGGAGCATGGGACCTGGTCCCCATTCTGTCTCTTTCTGGTTGTGTGACCTTGAGAAATGCTTCAACTGTGCTGAGCCTCAGTTGCTGCGTGTCATGTAGGGATGCTAGCACGTTCCTCATGGGCTTGTTAGAGATGAGGTTAGGAGCAGGGCCCACCCAGTTGCAGGCAACACACAGTAGCTGTGAAATCTTCCTGGAGGTCCCAGGGTATCCTCAGAGCTTAAGGCATGGCAGCTCCGGGCCAGGCCCACAGCATGCACGCAGCCTGCACTGTCTCGTTTCATCATCTGGCCTCTGCCTTCTCAGAAGCCAGTCAGGTGCCTGCCCAAACCTCAAGAGTGCAGCTGAGACAGAAGGGATGGCAGGCTCCCTCCCTCCTCTCTCTCACCAACTGGTAAAGAAACTGCACGTTCTTCAGCTTGGCTATCTCGGGACAAAGGCTGGAGCCCACAGTAGGTTTGTCTGTCAGGCTTTTATTATAAAGAAGATTCCAGAGTCCCGACTGCCCCCCTCCAGCCCCCATGGGCTCTGAGCCAGTCCCAACACTGGCTGAGTTGGCTGCAAGGGGCCTGCATGGCCCATCGGCCACAGAGGGTCGCTTCTGACAGGAGTGGAATGGGTGGCGGTCTCAGGCGCCAGGGGCGCTCTGCTAGGTCTGCCCGCTCTCTGGAACAGTCATTTCCAGTGTTGCATGGGGAGCCTCTCGGGACCCCTCCCCGGGTCCTCTGCGCAAGCGGCAGCTATTCACAGTTGGTGCATGATACTTTTTTTTAACATATAAAAGCTTTTTTTAAAAAAAAAAAAAAAGTGGTGCTATCTTTAGAAACACTTTCAGCAAGATCAAGTAGCCCAGCTACAGCCTTGGTGCATCTTAACCCCTCTCCTTTCCCTGGAGACGGGGCTCCCAGCTCCTGTGCCCCCCGCCCCTCCCCTCCCCCCTCCCTGCTCCTGGAGGAGCCCACAGAGCACCCCATGGCACGGGCACTGCCCACTCTACCAACAGCCGCCCAAGCAACAAAAATCTGACACTACTTGAAACTGTCTGTGGCCAGGATCCTCTTTGGGTGAGGGGGAAGTGGAGATAACATTTTGGGGGTTGAAGCAGAAACCAATCAAAGGTCGGTTCAAGGAGGGCTCCCTGCACCAGTGTGGATGAGGTAGAGTTTCTGGGCTGCAGCCTCCGGGCTGGTGGCCTCCTCTCCCCTTCTTTGTGCTTGGCTGCCTGGATGCGCGGGGCTCTCGGCAGCAGGACCAGCTGGAGGCTGTGAAGCGAGTGGGTGGGCACAGTGCAGGCCATGCTGGGCAGACGGGAGAGTCTGACCAGCTCTCTGGCCCCCGTCCCGGAGACTGATCTGGGGATAGGTGGGAGGGGATGGAGGTGCCCAGGGGTCAGGGCTGGGGCGCCCCTGCCTGGCTAAGAGCAGCCCCTCCTCCTGCCCATGCCCCAGACGTCTCTGCTCAGTATTCCCCAGCGTGAGTCACAGACATGGGGTAGAAGATCAAGTTGAGGCTCAGGGGCGTCCGTTTCTCCCCGCAGCAGCCTGCCCAGCTCTCCATGTGTCTCAGGCCTCACTGTAGCACTCGTAGATGTTGTCCTCCATCAAAGCTACCACTTGCTCAAACTTGTGCTGCAGTTGTGTCCTCCGGGCCGTGGGGTTGGCCTCCAGCGCGGCCATGATCTGAGGGGAGCAGCGGAGTCAGCCGGGCCATGGCGGGTGGCCCTGCCTCAGTTCGTGGAGGAGAACACAGCCCTGAATGTCTACCACAAGTGACATCCGTCCGTGAGGGGCAAGCACCCTGAGATGTGTGTACTTGAGTAGGAAGCTCACCTGCCCCGAGGGCAGATGCCTCACCCTGGGGCACTCACCTGCGGCCGATACCTCTTGGCGTACTTATAAATCTCTGCCATGGCCACATTGGTATTGAACTCATTCTGGTATTTCTATAAGGAGGCAGGACGGGGAGGAGGACGTTAGCCCAGTGGTCAAAGCTGAGCCGGGCCCCAGCAAAGCCAGCTGTTTACACAAATACCCCCAACTCCACATGGCCCCCACAGCACAGTTCAGCGATGAGGCCCCTCAAGTCCTGTGAAGACAGCTTCCCGGACCCTGACCTCCAAGCTCCTCTCTATCCAGAGGGTGCTCTCCTGCCCCCATGCCTCAAGCTCTGGGAAAATGCGTGACGAATTTGCAGGCTGGCAAGAGGCCACGGCCACTTCTGAAATGCCCGCTGCGTTCCCTGCCCTTACTCCAGTGGAGGCATTGAGGCCCAGCCCCCCAACCCCCGATCCCTCAGCTCGTCAGGGACCCCCCGCGAGCCGCCGCACCCTTGACTCCTCGGCCAGATGGGCATTCATCTCCTGCTCGCTGAGCGGCGTCATATCCTGGATCTGCTTGTAGTAGCGCTGCACGATCTTCCGGTACTCAGGAATCTCCTTGGCGTAGAGGAGCTTGTTGGTTGGTGAATCCTGGGCAGAGAATAGCAAGGGTGTTAGATGGCTGCTGAAGGACGGACGGATCTGGTCGTTTTCTGGATGAGCCCTCATCCCTCCTGCCACATAAGTGACCTTAGCAGGCCCCTGAGGCCCAAAGAGTCTTGCCCGGTCACTGAACGTCTCTGTACTCAGCCGGCCCCAGACCAGGGGCTCCTCACTGTGCTCTGTCTGCCCCGCCTACTTTCCCCAGGATTGTTAGGACAATGACCTGGGGGGAGGGGGGGCTACTTCTTTCAGGGGGAAAAGCACCGGCGTGCCAGCTCTTCACTGCCCGCAGCCCGTTCCATGTAACAAGGATGTGTCCTTCTCAGGATGATAGGTCTTGGTGTCTAGGATTTCTGGAAGCCTGAGTGCTGGCTCAGTGGAATGTCTCCCACCACATGCTCCTAACGCCTGAAAGAAGTGCCAAGAACACTCCCAGTTTCTTTGTCAGTCACGGGCATCCTGCCTTCGGAGGCAGTACGTGAGAAGTAGTGGAGCGATGGCATTTTCTCTTTCCCGTGGTCTATCTCTGAAATGCATGGGCTAAATGCAGGGCCACGCACGACCTGGACCAATCCTGCAGTGCCAGCTCTAATGATACAATCTCATCCCTACTCACAGCAAGCGGGTGCTTTCCCGCCTCCCTGTCTTTGCCTGTGCTGTTCCCTCGGTCTGGAAGGCCATCCTCTTTTATCTTCAACCTCTAAAGCCAGACAGAGCCTTGTGTGCCCTCAACCCACTGCATGAATCTCAAAAGCTCCTAGTCACCCGTCACCCCTCTGCCCACTCCTTCACTGAATGCTCGCTTGAATGGCTTTTGACTTTTAGGGTCTGCTGCCCAGAGCCTGGCCTGGTTTTCAGATGATGTTGTGCCTGACTCAGCAGGCCGTCCAAGCTCATACTGGCTTTCCCACACCAGGTTCTCTGGCCTGTTTTCAAAGCCAGTGCCAGGCACAGCCATGGCAGGTGCAGTTGGTCTGCAGCGATACAGAGTTTCTGATGGAAGGTACTGGATTCTAGGTATCTCCCTGTCTGAATGAGTCACTCATCCCATATGCCCTAGACCTGAGCTCTTTCGGTTCCCCTCCCAGGAAGATCTCTGAGCTCAGCCTCAGAGAGTGGAGGAGGCCACCCACGGTCGGCACCCCACTCTGGCCCTGTGCATGGGCCTGGCCTGGTTCTGGGAACAGCCGACCTTGCCCAGCTGCAGGTCAGAGATGGAGCAGGCATCGATGAAGGCCTGCGCGATGACTGAGAGGCAGGCGTCAATGTGGTCTGTCTTGTCGATGTCAAAGACAAACTGGGGGTTCTTCAGGATGTTCACCCAGAACCGGAGAGGAAGGCTGTGGGGTAGGGTGACAAAGGCAGTGAGGGTAGGGTGGGGTAGGAAGCAGTCAAGGGACAGTCATGGAGAAGACAGCTGACTTTGTCCCTCAAGGGCCTGAGGTTGGGGCCTTGTCACAAGATGTAACCTTTGGGAACCTTTGAGGTGGCAGTGGGGCTGAGAGCCGGGTTTCCTGCTGGAGCAAGGCAGGAGCTGCAGGGCTTAGCTACACCCCCAACCCCCTGCTGATCCTCCAGCCAGGTCCTGGTTCTCATTAGAACCAGGTGCCAGCCCCCGGGCACCCCTGGCTCCTCCCTGAACCCTTGCAGGCAGCAGGAAGTCTAGCATTAGCAGAGCAGCTGTGGCAGGGCTGTGGGGGGCAGGGCCTGGAGCTCTGGCCTTGTCCTCGAGAGGCCAGAGCGGGTAAGCAACACCCCCAACCCCACCTCAGGCCACCCGGTGACTCAGCAGCCTGGGCATGTGCACCCCCAGAGCTCTGGGAAGCTGCTGGCCTGCAGACAGGCGCCTGGGCTGGTGGTATTCTTCCTGAGGGTCAGGCTGGGTTTCCAGCAACTTCTTGTGGGGGTGTGTGACCCCGACAAGCTAAGAGGTGCCTCGAAGGAGGGCTACCAACTGGGTAAGGGATTCAGATAATGTAGGGCCGAGCCTGGCTCTACTGTCCCAGGCTGTGTGGTCTTGAGCAGGTACTGCTTCTCTGAGCCTCAGTGTGCTCATCTGTGAAGGCACCCGCCTGAGAGGGGTGTGGGAGAATGATAGTAAGGGCAACACCTAGACCATGCTCTGGGCACTCTTCTAGTTAATTCCTACCATTAACAAGGGTTGCATTTTACAGTGGAGGGGAAACTGAAGTATAGGGAGGCTAAGTCACTCATCCAAGAACACACAGCTAGGAAGAGGCAGAGGAGGGCTTGAGCCCAAGCAGGCGAGGCCAGAGACTAGACTCTGAACCCCCTGCCACAGGGGCCCCAATGGCACAGTGAAGTCCGCACGGCCCCCGCCCCGCCACCTGTTGGTCTTCCAGATGTGTAGGGTGTCGGGGTCCGAGATTCCCCTCTTCTCAGCCTGTTCCTCCAGGAAGTCAAAAAAGTACTTGACAGCAAGCGGAGGCTTATCTTCACGGATACTCAGAATGGCCTTGAACAGGTCATCCAGAAACTTCTGCAGCGTGCCCTGCGGGGGAGTGGGGTGGCCGCCGTCAGCCCCGGGCCACGTGCAGAGGGCTAGTGGGCACCCTTGGTGGCTCTGCAGAGCTTGAAATGCCCAGGCTGCTGAATGAGGGAGCCACGCGGCGTCAGGCTGGTCACCGAGCCTCTCCGGCCTCAGCATCCGAAACTTGCCTCACAGAGGCGTTGAAAGGACTAATCAAGGCATTGGCACATGTAGTCGAGAACTGGAGGCACCAGAGTATGGGCTGTGGGGTGCCAGCGCTGCCACTGAGCCACGTGCCCTTGGGGACATCACTGACCCCTCTGGGCCTCTGCTGTACCCTGTTACGTGGGCTAACATAGAAGTGTCTGTCAGGCATTTTTCCTGGCTGTGAGAAATGCCTCAAGTGGGACCCTAAGCCTTCAGCCTCTTGCCCCTCCAGCCCCACAGGGGGAATAGGAAGAACTCACACCCCTCTTCCAGCCGTGTGTGCACAGCTGGCCCTGAGCAACGACCCTCTGGGGCTGGGGCTGGAGCCTTGTAGCCACTGCACGGAGGGGAGACTGAAGCCGGACCCACCTTGGTGGAGAGCAGGCGGGTCAGGTAGATTTCTGGGAGCACCTTCTTGCGATGGCTCTGCCGGTGAGACTTCTTGGGCTCCGCCAGCTCGTCCGTGGGCAGCACCTGGGAAGCCGGGCAGTGGTCAGTGTCCGCACCAGGCCCCACTCTCGGCCGCCTGTGGGAGGTCTGGCTCTGCCATGCTTCTTAGCACACAAGGGTTGTGGTTCCCTCCTGATTCTGGGCCCCATCCCTACTCCCCCACCCCCAGCCTTTCTCAGGGCCGGGAGCACTTTTCCCAGAGGCCCAGGGCCACAGAAAGCCAAGGCCACACCCACTGAGGGGCTGGATCCCCTGGGGCCGAGGTTGGGCACTCACCAAATGGAAATACTTCTCTGTGTCCAAGTCTTTCACTGCGAGAGGAAAAACACAATAAATAAACATGGGAGAGGAGGGGAGAGAAACAGCAATGAAGACAGAAAGATGGGGAGAGAAACAGAAACAAAGACAGAAAAAGAGGGCAGAAACAGAAACAAGACAGAAAGATGGGGAGAGGGAAACAGAAACAAGACAGAAAGATGGGGAGAGGGAAACAGAAACAAGACAGAAAGATGGGGAGAGGGAAACAGAAACAAGACAGAAAGATGGGGAGAGAAACAGAAGCAGAGACAGAAAGATGGGGAGAGAAACAAACAGAGACAGAGATCCAAAGAGACAGGCAGAGAGAATGAGACAGAGATGCAGAGACTCATGGGGAGACTGAGTCTGGGAGAGACAGAGAGAGAGATAAGTGAGATCCAGAGACACACAGAGAGTGAGACAGTGAGGCAGAGAGAGAAAGACACACACACACAGTGACCACAGGGATGGAGGGACTTGGAGGGAGGAACAGCGGTGGAGAGAAACAGAAAGATGCAGCCACGGGGGAGGAGAGGCCTCAGGCAGGCAGAGGTGGCTTCCTTCACCCACCCCACCCCTGAGCCCAGAGCTCCTGCCAGCCCAGACTCCCAGGCTGCTGGGAGAGACCGAGACTCTGCTCTCAACCTTAGGAGGGGACCCCGAGACCCAGAGGAGCCCGGGCTGGCAGGCCTAGCAGCCAGGCGGCTGTGCCTGGGGCGTCTGAGGCTGTGGAGGGGGCACTTGAGGCAGGGACATGGCCCAAGGCTGAGACGGGCATGCTGGCCCCCCTTCTGGCCTGGCCACTGCCCAGACCTCCCGGAACTGCAGCCCGCCCTCCCGGGGCCTCTCTCCAGCTGCCGCAGGAAATCAGCTTGAGGAGGCCTGGTGTGGGCCCTGCCCCAGCAGTACTGGGTCAGAGGAGGCTGGCCCCGCCCAGTCTCCACCAAGGAGGCCTCAGCCCAGGCCAGCCGTGACTCTCGGACCCTCAGTTTCCCCACAGGGGCATGGGATGGAAGCCCCCGTCCACATGCAGTCTAGGCTTCCTTCCCACGTGCACCCGCACTACCTCGGCCCAGTGTGTTGTCCTTCTTGTCTATGAGACTCATGGCCAGCGAGGCACCTTCAGGGATCTGATGGGAGGGGAGAGGCCGAGGTCAGAGGCTGGAGGTCGGGGTGGGGGCATGAGGGTGGGGAAGCAGGGCAGGGGGGCAGGGCTGCACCTTGTAATGGGCCAACGTGTTAAGCTTCTTGCGACCGTCTTCCACCACGGAGGTGTCGTCCAGGTCCCGAAGGATGTAGCTCTGTGTGCTGGAGGCGAACCACTCTGGGGGACAAGGAGCAGGCCATCAGGGTCTGGGCAGGGAGCTGGGCCTGAGGGGTGGTTACTGGCCCAGTCACACAGGGAGAGGCCTCTCGCTTTCTCCATGGAAAATGAGGAAAGCCATACCTCTCTCTGAGCCCCCATTTTCCCATCCATAAAACGGAGAGAGCAGGAAAGAGCTGGGGGAGAGAATGTGAGGGTACACAGTGAAGGTGCCAGGGTGGAGGGCACAGAGGAGGAGCTCTGGAAATGGCCTTGTCTGCAGGGTTGTTAATGTTACAATTGCTGATGAAACCCTTGGCCTAACCCAGAATCCTATAAAACCCACTCCAGGCCCCACGTGGTGGCTCACACCTGTAATCCCGGCACTTTGGGAGGCTGAGGCAGGAGGATCGCTTGAGCCCAGGAGTTCAAGACCAGCCTGGGCAGCATAGCATGACACTATCTTTACAAAAAGTAAAATTAGCTGGATGTGGTGGTGCACACCTGTAGTCCCAGCTACTCAGGAGGCTGAAATGAGAGGATCACTTGAACCCAGGAGGTGGAGGCTGCAGTGAGCTGAGATTGCACCGCTGCACTCCAGCCTGGGTGACGGAATGAGATCCTGTCTCAAAAACAAACAAACAAACAAACAAATAAACCCCACTCCAGCATCCCTCCTTTAGGAATTAGGAAGCCTTTCCTGAAGGCTTTTTGCTGTTGTCTGTAGCTCACTCACACTGCAGGACTTGTCTCCCTTTGTTTCTGCCGAGGGGGCCTCATTGGATCCTCTCAGTGTCCCCACATTCATGCACCCATGCCAGGTGAAAGGAGTGTTTCCCGTCAAGGCAGGGGCTAGCCCCGGCTGAAGCACCTGACTCGGGGTCTCTGCCCCCATTCCCACCCACCGAGGTCGACGTCCTCTGCACGCGGCCACTGGGAGTAGGGCACATTCTTGCAGAAGGCCTCCAGGATCTTCTCCTTGACCTGTGTCAGCGTGTCAGTGTCCATGGCCCGCACGCTCAGCGAGTCCATGCCACAGCCCTGGAAGGACACGTTCAGGTTCTGCAAGGGGAGAGTGGGAGAGAAAGGTCAGTGAGTTGCTGCCATCACTATGCCGGTACCCAGGCAGCCATGCCCTGCCCAGGAAGGCTGGGTCAATGCCGTAGGCCAAGATGCACCAGCCCTGGGACCCTCCCCACCCTGCCGACTCACCCGGGGCTTGGCCTCGATGTTCTCCCGCAGCAGCCACTCCTCATTGAGTGTGTAGCGGGCCTTGCCCGTGATAGCGTCGATGGAGCCCTTGTTGATTTGCTGCTTGATGGCGCACAGCAGCAGGAAGAATGGCTCCCCCACTGTCTCCTGGGGTGCACGGGGGTATCAGGGCCAAGGTCCCCTCTGTATTCCAGCCCCCACGCCTTGGGCCAAACACCTTCACGCCCCCGTCCCCCCACCCCTCAGTCTCCTTTTGGATCCTGGTGTAACACTCTCCTCTCCAGGGTGTCTCCATGGACCCTAAGCTTGTGTTCATTAAACAGCACCAGTTGTGGGTGGGGGCATTCATTGCCTCATCCCAGCGACCCTTCCGGATAGGCAGTATCATCTTTACTGTGCAGCCAACAGTGCCGAGGCTCGGAGAGGGCAAGTGACCTGCCCAGGGTCACCCAGCTGGGAAGCGGCAGGGCAGGAATCGGACCTGGCTCGGCTGACTCCCAAGCCTGTGACTTTCTCCTAAGTGGGTGGCCCCAAGGGTGAGTTTAGGTGGACCCGGAACACCGATGTGGCCTCGACCCCACTCGCAGGCTGATGACCGTGGAGTCTCAGGCGGAATGAGGCTCATAGTCCCTGCTCTTGCCCATCTCCACGGGTGGCCCTCCAGGCAGTGGCTCTGCTGGACCCACAGCCATGAGCTGATTCTCAAGGCCATTGTCCAGCAAGGGACCCAGGTGTTCTACTGGGATAGTTTTACTTAACTACCCACCAAAATTGATTTAAAGAAAAATTAAGTACATAATAGTATTAGGCAGATTTGGCAAAGATTACGAAGGCAGCCTGCCAGCCCAAGTCCTGGTCCAATTCTCCAGGTCTGGGGCGTGGGAGGCACTGATTCCCTGCTTTCTAGAGGAGGAAACAGGCTCATAGGGGAAGGCCTGGCTGAGGTCACAGAAAGAAGCCAGGGGAGTAAGGTCCAGGGTCCACAGTGGCCCTTGTGGTTCCTGATGGCCCACAGTGAGGCAGCCCGCGGAAGGTGAAAGCACCCCGATGGCCCCTCGCAGGCCCTGCCTCTGCTCCACCCCACTAC
Source organism: Macaca mulatta (assembly GCF_049350105.2). Taxonomy (NCBI): domain Eukaryota; kingdom Metazoa; phylum Chordata; class Mammalia; order Primates; family Cercopithecidae; genus Macaca; species Macaca mulatta. Next base: position 154,367,502 of record NC_133407.1, on the reverse strand, counting down.
CCCCTTCCCCCAGAAGGGGCCGTGGGGCTCCCTCAAGCCCCCGGCTCAGGGGCAGAGGCCCCATTTGACAGAAGGAAACCAAGGCCCAGAGAGGGCAATGAGTAGCCCAGAGTCACACAGCTGGGATGTGCCAAAGATCAGACTCAAGCCCAGGACATCCTGGCTGGGTGCAGTGGCTCACCCCTGTAATCCTGGCACTTTGGGAGGCCAAAGCGGAAGGATTGCTTGAGGCCAGGAGTTTGGGACCAGCCAGTGCAACAAAGCAAGACCCCCATCTCTTCAAAAACTAAACAACAACAACAACAACAAAACAGAACATCTGAGGCCCTGGTTCTGGGCTCCAGGCAGGCCTTTGCCTTTCTCCCACAATCCTCCAGGCAGCCCTCTAGCCTCCAGCACTGTAGGGCAGCTGGACGGTGGGACAAGACCAGAGGCTGAGCAACCCTTGCTCTGCAGAAGAGAGCTTACGGGGGTCCTTCTGGCAGAAGGCAGGAGGCCCTGCCTACCAGGCCCACCCTCTTCCCAGCCTCTGCTCTCATCTGGAAGATTCTCTGGCCTTCCTTCCATTCCTTCCATGAACATCCCCTCCTCCTGGCCTCTGCCCTCCTGCTGTACCTGATGCCTGGAGCACCCTCCCCACCATCCTCGCCCGGCCCACTCTCTGAGGTCTCAGCACAGGGTCGCCTGCTCCAGGAAGCCACCTTGAAGCCTCCAGACAGATGGAGGCCTCATGAGCTGAGCTCTGCTGCAAGGCACTGGCCACTCTGTATTTTGTTTCCACGTCTCACCCTTAGGGTTAGGAGAGCCTCAAGGGCCAGCCAGGGGCTGATTTCATCTCCTGAATCCAAAGCAGGGAAGGGTGGATGACTGAGAAAACCACGGATGGGACAAGGCCCCTGACACAACCTCTATTATGCCCCAAGCATCTGTTGAGCCCTTGCAGCAAGCCAGCCAGGCCTCCCCTGGGCCACGGCTCCCCGCTCTGCATAACAGGCCCTACAGCCTGGCCTGTCTCATGCAACACTCCCTCCTGGCAGAGCTGGCCTGAGGGTGCCAGGGAAGGCCTGGGAGGCCGTGGGGTCACTGCTGCCGCGTCCCTGCCACAGCCCCCGCCTGGGCTCTGTCTGTCCCCGGGCGGCCTCACCCGCAGACAGCTGTACATGCAGATGGACATCCAGTTGGTGAGCATCTTCTCCACCACAGACTCTGTGCGCCGCAGCATGAGCTTGGGGTTCTTGGCGGCCGAGGCGTCAATGAGGTCCACCAGCAGCTCCTTCATGATGCTGGTGTAGTACTCCAGCTTGCCGTGCAGCGCGATGGTCAGCAGCGAGGCTAGGCTGCACCTGCGAGCAGGAGGCAGGTGTCAGCTGCGCCTTGAGGCCCTAGGAGCTGTGGGTCCCAGGGTCTCAGTGCCGCCTCATCCCTGGGCCCAGCGGTCCCAGGAGTGCCTGTGTGGGTGGGTCCTGCGAGGGGTGAGTGGGGCTGGAATCCTCCCGGAGAAACACCACCTTCTTCTATGTCCGCAGCAACCACCGTGCCCCGTGAGCCAAGGTCTCGGGCATCCAGGCCCAGGAAGGGCTGGAATATGGGGGTGTCAGGAGCCCCAGAGCCCCAGGACCTAGGACCTGATGCTGTGTGGCCTTGGACAGGCTCCTCTTCCCTACCCCACCCCAGTCCATCACAGCCTGACCTGTCGCGCACCGCAAAGTCCTTCTGCTGCTCCAGCGCATGGACAAAGACGATGAGGAAGTGCTTGTTGTTGAGTAGCGAGGAGAACAAGCTGATTCCCTCTTCCATGTTGGGCCGGCAGCTCTCAGGAATCTGTGGGAGCAACTGGTGATGGGGTGTCCAGAGGGGCCCAGTGTCCCTGCCTAGCCTAACAGCCAGTGCTTATGATGGCTGCTTGTATGCCTCCTGGGATGGGGAGCTCATTACCTTCCATGGTGGATGCCTCCTAACCTTTGTGGCAGGGAACAATGGCTTGGTTGAATTGAGAAGTGGGGCTCAGAGAAGGGTGAGGGTGCCTGAAGATAACCTGGCATCCCAGTGTGAGGGACTCTCACCTTCCATTTTCTAAGCAGCAGGCGGAGTGGGTGTACGAGGGGGTCCAATCCTCTGTTTGCTCTACCTGGCCTTGGGGGGCAGCACTTAGAACACCCTGAATGGCTGCCTGAATGCCTCCTGGGATGGAGGCCTCAGTACCTTACAATGGCAGATGCCTCCACATGACAAGGATCAATGGATTAGATGAACTGGAAAGGGAGGAGCAGGGTTGCCTGGAAGTAGCCCACTGTGTGTGGGTTGGGGGGTACTCACCTTCCACTCTCCCAGCAGTGGGTGGGTCTCCTGTGCCTGGGAGCTGCCCTGTGAGTTGAGGGTCTGGGAGGGCAGCACATAACGCTCTTCATAAAGGGAGGAACACTGCAGAGACAGACCCCCAGCATCTCAGTGGGGCTGGACACCCCCTGCTGGCATGCAAAGGTCACTCATACAGAAAGGGCACCAGCTTGGGCTGCTGGGGGAAACTGGCACAGAATTAGCTCCCCATAAAGGAATAAGAGGCAGTGGGCCACGCCCGGGGGCTGTGGAATTCCAGGAGTATGGCCACACCAGACAGCACAAGGCTTAAGGGGAAGCAAAAGCAGCTCCATGTGCAATGGGGGAAACTGAGGCAGAGAGGTTGGGAGTCTGAGCTTTAGCCTGAGGCTGGGAAAAGCCACTGGAGAGTTTCGTGAAAAATGATGTAGTCAAACATGGGCTTGCTTTGGCCGCTTTGTGGGGAATGGTGTGGACAGGGGACGGAGGGTGGTACCACCAGGAGGGAGCGAGGGCAGTGGACCCTGGAAGGGCAAGGGGAGGCGTGACAGGCATGGAAGGGGTGGGGCAGGAGTCCATTGGACAGGAGGAGGGAGTGTAGAGACCAAGTGAAGCCTGGTTGGGAAGAGGCACAGGGAGGAGAGAGGCTGGCATGGGACAGCCCTGGCCACTTCTGCCCCACCTTGAAAAGGGGAGAGGAAGGCCCAGCTGGCCAGGAGAGTGGGGCTACAGCTGGCTTCCGTGTGGACAGTTAAACATCAAGTGAGCAGAGAATAAGAGTGAAGAATCTGCCTCCAACCCTCCACCCCGTGGCAGGCCAGGGCAAGTGGCCAGGACGGCTGTGGACAGCTGTGCAGGTTTGGCACTGCTCAAGGGACCCTCTAGGCTGGCAGGGCTCAGAGAGGTTGAGTTGCCTTGAGGTGGCTGGCACAGGTTCAGGGGCAGACTCAGGCTCGGGCTGACCTTGGGGAAGAAGGTGCGGGTCACGAAGTGCTTATACTCCAGGAAGGGGATGCCCTGGCTGCGGTTCAGCTCCTTGGTCAGATCTGTCATGTCTGTCTGCAGCTCAGCAAAGCCTGGCGGACACGCGGACAGCCATGAGTGGCCCGAGAACCCATCCCCCAGGAGGGAAAGTGGAGGCCCAGCCCTGCAGGGTCCCAGCCCATTACCTTTGCGGATTTCCTCGCGGATCTGAGATTCCATCTCCTCCATCTGCAGCAGCGTCTTCTGCCAGTAACGCTCAGCACGTCGGCTCTTGGTACAGAAGATGAATAGGGCTGTGGGCAGTGGAGAGGCAGGTCAGGCCTCTAGTGCCCTTTGAAAAGCTTTTATTGGCACCTGCTGTATGCAGGGCCTGGGGCTCTGCTCGCTGGCCTCAGCTCCAGCTCCTCTGGGCAAGGTGTGGGAGGAGGCCCTGCAGTCCTCCCTCCTGGGCAGGGTTGGGGTTGGGGGTGGGGAGTTGCAGGGAGCTCTCCCATGGGCAGAGGGCTTGGGGAATGGCCAGCAAAGCAATGCCTGATGACCTGTTCTTAGAAAAAGAAATGTGTAGTGTTACAGCTCTGTTAGAATTTGTCTAGCCCCCTTAAAAAAAAAAGAAAAAGAAACAGGAATACGTGTGTGTGTGAAATAGTGGTTAACAGCGGCTTTCCTGGGTGGGAAGATTCTGGGTGACTTCTGTTTACTTTCTGCTTTTGAGCATTTTCTATTCCTTCTACAATGACCAGGTGTTACTTGTAAATTAAGAAACTTTTAAAAGCAGATTACAAAGCAGTATTACATTATAACCTTTTCTGGGGTGGGGAGGAATGTATATATAATGTATTAAAATATCTATTAATATATAGTATTTTCAGAAAAGAGACTGGGAGGGAATATACAAAAATACACAGGGTACTAATGATGGGTATTTTTTCCTTTTATCATCTTTCAGTTTTTCCAAAAATTTTCTGCATTGAATATACTCACTTTAAAAATAAAACAGCTTTATTGTGATATAATGTACATACCATATAATCCGGTGATTTAAAGTGTATACTTCAATGGTTTCTTTTCTTTCTTTTTTGTTTTGAGACAGAGTCTTACTCTGTTGCCCAGGGTGAATGAAGTACAGTGGCACGATCACAGCGCACTGCAGCCTCCACCTCCCAGGCTCAGGTGATCCTCCCACCTCAGCCTCCTGAGTAGCTGGGACTACAGACTCGTGCCACCATGCCCATGCAATTTTTGTATTTTTTTGTAGAGATAAAGTTTTGCCATGTTGCCCAAGCTGGTCTTGAACTCCTGGGCTCAAGTGATCCACCCACCTTGGCCTCCCAAAGTGCTGGGACTACAGGCACCAGCCACTGCGCCTGGCCTAATTCAATGGTTTCTAGTATATTCACAGAGTTGTGCAACCATCACCACTAATTTTAGAGCATTTTTACTGCCTCAAGAAGACCCGTAGCCATTCAGCAGTCACTCCCCATTCATGCTCTCCCTAGTCCCTGGCAATCACCATTCAGCTTTCTGTCTCTCTGAATTTCCCTATTTTAAACATTTCATATAAACGGCATCATACAATATGCAGCCTTCGGTGAGTCTTCTTTCGGTTAGTGTAATATTTTCAAGGTGCATGCCCATGGTGACATGGATCAGTACTCCACTCCTTTTTATGGATAACTGTCCATTGTATGAATAGATCATATTTTACGGAAAATTTTCTATTGTATGAATAGATCATATTTCATTTATCCATTTATTGGTTGATGGACATTTGGGTTGTTTTGACTTCTTGGTTATTATAAATAATGTTGCTGTAAACACGTGTGTATAAGTTTTTGTGTGGCTACGTTTTCATTTCTCTTGAACAGATAGCTAGGGGTAGAACTGCTGGCTCGTAAGTCATAGGGTAATTCTATGTTTCACATTCTAAGAAACTGCCAAAATGTTTTCCAAAGCGGCTGCACTTTGTTTTATTCCCTCTAGTAGTGTATGACGGCTCCAGTTTCTCTGCTACGTCGAGTCTATTACTTTCATGACCATTATTTTAACAGCAATACAGCCCACCAGACATGTAGGTTAATTTTCCCTGAGTAACCTTTTCTTAAGTACCTTCAGTAGCTCTCTATTGACTGGAGAACACAGTTCCAAATTTCTCTGCTTGAGATTCAGGGACCTTGGCCTGGGCCCAGCATGTCCCCCAGCCATCTAACATCTTCTACCCATTGGTGCTGGAGAGGGGCACACCTCCCCCGACCTCTGGGTGCCTAACCTGTTCCCGTGGCCAAGCCTTTGTTCAAGCTGTGCCCCATCCCATCCTGCCTTCCTCCATCTGCCAATCTTCAGAGGGGCTGGGGCAAGGTGGCAAGCCTGCCCTCCAAGGTGTCCTGAGGATGGGGCTCCTTACCCACCACGGAGAGCAGCAGCAGGACGCTGCAGATGACGATGGACACAACGATGGCCGTCTCGCTGCCCCCCAGCTGCAGTGTGGCGATGGTCTGGTTGAAGTTCCCTACCTGGATCTGTGTAGAGGTTGGGGAGAGGGGTTGTAGCTCTCCTAGACTTACACTCTGGTTCTGCTCCTCATTTGCTGTGTGGCCCTGGGTAAATTACCTAACCTCTCTGAGCCTCAGGTGCCACATTGATAACATGGAGATAACAATGTCCACCTCCTGGGGACACTGGGAGGGCTAAATGAGGGCTTGTCAAGCCCTTGGTCCTGGGCCTGGCACAGAGGTGGCTCAATACAGGGGGCTGTGATTATCATTACAGCCTGGGAGGAGTAGTGAGTGAGCCAGAGGAAGCAGTTCACGGGGCCTGGCTGCTGTCCCCAAGTATCTGCAGGGCTGCCCTGAGACCAGGGGGTAGGTGAGGTATGATGACTCAGAGGGCAGGACTGGGACTGAGGTGCAGGTAAAAGGAAGCTTTCCCAGTCAGAGCCATCCTGGGGTGGCACATGTTGCTTGGGAGAGAGTGAGCTCCCCATCCCAGGAGGCATGCAACGAGATACAGTGCAGAAAAGATCCCACGTTCTGGCCTCTCTCTGCTCCTCCTGCTCCCCTGCCCTCCATGCCTCTACATGGTGCCTGGCAGCCCAGGCTCTAGGACAGACACCAAGTGGCGTAGGGACAACTTCTTATGGTTTCTGATGGTCCAGGTCCAGATGGGGCCCATCACTGACCTCAAGCAAGTCACTAAGTTCTTGGGCCTCAGTTTCCTCATCTGTCAAGTGGGGATATAAAGCTCTGCTTTGCTGGACTGAGCTATTGAGCATGAAAACGCTCAGTGAATTCAGGTGCTGGGTAACGGGCAGATGCTTGGCAGATGGGCCAGGGGTGGGGGCCGGGTCTGCCCTGCTCCGGCACCCCATCCACTCACTGTGATGGGCAGCTGCCCCTCGGCTGCACCCAGGGACTCGTTGACCGAGCAGTGGATGATTCTGTCAGAGACAATCTGGATGTCACAGCTCACTTGGCCTATCTTGACCCGGTACTCGTGACTCTGGAGCCCCAGGCTGTCCTGCTCCTTCTGTGGGTGCAAAGGGGGAGAACTGTGGTGTGGGGAAGTGCTCCCAAGGCCCATGGCTGAGGCTGGCTCGCTTGCCCCCGCCTACCCTGGCCCCTTCCATGCTCACATGGATGACGAGGGTGAGAGGCTCCCCGGGGTGGTGCTTGATCCACTTCTCCCTCTTGGCCGTAGAGAACTGTGGGTTGGGGAGGTAGTCCAGGCGGAACCTGCTGCCCCGCTGTGCCTCCTCGGGGTCCAGTAGCTCCTCAGTCACAGCCACCTCGTCTGCATAGGCCCGTCCATTGATGAAGAAGTCCACTGCTGCCGATGCATTGCTCAGGGCCCCGGGTGACGGGCAGGTGATGAGAGTGGAGTTGAGAACCTTGCAGAGCTGGGGCATGAGGGCCAGGGGCCAAGACCGGGGTGCAGGATGGACGGATGGACATGGAGAAACGGGGGGAGTGGGGTTTGAGGAGACACAGAGGCAGAGGGAGGAAGAGGGGACAGAGATGCAGTGGGAGGAGGCCTGGTCAGTTAGGGCCCTGGCTGTGCCTGGGCCACCCCCTCCCAGCCATCAGGCCCCTGACTGCCTCACCGTGGGCTCCCGGCCAATGTGGTGGACGGCCATGGACACATTCTGCACCATGTGGAAACGCTCACCAGCCACCGTGATGGTCCTGCCGCCACTGCGGGGGACGGCAAAACCTATCAGTCCACCTGCAGCCCCAGAGAGCCTGAGGGAAGGGCGGGGTGCCAGTCTTACCTGACAGGGCTGCGGCGGGGACTGATGGCCGTGATGACTGGGTTCTGCATGTACCAGAAAGTGAGGTTGCCGTGCACGCAGCCCCGACGCTCGAAGCGCACACACACAGGCACCGGAGCCGGCAGGGCCCCCTCAGGCATGGTGCAGGTGATGCTGGTGTCTGTGCGCCTTGGGGGAGCAGCAGATTATCAGCAGGGCCTGCCTCCTGCTGCTCACCCACCGCCAATGCCCCTGAGACCTGGGGCACAGGCCCATGCACTTGGCCCGGGGTTCAAGGCCTCCTTGACTGGTCCCAATTCATCTTAGCACCTAGCTGTTTCCTTATACTTCCAAATTCTGCCCCATCCCACCTCCTCCGGGAAGCCTTCCCAGGTCTTCTCTCCCGCCTCCACCCCTGGTGAAACCTCTCTCCCTAGATCCCTGAAGGCACTGACTTTTCTCCCAATCCCACTGGATGTTCCTAATTCCTGTGGGTGTGTCTGCCCTTCCCTTGAGGGCTATGTTGTGCTCCTCTTGGTGTCCCAGCAATGCCCATTAGTAGGGTCTGGTACACAATAAGTGCATAATAAAGACAAAGGTGTTTCGCCAAGAGACTCCAACCACACCCCTGCCACTCACCACACCCCTGGGCCAGCCAGAAGATCTGAATGTGTGCAATCAACACCATTCTCATTACAGCTATCACTTATGGAGCATCTACTGTATACCTAGCACAAAAAGCCCTTCTTCCAATTACTGGTACTATTCTTGACAGCTGAGGAAACTGAGGCTCAGAGAGAAGTGGCTTGGCTTAGGGGACACAGCCAATGAAGACTCAGGTGAGGCTTGGCTCAAGGATGTCACCTCCAGCCCACCAGCCCCCAAGCCCGTTGATTTCTCTGGACTAGAAGGGGTGGGTCAGGCCCAGAGGCTTACATGAGCTCTGTGCAGGGGTCTGTGTCGTTCACCAGGACCTGGAGCTCAGAGCCTACATGGAGGTCATTCCCGTGGATGGTGATCCTGGTGCCTCCGGCCTTCGGGCCCATGGGAGGCTCCAGGGAGTGGACCAGGGGCAGCTGTGGGAGGAAGGCAGGTGTTTGGGCCTTGGGCCAGCCCCCCGGGAGCGTGTGTGCTGGGCAGGCGGGACAGTGGGCTGTAGCCCCCCTTACCACGTAGGAGAAGCGGTCCCGGGACTTGCCCTCCTTAGAGGCGTTCACAGTCACTATGTCTGAGAGTGGCCCTGGGGCTGGCCCCGTGACACACACAATCCTGAGGGGAGGTGCTGTGGTCAGTGAGAGCGGCCAGCAGTCCTCAGCCCCCACGGCCACCCTGGAGCCAGGCTCAGGGATTGCCCCATTCCACGCCACACCACACTTCCAATGCCTTCTGTGTATAATTTACCCCATGAGTTTCCCACAGTTCTGCAACTATAAGACAAGGGGCTGGGACAAGACGGTCTCTGATCATGAGAACGTCTGCTGGGCTGGTAGATGACGGCTCTTCCACATGCCAGACGCACGGCCTCCCGAAAGGAAAGCCAGCTCAGTCTCTGCTCATGCATGTTTCCTAGGACCCCTCTGGGCCAGTCATAGATCTCTGAACCATGCCAGTAGCCCCAGCCTTTTTAATTTTAAATGATTTTCCTCAGAGCAAGGCTTAGGTGGAAGAAAGGCTGGGCTAGGGCAGCCTGTGAGAGCTTCCCAGAGGAGCTGGCATCAGAGACAGAGCTGGAAGGATAAAGCAGATGCCCCAAGCAGAAATGGCAGGATGTGTGGTGGGAATGGCTTCGGCACAGTCCCCGAGGCCACGAAGCAACAGGCTTCCAGAAAGCAGCAGAGTGAGGACGGAGGATGGGGAGGGAGGGGTGAGGACAGAGCAGAGGCTGGCACTGCTGGAGAGGGTGGGTGGGGGCACCGTGGCTACTCACTCCTCCGACACCGTGTATCTGTCAGGCAGTGGCTCACAGGCCACACCACCAATCCACACGCCGTGGGCCACGTCACTGAGCCGCCGGCCCAGGTTCCTGCCTCGGATGGTCAGCAGGGTCCCGCCATCCAACGGGCCACTCAGGGGCTCAATCTGCCAGGTGACCCGAGAGAGGGGCAAATGGGGTCTGAGACTGGAGGCCAGCAGGCTTCTGCCCACAGTCACAGGCACCCAGCAGGGCACGGGCATGCTTAAAGGAAGGTCTGGGGGCTCAGGTGGGGCTGGGGCAGTGGCCACTTGGCAGGTCACTGTGCTGCCAAGGAGGATATGTGTGTGCATTACTGAGCCCATGTGGGCCCGGGGATGTTACTTAGGGGTTCTCCTGCAGGATGCTGAGGTCAGCTCCCAGGGGCAATGTTTGGTCATGTCATTGGTGGCTTTAGTGATCATGGTATCCCCCAAAGCTAACAACGTTCAGCCCTCGGTGTTTCCTCCACTCCACACTTCCAATGCCTTCTATAATTTACTCATTTCCTTATTTATTACTGTCCACCTCCCCCACTGAAACGTCAGCTCTGTGAGGCAGAGCACTTCCTTCTGTTCACAGGTGATACTGCACCCATGAGCCGGTGTATGTGTTGGTGTTCGAGTCCCCAGGGAGTGGGACCCTTGTGGATGCTGCCTATGAGCTGTGCCAGAGTGTGGGTGCCACGTGCCTCCACTGGGCGTGCTTACCGCGCGGATCTCGGGGGCGGGGCAGGTGCCAGGCATGGGCTGCAGGGGCCCCCGCAAGCGGCAGCCGTCGCTCCACACGCACAGGTGACCCAGGTCCTCGCGGCCCAGGCACTGGGAACAGTCGGGGCTGCCCGTGGCACAGTTATAGACCACGACTGGGGAGACACGGGGCAGCTCGGTCAGCCCCGCTCTGTAGTGCATGCCCCATCACCGCTGTCCCCTCCACACTCAACAGCTATCAAGAGGTCTGCACCCCATCATTGTGGTGTCCCACCCAGAGGAAGTCCTGGTTCTGGGCGTCAGGATCCTGTGAGGTTCTTAGCCCCTTCCCCAAACCCCGGGGCCTGTGCTGAGCACAGTGCAGCCCCGGCCTCCCTGATTTCCTTCCCCTCACAGAGACTCCAGCTGGGAGCCTGGGGTCAGCCTCACTTTACACAGAAGAGGCTGAGGCTCAGAGAGGAGGGACTCGCCCGAGCTCACAAGGCCTGTGGGTGGCACAGCCAGATCCCACCCAGGCCACAGTGGGTCTGATCACCCCCGGCAGGGCCGCAGGATGCCAGGGACCCCTGAGTAATGTGGGCTATGAGGACTTGGGGGCTTCAAACCCTCCAAGTAGCTCAAGGAGGAGGGCAGGGAAGGTTCTCTGGGGCCTTGGGTGTGCAGGGCCATTCTGGGACCTTCACGGTGGGAATCTGGAGGGCACCACGTCCACCAGGGATGCCTGAGACTCCCCATGAACAGAGGAGCCCCTGGAGAGTAGACCCAACACAGTCACAGCAACTGCAGAGCCGCCACTCAAGGGGTGCTGACCACACCCCAGATGCCACGTTCAAGGCTGGGCGAGCCCCGGCTCATCAGGTCCTTCCAAGCTCTGCAGAAGGACTGTGTCCTCTTTTCTTTTTTTTTTTTTTTTTGAGACGGAGTCTCGCTCCGTCGCCCAGGCTGGAGAGCAGTAGCCGGATCTCAGCTCACTGCAAGCTCCGCCTCCCAGGTTCGCGCCATTCTCCTGCCTCAGCCTCCCGAGTAGCTGGGACTACAGGCGCCCGCCACCTCGCCCGGCTAGGTTTTTGTATTTTTTAGTAGAGACGGGGTTTCACCGTGTTAGCCAGGATGGTCTTGATCTCCTGACCTCGTGATCCGCCCGTCTCGGCCTCCCAAAGTGCTGGGATTACAGGCTTGAGCCACCGCGCCTGGCCTGTGTCCTCTTTTCTATGGGAACAATCAGGCCCAGGAAGGCAAGGGAAAGTATGCATGGAGACCCCAAGGCCTAGAGCCTGGCATGGCATGGCAGGGCTGGGATATAAGGCTCTGTGTGTGCTGGGGAACAATGGGGTGGGACATCTGCAGCTTTGGGGCAACCACTGGAATGAGTCGCACAAGGCCGAGCCCCACCCACCACACTGAGGCCATGTGGGGTGGGTGGGGGTGCCCACCTGTCATGGGCTCAGGGCTGTCCAGGAATCGGGCTGGCCGCCCCTTTAGTTGGAGGCTGAGTGGGAACACCTGGCTCTTCTGGGTCGTGTGCAGCTGCAAAAGGGCAGAAAAGAGCATAGGGGGCATGGGTAGTGCCTGGGGTTCTGCTGGGGATGGGTGTCATGGAGGCAGATGAAGTTGGGGCTGCTGGGGATGGGGGAACCAGAAGGCAGAGAGAGGCAGGGTGGGGTGAGAGGTACAGCATCTGGACTTATGCAGGCCCGTCCTCCACCCATGCTGGAGTCACCCCACTCACCACCACCTGGTCACAGCGTACAACAGACTCATTCACCCACACAGCCTCGAAGATCTCCTCCAGCCCAAAACTACACTCCAGGGCTGCACCCTGTAGGAAACAGGGAGTGGGAAGCGGGTTTGAGGAGAGCCAAGCCAGCACGTGTCGCCCTCTAACTCAAGCAGGACACCATGGGCTCCTGTTGAGAAAAGTGGGCTTGGTTGAACTGTCAGACCTTTGCCCGGGCTGTCCCATCCCCCAAAATCCCCTTCCCAACCATCACATCCAATGTTTGAGGGAGGCAAGCAGTGCAGGAATGCCAAGGACTTTGGCCTCATGCTCTCAGCACCACTAAAAGCCTCTCCAGCACCCCCAGTGATCTAACCAAGAGGGCCTTGTATTCAGTTCCTAAGGCTCCACTCCCAGCGGGGTTCCCCTGCCCTTCAAGCCTTCCCATCTCCCATCCTGCCCTACCAGGCCCTGCCCAGACATGCCCTGACACCCAACACGGCCAGGCTCCCCTGCCCCGGCCTTTGCCCGAGCCCTCCCCTAACCTGAACAGCTGCCTCCCTTTCTACCACCCAGCAAAGCTCAACACAGCCCTCAGAATCCAGCTTAAAAGCCCCCTGTTCTGAAGCCTTCCCAGATGCTCCCCTCAAATCAAAGGGGTGTACCTCACTCAATCCTCATTCATTCCCTCAGCAGCAACTATTCAGGTGTCTGCTGGGGCGCTACGATGCTCCTAGAGCCTCCCCAAACCCTGTGTGCCAGGCACCACCTTTAGCCCCTCGCCTGGCTGTTGACCTGTCCCCTCGACAACCGGGGAGGGTCAGGGCTGGGCCTCGGCCTCTCTGACACCACCCCCAAGGGCAGCAGAAAGCAGCTGGAAGAGCCCTGGTCTGGGTTCAAACCCCACCTCTGCATTTCCCAGCTGTGTGACCTCATGCAAGTCACTCCCCTTCTCTGAGGCTTGGTTTTCCTGGACAATGGGAATAGGGTTGCTGGGAAAACTGGAGATTGTGTACCTCAGGGGGCTGCACACTGTAGGGGCCTAATATGTGCTTGCTATTATTAGTATGCAGGAGGTATCCAATAACGTTTGTGTCATGAGGTTCAGTTCCCCAGGCTCATCTGGCCCTCTCAGGAGCAGCACCAATACATACTTGCTGAGTGAACAGACTCAGGTTTTGTGTATTACGCCAAGCCCCCAGCCAGCCGCGTGGCAGAGCTTCCTGTTTATGTCCCTGTGGCTGGCAGATGTGACACCCTGAGGACAGTGCAGGTCAACCTCCCTGCTTCTGGGGTCCCAGCCCGGAAGCTAACACAGGAAAGTGGCTGCTGACGGGGCCAAAAGTCCGTTTTGTGCCCTGCCACGCTGAGCTGGAGACAGGTCCCTCCTCTGAGTCCTCAGCCACCTCAGAACAGCACACCCAGCCTGTCCCAGGGCTCCCCAGGATATAGGCTCAGCGAACAGGCCCCCACCGCTGGGCCTGCCTTCGGTATTCTAGGAGCAGGCCCCGGGGGGCAGGAGGGCAGGCGCCCCTGCAGCTCGGTCAGAGTGGAGACTGCCCCACCACACAGCTGGGAAGAATCGGCAGGACTCAAGTCAGGCCTGCACCTCCCCATCCCAGGCGCCCACAGCCCAGGGGCAGAGCCATCCTGCCCACCAGCCCAGTCCCCTGGCTGCTCCTGGAGGTGCTTGCCCCAACTCTTGCAGGGTGGGGCTTGAGGGATGAGGGCAGGCCCCACCCTAGCCCTCCCAGAGCTCCAGCCCCTGCCACGAGGCTTCCCGACACATCCCAGATGCCCGGCACGTGGTCCCCACGTGTGAGAGCCCTCACGGGCCTCAGCTCCTCCACGGAAGTAACAGATGGCGAGTTCCAAGGAGCTGGGAAGGGGGGTGGCTGGCACGCCTCCAGGACTCGTCAACGCTTCCCACCCAGGACGCGCCTCCAGGAGGGGTCCAGAAAGGAGTTGCATCCCCCACCCCGAGACCAGATGGTGGGGGCGGGGCTAGTTGCAAAGACGAGCACTGGATGGGGAGTCCAGGGCTAAGGACAAGTCCAGCTCTGTGCTGTGTGATCTGGCGTCATCTACTTTTCCTTCCTGGGTCTCATCTTCCCCATCTGGACAATGGGGAACGGGGTGACCGAGGGGTTCTCTAGTTATTCTGCAGGGAAGACATGGAAGCCACCCACGGGGCAGTGGGCTCAGTGGTGGGTGGGTGTGTCCAGCGTCACAGCTCAGGCTAAGGGAGGACAGGATAGGGCACAACACGGGCAGTGTCCACCCTCTGGCTACAGCACGGGGCAGGAGAGCCTGGGGGCACTGCCTTTCCCTTGGCAGCTGCTGGCCCCCGGCTTTCCCCCTTGGCTGGCCCTCACCACTTCCTCTTCCTGCAGCCCCATGCAGTCAGAGTGAGGCTTCCTCACGCAGAATGTGGAAACTCAGAGAAAGAAAAGCAAAGCCCACACAGGTGCCAAAGCACTGCAGTGGGCCCAGAGCAGGGGTCACACCGGGACATGGGGGCAGTTAGTGGCCTGCGTGCTCCCTGGCCTCCTCCTGGCCCCACCTGGCGCTGGCCTGACCTCTACTTACCTGGAAAAAGGCAGTGTTGGCCAGAGGCACCAGGATGTTCTGGGAGCCACCCGTGGGCACGGGCGCCAGGGGTGAGAGCAGGGTCCGGGGGCAATCCTGAGGGCTCTGCAGAGGAAACAGGAGGAGAGGGTGACACGGGGGCATTTCAGAGAAGAGGCAGGAGGACTCAATGCACCCCAGCCTGCCCAGTGCGGTCCTGCCTTCCTGGGGAGAAAACACTAGTCATTCAGTCCTAACGGCCACCACCCTGGCCCCGTGCCTCCCAACCACCACCGCCTTCCATCCTATGGGCAGGTCGCATCGGCCCTGTTTAAAGATGAGGAAGGTGGGCACAGGCAGATGGGATAACTCGCCCAGTGGTGGGGCCAGTTTCCTCCATGAGTGCTCCCTGGCCTCAGAGGAGGCTGGGAGGCTGAGCTCCAGGCCCAGCTCCTTCCTGTCTCTGGGCCTCATCTTTCCCAATAGTAGAACAGGGAAGCTGCACCCACTCCCTGAGATGCCCCCAGGGCTGAAACTCCAGCTTCCTGACTGACTCATGTGAAGCGATTCAGAAAAGAGAAACCCTGGGCTTCCAAAGAGCCCATAGGAAAGGCACAGGGAGGGCTCCAAACACCAAGAGGACATTTCAGAGGGCCAGGTACCACCGGTCCGCAGGGAACACCCCTCCCCACAGCCCGGGTACAAGTCACAGCCTCTGGGTGAAGGTGCCAGCCCCAGGAAGGGCCCCGGGCTCATGGGGGGACAGCACATGGTTGGCCCTTGTTTGGCGGTGGAGTTACTGAGGCCTGGCAGAGCAGCTGCTTCAGGGAAGGAAGGAAGTGGAGAGGAGGGAGGGAAAGAAAGAAGGAAGGAGGAATGAAGGATGGAAGGGAGGGAGGGAGGGGAGATTCTGAGCCTCCAAGAGCAGTGAGCTGCCTGAGGGCGGAGGACAGGGCTGGCCCCTGAAGCCCAGGGGCCTGACTCTGGAGGGGCAGAGACCAGGGGCAGGGCTGTTCCCGCCACGTCCACCTTAGTGACTGCTCTGAGCTGGAAGGTATGGATTCCCCAACTGCCCTGTGTCCTCCAGCTTTGGTGGCCCCAGTGAGCCATTCCTGCCTCCTCCTGCTCCCGAATCTGACCTGCTGGGACCATGAGCAGCGCAGGACTGGGGACCCTGGAGCAGCCACACCCATGCCAAGGGGCCTCCAACCACCCTTCAGCCCAGGGACTTCCTACTCTGCCCTCCTTCCCAAGGCTGGCTGTGGAAGGATCTGGGTTAGAATCAGGCCAGAAAGCAAAAGTGCCCACGGGCCACGTGGCATGAGGTCACCCAGCCAGGCCAAAGGCCTTGGCACAAAATATGAGAGGTTTCTTTATTCTACATCAGATGAGGGCAGGACAGGGACTGATTCCCCTCAGGGACCCCAGCCCAAAAGCGAACCTCGAGGGGATGCAAATGCCAACAACAAGAACTGGTGATGACAAAACGCTAATAGCAGCAGCCGTCAGCCCATCCGGCCCTCCCTCTGCCGGCACCGTTCTGAGCACTTCGCACTCTAAAATTCACCAAATTCCACTGCCAACAACCCTAGGAGGTAGACATTATCATTACACCCATTTTACAGAATAGGAAACTGAGGCACACAGAAGCAAAGCAGTTTGCCTACAGTGGAACGGGCAACACAGGAACGCTCCAGTCGTCCAGACCATTTGCTGACCACAAGACCAGAGTGGGGAGTTCCCTTAGGGACAGGGCCTGGTGCAAACCTCAGGGGCCTTGGCTAGAGAAGCAGCATAGCCAGGCCCGGGTGCTGCTGGCTCCCTATGCCAGAACAGACAAGCCATTGACCTTCTCCGGGCCTCCGTGTTCCTACCAAGGAGGGGCCCTCTCTAGGCAAAGCCCCCAGACGGAGCCAGCCCCAGGCCCCCTGCAGACCACAGGCTGCCCTGTGCTGTGTGTAAACTCCACAGAATCCCAGGGCATGGAACCCACATGTTTCCACTCAGGCCTCGGAGCCACTGCCAGGTCTGCTTTGCAGCTGGCTAGGGCCCAGCCTCTGTCCTCCTGGCCCCAGCCCACCAGTGGGTAGGTGCTGATATGGGGCTGAGGCGTGACAGGGCAGGAGGTGCTCTCACAAGAGGGTCCCCACAGTGAATGATGTGGGACCACCCCTGAGGGTCACCCCACTCCCCTTAGCCGCTTGTAACCTGTGGCCAGGTGGATGCTCACCCCCATTCTAGAGAACCGAGGCTGAAGGAGTCCTCACAGCTCTCGCAAAGCCTCTCCTAAACTCCAGCGGGGAGAACTGGTGTCTCAAACCATCAGGGCACTCAACTACCCAGGGACCCTGAATCCACCTGGCCTGGTCCCTCCCTACCTCTTCGTACCCCCAGGGGCCCCACAATTGCCCCATGTTCCTACCACCCCATTCTCTCCACTGGCCCCTAGTGACCACCCACCCCTATGAGTGGTCCTTGGGAAGCCACCCCCAGGGAAGCTACCTCACCCCTCAGGCACCTGCAAATGGGGCACACATCCACCTTCCTCCCTGCCTCCCCCAAAGCTGGAGCCCTCCTTCCAGCATCCTCTACTTCCCATGTCTTTCATGTGGGGACCATGAGGGACAATGGAAACGTGACAGGAGGCTCAGGCCCTAGCACCTCCCTTCCCAGGGACACTTCTCCCAGCTCCCGAGGTGGTGTGCAGACCCTGCTGCCCGCTGTCCACACAAAGACCACAGCGCCACTATGACCAACTGGCACTTCATTAAATGCCAAATTAAGCATCAGTTCAGAGCCTCCTGCAGGCCCGGGGCAGCCTCTTCTGCTAGTTACTGTAATTCTCAGACCGGCTTCCTCCATGCCTCCACCCCAGCTCCTGGCCTGAAGAACTGCAGACCTGGGGGATAGCCATCTGACGGGACGCTGCCATGGAACTCCCTCCCAGGGGGTGAGCTCCTGTGCCTCTCTCAAGACCCAGCACAAAGGTCCCCTCTCAAGAGAAGTGCTCTCTGGCCATCCGCACAGAGTGGGCGTCAGTTCCCAAGGTGCATGGTGGCTCTGTAGTGGGCATCTACTATGTGCCAAGTATAGAGCTGGTGCCTTACGGGCATAATTCCAGATCCCCACCAAATCCTTCAGGCAGGCCCATTTTATAAATGGGGAAACAGAGGCACAGAGAGATTCAGTAGCTTCCCTAGGATCACACGGCCACAGCTCACACCTGAGGCTCTTGGCTCGTGATGGCAGGGCTAGTCCAACTCGGTTCTTTCCCAGGGCCCCGTACTGACTAAGGCATACAGCAGGCACTCAATAAATGCTGAATGAACTGCGACGAGGCTGGGTCCTCCTCACACCCCTTAAGTTAGAGCACAAGGAGCAGGCTGCTGCCCAGCGTGATCCCACACTGCCATCACCGAGCCCTGCTGTGTACACAGCCCTGGGCTGGGGGCTGGAAGGAAGAGACGTGATTGAGATGGGGTCCCCAAACAAGAGCAGGAGTCCTAGTGGGGCCTCAACTGTGGAATTTGGGGGTCCAGGAGCCGCTCAGGGCTCCCGCATGGTTTAGCTGCACAGACTCCACTGGGCCCTCCTCCAGTGCTGGAAGCCCCCCCAGCCATGCTCCTCTTTGAATTAAGCACAGCCCCTGCCAGGCTCTTCAAAGCAGTTATGGGGCTCAGGCGGGAGGTGCTGTGTGCTGTGAGTGAGCAGGGGATTCCAGGCTGAGGCCACGGAGCCCCCTCCTTAGCACCTGCCAGGGTAGACAGGGCTTCAGGGATTCCTGAGAAGATTCTCTGAGCCCAGTGCAGAGGCTGGGGCTGCAGAGGCTCTGGGTGCTGGGGCTGCTTCCCCAGGATGTGTGCCCAGGGTGGGGCCCCAGTGACCTTCTGCAGGGAGCCAGGGCACCAGGTGCCATGTTGGCTATCTCAGTTGTGCCATCTGGAAAATGGGCAGGACCAGCCTTTTCCTGGAGAGATGAGCTACAGGAGCCCTGGTGCTCTACCCCAGCCACCCACAGCCCTGATATGGGCCAGGTCTGAGAGGGGACGAGCTGGGATCTCAGGACCCTGGCACATCCCAACTGGCTAGGCCTCATCACCCCACCCAAGGTCCCAGGCATCCCATTTGGCCATCCTGATATGGACTGTAGTGGCCTTAGAGGCTTCCTGGGCAAAGGTGACAGGCCACCTGGAAAGTGAACACATCTCAGAAACCAACCAGGGGCGAGGTATGTGGCATGTCCATTTTTACTTTATCTTTACACTAAAAAGCCTAGATTGATCCATTTTTACATTTCTTCCTCTTGCTCCCGCCCCATTTAATTGATTAAACCCAGCCACCATGCAGTGCCAGGGCAGGCATGGCCCCCGACGAGCACAGAGTCAGACTGAAGGGTCCTAGGGACTGACATGAGCAAGAGGACCTGGGAGCGTGCGGTTTCTGAGGCCAACCCATCCTCCCTGTCCAGGGACAGCTGCAGCACCACCCACCCTTGGGACGCCACTGCTGGTGCAGAAACCCAGGCAGGGCCCTTTCCACCCAGTTCCTGATTTTCACAAGAGGGGAGAATATGGGCTCCAGGGGCAGAGGGACTTGGATTAAGGCCCAAGTCTGGTACTGCCTGGGTGGGTGACCTTAAATGAATCACCTCCACAGGCCTTGAGGACAAATGCCCTGAACACCTAGGGTTGTTGAAATGGTCTTCCTACTGCAGGTGGGGGTGTAAACTGGCTCAGACTTTCTGGAAGGCAGTTGAGTTCAAGATGTAAAACTATGGCCACACTATCACTCCAACAGGTCATTTCTAAGAAGTGGTCTTCAGGGAATCATCAAGGATATGCATAGTGCCCTGGCTATATCAAAATGCAAAAAGAGGAAGTAATCAGTATGTCCAGCTATAGGCGGGTTAAATGCACCGTGGTACGTGATGAGCCCCACATAGGTGTTAAAACCAAACCTACGGAGCAATATGCAAGGGCATGGAAACACTCTCAACATGTGAAGTTTTTTAAAAAAAGTTAACGAAATGGCAGAGGCGGACGGGCCCCCTAACCTGGCTTACCGTGGGGTTTGGTGAGGCCTCGCACCGAGACTGGTTGGAGACACAGGAGTGCTGCTGGCTGCACCAGAAACAGGGCCACTGTGCCGACAGGCAGCTGGTACAGCTGGAAGACAAGGAGGCCCCTCAACTCCTGGTTCCCCACCCCTCACCTCATCCCTGTCCCAAGAACTGGAACCCAGAAGGCAGATCCCAGCACAGGGAAAGGTCTTTCTCATCATCGAAGCTGCGGGAAAGACAGGGTCTTTAAGGTAGTGAGCTGCCTGTACAAGAGGTATACAAAGCAGAGTCAAAAGAGATGGGGCCTTTAGGAGACTAAACTGAGTATAATCAAAGCACTTTGCCCTGTCCCACCTGGCTGTCCACAGAGGCCAGGCATCAGGCAGTATGCATTTATTGCAGAATGAATAAATGTGCTGGTGAATGAACAACTGAGGGGCCTGTCTACTCTATGATGCTATGATTTTCCTTCCCCGGGCCCCCTGAGAGCAAAGACCCTTCCTAGGGATGCGTTCTTCCCTCCACCACCTGGAGGCAAGCCCCCATGCCACTCACGCTGTGTGGGGGTACACTTGTGCAGTGCGGCTGCAGTCGTAGATGGTGAAATTGGCCTTGACGATGTTCCGCCCATTGACCCTCACAGACATCTCGACGGTCACGTGGTCTGGAATGGATGGGGAGCCAGGGAGAGGACATGGGGGCAGGGGATTGCCACCAACATCATAAGCTGTGACCTCTGGCCCCCTGCCATCCCCATGCCTGAGAGTCCACCGTTCTGCCCCTCCGGGGCTGTGCCAACAGCAGAGCGTGCTTACCCTGGTTGGGGGGGAAGGGTGGAAACCGGTCCCTCGGCAGGAGGTTGCAGTAGGCGATCTGGTGACCAAAGGCAGGGCCTGGGACCCGAGCCACAGTGTGGATGTTTTTCCCATAGTCACAGGCCATCTCCATGCCACTGAGGCTGGGCAGGCTGCCCGAGATCTGCAGGATCATGCCCTGGGGGCAAGGAACCCTCAGCTCTGGGGGCCCAGGCTACGCCCCTCACAGCCTGCCCCAGGGCTGTGCACCAACCCAAGATCTGGCCCTGCCTGAATGTCCCCTGGGGGAGGGGGTAGTGGTGGCCAGGACTCAGGGCTAGAGGACTATGCCCTACATGTGACCCTCTGAGCCTCAGTTTCACCAGCTGCAAAATGAAACATCATCTTACAGTGGTCAAGAAGGCTCTGCATGATCTGGCCCCCGTGACCTCTGACCCCATCTCCTAATACTCTCCAAAACAGCTGATCTTGTTTCTACCTCAGGGCCTTTGCACTGGCAGTTCCCTCCACCCAGACACTCTTTCCAGACGCTCACCCTGGCTCCCCTCCTGCATATTTTACCTGACCTGGCCTGAGATATCTGCACCCACAACTTGCTTCCCACCCCCATGCGCTTTTGTTTTCTCCACGGTACTTAGCATCACCTTCAGGTTTTATCTTGCCTATTCTCCTCCCTCACAAGCCTGGGGCTAGGGGTCTGTCTTGATCACTGATATGTCCCCAGAGTCTAGAGCTGTGCTTGGCACATAGTAGGTGTTCCATAATATTTGTTCAATGAATGAAATGACTGAATGAATGAGGGAAGGACTCTGTGATGTGTGATAATGGTGGGCCAGGGCAGAGGAGGCCCAGATGCCAAGCAGCTACAGGCCAGAGTCAGGCTGTCAGAGCCCCCCAGGGTGAAAGAAGAGGACCCCCATCCTCAGAGAAGTCACTGAGAGCCGGATGCACGAGCCCCAGACCTGTCTGAACCTCAGCTCCCACCCCTTGCCAGGGCCCAGAATCCCCCACCGCCAAGGCTGCCTGCCAGAGCCCTCCTGGCACAAGCCGGGGGTAGACCCAGCCCCCTGCACTGCAGGTTTATCTGTTTCTGAGAAGGAGAAATTTCAGTCTGGCACCTGGTGGTCCCTCCCCTCATCCCCTGTTCTGGAAAAAGGTGGGTGGGACTCATTGTCCTCCTAGCCTCCAACTGGTACCCTCCCTCCTGGGTCTCTGGAACCTGCCTCTTGAGTTTAGATTCCAGCCTACCACTCCCTAGCTGTGCAACCTGCAGCAAGTCATTTCACTGCTTGGTGCCTCAGTTTCCCCATCTGTAAAACGGGGATGTTAAAAGCATCTGCTTCATATGGTATGTGAGGCCTAACAGAGGTGGACGTCAAGCACAAAGCACGTGCCTGGCACTTACTAGTTGGTCAGGAAGGCCCAGTCATTGTCACTGTTCTCATTATTTGTCTTCAGGTCCTTGGGGCACCATGGGGGGGAGTCTCCACCTCTCGGGGCCTGGGTGCAGGGTGAAGGGAGGCTCCCTTCTGTGTCCCGAGTTGGGTCTTGCCTCCCCCAGGACTCACTGGGTACTCCTGGCGCACATCGATCTCGGCAGGCAGGACGGTCATGGCAGGACAGCGGCTGGGGCCCTCGCTGGCGCTGGTCCAGAAATGGTGCTGGCTGGAATTGGCACAGTCCTGCTGCAAGGTGCACCTGGGGCAGTACCATAGGGTCAGGACCGAGGTCGGCTCCTCCCACTCCCACAGCCCTCCGGCCCAGGTGTTGCTGGTCTCCAGCCTCACCGCGTCTCCAGGGCACACCAGCCGCAGTAGGCGTCCGCCGCACCCACACAGTCCCCACAGGTGGAGTGCACGTTGCAGGCGGCGACCTTCACCCTGGCCATCTGGGGGAAGAGGTGGGAGCCCAGCTCAGTGAGACTGCCAGCCTCTCCCTTGGGGAGGCAGTACGGTCAGCATGGTGAGGGCCATGAAAGGCTGGGGAAACTGAAGGTCAACACTCTAATGGGGGAACATGGGAGACAAGGCTTCCCTGAAGAGGCGAGGTCCGTGTTGGGAGGCGCAGGACAAGGTGGAGTTAGCAGATAAGGGGGATGGAGGAGGAGGGTGCTCCTGGCAGAGGAATAGCGTGTGCAAAGGCCAGGCAAGCAAGAGGGCTCAGCTGGTGCTGGGATGGCGTTGGGCTGGGGCTCTGGCCTCACCTGGTGGGATGTCATCAGATAAAGGTAACCGGAGTCTGCTGGGTCAAACTGCATGACATGGTGCACGGGCTCCCCGTAGGCCACAGTCACCACCCGCCTGCTCACCACCTGCATGCTCTCGTTCAGGTTGATCTGTTGGGGTAGTGGGCATCAGAGTGCTGGAGCCCATAGCAGGGGAGGCCAAACCCAGGGGACAACCTGAGCCAGGTCTGGGAGCTCCGCCTCCCCATCCTGTCTTGGACCCTTCAGGAGGGGTGGGAAATCACAGGTGTGCAGGAGAGGGCACTGGACCTGGCCTCGATGCTTCTGCCTTTGCTGTGCCCCCGCCAGGAGCTCCCTCTAGGCTCTTCTCCAGCATCCCGCCCTGTGAATCTGTGCAGGCTTTGCAGTTTACAAAACGTGCTCTGGGAGGCTGTTAGGCACCATGGCTAAGGGCAGGGGCTTGGGTTTGGATTCTGGCTTTGACACTGAGGAGCTCTACAACGTGTAAGTTGTACAAGCTGCCTCCCCTCTCTGAGACTGTTTCCTGAGTGAATGGGGCAGGTGAGCCATGAGCATTAAATAAGACACAGATCAGGCTGATGGGGCCAGGCCCAGGGAAGCTGCTAGGCTGCATGTCTCATTCCTCCCCCCATGCCCACTTCACGGAGGAGGAATCTGAGGTCGGGAGCAGCCGAGGGAGTTGACAAGAGGCACAAAGTGAAGAGATCACAAGGCTACAATGCAATACCAGGCCTGCCTGACCCCAGAGTCCAAGACTTAAGGCTGGGGGTGTGGAAGGTGCAGGGAGGAGGAAGACCAGGACTATTTGGGGCCTGGAAGCTTCTCTGGCTCTGAGGGACCCTCTGCGTGTCCTCCTGAGGACAACAATGCCGGTCAGAGCCCCACCAAACTGCTCTTTCTTGCCTGGCCCTGCCTGTTCCCAGCGTGCTGGTCTTGTCTGGGCTCTGCCAGGCCCCAGGCTAGGCATTTTGAGATGCAGCCAGTGGTCCGGACACCTCCTAGGCCAGTTCCTGCCCCAGCTTTCCTCCTGGGGCTCCCAAACCTTTCGTGGCTCCTTTCTGCTTATGGGATGAACCTGTTCTGGCACTTGAGGTCCTGGTGATCTAACCCGGACAACCCCAGCCTTATCTCCAGCCCCTCAACCCTGCTCACACATTCCAGCTTTCAGGCCTTTGCCTACGCTGTGCTCTTCTCTGAAATATTCCTTCCCGTTCCCCTTCTACCAATGCACGCATGAGGCCCAGAAGCCTGTACGTACCAAGTCAAAATTACCTTCTCCCTAGGCTTCCACGGGCTTTGTCCCAGACTGAGACACCCCTGTCCCAGGTGGCCTCCTGGCGGAGCCTTGTAGGGGCTCAGGCCACTGCCTGTACCCACCCCTATGTCCAGGCATCCAGTGGACACTCAATTCATTTCTACTCCTTCAATCATTTATTGAGCACCTACTGTGCCCCAGGGCCTGTGCTGGGTGTGGCGATTTAAGGCCCGAGCAGGGCAGGGTTGGCTAGAGACAGAGGCCACACTGTGCAGGGTGGTGGGTGAGAGGCTCCTGGCCGTGGCGGGGTGTGGGCTGTGGTCCAGCTCCCACTGCGTGAGTCTGGAGGGCAGTCATTTCCCTCTCAGAGCCTCAACGTCTTCATCTGTGGCAATGGAATCGTGCCTCTGCCTCCCTTGCAGGGGTGTGAGAATTAAGTGAGAGGATGCCCTTTAGGCTCTGGGTAGACAGTGGGTGCCTAACAACTGCAGCCTCCTGGGCGTTGAGGGTGGGGTTGGGGCCTGGCTCATGTTCCCAAGCCAGGACACTGAGGCTAGGAGGGAAGAAGAAATTGCCCCCAGGTCACAAAGCTGGAAGCGGCAGAGCCAGACTCCAAATGTGAGTATCTGACCCCAAAGCACGAGCTCCATTGGCGAGCCCCACCTCTGTGCTCTCCCCAGCCGCAGCAGTGGGGTCCTGGGACTCCACTCCCCATGCCCACCCAGCCCACAACATCTGCCCAGGCAGTGGGTTGGGGGAGCTTGGGTGATCGGATCTGAGCAGTTAGGCCGGGCCTGGTGCATGAATAGAGTGGTGGCGCTTAGCTGAGTCTCCCAACAGGGAGCAGGAGAGGTGGCTGGGTTGGGGGCAGGTCCAGGGCTGCACCTGGGGGTCTGGCCCAGGCTCCACCATGTCTGTCCTGCCCCAGAGCAGGGAAACCAGATTCTGTGCATCTCCTCCCAGCTCCAGGAATCTCAGGGCCACGGGCTAGGGTACAGTTAACTCCAGACACCAGTCACCCTGGGACAGGGTGGCTGGCAGGACTCAGGAGGAGAAATGAATGAGCATTCCTGCTTACCAGGCTGTGGTCTTACCTTGCCAAAGCCCCATAACAGCTTACAGCCCTTAATAGACAGGAAAACTGAGGCCTAGAGAGAGAATATGTGCTGCCCAAGGTCAAAGGGCCAGCAAATGGCAGAGCCCAGACATTTGAACTCAGACCCATACGGTTTCAAAGCCCCGGTCTTAGAGCCTGTGACAGAAGCACCCTCTCTGAGCCCTGGTTTCCCTCCTCTGTATAGACGCCACCTATATTATGAACAGTAGTGGCAAAAACAGACTTGCAAAATACTTTGTAAACTGTAAAGTGCTAGGTGAATGGGAGAAAACAAAGGGTCAGGCTGGACCTGTAGCAGCCCTGTGTACAGACTGACACTCAGCCAACCCCCAGGGGAGCCTCCCGCCCCCACCCCCTCCCTACCTTGAGGAGCCGCCCATTGACCGTGCCTAGGAAGACCGCTGTGTAGTTGTTGACGCTGGCCACGGCCACGGAGGTGAGGCCCGGGGCACGGAACACGGGCGTGGCCTTCAGGGGCTGCAGGATGGATAGCGGGTGCTGCAGGTGAGCAGCTCCACAGTCCAGCTGCTCCGGCTGGAGCTGGAAGAGGAATGGCACGTTAGATCCCAGCTCCAAAACCTTCTCCGGCTCCCTGCCCGCACAGCTGGCTGAGATCTTAGGCCCTGGCATCAGAGCTTTCAAGTCTTGTTCCTACTTTATATCCCCAGTGCTGGGTTGAGGCCCAAACACAAACAGGACCCCATCCCCAAGCCCAGGCCTGCCCTGACCTCGGTGTTGGTTACAGAGCTGTCCCAAGGAGATGATGTTCAACGTACGTGGGAACCAGCAGGCAAGGGAACAAGGTCAGGTTTGATTTTAAAGAGTCCAGGGAGGCCGGCCAGGGTGAGAGTTATACCCCTACACCCTTGGGGCTGCCTCTCCTGGCCAGGTACAGCTGAGAAACGCAGAGGAGTCCATACCAGATGACCAGAGGCCACCGTCAGCCTCAGCTTACCCGCTGGCACCTAAGAGGTGTCCCTCTTGCCTCGGCTGTTTTCCTACAGCCCCGGCTGGCTCTGTGTCTCCACAGCAACCATGGGCTTTGCTCCTGCCAGATGTCTGCTCTGACCCCAGGACCACCACCATCCCAAAGCCCCAGCAGCTTGCAGGACTCCAGGTGGAGGCCTCCCTAAACTGCAGCCTTTCTTTCCCTCCCCAAGCACCTATCCCCTCATCTGCCCACATTACAGGGGGACAAACAGGCTGGGTGTGTCTGAATGCACAGTCTGTGTCCACATCAGCCCAGCATCACCCACGCCCTCCAGCAGCAAATCAGCTGCAGCTCACAGGGCAGTTGTGAGAGGTGATCCCGTGTCCGGGCTGTTCCCTGAACTTGCTCCTACCTTCCCTCCCTTCTCCTGGGTCTTTGTATGTTCAAAGGTTCCTGGTGCAATTTGCACAAAAATAGAAAACAGGCCTCCAGGAAGTGACCCTGAGACAGTAAGTGCAACTCCGCAAAGACGCAGGCACAGGCGTGGCGCAGAGGAGTGAAAAGGAGACACAGATATGTCGGACGGGATTGAGTGCATCCATCACGGCGTATCATCCAGGACAGAAGTCCCCATCCCACAGTGACACCATCAGCGCATACTGATTACAAGAAAAGTCACAGGATGTCATGGGCCCATTTTAGTAAAACTGGTGCATAAGCAATAAATAGTCACAACAGTAGACATAATAACAGGCCGCATTTACTGGGAACTGACACTGTACCAGGGGTGCACTGACTCCCAGAAGCCTGGCAGCCTGGGGGCCCTATCTCATAGACAGGGAAACTGAGGCTCAGAGGGGAAAATGGCTAACTGCAATGTCACGCCCCCAGGGCTGACCCAGGTTGCAGACATGAGCCCGTGCCTCAGCTGCATTTGGACATCAGAGGCTCCGAGCAGGACTCAGGGAGGTCTCCGGAAGGCAGCGTTGGAACCATCTTTAGGGCAAAGCCTTAGAGATTTTTCTTTTTAAATTTCTTGTCTGTGCTTTTTGCAAGCGTAAGCCATCGATGATGTGCCTGCCTGGTTTTTGCACAAAGGCTCGGCTAGTTTTCAAAAGAAAGGACAGTGGGTCCTTCTGTGCTTAGGCAAATAAACACAGTTGCAGCCGGATGGGCTTCCAGGCTGGGGCCGTTTCCAGCATGTCCCTGGAGGCCAAGCCCTGAGCCCAGAGGTGTGACGGGCTGGGGATGCCCCGGACCAACATACAGGAGGGAATGGTCTTCCGGAGGATGACAGCAGGTGACCCAGGCAAGGCACTTCACCTCTGAGCCTCAGTTTACTCAACTATAAAATGGGTACATCCACAGCGTCTTCCGCTCAGAGGCTGGGGTGAATCATTCATTTTAAAGTGTTCGCGGGGCTGGGCGCAGTGGTTCACACCTGTAATCCCAGCACTTTGGGAGGCCGAGGTGGGCAGATCACGAGGTCAGAAGATTGAGACCATCCTGGCTAACACGGTGAAACCCCGTCTCCACTAAAAATACAAAAAATTAGCCGGGCGTGGTGGCGGGCGCCTGTAGTCCCAGCTACTCGGGAGGCTGAGGCCGGAGAATGGCGTGAACCCAGGAGGCAGAGCTTGCAGTGAGCCGAGATCTCACCACTGCACTCCAGCCTGGGCGATAGAGCGAGACTCCGTCTCAAAAAAATAAAAAAATAAAATATAAAGTGTTCGCACACACCGGGCGTGGTGGCATGTGCCTATAGCCCCAGCTACTCTGGAGGCTGAGGCTGGAGGATCACTTGAGTCTAGGAGTTCTGGGCTGTAGTGCGCTATGCTGATCGGGTGTCTGCACTAAGTTCGGCATCAATATGGTGACCTCCCGGGAGTGGGAGACCACTAGGTTGCCTAAGGAGGGGTGAACCGGCCCAGGTCGGTTAAAGCAGGTTAAAGTGTTTGCACAGTACATGGCCCACAGTAAGTGCCCAGAAAGTGTTAGCCAATAGTACTGTGTTTCAGACATGATTGCTGCTTATGTTATTATTATTAAGTAAAAGTTACCCATGTTCAACTGCTGATCAAAAAAGAAGAAAATTCAGGGCAAATCATGCCTACCTTAAAGCTTTTGAGCAGCCATCCTCTCACCTGGACAGCCCTCCCAGCCCTCTTCATCTTCCAAGACCACTCTTGCCTCCCACACTGACATTTCCTATCTGCTAACACAGCTGCCAAATGAGCCCTTTACAAATGCAAACCAGGTCTCCCCCAGTTCAAGCCCTCCCATGGTTTCCAGGATACTCAGAATAAATCCTAAATCCTAAATCCTCCCATGGGTCCCCTGATCTTCTAACTCCAACCCACACCCCCCTCGCCCTTGCTCCTTCACCCCAGCCACACTGGCCTCATTTCTGTGCCTCAAATATCACAAGTCCCTGCCTCAGGACCTCTGGCCTGGCCGCTCCCTCTGCCTGGGAAGCCATTCCCGAGAGTTGCATCATAGGCTCCTCCTCTCTCTCAGCACCAGCCCTGACCTACCCGACTCCATCCTGTGTGTGTTCCAGTTAGGGACAGCCCTGGAAGGTGGGTGCTGAGCGGTCTCCCCAGCTGCCCCAACCAGGCCGGGTCCCACCCCTCAGCAACCCTGCAGCTGCAGGGAAGAGGTGAGGTGGGCTCCTCACCACTGCAAGGGATGCTTTTCCTAGGGGCTAGGTAACTTTTTTCACGAATATGAATTACTTACATCATTTAAAAATAAGTTGTTTAAAATTAAAATTGTGAATCCCCCCTGCCACCAAGGGAACATAAGTTCTGGAAGGGGACACCAGGGAGGCCCCAGACGACACCTTTGGGCATACCCTGACATCCAGCCAGGGTGTGGTCCTGGGAAAAGGCGGACCAGGCGCCCAGCTCGGGGTGATCTATGTGCTAGGGCAGCAGGGAGGAGGGGAGCAGGGCAGGGGAGCTCGCTGGGAGCCGGCTTCCCCCACCCGCCCCGCCCCTGACTTTCACAAGCCATTAATTCTGCACCCAAGGAATTTTCTAAAAAGCCTTTCCCCCAGCTTTTTTTTTTTCCCTTATCCTAAAATAAAATTTTTTAAAAAAATTTTAAAGGAGAAGTAAGCTGTCGGCTGCTCCGAAGGATCCGTGCTCCAAGGGGGAAGCTGATTCCCCAGCTGCCAGGGGAAATCACAAGGCAAACCGGCTCAAAAACGGAAGCCCAGCCTGGCGGGAAGTGCCGCCCCTGCTGGGGGAGGGGGATGCAGGCCGGGGGAGGGGAACACGGGACTCGGGACCAGACGTCCTGAGCATGCTGGCCTCAGCTGAACCCGGTCTCCAGGGGCAGTTAGCCTCACAGGCCCAAAATACCCCCCGACCCCAGCACCATCCTCGTTCAAGGCTAATGAGCATGAGTCTTTCCAAACTCAAGTTCTCCTGAGAGCAGGGAAGGCTCGGTTATCCCAGCAGCGCCCTTCAAGTCACAGGGCCATCTTTCCCTCACACAAAGCTGGTCAGACCCTCCCCACCTACAAACCGGCTCCCGGTTGTCCTTGGGATCAAGCCCCAGCTCTCCAGCCTCGCATTCAAGGCCTTTGTGCCCCAGCTCCTGCCAGCTCCCAGGCCTCCAGTCTCGCTGCTCCCTCTGCCCCACCCGCTGTGCCCACCACATCAGTCTCGGCAGGTCCTGGAACATGCCCACACCTCACACCTGGGGCTCTTGTGCCATTGTAAATGTCCCCTCAGCAGCCAACGCCTGTCCCATGCCTCTGAGCCATTCGAACTCCCCTTGGCACTTCAGCGCCCCGTGTCTGGACCCATGCTCTTCCCTCTCCAGGCATGCCCAGATGGCCGGTTTTCAAGATGTGGCTCAGCCCCCCAACTCCTGTGATGGCGCTGTGCTGGTCACCACTCCCACACTTCCCATGGTAGCACATGCATGACATTCTCCAGCATGGAGCCTGTGCTCTGGAGGGAATGTTTACAAAAGAAAGGAACCTAATTTTGACTAAAGTGTGAGTGACTGTATTCAGCTGCTTTCTGTCTAAGTGGAGTGATTGAGAGCAACACAGCCATGCTGGGTGCTGGAGAACTGAGGGAAACGTATGCCTACTCTGCATGTGGCAACAAAGGGAGGAGGGTATTCAGGTCCAGGCAACACTAGCTGCTAGCTTCAGTTCCTGTAAAAACCTCACTTTATCCCTCTCTCACATGGGATGAGCAACCACTGCTGGTCTTGGCCCTGTTTTGAGAGCAGGATGCGCCCTCCCCCTCCAGCTGGCTCCCTCCTGGGGCCAAAGCTCTGCTCTGCCCACTCTCCCATTAAAACTCTGACATATTGATTTTACTACCAGCTGTAATTGTGTTGACTTTCTCTCCCCAGGAAGCCAGTTGGAAGGACAGTTTCAAGAGCCTGGCTTCTCAGGCCTCACATCCTGCCACAGACCCACCGCAGGTGGCACTATGAAAAGGATGCGGCATTAACAGTGGGTGCTGTGGCAGGTTGCAAAATCCAGCGGTTCCGTCCCAGGTACAGACTACAAGGCTACTATACTGGCTGTGGAGGCTTTGCGCTTGAGAAGTGAGGGCACCTTCCTGCCTCAAGTGTTTGACTGTTTATGATCCTGGGAAAGTCAGATTTCCTTGCCACAGAGCTGAAATTAGCCGCAGAGCTGAAAGCACACGATCACTTTGGGGTATTAAGACTGCAGGGTGGGCCAGGCGCACAATGGCTCACGCCTGTAATCCCAGCAATTTGGGAGGCGGAGGTGGAAGGATCGCCTGAAGCCTGAAGGTCAAGGCTGCAATGAGGTATAATTTCACCACTGCACTCCAGTCTGGGTGACAGAGACCCTGTCTCAAAAAAATAAAAGTAAAAAGACTGCAAGGTGACCGTAGCTCAATACATCCTGGCCGGGGATTGGGCTGTCTGGACCCCCCAACTCCTCCTCCCAAAGCTGAGCTCCTTCCCATTCATCCTTTGCGGCAGCCAAAGAGAGCTTTTAAAATTGCAAAGCGCTTGACGCAACGTGGGCTCCTGGAAAAGAAAGCAGACCTTCGCGGAGTGCAGTCTGGAGTTTAGTTGGGAGTAAAGAACAAATGTTGGCTTCTTAGTTTTGACAAATGCACCACGGTAATGGTAAGATGTTAGCAATGGGAGAAACTAGGGGACGGGTATACAGGAACTGTCTGTACTATCTTTGTAACTTTCCTGAAAATCTAAAATTATTCCAAAGTAAAAAAGTTTATTTTGTAAAAAAAAAAAAAAAAAACGCACAAAGCAGGTCACATCTCCTGTGCAGCTCAACAGCTTCCCATGGTTCCCTAGTGCTGTCAACGCAAATCCAAACTTTGCTCCTGGGCCCCTAAAGCCCCACTCAATCTGGCCCTGACCTCTGTGGCCTCTCTCAGCCCCCGTCCCTGCCAACTCCTCCCTTAGCTTGGACAGCCCAGATAGGGCCAGTCCTCCTGGGCTCCCCTGAGTGGAGCCCATGTGGCATGGGCTCAGTGGTGGCCCATGGACTGTGTCCAGTCTCAGTCCAGCAGCCCAGCCGCACACAGCCAGGCCAGAGTATGAAGCCACACCTGTGACTCCCAGACCCCAGCTCCTTCCACTTCAGCACGCGCTGCCTCTCAGAACACTGTGCAAGCTGACACCTCCGCTGAGAGTAAACTGAGGCAAGGAATGAGCCACGTGCCCACTGTGTGCCAGCCCTGGGAGGGGCAGGACAGACTCGGTCCTGGGTGGCCTCTGGCAGCAGCCCCCATGCCAGGGAGGAAACCACCTGCTGCTGAGAAAGGAAATACCAGCGCCTTCAGGGGTGACCAAGAGGCTTCCTGGAGGGGCCGTGGGGAGAAGATGGCCAACCAGGCCTAGCACCATGGTCAGGAAGCCTGGCCTTAGCCACAGAGGAAAAGCAGCCTGGAGGAGCATGTCGGGGAAACCAAGGCACAGAGAGGAGCAGAGACTTCAAACGGCAAAGGACACAGCAGCTCCGGCAGACCCTTTGGGGAGGCCTGCCTTGGTTTCCCTGACCCCTCTGGAGGAGATGGGTCACCCAGCTCCAGGGCTCTGAGGTTATTCAGGCCAGCTGGACACCATCTGGAAGGGATGGAGCCAGCCAGTCAGGCTGCCCTGAGGACCGCCACACAACCTGGGCATGATCTGCCCACCCGCCCCCAAACAAGCGGAAGAACAAGCCTGGAAGGCCAAGCCCTAGGCTTAGGTCACAGGACTGGCTGGATTAAGGACCTACTGTGTGACAGACACTACAGCTACTGGGGGCACCTTATAGCGCGCGCGCACACACACGCGCGCGCACACACACACACACACACACACACTCTCTTGCTGTGTACCCATTTTACAGATGAGAAAACTGAGGCTCATGACTGCTAAGTCTCACAGCTCTGACCTCACTGTGGGATGCACCATCCCCTCTGAACCTCAGCCTCCACATCTGTAAAATGAGACAGCAACAGCACCCACCACCTGGGGCTTATGGAAGGACTGAGCTCATAGGCGCCTTCAATGCTAAGCACTGTAGGTGCTCAATAAATGTTCCCAATTATCTACGCAGGCCACAGAGCAGAGGCTCGGGAGCTCCCGAGGACAGGGACAAGCCACTCCACCGCTTCCTGAAGTCAAAGCATCCGAGGCTGGATTGGCCACACCGCCCTCACCAAGGACGTAGTAGTGGGAGCTCTGGCCTCGGCCTGTCTGCCCTGGCGCCTGGGAACCACCGCCACAGTCGCTGACTCAAGCAGCCATTGTTTAGTTAGCTGGACACAGCCCCCAGACACCCAGCTCCCCCTTCTTGAAGCTGTTTCTCATTCCGGCCCAGCCTGGCCCCATTTCCAGCTCCCCGCCCCCTGAGTCCCAGAGGAGCACAGAGTGGGATGGGCAGGCAGCGGCTCTTCCCTGGCCCAGGGAAAAGGCTTCCCTCCCCCCAGCAGGAGGGGCAGAGCACGAAGCCAGTCTCTCCAAGCCCTGGAACAGTTTCCCTCCCAGCTTCCTCCCCTGAAGGGACTCCAGTCCAAGAGCCAAGAAATAGCTGCCTCTCCAGGGAACACTGGCACTTCCCTCCTGGGGTTGGGAGGTCTTGGAGGTTCGATCTCACACCCTCCTCCCCAGCCCCTGGTCTCCTGCGGGTCCAGCTTGTATGCCTGGCCGCAGGCTGTGCTCTGCAGCAGGACTCTACCGCTGGTCCCAGAGTCATCGCACGACCGCTGTGGACACGGCCAAGAAGGCAGGGCTGCTTGCAGCCTTGCGCAAACATCTCCGGGCTGGATTCCATGTGCTGGGGACACAGAGGTGACAATGGGGCCCTCTCTCCAGCTGCCCACATCCCAGCTCAGAGGCCCAGCCCCAGGATGGGGAGGGACAGCTTTATCACAGTAACAGTAGAGTGACAGTAGCAAGCAGCTGTGTGCAGTCTGCTTTGTGCTGAAACCTCTTTCTGTATTATCTCATTCAACCCTCATCACACCCTGAAAGAGCTGATGCTGCTTTACAGTAAAGGAAACTGAGGCACAAGAGTTGAAGTGATTTGCCCAGGGGCACATAGCCGGAACGGCTAGATGCAAGCCTCCAGTGCAGGCCAGCAGGCTCCATACCCCTGCCCTTAACCACAGCCTCCCCACCCGCCGCTCTGCCGGGAGTCACCAATGGCTGCTGGGAAATCAGCTGCTTGGAGCTGGAAAAACCCTGGGTTTCGAGCTGGGGAAACTGAGGCCCATCAAGGTGATGGCCACTTCTAGAGAGCTCAGTCACCTCACAGAGAGTGGGCAGAGGCTGGAGAAGGGCACAGGCAAGAGGGTTTGGCCACTTTCCTGGGCCTGGCCTCCACTCCAAGGCTTTTGCCGGCGCCCACTCCCCCCGCCCCCATTATTTACCCATCAGAGCATAAAGTGCTACGTGATTAACGCCCCACTGGGGCCTTGCCGGGCCCCGTAATGGAGCTGCGAGTTTCCCTCCCCCTCTAGTGCATGATTTATCAAGTTTCAGGGTAAAGGACGGTGGACTGGGCGGGGAGGGCCCCCGCTGGTGCTGGCCCCCAGATCTTGACTGCATCGAGTATCAGCTGAGCAGGGCGGAGCAGGGCCCCTGCCACTGGACGCCTGTCTGGGCAGCCTGTTTGGTTTGGTCCTGGCTCAAACATGGCCTTTGGAAAGAAGAAAACGGCTGCACTCGGCGGGCAGTGAGGATCCAAGTCCACGTGGCTGGCACTCAGAGACTTTCTGGGCCTGTCCCTACTCGGGAACCGGCTGGTTTCCATGGCAATCCCCACATGGCTGTCAGAGCTGGAGAGGCCCTCGGGAGTCACCTGGTCCAGACACAGTGGGGACTGCGGGTGAGCGCCTGTGCCTCCAGATCCTGCCAGTACCTGGCAGGGCCAATACGGACCAGCAGCCACAGGGTCCCTTCTGGAACCAGATCGGCCATGTCTCTCCTTTCCCCAAAGCCCTGCTGGCTCCCCACAGCCCACAGGACAGCATCCAAGTCCTCAGCCTGCAGGCAAGGCCCAGCACACTCTCAGCTTCCCCTAGGCCTGCTACCCAAGCCACATTCCAACATCTCTGAGCCTTTGCCCCCACCGTGTCCTCTGCCTGGAATGTCTTCCCCAGCCCCATCTGTCAAGTGCTGCTCCAACCTCCCCTCCTCCGGGAAGCCCTCCCGCACTCCTCTGATGAGCTAGTCAGCGTGCAGCACCTGTCTGTTGTCATGCCCTCCTCCCTCGCCATTCTTGGGGCTCCTGGAGAGTGTCCGATTTGTCCCTCTTGGGAGCTGTCCTATAACAAGCTGAGCCTCCTCCCATACTCACACACTCTAGAGAGCCTGGACGAGCGCGATGTTACCAAGGAGGTGCTGGCCTCTGGTGTGTGAAGGTGGATATAGCTACAGGCCCAGTAGCAGGAGTCCACACCAGGGGGTCGTCCCAACCCCAGCCCAGGACCATGATGGGCGCTGGGGCTGGGCAGCTCTGCAGGCCACCCTGAAAGGCCCTCACTGCTTCTCACAGGGGCCTCGGCGGGGGCAGAAGTTCCCTGGGTCTCAGTTTCCTCATCTTTAAAATGGGCCCATTCACCCCTTCCAACACCCTCTGGTTCACACCTCTTCGGTCAAAGTTTTTGGAGGAATGAGGGATCACAGGCGCTGCAGCCAGAAGCCTGCTCCACCTGGAGCACCACAGTCACCCACCACAGTGCGACCTCAGGCAAGATGCTTAACCCTTCTGGGCCTCTGCTTCCTCTTCTGTAGACTGGGGATAACACTCATTTCATTCAACTTCGGGGGGATTAAAAGATATGTAAAGTGCTCTGCAAAGGGCCAACACAGAGAAAGTTCTCAAGCAACAACCACAGTAGCTATGACATGACGGGGCAGCTCTGATGTCAGAGGGAAGGCTTCCTTGCCACTTCATGGCCCAACTCCAGAGTCGAAGAATGGAGGCCCAGGAAGGGGAAGGGACCACTCTCTCCCGGGGCTCCTGCCCTCCCGCTCCTGTACCAGTACACGCCATGTGCCTTTGTTCATGGCAGCAACCAGGACATGGAACCCAGCTGGTTTCCTTAATCTCCATGGAGACCGGGAGTCACAGGCGGGTGAAGCGGACTTTGCAGAGGGCGTTTCTGCAGGGCCCCAGGCAGCATGGCCCTTGATGAATGCCGCCAGGCCACCCCAGTCTTCCCTGCACTGAGCCCACTTTACAGATGGGGAAATGGAGGCTCCGAGAAGGGATAGGACTTTCCACAGCCAGGAAGGGGCAGAGGCAGGATTTGAATCTGGGAAGTTGGCCCCAGGGTCCTGCACTCACCTAGCACTGTGCGCCTGCCTGGCTGTGGAAGGCCTTACTGTGGGCATATCCAGGGCGCTGACAGATCCTCCACTCACCCTCCTGGGTGGACCATCATTCACCCTGACCATTGAACCCACATCTCTCATTTGCACACCCAAAGGGCCAGGGGCTCACTCCTTCCAGAGGCCAATGATCGCATTTTCAGACAAATGCAACTAGATGTTCCCTGCCTCCCCCGACTTCCTCAGGAGGCTGTGTCAGCCCCTACCCTCAGTGTGTGGCCTGGCCTCTGCAGATGCCCCAGCCAGCCTGAGTCACTGCTGTCACAATGGGCCCTGCCTGAATCTCTATGGCTCAGCCGGAGGGGGAACTGCAGAATTCCCCGCCACAGAGAGCTCCCAGCTCACCAGCCACCCGGAAGCGGACTCCTGCTTCTATCTGCGGATCCAGACCCCCACTCCCCAGCTGTGTGAGCCAGGGCAAGTCACTTCCTCTCTCTGGGCCTCAGTTTCCCCTTCTGTAAGCTGGGGATGATGATGATGCACTGTCTGCCTGACCAGGGGAGGGGCAGCCATGAGGTCAACCACGTAGGTGCTTGTAAAAGCCCTGCAGAGTGTGAGCTCGGCGGCGGTTTTTATTCACTCCAGGGAGCCCACAGGCCTCTTGCCCTCAACACAGTGCTGCACCGGACTCCTCAGCCCGGGCACTAGAGCCCACTTTCTCCATCTCAGCCTCTATGCTGCGGCTGGGACAGCACCCGACGCACCCTCACTGAGCCCGTGTCTCACTCACCCATGCCTGCCTTCAGGCCTTATTTGATCTCATCTCCTTCAAGGCCCGGACCCTCCCTCCTCTGAGCCATTTTTTTATGTCCACTGAGGCCAATTTTTTCTGGTGTCTTTTCTCCCTCTTGATACTAATACCTGTGCCTGCCATTTCCTGGGCACTGCATGTGAGATTTTATTTTATGTATTTATTTTTTATTATGGGCAGCTCCTAAGCCAGAGTAGGCTGAGAGAGCCACCCCTGAGATTTTAATCTACCCACATGCTAGGAGGGAGGCATAAGACCTGTTTTATAATGAGAAAGAATGAGGCCCACAGAGGGTAAATGACTGGCCCTGGCACTCACAGCTTATAGGCTGTATGCCCACGTACATACTGGGGGTCGCGATATTCTCAGGGCTGGGAGGGATGTCTCCTGGTCCAAGCCCTATCTGTGTCTCCAGGCCAGTCATCTCAGCCAACCCTCCTAGAACCCCCTCTCCTAAATCCTGACAAG
This sequence comes from Macaca mulatta, assembly GCF_049350105.2. Taxonomy (NCBI): domain Eukaryota; kingdom Metazoa; phylum Chordata; class Mammalia; order Primates; family Cercopithecidae; genus Macaca; species Macaca mulatta. The sequence continues at coordinate 154,330,556 of NC_133407.1, read as the reverse complement.
TGTCTCTGCTTGCACCCTTGGTCACTGGGAGCTCACTCCCAGCCCCCAGCCCAAACCCAAATGTAAAGCCCATCTTGGAAGCTCTCTCTCCCTCCGCCCCCACCTGGCATCTCAGCCCCTAAATTGGTGCAAAAAAAATGCCTTCTTGACGACGTGCACCCACCCACCGCATGCCAGTTTAAAACTGCCTGATTTTTTTTTTCCACCTTTACTATAAAAAGACACCTTGAAAATGCTGCACTGACATTTGCCTGTTGGTATTCCTTTTGTTTTAAAAATACAAATATTACGGTCATTCATAGGTTGGGGAGAAAGACTTGGGAAAGGAAGGTAGACTCAGCCTGCCCCACCTTGCTGGGTGACCCTGTGCCTCAGTTTCCCCGACCAGTGGCACTCAACAACTTCCCAACTGGCTTGCACTCCAAACAGGCTGTGATTTGAGGAAAGGGATCCAAGCTCCACGAAATGGAGGCGAATTTCTTCACTCCCTTTCTCTCAAAATATCTTAACTGCCCCAAATACATTGAAAACAATCAGGGACAAAGTTGGGGACTTCTGAGGGCTGCAGGGACTGAGGTTCTCTATCTCTGGCCGCACACTTCAGCGGCTTCTCCCTTTGGGTTCTCAGGAAGAAGGCGAAGGGCAGAGGGCAAGTCCTGCCAGCTGGGAACCCAGACTGTGGGAGGCCATCCTGACCCAGGCTCTGGAGTTGTGGGCGGCTCGAGGGATTCCTGCCAGGCCCCAGGGTTCTTCATGAGACCCTCAAGCAGGAGCGAGAGGCTGGGTTTCCAAAGGCCTGGATGAGCTGCCTCACTTGCAGGTCATTCGGCCCTGGGGTCCTGCCCCGCGTGTAGCCCCACCCAAGCCACCTAGTGCCAGTGCCAGAGAAATCTGGCCAGATGGGACCAGGAGAAAAAAAGGATTCTAGGCCCCTGGTGCTCCCCAGACCAAACTCATCCTCTTCCCCAGAGGTACCACATCACATGCCCCATCCCATGGGCACCAACATTTATCCTGTTGCTGAGCCTGACTTTGGGCAACTTTCTGCTCCTCCATCCCATCACTCCCCACCGCTGGGGCTGCATCCCAGCCCCCAAATCTGTCCAGAGCTCACCTGCCACCCTCCAAGCCCTCAGCATTGCTGCAGACCAGGCCAGCCGTGTCTCCAGAGAACAAGGCCGGCCCCATCTCCCCACTGCCATCTGGCACCCACCACAGAGCCTGGCACACAGTAAGTGCTCAAGGTATATTTGTGACTGAGTGAAGGAATCCATTCCTGGGAGGCAGCTTCAGCCTCCCAACCCCTCTCCCTCCTCCACTGCTCCTTCTCACCCGCTACCTAGGGGCTTTCTAAAATAATATTTAGAAGAATTGCAGTCATTGCAAACAGGTGCCAGGTACATAAATGATCTCATTTAATACCCCCAATAGCCCTCAGAGGCAGGTATTCATGAGCATTCCTCTTCTGCAGCAGGGAGACTCAGGTGCCCGCTGAGACCACGCCACTCCTCCGGCTAAAACCCTTCACGGCTCCCAGGGCTCCAGGAAAAAGTCCAGGCTCCCCAGGACAGTCTCCCCGGGCCTCCCTGGCCTTTGTGTCATGTGCTTCCCACTCTACTCACCGGGCCACGCAGACCCCCTCAAGCCCGCTTGCCCGTCCTACCTCTAGGCCTTCGCACAGGCTGCTCCCTTAGCCTGGACCCCTTTCGTCTTCTCCGGCCTCACCTGGCTGCCTCCCGTTCCTCTGCCCCCTCCACTGTGCTCCCTCCACCCTCATTCTCCCTTTGCAGCACACATTGCCCTGTGTATAAGTGCCTGGTCACACATCTGTCCTCGGCTCACCTGCCCAGCCCATAAGAGTAGAAACAAAGTGAGTTGCCATTGGTTCCCCAGGGCACAGCATGGGGCTGGGCTCACAACAGAGTTACTAAATGTCTATGGGGCTAGAAGTAGGAGATGGTGGGGTTTTTACGGCTGCAGAACAAGCCAGATTAGGTGACTGCTCTCCAGGACCAAGCAGAGACTGTGCTAATAATGTCCCCCAGAGTAATAACAAGAAGAGCTGCCATCTGCTTAGTGCTTGCTGTGTACTGGGTACACTCAGCTGCATTTATCAATTCATTTAGTCCTTAAAACAATGCTTTGGGATAAGGGTTGCTTTTACTGTCCCCACTTCACAGATGAAGAAACTGAGGCCCAGAGAGGTTAAGTTCCTTGGCCAAGGTCACACAGCTGGGAAGTGACAAAGTGGGACTTGAACCCAAGCAGCCTGATGCAAAGTCTAGGTTCTGAATCTGTCCCTGTGTAGCTGGCAACAGCCTGGAGCAAGAATAATCATCCCTCCCCCACCCCTGCCCATGCTAGAGGCCCAGAACGGGGACCTTGAGCACCTCTGGGAGATACCACCAAGTGGCACTGGCCTGTGCCCACAGCGGGCACGGGGAAGAAGAGAAGGGTGTGGAAAACAGGGAGGGTGACCAAGGAAGGCCGCAGCCGGAATCTGTGGCCTTGGGGTGGGGAAGAGGCCCTTGGCCACTCTGTCCTGGGGTTGTGTCCCTGGAGAGGCCCTGTCCCCTTAGGTAGAGAAGCCCCAGCCCCCCTCAGCTGGGTGAGTCACTGCACCGAGGGACCAGACCGTGGGAACCAGAACAGTTCTTGCCAGAGGGGGAGGGAACCCTGGGCTGGCCTGAGGAATCCCACAGATCAGCTCACACCAAAGGGCCCGGACACAGGGCCTGAAACTACTGGAGGAAGGCCCTCAGCCCACAGGACACTTCTCTCCGTGCAGCGACTCCCCACTGAGACCCCCAGTGCCAAACACAGGTGCTTGGGAGATGAAGCTCTGGGGCGGAGATGGTGGATGAACCAACCATGGCACTGGGCAAGCAGCCCCACCACCCATGGACTGTCTGCTCTGCTCACCCACTGTGACCTTTACTTTCAGGGTGGCCAGCCAGATGGTGGGCAGTCATGGGAGCCCGACCTCGACCTCAGAAGAAGGAATCTGCATTTTCTCAAAGCCCCAGTGTTGGGCCCACCCACAGGAGAATGGTTAATCTCATGAAATTCTTGTCACAGCCACGGAGAAGGGACAGGGTGGGGCCCCAAGAAAGGCTCGGGATCACCACGAGAAGGCTGAGTTCTGAATTTTGCTGATGGAGATGCAGCTTCCTAAGGGAATGGCAGGCAGTGGAGCTGAAGCGGGCTCCCCAGACTCAGATGGGTGGAGGGTGTGGGAAAGGCCCCAGTGTCATTCTGGAGCCTCATTCCTCAAGGTGAACCATGGGGATGAACTGACTCGGCTCCCAAAGCCAGTGTGAGGAGCAATCCCTTGCCATGAACTTCCTTTAGGGGAACCATACCAAGTCCCCTCCCATACCCTTGTCATGTCAACACACATGCTGATCCTCTCAACCTGGCCCGCCTTGCTACTGTCCAACCCAGCCTCAGACACCTGGGCCCCATACCCGCCTGGACTCCTCCTCATTCCCCACTGAGCCCCACGGCCCTCTCCTGCCCCCAAAACACCCCTGTTCACATCCCTCCATTCTCCTGGCCCTGGCATCTGCCCACCCCAGCTGCCTGGGACTCCCCCAAAACACACACACTCTAAGATCCAAGTCCAGAAGGCAGCAAAGGCTGGACGTTTAAAACATAGATGCTGAGGCCAGACAGGCTGGATTCAAATCCACCTCTACTAGTGCCCAACTGTGTGATCCTCAGCAAGTTACTTAATCTCTCTGCACCTGTTTCTTCATCTGTAAAATGTGATGAGAATAGAGGCTACCTGAGAGGGTTGTTCTGAGAACTGGGAATTGTGACATATGATACCCCTGGCTGGCACTCCACAAGTGCTTTTGTTTACCCCAGACTCCCACACCTGGTACATACTAGGTGCTCAGGAAATAGTTGCAGAATAGGTGAATAAAAGTTGGCCTCAGGCACACACCTGTTTGCCAACCATGCGGCCTTCTCAGAGTACCGACTCAAGCCCGAATACCTGCGTCCCCTGCCACGCACGTCCCACTGCACACCCAGTTCTGTCCTGTTGTACCAGTGTCTCTGCAGTACACCTATCTGCCCTATGCGTCTTCAGGCCCCAGCTTGCTGGCACACAAGTCCATGCAGACATCTGCAGGGCCCTGTGTGCCTCCTTGCACACCTGCCACACCCATGCAGGCATCACCAACGTGCAATGGTAGCTCTGACAGGCTCACCCTGTGGCCCCAGAACACACATTTGGTCAGGTATGCAGTCAATTACTGCGCCCTCAGCATGCATCTGTGACCCCCACGTGCACACCTGAGCTTTATGCGCACCTGGGTACCTGTGGTAACTTGGACCCCTCCCAGTACGCCTAGGTATGCGCGCCCGTGAGCCAGCACTCACTTGAGTCCCTGCACTTGCCCACCTGGGCCATACAGGCGCCGGCAGTACTCCTCTGGGGACACCTGTATTCTTTCGTGCACACCTGGGTTCCCCGTACATCTGGGTCTCTGCGCGCTCCCACCTGTGACCCGCTCAGCTCACGACTCACTCGGTTCCCGCCGCCACCCCCGCCGCCGCCCGCGCTGCCGCCGCCCGGGTGTACCTGGATGTTGCGCTTGCGCTCGCAGGCCGGCCCGGTGCCCTGCACCACGCTGTCGAGCACCGCCACCACGTCGGGCGCCGGTTCCACGAAGCAGGCGGTGCGCGCAGCGCGGATGGCAGCTCGCACGTCAGCAAAGCGGAAGGCGCAGAGTGCGGCCGGAGCTGCGCGGGCCGCGGGGGACCCCTGGGGCCGTTCGAAGACAGCAAAGAGCCGCTCCCGGGCTGGAAAGACCGACACCAGGCGGCTGTAGAGGTCGCCGCGGCCCGCGCCTCCCGCGCACTGCAAGCCCAGCTGGATGTAGGACTCGGTGAGCTTCTTGGCGTCGCTGCCGGCGCCGTGGGGCAGGCAGATGCGCGCCAGCAGGCTCCGCGCTTGGCTCTCCTTGTCGCCCGCGCGCGCCTCGCTGTTGAGCGCCAGGTACGCGTAGGGCTGTGCGCCCGGCGGCGGGTCGGGCGGGTGCAGGAAAGCGCTCACGAAGCCCAGCTTGTGCTGCTCCTTGGCGCCCTGCTTGATCTTGAGGATGTTGTCGTCGGAGGGGTTGAGGTCGAAGGTGAAGAGCTTGGCCAGGTCGCCGCGCGCGTCCAGGGAACGGATGGCGATCTCGGGCGTGTTCTCGAAGCGGTGGTCCTCCAGGCTGCGGTTGCGCGGGAAGAAGGAGCTGCCGTAACCGGTGTACGTGGCGCCCACCAGCAGGCGGCTGCCCCCCGCGCCCGCGGCGGGAGGCAGCACCAACCCCACGGTGGACGCGTTCGGGTGGTTGGCCGCCACGTTCAGCATGCTGGGGAACACCGTGACGGGCTCCGCGGGCGGCGCGGCGGGCGGGAAGCGCACGGCCACGGCCGAGATGTTGCCCCGGCGCCGCAGCTGGCAGAAGCCCTGGTAGATGGACCCGCACACGACCACCAGGCCCTGGCCGGGGTCCAGCTGCAGGATCTTGTTGTAGTTGTCCGTGAGGCGCCGCGGGTGCTCGCACGAGGCCTGCGGCAGCTGCGGAGCGTGACACAGCGGGCTGTCGGGCACCGGGCCGACGGCCGCTTCGGCCTCCAGGCTCAGGTTGGCGCCCGACAGCTGATAGAGGCGGTTGACGGCAGCCAGGTACACCGTCCCCGCCGCGCCGTCCAGGGCGAAGTTGTTGGTGGGCGTGGGCGAGGGGAACCGACGCTGGATCTCCAGGGCGCCGGCCCGCGCCGCCCCCAGGAGCAGCAGCAACAGCAGCGGCACCGGGTACTGCGGCGGCGTCGGGAACGGCTGGGGGCTGGCGGCGGCGGCCCGGGCGCTAAGGGGTGCGCCGCCCGCGGCGCGAGGAGCCATCCGGGCGTGCGCGGGCTGCGCGGCGCGGCGAGTGCATGGGGCGCGGCGCGGCCAGGAACCGGGAGCCCGGAGGCGGCGGGAGGCGGGGGGCGGGCCCGGGCCGCGAGGCGCTTCCTGCCCGCGCCAGCCGCCCCCGGCCCCGGCGCCCGGGCCCGGCTCAACCTCGCCGCGCAGCCCGGGGGCGGGGCGGGGGCGGCTACGCTGCGGACACGCCCTCACTCCCCGTCCCGGCCCCGCCCCGCCCCGGGGACCCCCGCCTGTCCCTGGCCGTCCCGGGCCCCGCCCCGCCGCCCGCGGGTCCCGCCGCCCGCGCCCTCTAGGACCCGCCCGCGGCCCCAGGGTCCCTCCCCGTAGCCGCCGCCGCCGTCGCTCGCTCTCCTCGCTATTTCCTCCCACTTGGCCGCTTGGCCTTCCTCGCCCGCTCCTGTTTTCTCTTTCCGCCCTCTCCCCCACCCCGTCTCTCCCTCTCTCTGCGTTTCTCGTTTTCTGTGTCTCTGCGTCTCTGTCCCCACCCCAAACTCCGCGCGTGTGGCGCTTCTCCGGGTTCTGCCTCTGCTGCTTCTCCCTCCGACTCCGCTTCGCTCTCCAGTCCCTGGCAGCCCCGCCCCCGGCCCTCTCTAGTTTCCTTCTCTCTCCTGCTCCGCTTTTCTGTCCCTGACGCTCGCTCCCTCTCTCCGTGGCTCCCTCTGCCTCCCTCTCGGACGCTCCGTCCCTCTCCCGGTCCCTCTGAGCTCCCCATTCCTTCTCCCTCTGCCTTCCCGAACCCTGTGTCGCCCCTCCACACTCAGCCTCCCTCCACCACCTTTCTCAGGCACTGTCCAGGCCTTCGCACCCCCAGGGCCAGCCAGTCGGGCCCCCAGGCCCCATAATCTGTCCCCCAAACCCCAGCCGCATGAAAGGGATTTACAAGTGGCAGGGCCAGAGGGACCAGTGCTCAGGGGTCAGACATATAAATGAGGAAAACATGGAGAGGGGAAATAGTTCCGGCCAGCGGCCCACAACAGATAGCCAGAGCAAGGCCTTGGTCCTGGAGCCCACAGTTGCCTCGTGTGGAGACCCAGCCGCACCCCCACCCCTGGCACCCCCGCCAGGCACTTTCCCTAACATCCTCCCAGGCTTAGTGGAAGATTAGTCCCACACAAGCCGGCACTGGGCAGGGTTCTTGATCTCAGAAGCAGCAGGTGGGCACTGGCGTTAGGGGCAGGCAGCCTGGTTCCGAGGTCACAGCCCTGTCAGGACCTTGCGCCGCGGCTGCTTCACTGGGGTGCTCACACAGGACTAGCCCGTGCCAGACGCTGTGCCAAGCACTTGCCATGTACGGGCTCTCTTTTTCCTCACAGATACCCTGAGGCTGTCGCTATTGGTAACCCGTCTTCCAGATATGGAAACCAAGGCTGAGGGGAAGGGACTGGCCCAAGATGCTCAGCTCATGAGGAGCAGTGTTTGAAAGCAAAAGCCCTTCAACTCCGGCCTCTCAGAACAGGGCCTCCTATCAGACCCCCAGCTGCCACAGGGTGTCCGGTGGGCCTCACTCTGAGAGTAGCGGGGCCTCATTTTCCTCTTTCCCACCCAACCAGGAAGGAAGGGCAGGAGTGTCTGTGTACCATGGGGCAGGCAGGAAAGGCTGGGCCTGCAGCCGCCCCCAACTTCCCTCAACACCCTCGCCTTCCTGCCATCCTGCCCGCGTTGTTCCAGACTCCTCAGCCCCGGTCTGGCCACTGCTTTGATGGCCGGGAGTGTTGAGCTGCGGGAAATTGGAGGCCCCCTCCCAGGCCCATCCACCCACCAAGAGCCACTCAGGGGACTGCCCATGGGACTGTGTCCCTGTCTCCCTCTCTGGATGGAGAAGGCGCACATCGTGCCATCCACGGGAGCCAACTGCAGAGCCCAGGGGGGTGCATGGGGCCTGCCTCCACGCCCCTCTTCCCCCCTCGCATGCATCCTCAGTGCCCCCACCCCGGTCCATCCGCTGGTCTCTCTGTCTTATCTCTTTCTCTCCTGCCCCCACCCATCTCTGTTCCTCTCTGTCTTGCTCCTCCCGTTCACTCTCTTTGTCTCTCCTTCTCTCAGTGTCTTGCCCCCTTCCCTTTCCACTCATCTGTCTCTCTGTGTGTCTCTATCTCTGCCTCTCTCTCTGTCTCCTTCCCTATCCCTCACCCCCGCTCCCTCTCCAGCCCCTCCTCTCTTCCTTCCTGTCTCCCGCTCATCTGGCTCATCTTGCTGCATCCTGCAGCTCCCCCCACTGAGCCCCGAGGATAATGCTCAGTGTGGTCTTAGACCAGCGTGTGGCGATGATCCTGGGCACTTGGGACACAAGCTCCCTGCCAAGCTGAGCAGTGGGGTTTAGGAGCTGCCTAGGTGAGGGGTATTCGGATCTGAGGATCCTCGCATCAACTGGAGGTGAGATGTGCTGTGTGGTCTTGTGCAAGGCACTCGCCCTCTCTGAGCCTCAGTTTCCTCAACTATAAAATGAGGACAATCTAGCACAACACCTGACCCTGGGAGGGCATGAGACGGAGAATATAACACAACAGGTGTCAAGCACAACACAGGCTCTTAGCAAACACCAGTTTCTCCCCACCTTGTGGCAGTGAACCATGACCCCTGAGGCCCATGTTAGAGCTGGGAGTGGGGGTGGGGGGCATTGCAACAGAAGACCAGGGCTCCACCTCCTGTCCTGAGCCCCAGTGTGGCTAGCAGAGCCACCAGACAGTGAGAGTGAGTACTGTGCCCAGCACTGCCCTACCAGATCTTACACCATCCTTGCAGCCAGCTGACTAGGCTGGGGTCAGCAAACCCATTTCACAGATGGGGAAACTGAGGGGCATTAGCAGGGTAAGGATTCAAACCCAGATCTGCCTCCACATCTTATTATTTCTCCCTTCTATCCATTAACTGGGAGCACCATCAGGCCAGGATGGCTCATGGTAGCAGCCCCTACACCCCTGTCTGGGCAGAGGAGGTGCTGACAACTACTGGCTGAATGAATGAATAAAGGAAGGAACAAACCACACCTTCCCTGGCCTTACTAAAAGGCAGTGAGGTGTTCTTCCAGAGAGGATTTTGGAGGGAACCAAGGGGAGATGAAGGGTACTTAGGAGTGGGGATTAGGTAGGACCCAGCAATAATGAACTTGGAATGAACTGACTCAGAATAGCCAACCCTAGTTGGTTATTCACACTGCAATTTGGGCCTTTTTCAGCTTTTGTTCAAGTCTGATTATATCAAGGAAAAGGTCTTGGTTTGAGACTAATGTGTCTTTAATGACTGTAACATTTGTCACTGTCCCTTTTTAATAGAGAGAAGTTCTCAAACTCAGGACTGTTGACATCAGCGTGCTAGGATGCACTGATAGCACTTCGTTTTCTTTGTATTTGCTGTTACTTTCTGGTTTTGGCAAGTGTTACTGGTTTTCCACGTACAATAATGATGTAAAGCTTCCTTGATAAATGCATTGATTGAAGTCCTTTAAAAGTGAGTTGAAGACAAATGTGAAATAGGTGATAATCCATATGCCACCAAAATGCCTGAAATTTGGGAAATGTCCAGCAGTGCCTTTGAGGACGAGGACCTGGTGGCTGAGTCAGGGCAGTCTTGCCTGGGGCATGGTGGTCAGCGGCTAGGCTGGCTCGGAGAAGGCGGGCCTGGGCCTTCTACCCTACTGGGTGGGTTTCCCACCCTGTCCTGTCCATTCTCGCCTCTGACTGCTCAGGGCAGAGCTGTGAGGAGACGGAGGAAATGTTTTTCTTCTTCAATTGGAAAAAATAACAGTGGGGCCAGGGCTGCGCTGGGAGGAGGGGGCTCCTGCCCTCCCGTCCCTGGGGCCTGGCCTCTGAGAATGTTTCCTTGCAGGAAATGCTCCGGCAAGGTTAAATGCTCCAGAGCACCGCCTCATCCACAGGAAGGTGTTGGAAACAAGAGTCCTAGGGACGGCTCAGCACCCCCAGCCATGGGCCTAGGTGGTGCCAGGAGCCATCACTACTGCTTCTCGGTGGCTGGACCCATCTCATTTCCGGGTGGGAGCAACCCTGGTGGGGGGGTCTTATCAACCCCCTTTTGCAGATGGGGACACTGAAGGTCAGAGTGGTGTGCTACTGGCCTGCAGCTGCACAGCCTCCAGCTGTCCAGGCCCTGCTCTCAGCTGCTGCATCCCTGCACCCCTTGCTTGGAGCTGAGAGGCCTGACTCTAACCACCTGCATGACCACGGTGGCGCCACTGCTTCTTGGGCCTCAGTTTCCATATCTGGAAAGAGGAGCATGACCCGCCTTGGTGGGCCGCTGTGAGGCTGGGGCACACGCGTGTCATCATGAAGTGTGAAGTCTGCTGACTTCCCGCCCTACAGCCTGGGGCTCCTCCCCTCGGCTCCCATGTGGGCTTCTCCAGCCCGTCCTCTGAACCCCTCGGGAGGGCTCCCTCCACCCAGATGATGATTATCAGGGAGATCACCTCCTTTAATCACCCGCCCAAGGGTCTCGAGGGCCTGTGTGATCATTCCTTCCCCTCTTCTCCTGAGCATGGACACGAAGGCTCAGAGAGGCCTAGAGGCCTGCCCGAGGTCACACAGCAAACAGGTGGCAAAGTGAGCCCTGCCCCGCTGCCCCTCCACACTGCATCTCCTGTCTTTGCCATCGTGCGCCACTGGTGTGACATGGGAGGGGAGGGCTGACCCTCCAGTGGTGGCAGTGGCAGGAGACAGTACCCATCTTGACCGTGATTCCAGACAGCAGTGCTGTGGCTTCTCCACTGTGGATGCCACTGGGGAAACCTCGAGGCTTTGCCACCCTTCACGTTCTAGGGACCCCTTCTGACCCCTGGAGTGTTCCCTCTCTGCCTCTTCTGGAGGAGGCGACCTTCCAGGTCTGGTTTCTGGGCGCAAGAGCGGTGGGCTGCCCTGGCCCTCAAGCCCAGCCCCCAGGGTGGTTCCCCTTATCTCCGCGTCCCTGCGGGGCTGGAGGAAATGGTTCTCATTCCTGTGTGTGAACGACGCCCTCTCCCGACTCTGGGCAGGTCCTTGCCCTCTGTGCTCAAGGGACTCATGGGCCGGGGTGGGGACCCAGAGCCCCGTGTGCTCACTGGGGGTGCCTGGCCTGCCGAGCCCCCACGTGGCCCCTTTGTGCTCTGTGAGTTGGATAATGGGCGGCATTCTCAGACGTCCAGTCATGGGTCTGGGCCCGTGAAAGGACCCGGGCAGCTCCACACTGAGGCCTCTGTCCAGCAGAAGCCACAGAGGGGCAGGGTCGCCGCGGGGGCCCCCACCCACATTCCCTGGCTGCCATCTCCAGGCGACAGCCGCCTGAGTGGGCTGGGAGGCGGGCACTCCCTGCACAGACAGTAGGTGCTTCATGACCACATCCCCAGTGACAGGCGCCACAGGGAGCAGGGAAAGCCCAGGGCTGATGAGGACTGGGCGTTGTGTGGGTTAAGCACCTTCTGTGTGCTAAACATTTGCCAGCCAGTCCTTACAAAAGCCATTAAACAGCTGTATTGCTGACCCCATTTGATAGGTGCATAAATCGAGGCTCGGGAGATGAGGCCCTGGTCCTGGATTTGAACCAGTGTCTGACCATGACCAATCCAGTGGATGCTGAGTGAGCACCTACCGTTTGCCTTAGGGACACAACAGTGACCACACCCCGAGGCAGGAGGGCTGAGGGAATACACGGGGGCGAATCAGACAGCCAGGCCAGCAGGAGCATGCAGGGCAGGCTTATGGCTGTGTACAGTGTCACTGAGAATCCAACATGAGGCCGTCTTCACTGTGAGGCCCGCCTACAGAGGAGGGGACTGAGGCCCCAGAGGAAGCGACTTGCCTGGGGCCACTGAGCCGCTAAAGTTGGAACTGGGATTTTCACTGAGGTCTGTTCTCAGTGTTCACCCCTGTTCTCCAGGGGTGGGGCCCAGTGAGAGGCAGGTGGGACCCCAGTCGAGGCTGTGGAGTCGTCATCCTGTGGCCCTGGATCTGGGTTCAGATCCCAGCCTTGTGCTGCCTGTGTGACAGGTGAATCTCTTCCCCGCTCCAGGCCTCCATTCCCCCACCTGTGTAATGGGCATAACAGCCACTGCCTCTGCAGGCTGTGGGGATGAAATGAGGTCACCCCTGTGGGACATTCAGCCACCACCTGACTCATGGCAAATAGTCAGTGACATTTTCTTCTTCCAATTATTGATGTGGGGAGGCGTTGCCGCTCCCACCGTCCCCCAGCTCTGACTTCCCAGTGCCTCCCTGCCCTGCCCTCGGGATGGAGGGAGCAGGCCTGGCTCATGTTTTATCATATGCACTCAGGGCAGCTCTTCTGCCCCCGCCCCCCATCAGGGCTTCACATCAAGACCCTTCCTGCCCCCTCCAGACCTGCACCCTCCTCTGGACCTCAGTTTCCTCTTCTGCAAAATGGGATAAGGCCTCTGGCATCTAACGGAGTTGGCTAATCAAGTTTGGTCTTTACTGACAGCGGGGGCTGGGTCTTTCCTCAGTGGCTTCCTGGAGTCTGTCACGGAGTGGGTGCTCCCCCAGGTACCTCAGCCTCCTCAGTGCCCCCTGACCCCCACCCCGGCAGAGCAAGTGCATGAGCTTATACTTCATAGCAGGTACCAAAACAATGGACACTTCTACTGCCCTTCTATGGGCTAGGCCCAGTTCTAAACCCCTTGCACATATCAATGTATTTAAACCTTACAATAACGCTACTGTGAACATACCGATGTACAGGTAGGGAAACTGAGGCAGGAGGTGAGGTGACTTGCCTGAGGTCACCAGCTAGTACGTCGTAGAACCTGGATTCCAGATTCTTTTTTTTTTTTTTTTTTTTGAGATGGAGTCTTGCTCTGTTGTCCAGGCTGGAGTGCAGTGGTGCGATCTCGGCTCACTGCAACCTCTACCTCCCGCGTGCAAGCGATTCTCCTGCCTCAGCCTCCCAAGTAGCTGGGATTACAGGATCCCACCACCACGTCTGGCTAATTTTTGTATTTTTAGTAGAGACAGAGTTTCACCATGTTGGTCAGGCTGGTTTCGAACTCCTGACCTCGTGATCTGCCCGCCTCAGCCTCCCAAAGTGCTGGGATTACAGGTGTGAGCCACCGCACTCAACCTGAGTCCTTGTTCTTAATGAACTTGAGTCTCTATGGCCCCAGGCCCCAGTGCCAGTGGGCCCCAAGGGGTTCTCTTAAGTCTTGGGCTGACACACACACCCCACTTCAGACCTGTTTCCACCCTGTAAGGCTTCCTGGCCCCCTTTATGCCCCAGTAAACGTCTGAGAACTGTTTTCTCACCTTTGATGCTTCCTGGGAGACCTGGATGGGAATGAAGTCATCCCTGGAAGCCTCAGGGAGGCCGGGCAGGTGTGGGCTAAAATCCAGGTGAGCCTGCTTCCCGACCAGGCCTCTCCGTTCTGGCGGCCCCAACCTCACCACTTGGTTCCAGGCAATTCAGTGGGGACTGACAAGGCCCCACTCATCTTCTGAAACTGCTGCTGGCTCTGGAGAAGGAAGGGCTGCCTGCAGCGGGGTGAGTGCCTGTCACGAGTATGCAAGCAGCAGGCTCTAGACATGGCCCCACCTTGGACCAGCTGCACGATTCTGAGAGCCCACTCAGACCAAGCACTTGCTGTGTGCCAAGCACACTCCCCGCTGGTATAATCCTAACCACTCTAGGATGGGGCAGTGGAGGGGCCTCACCCATATGGTCACACATAGGACGTACACGAGAGGCTGGCATGGGAGAGCGGGGCCCCGGAATACTGTGGTCTTACTGGCCTGATGGCCTACATGAGCCCCTAAAGAGAACCCAGTGTCCAGAAAAGGCGTTTCCTCTCTTGTTTTCTGAGTGAACTTTGCATCCCTCAAGACCCAACACAATTTCACCTCCTCTGGAAAGTCTTTCCTAGTGAACTCCTAGGCATCCCTCAAGACCTAGTCTAAATGGCCCTTCTGAGAAGACTTCCTTGAGCGGCAAAGCAGTGTTAGGAGTTCCTCCACCCACTTAGAGCTCCTCCCATCAAACTGCATATCACCCAGTGTGAGCGCACATGTCTTTCCCAGCGCACTGGGAGCGCTTCCAGGGTGGGACACACGGTCACTACTAACAAATGTTGGGCTGGGCAGACGGCTGCCAGCACCACCCCAGGACATGCTCCCCCAGCAGGCAGGATGGTCATGTTGGCTGCTGGAGACCCCCTCCCTGGGCAGTGCCAGGCAGAAACTGCCAAAGCGACCTCCCTGTCCCCACTGTCCTTTGGCCCTACTGACAGCCCCTCATAAAAGTAGGCCACATCAGCCCTCCTGCACCACCTGCCTCACCTGGGACACCCACTAGCCCTCAAGGTGACCTCTCACACCTGATTCCTGGTGGAGTTCTGAGGGTCCTGCCCCTCATCTCATGACACACAAGCAAAACCCTGGGCAGAATAGAACACTAAGCGTCATTCCTCCCTCCCTCCCTCCCTCCCTCCCTCCCTCCCTCCCTCCCTTCTTCCTTCCTTTCCTCCTTCCTTCAGAAAGAACCCTTAACTAAGCACCTACTATGTGCCAGGCGCTGGGATATCATAGTGAACCCACAAGCATGGTCCTTGTCTTCAGCCCTACCCCAGGGGGCAAATAATCTTTAACCAAATAACTCAAATAGTTACATAACCACAAAGGGCCACCCATCTTACAAAGGAGCCATACCAGATGGTTCTGGAAAAGTTTCTCCCAAGGGGACTCCAGCCCATCTTCTTCAGGCCCCTGGGGCTGAGATCTGCATGATGCAGCAGAGTCAGGAGGGTGAAGAGAGCCTTCCAGGCAGGCACAGCAAGGGCAGAGCCCTGGAGGTGCGCCTCAGCAGGGAGTCCTGGGGGACAGAGGCCCGTGTGGGCAGAGCAGAGGAGGTTGGGAGGCCAGCAGCAGGCTGGTGGAGGATCCAGGGCTTGTTCTTGGGGGTATTAACTTTGAGGGGGTCTCAACCACCAGCCCAGCCTCTGGACACAGGGGCTCCACAGTCACTGGGTGCGGGTTCCCCTCTGCAGCCCACCACGGGGATTGTGCCCACCTGTGCACACTCACAGAAGTGCGAGCTGCCACTCCAGGCTGATGGCTCTGAAGGGGTAAGAGCCTTCCCAGAGCTGTCCAGGAAGGGCAGGGGCTGCAGCACACTGGCCCAGCTCCCAGCCACCAAGACAGAGGCATTAGGGGGCCCGCCCTGTAGTGAGCTTCTTACACAGCCTGTGAGAGCCCCTGTCTCAGGGGTACCCCATTGTGTGTGTGCGTGTGGGCATGAGGGGTTAATCTGTGCAAAGATGGGGGAGGCGTGCATGTGAAGAGAGGTGTAATGTGTGTTCCTGTGCATGGGGTGCACATTGGGGTCTCATGCACACAGATGGGAATTCCTGGTATGTGGTGGAGGTGACTGTACAAGCCAAGGTCTGCATGGGCAACAGGCTGATGGGAGTGGACTTGCATGAGGGCTGTGGCTGGGAGCCAATGCCTGCCGGGGCCCAGGGTCTGTGGTTCACCCTGGGGGTTCGGGCCTTGGAGGCTATCGGGACCTTTACTGTCAAGGCCACTGACTGGTCCTGCTGCCCTGTGGCTGAATGAGGGCTTCTTCATGAAACGCCCATTTTTATGGTCAACCTCCAAGAGCCTGATCTCCGCTTTGAGGCTTCAGCCTGACCTTGGGTGGCCCTGGATGATCCAGTATCTGATCTGACGTGGTCTAGCCTCCGACCTTGAGTGGTCCAGCTTCTGGCCTTGAGGGGATCTGCCCTTAAGCTAGGGCAGCCCAATCTGTGAGTAATACTCACTCTGGATTTCCCTGGCCAGAGTCCTCTCGGTGGAGGAACTTGGGACCGGTTCTTTTGGGACTTTTGGGTGACATCATCCCTCCTTACTCAAGAACAGCCTTACAAGAACCACAGCTGTAAGTGGTATCTCGGTATGAGCCACCCTCTTTCCCCTGTGGCTTCCCCTGTGACTTCCCCACTCCTACTTAGACTCTGAGTCCTGAAGGCCCAGAAGTCCCTGAGTCCCCTAGTCAGTGTGGAATTCAGTCCCAAGAGGCCCCTGAACTTCCCTCCTGCCTTCTCCCCCTGGATAAGTCTCCTGGTGTCTCCAAGACTTGGCTCTGGCCACTCCTCTCCCAGGCAGCCTTCTCAGCTCTCGCAGGCTGGGTTAGGCTTCCTCCTCCTCTCCCCCCACAGTTCCCTAGACTTCTACCATCCAAGCACCCACACCAGGTGACACTGTCTCTGTTGCTCTGGCTCCTCTGCCAACCAGGAGGCATCTGAAGAGCTAGGTCCTTTGGGAACATACCTGTGTTCCCCCATCACTAGGCAGAAGGTTAAACTCTAAGCAGGCTCACGCGGGTGAATGAATGCATGAAGGAACAAATGAGAGAGGAGATGAATGAACGTCCTCCCAACATCTTCTGGGCTGGTGCCCACTCCCGTGTAGCCTTCAGGGCAGCCAATGGGGAGGCAGCTTTGACCTTCTCCCCTGGCCTCCTGTGGTATCCCCACCTGCCACTCACCCACCTGTCAGAGAAGGTGACCACCCACACCCTGGCCCGAGAAGGGTTTCTGTCTCTAAAATACAGGTTTTCCAGGGAGGATGTGACTTAGCTGGGATGAGATGTACAGGACAGTCATGCCAGCCTCACCTCCATTGTACCAGCTCACAGCCCCAGGTGGGGAGGAGGAGGCACTTTGGGGTCCCCATGCAGCATAGGAGGCTGTGGAGCCAAAAGGATCTGGGTTCAAATCCAGCCTTGCCCCCTCCACATGGTGGGACCTTGGACAGAGCCTTTTTCCCATCTGCAAGTCTGGGGTAAGGCTGCACCTTGGCGGCTCACAGGAGCCCAGTCATCCCTGGCACAGCCCCCAGTGCATGGCAGAGTCAAGACTTCGAGGTCTGAGGTGGAGACATACTTCTGGAGTCAATGCAGCTAATGCTTCCTGAGGCCACTGTGAGGACTCTGACAGTCACCCTCAGTGAGATGGGGGCCAAGGAGTGTGCTGGGCTGGGAGCTGTTGCCCTGGCACATGGCGGAAGACACTGTAGAGGGGAGAGGTGGAGGCAGGAGACCCCAGGGAGGGCGGGTGAGACAACCATGAGGGTGGTCAGGCAGAGGAGGCCATCCTTTCACCAACAAGTCCTGCGGCCTCGGGGGTGGCGGCTCCTGGGGCCTTCTGAGCCGGTGTCAGTGTCTTCCTTGATCCCTTGTAAGTTGTAGATGGTGTTCTGTCACCTGTGACCTGCCGCCCACCCCAATGTGTGTCCCCCAAAATGTGAATGGGGGGCAGTGGCAGTGGCAGGGCCAGAAGCTCAAATGCAAGTAAGTGTCCTAAACCAAGGCTGAGATTCCCCCACAGTCCCGCCCTGCATGTCCCCAGCCTACCACGCCACCAGGCTGCCCAAGGCAGAACCCGGGAGGCACCTGGACACCCCGTCCCTTCCTCCCACTTGCCCAATCACACCTACTTCAACTCTGAGTACTAAAGGCCCAGAAGTCCCTGAGTCCCCTAGTCAGTTTGTCCCTTTTAGCCCCAAGACTACTGTACCAGTCTAAGCCATCACCTCCCGCCTGAACCTCCCCTCCCACTTCCTCTCTCTGCTGCCCTCCTCCCTTCCTCTCCTCAAATCACTTTTCCTGTGGGACATTTCAAACTGCAAATCTGGTTGTGTTGTTTTTCTCCAACTTCAAGTCCTGCAAATGCCCTCAGGGTAAAGCCAGGTCCCTTTGCCCAGATCCCCATCTCTGTGGCGGCCCCACCCACTCCGGTCATACCTGCACTCCCACTGCCTCCCACCAGGCCTTCGTCATTACTGTCCCCCTCACCTGCGACCCCCTGTCCTTTCCCCCCGCCCATGAACACCCCATGCATCTGGCTCAGCTCAAGGGTCCTCTGGCTGAGGGCTGCACCCCGCCTGCCCAGGTGGCTCAGCTATCCTTGTGTGCTCTGCACAGCAGCTGTGTCATTTGATTAATATCTGCAGATGGCACAGGGCAGGGTCCTCCTCTGTCCTGTCCACCACTGGGACCCGGGGGCCGGACACTGCAGGCGGATACGCCTCCACCTGTGAGCACAGGGTGGGGGTAGAGCCCCCAGCCCGTCCCACCATCCAGGGGAGGCGATTTCCAGCTCCCAGAAGCAGGAAGTGAGTCAGAGCAGGGGCAGGTGGCCGCCGGCACCATGGGCGAGACGGATGAGGCCTGCACAGAAGGCCAGACCACCACCAGCCTAGCAGGAAGGAGGCGTAGAGGAAGAGGATGGGAGGGAAGACCCTCTCCCCAGCAAAACAGGCAGCCCTGTGGGCCCCTGCGGAAGCCGATGACGTCAGCACAGATGCGGCCACCAAGCCCATTGTCCCGTCACACCTGGGGCCCACCAGGAACAGCCTCCAGCCCAAACCCTCCAACCCAATGGACACCTGTCCTGGGCCACTGCACAGGCTGGGCCTGCTGTGATCTCATTCACTCTCCACATGAGCACATGAGCAGAGGCTCTCACTGGCCCCGTTTTCCAGAAGGCCAAAGAGAGGCCTTGAACCCAGCTCTGTGTGGTCATGGAGATCTCTCTGGCTTCTAAGCCTCAGGGGGTACAGGAGGCCCAGGGGACTCCAAAACTGCTCCAGAGGCAGCCACCACCAAGTCTGGGGCAGGCTCAGGGGAGGCGGCACAGACCCGCCAGGCCAAGGTTCTAGTCCTGGCTCAGTCTCTACCTGAAAACAGGGCCAGCCAGGTTCTCCTTTCCCCCCGGGCCTCAATTTCCCCATCCTCACTCAAGAGGCTTGGCTGGGCAGACTGAGTCAAAGCCAGGGGCTGCCTGGGCAGGGGGCTCAGGGGAGTCTCTGGTCAGACTCTTCTCAGACCAGAAGAGTCTCTCCCTCTTCTTCCCTGCATCACAACCCGGGGCTCCGAGGACCCCAAGGATAGTATTGGCTGGGCAGCAGGGGAGCAGCACCCTGGGAGCCTGCATCCCAGAAAAGAGGCAGCACAGGCCAGCCACAGGCAGCCCAGCTCAGGGGCACTCTGACACCCTCAGCCGGACCCATGTCACCCCTACTGCTGCCTCTCCATTCTCACTTCCCTTTTGGTGCCAGAGCTGAGAAACCTCTGCCTCAAAAGGATCTGGGCTTGGATGGGCTGTGCAACTAGATGGGCACCCTGAGGCCTGGCCACCGAGGGTGGGCAGCCCCAGGACATGGGGCCAAGGAGAGGCAGAACCACACAGGACAAACCCGCAGAAGCATTGTTGGGTTATAACCTCTAGGGTAGGGTGGCAGGGGTTGGGGGTGGAGTTTGTTTTTTAAATTTTTAAAATTTTTGTCCTGTAATCCCAGCACTTTGGGAGGCCGAGGCGGGCAGATCACGAGGTCAGGAGATTGAGACCATCCTGGCTAACACGGTGAAACCCCATCTCTACTAAAAAAAAATACAAAAAATTAGCCGGGCGTGGTGGTGCGTGCCTGTAATCCCAGCTACTCGGAGGCTGAGGCAGGAGAATGGCGTGAACCCAGGAGGCAGAGCTTGCCGTGAGCCGAGATGGTGCCACTGCACTCCAGCCTGGGCGACAAAGCAAGACTCTGTCTCAAAAAAATAAATAAATAAATAAAATTTTTGTTTAGAGATGGAGGTCTTGCGATGTTGTCCAGGCTGGTCTTAAACTCCTGGCCTCAAGTGATCCTCCATCCTTGGCCTCCCAAGGTTCTGGGATTATAGGCGTGAGCCACTGCACCCAGCAGGTTTTGAAGTTTTTCTTTTTTTGTGTCTGAATTTTCTAACTTTTCCTCAAAGAATATGTATTATTTCTGTTAAAAACATGGGGGCAGAACGAGGTGGCACATGCCTGTGGTCCCAGCTACTCAGGAGGCTGAGGTGGGAGGATTGCTTGAGCCCAGAAGTTCCATGGTTCAATGAGCTATGATCGCACCACTGCACTCCAGCCTAGGTGACAGAACGGGACCCTGTCTCCAAAACGAAAAGCAGGGGGGAAAGCGATGGGTTGGGGGACCTGGATTTTTACAGGGAGGTATAGCTGTGACCCCGGGAAACGTTGGCCACTATCTGATGGACACTGGTCTTAGTGTCAGCACACGCTGCAGGATGGGGTGGGGAAGGCAGGGGAGGGAATACCCTGGTTAGTGTCCCCATCTGCGAGTTACCCTCCACAGTGCAAGGTGCTTATCCCCATCCAGACAGAAGCACGAGCTGCCTCCGCCTGCCTCCTCTCACCCACTCCAGCTCCAGTCTCCTCACCAGACCTCAAGGCCACACATGGGGCTTGGGCATGGGAAGCCCAGGACGGAGCCCTGACCCTTGGGACCTCCTCGTGCCCACCCAATGCTAGGCCCAGTGTGATTGGGGAGGGGCTGAGAGGTTAAGTGAGGAGCCCCAGAAAAGGCTCTTAGAAGCTGCAGCCATGTGTGATTTACAGCAGGCCTGAATCCCCACTGCCCATAATTCACTTCCATTTGTGTGACCCCAGGCCCCACGGGGAGGATGCTGGGAGAAGGCAAGAGTGGGGGGGTGGTGCTATTTTTAGCACCAGGAGTTGAATGGTGGGGGATGATCGATGCAATCTGTGGGTCTGCTTGTGCTCCTGTGCCCTGGACCCTCCCAGGCACAAGACCCCACCAGCCCAGCACCAACCCCAGTTCCTGCCTTTGCTAAGCAAAGGCCCGCCAGGGCTCATGCCGAGAATGGCCGGGTCGGTTTTGCCAGGAGGTGCTGTTATCCCCATGTAACAGAGAAGGAAACTGAGGCTGACAAGCAAACTCACTGCCCAAGGCCACACAGCCAGAATCATCCAAGTCCAGCCCTGTGTGCTGTCCCATCCACATTCCCTCTGTGCCACTGTCCCCCACCCCCTGGCCCTCCTGTGTAAGTTTAACTCTCCCCTCTGCTTTCTCCCCATCTGCACCTCCCCACCCCCAGACGGAGACTCCTGAGCAGGCAGTGAGGACCGTGGAGGGGTCCTCACACTAGTGTCCCTTTCCATGCTCGGCTCAGCTGTCCACTAGGGGCCATCTTTCAGCCTGGTGCTGGGTGCTGGCTCAGCAGAGGAGGGGGCCATAAGCCAGAATGCCCAGTGCGCAGGGGTTAGAAGGAGTGCAGCTTCATGAGAGCAAGAAGAGGCTGCCAGCAGT
Source organism: Macaca mulatta (assembly GCF_049350105.2). Taxonomy (NCBI): domain Eukaryota; kingdom Metazoa; phylum Chordata; class Mammalia; order Primates; family Cercopithecidae; genus Macaca; species Macaca mulatta. The sequence goes on along the minus strand of NC_133407.1, from coordinate 154,309,535 downwards.
TTAGCCTCGGTGTGGGGAGGTCTGAGAGGGCTTCCTGGAGGAGGTGATGCCTAATTTCAAAGAGGCACCGGAGCTGCCAATAGAGGCAAGAGTTTAGGCGGGGAGAGGAGGAAACAGCACGTGCAAAGACCCAGAGGCAGGAAGGAGCACAGCACATCAGTCTTTTGCTACTGCTGGCCCTGCCTTGCCTGACCCCTCCCCTTCCCATCCCTGCCCTCCCTGACCTCCCCCACCCACACCCATCCTCTCCTGCGGGCTCCTCTGCAGACTGGAAGGCGAGGTGGAATCCAGCCCCACAGCTCTCAAGGAGGAGAAACTGCTTGGAAGGAAAAAAAAATAACATTAATTTCATTGTCTTCACTCCCAGATCCTGCCTGAAAAACAAAAACAAAAACCAAACCCCAGCTGGGGAGGTTTTATCTGGCAAGGCTTTCAAGGAGGGGGACTGAATGGTGGACACAGGCCTGGACCCCCGTGGGTGGTGGAGAAAGCAGGCCTGCTTTCCCTGGGTGGTGGAGTGGGCAATCCCTGCGTGTTCCCGCCAAATCCCTGCGTGCTCCCACCTCCTAGCTCAGCAGGTGCTGAGCAGTCGCTGCTGCGGCTGGGGTGGGACAGCAGTGCTGACCGCGCTGTGTGCGGGCGCTCTTCCCTAATAATTTCAGTTACTTCCCTGCCAGCCCCGGAGGCAGGGTGTCACCCCTTCACAGGCATCAAACAGCTCGACTACTCAGAACTCCTCAGTCACACAGCAGAGCTGGGATCTGGACCTGGGATTTTCTGGCCCCAGAGCCCACTAGCTTGCTGGGCTCATGCCACAGTGCACAGGGCTCTAGGGGCAGTCAATGAAGAGGAAACACAGGCAGGGCCACCCCTTCCCCCGCCACACACATGCAGCTATGTCTGCTCACAATTCCAGGGACAGGGAGTTCACTCCTCACCGTCAGCCTCACACATATGTCCCCTTGCTGGACATGTCCACTCCCACCTCCACCCCAGCCAGGTTCCTAATCTCTGACCGGGAGACCAGGAGGCTCTAGAATGGAGGTGAAGATCATGGAACGTGTGAGCCCCACAACCTCAGCCTTTCCTAGAAAGAAGCTTCCGGCTCCTGCTCAGACTGGGCGGGGATGAAGGCATCTGTGTGCTAAACACACGCCCTGGAGCCAGCCATGCCCACGGTGGCCCCCATTGACGCCCCACCTTCCTCCTGTCCTTGCTCAGTGCTGGCTCCCCTGGGCCTGGGCTTGGGACCTGACACATCCCCATCTGAGATCAGTATCCATGAAGGAGACTCGGTATGATGCGAGGGCCTGCCACCACCCAGCACTGCGCCCGAAATGGCGTCACCTAGCCTGCTGGCTCTGCCGACGGCACTATGTGGACTGTGAAACGGGAGGGAGAAGGGGAAGGAGAATAGGACGGCCACAGGAAAGAAGAAGTAGTCTGGCTCCTTCCAGCACTAAGGTGCCTTGGGGTCCCTATAGGACCTCAAATAACCTTACTCCACAAAGCCCCTCACAGTCCCGTGGGCCACGTCACCCATCCTTGTGCCAGGCTCAGGTAGGGCTTTCCACTGCCCCACAGTCTTCCGGAGGGTGTAATTAGGCCCATTTTACAGATGGGGCACACTGGAGCCCCAGCACTGTGCTGGTGGCTCCAAAAGCAGCAAGGGGCCCCCAGGCCAGGCCCGGCTGACCCCTATGTAGGGACTGGGTGCCTCCCCCTTCCACTTCCCTCCAGGGTTGACCTCAGTATCTCCTGGTTGGGCTTTTCCCAGAGCCAAGGCCGGAAGCACGAGTCCCTAGTGTTTGTTCAGGCTGGGCTGGGGCTCCGGGCTGGCGAGGCGGAAACAGACGCAAGATGTTTGTCCAAGGGGGTCAGGCTCCCCCACCGAGAGGAAGGAGGAAGGAGGAAAGGCCGGAGGAGCAGGAGGCCCGAGTCAGCTCTCCCAGCCAGGTTCTCACCTCCAGCCTTGCCTTCCTCACCCCCAGAGGCTGGGCTGCACACAGTAGGCACTCAGTGGCTGAGGAAGGAGATGTGGTACTCTCCTCCAGCATCCTTCACTCAGCCAGGGCTCAGGCCCCAACCCCAATCGTTCTGGCCTCCTCTTCCTTCTGTCTGAGTCCAAACTGTATGCCCCTGACAAATTCAAATGTTGAAACTCGCAATACCTCAGGATGAGACTGTACCTGGAGACAGCCTTTAAAGAGTTCATCAAGTTAAAATGAGGAAATTAGGGCCAGGTGCAGTGGCTCATGCCTGTGATCCTAGCACTTTGGGAGGCTGATGCAGGAGGATGGCTTGAACCCAGGAGTTCGAGACCAGCCTAGGCAACACAGTGAGACCCCATCTCTACAAAAAGTTAGCTGGGCATGGAGGCTGCTGGCTGTAGTCTCAGCTACTTAGAAGACTGAGATGGGAAGACGGCTTGAGCCCAGGAGGTCGAGGCTGCAGTGAGCTGTGGCTGTACCACTTGCACCCTCCAGAACTGAGAGGAAATACGTTTCTGTTGTTGAGCGATCTAGTCTGTGGTCTCTTGTTACAGCAGCCTAGCAAGCACACTGTCCCCCCGCCCTGTGACCGTGACCTCTCCTGCTGTTCTGGAGGCTGCAAGGCCAAGTCCAAGACCAAGGAGTCTGCAAGGTTGGTTTCTGCTGCAGCCTCTCTCCTTGGCTTGCAGATGGTGCGTTCTGCCTGTGTCCTCACATGATCTTCCCCCACTTCCTGCATGTCTGAATCCTCTGCTCCACTTTTTTTTTTTTTTATTTTTGAGACAGGGTCTGACTCTGTCACCCAGGCTGGAGTGCAGTGTTGTGATCTCAGCTCACTGCAGCCTCGACCCCCTAGGCTCAAGCCATCCTCCTGCCTCAGCCCCCTGAGTAGCTGGGACCCCTGGCAGCGCCACCATCGAGGCTTCCCTTTGCTCTCCACTCCAGCAGCACTGGCCTCCTCACTGAGCTTGGTCCAGGACAGTGCTTTTGCTGTGCCCTCTGCCTGTCTGTGCCCTTTCCACATCTCCCCAGGGCTGCCGCCTTCTTATCCCTCAGGTCTCTGCTCAAATATCCCCCTCCAAAGAGGCCCTCCCTGACCAAAGTACCAATCAGGGCTAGTATCCATCTCTCTCACTGGATGGACCTTCACCAGGACAGGGGATGTGTCTCCGGGGCCACAGCAGGGCCCAGCACACAGTAGGTGCACAGTAAAGGTTTGTTGAAGGCAGGCAGGCTCACCTTGGTACCGCTGCCCCACCAAAACACAGGGTCACAGGGTCTCAGAGGCAGAGCAGGGCCTCCAGGGGGCTGGTAGATGTGGTTGGTCCAACCATGAGGCCTGCCTACCTGCCGGGGGCACAGGCTGCAGCCACCCATCCCCTTGGCTTACCACGCAGTAGCTGTGTTCACCTCCCTCTTCCCCATCTGTCTTCCAGTGATTCCTCCAGAGGCTCCTTGTTTGGGAGTGAGGCCAGATGGCTAAGCAGGTAGGACCAGGCAGAAACCCCCCAGCCCGTCACTTTGGACCTGGGGACTCTGCCAGTGCCTCCCTGCTCCAGTGTCTGAGGAGGACTTGAGCATAGGAAGGTGCATGCCTACTCAGTCCTGGGACTCGTGGGGTGGGGCACTCACCTGGGGACTCATGTGGGCTGCAGCTGGGGCTGGGACTGCTGCCTGCACCTCCATCTGGGAGCAGGATGAGGGAAGGGCAGGACACCACTGGGAGGCGCTGGGTGGGAGTTCCCTGGGCATTCGCTGTTTGCTCAGTCAACCCTCTCCTGAGACAGGCCCACTCCCACTTGAAAGGCTGAGATAGAAAACACTGACACCACCAAGTGTGGATGAGGATGTGGAGCGATGAGAGCAGGGGTGAAAAGTGAAATGGTGCAGCCGCTCTGAAAAACCATTTGCTAGTTTCCTCAAAAAAAGTCAGATGTGGCTGGGCGTGGTGGCTCACGCCTGTAATCCCAGCACTTTGGGAGGCGGGCGGATCACGAGGTCAGGAGATCGAGACCAGCCTGGCTAACACGGTGAAACACCGTCTCTACTAAAAATACGAAAAAATTAGCCGGACGTGGTGGCGGGCGCCTGTAGTTCCAGCTACTCGGGAGGCTGGGGCAGGAGAATGGCGTGAACCCGGGAGGCGGAGCTTGCAGTGAGCCGAGATCGCGCCACTGCACTCCAGCCTGGGCGACAGAGCAGGACTCCGTCTCAAAAAAAAAAAAAAAGTCAAATGTAGACACGTGCAACCTGGCAATCCCACGTCTAGATATTGGAATAAAATTAAAACACAGGTCCATAAAAACCTGTACGGATGTTTGTCACAGCTCCATTGATAATTGCTGCAAACTGGAAACAAGCCAAGTGTCCCTCCGCTGGTGAAGAGGTAAACACATGGAGGCCTCCATATAATGGAATGAAAAGGAACAGCCTCTTGACACCCCGACACAAGGATGCATCTTCAAGCCAGGCTGGAAAGGCTCCACGATGCAGGATCCCGTGTACATGCTGTTGGAAAAGGCCAGGCCACAGGACGGGACACAGATGGGTAGTTGCCAGGGCTGGGGCTGGGGGCAGGGACTGATTGGGCAGGGCTACCAGGGAATTTTCAGGGAGCTGGGAATGTTCCATGTCTTGTTCAGAGCATTTACAGGGTATAAACGTGCAAAGCTGACCAGACTTCACATTTGAGATCTAGCCACTTCTCCCGATGTAAATTAAAACTCAATGAATAAAAGTTTTTAAAAACAACCCAGTTCCACACTCGCCAGCCTGTGCCAGGCTCTTAAACTGGGGACAGAGCTGGGGCGGAGCGGGTCCCTGGCCTTCAGGCCGGCAGGAGTGGGAGGGGCCCGGGCTGGGGTGATGCGGCGGAGATCCAGGGAGGGCGTCTGAGCCCCGCCCAGGCCAGGCCCCAGGCTCCAGGCTCTCCCGTGCTCCCGCCCCGCAGAGAGAGGCCGGAAGCGGCCCCGGAGGGCCCATTGTCCGCGCTTCCGTTCCGGCTCCGCCCAGTCCTCCAGCGGCCAGAGGTGCGACCTCTGAGCCCCTGGGCAGCTCCCAGCCGGCCTAGGGGGCGGGGACGGGGGGCACGGGGCGGAGGTCCAGCAACCGGTGCGCGTCCCGACTCGCTTGGAGGGAACACGGGCTCCGAGGCCCGCTCCCCTGGGCCCAGGTCCTGTGCCTCTGCTTCCCCGGCTGCGGGTACACCCCCAGCTCCCCGAGCCCCCCGGGCCCTCGCTGCTCGAGCACGCCCAGAAGTTGCGGTGACTGCGGACCCAGCACCCCGTTCCCTGGCCGGACGTCACTTGAGCAGCACGATGCCCCCAGAGGGCAGGGCCAAAATTAGTCGCCCACGTTCCATTCACCCCCTTGGGCCCTTGAGCGTCTCAGAAGCCTCAGATGCCAAGGAGGGGACGCTCCCTCGCGGATGGTCACCTGGGAGCAAAGCTGGGGACTAAAGAAAACAGGGACAGAGATTCCTACCCTCGCCAAATTGGCCGCTCTTGGCCAGGCACTGGGGACACACCGGGAAGCCAGATAGCCAGGTCCTGTCCTCAGGGCCCCGTCCAGAGAGGGGAAGAGGGCTCTGCAGCCTGGAGTCCGCGGCAATGAATGAATGTTCAGTTGCACAGATGGGGAGGCAAAGGAGGGAGGGAAGGAGGGCGGGCGTCGCTTGGGCGGTCGGTGAGGGCCGCGTGGATGTGCTCGGTGGTTGGTTTTGAGGCCAGTGGCTGGAGGGGCGTGGGAGTGGGAACCCAGACTTGTGGGGAATGGCTGGAGTTGAGACTCAAATCCAAGAATGAAACGGTGGGGCTTGGACCACCTGCCTACTGAGAAAAATGGAAGTCGGGAAGGCTTTGGATGTAGTCGTACTCGGTCACTTCCGTCTCCAGGCCTCAGTTTCCCGGGTTGTAGAAGGCATCAGGGTTGGAGGCTCTGAAATTCTGGCTCCTCTCAAACCAAGATTAGTATGACTTCATTTTGGTTGTGCAAGAAATGGGCCTGCAGCGGTTCGCAGAGGCAGAGAGGCCTAAGCTTGAAGGGCAATCAAACCGGCGTAGGCAGGAACGCCTGGCGGCATTGGGAGCCGCGACACCAGGCAGGGAGTTTAACACAGGTCTTGGACACAGAGGGTGCGCTCCTCGAAGCAACCACAAAGCGGTGACAGAGACCAGGTTTACGTTTTGTTTTGAAATAATTTTAAAGTTACAGAAAAGCCGTGAGAATAGTTCCGAGAACTGCGCCCCTTATTAATGCAGATTCACCAAGCTTTCACATTCTGCTCCCCAGCCCTTGCATATTCAAGCTACCCCCCTTCCCGGCGCCCGCAAGTAAGTTGCAGGCGCCACGGCCCTTGAACCCTAAGTCCTCCCATGTGTATTTCCCAAGAACAAAGGACATTCTGTTGCACAATCTCATCGGTTTTTCAAGATCAAGTGACTTAACCATAAGACAATAATTTAATCTGCAAAACCTTACTCAAATATCACCAAATGTCGTAACGAAGTCTTTTATAGCACATCCCCTTCCTATCCCCATCCAGGAGCCACGCCAGGATCACATTTAGTTGTTCACCTTTTTCATTTTATTATTTTATTTTATTTTGTTTGTTTGTTTTGAGACAGGGGCTTGCTCTGTCATCCAGGCTGGAGTGCAGTGGCTCACTGCAGCCTTGAAATTTTAGGCTCAAGGGATCCTCTCCCCTCAGTCTCTGGAGTAGCTGGGACTATGCATGCCATCACACCAGGCTTGTTCACCTTTATTTTAATTGCAACTTATTCACTAAGCTTACTTTGGCTGAAGTAATTTGAAAAAGATGGGTGCAAAGGGCTCTAGCCCCATTCTTCGTAACGGGGTCCTCTCCAGTGAGAAGTGCCAGGATCTGGGCAGGGCACATGGAGGAGCTGGAGCTGCGGAGGATGCACTTGCATTCTGAGCTGGAGCCATTCTTCCATCCTCCCTGGCCTGGCCCATTTCCCCAGGCCCTTGGCAAAGGGGTACCTCCTGATTCACCCACCACAGTCTTCGAATGGGGCATCCAAGACTCTCCAAAAGGCACCAACTCCTTGAGAAGGCAGCTTTGGGGAACACACCTCCCATCCTGAGACAGACAAAAGGCCAGTTAGAAGAAGTGCTTTAGATCTGGAGAGGAAGAGGAGCTTGAAGGGCTCTGGAGACGAGATAAACCCTTCTGACTGTCAGGTGGTTTTCATTTTATATTTGCAGTAAAATTGGGGGATAGTCCAACCAACTTGTCAACTAATAGAGGTTAAAATAATTTCTTTAACTTTTACTATGGAAAATGTAAACACAGGCAAAAGTAGAGACCTCTACAATGAACCTTTACTTACCCATTACCCAGCTGCAACAAAAATAATTCTGGATGATGGCTTACTGTGGATTTTGGGCAGAAAATTCAAAGGAAGTTAGAATAATTGTGTTGCATTGCTCCAGTACTCCCTCCTTTCCCTTTGCTTATTTATGTGACAAGACTTCTCAGTGCTTACCCCTATAAAAATGAGAAATTGAAAGAGACGATGCTGATCATTGACTCATCACAGAAATAAAGAATGTTTATCCACTGGTGCACTAAATGGGGTTTGGGCGGTAGCGCAACAATCAATGTATAAGAAATGCATTGCTAATAGCATTTTACTTTGTTTAATAAATATCTATCAACATTTGTAGGCCGGGTGCAGTGGGTCACTTCTGTAATCCCAGCACTTCAGAAGGCCAAGGCAGGAGGATCAATTGAACTCAGGAGTAGAGACCAATCTCAGCAACATGGTGAAACCCCATCTCTACAGAAAATTAGCCAGGCATGGTGGCACGTGTCTGAAGTCCCAGCTACTGGAGAGGCTGAGGCAGGAGGATCACTTGAGCCTGGGAGGTCAAGGATGCAGTGAGCTGTGATAGTGCCATTGCACTCCAGCCAGGGCAACAGAGCGAGACCTTGTCTCAAAAATAATTGTAAAAAATTTATGTTTTGATTAATTGTATGCTAATATTATTTGTAATGATAACTTACCAGAATTTTTTTTTAAGAGATGGGGTCTCACTGTCACCCAGGCTGGAGTGCAGTGGTGCAGTAATGGCTCGCTGCAGCCTCAAACCCCCGGCCTCAAACTATCCTCTCATGTCACCGGGACTACAGGGGCAAGCTGCCATGCTTGGCAATTTCTTTGAAACATTTAGTGATTGTAGTCACAGAAAATGTGTGTTTTTCCATTTCAGTTTACACGCGTAGTTTCTACTATGGAGAAGTAGGATGGTGTGACCAATAAGAGACTTTCAGGCATGAGAATACATTACTGTAGGCTCAAAGTTTGTGGGGGCAGTGGAATTGAATACGAGTTTCTAACTGATGTAAAAAGTTCATTTTAAAAAAGGCCAGGCACGGTGGCTCATGCCTGTAATCCTAGCACTTTGGGAGGCCAAGGAGGGTGGATCACCTGAGGTCAGGAGTTCGAGACCAGCCTGGGTAACATGGTGAAACCCCATCTCTACTAACAATACAAAAAATTAGCTGGGGCGTGGTGGTGTGTGCCTGTAATCCCAGCTACTGGGAGGCTGAGGCAGGAGAATCACTTGAACCTGGGAGGCGGAGGTTGCAGTGAACCAGATCGCTCCATTGCACTGGGCAACAAGAGCGAAACTCCGTCTCAAAAAAAAAAAAAAAAGAAGAACTTGTTCATGTACTTTTATATGGGTAGTGGTGGGCATCCAGCAACTATGGTCTTTAGAAGCTGCTGGATGCATTATACAAGTGATGAAACAGCTCATTTAACAATGTCAATGTTGGCCTAGTGCAGTGGCTCACACCTGTAAGCACTTTGAGAGGAGTAAGCCAAGGCAGGAGGATCATTTGAGTTTAAGACCAGCCTGGGCCACATAGCAAAATCCCATCTCTACCAACAAAGAAGAAATTAGCTGGCCATGATGGAACACCCTGTTGTCCCAGCTACTTGGATGGCTTGAGCCCAGTTCAAGGGTGGGCTGCAGGTTCGAGGCTGCAAGTGAGCTGTGATGGCGACGTTGCACTCCAGCCTGGGAGGCAGAGTGAGACCTTGTCTCTAAAATGAATAAATAAATAAGAAAAGTTAAAGAAAAATTTAAAATAAGTGAATAAAAACTCAATATTTATGATATCCAGGAAAGCACATCCTTTGCTTCCACTTTAATGTTGTAAATGTGAATTTGCAAAGGTGTGAGAGGGTACAAAGTATTTCCAGATCCTTTTCGGGGACCCCCTGGTAACACAGCCTGCAGTGCCCAGCTGGGCAGTGCCTAGGAGCTGCCCCTAAGGTGTGGGAGCCTGCCACAGGCTGCCCTTGAGCAGACTCCAGTTCCTCTAGGTGCCTGTCCTATTTTTTTTTCTTTGAGTTTTTTAATAAAATAATCTCATGCGTCAGGAGAGGACAGATCAGGGATTGGGGCCGCCGCCTCTTTGGTCTGTGGCTGAGGAGGGTGGGCTCTTCTCAGGGCTGGAGGGCTCTGTGGGCTATGGGGGCAGAGGCTTAGTTCCAAGGCCAGATCCTAGGCTTGGGGATGGAGGTGCCTTGAGCTTCGGCCTGCGTTTGAAGAGGGGGGAGTGCTACAGCTGCAGGGGCAGTTCAGCAGGGGCCTGGAGCTGGTCCTCAAGCACAGACACTGCTCACCGCCCTGCCAAGAGAGGCCGCAGCCTCAGCTGGCATCTTCATTCCTGGGCTGAAACAAGGGTCCTCCAGGAGGCCCAGGCTGTCTGGGGAGGGGCTGACTCTGCAGGGACTTGGGCTTTGACCAGGGGAGGGAGGGCCTGGGCCATCCTGTTGGCCCCAACCATGGCTCCTGAGCTCTGCATTCAACTGCTGCCCCACTGTCTTCCAGGTTGCAGACTCGGGCCTGCAACCGAGATTTCTGTCTCAGTCATTGGTTGCTTCACACTTAGTCTCTACCTTTCCAAAACTGGGGGCATCCTGAAGCACCCTCAGGGGATTTATGTCTCAGGGTCACAGTCACATGCCCACCCACTGAGGGACTGGGAGGTCCCTGAGGAGGGGAGCCCAGCCCCTGAGCCTGCTCACCATCCCCTGGGTGGACAGACGTGTGGACACTCAGCACAGCTCACCACAGAGCTGGTGTGAAGCACAGCATAGCCGACACTGGCGTGGATATGCAGGGGAGAGTGAGGACGTCCTAGAAGGCCTGTGTCGGGGAGGGAGAAGCGCTGGTCACATGCTGTCCTAGAGACTTCGTGTGGATTAACTCATGAAATCCTCATAGTAACTTCATGGGACCAGTGCTGTATTATCTCAATTTTTCAGCTGCGTTAAAGAGGCAGCCAGAGGTGAAGTGGGTTGCCTGAGGTCACCAGACTTGGGCAGGAGGCTCCAGAACACCTGCTCTGCCCACTTTGGGTGTGCCTCACAGATGTGTTGCCCCAGAGGCCCCAGGGGCACCTGACCACCAGGGCTCTGCAGGACAAGCCCAGCCCCGAGAGTGCTCTGCTGCTCTGGGCCTGCGGTTTGGGCTTCCAGGGGTGGCAAAGATGCTGGGACCCAGCTGTGGTGGGGAGGGGCTGGGCCCTGTGGGAAGCAGTGGTTGGCCTGCCTCTTGGCCACAAGGGGGCCAGAAAGGGGATCAGTGCAAAGTAGATTGGCATCTGTTACATGATCAAAAGACAGGCCGAGCAGCCAAGCCACGTGGAGGGTGAATGTAATGTGGTTACAGGAGGCTGGGCCTCTCCCCAGGGGCTGTGGTGGGTGCTGTCTCTCACCTCCCCTGCCTGCCTGCAGCCTTTCCCTGCCAACAGCTCTCCCGTATCAAATTCACAATGACCTGCCCCTAGGGCCCAAGAACTGGCACTGCCTCCCTCTGGTCCCAAGCTCCAAAGCCCCATGTTGAGAATGTGGCAGCTCCCATGAAGACTGCATGGCTGGAGGGAGGTGTGGTCGTGAGGGGAGGCGCTGGCAGACAGTGCCTTACAGGTCCACCACCACATGTGTCACTGGGCTGCAGGTGGCAAAACCCACTCAAACTAGCTTCAGCAATAAGGAGAATTTTTCATGATAAGGGAGGTTCAAGAGATGAAAGTGGCTTCAGGTGGGGCTGCATCCAAGCGCTAGACTGGTTTTACGAGAAACCCAACTCTCTGTGTCTGGGCTTTGCCTTCCTCCCTTGTGACTTCATGCTTCGGTCTGTCCAGACTGTGCTCTGGCAGCTCTGGCTACACAGGGTCCTTGTAGGCAGTAAGTTTAGGGAGTAGAGCTCCTTTCTGAATGTAGCCATCAGGAGTTCCAGGATCGACTCCAGTTGGTCTGACTTAGATCACTTGTCCATCCCTTGAGCCAGAAGTCAGGTGGGAATTAGTTTCATGTGAACTACGGGGAGTATGAACAAAAGTTATCTGAAAAGGGATTTGGAGAAAAGAAACTTTATTATTATTTTCTTACAGGCCCTTGCTCTATTGTCCAGGCTAGAGTGCAGTGCCTCACTGAAGCCTCAACCTCTTGGACTCAAGCAATCCTCCCACCTTAGCCACTTGAGGAGCTGGGACTATAGGTGCACACCACCATGCCTGGCCGGCCTTCCTTCCTTCCTTCCTTCCTCTCTCTCTCTTTCTTTTTTTGAGATGGAGTCTCACTGTCATCCAGCCTGGAGTGCAGTGGCATGATCTCAGCTCACTGCAACCTCTGGCTCCCAGGTTCAAGCAATTCTCCTGCCTCAGCCTCCTGAGTAGTTGGGATTATAGGCATGCACCACCATGCCCAGCTAAATTTTTGTATTTTTGGTAGAGACGGAGTTTCACCATGTTGGCCAGGCTGGTCCCGAACTCCTGACCTCAAGTGATCCACCTGTCTCGGCCTCCTAAAGTGCTGGGATTACAGGCATGAGCCACCATGCTCAGCCAATGCCTGGCTAATTTTTAAACTTTTTATAGAGACTATGTTGCCGAGGCTGGTCTTGAACTCCTGAGCTCAAGAGATCCTCCAGCTTTGGCCTCCCACAGTGCTAGGATTACAGGCGTGAGTCAACATGCCTGGCCAGGAAAGAGACTTTATTCCAATTAAGTTTGCAAACCAGGGAGATGCAGCCTTTGGTATAGAATGAAGGTGCATTCCAGCGAACAAAGGGAGGGTTCAGGTTTTATAGGGAAAGTCCCTGCCAAGGTTCCCAATCAGGTCTATTTATGCAAATGAAGGATTCAAATTTGCTTAGTTTTGATTAGTCAACACAGCTGAGCCCTGATTGGTTGATACAGCTGAGCTCAGACTGGTTGACATAACTGAGCTGAGCTGTGAGTGGCTGGTGCAGGTAAGCTCTAAACACCCCAAAGTTGAAGAGAGAGGTGTGGATTTTCAGGGAACTCAGTATGTGTGTGACTTCTAATCAGCAAATGGCCTCTTGGCTCTATTTTAAATTTAGGCCCAGTTAGCCACTAAGGATCTGTCCTGAAGGATTAGCTCTTTTAGGTTCACATTTGTTCACAAGAATGAGGATGGGTGAGAAAGTTTACCAGAAGAAGGATTCAGTACAGTAAAACCTCAAATTAACCAACAGAACCAATTCAGCAATTCAGGCCTGGATCTTTGGATCGTGTGAGTGGGCAAGAGAAGGGAGATGGAAGAGGAAAGTCTTTCAGAAGAGCCCCTGTTCCTGCCTGTCTGCCCTTTGCTCAGTGGATGGCTGAGAGCAGAGGAGGATGAGAATCCGGAAGTGCAGCGGCTACACCTATGGATAGGTGCTACTACAGAGCGCGACAGAGGTGGAGAGCTCAACTGCATGTATGTGAGGACATCAGGACAGGCTTCACAAAGGAGAAGCTCCCTAAGTCCTCAAAAAGTTACATCTAGAATCATGACATGACCCAGCAATGCCACTCCTAGGTATATATCAAAAGGAATTGAAAACAGGGACTCAAACAAGTGCATGTACACCCAGGTGCATAGCAGCATTATTCACAATAGCCAACAGATGAAAACAACCCAGGTGTCTATCAACTAATGATAAACAAAATGTGGTCTATCCATATAGTGAAATATCATTCAGCTGTAAAAAGGAATGAAGTCTTGACATACTCTACAACATGGGTGAACCTTGAAACCATGCTAAATGAAAGAAGCCAGGCACAAACGATCACATATTGTATGATTCCACTTGTGTGAAACATCCGGAATAGGTCAATCCATGCAGACAGAAAGCATACTACCCAGGATGGGTAGAAGGGAGAATGGGGAGCAACTGCTTAATGGGTATGAGGTTTCCTTTTGGGGTGATGAAAATGTTTTCAAATTAGATAGAGGTAATGGTTGCACAATATAGTGAATGCACTAAATGCCATGGAGTTTTTCGCTTTAAAATGGTTAATTTAATGTTATATGAGTTTCACCTAAAAACAAAACAAAACAATAACACCATTTCACCCCTCTCCCCCCAAAAAAGACAAATGATGTATCCTATCTGGTATTTGCTTCAAAAGGATTCAGATTGAAGTGACGTGGGAAGAGGACGGCAGGTATAGATGAAGCAGGGTTGACCAGAAGTTAGTAATTGTTGGCTGGGCGTGGTGGCCCATGCCTGTAATCCCAGCACTTTGGGAGGCTAAGGCAGTTGGATCACCTGAGGTCAGGAGTTTGAGACCAGCCTGGCCAACATGGTGAAAACCCATCTCTACCAAAAAATACAAAAATTGGCCGGGCGTGGTGGCTCAAGCCTGTAATCCCAGCACTTTGGGAGGCTGAGATGGGCGGATCACGAGGTCAGGAGATCGAGACCATCCTGGCTAACCTGGTGAAACCCCGTCTCTACCAAAAAATACAAAAAAAAACCTAGCTGGGCGTGGTGGCGGGCGCCTGTAGTCCCAGCTACTCGGGAGGCTGAGGCAGGAGAATGGCGTGAACCCAGGAGGCGGAGCTTGCAGTGAGCCGAGATCCGGCCACTGCACTCCAGCCTGGGCGACAGAGCGAGACTCCGTCTCAAAAAAAAAAAAAACAAAAACAAAGAAACAAAACAAAACAAAAATTAGCTGGGCGTGGTGGCGTGTGCCTGTAGTCCCAGCTACTCAGGAGGCTGAGGCGGGAGAATCCCTTGAACTTGGGAGATGGAGGCTGCAATGAACCAAGATAGCGACATTGTACTCCAGCCTGGGTGACAGAGCGAGACTCCATCTCAAAAAAAAAAGAAGTTGGTAATTGTTGATTGTAGTTCATGATACTCTTCTCTTTTTGTGGATTTTTGGGAAATTTCATTGTAAAAAGTTAAATAAAAGAATGAGTAAGAGTCATATCCCAAAGACCGCTGCCAAGACCAATGGCAATGAGCCTTTTTCTTTCATTTTCTTCCAGAAACCAGTTTTATTTGGGTCTTATATTTAAGCCTTAATTCCAAGTTAATTTTTTTGTATGGCATAAGGGTCCAATTTCATTCTTTTACATATAGATATCCAGTTTTCTCAACACCATGTATTGGAGAGAATATTTTTTCCTCATATTCTTGGTGCCCTTGTCAAATTTTAGTAGACTGAATATGTTTGGGTTTATTTCTTGGTTCTCTATTCTTTTCCATTGGTCTATGTATCTGTTTTTATGCCAGCACCATAATGTTTTTATTATTATGACTTTGTAATATAGTTTGAAATCAGGACATATGATGCTTCCAGCTTTGTTCTTCTTTCTCAAGATTGCTTTGGCTATTTGGGTGTTATATTAGCTCATTCTTGCATTGTTGTAAAAACATAACTGAGGCTGGGTAATTTATAATGAAAATAAATTTAATTTTGGCTCACTGTTCTGCAGGTTGTACATGAAGCATAGTGCCAGCATTGGCTTCTGGTGAGGGTCCCAGGACACTCACAATCATGGTGGAAGGTGAAGCGGGAGCCAGGGCATCACATGGCAGAGAGGCAGCAAGAGAGAGAGAGAGGCACCTCCTCCTGGTACCACACTTTTTAAAATAACCAAATCTCACATGAAGCGAGTAAGAACTCACTCATCACCAAGGGGATGGCGCTAAGTCATTCATAAGGGATCTACCCCCATGATCCAATCACTTCCCACCAGGCTCTACCTTCAACATTGGAGATTACATTTCAACATGAGATTTGGAGGGGACAAACTCTCAAACCATATCATTCCATCCCTGGCCTCCTGAATCTCATGTCTTTCTCATATTGCAAAATACAATTATCCATTCTCCACAGTGGCTCACACCAGTACTCCCAGCACTTTGGGAGGCTGAGGTGGGATGATCACTTCAGCCCCAGGAGTTGGACACCAGCCTGGCCTGGGCAGCATGGTGAAACCCTGTCTCTAAAAACATTTTTAAAATTAGCCAGGTGTGGTGGTGTGCACTTGTAATCCTAGCTACTTTGGAAGCTCAGGTGGGAGGATCACTTGAGCCTGGGAGGCCGAGGCTGCTGTGAGCCTCATGGTACTCCAGCCTGCACGACAGAGCAAGACCCTGTCTTTAAAAAAACATATATATTATACATATATATACACACACACAATTTTTATTTGTCAATCGTAATGAAGCTGGAGAAAAAAAGAAGAATAAATAGGAGTTTGCCAGGTAGACAAATGGTATGGGAGGGTGCTCATTACAAGAAGAGGGAGTGGAGTGTGCAAACGTGCAGAGGAGTGAAGCAGCACGAGGCATGATGTGGGCAGAGATGGGATGCCTGCATAAGGATGTAGGCTGACCAGCAGAGCTAGAAATACTAAAAAATCATCTAGCTCAAACCCTCACCATCCATGGAAATGGAGGTTCAGAGAAGTTAGGGGACCTTGTCCAAGGTTACACAACTAGTGGGAAGCTGAGCTGGAATCAGAGCCTAGGCCAGAGTAACTTCTACTAGGTTACACTGCATTGGTTCACTCCCTCCTTCCCGCCTTCCCTCCTGCCCTTCCTTCCTTCCTTCCTTCCGTCTTTTTTTTTTTTTTTTTTTTAAATAAAATCCGGTTTTAAGCAGAAATAGTCTCAAAACTGCCAGATAAGCAGTCACAAAATCCAAGCACATATCTTATTTGTGGGGCTTGTTCAGAATCCATTTAATCTGACGTTGGGTTATATGGATCCCCAGCTCACAGGAAATGAAAGGCAGTTGTTGGGGGGAAATGAAGGGCTTTTAGGGCAGGCACACTGGCAATAATGAAATGTGATAGTCACAGCTTGGACTGGGAGGAAATAGGAAAGTTAATGAAAAGAGATATTAGAATAAAAATACTTAGTCATAAAGGATGATTGCATTACACGCAAATCAAAACCACAGTGAGGTACTACTTTACACCCATTAGGATGGCTAGAATAAAAAAGTCAGGACCAGGCACGATGGCTTATGCCTGTAATCCCAGCACTTTGGGAGGTGGAGATGGGTGGACCACTTGAAGTCAGGAGTTCGAGATCAGCCTGACCAACATGGTGAAACCCCTTCTCTACTAAAAACATGAAAATTAGCCAGGCATGGTGATGCATGCCTGTAATCCCAGTTACTCAGGAGGCTAAGACAGAATAATCGCTTTAGAACCCAGGAGGCAGAAGGTGCAGTGAGCTTGAGCCACTGTACTCCAGCCTGGGTGACAAGCAAGACTCCGTCTCAAAAAAAAAAAAAAAAAAAAAAAAAAAAAAAAAGGCCAGGCATAGTGGCTCACTCTTGTAATCCCAGCACTTTGGGAGGCCGAGGTGGGCAGATCACAAGGTCAGGAGATCGAGACCATCCTGGCTAACATGGTGAAACCCCGTCTCTACTAAAAATACAAAACCAAAATTAGCCGAGCGTGGTGGTGGGCGCCTGTAGTCCCAGCTACTCGGGAGGCTGAGGCACCTGTAGTCCCAGCTACTCGGGAGGCTGAGGTGGGAGAATGGTGTGAACCTGGGAGGCGGAGCTTTCAGTGAACTGAGATTGTGCCACTGCACTCCAGCCTGGGCGACAGAGCGAGACTCTCTCTCCAAAAAAAAAAAAAAAAAAAGGTCAGGTAACAAGTGCTGGTGAGGATATGAAGACACTGGAACCCTCATATACTGCTAGTGGGAATGTACAATAGTGCAGCCACTTTGGAAACAATCTGGTAGTTTCTCAACAGGTTAAACACAGAGTTCCCATATGACCCAGAAATTCCACTCCTGAGGCGGGTGGATCACTTGAGGCCAGAAGTTAGAGACCAGCCTGGCCAACATGGTAAAACCTCCCTCTCTACTAAAATACAAAAATGTAATACAAAAAATTAGCCAGGCATGGTGGCATGCACCTATAATCCCAGCTGCTTGGGAGGCTGAGGCAGGAGAATCGCTTGAATCCGGGAGGCAGAGGTTGCAGTGAGCCAAGATTGCATTATTGCACTATAGCCTGGGCGAAAGAGTGAGACCCTGTCTCAAAAAAGAAAAGAAAAAAAAAAAGATGAAAACTGTGTGGCCTGATGTTTGAAATTCTTACATTTTGTGTTTGAAAAATCAACTATTGGCCAGGCGCAGTGGCTCACGCCTGTAATCTGTAATCCCAGTACTTTGGGAGGCTGAGGCGGGTGGATGATGAGGTCAGGAGATCGAGACCATCCTGGCTAACATGGTGAAACCCCATCTTTACTAAAAATACAAACATTAGCCAGGTGTGGTGGCAGGTGCCTGTAGTTCCAGCTACTTGGGAGGCTGAGGCAGGAGAATCGCTTGAACCCGGGAGTCAGAGGTTGCTGTGAGCCAAGATCGCACCACTGCATTCCAGCCTGGGTGACGGAGTGAGATGCTGTCTCAAAAAAAAAAAAAAAAAAAAAAAGGAAAAATCAACTATTAAAACAATCCTTATGTTTTGCTTGTAAAGGACATGATGAAAAAGTTTTTTTGTTTGTTTGTTTTTTCAGACAGTCTTGCTTAGGCTGGAGTGCAGTGGCGTGATCTCGGCTCACTGCAACCTCCACCTCCCAGGTTCAAGTGATTCTTCTGCCTCAGCCTCCTGAGTAGCTGGGACTACAGGTGTGTGCCACCACACCCAGCTAATTTTTTGTATTTTTAGTAGAGACAGTGTTTCACTGTGTTAGCCAGGATGGTCTTGATCTCCTGACTTCATGATCTGCCTGCCTTGGCCTCCCAAAGTGCTGGAATTACAGGCGTGAGCCACTGTGCCTGGCCAATGAGAAAGTTTTAAGCTGTTTGCAATTACTTCTTTCAGATGCCCCATGGTATGTATGAGCCTTTAATCACTACAGTAAATGAAAAACTAAGTGGAATAGAACTGATACTATATTTTTCTTTTGAACACTGGTTTTTGAAATACCAGAGACATCTTGATGTGCTCTGTAAGAATTCTGACCAGTTGGCTGGGCGCAGTGGCTCACGCCTATAATCCCAGCACTTTGGGAGGCTGAGGCGGGCAGATCACCTGAGGTCAGGAGTTTGAGTCCAGCCTGGCCAACATGGTGAAACTCCTTCTCTACTAAAAATACAAAAATTAGTCGGGTGTGGTGGCATGTGCCTGTAATTCCAGCTACTCGGGAGGCCGAGGCAGGAGAATTGCTTGAACGCAGGAGGAGGAGGTTTCAGTGAGCCGAGATCGCACCAGTGCACTCCAGCCTGGGTGTCAGAGACTCTGTCTCAAAAACCAAACCAAATCAAACCAAATCAAACCAAACCAAACAAAAAGAATTCTACCAGTTGAGCACAACTCACAGATTTCACAAAGAACATCAATATGCCCAATTACCATCATTTAATGCTCCCATTAATGTGCTATATGTCAATACCATGATTCCTTATTTTTATTTTTTACTTTTAGGTTCAGGGATACATGTGCAGGATGTGCAGGTTTGTTACACAGGTAAACATGTCATGGGGATTGGTTGTACAGATTATTTCATCACCCAGATTATTTCATCCATTAGTTATTATTTTCCTGCTTCTCTCCCTCCTTCCACCCTCCAGATTCCTTATATTTTATTTTCTCTTTTAGATTCTGAAATACCTCATACAGTAAGAATATTGGTACCCGCGGCCGGGCGCGGTGGCTCAAGCCTGTAATCCCAGCACTTTGGGAGGCCGAGACGGGCGGATCACGAGTTCAGGAGATCGAGACCATCCTGGCTAACACGGTGAAACCCCGTCTCTACTAAAATACAAAAAAAATTAGCCGGGTGAGGTGGCGGGCGCCTGTACTCCCAGCTACTCGGGAGGCTGAGGCAGGAGAATGGCGTGAACCCGGGAGGCGGGGCTTGCAGTGAGCTGAGATCCAGCCACTGCACTCCAGCCTGGGCAACAGAGCTAGACTCCGTCTCAAAAAAAAAAAAAAAAAAAAAAAAAAAGAATATTGGTACCCACCATCATGCAGACATTTTGTACATTTGCCTCAGATCCATCCCCTGCTCCCCCTCCCCTCTGCCACACACACAATCCTGTTATGGTCATGCCTAGATTTCAGCTATAAACTCCCACCTTGTGCTGTCCTGATGTTTAACCCTTTTGGTGGTCATGGCCAATGCTCACAGGGAGATCATGAGCTCGGCACCAAATGTTGTTTTATTGTTTGATTGCTGGAGAAGAACTAAGGTGACTTTATAGCAGGGACACAGAGATCCAGAAAAAGTCAGATCCTTGCCTTCTCAAGATTACACAAAGTCTGAAATCCACAAATCTTGATTCCTTGTCCGACAAAATGGAATAGCAGAAATTGCATGGGCTTTAGAATCAAACTCAACCAAGTTCAAATCCTGACTTTGCCATTTACTAGTGAAACAGCTTGTCTACAAGATAAAATCCAAACAACCTACCCTAGCTTTTGGTTTCATCTGAAAAATGGAAGTTATACCACCTCCTCTTTAGAGCAGTTGAAAGAATCAAAAGCATAACAAGTGGCACTGTGCCTGGCACAGAATAGGGACTCAATTAATAGCAATTTTTTAAGTTCCACTTTTTAATGAGCACCAATTCTGGGCCAGGCATTGTTTCAGGCACTTAGGGCATAGCCACAAACTGACAACGTCCCTGTCACTGTGCTGGTTAAGAAATTATAAGTTAAATAGATTATCAGCCAATTATATGTGTATCCACTTGCAAAGGCTTTTTTGTTTTGTTTTGTTTTTGAGATAAAGTCTATGTTGCCCAGGCTAGTCTTAAACTCTGGGCCTCAACCAATCCACCTGTCTCGGCCTCTCAAAGTGTTGAGATTACAGGTGTGAGCCACTGTGCCTGGCCCCATTTGCAAGTTTTTGTTCTTATGGACATGATATTCTTTTGTTGTCCCCATGGCCAGCCTATTCTCTGACACATACTGATTTTTTGGTTCCCCAAACCAAATTTAAGGGTCAGGACTGGCCGGGGATAGCCCAAATTCTGGCTACTGGGCTCTTCGTTGGTAAGAATGGGAGATGTGCTATATTCTGAAGAGATTTAGATGAGTGACACAGGTGCCTGTCCTCCAGGAATTCTCAGTCTACTAATAATCAAGATCATGGTATAGCACTTGCTCCTGCCAGATGCTGGGCTAGGCTCTGTACAATTTTCATTTAATCCTCACAACCTTCTCTTAAGGTTGAGTGGTTATTAAAATTGTTAAAAGAGGCCAGGTGCAGTGGTTCATGCCTATAATCCCAGCACTTTGGGAGGCTGAGGTGGGTGGACCACCTGAGGTCAGGAGTTTGAGACCAGCGACCATCTTGGCCAACATGACAAAACCCCGTCTCTACTAAAAAATACAAAAAATTAGCTGAGTGTGGTGGCACAGGCCTATAATCCCAGCTACTTGGGAGGCTGAGGCAGGAGAATCACTTGAACCTGGGAGATGGAAGTTGCAGTGAGCCAAGATCGTGCCACTGCACTCCAGCCTGGGTGACAGAGCAAGACTCTGTTAAAATAAAATGAAATGAAATAAAATAAAATAGTTAAAATAAAAACTTTAGACAAGTTAAATTTAACAAAGAATGATTCATGAATCGGGCAGCCCCTAAGACCAGGACAGGTTCAGTGAGACTCTGGGGCTGCCATATGGCTAACATTTATGGAAAGAAAAAGGCAAGTGGTATATAAAAAATTGAAGTGAGGTACACAGACCTCACTTATTCTTGTTAAACTTATTCTGGGCACGTACCTTATTTCAACAGTTGGCTGCCTGTGGTTGACTGAAGTTCGGCTGCTGTTACTGGCTGAGACTTGGCTACTTGTTACAAGAGTAGGTTCCAATCTGCTTACGCCTGGCTTGGTTACAGTTCTCTATGTATGGAGAAACCTTTAGGTCAAACTTAAGATATGTACAGAAGCAGCTTTAGGCAAAATTTAACATAATTCATTTTCATCATGATTTGCTGCACCTTTTAATACAGTCTTGAAAACTATTGAACTGAATTCTTCCAACAGATAAAGAATATTCTCTTGAATAGCTCAAACATTCAGTAAGACAGAAGCGTGAATAAATTTTGTCAAGTACTCTTGCTCTGGGATTTAAGGATTGTGATACCAAAAGTGACAGGGATTTTTTTTTTTTTTTTGAGATGGAGTCTTGCTCTGTCGCCAGGCTGGAGTGCAGTGGTGCGGTATCGGCTCACTGCAATCTCCGCCTCCCGGGTTCAAGCAATTCTCCTGCCTCAGCCTCCCGAGTAGCTGGGACTACAGGTGAGTGCCACCACGCCCAGCTAATTTTTGTACTTTTAGTAGAGACGTGGTTTCACCATGTTGGCCAGAATGGTCTCAATCTCTTGACCTTGTGATCTGCCCGCCTCGGCCTCCCAAAGTGCTGGGATTACAGGCGTAAGCCACCGTGCCCGGCCCAGGAATTTTTTTTTAAAGAACTGAACTGAACTGAGTTGCTCACACCCTTTTTCCACTTATCAAAAAATTGTGAAGAGCCTCTACTTACAGGATCAATAGGCAAAAGACCAAATACCTTGGACACCATTCCTCAAACACCCAGCTGATTGGGATGACATGAAAAACACATTTCTGGTTTCTTCTCAAAGGGCTGTAATTAAACACAAGGCCTGTAATGGCTTCTCTTGTAGTCACAAGGTAAACCTTTAGTGTGGTATTCAAGATTCTTGCAACTTGGCCCCCACATACAATTCTCACACATTATTTCATGCCCCCTACCAGTCTCTCAAGGCTCCTTATCCATTGCTTGAACTGCTCACCTGGGCCGTTTTCACCTCTGTGGTTTTGCTAATACCTTCAATAGAAATGCCCCCTCACCTATTTCTGCTCATCATAAAGCCACCATCTCTCAGTCCAGTTACCATGGCCTCCTCGGTTGAGCGTTTCCCGATTCCTCTGTTAGAACTGCTTCCTCCTCTTTGCTCCCACACATATCTTCTGCCTCTTTACCACATGTATTTCATTCTACCAAGTTCCTTTTTCCTTGGCTTAACACACCTCCACAGCCCAGTCTTGTATAGCGTGGCTCTTGAACACTGCTGGCTAAATAGGAGGCACCAGCTGCTGCTGTCACCTCCACACATGCTCCTCCTTCTCAGTCTGCAGGGCCTCTGGCAGCAGGACACCTATTTGACCACCAAGCCTAGAAATCCAGGGCTGGAAGAAAGCTCAAGGGGTGGCCCAAACTTGGTCCAAAGCCCCCTCTAAGGCAATCTGGACGCAAAAAATGGTCTAGTATGATCTGTCATTAGGAACACTATCAATTCCTTTTTTACTTCTCACTGGACCTATTTTTAAGTTTTTGATATATTTAATTTAAAAAATACACAAATACATTTTCTTCAAAGAGATTCATACTTTATAGAAGCCAAGCATGAAGGTGCTGCTTAACCACTGTTCCTCCCTCTCCCTTCCCAAAATAATGGGACAGTTTAATGCAAAGTTTTTATACATCCACATGCATATATTTAAACAAATATACATATTCTCAACATAAATGGGAGACAATGTATTGTTCCACAATTGGCTTTTTAAATCTTTTTTTTTTTTTTTTTTTTTTTTGAGACGGAGTCTCGCTCTGTTGCCCAGGCTGGAGTGCAGTGGCGCGATCTCGGCTCACTGCAAACTCTGCCTCCAGGGTTCACGCCATTCTCCTGCCTCAGCCTCCCAAGTAGCTGGGACTACAGGCGCCCACCACCACGCCCGGCTAATTTTTTTGTCTTTTTTAGTAGAGACGGGGTTTCACTGTGTTAGCCAGGATGGTCTCAATCTCCTGACCTTGTGATCCGCCCGCCTTGGCCTCCCAAAGTGCTGGGATTACAGGCTTGAGCCACTGCGCCCGGCTGGCTTTTTAACTCTTAATGCACTGATTATACAGGATGCTGAACAATTTTCTGGTATGCTTATTGGCCATTTTTTTTCTATGAGCTCTGTTCATAACCATTGCCTGTCTTTTCTATTGGGCTGTTACTAATAGGAAAGATGATTATTGATTTCTACTCTTACATATTGTGGATGCTCATCTTTTGTTATATACGTCGCATAGACCTATTTTCCATTGCATTAATCGACCATTTCCTAACATTAATTTTGGGCAGGCCATTTAACCCAAGCTTCAGTGTCCTTACCTAAACAATGAGGGTATCTCCTGCATAAGACTGTGGGGAGAATTGACTGATAAAACTGAATGATGCTTGGCACTCAGTAAATACTCAATAAACGTTAGCTATTCTTCACTATAGACTTGGGGCTACAAGTCAGCTAAATGTTTAGTTTGGCCCATAGGATTTAAGTATATTTGAACCCTTCAGGTGAAGCATGCATTTCTAGTTGGCCATACCTTCCTCTGCCTCCCCAGTCTGTTTTCTACACCACAGCTTCTCAAATTTATGTCATCTGCCTTCCACTCTCCAAAGTTTTCTTTTTTTGAGACAGGGTCTCGCTCTGCCACCTAGGCTAGAGTGCAGTGGTGTAATCATAGCTAACTGTAATCTCAAACTCCTGGGCTCGAGTGATGCCACCACCTCAGCCTCCCGAGTAGCTGAGACTACAGGTGTGTGCCACCACACCCAGATAAATTTATTTTCTGTAGAGATGGGGTCTCACTATGTTGCCCAGGTTGGTATCAAACTCCTGGCCTCAAGTAATCCTCCAACCTTGTCCTCCCAAAGTTTTGGGATTACAGGTATGAGAGCCACCACACCCAGTTTTTACTGGCATTCAGTAAGTCTCCAAAGTTTTTAATGGATAAAAATAAAGCAGGTTTTGAAATTATGTATCGCCCATTATCATGGCAGCTCTATGTGTCCTGTATATACTACACAACTCCTGCATGTTGTTCACAGTTTATCACACTTATGAAGCCCCCCCAGGGTTGGGCAATATACAACCTGCATATCTGTACACGGCAGCCTGGCCCATATTTAGGGGAATTTTCAAAGATTTCACAAGATGTATCCTTTGCTCTCACAACATCTACCTGTAGGATCAAGTTGGGTGGTGTGGTATCACTAGTTTATAGTTGGGGTAAAAGGCACACAGCTAGTAAGCCAGAAGTGGGGCTAAAGCTCTCGACGTTCAGACTGGAGCTGTGAAGGACCGAGTCATCATGTCTCTGCTTGGTACCAGGTCAAAGGCAAGTTTAGGACTTCAGGATTTCCAGAGGCCTCCCAGAGATCACCAGGAAAAAGTCCTAATAGAAATTACTACTTCTATAACAAAATTACAGGTGGCAATAGGCTGGCTAATAATGCATTACATGCATGTAAAACTATGTATGTTAAATGTTTCAAAAATAAAGAGCAAAACAAACACGAGTCTGACCACCAGGTTAATAGCTGAGGTCTTTATTTCAATTTCTATATACAGTAAAAGTGCTGCTGAGAATCTGCAGCGACCAGACAGAACATAAATTTAAATCTCTCTCAACAATTAGCAGCTTAAGATCTATCAACTACAGTGTTAACGTTCACACGTTCACAAGTGTCATTTCTTTACGTTTCAATTCGTGCAAGTGAGTTTTTATTCTTACACACTTTGATAAAACACACTTACAGTCTAGTAGTCAATCCCTACTGAGGATATCACCTAGCATACACGACATACAGACAGTAATGTTAACACTTAGAGCCACATTCAAAATCCCAGGTTTCATTTGGGGTTGGGGTGTGGGAACCATAATTTTGCCTGTGTCAGATTACAATAATGTTTGGTTTTGTTTTAGATGCATATTTTCCAAAGCTGAAAGACAGCTCCTCATTGGAACTCTCTCAGAACTCAGCATTTTCTTCTGACTGTACCTTAAAGGAACATGAAATCAGAAACAAAACCAAATGCAGTGAAGACCACGTGAAAATATGCTCATTATTTGGACATGGCTAGTGAGGAAGGCTCGCTCCCAATATTTGTCTTGGCATCAGACTTTTACTCCATTTAGAACAGGGGAGAAAGAAGACCCTAGTCAGTGAAGTTTAAAATTTAACCTACTTTTGCTTCTTAAGGAGCCAGTAGAGTGGAAAGCCTTCCTTACTAGGACATACTGAGTATATCAAGGAATGGAAATTGGAGCAGAGAGAAGTACCCTTCAATTATCATAAACAATGTAAAATGCGCATTCTACAACCTGAACAGTCACCCAGGCCAACACAGCCAGCTTCACTCACCCAGGCTAGGGGCATGGAAAAATAATCCAGGAATGTTTCATTTTAAAGGGAATGAATATAGTTTTCTTTTCTTTTCTTTTAGAGGAGCATTCAAATGAGGCGAAGTTTCCACCCAGAACAACTGTTAAGCCATTAAAGCAAGGTTATAGAAGAGCTACGAAAAGACAAAAGAACCCAAGAACAACCGCAATGAAAGAAACTCAAAAGTAACAGGATGGGCAGCAAAAGGTACAAGAAAGAATGAAAACAGATGCATGGTTACAAACAGCATTAAATGCACACAACTTCTGGGTCTGGTGAACAATTAAGGGACAAGAAGGCTAGAAAGCCATTACTGCACCTGATCTGCACTGAAGGTCCTTCCTAAGACACTCTGAGAAAGGAAGACAGAAAGTTAGCATGGGACTGTTTGGCTGGAGCGCAGGGAGCTTTCTACAAGTGAAAACCTTCCTTTGATAGAAACCGTTCCAGGGCAAATGGGAACAGTTTCAATCCATCTATCAAAGTGACGTTCAGTGTCCACAAAACTTAAGTCTTCAGGCAGTTTGGGGGACTCAAAGGTTCTAGCTTAGAAAAACTGGTGGATTGTGGCTAGGGCATCTTTTAAATAACTTTGTGGGGGCTCTTTACTCTGAGCAATTATACTAAAGCAGAAAGTTAGGAGAAACTGTTAGTTCAAAAAGTTCATAGTGTCCTTTGGCACTCCTGCCTAAAAAGTCACTGCGATATTTTTAGGCAAAGTTAACATTTTAATATATATAGGCTTGGGGACAATTTGTTTTTGGCATGAACATGAATTGGTTCTAATTTTTTTTTTTAAAGAAAAAAAATCACCCTTGTGGCCCTACTCTGGGTGCTAGTTTTGAGGGGGCAACAGAACTAGCAGGTGTACTACAATCAGCTGAGGTTGGGGTGAAGACTGGGGTACCTGAGTTAAAATGTCAAAGTAGTTATGGAAACAACATGCTGGCTCTGAGAAATCCAGCTTGTCAAAGCAAAAGGAGGCTGGCACCGTTAGGTAAACTGTCCTTTCAGACAGGCAGGTCAATGCTAATCTAGTTCTGAAGGAATTTCCTGGTAAGGGGAAACAGGCAAAGCATACTTTGTTACTCTTTTCAGGGCATCTTATATGCACTTGGTTGCACAGAATGAGACCAAGAGGGAACAGCATTTGTGAACATACTACAAATAATATGGAAAATTAACCAAGCTCTCTAGATAAACTCTAAATGTTCAAGTTCCACCAGGATGATGGAACTGGTTATGGGATGGGGGAAAGCAGCTCAGTTCATTTTTTTTAAACCATCTAGATAAGTCCACTGAGCATAATTAGGTTAGGTTAACAAGTCAGTTTACATTATAGGAAGCTGGCAACATTTCACACCCAAAACTTGGGTCCTTCTAACCCGACATTTCCTTCACTGCTCTTTAGGAGAATCACCTTTGGTTGATTCTCTTAGGCAGACAGAATAAAGCTTTGAAATTAAGAATGCTGGGGCCAAAATGAAGACAGAAGACTCCACATCATCACTTTGGTTTCAGTAATTAGGGGTGTTAACAAAATAAATTAAGGAAACACAAGGACTTATTTATGACTCTTATAGTCTCAACTTTTCCTAAAGACAATCCCAGCCCAAGATCACTGGGTGAACATTTTCTTGGGGCAAAAAAAAAAAAAAATCCCTATCCTACTACACTGGTTTGTGGAAACAGCCTCCTCCTCTCCTTGCACAACCCTTTCCTCTCCAACTAAGCTAAACCCATAAAACGGGGGCATAGGGACATCGGGACAACAAAAGCAGCAGCAGCAGCCAGAGGGAGTTTAAACTGCATCTCAAAACAAGGGCGGCAGAGGGCAGCATTTACAGCAAGACTTTCTTACTCAAACTGTTTCAAGACAAGAGGGAGCAGCACACTTAAATATCCACACATTTCTTCATTTAAAAACATCACTTCTTTATTTCAAAGGAAAAATAAAAGACCCTCCCAACCCTGTCCAAAAAAACCCAATAATAATAATAACAATAATAAAAAATCCTATTAGAAACCATAAGGAAGCACTGAGAGTTTGAGTATTACATTCTTCAAGTATGCTGTTCGGATTTTTTATTTTTAGGTTGGTACCTATACACATATTAAAAAAAACCTTAAAAGTGCGGCCAACAGATTTTGCTTAAAATTAAGTATTTAGAGGGCTAAAAATACTGTAGTAGGACTGTGCAGTGATCCTTTGGGGGATGATGCTTTCACTTTTGTATCCTAGTAAAGGTTAAGGGGCAGGTTCAAAAGTGATCATACTTCCAGGGTTATCGTAAGTGGCCAACTTGGGTGAGAAAGCCAGGGAGATCCATGTGTTCTTCCACGGACAACGAAAATCCACCCCGAATCCAAAAATTCAGACATGGAATGTGGTAGGATTTCACAGTAAAGTTAGTCTGGGATGGGGAGAGGTGATGAGCCCAAGGCAGGGTGTTAGGTTTAACTGGTTTGCCCTAATTAGGTTTTCACATATTTTTAGTGGGTTTTAGTGCAGTCCTTCAAGCCACAATTTAGATTGCCCTTCGGTGTGCTCCAGATTGTTGGTTCATATTAAAGGACTGTTTAAGATTTGCATCCCAAGGAAAATCATGCTACATAAAAATGATCCAAGATTTTCGCCCAAAAAACTTCTTGGATAAAATCTAAAAAATACTATTGCAATTGCGTCTCTTGAAGAAAAAAACATTATTCTAAATGTAAACAGATTCACTCAACTCTTTTGTTGTTGTAGAAAACTTCAGAGTAGGTAAGTTGCTGTCTAACTCTCTGCTGCATGCACTTGCCAGAGGGTAGGGAACAATACCTTCTGTGCCAGCATCATCTAGGGGATGAAAAGAACCGTTCCACATAGCTGAAGAGGGCGTCCCAGTGCTTCCAGAGAAAGGCAATGAAAACCACAAGGAATAAAGTGCTGAACGTCCTGTTGCGAGTCTTCATGAGGGGAACCACACAGTTGGCTACAGTGGAGACAAAGACCAAAAGGACTGCCATGACAGCCAGGAGGATGTTGATGAGTTTGCCCAGAAGGTTCCGGGCAGTGGCATTCTCCAGCCCTTCTAGCTGCACCACCTGCTGCTGCTGCTGCTGCAGCTCCATCTTGGAGATGCGCGTCTGGCATGCCTCTAGGGCCTCCTGTGGGCCAGAACAGGGAAGAGTTAAGCCTGCTGCTCACAAGTACTCTGAGATGCTGACATGCCTCCTGGGCAAGCCAGATGCATCTTGAGCAATGCCAATGATTTTATAAATATGCTGAAGCCTTGAATGAATATAAAAGTCTAGATGTATAACTCACTATTCAAGTGACTATTATTCCCCCAAATTGCCCTCCATTGCATTTCAGTGGGATGAGTCACAGGAAGCAGTGGCCACACTTAACATTTATTTAGTCTAGAACATTTTAATGACAAGACCACAAATATATGCTCTTTTTTCATTGAAAATTAATCTAAGTTGCACAGAATATATTTGTTCAACATAAAAAAGTTCAAATAGGATAATCTCTCCTGACATTTCCTTCAATTCCAATCCCTGTCCCTGAGGCAATACTGTTTGTGTTCACCCTTTTATCTGTGTTTAAGTGTATACATATATGTGTCAAGGAAAATATATGGAATTTTAAATTTTATTTCCTATCTGTAAACTAAAAATAAAATCCTAAGCCCCCCAGCCGAATGAACGGACTCCCTCTTGGCCAAAGTGGACCCCAAAGAAACTTGAAAAAGTGAGTTCTTGGCAATGATGGGAACGAGGCTGGACATGCCTCATTACATCCCCTCCCTTTTTGAGTTGCAGCACAAATGACCAACATTAATGTTAAAATAGAGATCATAAGACTGATAGAATGGACTCTTTGTGGCAGTAAGACATCAAATTATAAACAAGACCTAAGGCCATGCCAGACAAGGGTTAAATCTCACCCTACAAACCATAAAATCTCATCAGTTTTTTGTTTTTTTTTTTGAGATGGAGTCTCGCTCTGTCGCCCAGGCTGGAGTGCAGTGGTGCGATCTCTGCTCACTGCAAGCTCCGCTGCCTCCTGAGTTCATGCCATTCTCCTGCCTCAGCCTCCCGAGAAGCTGGGACTACAGACGCCCACCACCACGCCTGGCTAATTCTTTTTTGTATTTTTAGTAGAGACGGGGTTTCACCGTGTTTGCCAGGATGGTCTGGATCTCCTGACCTCGTGATCCTCCTGCCTTGGCCTCCCAAAGTGCTGGGATTACAGGCGTGAGCCACTGCGCCAGGCCATCTCATCAGTTTTTAAAAAAATTAACTGGTATTAATGTGGCTTTCTTTCCAACCTGACTCGGGTATAGCATCACATGACAGACAGCAGACCCCGTTAACTTAGGCATTCCTTTGTACTGACTTCAAGTCTTTACACAAAGCTTAACTCTTTCAACCAACTGCCAACTAAAAAATTCCTAAAACCCACTATGACTTATTAGCCCCTACTTAGAGATGGCCCACCTTTTTGGGCCAAACCAATGTATAGTTTCCATGTATTGATTTAGGATTTTACTTACAATTCCTGTCTCTCTGAAATGTACAAAGCTAAACTAACCCAACTGCTTCGGGCATATTTTCTCAGGACCTCTTGAGACTGTGTTCCCTAGGCCATGGTTACTCATATCGGCTCAGAATAAACCTCTTTAAAATATTTTACAGGGTTTGGCTTTTCCAAACATGGAATAGTATCATACTATAGGAATCGATTCACAAGTTGTTTTTTTTCATTCAACAGTGGGTCCTGGTGATCTCTCCATGTCAATACACAGAATCTACCTCATTTTTTTTAACTGCTGCAGAGCATTTTATAGTATGGCTAGGCTATGTTATAATAGATGCAGCTAGTTCCCTCTTGGGGATTTTTAGGTTGTTTTCAACTTTTCCACTATAACAATGATGCAGTGAACATTCTTTGAACATGCTTCCTTATACACACTACCTGGTGTTTTCTAAGTCAAGTCAATCCCTGACATCAGTGGAAAGGGATCTCCGATCTGCCTTCTTAAGGGCACACTCTCCTTTAGGTTGATCCTCTGTAAAGAGGACACTATGCCCACACACTAGACCAAACATTAAAAGTGTCTGTTTTTGCTATTTTTTTTGAGATGGAGTCTCGCTCTGTCGCCCAGGCTAGAGTACAGTGGCACGATGTCAGCTCACTGCCAGCTCCACCTCCTGGGTTCACACCATTCTCCTGCCTCAGCCTTGCGAGTAGCTGGGACTACAGGTGCCCGCCAACACGCCTGGCTAATTTTTGTATTTTTAGTAGAGACGAGGTTTCACCGTGTTAGCCAGGATGGTCTCGATCTCCTGACCTCGTGATCTGCCCGCCTCGGCCTCCCAAAGTGCTGGGATTATAGGCGTGAGCCGCCGCTCCTGGCCTGTTCTTGCTATTTTTTAACTTTATATTGTTTAATTTAAAAACCTATATTACCAAGACCTGATTGTATATTCTGTATCTCTCTCAACTACTAAAAAGTACTTGAAAATAGTGTAAAATACTAATACATTAATGAAACGTTATTAGTAATGCAATAGTGACATAAAGTGTTAATACATTGATTCTAATGTTTAGAATCACCAGTAACTAATAACAACTTGTCTTATAACATATGCAATTAGAATAAAGCTTCCATTTAACATATGCCTAATTCCCAATTAAAAAAAAAAAAGTGTCTGTTCTCCTCAAGGCCATGGCCTTCACCCATGAATTTAAATTAATTCCAAAGTATTCAAGGGATAGAACCTATTTCCCTAGCTATGGTCAGATATCCTCCAAAGTTGGTTGGAGCCATGAGTTTTTCTGGTCTTGGTTTCAATGGATCCTGGTTTCCTGGGATTTGAGGTAAGGCTTGGGTAACTTCAGACTGAAGCCAACTACAGACAGACAATGGATGCTGTCCAGTCCAGAAGGATCTTACGGAAAACATAATTAAAACATAAGCAGTGCCTGAAGAAGACGGCATCCGGGTAAATTATCTAGACATTCCCTTGATTCTTTTAGGCTGTTGTAATACAAGTTTTCTAGCCCACTTCCCTTCTCTGAGACTAGCGTCTTTCAAAATGCTTTCATATGAAACCACTAAGAACTGTTCCCTTAGAAATACCTCCATATAGAAACAAGAAAAAATTAAATATTCTACTTCCTCATAGAATAAAACAGATGGGCGATTAGCCTTAATTAAACATGACTGCCTCATGGGTTATTCTTGCAAACTGTCAGGCAATGTGCCTAAATGAGATCTGGATTTGGCAGCTGGAATAAAGGCCCCCTTTCCCACAGAAGAAGACAAGGGCAAAATGGCCCTAATACTTGTCAGAGCTGCTTTTAAAGCAGTAATGGACAAATAGGATTCATGTGGTTTTCCACACACTGAGACTACTGTGATCCTAAGAAACATTTCCCAAGTACCAAGCAGACATACCAACCCAAAATGGTATAAACTTTTGAGAAATGCACCTCAATCATTTTAAGAGTAAGTGTACTCTTATATAGTTGATATAAGCTTTTCTTTGTTCTCTACCTTCTCATCTTTTTTCCTTCTGCTGTTTTCCTTTTTTCTTTCTAACCCTACTGTATTTTGCATTTACACCTTTTCCTTCATACTAACCTGGATGTCCCGGGCCCGTTCATAGGACTGATACGCGATTTTTTCTTCCATGCTTGCCAGTTCCTGCTTCAAGTTCAAGATTTCATTCTGGTGGAGTTCTGTTAGGTCATTTAGTTGTTCTTCTAATCGTTCACATCTAAGGAGAAAAAAAAGGTT
Organism: Macaca mulatta; assembly: GCF_049350105.2. Classification (NCBI taxonomy): domain Eukaryota; kingdom Metazoa; phylum Chordata; class Mammalia; order Primates; family Cercopithecidae; genus Macaca; species Macaca mulatta. The sequence goes on along the minus strand of NC_133407.1, from coordinate 154,277,246 downwards.
AGAATTTTATGCATTCTGTGAATATCTTTCCTGGCATTATTTACATCCAATCCCCAAAACCCATTCTACAAAGGAATAAAAGCACAAAGAAACTGAGTGGCCTGGGTTAACAGGGTGTGCTAGTGGGTACAGCTCTTAGTCTCTGGAAAAGATAGCTTGTCTCAAGGCCAAATCACACAGCAACACGGCTGTTCCATAATCTTTTCAATGCACAGTATTTGCAGTGATGCCAGCAGCCCTGATTAGCTTTGAGCATAACCATAATACTGAGGCAGTCGTTAGGCTACTCTGAACAACATATGGGAGAGGCAAAAGCTAGGGTACAATTAAGCAAGCCTCATGAAAAGATAACACACCAATGGAAACCAACCTTCTGGCAGTCACCAGTAGCTTATTCCAGAACTGGCCAGCTCACTCACCTGGATGTTTGTGATTCAGAGCCCTAGAATGCCAGAGCCAGAGGGGTCCATCATCCCCATGGTCAAGCACAAGTGTCTGGGACATTTCTGTCAATAAATATTTACTGAGAGCCTGCTATGTACCAGGCATATTCAAAGTACTAAGAATATTGTGGTAAGCAAGACAGAGTGCCTGCCCTCAGGAGTTTGTACTCTAAGGAGTCAGGGAGGCAAGATGATTTCTCATATGGAGAAGTAAAACAAAGAAGATCAATAGGGGTATAAGGGCCGGGCGCGGTGGCTCAAGCCTGTAATCCCAGCACTTTGGGAGGCCGAGATGGGCAGATCATGAGGTCAGGAGATCGAGACCATCCTGGCTAACACGGTGAAACCCCGTCTCTACTAAAAAATACAAAAAAAAAAAACTAGCCGGGCGAAGTGGCGGGTGCCTGTAGTCCCAGCTACTCGGGAGGCTGAGGCAGGAGAATGCCGTGAACCCGAGAGGAGGAGCTTGCAGTGAGCTGAGATCCGGCCACTGCACTCCAGCCTGGGTGACAGAGCAAGACTCCGTCTCAAAAAAAAAAAAAAAAAAAAAATAGGGGTATAAGACAGAGTGCCTGAAGGCTGATTGATGAAGCTGGAATGGTCAGGGAAGGTCTCTCCCCCATTCAATTCTATTAAACTATGAAGGCTGAAACTTGAGTGATACGAACAGAGCCTTGTTGAAATGTGGAGGGAAGAATGTCTTAAGCAGAGGAAATAGCAGGTATGAGGTTCTTAAGATGGGAATTAGCTTGGCATGTCTGAGGGTTAGAAAGTAGGTCAGTGTGGCTGGGAGAATAAAAGGGAGGTAGGGTTCCTTGGGAGTAGGAATTATTTTATTCATATTGTATCTCTAGCACTTAGGATGACATAAGGGAAGGTTTAGTAATCTACATAAAGATGGAACCTGGACAGGGCATCTAAGGAGAGGCAGGATTAGAAAAGTTTTTTTGTTTTTTTTTTGAGATGGAGTCTCGCTCTTGTTGCCCAGGCTGAAGTGCAGTGGCGCAGTCTTGGCTCACTGCAACCTCTGCCTCCCGGGTTCAAGTGATTCTCTTGCCTCAGCTTCCTCAGCAGCTGGGATTACAGGCGCCCACCACCACACCCAGCTAATTTTTGTACTTTTAGTAGAGATGGGGTTTTGCCATGTTGGCCAAGCTGGTCTCAAACTCCTGACCTCAGATGATCCGCTTGCCTTGGCTTCCCAAAGTGCTGGGATTACAGGCGTGAGCCACCATGCCCAGCCTAGAAAAGGTTTAAGGGATGAGATCAGAGATTCTAGGTGGAAAAATGAATGTGAGTAAAGGTCTGGAGAGAAATGGATGATAAATGTACAGAATAACTAGAATAGTGCATCCATGTTGGAGGAAAAAAAGGGAAATCTGGAAGATCCGAAGAGCTGGGATTCTAGAATAGATAGTAAATGAGCCCAAGGCAGACTACTGAGTAGAGGAGTCACAAGATGAATATGTGTTTTTAGGAAAATGAGTCTTCTCATAGTGGTAAAGAAGACCGACTGGGGTAGGTTGTATGTGGAGTCCCAGGAACTAAAGAGCTAAGTAAGTAGGAGACACTTTTAAAAACAATAGAAACAGAGAGTAAAAGAAAGGGAAGAATAAACATATGTCTTAGCTTCTGGTGCGTAGAATGGAAACCTCTGTCAAGCAGAGGGCAGCTGGGTAGCTCTCATCCCAACAGGGAATGTATTACCACTCAGGCAGCATTTAACACCAGCATGTGAGTCTCAAGCTTTTCACACTAAAAGAATAAAAATGCCACAACAAACTCACACATCTAAAACTATCTCCTTTCTCTCTTCTTTTTAATCACATCTATAATATGTAAACAAACTTTTAAGGAATATAATAAATTTCTCTGTTTAAGGTAATTTTTATGTTGTAGCATCATAAACATTCTCCCTTCCAATAATTATGCAATAAATAATAATATCCTAAACTCCATTGCTTTTCTAAGAAACAAGGATTTTTTTTTAAAAGGCATCGTCTCACCCTTCTTACGATGTTACTAAACTCTATTTAGTTCTTCTTTATCCTTTATAGGAATCTCTATACTGCCTTCTTTTATGCTGAAACTCTTCTTGTTACTGAAGTGACTGAACAGGTTAATGAGAAAGCAGTCCTACCTTTGATGGATAACTAGGGCCAAAGTTCTCTGTGACTCTGCCTTTTCCTTTCATCTGCTGCCCAGGGTATGTACTCAGAAACAGGTCCCATCTCTAGAATTGATTTTCCACCAAAATTTAAGTTCACAAAATGCCATAAGATTTTGTTAACATATTGTCTTTTCGTGACTGTCCTATGTTAGCCCACTCTTCTGTGGTGTTTTTGGTGTTTGATAATTTCATCATTCTCTCTCTTTACCAGAAAGGGGCAGGAGACTTTTTTAAAGCCACATTCCAAAGTGCTGGTCTCTTGAGATTTAAGGGAAAGGTTATATCTGGCAGGAAATTACTCTCCTAAACTAAGGACTGTTGGGTAGCAGGGAGGGGAGCAGGGTGGTGGTCACCAGCCTACATCCTGATAAAAGCAGATACGTGGGATCTCTGAACGTGTCCCATAGGCTACCACACAACCTCTTAGCCTACAAATTTCAGGCTTCTTAGGAATCTTATTTGATATTAAACATGGTTTATACATACCAGTAGAACAGATTAAAAAATAGCAGCAGCAGCAACAGTTTAATCAGTGCCTACTATGCAAATTCACTTCAACAATCCCAAGAGGGTAGAAGGTATTATCTGCATTTTATAGATGAGGAAACAGAAGCTCAGAGAAGTTCTAAAGTGAATTGCCCAAGGGCACATAAATATTAAGTAGGGCAACAAGGATTTGAATCCAGTTTTGACTTTAAAATCCAAGTTCTTAAACTTTACAATGTGATGCCATTTTGAAACTCTAGAAACCCAGATCAACTAACTCTCCTCATAAGTAAGAAATCGGAGTCAGAGTGCTAGCGATCAAATCACTTAGCCAAAGGGAGCTGGAAAGAACTACACTGATGTGATGGTTTGGAGTTTGATGTCAAAGTGGAGTTGATGGGAGAAAGAGGAGTGTAATAAAAAATTATGAACCTATAATTAAAAAGGTAAGAGTTGGTGAGGGCATGGAGAAATCTAAACTCTCATGTACTGCTGTTGGGAATGGAAAATGGTACAACTGCTCAGCAAAACAGTTTGGTACCTCCTCAAAAAGTTAATAGTTACCTTATGACTCAGAATTCTACCCCAGATATAACTGAAAAGAAATGAAAACTTATTTCTATACAAAAGCTTGTACACGAATGTTCATACCAGCATTAATCATCATTGCCAAAAAGTATAAACAACCCAAATGTATATGAGTGTACAACAATATATCATCTTGGCTGTTCACAAGTCAAGTATCGATATTATGTACCCTAATCTGCTTATCACTTGCCACCTGGCAAGTTTCTGTTTACTTTCTTCCTTTCTCCTTCAATTGATGGATGCTCGCAGAAACATTAGGACATAAAACACAAATGTGAATGCAGTTTTGCTTTTCACTATATATATGCACATGAGACTCCTGATCCCTAGGCAAAACTACAAAATAGGCTGACTTATGCCTTCACTCCCCCAACATGGACTTCCTTCCTACTGCAGAAACAGTTCACAGGAGCAGGAACGCTGTTGTGATCCTTTCCTCCTCTTTTTACCCGACGTTTTATAATATACAGACACTTTTTATGATGGGGTTACTTTCTGAAAACAGTATTTCCCATTTATGATGGGCTTAAATCAAACCATTGTTAGCCAGGGACTGTCTGTACAACAACATGTATGTCACCCTAGCAAGAATAATTCCCAGGATGGGGCCTGAGATATTCTCTAGCAGCAGCCTGTGGGCTCTGACTTGGCCTTGGCCTTATCTGCCTGGCCTTTTTTGTCCAGACCCAGTATGAAGACAGCAGAATACAAGGCATACTTATCTTTACAAATAGCATGAGGCAAGAAAGAGGTGAAACACAGCAGACTGAATTCAAAATGATCTTGAGAGATTCAAGTGCAGCCAAGACTTTACCAGGAATTAATTCTATAGAAATAGGGAACTACTTACTACTGCTGAATTCAGGTATCAGAGGTCATGTAATGAGGGGGTAGCTTGTTATTTGTAACTCCACAGAACTAAGGAGTAAGTCTTACAAATAGTTTGGTCTTTAGTTCAGTTTTAGAAAGAACTTTCTAATAGCGGTGTCTAACAATGAAAAAAACTATCTTAGAAAATGAGACCCTGCTACCAGAGATATTCAAAGAGAGAAGCTGCTTGTCAGGGATGTTGCAGAAATAAATCCTCTACTAAAAGAGATTTAACTAGACCTCTGAGATCTTTTCTAACGCCTAGAGCTTGATTCTTTGTAGTCAGGGAACTTGTTTTCCTCTTTTTTTTTTTTTAAAGAAATGGGGTCTTGCTCTATCACCCAGGGTGGAGTGCAGTGGTGCAATCATGGCTCACTGCAGCCTCAAATTCCTGAGCTCAAGGGATCCTCCCACCTCATCCTTCTGAGTAGCTGGGACTATTGACATGTACCACCAAGCCTCACTCTCTCTCTCTCTCTCTCTCTCTATATATATATATATATACACATATATATATATATATTTTTTCAGAGACAGGGTCTCACTATGTTGCCTAGGCTGGTCTTGAACTCCTGAGCTCAAGCAATCCTCCTGCCTCAGCTTCCCTAAGTGCTGAGACTACAGGGGCTATTTTCATCTTTCAAACTATAGATACTTTAAATGCTTGTGGTATATTTGCCTTCACAACATATTGATTTTAACAACAATAAAGGGAGGTAAGGAGGTATACAAAATAGTGGTAATTTAAGAGCTATGTAAAATCAGGTGTGAAATATTGGGATTAATTTGGTATGTGAGCTGGTGAGGAATATATATGAATCAGAGAGTACTTGCAAAAGTCCTCAGCACTTATTCCCAACATTTTGTATTTTGAGACAGAGTCTCGCTCTGTGGCCCAGGCTGGAGTGCAGTGGTGCAATCTTGGCTCACTGCAATCTCTGCCTTGCAGGGTCAAGCAATTCTCTGCCTCAGCCTCCTGAGTAGCAGGGATTACAGATGCCCGCCATCATGCCCGGCTAATTTTTTGTATTTTTAGTAGAGATGGGGTTTCACCATCTTGCCAAGGCTGGTCTTGAACTACTGACCTCGTGGTCCACCCACCTCGGCCTCCCAAATTGCTGGGATTACAGGCGTGAGTCACTGCGCCCGGCTATTCCCAACACTTTTGAACCTTACTATAAACCAATGTTTACCATAAGAAGGTAGCAAACATGTCAAAGATTCTGGAAATCATTTTCAAATTGGATTTTGGTTCATCCCATATTATGCCTAGAGGTGCTCCATCTTCACTCCTGCCATTTTGCACCTAGAAATGTTTTCATAATGCAGTTTGTACCAGCTAATGCATCTGCTCAGTCCAGGTTTTGGATTAAAATCCCAGCTCTGCAACTCACTAGCCTGGGTGACCCTTTTCATCCTCTATAAAGAGGAAATCTACCTACTCCAAAGGGCAATTGCAAAGATTAAAGGAGAAGACAGATATCAAATACCTGGCACAGAAGAGGTGCTCTGTGAGATAGATGTATCACAAATATACATCTGGTTTCATTTTTCTCTTTTATGATTCTCCTAGTTCTCCCCAACAATCCCTAGTGAGGTAGTTCAGAAAGATTGCTTGCTGACTGCCACATAGTCTTACTCCACTGTTCACTGATTCCCACTTCTGACTTTTTTTCTCTAAGCCTTTTTTCTTGTTGTTTGAGACAGGGTTTTCTCTATCACCCAGGCTGGAGTGCAGTGGCGTGATCATGGCTCATTGTGGTCTCAATCTCCCAGGCTCTAGTGACCTTTCCACCTCAGCCTCCCAAGCAGCTGGGACTACAGGTATGTGCTTCCACGCCCGGTTAATTTTGTTTTTGTATTTTTTGTAGAGACAGGGTTTTGCCATGTTGCCCGGGCTGGTCTTGAATTCCTGGACTCAAGTGATCATCCCGCCTTGGGCTCCCAAAGTGTTGGGATTACAGGCATGAGCCATTGTCCATGGCCTTAAGCCTCCATTTCTTTATGTCCACTTTCTCAATTTTATATATTTTGACATTTTCACTGTTTCCAGTATATGATGTTTTTCCTATGACATCACAGAAATGGGTTTACTGGGCACACACTCCATCCTCCTCAATCCTAGATACAAGCCTCTCTTACTTCTTATTTCATACATCTAGGCTCCTGCCATTTCCCTGGCTCAAGTTTGCCAGATAATTCAAATAGTTCCATGCACTGGCCTGTTCCAAACTTTCCTTTGTATTGGTAAAACTATCCTACCTATGTATGTGTGTGAGGAAAGGTGTCTCAAGTAATTTTTATTTTTTTATGTTAGAGATAGAGTCTCACTATGTTGTCCATGCTGGAGTGCAGTGGTTATTCAGAGGCATAATCATGGTGCACTGCAGCCTCAAACTCCTGGGCTCAAGTGATCCTCCCATCTCAGCCTCCTAAGTAGCTGGGACTACAGACCTGTGCCACTGTGCCCAGCTCAAGTAAATTTTATCTAATTTTTTCAAATCTCCAGAAAGTTATATAGAAACTGCTAATCCTCATCATGCTGTTACAGAAAATAAAGTCCTTTAGAAGTTGAACAATTTATTCACAGTTACATGGGAAATTAACAGCAAGTTCTCCTCAAGCTGAGTCTTCCCAAATAAGAAAATATAATATAACTATTGTTCCCAGAGATAACGTTTTGTTAGCAAGTAGCTAAATAGCAAAGCAGCATTTGGGTAAGTAGAATGATCTCAGCAGATGAAACAGACAAACATGGAGATCAATCTGGGCAACATAGCAAAACCCCGCCTTTACAAAAAATACAAAAATTAGCTGTGCATGGTGGCATGCACTTGCAGTCCCAGCTACTCAGGAGGCTGAGGTGGGAGGATCACTTGATCCCAAGAGGTCAAGGCTGCAGTGAGCCGAGACTGTGTCACTGCCCTCCAGTCTGGGTGACTGAGCAAGACCCTGTCTCAAACGAACAGCAAAACCCACAAACAAAAACAGGAGGCCCAGAAGGATGCAGCGACTCCCTAGCTAGTAGTGAGGTTTAGTAAGCATCTGAACCAATTGGCTCGTGCCTGTTATTAGATCACTGTCTTTAAAAAAATTTTTCTACTGGGCAAATTGCTTGACCCCAGGAGTTTGAGACCAGCTTGGGCAACACGGTGAAACCCTGTCTCTAATAAACATATAAAAAAAATCAGGTTGGTGTGGTGGCATGCGCCTGTAGTCCCAGCTACTCGGGAGGCTGAGGTGAGAGGACTGCTTCAGCATGGAAGGCAGAGGTTGCAGTGAGCTGAGATTGTGCCACTGCACTCCAGCCTGGGTCACAGAGTAAGACCCTGTCTCAAAGAGAAGACAAAAAATTCTGTATTGTTAATCAAATGCAAATAACCAAAGGAAAAAAACACCTGTATTCTAGTTCCCACTGACTTCCCACTATCCCCATTACTAATATAATAATCTTCTTGTAATACTTTATATTCTAGCGTTTACTTCCTTTCTAAATTCTAAAATGGAGAAACCAGGTATAAACACCTCTATCTTCTCATTAAATATTAACACCAAATCAAAGAGTGGGGGGCGGGAAGGGAAGATATATGTTTTATAGACTTTCATATGTGAAAGTCTTGGGTTTTTTTTAAACCAAGAACTCTGCTTTAAGGAATTTTAACCCCTTTACAGGATGCTAACTACAACTCTCCAGACACAAAGCCGGGCAGGGGAGATGGTGGGTGGGTGGGAAGTTCTTAATCATACAAGTACAGTTATGCCTCACTTAATGATGGGGACACATCTTGAGAAATGAGTTATTAGGCTATTTCATCACTGTGTGAACACCATACAGTGTACTTACACAAATCTAGATAGTACAGCCTATGATACAGTTAGGCTGTATGGTACAGTCAATTGTTCCTAGGCTACAAAGTTGTACAGCAGGTTACTGTACCATAGGCAACTGTAGACAACTGTAATACAATAGTGTTTGTGTATCTAGACATATCTAAACATAGAAAAGGCACAGTAAAAATATGGCATTACAGGCTTGGTAGTGCGTGCCTGTAATCCCAGCTGCTCGGAGGCTGAGGCACGAGAATTGCTTGAAACCGTGAGGCAGAGGTTTCAGTGAGCCGAGATTGCACCACTGCACTCCAGCCTGGGCAAGAGTGAGACTCCGTCTCAAAAAAACAAACAAAACAAAAACAGCATTATAAACTTATGAAACAACTGTCTCATATGCTGTTGATCAAAATGTCATTATTCAGCACACGTGATTTTCGCTGGTAAATGATGTTCATGCACCTCTGCTTGGATTACAAGTAGCATGAGATTAATAATCTTATTTTAAGGATTTTAACTCAAGGTCCTTCCTAAATTGTTATAACCCAAAGAAAACCTGGACACTTAAATATGGCATGAGCTTAACTATCAGCAAACAGAAAGCCTTTGCACTGTAAGATTATTTTTTCTAAAAGCAAGTATCGTATTTTGGTAGATGAAATTCATCCCCCACTGGAAGCAAAACCTGTTCTATCTACAAAGTATTAAACACATCAAGATTTTGTTGTAGTTAAATAATTCATAAATAAATACTAAACTTGAAAGTGTTTTGGGCACTAGATCAACACAGTAGTCACCTTCCTAGATCAGAGATAAGCCAGTGGCCCTTTGTGTCAAATTACTGATGAATGGGAGCCTGGGTGAGTGCACAGCCTGGGAATGCTTTGACCTAAAGCATTCCTCTTTGGGTTTGGCTCAAAAGTTTGGAGCCTCTGAGAACCAATGTGCTTCCCTAGTTCAGCAATAGGTCACTAGCGCAGGATGGCTGAAGAAACTTGTAGAGCAGGTATTGAGAGAAACAGGAAGAACCAGTCCCAGGAAAAACACCCACAGGCAACTATGGGAGAAGAATGGACTATTTCCCAAATGCATACCAGAGACCCAAAAGAGCTTCTGCCAGTGTTTAATCAGAGTAGACAGACACAGCTGGGGTAGGGAGTATGCCTTGTGGAGGGGGTTTGAATAGATTCCTAGCTGAATTGGGGAGAGTGGATTTTTTTCTCCTTACCTTTTGTTACCTTTTTTTGTGTTGAAGCCTGAGAAGAGGCTAAAAAACACTGAACTAGCCTTCAGCTGAAAAGGGGAAAAGATATCAGTCCCCCGCAATATTTCAAGGGTAGGCAATGAATTATCTTAAAGACAAGAACACAGTAAATATCTAAATAATACAGGGAATAAGGCTTTCTGGGCAACTTGCAGACTTGGTAATGACAGCTTTCTAACACTCTGGCACAACCTAGATCTTTGTATTCCCCTAGAAAAAATGGAGGAGGAGGAAGCATTTGTTGAGCTCCTACTCTAAACCAAACATCACACTAGGTACTTCCATATATGTTATCTCCTTTAATAATTTCAACAAGCATGTACAATAAATCTCATTATGTTTTTACAAAGGGAGAAACTGAGGCTCAGATGAGTTATGTAATCTACTCAGATCTGGCAAGCAAATTCAAGTTTGCCCACTCCAAGGAATTAATTAATTAATCCCCTCCATTTCTCTTTAGTGGCTAAACTGGGATGAGCTCACCTATAAATCTCTTTTATGGAAGATTGTATATGTCATAAGAATATTTCCTAATTGGGATTTTGCTTCTCTTATAAATGAAGGGCTAATTTGATTCAGTATCCTCATTTTCTATTTCAAACTTATTGTCCAAATCTAGCCTACATATCCTCTGGAGGTTCTCAGATCACTTTTCAGCTGACAGGTCTCACATGTAGAATAAAGGGGCTAAAACAGCTACCTCTGAGCATACATCTGTCTTATGTCCAATGATGGTCAAATCAACTAAAATTATATTTAAACAACCATTTGTTTAGTTAGAACTCTAATAGCCTGTGCCTAATTGGGTCAGCCTAGTTACTAACTGTTCTACTGCATGTGAAGACTGCTCAGGGTGACTGTCTCCTTCTGTATTTTTGCTCTTATGACTCAGTGCAATTTAAAATATCCCTGGGTTTAATACAAACATTCTCAGAAGCCGATTTCCAAAGGACAGTAATCCCCTTCAAATACAAGCTTTCAAAATGGCATTAATGCTCATCAACACCTGGGGGGTTTTTAGCCTGCCCTACATGACACTGCTTTATACAGGCTACAGTAGCTCAGTAGGATTCCAGGCCAGATCCCCTAAGAAAAAAACCACCAAAGAAACCAGCAAAATTCTCAATTAATGTTTTCCTAGCTGTCTCTTATTTTCAGTACATTCTGCCACAGCTGAACTTTTTCTTTCGGTAGCCCATTAATATATTTACACTCACTACAGGAACAGAACTAATCCTCAGTTTCTAGCAGCAAATTAAATACATGTAAAACCATTTTACTGTGTGGCCTGGCAAAAGTCACTTTATCTTTCTGAGCTTCAGTGTTCTCATCTGTAAATGAGATTAATCTATATATCTAAGGGTCCCTTCTACTTCTGAAGTACTGTGAACCCAGCTGCCACTAACAAACATGGGATGAAGAAACTAACTGGACAAGAATCTGAAGTCAGCACAGGTCTCATCACTTAAAAAAATTTCTAAACTTTGTCTCCTGCCTTCCCCAAATACATGATCTCATTCATAACTGAATGCACAATAGTAAAACTCAATACCTAGTCACTAGTCAAAGGTTGAGGTGGAGTTCAGAGCCAAGCTCTGCTACAATGGCTTCCTGGGCTAAGTGCAAGTGGGCAATGAAAAAATACTGTTATCAGTCATGGTTACAATTATGTGGGTGAAGAGAGAGAGACTGTGCTCGCTCTATAGGCTTTGGAATTCTTCTGATTATTCCAGAGTTAAGCGGATGGTCTTGGGCAACTATCTTCACCTGGAGCTACTCACTTGGGTAGACAGCAATGGAAACACATTAAGCGAAGGACATTATTGAGAAGGGACTCTGAGAAGGGGAAATAATGACTGGAGTAGGAGTACGGATTTCCTTAAGAAGGTTTCACCTATTTATTTACACTGCTGTAGTGGCCTAGGAAACTTTCCAGAGCTTCCATATTCATAGAATTTTTATAAAATATGTTAAAAACAGTGACTCAACTTTTAGTAAACATTTACTTCAACTTGGGATAGGCCTAATGCCCAATGCATCTAATGCTTCAGGGAGCTAGACTTTCAACCACATATATTTCAGGATGGAGCTTTGAAAAAAAATCATCCTGGTATGAAAATAACACTGAATTTGAAGTCAGACAAAACTGGGTTTTGAATCCTGGCTTTACCACTTACTGAGTGACCTCTGGCAACTTGTAAAACCCCACTGAGCTTCAATTTCCTCATCTTTAAAATGGGAATAATACAATTTACCTGTAGGGCCTACTGTGAGGATTGGCAAATGTACGTAAAGCATCTAGCACTAGGCACATCACAGGAGTTTAATACTGTTAGTGGTAGTGGACTTGTCACCATCATCATCAAATAACAAACAGCAACACTGTGCATGGCCTCCCTCTCATCAACTCAGATACTAGTAAAATAAACTAAAGGGTAGAAAAAAATGTATCTTGAGCATCCATGCATGCATTAACTGGTTCTTGGTCACAGAAGGATCTGTGAAGTCCATCCACAGCCTACTTTCTTCCTACACAAAAAGCAAAGCCTGCAACAGAGTAGAAGTAGAATTAGTAAAGAAAGGCTGCTGCCGGCAGCTCACTAACAGTGTGGAGAAGAAATGGAAAGGAGAAAAAACTATAAAAAAAGCAGACGAACTAAGAAAAGGCTAGGGCCATTTACTGTAGAGGCACATAAATGGACATCTTCAGTAACCTGAGAGTATCACTCTAAGCTGAATACTACTGTATCTAAGCTCTTTCCATTAAGTTGGATTCAGTGTACTTTGTAAAAGAAGGCAGAGAAATTTCCCCAAAATGCTTAAAATGTGAAAAGTTTCAGTGCTTAAAATAGGTTTCTGGCTGGGCGTGGTGGCTCATGTCTGTAATCCCAGCATTTTGGTAGGCTGAAGTGGGTGGATCGCCCAAGGTCAGGAGTTTGAGACCAGCCTGGCCAACATGGTGAAACCCCCGCCTCTATTAAAAATACAAAAAATTAGTTGAGTGTGGTGGCAGACACCTGTCCTGTAATCCCAGCTACTGGGGAGGCTAAGGCAGGAGAATCGCTTGAATCCAGGAGGCGGAGGTTGCAGCGAGGCAAGATCGTACCACTGCACTCCAGCCTGGGAAACAAGAGTGAAACTGTCTCCAAAAACAAAAAGAAAGAAAGAAAGAAAGAAAATATATTTCAAAGCCAGGCATGGTGGCATGCACCTGCAGTCCCAGCTACTAAGGAGGCTGAGGTGGAAGTATTGCTTGAGCCCAGGAGTTCAAGACCAGCAGGGCAACATAATAAGACCCTGACCCTTTTTTTTTTTTTTTTTTTTGAGACGGAGTCTCGCTCTGTTGCCCAGGCTGGAGTGCAGTGGCCGGATCTCAGCTCACTGCAAGCTCCGCCTCCCGGGTTCACGCCATTCTTCTGCCTCAGCCTCCCAAGTAGCTGGGACTACAGGCGTCCACCACCTCGCCCGGCTAGTTTTTTGTATTTTTTTAGTAGAGACGGGGTTTCACCGTGTCAGCCAGGATGGTCTCGATCTCCTGACGTGGTGATCCGCCCGTCTCGGCCTCCCAAAGTGCTGGGATTACAGGCTTGAGCCACCGCGCCCGGCCTCTTTTTTTTTTTTTTTTGAGACAGAGTCTTACTCTGTCACCCAGGATGGAGTGCAGTGGTGTTATCTCAGCTCACTGCAACCTCCACCTCCTGGATTCAAGCAATTCTCCTGTCTCAGCCTCCCCAGTAGCTGGGACTACAGGTGCATGCCACCATGCCTGGCTAATTTTTTTTGTATTTTTAGTAGAGATGGGGTTTCACGGTGTTAGCCAGGATGGTCTTGATCTTCTGACCTCGTGATCCACCCACCTTAGCCTCCCAAAGTGCTGGGATTACAGGCGTGAGCCACCGCACCTGTCCAGCAAGACCCTGACTCTTAAAAAAAAAAAAAAAAAAAAAAAGACTTCAATTTGTAGAAAAATTTTATTTATGTGAAAGCATTCAAAGATCAACAAAATTTAGATGAACATGTTTACTGTATAAAGCCATATATAATGGAGGGGAAATCTCTATCTGCTTTATACAGGGAATTATTGGAACAACAAAAACAAAGTAAAATAGTTATGAATTTTCCACTCCCTTTCTTGAGGAAAAAAAGGGATTTCTTTCTTCAAGATTATGTTTTAAGGAAAAATCATTCTAAAGCTGAAATGGAAAAACAAAACAAGTCAGATTACATATTATGTCTTCTCCTTGCCCCCTGGTTTTAACTCTCTTTTTGAAAATTCAAGTTTTCTTTATTCTGTCTTCATTCCATAAAACTAGCCATTTACCTACTAGGAAGAATCCAAAGTGCAATGAAAGAAATGTACAGCTCATTACCTCCTAAGTGGCTTGAATTTAATTCTTCTAATGAGGTGTTAATGAGCAGCTAACGTTCTGTTCTATTATGTCTCTGACTTACACTAAATGGATTCAAAGGTGGCACTATGAGAGACCTGTTTCTGATTTTCTCGTATCTTGACTTTCTACATCTTGACATGAAGTGATAACAAGCTCTATATGAATTTTAAGCTCTGGGGCAATTTAAAAACTGCAAGGTATCCACTCAAAATTGAGGAGTTGGCGGGGTATGGTGACTCATACCTGTAATCCCAGCACTTTGGGAGGCCAAGGAGGGCAGATCACTGGAATCCTGGAGCCCAGGAGTTCAAGACCAGCCTGGGCAATATAGTGAGACCTTGTCTCTACAAAAAAATTAAAAAACGAGCCAAGCATGGTGGTTCACACCTGTAGTCCCAGCTACTCAGGAGGTTGAGATGGGAGGATCACTTGAACCCAGGAGGTGGAGGCTGCAGTGAGCCAAGATCGCGCCACTGCACTCCAGCATGGGCAATAAATTGAGACCCTGTCTCAAAACCAATCTAAAACAAAAACAAAACAGAGGAGTCAAAGCAGGCAGTTTTGTGTGGTTTTTAAAAAATTTTTTAACTGACTGTGGAATGTCTTCGTGTTCTAAGTGGGGTTAACAGCAGCTGTCCCCCTAACATCAGTAGAGCACTATGGGGCCAGGCACTGAGCTATGTGCTTTAACCAAATAATTTCATTTTAATGTCACAATAATCTTATAAAGAACGATTACTATTTCTATGTTATGGATGGGTATACCAAGACTTAGAGAATTGAAGAAACCTTGCCCAGGTTTCCAAGGTTAGTAAGTGGAAGAACTGGAATTTGAACTTGGGAGTTAGGTTTAATATGGTACAAAGAACCAGTGTTTTACTTTTTGAGTCCATTTGAATATCTGTTATATCACTAATTGAATAAGACACTGTCTTCTCAGTATACTAAAGAATTTATTTTTATTTGACGCGGAGTTTTACGCTTGTTGCCCAGGCTGGAGTATGATGGCACAATCTCGGCTCACTGCAACCTCCGCCTCCTGGGTTCGAGTGATTCTCCTGTCTCAGCCTCCTGAGTAGCTGGGATTACAGGCATGCGCGACCATGCCCAGCTAATTTTGTATTTTTAGTAGAGACAAGGTTTCTCCATGTTGGTCAGGCTGGTATCGAGTTTCTGACCTTGGGTGATCCACCCTCCTCAGCCTCCCAAACTGCTGGGATTACAGGCATGAGCTGCTGTGCCCTGCCATACTAAAGAATTTATAAAACACTTAAATAAAAATAGTAATGTACAGTATTTGCTTTTAGAACTTTATTACTCCCTCCCACATTCACTTCTCTGGTCTTCTCCCTTGAAGTCTTAAGTTAGAATTGAAGAACAAAAGAGTAAGAAAAGAGGCAGGCTGAATTACTGATTAGCGTTTTCACCATCTGAAAAGAACATGCTGCTGTAACTCTTCTTAGAGATAATTTATAGATGTGAACAAT
Organism: Macaca mulatta; assembly: GCF_049350105.2. Classification (NCBI taxonomy): domain Eukaryota; kingdom Metazoa; phylum Chordata; class Mammalia; order Primates; family Cercopithecidae; genus Macaca; species Macaca mulatta. Next base: position 154,261,719 of record NC_133407.1, on the reverse strand, counting down.
TTGTTTCAGACCCTAAGATTACCTTATAAAAGCAAACTTTTAAAAACACTTATTTATTTATTTATTTATTTATTTATTTTTGAGACGGAGTCTCGCTCTGTCGCCCAGGCTGGAGTGCAGTGGCGGGATCTTAGCTCACTGCAAGCTCCGCCTCCCGGGTTCAGGCCATTCTCCTGCCTCAGCCTCCTGAGTAGCTGGGACTACAGGCACCCGCCACCTCACCTGGCTAGTTTTTTTGTATTTTTTAGTAGAGACGGGGTTTCACCGTGTTAGCCAGGATGGTCTCGATCTCCTGACCTCGTGATCCGCCCGTCTCGGCCTCCCAAAGTGCTGGGATTACAGGCTTGAGCCACCGCGCCCGGCCAAAACACTTATTTTTAAAAGGTGAAAGGGATATTAAAAGATTATCTGTTCAACTCCTGATATTACAGTAGAAATACTGAGGATTTCCTCTAGTTAATAATTGGGACAGGGCCAGAACCCAGGTCCTTCAAGGCCTAACTTGACCTGTAGCTCCTGTAAGACTAGTCCTCAATTTGCAGCACTAGGTGGCCTGTCTCTGGCTAACAAAGTTTGGATCTATCCATAGATTATTTTATTTATTTTTTTTGAGACGGAGTTTTGCTCTTTGTTGCCCAGGCTGGAGTGCAATGGTGAGATCTCGGCTCACTGCAACCTTCACCTCCCGGGGTTCAAGCGATTCTCCTGCCTCAGTGTCCCGAGTAGCTGGGATTACAGGCATGCACCACCATGCTCGGATAATTTTGTATTCTTAGTAGAGATGGGGTTTCTCCATGTTGGTCAGGCGAGAATATTATTTCTCTCTGCATGTGAAGGTAACAAGGAGAAAGGACACATATTCAGAGTATAGCCAAGAGTGGTCTAATAGAATATGTCGTGTAATATGAAACACAAAAACGAGACCAGCTTCTACCTTTAACAGAGACTATGATTCAAAGCACTTAACCCTTTGAGAATTTTCTAACTCCTGTAGAACCATTTCATGTTTAAGTCCACTCTCATTCAAACACTTGTCAATTCATAATAAAGATAACATTCTTATTTGGATTTGTTTCCAGTCTAATCTTTCTATACCAAGTTACTCAGATAAGTGTGTTTAAGGCCAAATACCTATAGAAGTCACTACATTTTGCTTGGCTGATATCTTCACAGTTCTAAGAATTACAGATCTTTTGAATTTAATGTAGTACAGTTACAGGCTGCAATGATTGTGTAGTTTTGTTAATTATAAATAAATAGGTGAAATACTTTAGAAAGCTTGGACTTCATTTTAAAGTTCTAAACTGGCGTGAAAGACTGGAGAGTTACAGCAATGCTTCATCAGGAACTCATGTGGATGTCTTATGACATATCAAAAGTGCTCTGGACACTCTAGAGAAAGACAAAGACTTTAAAAAGTCATTTCCCCATATCTAAAGGGAGGGGAACCCTACACAAATAATTTCAGATATTAATTCCACGTGACTTACCTATATCGCTCCTCCTGTAGGGTCTGCATTATTAAGGAATAGTCCCTCTGATAATGTTCCTTAAGAGTCTCAAAGGATTCCTCTAGTCTGGCCTGGGTTTCCCGGATCTCCTGGATCTCATGTAGTAGTGCATCAAATCCTGAGCTCTGCATGTCCAGGGTGTTTGTTTTGGAGCTGGATGCTCCTACAGCGATGCCCCCTGTGGTGCTGTTGGCTCCCACTGAGCCTGAAGTGGCACTAGAACAATCTTCTTCACTACCATATTTTGGGCTAGACTGAAAGTTCGAAATCACTCCCAAAGCCTTCCCCGCATCATCCACTTGCCCTTCCTCTAAAGAGTCCTTTAGGTTGGGGATGTTGTCTGCACTGCCAAATTTGTTCCGAATGAGTGAGGCAATCTCTCTTGGCTTTGAGACTACAGCGCCTGCTGCTGAATGGGTGGCTTGGGAGAAGCTGGAAAACCCACCTTTGACACTATCCACCACACCTTCACTGAAGCCAGTCACCTTTGCTCCCACATCCTTCAGACCCTGGTGCATGTCCCTGAAGACATCCTTTGGCTGCCGGGGGATCCCATTCTGCTCCACCTCTCTGAGCTTCCTGTGGTAGTGCTCAAGTTTCTTTTGCAGCTGGAGGATAGTTTGGGCCGATTTCTGGTTCTTCTTCTCAAAGACCTGCTTGATGCGGGCAGCCTGCTGTTTGTCTGCGCTGTTGGCAAGCTTCAAGTATTCAGCAACGTTGTCGTCCCGGGCTGTTTGTGCAATCTTGATTTGTTCTGTGAGCTTCAGGATCTTCTGCTGCAGGTGAGCAATGGCAGCCTTTGTGCGCTGAGGGTCTGGTGTTCCATCCACAGAGTCTGTGTGGATGCTGCCATCGGTACTGGAGGCCACTGCACTGGACGTTTGGGCAAGGCTGCTTACTTCCAACCGTTCGATCTAGTGTAAAAACAAGAGGTAGATGTTAGAAGCCCAAGAGGACTACGTCTCCAAAATCAATGGGCCAAAATGTATTGTAAATGTATCTACTCTCAAATCTCAGTAGATAAACGGACCTATAATTCCCCCTTGTCCTATGCAAGCCCTGTCCCCCTCTTGTATAATGTCCTCATACAAGTATACTTTAAGCAAAACAGATATATGAAAAAAGATCTGCACAAGATATAAGCTGGCAGATTCTTCCTTTGCTAGAGGATTTTTCAGTGTTTCTTCACACAATAACACTCCCTTAGTGGGTTTAAAGTATGAAGTAATTCACTTTCTTTACACATAATTTTTATTCAGAAGAACATCTATGTAAAACAAGTTGTATCTCCATTCCAATATAATCATATGAAAACCCTTTTGGTGTTCAGACATCTCTGTAATTCTGATCCACACTTATAGATTATGGTCACCTAAAAATGTTGGCAAGAATAGGTATGTTACTGGCTAGATATAAAAATGCAATTTTTATCACAATGATTTTTATCCAAATCATGTCAAGGGTGATGGATCATTCTATATATTCTAAGGGCACTTAAGTGGCAGCTGGAGATGGTTGGAGGCAAGATGGGAGGGTACTGCTGAAGGTGGCAAAGATGAATGTTACCAAATCAAAGGTGATAACCCTGAGCAAGAAAACTTGAAAACTCAGGGACAGGAACAGTAAGAGCTAAGTTAACAAGTCAGGGACAAAGGTCAGGTCTTTTGGAGCCCAAATTTTGTGACTTTTATTCAGTAAAAGGTTTTTGTTAGGCAAGGGACTCCAAAGCACATATACTTTAACCCTTTCATGTGGGTGAGAATCATTCAAAGGAGTTGAAGAAAAAGACAAGATACTCAGATTTAAAAGCATAAATGTTCACTCTTCAACATAGTTAGTTAAATCTGGGGAGGTCAAGTTTCCCAAATTCAGGAGAAAAAAATCCTTTAGTAGGTCATCCCTGGGTGTGGCTTGTGGTGGTAAATTTGAGTAGTGCCCAAAGAAGAAGGCTCTAGAAACTGTTCTTGGCCAGGCACAGTGGCTCATGTCTATACTGCCAGTGCTTTGGGAGGCCAAAGGAGAAGGATCACTTGAGGCCAAGAGTTTAAGACCATCCTGGGCAACACAGTGAGACCCCCCTCTCTACCCAGTTTTTTTTTTTTTTAATTAGACAGGTATGGTGGCACACACCTGTAGTCCCAGCTAGTAGGGAAGCTGAGGTGGGAGGATCACTTGAGCCCAGTAGTTCCAGGCTGCAGTGAGCTATGATCGCACCACTGCACTCCAGTCTGAGTGACAAAGCGAGACCCTGTCTCTAAAAATAACAAAACAAAACTGCTCTCTGTTAAGCAGTAACAGAGTAATGAGTAATGAGTAATAAAATAACCTTCTTAGGGCAATAAAAATCCCCAGTACAAGTGCCAAATTACAATCCTTTTCTTGGTTCCCATATTAATCTGTACCAGGTAACAATTTGCTAGAAAGAACTATATACAAGGTTACCTTCTTCCTCATATTTTCATGACAATAATGCAGGAAGTTTGAAATATTTATGAAATGCCAATAACTAACCTAGGGATAACATCTTCTTTTTTTCATCTGGGATGTATTACCTCAGTTTGCCATCTGAGCAGTAGCTATGCTGATCTCTGAGCCATAAAACACATTTAGTTCATTACTGAATTCAATATATTACCACTGATGTGAATAAAAACATTACTTTCTTTCTAGATGAACAAATAAGAAATACTGTGCATTTAAATAAAATCAAAAGAGAACTTAATACTGAAATTAATGACAAAATAACGTTATGCTCCACTAGTTAATAAAAGAGAATATCCGGAATAGTTACTAGCACAATAACTGTTTTGTGTCACTTCTTCCTTCTGCCCAATTCATCTTTTGGTGCATGCTAACAAGCAGTGGAATGGCCAGACACAGCAGAAGGGAGGAGCAGCCAGAGTTCCAGATAACCAAGGTGCCAAGAGTTGCAACAAGAGCTCCTGGAAATCCACTTTATTCAGTGCCCAATGTCTTCTAGGTTGTACAAGGTTCTAATTGTTACATTTTCTTTCTGAATGAGATTTCAGATCCTTGACCTTGATGAGTATTTATGTTTAATAATTAAGCTCAAAATATACCACAATATAAAGGAAAGCAAACATAAGAATGTCACTAGATCCAAGACTCTAAGCTTCTGCATGCTCTAGTTATCCCTCTCTTAGGTTCTCTGATATTAATATGAATATTTACATGCAATCTGTAGACTAAAGAAGTGTAACTATGGCCAGGCACAGTGGCTCACACCTGTAATCTCAGCACTTTGGGAGGCCAAGGTGGGAGGATCGCTTGAGCCCAGGAGTTTGAGAACAGCCTGGGTAACATGGCGAAATCCCGTATCTACAAAAAATTTAAAAATTAGCTGGGCATGGTGGCACATGCCTGGAGTCCCAGCTGCTCAGGAGGCTGAGGTGGGAGGATAGCTTGAACCTGGGAGGCAGAGTTTGCAATGAGCCATGATTGTATTTGATTATATCTCTAAAATGGAAAAAAAAAAAAATCTCTACACTAAACTTTCAATATATAGTCACATGCTGCATTATGACATTTCAGTCAATGATGGACTGCATATACAACAGTGGTTCCATAAGACTATAATACCAGATTTTTGCTGTACCTTTTCTGTTTAGCTATGTTTAGATACACAAGCACCACTGTGGTACACTGCCTACAGTATTCAGTACAGTAACCTGCTGTACCGGTTTGTAACCTAGAAGCAATAGGCTATACCACATAGCCTAGGCGTTATACCATCTAGGTTTATGTAAGCACACTCATTGATGTTCGCACTTTGACAAAACTCCCTAACTGCATTCCTCAGAATGTATCCCCATGTTTACAAGTGAACACATTTCAGATGTGATTTTATTTCCTTATGTAGTAACTGAAGAGATAAACTAGGCTGTCTATAATCTGACTTCTGTCCTACTTGGGCTGTTTGGAGCCATAGTATGTCCTGGCTCCTATTCAGAATCATCAACATGCCTGCAAGAGTATAGCTGATAGAACCCAAGGTCTTCAGCCTCTAAAAAAAACTAACCCATAGCTTCAGCAGTAAGGTAGTCTAACACTGAAACCATGAATCACTGGACTACTGGAACTCCTCCCAATTCTGGCAGAAACAATTTTTTTTACAGGAGGGAGAAAATGGGAAATAAGGGGAGGGGAAGAGAGGAGAATGATGGAGAGAAAGAGAGGGAAGAAGAGAGGAAAAAACCAGAGAAGAGGACGAAGAAGAGTGGGGTGCAGAGGGAGAGCAAAGGAGGAAAGAAAGAGAAAGTTACATTGGATTACAGAATCACAGGACGGGGAGAACAGCTGCGATATATTCTGAGTTAGGAACAAAGTCCTTAAAGGGGAAGTCCATGCTCTAGGCATTAATACTTAGCACTTAGCTATGAGTTATGAAGGCACCAACTGAAAAGTGGTTCCCTTTTTCAACAGGCTTTGCTGGCATATTATTAGGCTGTCCATACATAAAATTAGATTTCTCCTCTTTTTTTTTTTTTTTTTTTGAGACAGAGTTTTGCTTTTGTTGCCCAGGCTGGGGTGCAGAGGCGTGACCTCAGCTCACTGCAACCTCTGCCTCCCGGCTTCAAGTGATTCTCCTGTCTCAGTCTCCTGAGTAGATGGGATTACAGGTGCGCGCCACCACACCCGGCTAATTTTTTCATATTTTTAGTAGAAACGGGGTTTCTACTACCATGTTGGCCAGGCTGGTCTCAAACTTCTGACCCCAGGTGATCCGCCCGCCTCCCAAAGTGCTGGGATTACAGGCGTGAGCCACTGTGCCCGCCATAAAATTAGATTTCTAACTCACTCCAGATAGACAATTAAATCCCAAATGTAAAAGGCAAAATTTAAAAACCTTTCAAAGGCAGCATTGGAAAATAATGAAGGCTTTTCTTAAACATTCAAGGAAAGGTACAAATCCAAAAAATAAGATTATTGAATCTGGCTCCATATAGAATAGTAGTGAAGCATAGATTCTGGCATAAATGGCTTGGGTTCAAATCTGGCTTTGCTACTAGCAAGTTATGTACACAAGTTAACCTCTGCATCTATTTGTCAACTCTAAAACTGTTAAATGCTAATGCTCACTTTAGAAGACAATTATGAGGATGAAATGGGTCAACAAATATAAAAGGGCTTACAACAGTACCTGGCACTGAGTAAGTTGCTAGCACTGTTTTTGTATCGTGAAAGTGGTTCTTTTAAAAAATTTAAATATTAAGAGATCCTAGAATATATTCCCTTCCAAGATCTTTCTACATTTCAGGCATGAACAAGAGATATGTAAAGGGTCTGAACCAAAGGAATAATGTAATTCAACACTACAATAAAAGTAATATAGTCACCTATGCTAGATATAGTTGGCCTCGTGGCTATACACTTGGCTAGCTAACCTTCCAATTTTAAAAACATTACAGATGTTGTTATCCCTGATTTACAAATGACTTGATTGCCTCCCACCACCAGTTATTACAAGGCAGTATGAAGAAAGCAGCAGCAGTCCCAGCTACTCAATAGGGTGTCTTTTTCTGACCATATCCTGAGGGGCTTTTGTACTCTCCTGTCAGAGTCCAGAGTATCAGTGTAGCAAATACTGCACATTCATAACTCATGTTAGAATTTGTAATTAATTTGTATAGAAAAAGGTAAAAATCAGTCAGTTAAATATATTTTGACTATTTATTATATGCAAGGCAATGTGCTAAAAAGCTAAGGATATGGTCAGAAGCCAGAATTCTGATCTGTTGCTGTAACAGACTATACTGCTTTGTCTGCATTGTATCTTTTACTATTAAGAGAGAGTTTGTCAGACTTAAATTTATCTATTAACTGATCTGAATTAGTTGACAGAAAACAACCCAAGAGAAAATCTAAACAGCAACACCTCAAAATACAGATTAATCAGGGCAGAGTGGTGCCATTTAGAGCACAGTATTTAACTCAGCTTTGCTACTTAGCTCTGTCTACTTTCTCTAAGTAGATGAAAGTGTCAGAACACAACAGCACCCAGCTTTGAGAATAATCACGTGTAAAGGCAATGTGGTGGAAAGGGCACTGACAAGAATAAAAAGACCTAGGTTCAAACCTAGCTTTATCACCTTACAAGCTGTGTGGTTTTGGGTCATCTACTTGTTCTCTTTCAACCTTAGTTGTCTCATCTATACAAGAGGGTTATCACTTTCTAGAGAGATGTTTTTGAAAAAATGTTAAAGATGTATTAAGTCAGATGATGCATGCCAAACATGGTAAACTAATTAATTACCTTCTTCCATCACTTAACCTGGCCTGTACATTCATTACTCAAAATCCAAATATCTATTTGTAACTAGAAAAAAATTAATAAATTGGCTGGGTGTGGTGGCATGCCTGTAATCCCAGCACTTTGGAAGGCCGAGATGGGCAGATCACTTGTGTTCAGGAGTTCGAGACTAGCCTGGGCAACACGGCGAAACCCCGTCTCTTAAAAAAAAAAAAAAAAAAAAAAAATTAGCCGGGTGTGGTGATGCATGTGTGTAGTTCCAGCTACTCAGGAGGCTGAGGTCGGGGGAAGATTCCTTGAGCCCGGGAGGTCAAGGCTTCAGTGAGCTGAGATTGTGCCACTGCACTCCAGCCTGGGTGACAGGGTCTCCAAAAAAAGAATAGTGACTCAGGCTATAATATTCAAGAATCATTCTCACAAGACTTTAGAATGAAGTATATTATATATGATTAGTCTGAAGTCTGTTAATGTGGGAAAATGTCAAAAATTTTCTATTTTCTGAGCATGTGCTAACCAGGAAAAGGAGAAGGTAACAAAAAAGGTGCTTTTATTACTGAGAATTAAAAAAATATGTATTAATATTCATGTGCAGAAAAGCCAATGTGACTACAGAACTGTCATCAATAAGTTCTCCTTTACAAGTTAATTCCTGCTACAAATACTTCAATGATACAGTGTCATTAAAACAAAGTATTTCTTAGCCTTAGCTTAATTCTATTTATTTCAAGCAATTGTGATAAGATGAAATTCTAAAGTAATGAAGGAATCCAAAATGCTCAATAGGGTCTATGATAATCTGGCTCTCCCTGAGCTGGTTGTCATGACTTGTTAGGAAGCTTGTGAAGAGTAGAGGCTCCAAGGAAGAGCTGTTCAAACGATATACCCCTAATCCCATGTTAGGCCTAATTACTTTTCTTACTCTTAAAAATAATTTATTGGCTGATGAATTCTAAAGGTACACCACTAGCCCGCACTTCCTTTAATACTAGACTCATATATCTAACTACCTACTTAGTATCTCTACTTGCATGTTCAACAGTCAGTTCATTTTTTATTTGTTTTTGAGACAGAGTCTCGTGTCACCCAGGCTGGGGTGCAGTAGCATGATCTTGGCTCACTGCAACCTCTGCCTCCTGGGTTTAAGCGATTCTCGTGCCTCAGCCTCCCAAATAGCTGGGATTATAGGCGTGTGCCACCACACCTGTCTAATTTTTAGTGGAGGAGGGGTTTTGCCATGTTGGCCAGGCTGGTCTCGAACTCCTGGCCTCAAGTGATCCACCCACCTTGGACTCCCAAAGTGCTGGGATTACAGGCATGAGCCACCATGTCTGGCCAATTCTTTTTTTTTCTCATATACTGTATATCCAGTTAACAACATTAATAATCATAGTTGCTAATACATATAGTATACTTGCTATGTGCTAAGCACTGTTCTAAATCCTTGGCATGTACATTGTTTAATTGTTTTTTTTTTTTTTTTTTTTTTTTGAGATGGAGTCTCACTCTGTCACCCAGGCTGGAGTGCAGTGGCATAATCTCGGCTCACTGCAACCTCCGCCCTCCGAGTTCAAGCAATTCTTCTGCCTCAGCCTCCTGAGTAACTGGGATTACAGGTGAGGGCCACCATGCCTGGCTTATTTTTTGTATTTTTAGTAGAGACAAGGTTTCACCATCTTGGCCAGGCTGGTCTTGAACTCCTGACCTCATGATCCACTTGCCTCAGCCTCCCAAAGTGCTAGGATTACAGGCATGAGCCACTGCGCTTGGCCTCATTGTTTAATTCTGCACAGTAACACTATGGGATGGGTATTATTATTTATCCTAATTTCATGGCTAAGAAAACCAAATCATAGGGAATTTAAGTTGTTCGAGATCACAAATTAAAGAAGTGCCAGACTCAATGTTTGAACCCAGATAGTCTAGCTACAGAGTCTGTGTTATTACCCACTATGTATATACCATGTTGTCCCAGCAATGCAACAGTCTCCTATAACTGCAATAATATTTTTATAATTATCTGCAGAGCAGCCAGAGTAGTTGTTTTAAAAAGTTAAGTCAGATCACAACACTCTTTTTATACCTTTGACTTTCCAGTGGCTCTCTATCTCAGTCAGGGTAAAAGCCAAAGTTCTTACAATGGCCATGATCTACACCTGCACCACTACATCCCATAACCTCCCTGACTTCATCTCTTACTAGTCATCCCTTTACTCCACTGCCACCAGCTACAATGGCCTCCCCTGTTGTTCCTGGAACATGAGAGACAGGTACCCACGTCAGGGCTTTTCACTCAGTGAGTGTTCCTTCTTTCTGGAGTGCTCTTCCCTCAGACAACTGCACGGCTTGCGCCGTAACCTCCTTTAAGTCTTTGTTTCTATGTCACCTTAGCAGGGAGGACTTCTCTGACTGCCTTATTTATTTATTTATTGACGGAGTCTTGTTCTGTCATCCAGGCTGGAGTGCAGTGGCGTGACCTCGGCTCGCTGCAACCTCCGCCTCCAGGGTTTAAGTGATTCTTCTGCCTTAGCCTTCCGAGAAGCTGGGACTACAGGTGCGCACCACCACGCCTGGCTAATTTTTGTATTTTTAGTAGAGATGGGTTTCACCATATTGGCCAGGCTGGTCTTGAACTCCCGACCTTGTGATCTGCCCGCCTTGGCCTCCCAAAGTGCTGGGATTACAGGCATGAGCCACCACGCCCGGCCTGCCTTATTTAAAATTGCAAATTTTGGTTCCACTATGAACTTTCTGTTTTCTTTCTTGACTTCATTTTTCTACATAGAACTTTTTACCTTTTGACATATATTTTTACATTTCGTAAAAAACTAGAATATAAGGCTCATGAAAGTAGATATTTTTGTGTTTTGTCCACTTTTGTTTCTCTAACAACTAAAACTGTGCATGGCACTTAGCAGCTATTCAAATATTTGTTGAATGAATACAATTTCCTATTCTCTTATTGATTCAGAGTATTTTTTGGGTGTGCTATGTTCCACTCTTTCATTAGAATCTGAAGTGTTTCCATTTATTGTATCACCAAGAAATCTTAACAAGCTTATTTATAACTTCTTCATCTGTGTTATAACAGGATCTTACTGCATCAGAGATTGACTTTTAAAAGCTTCCCAAAGTACCTTATCTTCACACATTAAAATCAGACATTTTATAATTTTTTAAAAAGCTTAAAGTTCATTTATAGTCTTGCATGAATTGCCCTAATATACTTTAGTATTCTCCTCTTGTTTTATTCAAAACATGTGTTAAATGCCCAAAATTATTTTTCTGTGAACTACATGAATATTTCTACTCCTTAGATAGACAGACATTTTCTGAGATTATGAAAGTGGAAGTCTCAATCTGGTTTATGGGTAAACATGATGATGATAGTAGCAAAGGTAATAGTAGTAACTGAGTGCTTACTATGAACCTGGTACAAATCTAAATGCTTTGCTTACATTAACTTGGTTAATCCTCAAAACAAACCTCGGAGATACATACTATTTTAATCTCCATTTTATGGTTGAAGAAATTGAATCAGGAGAAGTTAGGTGACTTGTCCAAGGTCACATAGCCAATAAGCAGCAGAGTCAGGATTTGAACTCAGAGGACTAGGCTTCAGAGTCCTTGCTATTCATTACATCGCTTGTCATAAGTCATAACCACTACCACTTGAGCAGCAGAATAGGGAGGCATTGATGATTTTTACAAAGTTAGACTCTGGGCCAGGTGTGGTGGCTCATGCCTGTAATCCCAGCACTTTGGAGGCTGAGGCAGGTGAATTATTTGAGGTCAGGAGTTCGAGACTAGCCTGGCCAACATGGTGAAACCCTGTCTCTACTAAAAATACAAAAATTAGCTAGGCATGGTGGTGCACGTCTATAACCTGAGCTACTTGGGAGACTGAGGCACGAGAATTGCTTGAACCGGGGGGTGGAGGTTGCAGTGAGCTGATGGCGCCACTGCACTCCAGCCTAGGTGATAGAGCAAGACTCTGTCTAAAAAAAAAAAAAAATTTAGACTCTGAATGGGAATCCCACATATGTGATTGCATCCTTCTTCCTAAAATGTGTTAACTATGTACATGCAAAGTATGAAGCAAGGTGCTATAGGAGATATGATGATGGTAGTGATACAGCACTGTTCAAAAGCAGCATATACGATGGGAGGTGGAGAGAGAAGGTCAAATAATTTGTTTTAATATGTAAAATGTGTATATTATAATATTTATGGCATTTTCCAAACATCTATGGGGATTCAGAAAAAAGAAATACCTGGTTTGAGATGGGGTGACTAAGAAGTTTTATAAAGCAGATGGTATTTTTGCTGCACCTCAAAATGGAATTCTGACAGACTTATAAAAAGGGTCATTTCCAAGAGGGCAGAAAAATTCTACATATTTTATAAAGCAGTAAATAATATAGTTTGGTCAATATTTAGGGAAAGTATAGTAATACTCACGGTTTGAATTTATTTTAATTTAAATAACCTTCCTTTACTATCTAACTTGCTAGGAGTTTATAAAGACTGATAAATAGTCAATTTTTTTTTTTTTTCATTAGGGAACTAACATTACCAGAGCTATGTACTTAGAAGCTTAATCTGGTATCCATGAGTAAATGAAATGGAGTACACAGGTTGCTGGGTATGAGGCCAGGTAGGAAGCTATAATAACCATAAGCGACTAGAACACATTGCCAATAGAAATGAGGAAGAGGGGACCAGGTGCGGTGGCTCACGTCTGTAATCTCAGAACTTTGGGAGGCCGAGATGAGTGGATCACTTGACGTCAGGGGTTCGAGACCAGCCTGGCCAACATGGTAAAACCCCATCTTTACTAAAATTACAAACATTAGCAGGGCATGGTGGTGCACACCTGTAATTCCAGCTACTTGGGAGGCTGAGGCAGGAGGATCACTTGAACCTGGGAGATGGAGGGTGTAGTGAGCTGAGATCGTACCACCACACTCCAGCCTGGGCAACAGAATGAGACTTTGTCTCAAAAAAAAAAAAAAAATTAAAAAAAATAAATAAATAAAGTAAAAATAAAGAAATGAGAAAGGGAGAGGCCAGAAAAGCCCTAGGTGTTGCTACTTTTGGAGGTTCCGTGCACATATAAAACATATAAAATGTCCTCATATTAAATATAATTTTTAACTGAAAACTCAAGTTTTTCTGTTATTTTGCACTGGCTGCCATCCTGATCCTCTGCTCTGCCAGGAACATGGGCCTGCTGTCAAATTATCTGACAAATTATCTGGAAACAACTACCTTATTTTTAGAGATAGGGTCTTGCTATGGATGCCAAGGCTCAAGTGCAGTGGCTATTCATGGGCGTGATCATTGTGCACTGCAGCTTCAAACTCTTGGCCTCAAGCAAGTCTCCCACATCAGCCTCCGGAGTAGCTGGGACTACAGACCCATGCCACCATGTCTGGCTACATATAACTTTATTCTTGATATTTATCATGAAGAAGTAAGAAAATATAAACTACAAATTGTTTTCAAATGAAATACTCGAATAATGTTAAATATAACAATTAAAACTGACAGTTACATTTTGCAACTGTCATTAAATATTTATTAAGATTTTAGGCCGGGCGCGGTGGCTCAAGCCTGTAATCCCAGCACTTTGGGAGGCCAAGACGGGCGGATCACGAGGTCAGGAGATCAAGACCATCCTGGCTAACATGGTGAAACCCCGTCTCTAATAAAAAATACAAAAAAAAAAAAAAAAAAAAAAACTAGCCGGGCGAGGTGGCGGGTGCCTGTAGTCCCAGCTACTCGGGAGGCTGAGGCAGGAGAATGACGTGAACCCGGGAGGCGGAGCTTGCAGTGAGCCGAGATCTGGCCATTGCACTCCAGCCTGGGTGACACAGCAAGACTCCGTCTCAAAAAAAAAAAAAAAAAAAAAAAAAAAGATTTTAAACTTCTCCTGTTTATATTTTAGATAATAGGGTTTCTCTAGGCCCTTAAAGAGCCCAGCCCCCTGCCTCCCTGAGCCTACAGTGCCTGCTGGATATAGCAGTTCTGTGGATTTAACTGTGATACCCTCTCTAAGCTTCAGACTCTGTGCTACATAGATGACTCTCTCTGTCTCTAGGTTTAAATTCTCAATCGCCTAATGGCTATTTCTACATGAATATCCTTCTGTGTTTCCCCTGACAAATCAAAATCTGTCTCAAACTAAGCATTCAATGTCCTCACCTCTCTTTCAAAAATACCTGTATCTTTATAAACCTGTTTTCATCCTTTTTCCAGTAATGAAGAGTAAAAGCATCTTTCTGATCTTTTCCCCTTCTTGCCAAAGTTTTTCTTTTTCTTTCTTTCTTTTTTTTTTTTTTGAGACAGAGTTTCGCTTTTGTTGCCCAGACTGGAGTGCAATGGCACGATCTCGGCTCACTGCAACCTCCACCTCCCGGGTTCAACCGATTATCCTGCCTCAGACTCCTGAGTAGCTGGGATTACAGGCATGTGCCACCGCGCCCGGCTAATTTTGTATTTTTAGTAGAGACGGGTTTCTCCACGTTGGTCAGGCTGGTCTCGAACTCTGGACCTCGGGTGATCTGCCTGCCTTGGCCTCCCAAAGTGCTGGGATTACAGGCATGAGCCACCATGCCCGGCCCTTGCCAAAGTTTTTAAGCAGCTTCTAAGTTCTACTGTTTTTGCTTTTATAACACTGCATGCCAATCCTCTTCATGCCAACCATAGGTGATCAGAGTATTATCTAAACGGTCTCCTTTTTTTCCATTCTACCTTGTACACCACTGGTCTATGAGTATTCCAAGACTAGATTTGTCTTTTTCTAACTTGCTTTCCCTAGTGTCTAGTACACAGATTTTAACTAAACATCTGTTAAATGAATAGTTAGATTCACATTACATTTCCTCAAATACTGTTGTAAACTGTATTTTTCTAGATCTACCTCTGCTTTGATGAGACTATCAATACCTTTCTAGTGCCTTTCATATTAACATTCCATTATTTTCCTTAAAAGGCAAACTAAGATTATTCTAAGGAAATGGCAAAGGAGGTAAATGATGAAATTAGCAGTAGTGACTTTAGAGAGGCAAGACAGCAGAGTGGAAAGAGTGTAAGTATTAGAGTTAAGCACAGCTGGAACTTGAAGCCTAGTTCTAAAACCTACTTATCCTGGCAATTTAACTAGTGAGTTCATTTTCTCATTTTTTAAACGGAGGATAGCAATACCCCTCTTGCAGGATTGAACTGAGAAAACACACATAAATTCCTTAGTAAATGCCTAAAACCTAAAAGTCCCCCAAAGTAGCTACTAATATTAAGTTACAGAGTACTGTTTAGGTTTTTCCGTAAATATTTCTTTGAAGAATTCTATGTTTGTATTAGTCCAAAGCTTTGAGATAAGACCAAAATGACACTGCCTTAAATATACTGAGATGTTATTCTGAGACCTAAGTAAACAGCAAATCTTTACCTAACAAAACCCCACATATATGTGTATATGTATGTGTTTGTGTATACACACACATACACACGATAGAGGTTTCTACCTACTGGAAAAATGACCAATGACTAGAACACTGTAATTAGCAACTCTGATATGGAAAATAATAGTACTATCCTTGTCCTTGAGGATTTCATTTAAATATCTTCCCAATACTAGAGATGCCATTTCTCCCCTAAATTGCTTATGATCTGTTCCTGGAACAAGCACAAATGAATTTAACTTGATAAAGAAACAGCATAGCCACTTCCAAATCTAGAAGATAGGCCAAATTCACAAAAATCCAGTAACCCCACTTAAAATTTTTCAAGAATGACATTTCGTTTTTGGAAAGGGAAATAAATACATCAGATTGTTATTTACATGATCTGATATCTGAGAAATCCCTTAAATGCCATTTTTGGGAAATCGCAAAATTAGCTGGGCATGTTTGGCACCTAACCATATTATCTCATTAATCCAGTGAGGCAGGCACTATTCTAATTTTCTACATGAAAAATCTGGCTCAGAGGCTAACTCAAGCCTTTAATTTCAAATTGTGAGCTCTCTATTGTATAGTATACCCATGTCTCATCTTTGAGAGATTGTAGTTCTAGCATTACTTGGTTACCTGTAACTGAATACAAATTATTTTTCTACATGTTAATAGGTTTTTAATTCTTTATTTTGTTTTTCATAGATTTAGGGGATACAAATGCAGTGTTGTTACATGGATATATTGTACAGAGGTGAGCTCTGGGCTTTTAGTATACCTATCACCTGAATAGTGAACACTGTGCCCAACAGGTAATTTTCAACCCCCCACTGTCCCCCCACCATCTGCCCTCCTTCCTTTTGGAGTCCCCAGTGTCTATTACTCCCCTGAATAAAAATTATTTTAAGAGAAATTTATTTAAACAGACATGACAGGTTATTCTTACACTCTTGATAAAATCTCAACAGATCAAGTTTCTGTCCATTAAAAAATATAAAATCTTTGGCAAGGGATACTCCAGGGTGTTATCTTTCCTAAAATCTGTACTTAATTTTGAGAACACAGTTGCTTTTTGTACAACAGAATAAAGCAGATACACTGATAAACTTGGTGTAAATGCCTGCTGTATATATTGTCTCTAATATCATAAGAATGTCATTAATTTTTAAAGATCCTGGAAATAAATTAAGGATATCTATGACAAATTGTAAAAAGTTGCTTAAATATGTAAACGGTATGGACTTCAGAGGCTTGTCTAGTTGTTCCAGGTTTTTAAATAGAGGTATCTGTAACTCCTAAAAGGGCTAATAAATCAATAAAACTTGGACTCCAAAAGACTGAGAATCAATGCATACCAGTCTTAAGTGAGATAATAAGAACATTCAGCTATTCAAAGACTTCCGAAAAGGCAAGTGGAATGCTTAAGCCTCTGTGAGGGAATTACTTAAACGGCAAGGATCCAATCTTCATAATTTGTTTATGCATTTCTATACTCTGTTGATGCAGGAGTCGGGGAGAATGGGAGAGACTACGGGCAGTACCATCCCTCCAGGTTGCACTAGGAAATGCCTGGGGGCATTTCTCCTGCAATATAGTCTCAACAATTACCTGATTTTATTTTATTTTATTTTTTTGAGACGGAGTCTTGCTCTGTCGCCCAGGCTGGAGTGCAGTGGCCAGATCTCAGCTCACTGCAAGCTCCTCCTCCAGGGTTTACGCCATTCTCCTGCCTCAGCCTCCCGAGTAGCTGGGACTACAGGCGCCCACCACCTCGCCCAGCTAGTTTTTTTTTGTATTTTTTTTAGTAGAGACGGGGTTTCACCGTGTTAGCCAGGATGGTCTCGATCTCCTGACCTCGTGATCCGCCCGTCTCAGCCTCCCAAAGTGCTGCTATTACAGGCTTGAGCCACTGCGCCCGGCAACAATTACCTGATTTTAAATGCCAACAACGACCTCACTGAAAAATACTACATGGATTCTGGACTTACTCCAGAAAAATAGGAAAAGAGGAGACACAGAGAACAAGATGAGTTGTGGATGTCCTTTCCTGCCTTAGCCAATTCTTTCACATGTGATGAGCAATGGAAAGATTTCAGTTTTACTGATAAATTACAAATAAAGTAAAAGTAGGAACGTATATGATAAAAGGGACAGATTCAGGAATTCTGCATATGAAAGGAAAAATATTTTCTGCTTTGTGTCTAAGTATCTGCGGGGACAGGATAGCTTAGAGAAAATTAGGAGCAGATAGATGGGGAAAGCACATTACGGTGCTATGAGATTATGGATACACGTTGTGAAAAAGACTGAGGCTTTACAATTTAATTCATTTTGCAATTATCTTTTCTTTATGTAAAACACTGAATAAAGGTGGAATCCCTGCTCTCAAGGAACACACAATCTAGTTGGTGAAACGGAAATGATCAACTGAAATGCAGGTCCAATTAAATAAATGACATAGATATGACAGCAAAGTACTCTTTGAACACAGGAGGGAAGCATGTATTAAAAGAAGAGATAGGGGTTGGCTGGGCGCAGTGGCTCACACCTGTAATCCCAGCACTTTGGAAGGCAGACACAGAAGGATTAGCTTGAGGACAGGAGTTTAAGACCAGCCTGGTTAACACAGCAAGATTTTGTCTTTACAAAAAAGAAAAAAATTAGCCAGGTTGGTGGGGTGAGTCTGTAGTCCCAGCTACTCAGGAGGCTAAGGTGAGAGAATCACTTGAGCCCAGGAGTCTAAGGCTGCACTGAACTATGATCATGCTACGGCACTCTAGCCTGCGCAACAGAGTGAGACCCTATCTCTAAAATAAACTTAAAAATTAAATAAATAAATAAATAAATAAATAAAAAGACGGGAAGGGGGCAGATAAGGCTCATTGGAGGAGGCAACAATAAAAATGAGCCTTGAAGACATTAGTACCTGATAAAGAAAGGGTAAGGAAAAGCATTTCGGGTTAACAGCCTAGTATGCAGAACAGTCCAGAATAAGAAAATGTAATAGCACCTTCATGATAACTGAATGGCTGGCGAGGCTGTAAAATAATGGCACAGGAGAGGGCTGTAGTGAGAAATGGGCTGCTAAGGTAGTTTATCTAAACTACTGTTCTAAATTTTATGTCAAGGATATCACTGAAGGTTTCCCAATGATAAGAATAGTACAATCTCCTTTGGAATTTAGACTTATAGATCCAAAAGGCTACTTGACTATATCAAAATCTGTATGTCCAAAACCAAACATCATAATCTTCTTCTAAACCAGATCTTCTTACACTGTTCCATATCTCAGGAAAAGCATCTATCCATCAAGCTACACAAGCAAAAACCAAACCAAATCAAAGCCTAGGAGCCATTCTTGACATCTGCTGCCTTCTACCTATATCTGATCCAACAATAAGGTCAATTTTACTTTCCAAATTTCCATTATAATACACAATACTCTCCATCTACCTCTACTGCCATCACCTTATGATGAACTCTTATCATCTCTCTTCTGGACCACTCATCCTGATTGATCTACCTGCATTCACTTAGGTTCTCATTTAAGCTGAAGAAAGTATTTTTTTAAAAGGCCTAAATCACTGAATACTTAAATTCTTTTAGTAGCTTCCTATGATTTTAGAATGAACAAGAATCTGAACAGTCTATAAAGTCCTACATGGTTAGGCCCTGGATCTACCTCTCTAGATACAAATACAAAATATTTGTATTTTTTAGTAGAGACGTGGTTTCTCCATTTTGGTCAGGCTGGTCTCGAACTCCCAATCTCAGGTGATCCTCCCGCCTCAGCCTCCCAAAGTGCTGGGATTACAGGCGTGAGCCACCATGCCTAGCCTAGATCTTTGTTTTACAGTATGCTTTCTCTCCCACTTATCCTACCCCACTCTAGTCACACTGGCCTTGTTTCAGTGCCCAGTGCTTATCCTATTTTTTTCTCACCATAGTGCATTTTCAATATTGCCTACTTATCTGCCTTTCTTCAACTCTCAGCCTGCCCTTTTGCTAAATGCTGGGTATGAAATGATGAACAAAACAGTCTCTGCTTTCATGAGGTTTATGGCTGAGTGGGGAAAAGTGGTAGAGACAGAAAAACCAGTAACCAAACAATATAAACTGTGTAAAGTGCTAAAAAGAAAAAGAACAGAATGTTGTGAGAAAAGGACAGTGTAGGGGAGAAAAATCTGTTTTAGTCTGGGAGGTCACAGAAAGCTTCTTTTAACAAGAACACATTTGAACTGAGTCCTCAAAGATAGAAAAGGAGGTTGCTACTTTAATTAGGCCATAAATGAGGAAAAGCACTATTATAGTAGGTTTCACATGCCAGGAAAATAGAGAATTTGGAATTTTATCATAATTGAGATGAAAACAGAGTTAAAGAAAGTAGCAATTCAAAAGGAGAAAGATGAAAAGGATTTATCTATTCACTGCTTCTTAGAATTGACTTGGTTGAAAGGTTATGATCATCTTACCAAAAAGGCTTACAGAAGGAACAGAAGGATGCTGAGAGGAAAAGGTCAGTAAACAGGGAGGAGGGCACCTGCCAGTAACCTAATGGAGTATATGGAGAGTTGTATTTACAAGGCTTACATAACCAATGAGTCAGCAAAAAGTCAGGTGTCAATGGATCTCTTCTGTGGCCACTCTAAGCAGCTAGGAAACTTGGCTCTCTGAGATAGAAATATACCTTCCAGTAACGCCTGCCTAAGTTAGGATGAGGAAAAGTAAACTCCAATGTTTAGAAAAAACATAAGAAATAAGATCCAACTTAAAGCAAGGTGATTCTGATAGGTTTTTGCAAATCTAATGCAACTCATTTCTCTAATTTGTAATAAAACATCTATTAAAGAATCCAGAAGCAAGACTCCAAAATCTGCTAAAAGTAAAACTTATATTTATCTTTTCTGAGGTCCATAAATATTGGAGGGCTACTCTCTACAACTATCTATTCTCTAATAACGGCTAATATGTATAAACAGTAACAGAAAAAGGCTTCATATCAATAGAATTGGGTCTGGCAAAGAAAATGTACAAAAGAGAACATAAAAGAGATTCAGTCATAGTAAAAGCAAAGAGATACAGCATTCACAACCACTTGATATCAAACAGCAATGACAATGAACCCAAGACAAATATACACCAACGCACAGCTATGAAAATAGCAGACTCCTTATCCTGCCTTCCTCCACCTCCATACTTATGTTCTCAGCCTATTACTGTTCCAGTGGCAACAACTCTATAACAGGAGGAAGGCTTTATTTTCCCTTCTCCCGCTTCAGACTATAGAAAAAGCAGGGGAAAAAAAGCATAATTATGACTATTCAAAGAAAAGAAAAGAGGTTTGTTAGTCTACATTCTTTGCTCTGGAAATTCCTGGCTTCTGTCTGTTGAGAGACATATGAGAAAACTTGGATTATCTCTGAAGGTCACAACTGAATGACCACAAGTTATGTTTCTCCTTCTGGTTCCCTTGGTCATCCTTTTCCATCAAATGTGATTTTGCAAAATGTTTTGGTTATTGCTAAGAAGCGGTTCTATACAGCTGATATAGAAAAGTCAAAAAATAAGAAAAAAAATCACAACACGTTTATCTTACCAAAACCCCCTGTCAGGCAGTCTGCTGATTTTGCTTGCCACAAAGCTCATCCTTCATTTGTGCACTGCCAGAGCAAGCTTGGATCGTAAAAACAAATCACAACCTCTCTTGGCTATAAGCTCTTTCCATTTGTTCCAGCTTCCAAACTGCAGAGGAGCTGTGGCATAGTCTGTCACTGCTGCACATACTTGGTTTCCGAGAACAACGCTGCAAATGAGGACAGCTACCACTGGGAATGCTTTCCCCCACCAAAGAGCCAGCCGCAATGAAGGTTCTAGTGGATCCCTGGGCTTCTCACCTTCACAGTCTCAGAGAAGTGACTTTCACAAAACAGGCAGGTACAGCCGCACCACATCAATACCCTCGCATAGCCAATCCTCCGCAGTGCCCACCTCAGCCTATATACAGTTTCAATTCTATCTCCTGTAGCAACTCTTAAGAGCTTTCTATATCTGGGAGCCTAGGAGAACTCTGTGCTGAATAAACAGAAAGCTTCTGCCAAACAAGCATCCGTGTGTGTGCGCGCGCACGCAGTTTGCTAGAGCAGCTAATGCAAATGAATAGTTTGACTCTGAGAATGGAGATCACAGACAGTATCTGCCTCTCTTCTCCAGCTGTGAGCATCTTTTATAAAAGACAAAAGCACCACACTGGTTGGATTTAAAGCTACAGGGTATTAATTCAACATTCACATTTGTCTTCTCATTTAAATCAGGTAAGGTTGAAAGAATCGCTTAAAGAAGATTAAAAACATTCTAAATAAAATAACACTTGTTTAAGTAGGTTGGTTCAGTAAATACAAAGAAAAAGCAATCTACCTATGTTTCAATAAAGGTCCAGAAGATTGCCAGAACAGATTTCCATGTTTTTCTAATGTTTCTTCTCTTATTTTTCATTTTATGTTGGCAAAATCATTTAAAATGAAAATAGAACATGAGTGAGAAAACAACTAGAAAAAGAAAACTGAGCACGAAACTCTAAAATTGTATTCACTATGGACAGAGAAAAAAATACTATGAAATCTAAGCAAGAGATTAAAACATCACAGTCATAAGCCCAGGCTCAGCACCTGTATCATCACACATACTATTTACTGAACACCCAGGACACTACATGACAGTATTGAATATCTTATTAAGACTGATTCTGACTTGAAAAAGTCACTTTGGGATTTAGGCAAGTTATCAGATCTGAACCTTATTTCTTCATTTGTAAAAGCAGTTGTGGGGAACACATAGGAGGAATTTAAATGATTACAAATATAGTGTGGCATGTATAAAGTATATCTACTAATATTTCTCTGAGGTTAACATGCAGAAAGGAATCAGACATGAAGACAATTTAATACAGTAAAGCTTATGAGCCTGGGGGTGTGATATGAGCCCTTCTATGAGCCTGGAAGTGTGATAATTTCTTTACTTTTAGTTAAGTATGGGTCTGGAAGCTCAGGCCAGCACAGTACTGACAGGTCAAAGAAGGTCTTTCTATCAGTATTCACCAGCTGCGTTTAACATTCTTTCACTTAAACCATGGCACCTTGAATGAATATAAAGAAAATGTTGGGTTGAAACCATGGCTCCAGAAATTCCTTTACCATCTCTAGAGACACAGAACTCTGACCCTGACTTTCCACAACAATAAATAATTTGATTTAATAGAAGTTTTGTTTTCACTTGAAAATTAGGTGGTAAGGTTTCAACTGAGTAAATACGTTTCTACAAAAACAACGAAAACCCCAATCCTGTATCACTAGCATCAACACTAGCTGTTGTTTGCTTAACTCTGTTTACTAGCATTTTCAATATCTTCTTTTAAGACAATCATGCTTATTGTAGAAAACTTTGAAAGTGCAAATGAGCAGAAAAGAAAGCAAAAACTATCTGTAACCTCACCACTTAGAAGACCAAACAAACCACTATTACCACTGTGATTTCCATCCCTTCAGTTTAAAAAATATATATGCACAAGTATTTTGTTATTTCAAATCAGTTGTGATTTCAATTTGAAGGACTCTATAAGAGAATCCGTATTTTTTCCCTTCCTTCTCTCAAAAATCACTTACTGTAACTGTACTCCCATAGTAACATATCTGATGTGGGTTTTTAAATATACTGAGCTATTAGATTGTGTGCAGTCTAACATAAAATCTAGTAAGTTATTATTTTCTTCACAATTATACAGCTGAATGTTGGGGATTGTATATTCTTACCTGGGTAGGTACAGTATTTAATCTTTGGTAAGATTAATGTTTGTTACAATTCTATAATTTTAAGTACAATTGTTGGCACACACAGATATTTCCAGTGCTTCTTCCCTTTCTGAACACACATGGAAGACTACATTTCCCAGTTCCCTTTGCAAG
The DNA here is from genome assembly GCF_049350105.2 of Macaca mulatta. NCBI lineage: Eukaryota > Metazoa > Chordata > Mammalia > Primates > Cercopithecidae > Macaca > Macaca mulatta. Next base: position 154,238,525 of record NC_133407.1, on the reverse strand, counting down.
GCCATGTGACTAGTTCTGACCAATGGGTTGTGAAAAAAAGGAAGAGAGCCTGTAACCTGAGTGTGCAACCTAATTCCCTTTGCAAGGCCATGTGACTAGTTCTGACCAATGGGTTGTCAAAAAAAGGAAGTGAGTGTGTAACCTAAGTCAAAACATTTAATTGCTAATGTGAAGCTCTTTTATCCTCTCTTACCTTGCCACTGAGATCACTGAAGCATGTGTTGAGACATGGTGCCATGGATCAAATCTGCTTTGATTGGATAAACCACTAAATGGAGGACAGCTGCCCTGGAGAGTTGTCTGGGCCTAAAGCAGACTTTGTGAGAAATGTTCATTGTGTATTTATATAAAAGTAATGATTTTGTCTTTTTGAAAAAAATTACCTTTTCACGTTTTTAGAGGTTCCACCAAGATGGCAATGAATTTATCTGACAGAACAAAGTAAACTGAGTTACTAGATAAATGTACCTCCTCACTGACTGTTTTAGCCTGGGTACATCTCTTCTTGGCTTCCAAAGGAAACCCTAAGTGGCAGTAGGACTTTAGTTTTGCTGACTTCCTTGTTCTCATTTGTTTCTTCTCTTGCTGACTTTTTGTTTCTGGTTTATGCATGGTCAGTAAGTTACTCCTCACTGATGGCAGCACTAATTGAGAATTTGGTTTTATGGTTTGACCATTTGAGGTCTCTATAGAAGAGTGATAGATATCTATTCTCTGTTGAATGAGAAATCAAAAAATAATCCAGCTCGTCAGTCTTTTTTCTCCATTTGTCTATGTCGAGTGTAATTCAATTAAGAATTCTGGCTCTGCGTGGTGGCAGCACTTCAGGAGTGCTGAGGTGGGCAGATCACTTGAAGCCAGGAGATTGAGACCAACCTGAGCAATGAAGGGGAACAGCTCTTTGAGCTCTGGACCAGTGAGGTTTTGTGATTCTGTGTTTACTTTTGACCCACGGCTAAAAAGTTGTAGAACTAAAGCCATAGCTCTTTATGTGCCCTGTAATCATTCTGGGAGGCGGAGGTGGCAGGATCACTTAAGGCCAGGAGTTTGAGACCAGCCTGGGCAACATAACAAGACCCTGTCCCTACAAAAATGATAAATAAAATTAGCTGGGCATGGTGGTATGTGCCTGTAGTCCCAGCTCCTTAGAAGGCTGAGGTAAAGGGATCACTTGAGCCTAGGAGTTTGAGTTGCAGTGAACTATGATCATGTCACTGCATTTCAGCCTGGGTTTGAGTGAGACTCTATCTTTATTTATTTATTTATTTATTTATTTATTTATTTATTTATTTTTTGAGACGGAGTCTCGCTCTGTCGCCTAGGCTAGAGCGTAGTGGTGTGATCTCAGCTCACTGTAAGCTCCGCCTCCTGGGTTTACGCCATTCTCCTGCCTCAGCCTCCGGAGTGGCTGGGACTACAGGTGCCCGCCACCTCGCCTGGCTAGTTTTTTTTTGTATTTTGTAGTAGAGACGGAGTTTCACCATGTTAGCCAGGATGGTCTCGATCTCCTGACCTCGTGATCCGCCCGTCTCGGCCTCCCAAAGTGCTAGGATTACAGGCTTGAGCCACCACGCCCGGCCAAGACTCTATCTTGAAAAAACAAAACAGAAAGACCATGGCCTCTTGTTATATAAGTATAAAACATTTTCCTACCTTTAGAGAGTATTAATAAATTAGATTATAATGTCTCCTAAATTAAAGGACCTCGGATCTCATGGGTTTTACAGAGCTAAATAAGCACATATGTCAAACATCCCTACAAATCTAAGAAAAGAAGAAAGTGAACATCTGACACTTTAAACATGCTAGACAAAGAACAAAAGATTCTCCTTACAGATTCTACCAGTTTGGAAACGTTTTAAGAATCCAAATTCACATACTTAAGGTAAATATTTGGCAAATCGAGGCTAGTGTCAGAGTTAACTATAATACTATATACACTTTATTTTACTTGGGGTTTGTTTTCTCATGTAGAAAAAAATTAATCTGAACTTTGTAAACTTACTTATACAGGTTTAGTGATAAAATTAATATTATTCTTCTTTTGTAATGTTTAGCATTTTAAAAATGAAAGTTTGTGTTAATCTAAATTGAATCACAATGCTGACAAGCTTTTTATATCAATAGCAATTAGGAGTCAGCTTAAATATCTCCAGGATCTTATGGTAATTTAAAAATCACAGACTGATGTTAAATGGAGCTAATTAATAAGTATGTTTGGATGCCCAGATGAATTTCTAATTAGAATGCTAAAACATTGTTTAAACACAGTTTTAAGCTTACATACTTTTGCTTGTTTTATATATGCTATTAGAGTGGTTATATCTTTGAGTAATGTTAATAAATGGCTTCATTTTTGCCATGTTAAGAAGGTGTAAAAGAGATGTGTGTGGCTATAGAAAGTCTGCTATGTGTATTTGTGAGCTTTACTAATGAGCTTGTGTATGATGTAGTTCTTATTATCCATTCTCTCTACCCAGTTTTTCTCTCTGAAACAGAAGTCATAATTGATACAGGTGGTTGTAACTATACTAGGAACAATAGTAATAGAGAAATACAAGGTGTAAGTCTTTTTGTTTTTAAAGGAAAAGGAAAATCTTTTTGTTACAAAGTAAAGTGACAGTTCGTTGCAGAATGTGAAAGACAAATCATTTATTTATTTATTTTTTAAGATGGGGGTCTCAATCTGTTGCCCAGGCTGGAGTGCAGAGGTGCCATCTCGGCTGAGTGCAATGTCCATCTTCCAGTCTCAAGTAATCCTCCTACCTCAGCCTCTCAAGTAACTGAGACTGCAGGTGCATACCACCATGCCCAGCTAATTTTTGTATTTTTTGTAGAGATGGGGTTTTAGCATGTTTCCCAGGCTAGAAAGACAAATCTTAAAAAGTGAATTTGATTTGCCTTGGAAAATATACTGCTGGGATGTGAAAAGAAGCCATGAAACATGTTAAAATTTTGGCAAAATTTAATCAGAGTTGATGGGTTTGCGTCTTTGGTTTACTGATTAATGCCTTCATCTATAATATGAAAAATGATTCTTATTTGTGTGTAATTTTCTTAGAGAGCACAATTAATTCTCTGGCTTTATGTTGGATTATGTTCTAGATGATTAAATACAAAACAAATCAAACCACAAAGAACAAAGGTTCTTTACTTGTGAAAGAGCTTAGGTTCTTTACAAATTGTAGTACCTTATCTTTTATTCTCATTTTGATTAAATAATCAAGTATTGTTTCTTATCCATGATCCTATCTTAATCAGGGGCCCAAATCTCCTTTGTTAACTCTTTCGATCTTGCCTTCCCCAAGACTGAATCTTTTTTTTGTTTTTTTTTTTTTTTTTGAAACAGGGTCTCTCTGTGTCATCTAGACTGGAGTGCAGTACCTCATTCTTCCGGGCTTCAACTGATCCTCCCATCTCAGTCTCCCAAAGTGCTGGGATTATAGGCATGAAACACTGTGCCCATCCCATGTTATCTTATTGTTCTATTTTTTGTGGCTATATGAGGAAGCCCTTTCACTTTCTCCTTAAACTACTTCTAACCCACATTTTAGTAGATTGATTCTGCCTCTGTGATCTGAACAAAACATTAAGTAGTATCTGATTTTCATGGAATACTGAGCATTCAGAAACGTACTGAGTTTTCCTTAACTTCTTATGGCAATATTGTTATCTGCATAGGATCAATACCAATCTCATCTCCTTTTTATCAAGATATAATTGGATTCTGTAACTGTATATACTGGAATCTCAAAAATGAGAACATCACATTTGAGAATGATTCTCATTGACAAATTACTTTAAGAAACAATAGTTGACTTTATATAGGGAGCCAATGCCTAAAAAAACGTACTCCCAGGAACACTGGCCTGATTCCTGAGGTGGTAAGGAAAGTCACTTCCTGGCAAGCCTTAGAAAATACTGGGGACTTGAAGATGAGATTAATTCACCCAAATTTATATGTACTGCAGGTGAAATCTGGTGAGAGAGTTTCTCAGATGTATTTCCTAACCTTAGTATAGTAAATATTAAAGAGTGTTTAAAAGTCCAATCTGAATCCTTATGAAAACCTCCACACAGAAGTTAATTGTGTTGTCTTAGTAATTGCTCAAAACTGTATGGCTCTGGATTTGCAAAGATAGTTCAAGGATGTCCCTGTATGACTAACTAGCACTGTGGCTGCACCTATGTGAATAATCAGGCCAAACCTAATGAGACTGTCAGAAACTTTTACACCTGCAACTTCAGCGTGAATATGGGCTAGGTAAAATAAGGCTAAGACCTGCTAGGCTGCATTCCCAGCAAGTTGAGGTATTCTTAGTCACAAGATGACATAGGAGGTCACCATGAGATACAGGTCATAAAGACCTTGCTGATAAAACAGGTTGCAGTAAAGAAGCTAGCTAAAAACCATCAAAACCAAGATGGCGATGAGAGTGACCTCTGTTCCTCCTCACTGCTACACTCCTACCACTAGCTCCATGACAGTTTACAAATACCAAGGCAATGCCAGGAAGTTACCCTATATTGGTCTTAAAAGGGAAGGCATGAATAATCTACCCCTTGTTTAGCATATAATCAAGAAATAAGAATGGGCAACCAGCAGCCCCTGGGGCTGCTCTGCCTACGGAGGCCATTTTTTTATTCCTTTACTTCCCTAATAAACTTGTTTTTACTTTACTCTATGGACTTGCCCAAATTATTTCTTGTGCAAGATCCAAGAACTCTCTCTTGGAGTTTGGATTGGGATGGCTTTCTGGTAACAAGACTAACTATTTTCTGATAAAAAATAACATTTGGAGATATTCGGGACGCTGAGATGGGAGAATCACTTAAGCCCAGCAGTTGAAATTTGCTTTGAGTTGTGATTGTACCACCGCACTCCAGCCTGGGCGACAGAGTGAGACCCTGTCTCTTAAAAAAAAAAGAAATCATAATTAGTAATAACCTTTGAAAATTATTATTGATCACAAGAGAGATGGGAGACTGTCAGCAAAATTTATGGAAGACCAAAATGGTAAAAGATTTTGAGTGTCCTTTCAAGGGAATGCTAGTTGTTGTCTATTGGACCCTTTGAAGTTACCTGATTTTATAAAGGTGTGAATCTTTGTTTTTGGCTAGGCTGTTTTGCAAGTCTCTAGAGATAGAAATTACCTCATGGACAATGTTTGTGATGCAATGTGTATTAGTCTGTTCTCATGCTGCCTCATAAAGACATACCTGAGACTGGGTAATTTATAAAGGAAAGAGGTTTAACTGACTTGCAGTTCCACAGGGCTGGGGAAGTCTTGGGAAACTTACAATCATGGCGGAAGGGGAAGCAAACACAACCTTCTTCACATGGCGGCAACAAGAATTGCCAAGCAAAAGAGGGAAAGCCCCTTTTAAAACTATCAGATCTCATGAGAACTCACTAGCACGAGAACAGCATGAGGGTAACTGGCCCCGTGATTAAATTACCTCTCACCAGGTCCCTCCCACAACACATGGGGATTATGGGAACTACAATTCAAGATGAGATTTGTGTAGGGACACAGCCAAACCATATCATTCCGCCCGGCCTCTCCCAAATCTCATGTCCTCACATTTCAAAACCAATCATGCCTTTGAGGACTAAGCTCTGATTTTTATAAATCTTGCCCAAATTCCTATCTAAGGAGTCTGGGGAGTCATGCCCTACAAACCATAAATTCTCATCAGTCAGGTTTTATTTAACCCTATGTATCATGACTTACTTTCCAATCTGACTTTGGCATAACATTACGTGACAAAGAAGAAAATCAAAATATTTTACCCCAAAACATATTTCTCTGCCATATTTTGAAATGGCCTTGCAAAGCCATCCTTTGTAGGGGAAAATCTGCATCTGTAAAGAATCTCTATTAACATAGCTAGATCTTTTTCTTCCAGGCCCTCCCAATCCTGAAGAGATTAACTGAGAGTCTAGCACCTTCAAAAGGTCTGAATAGGAAACATTTGTCACCTATTGTCTCTAAGGGCAGCTACTATGAGACTTCAAAAGAACCTTGGTCTCCACAATCTTTTATCTTAACCTGAACATTTCCTTTCTATTAATCCCAGGTCTTTAGACAAACTCAACCAATTGTAAACCAGAAAATGCTTAAATCTGCCTATACCCTGGAATCCCCTGCTTGGAACTCTCCTTTGTGGACCAAACCAAGGTATTTCTCAAATGTATTTGATGGCTCATGCTTCCCTAAAATGTACAAAAACAAGCTGCAACCCAACTACCTTAGGCACATGTTCTCAAAACCTCCTGAGGGCTGTGTCATGGGCCATGGTTACTCACATTTGGCTCAGAATAAATCTATTCCAATATTTTATAGAGTGTGACTCTTTTTGTCAACACCTTCCCAACAGTCCCCGAAAGTGTTAGCTCATTTCAGCATTAACTCAAAAGTCCACAGTCCAAAGTCTCATGTGAGACAAGGCAAAGTCTCTTCTGCCTATGAGCCTGTAAAATCAAAAGCAAGTTAGTTACTTCCTAGGTAAAATGGGGGTACAGGCATTGGGTAAATACACCCATTCCAAATGGGAGAAACTGGCTAACATGAAGGGGCTACAGGCTCCATGCAAGTCCAAAATCCATCAGGGCAGTCAAATCTTAAAGCTCCAAAATGATCTCCTTTGACTTTATGTCTCACATTCAGGTCACACTGATGCAAGAGGTGAGCTCCCATGGCCTTGCAGGGTACAAGAGGGTACACCGCTGTGGCTTTGCAGGGTACAGCCCTGCTCCTGGCTGCTTTCATGGGGTGGTGTTAGGTGTCTGCAGCTTTTCCAGGTGCATGGTGGAAGCTGTCAGTGGATCTACCTTTCTGGGGTCTGGAGAATGGTGGCCCTCTTCTAGCAGCTCCACTATGCAGTGCCCCAGTGGGGACTCCGTGTGGGGTCTCTAACCCCACATTTTCCTTCCGCACTGGCCTAGCAGAGGTTCTCCCTGAGGGCTCTACCCCTGCAGCAGACTTTTGCCCGGACATCCAGACATTTCCATACATCCTTTGAAATCTAGGTGGAGGTTCCCAAACCTCAATTCTTGACTTCTGTGTACCTACGGGCTCAACACCACGTGGAAGCTACCAAGGTATAGGACCTACACGCTCCAAAGCCATGGCCTGAGCTCCTGGCCCCTTTTAGCTAAGGGTGGAGCAGGTGGGATGCAGACCACCAAACCTGTAGGCTACACACAGTATGGGGGTCCTTGGCCTGGCCCACGAAGCCATTTTCTCCTCCTAGGCCCCTAGGCCTGTGATGGGAGGGGCTGTTGCAAAGGTCTGTGACATGCCCTGGAGACATTTTCCCCATTGTCTTGGTGATTAACATTCAATTCCTTGTTACTTATGCAAATTTCTGCGGCACGCTTGAATTTCTCAGCAGAAAATGGGTTTTTCTTTTCTTTTGCATCACCAGGCTACAAATTTTCCCAACTTTTATGCTCTGCTTCCTCTCAAACACTTTGACACTTAGAAATTTCTTCTGCCAGATACTGTAAATAATCTCTCTCAAGTTCAAAGTTCCACAGATCTTTAGGGCAGGGGCAAAATGCCGCAAGTCTCTTTGCTAACACATAATAAGAGTCACCTTTGCTCTAGTTGTCAACAAGTTCCTCATCTTCATCTGAGACCATCTCAGCCTGGACTTTATTGTCCATATCACTAGCAGCATTTTGGTCAAAGCCATTCATCAAGTCTCCAGGAAGTTCCAAACTTTCCTGCATCTTCCTGTCTCCTGAGCCCTCCAAGTCTCTAGGAAGTTCCGAACTTTTCCACATTTTCCTATCTTCTTCTGAGCCCTCCAAACTGTTCCAACCTCTGTTACCCAGTTCCAAAACTGCTTCCACATTTTTGGGTATCTTAATAGCAGTACCTCACTCTATTGGTACCAATTTACTATATTAGTCAATTTTCATATTGCTATAAAGAAATACCCAAGACTGGGTAATTTATAAAGAAAAAGAGGTTTAATGGACTCACAGTTCCATATGCCTGGGGAGGCCTCACAATCATGGTGGAAGGCAAAGGAGGAGCAAAGGCATGTCTTACTTGGCGGCAGGCAAGAGAGCATGTACAGGGGAACTGCTCTTTATAAAACCATCAGATCTCATGAGAACTCACTATCACGGGAACAGCATAAGGGTAACTGCCTCTATGATTAAATTACTTCCCACTGGGTCCTACGACACATGGGGATTATGGGAACTACAATTCAAGATGAGATTTGGGTGGGGACATAGCCAAACCATATCACAGTGTAAATGAATTCTGTCTGGGAGAGAATATAAATCTCTTTGAGTCCAATTCTCATTTGGACTGATTTTAACATTTTATTGGTTCTTTTGTTAATCAGAGCTAAAAATCTCTGTGTGCTCAATTTGTACATGAGTTATAATTTTACTTCAAAAAAATAACCTTTCACATTTGGGTCTGTACTTTTCCTTTTTTAAAGCAACTAATTAAAAAGGAATTGTTTAGTTAGAGTTAGCAAGCTAAAGCCCTCTGCCTATTTTCTTAAGGCCTGTACAAAAGAGCTACAAAATATTTTTACATTTTTAAGGAGTTATAAAAAACAATAAAGAATATGTTACAGAGAACATACAAGGGCCTCAAAGCTTAAGATATCTAGTATCTGGCCCTTTATTAAAAAATGTTATCTGCAAATCCCTGCTTTATTTTAATATAAGCAATCAACTTGACAATATAGAAGAGGGTGAGAATTAAATCAACATTTTAGTAGCAAAGTTAAGTTAGGATCCAGACTGAGAAAATTTGTTCTTTAACTAAAAAACTATCATGATATGTAGCAGGGATATTTTATTTGATTACATGGAAGATTTCCTTTGAAAAAAGGAAAGAAACTTTTATGCCAGGCACAATGGCTCATGTCTGTAACTGCAGGATTTTGGAAGGCCAAGTCAGAGTATCAGAGGCTTTTGAATAGGGGCTAGGTAAAATAAGACTGAGACTTACTGCGCTGCATTTCCAGAGGGTTAGGCATTTTAAGTCACAGATGAGACAGGAGGTCAGAACAAGATACAGGTCATAAAGACCTTGCTGATAAAATAGGTTGCAGTAAAGAAGCCAGCCAAAAGCTCATTATATGCTAATTACAATGCATTAGCATGTTAACAGATACTTCCACAAGTGCCATGACAGTTTACAAATGCCATGGCAATGTCCAGAAGTTACCCTATATAGTCTAAAAGTGGGAGGAACCCTCAGTTCAGGGAATTGCTCACCCCTTTCTCAGAAAACTCATTAATATTCCACCCCTTGTTTAGCATATAATCAAGAAGTAACAATACATATCCTTAGTTGAACAGCTCAAGCCACTGCTGCCTATGGAGTAGCTATTCTTTTATTCCTTTACTTTCTTAATAAACTTGCTTTCACTTCACGGATTCGCCTCAAACTCTTTCTTGCACAAGATGCAGGAACCCTCTCTTGGGGTCTGTATTGGGACCCCTTTCCAGGGTAACAGGAGGATTGCTTGAAGCCAGGAGTTCCAGATCAGGCTGGGCAACATAAGGAGAATCCATCTCTATAAAAACTAACAGCAGCAAAAATTAGCAGGGTATGGTATGGGGCATGCCTGTAGTCTCAGCTACTTGGAGAAGCTTAAGGGAGAAAAACAGCTTGGGCCCAGCAGGTTGAGACTGCAACTGCACTCCAGCCTGGGAGACAGAGTGAAATCCTGTCCCTAAAACAAATGAAAAAAACCCCAAAAAATCTTAGATATTACTTTATAAATAAGCTGTTCATTACTATTTTTTTTTCCACTGAGTATTTTCACACTTCTCATCATTGGTTTACGTAATATACCCTTAGACAAAAACAAAACAGAACACAAATTTCATTAGAATCTAATTTATGGTCGGGTACTGTGGCTCATGCCTGTAATCCTAGCACTTTGGGAGGCTGAGGCAGGAGGATCACTTGAGCTCAGGAGTTCCAGACTACCTAGGAACATAGTGAGACCTTGTCTCTAATCTTTATTATTATTATTTTTTTAAATCTAATGTATGAAATAAATCTGCATATTGCTAAATAAATATAATCTGGGTAATAAAAACAACAAAAAAAACCTATTAGGTTCAAAATCATCTCTGTCAAGAAAATATTTTTTCCTCAGTAATACAAACCTAATAATAGTCATCTTTATTGTGTTAAACAACAGCTGTTGAGTATTGGGAGATGCTGAATATTTCACAGGGAAATAGATTTTACCTTTCCAAAATTTCCGGGGAAAAGGTGTCTTTTAAAAATCTTTTTTTTTTTTTTTTTCAAGATGGAGTCTCATTCTGTTGCCAGGCTGGAGTGCAATGGTGCAATCTTGGCGCACTGCAACCTCTATCTCCCGGGTTCAAGTAATTTTCCTGCCTCAGCCTCCTGAGTAGCTGGGATTACAGGCGCACGCCACCATGCCCGGCTAATTTTTGTATTTTTAGTAGAGATGGGGTTTCATCATGTTGGTCAGGCTGGTCTCGAACTCCTGACCTCGTGATCCGCCCGCCTCAGCCTCTCAAAGTGCTGGGATTACAGGCGTGACCCACCGCGCGTGGCCAAAAAAAATCTCTTTATTATACCACATTTTAACACTGTAAAAGCAGCTTTGATTATTAGCTCATGGCCCATACAACGGGATACCCTCCCCCATTATTCGGAAGCAAATCCTGGACAAAAGATGTTCTTAATAAAAGCCAATACTAGTTCCAGAGGCTTTCATATCATTAAAGTCTACCTCTACTGTCAGATGTCATCAATATGACTTTACTTTTTGGATAAAATTCTTAATGCTCTAATGCTCTCCTTACTTCTCTTTCCACTCTATTTTATTCATGAAGGATCCAGTGGGGAAAACTGTCCAAAGGCCAGGGAATTTTATCTGTTCCCACAGACTGGCTTTCTTGATGCTGATGTCTGACAACTGAGTGAATAAGTTTTTCCGAAAGTGGCAAAAGACAGGAAAATAGAAGTTGAGTCAAGGAAAAAAGATAAATCTAATAATCAATTAACATCTGTAGTCACTTAAAACAGAGAACAGATCTACAAAGAAGGCATTAAGGATAAAATGGGGCAAATCAGTTGGCTGTGCATTACTCAAGGAGTCTCTTCTGTTCTCTTTCACCTGGCAACCACTTCAGCTAGAAAGTCCCTAATTGCATTAACCTCCTGCTGGGATTCAGTAAGACGTAGATTTTGTTTGACTTCAGTAGCTCTCTTTATGTAAAAGCGAATCCCCATAACCAGCCAGTGGGTGGAGGAACGGAAAAATGACAAAAGCAAGGAAATGGAAAGAAGTTTAAAATCTTTTGAAATTACTGCGGTCATATGAATATATAAATAAGGCAAGTACTTTATTTCATTGCTTAGAACCAATTAGTTCAGAAAGGAGGGCAAGAGAGGCTTTTGCTTAGTGTCAGAATTATGAAATTTCAGCAAAGAATACAGGCACTGACCTTTAGACACTAAATTATGTCTTGCTTTCCAAGAAATACAGTAAGCAACAAAGACTGCTTATTTAGGCACTGCCTACCTCAATGGAATCATATACCACAATGTCATGTACCACCCATGGGACTCAAAGGTGCTGCAGGGAACTGTTTTGAAATTGTAAAACATCATATAAAGCCATGGTAATACCACCTCCAGACTCAAAGATGGGCCAGGTAATTTCCAAGTACTACCTACAAAGCAACTGGACAGGCACACCAAAACTTATTTCATAAAATAAAATGATTCACCTGATTCTTGTTTTTAAAAAATAGAAAAAACATTTTTTTAATGAAATAGTATAATAAAATAATATTTTTAATGTCCCGAGAAATAGTACAGAATAGTGGTCTCCAAACCTGAGATCCATAAAGAATCAGTTGTTTTCAGGATTTGCAAAGGCCCAACAGAAAATGTATGTTCACCTTTAATAAAGTTGGATAGGCAGATTTAAATAATATTTAACTTTGTCTGGAATTATAACTTCTCCAGGTGGTATCAATGCACCCGTGCTGTTCAGAAATGCCAACTGACTATTGGTCCCTAATTATATATATATATTTTTAAGAGAAAATAATACATGTTGTTGTAACATTTTCACAATCAAAGGTTTATGAGAAAAAAAAAAGAATCTTTGGTGGGGAGTAGTTGATTTAAGTTTTATTTTCTAAGTGAGGCCATACCTTCAATCTTAAAAAATATATATATTGAGAAATTTCAAAAGTATAAAGTAAATCATTAAAATTTCCCCAAGCATCACAATTCAGTTCTGTATTGCTGGAAAACTACCACTTGAAACTAATATACAGGTAAATGATGTTGTTTTTAAAAATGCTGTTTACCATAGTGAAGAGCTATTTCAGGTTGAATGCCATGAATGTCAGAGGTACATAAACCATTTCTTGAAATCCTTACTTGATAGCTCTTTTATCATTTCCAAATCCCAGGTGAACAACATACCAAGTATGTTGTTTCGGTTATGAAAAATAAACATTTTCTATATTATCAGAAAATATGAAGATTTCTTAAAAAAGAAAAATGGCATTTGATGGGCTATTTCAAGTCCATGTAAAAACAAGGATTTGAGGCGGGAGGATCACTGGAGATCAGGAGTTCAACACCTGCCTGGCTAACATGGTGAAACCCCATCTCCACTAAAAATACAAATATTAGCGGGGCGTGGTGGCGTGCGCCTGTAATCCCAGATACTTGGAAGGCTGAGGCAGGAGAATCGCTTGAACCCAGGAAGTTGAGGCTGCAGTGGGCCGAGACTGCACCACTGCACTCCAGCCTGAGCAACAGAGTGAGACTTTGTCTCAAAAAAAAATAAAGTAAAAACCATGAGGATTTATCTCAATTTGTTCTTTTCACAGTATTACTAGTCATAGATGGCTTGGGAGAGGGGATAAACCCACATACAAAAACCCACATACAAAGGCTCGTTCTTTGTTACTTAATTTTCCATTAAACTACATAGAGCTTGTGGTTCCAAAATTTGTTTAAGAATAGCCATCTGACTCGAAGAGATGTAACTAAGAAAGAACAGGAAGGTGAAAACAGATATGATAGATAGTAACTGGCTACTTATGGAAATGCAACTCTTTCCAAGCTTCTTAAAATTTGTTAACAAAAAGCAACCAAATGGCCAATTTCTCATTCCTACACCTTTTCTCTTAAGATACAACTACAACTACAGTATTCTACTGTTTGACATCATTAAGCTCAGACAACAGGCCTTATAAGTAAGTACAGTAAGATGGGGTTGGTAGAGTGCTAGTCTGCATAAGAGACAGACTTGAGTCATCATTGCTCTGCCAATCATCAGCTGTGGGACTTGTATGATTTATGGGGCTTAAAATGAATCAAGATTTAGTACCTAATAAATAGGAATTGAATTTGCAAGGTTGAGGCTGGAGATGAAAAACTAGAGAAAGCATAACTACGACAGCTGAAGAGACAAGAAGAATTGCCAAAGGATAGTGAAATACGTATAATATTTGGCTATTAACATCAGTATAGAGCATATACTTAAAAATACTGTTGAATGAGTGAATGAATAAATGAGCAGGAGAATTTGGGGGATTAGCTGAAGTTTAGGGTAAAGAAAATGATAAAGAAATTTTACTCTGCTATAGAGTAGATGATCTCTCATAGTTGATATTAATTTGCCTTTCATTTCTTCCTAAGACATTATGTTTTAAGGCATTTTGCCTTCTTTGGTAGTTTTAACTTGAGAGGTCAAAGGCTTAAAGAAGAGACGTGAGACCAGAGGAGAGATTACTAAAACATAATAGGGAGAAGTAGAGTAATGGCAGAAGAAATGTAAATGAAAAAGCTCAGCAGTACTTCTGAAGGAGAAACCAGTAGGATTTGTTGACTGTACACTGGAGATGGAGAAGAATGAATGAAAGATAAGGCCTATGTTTCTTTCCATCCTAAGAGAATGATGATGCAATTCAAACAGGGAAGATGAAAAACAGCTTTGTTCTGGGAAAGAAAATTATGATTTCAAATTTAGATATTTTGAACTGCAGTAATGGGAAAACAGTCACTTAAAAATGATTGGAAAGAAAGAAGCTGGAATCTTGATCCAAAGAAGAGGATCTTCTAGAGACAGTTCTATAACCTGGTATCAATACCTAACATAAGATGACAAATATGAAGCCATATACAGTATTCACATGCTCTTTGGCCCAGTGCTTGTGTCTACATCAGATGGGATGAGCATTTTTTATTTGTTTATTTTTTGAGACAGAGTCTCATTCTATTGCCAGGCTGGAGTGCAGTGGTGCGATCTTGGCTCACTGCAACCTCCGCCTCCCAGGTTAAGCGATTCTCCTGCCTCAGCCTCCTGAGTAGCTGGGATTACAGGCATATGCCACCGTGCATGACTAATTTTTGCATTTTTAGTAGAGATGGAGTTTCACCATGTTGGCCAGGCTGGTCTTGAACTTTTGACCTCAAGTGATCCACCCACCTCAGCCTCCCAAAGTATTGGGGTACAGGCGTGAGCCACTGCGCCTGGCGGAAACACTTTATTTTTTATTTTTATTTTTTGAGATGGAGTCTTGCTCTGTCCCCCAAACTGGAGTGCAGTGCACGATCTCAACTCACTGCAACCTCTGCCTTCTGGGTTCTCAAGTGATTCTCCTGCCTCAGCCTCCCGAGTAGCTGGGACTACAGACGTGCACCACCATGCCCTGCTAATTTTTGTATTTTTAGTAGAGACAGGGTTTCACCATGTTGGCCAGGCTGGTCTTGAACTCTTGACCTCAGGTGATCCTCCCACCTCAGCCTCCCAAAGTGCTGGGATTACAGGTGTGAGCCACTGCTCCTGGCTTGAAACACTTCATTAAAAAATCAAAAATATAACAATAAAGTGACTCACTCCAAAAAGGAAGAGAAGAAACCCTGTGCTGAGCTTTCTGTACTTCATCTGAGTACAGACTTCCTACTAGCATTCAAGTGGATACATTAACACAGGAAACCCCGAAACTTTTAAAAGTGAAATTAGGACCAATGGCCACAGTTCAACCATCTATTTAATGTCAACAATGATTGAAATTGTTCATAAAATAAGTCTTCCTAAAGCCTATATAAGACAAAGTCATTTCCTTATTTTGATTTCATTTATTTCATTATTTTTTGAGACAAGGTCTTACACTGTTGCACAGGCTGGAGTGCAGTGGCTATTCACAGGTGTGATCATAGCTCACTGCAGCCTCAAATTCCTGGGCTCAAGCAATCCTCCTGCCTCAGCCTCTTGAGTGGCTGGGATTACTGGCACAAGACACCACACCTAGCAAGACAAAATCATTTTTAACTTGAGGGAAAAAAAAAAAGGCAGCATTTGAGAGGGAGAGATATGAATGACT
Organism: Macaca mulatta; assembly: GCF_049350105.2. Lineage (NCBI taxonomy): Eukaryota > Metazoa > Chordata > Mammalia > Primates > Cercopithecidae > Macaca > Macaca mulatta. The sequence goes on along the minus strand of NC_133407.1, from coordinate 154,223,140 downwards.
GGGCAGAGTAGAAATAGGGCAAAATCAGATTTAGAAGTTGGTGATGAAAAAATCTCTCTCATATACTGTTACCATCTGTTTACATCTCAGCTCCCCTACTAGACAGTGAACTCCTTCAGGGAGCTCATGGCCCTATATTCACTTCTAGTTCTCCAGTAAGAGGTGGACAGTATGGGCTCAATAAATATCTGTTGAATGAATCAGTAAGAAATAAAAGCATAAATCATATCACTTCAAATACATGCTTATATTAAAAAGTGGAGATATATTTTAAAAATTCAAAATCCCAAATGAGAATACAAAGGGACCTTAAAAGATGGTCTACCCATGGTTAAGTTTATTAGAAATGTCAAAGGGGAAAAAATCATTCAAAATTAAAATTAGGAGACAAATTTAAGACGAAGAAACAATAAATGTAGAAGACCTCTGTTTTCAAGCCATTATTTAGAAAATCAATATGGAATAGTCTCTAGTTTGCTACTGACTTTGGCAGTCACTTGGGAAATAAACATTGTCCATCTTTCCATGAATATATTCCAACAAAATTACTTTTACTTTCTTATAATTTGATTAAAATTTTATTTGCAAAACATTTTAAAGTTAAAGTTGGTCAGATGCGGGGGCTCATGCTTGTAATGCCGGCACTTTGGGAGGCCGAGACGGGTGGATCATGAGGTCAGGAGATCGAGACCATCCTGGCTAACATGGTGAAACCCCGTCTCTACTAAAAATACAAAAATTAGCCGGGCATGGTGGCGCGTGCCTGTAATCCCAGCTACTTGGGAGGCTGAGGCAGGAGAATTGCTTGAACCCAGGAGATGGAGGTTGCAGCGAGTCAAGATCACACCACTGCACTCCAGCCTGGCGACAGAGCAAGACTCAGCCTCAAAAAAAAAAAAAAAAAAAAAAAAAAAGTTACAATTGAGACAACTGCTAAGGCTTTATAGGATATTAAAGAATTTGTAAAGCACTAATGTAGAGGATGAGGAAAAAAAAAAAGTCCTAATTAAAGCTACTAGTAATTTAGTGCTTTGTCTTGCACATTGAGAGGAAAATTTTAGTGAGACAAAACTGTTCATGATTAATTGATAACAAATGTTCTTTAGTATCTTTTTATAAATAAAACAAACATTGGGATATCATTAGGAATTTCATTCATTCTTTCCAACTATTAGGAGATTTGTTTCCTCTTGGGGTGTTTTATGTTGTAATTATATTAACATTTCTGATATAATATTCTAATATAGGGTAATATTAATGCTTCTTTCCTTGAATTTTAATTTCAAAGATTTTAATTTCAAAGAATGCCTAAGACATCCTAATTCTTAAAATGCACTGCAGTGTAACAAGAGCTTTGTCTGATTTAGATTAAAATCTAAGATTCTTCTTGTATCTAACTCAGATGCATGTAGCTTGCATCCTGTTTGCTTTTTCTTTAACTGAAAACGGTGTTAAAAATAATTGCCCTTTCCATAAATCACATAAATGTGGTACAGCTGAATCACATAATGTGATGACCTCTGCTTTTCATTTAATATCTCTAGATTCCAACTCTGTTGCTCAAAATTTTAATTATTCTTTTCAGCTGCTTGACATCTTCAACTGACTAAGCATGTCAATATTTTTAGCCAAGGAATTAACGAAGAGGTTGAACTGGACAGGGAGTATCCTGAAGCAAGCCATTAGAGACCTTGTTCCAGGCTGACATTTACTAAATTAGTAATCTTCACTCATTCATTCACTTATTCAGTTACAAATAATAAGTTATTACTTTCCCACAAAGATACCACAAAAGTCTCTGTTAAATGACTGCTGAAATCCAGCATACCCTGTCTTCAGAGCATCTCTAATCTACTAGTAATCTTATCAAAAAAGGAAATGGGTTTAATCTTGGATAATTTAAATTTAGAAAATCTGTTTAATATCCTAGTAATTAGGGTTTCCTTTATAAAGTACTTATTTATGTACTCTTAACCACTGGTCTTTACTGGTAATAACTAAGTGCTAAGACAGCTGAAATTTGTCTATTTTTCAAATAATGTACTCAGAAAATACCTTTGCACATCTAATTTTAAGATTAAATAACTAAACTTAAGCATTACAGTTTTACCTTAAGATTCGTGGTGTTTTAAGAAACTTTAGATCGTCCGGGTGTAGTGGCTCACGCCTGCAACCCTAGCACTTTGGAAGGCTGAGGTGGGCAGACTGCTTGAGCCCAGGAGTTCAAGACCAGCCTGGGCAACATGGTGAGGCCCTATCTCTACAAAAAATTAAAATAAAAAAATTAGCTGGGCACGGCATGGGGAGCTTGTATGCCTACAGTTGCAGCTACTTGGGAGGCTGAGGTGGGAGGATCACCTGAACCTAGGAGGCCCAGGTTGTGATGAGCTGAGATTGTGTCACTGTACTCCAGCCTGGGTGACAGAGTGAGACCTGCCTCAAAAAAAAAAAAAAAAAAAAAAAAAGAGAGAGAGAGAGAGAAACTTTAGATCATCAAGGCTAACACCATTTACTTTTCTTTGGTTAGTCATGATCCTGAGTTCCAAGTTTTTTGTTGATACATAATAAAAATTTATTTTACACCATAAATCTATACTAGTCAGGTAAAATAAAAATAAAAATAACTAGAGATGAAGAACATTCTGTTTAGATACCATCTGAAGTGTCAATGAGTATGTACTGACTTCTACTTGTATTTTTGGGCTTCAGGCTCTTTATCCTCAGAAGACTGATACTCTCAAGTGGGAGGACAAAGTAGCATAAGAACAATAATGCACACTGATAATGGCACAGAGTCAGAGTTGAGGACAATGTCTTTGTAGCAATAGGCTTTCATAGTGACCAAAATTCCCAGTGGATATTAAAAAACTGTGTAAAGTGGCAGGCGTGGTGGCTCACACCTGTAATCCCAGCACTTTAGGGGGCTGAGGCAGGTGGATCACAAGGTCAGGAAATGGAGACCATCCTGGCTAATATGGTGAAACTCTGTCTCTAATAAAAATGCAAAAACTTAGCTGGGCATGGTGGCACGCACCTGTAGTTCCAGCTACTCAGGAGGCTGAGGCAGGAGAATCACTTGAACCCAGGAGGTGGAGGTTGTGGTGGGCCGAGATCGCGCCACTGCTCTCCAGCCTGGGTGACGGAGCGAGACTCCAAGACTCCATCTCAAAACAAACAAACAAAAACTGTGTAAGTACTAAAAAGATCTGCTTCCAGGTTAAAGGTCTCTGCTTTTGAACTATCTTGTGAGGTTTGTAAGGCAGCAATTATTCCTTTTTATTTTTCCAAATTTTTAAGTTTTTTGAGATGGGGGAATGGGGACGGTCTCATTATGTTGGCCAGGCTAGTCTTGAACTCCTGGGTTCAAGTGATTCTGCCTCGGACTCCCAAGTACCTGGGACTACAGGCACAAGCAAGGGTGCCCAGCTATCATTCATTTTAAATACGAGGAATGTGAGGCTCATGAGAAGTTGGAATTATTTAAAGACTGAGGACTAGTGAGAAGTTAAGCTAAATCGGGAGCTCAGATATTCTAAATCCAAGTTCACGGTTTTTATGACTATTCTAAGTCTTCTCCCATGGCCAATCCTAAGTGGTCAGTCAACAGTAACAACAAATTCTCAGCCTGTTTATGCTAAATACGAAAAACAACTCTACTTAAAAGTAACAGGCTTTACAGAGGCACCAATTATATATAGGTCAGCAACTACAGAAAGAAGATATTGAATCTAATGAGAAACTCTGTAAAAGACACTAAGCCCAGGATATTTGTGGCGCAAGTCTTTCCCCCACCAAAATTTCAAGAAATCTATATTCTCAGCCATGTTCCATTTTATTTTATTTTTTTTGAGATGGAGTCTTGCTCTGCTGCCCAGGCTGGAGTGCAGTGGCACAATCTCAGTTCACTGCAACCTCCGCCTCCCAGTTCAAGTGATTCTCCTGCCTCAGCCTCCAGAGTAGCTGGGATTACGGGTATCTGCCAGCACGCCCGGCTAATTTTTGTATTTTTAGTACAGACAAGGTTTTACCATGTTCGCCAGGCTGGTCTTGAACTCCTGACCTCCGGCGATCCGCCCACCTCAGCCTCCCAAAGTGCTAGGATTACAGGTGTGAGCTACTGCACCAAATCATGTTCAATTTTATATCTATGCTTAGTTTCATGAATGCAGACTGATGCACTCCGGAATCACTTGCTGCTTAATAAGCATTCAGTCTATGCCCAAAATTTAATTCTCATGTTTGTAAGAAACTAATCAGTTTTGACAGATACAGTCTATGTGAACATCATTATTTAAAAGTATACATATACATCATATGGTAACACCAATTTCACTATAAATTTGTATTAATTTCAAATTACAACTTACTAATTAGTATAACCAGAGATTAATATCATGTAATAAGATATGCTATTCCCACTTGACAGATTTTTTTCTGTAAAATGATATGCAAATTAATAATTTACATATGAAATAATACGTATTACACTGGACTTAAAAAGAGTCATTTAAAGAAATCCGAGGCCATGTGCAGTGGCTCACGCCTGTAATCCCAGCACTTTGGAAGGCTGAGGTGAGTGGATCACTACAGGTCAGGAGTTTGAGACCAGCCTGGCCAACATGTTGAAACCCTAACTCTACTAAAAAATAACAACAATAATAAATTAGGCCAGGCATGGTGGCTCATGCCTGTATTCCCAGCACTTTGGGAGGCTGAGGCAGGTGGATCACGAGGTCAGGAGTTCGAGACCAGACTGACCAACATGGTGAAACCCCATCTCTACTAAAAAAAAATACAAAAATCAGCTGGGCATGGTGGCACACATCTGTAATCCCAGCTACCCAGGAGGCTGAGGCAGGAGAATTGCTTGAATCCAGGAGGCAGAGGTTACAGTGAGCCGAGATGGTGCCACTGCACTCCAGCCTGGGCGACAGAGCAAGACTTTGTCTCAAAAAAAAAAAATTAGCCAGGTGTGGTGGCGGAAACCTGTAATCCCAGCTACTCAGGAGGCTGAGGCAGGAGAATCACTTGAATCTGGGAGGCGAAGGTTGCAGTGAGTCAAGATCACAACACTGCACTCCAGGCTGGGCAACACAGCGAGACACTTTCTCAAAATAAACAAATAAATAAAGGAATCCTAGATTGAATGCATTTGATAACAAACAATCACTCTACCCAAAGTTATAAGGCTTTTGTTTAAATTTGGATTTTCCAATACACGAGCTGTTCCAGTTTATGCAAAATCCCTCATTTACTGTCTGTAGAGTTTGTAATTTAGGAATTATAATCAGATAAGAAATTGCTTTTTAAATCAAATATAACTGACTACAAATGAGTAATGCATGAGAAGTTTAAGACACAAGTCTCTTTCTGAAAGAAAATATTATTTTATTATTATTATTTTTGAGACAGGGTCTTGCTTTGTTGCCCAGGCTGAAGTGCAGTGGCACAATCACCACTCATTGTAGCCTCGACCCTCTGGGCTCAAGCAATCCTCCCACTTCAGCCTCCCGAGGAGCTGGAACTACAGGCACATACTACCACGCCCAGCTAATTTTTAAAAATTTTTTGTAGAGACAGGGTCTCACTCTGTGGCCCAGGCTGGTCTTGAACTTCTGGGCTCAAGTGATCTTTCCGCCTTGGCCTCCCACAATGCTGGGGTTACAGGTGTGAGCCACCATGCCTGGCCATTTTATTTTAAAAACCAATCTTTATATGTCTGTATAGGTATCATCTGAGTATTGTGAAATCTAAAAATCTTGAGAGGTTATCTCAAAACATTCTTGTTTTATAGATGAGAAATAAAACCTCTGGCAGGTTAACTGAACATATGTAATTGTGTAGGACTGAAACTAGAGCTTCTCGAGGCTGAACTCTCTCCAATATTAATCTTCATTTAAGGGACAACTGAAGGCTGGGCATGGTGGCTCATGCCTGTAATCCTAGTACTTTTGGCGGGGGAAGGGGGGCGCCAAGGCAGGAGGATTGCTTGAGCCCAGGAGTTTGAGAGCAGACCAGGCAACATAGTGAGACCCTGACTCTACAAAAAATAAAAAAATTAGCTAGGTGTAGCAGTGCACACCTGCCATCCCAGCTACTCAGGAGGCCAAGGCGGGAGGATGGCTTGAGCTCAGGAGAAGGAGGCTGTAGTGAGCAGTGATCATGCTACTGCACCTTAGCCTGGGCTTTTTTCGTCCACCCAACTCTAAACTGATAGGTAATCTGGCATATAATTAATTTAGTGGATAACAGTATTGAGTCAAATGATGCCAGCAATTTGCCACCTCTTGCACTAGAGAAAACATAAGATTAACAGGCAAAAACTGGAACTGTTTCATTAAATGACCTGTGACATTTGGTAAAATATGTATGATAAAACATATAAATGATAAATGTAAATGCAATGATATAAAATGGAAAGGCAGCATTCGTTTAGGAAATATGTGATAAAAGTTCTGTCTTCCTCTGCTGCTCTCTCAAATTTTGTGACCTGGTTCTATTCTTCAGAGATGAAAATGGAGGCACAATAGCACACGCCTGTAATCCCAGATACTTGGGAGACTGGAGGAGAATAGCTTGAGCCAGGAGTTCAAGGCTGTAGTGCACTATGATTGTGCCTGTAAATAGCCACTGACAACACAGTGAGACCCCCATCTCAAAAAAAAAAAAAAAAAAAAAAAAAAGAAAAAAGAAAAAAAGAAAAGAAAATGGAGTTTTTAGAAATTAAAAGAATTATCTGGAGATAATAATTAAAAAATAAATAATTTTTTAATTATTTTTTTTTAAAAATATTCTTTAAAAAAATTAAAAGAATTATCACAGATAAAACTGCAGTGATGCAGTTACAGTAAGCTTCTTCTAGACCACCTACTTCCCCCATTTCATTCTCACATACCAATCCTTAACAGTCCTTACTTCTTAAAGATTTGTTTTTAATTAACAGATCCCTACTGTTGCCCATTATGTTCCTAATACCTCTTGCGTGAGAATCATCTCAGAGTACTCGATCTTTCATTCTGAACACCTCATCTCTAGTGACAACTATTAACAGAATAAATGAAAAGCCTCTGTTTCTAGGGGAAAAAAAAAACTTATTATAAACCCAACTGATAATTGTAAAACATGACAATATGGGATACAGTTCTTCAATAAGGAAGAAAGCGGAATCACCTTTGGGAGGACAGGGGGTGAGGGAACGTCAAAGGTATTTGTCGTTAAACTTCAACTGGGCACCAGAACAAATTCTTTCCATTTTAAAATTACAAACATATTTGTATATATCTTGGTGAACTTCTTTGGGTATAGTGATAGTGTAAATTCCTAGCAGTATATCAGAGGGTATATATTTTGCACTTTGATAGAGATTACACATTGCTTTCCTGAAAGACTGCAACAGTTTACACTACCGCCAACAGTGTAGGTGAATGACTGTGCCAGCTCCAGGTATCAAACTTTTGTATTTTGATTAATCTGATAATTAAAATGAGATCTTATTTTCACTTATCATTTGTATTTTTTTTGATTATGGGTAAACCTGACCACCTGGAAACTGGAACTTTTAACTGGACAATAAGGAATGCCAATATAAAGGTAGGCTCATTTGGTATATAATATGACAACCATACATACATATGTAACAACCATACATATTCCCTTTTCTGTTAGAACTTTTGGAGCCCAGAAAAGATCTTTTCCCTGAAGTTGCAATCAGGGTGTAATGAAAAACATACCTAGATTTTTCAAACAGTTAACGTGCATGAGGCACCAATGAGGATAAAAAAGTCAACTTTAATTAGGCTTCTACACTCCTTGGAAATGATTCCCTATAAACTTTTCTTCACAAGTTTCCACTGAACATAAAATACATTCTTCCACCCATGTATCAATCTAAACAGTCTGTATTCTCCACATATCCTTAGACTTCAAACAACCAGTTCACATTTCATTAAGAGGAAATGAGAATTAAACGACACACTGTAATCCTATTTCCTGGGTTTACCAGAGCTCAAAATTTTCCATTTTACTTATGTGAAAAATAATACTGGATGGCTCAGCAAACTGATTTTAAATCAGAGATAGGGTCCTAAGTATATGTGCCCAGTAGAGGACTCCCTGTATTCTAGGTATTGAAGATGCGCACATGCAGTTGACACATCCACATCCACCCTCCCACTCTTCCTTTTTTTCCTCACTGTTACACAGGAGCTAGGACTACAAACATGAAGATGACAATTACAGTAATAGAAAATATCTCTGAAGTTCTTTGTCTTTTCTGAAGACAAATGTTTTCCTTTCTATATCCAACCCTGTCCCCATCCTACCTTAGAATGCACTCTCTGGCCAGGCGTGGTGGCTCATGCCTGTAATGCCAGCACTTTGGGAGGCCGAGGCGGGGGGATCATGAGGTCAGGTGTTCAAGACCAGCCTGGCCAACATGGCAAAAACCCATCTCTACTAAAAACACACACAAAAATTGGCTGGGTGTGGTGGTGTGTGCCTTTAGTCCCAGCTACTCGGGAGGCTGAGGCAGGAGAATCACTTGAACCTGGGAGGCAGAGGTTGCAGTGAGCCAAGATTGCAACATTGCACTCTAGCCTGGGCAACAGAAAACAAACAAACAAACAAAGAAAGAAACAAACAAAAAAACTTATCTGCTCTGTGCTTGAAGTGAAACGTACATAAATTAAGTCCAAATAAGTCTACCTTTATATTGACATTCCTTATTTTCTCATTAAAAGTAACTTCCTTTTAGTTCTCTGTACTTCCAAATTGTCTAATTTTTATGGTATATATACATATTTTTACTTGACATTGTGAGTGTTTAAGTCTGACATTGTGTCTTATACATTCTTGAACTCCTTATAGCACCCACCATATTACTTTATACTGAGTGGCCAGTCACTGTTTCATTCTTATATTAAATGAGTTTATATTTATAAAGTGTTTCTGTAACTGAGTACCTCCATCTTTCTAAGAGACAGAATGAGTTATTTTAAAATTATTTTTTCTCTTTTCTCATTCCTCCTTTTCCCCTGTACCCCATTTCCTACTTAGCTCTTTAGAAATACAATTATAACCTGTTACCTCCTCTTCACCAGACATGTGCTTAGAAGCTCCAGAGTGGAACTCTCCCACCAGGAGATTGTCTCAAGAGACAACAGTCTATTTACAACAAAAAGTACACTGGCAATGAAACTCTCTCTGACCTAAAGAGTTTCAGCCACCTTTTTTTTTTTTTTTTTTTTTTTGAGATAGAGTTTTGCTTTTTGTTGCCCAGGCTGGAGTGCAATGGCACAATCTCAGCTCACTGTAACCTCTGCCTCCCAAGTTCAAGCGATTCTCCTGGCTCAGCCTCCTGAGTAGCTGGGATTTGTAGGCATGCACCACTATGCCCGGCTAATTTTTTTTTTTTTTGGAGACGGAGTCTCGCTCTGTCACCCAGGCTAGAGTGCAGTGGCGCGATCTTGGCTCACTGCAAGCTCCACCTTCCAGGTTCACGCAATTCTGCCTCAGCCTCCCGAGCTGCTGGGACTACAGGTGCCTGCCACCATGCCTTTTTTTTTTTTTTTGTATTTTTAGTAGAGACAGGGTTTCTCCATGTTGGGTCAGGCTGGTCTCAAACTCCCTACCTCAGGTAATCTGCCCGCCTCGGCCTCCCAAAGTGATGGGATTACAGGCATGAGCCACTGTGCCCGGCCTCAGCCACTTTTACAACTTAGTTCTGCCCATGAAGGTGCCAGTGATTGCCAGCTCAACTGCCCAGCAGATAAAGCACCCTCACCTGTTTGCTTTCTCCACTGCATGCCGTTCTTGCCAAGCTCCCTTTTAAAAGCACCTGCTTTCTGCTCCAAAGCTGAAGTGGTACCCTTAAGGCAGGAGGCCTGTATTTCTTCCCCTAAGCTAGCTTTGGAATAACAAGTCACTCTCTTTATACCAGACCTCACAAGTCACTCTCTTTATATCGGACTCTACAAGTGGTGAGTGCCTGAACCTGTGTTTCAGTTACATTTCGAATAGTGTTGGCACATAACAAATGCTATTTATTACATAAGAAACTGATAGATTTTTTCTAATGAATTTTCCCCTTCAGCATGTAAATCTTATTTCTCCCATCTTAAATAAACTTCTTGACTCCACTCCCTTCACCAGTTGCTTCCCCACTTCTCTTCTTCCTACTGTAGTGTAACTCATAAAGATTATTCAAACTCACTGTCTACAAATTACTTTTTCCCATTCACAAACCCACTCAACTGGCTTTTATCTCATTGGTCTACTAAAAAGTTTTTGTTGAGGTGACCAATCATCTCCAAATTACTACATCCAAAGAGAAGTTCTTAGCCCTCTTCTTACTGACCTATCAGCAGCATTTGATGTACTTGATGTTTCCTTTCTCCTACGAAGAATTTCCATACTTGGTTTTCCAGTACACCAAAAAATCTCTGGATTTTCCTCTTCTCTCATAGGCCAATCTTCTTCCTTTTCTTCTTCTCCCTAATCATATTTTCTGCCTAGAACTTTCTCCTTAGTATCCTATGACTCTAAGAGTCTCTAGACTCATAAATGCCACTTATCTATTCAACATTCCCACTTAGATGGCTGATGGACACCTGAAACTGAACTCCAGCTCTTTCCCACAAAACCTGCCCTCCAGCAGCATTTACATCTGTTAATGACAAATCTTCCAGCTGTTTAGGATAAAATCCTCAGTTACCGATTTCTTTCATACCTTACATCCAACCCGCCAGAAAATTCTGTTAGCATTGCCTTCAAAATTCATCTAAAATTCAACTACATCTTATAATCTTCACTTGTACTTTAGTCTAAACCATGATTATATATTGCCTGAGTTACTAAAATGGTCTCCCAATTGGTCTATCTTGCCCCCATATCTGTTCTTAATACTATAACCAGAATGATCCTTTAAAAACCTAAGTCAAATCACATCAGTCCTCTGCTTAAAATTCCTCAATGAATTCCTGCGATACTGTGAAATACACAGTTGACCCCTGAACAACAAAGGTCTGAACTACATGGATCCACTTACATATTTTTTCCAAAATATTTTAAAATATTTTGGAGATTTGCAACAATTTGGGAAAAAATGGCAAACTGCATAACCTAGAAATACCAAAAAATTAAAAGATGTTAATGAATGCATAAAACATATACAGATACTGTTTATTTTATCATTTAATACCATAAAGTATATACAAATCTGAAGTTAAATCTATCAAAATTTATACAAACACATGGTGCCATTTGCAGTCAAGAGAAATGTAAACAAAGATGAAGTATTAAATCATAACAGCATAAACCGCATAAAATTAACTGTAGTATTTACTGTGCTACTGTAAAATTTTCACAGCCACCTCCAGTTGCTAGCAGTGAGTGAAATATTGCAAGTATCCGCTTAAAACGCATGTGACACTCACTAATCACCTGAGTCATCAGGTCCTCTCTCCAGTAAACTGCATATCTCAGTAAAAAGTGATCTCTTGGGGGTTCTCTATTATTTTTCATTGTGTTTAGTACAATACTGTAAACCTTGAATAACACCATGAGATGCGTAAGAAGTGTGACTAGTGACACTGAAGTGCTCCCAAGAAGCAAAGAAAATGTCATGACATTACAAGAAAAAGTTGATTGCATGATACATACCATAGGTTGAGGTCTGCTGCTGCAGTTGCCTACCATTTCATACAGATGATTTGTCTTGTAAACATATGTAAATATAGTACTGTAAATGTATTTTCTTTATGATTTTAATAACATTTTAAAATTAAAATAACATTTTCCTTATGATTTTCTTAACATTTTAATTTCTCTAGCTTACTGTATTGTAAGAATAGAGTATATAATACATATAACATATAAAATATGTGTTAATAACAGTTTATGTTATTAGTAAGGCTCTGCTAAGCTTTGGGGGAGTCAAAAGTTATACGCGGATCTTTGACTGTGTGTGAGGGTCCAGCACCCCTAATACCCACTTTGATCAAGAGTCAACTGTATTTGGTCTTCCTTTCCTTTTCCTGGCATAGAACTACTAAATTCCTTGGAATCTCCAAAGTGATGTGTCTTTTTGTATGCTAATAAGATCGCTGATGGTTGGCAGCTTCAGGATGAGGTTGGTCATCAGAAAGACCAAGGCATAATTAGAGAATTGGCACTTCAGCCCCATCCCCCAACCTCTGGGAGGGTAAAGGAAGGAAAGTGAAGGTTAAACTGATCACCAATGGCAAGCAATTTAATCAATCACACTCACATATTGAAGTTTCCATAAAAACCCAAAGACAGAGTTAGGGCTTCTGGATAGCTGAACATGTGACGTTTCCTGGAGGGTGGGGGCTTAATGGAAGCACTGCATCCCTTCCCATATGCCTTGCCTATGCATCTTTTCATCTGCATCCTTTATAATAGGCCAGTATACATGTTTTCTTGAATTCTGTAAGCCACTCTAGCAAATTAACTGAATCCAAGGAGGAGGCTGTGGAAACCCCAATTTACAGCCAGTTGGTCAGAAGTACAAGCAAAATAACCTGGGGCTTTCAATGGGCACTGGAAGTGGGATGCAGCCTTGTGGGACTCAGTCCTCACCTAGTGTGATCTAATACTATCTCCACGTAGACAGAGTCAGAATTGAATTGAATTAAAGGATACCCCGCTGGTGTCTGCTGCAGAATTGCTTGCTGGTGGGAAGAAATCCCCAGAGACCTGGCATCAGAAGTGTGTTGTTGAGAGGACAGTGGGAGAAACTGAGTATGTTTTATCCACTCAATTTCCTTTACACTCAAATGGCCTTCAAAGGCGTATCTGATTTGGCCTTCTTTATGGTAGATTAATAGCCACATTCATCCAATCTCGTATACCCTTCCCTTTATAATCTGGCTTTCCCACTCCTATCAAGAGGTGGCTTCTGGTCAGGCACAGTGTCTCATGCCTGTAATCTCAACATTTTGGGAGGCCAAGGCAGGAGGATCACTTGAGCCCAGGAGTTTGAGACCAAGCCTCAGCAACGTGGTGAGACCCCGTCTCTACAAAAAAAATAAAAAATAAAAAAAAAATAAATAAATTAGCAGAGCGTGGTGGCACATTTTTGTGGTCCCAGCTACTCAGGAGGCTGAGCCAGGAGGACGGCTTGAGCCCAGGAGATCCAGGCTGCAGTGACTTGTGTTTGTGCCACTGTACTCTAGCCTGGACAAGAGTATGACCCTGTCTTAGAAAAGAAAGAAAGAAAGAAAGAAGTGGTGGAATGTATTTCTCCATCCAGTGAAATTGGGTTTGGTCATGGTCTTGCTTTGGCCAAGTGAAATGTTAGCAAATGTGACACAAGCAGAGGCTTAAAAAGTATTTGTGCATTGGAGTTTGTCCTTTCTTGTTGCACTGAGATTTCCAGCACACTTTACATCTCAGTTATTGACAACCTCACCCTTATAATAGCTATTCGGTCTAAAATCCTTGTAGCTTGTCTACATGGATGAGTGTCAAAAAGAAAAAATAAAACCTTGAGAGGCCCAGCCAACAGCCAGTACCTACTACCAGACACATGAGGAAGGGAGGCCATCTTAGACCATCCAGGTCCACCCAAGCCCCCAACAACTATAACGACAAGCCTATGAACCAAATAGCGGAGCCCAGCTCAAATGGCTGACTCAAAATTGTGAGCAAATAAAGGTTATATTAAGCTACTATTTTTATTATTTTTTAAAAGATAGTCTCACTCTGTCACCCAGGCTGCAGTGCAGTAGCCTGATCATAGCTCACTGCAGTCTCAAACTCTTGGGCTCAAGCAATTCTCTCACCCCAACCTCCTGAGCAGCTGGGACTACAGGCACACACCATCGTGACTGGCTAATTTTTTTTTTTTTTAAAGACAGGCTCTCACTATGTTGCTCACGCTGGTCTTGAACTCCTGACCTCAAGTGATCTTCTTGCCTCAGCCTCCTGAGTACCTGGGATTACAGGTGCAAGCCACTGTGCCTGGCTAAGCCACTAAGTTTTAAGGTGGTTTGTTACACAGCAACAGATAACTGATACACTGTATTAAATCTTTCACATTCCCAATTCCTGCCACTCTTCCCTGTCTTAATTCTTGCTCTAGTCATACCAACTAACCTCTTTTTAATTCCTTGTAAACACTGTGAAAACTCCTGCAGTTATTCTGGCTGTACCCCCTGCCTGGAATGCTCATTCCTCAGCTGAATGGCTAACCTGCTCTCCTCTTTCAAGCCTTCCTTCAAATGTCTTGTTTTAAATGAAGCTTATGCTTACTGTTCTATTAAAAATGGCAGTCTACCCTCAATGTCCAGTACTTCCAATCCCTCTTACCCCGCTTTATTGTATTTATTTATTTAGAGAAAGGATCTGGCTCTGTCACCCAGGCTGGAGCACAGTGGTAATTTGGCTCACTACAACCTCCACCGCCCTACCCCACCCCGGGATTCAAGTGATCCTCCCATTTCAGCCTTCTAAGTAGCTGGGACCACAGAGTCAGCTACATTTTTTCTTCTGAAATCCTGCCTTCAAAACGTTCATTCTGTAATTTGGAATGAACTCTTCACAAAGTATGTGCAGGCCGGATGTGGTGGCTCACGCCTGTAATCCCAGCACTTTGGGAGGCGGACGCGGGCGGATCATGAGGCCAGGAGATTGGGACCATACTGGCTAACACTGTGAAACCTTGTCTCTACTAAAAATACACACACACATACACATACACATACACACACACACACACACACACACACACACACACACACACACAGAGCCAGGCACGGTGGCAGGTGCCTGTAGTCCCAGCTACTCAGGAGGCTGAGGCAGAAGAATGGTGTGAACCCAGGAGATGGAGCTTGCAGTGAGCCGAGACTGCGCCACTGCACTCCAGCCTGGGCGACAGAGCGAGACTTTGTCTCAAAAAAAAAAAAACACCCCACAAAGCGTGTGCAATCTCAGGCAAGGAGGTCATGTACGAACCCCTATCTATAGCAATTTCATATATCTAAACGGTTACATTAAAAATTTTAGATACTAGGGGCAAGTACCTCATTTGTGAACACTTAAATCATTGTTTCAATGAGAATATTTTAGTTTACCAATCAATAAATAGTTCGGGTAAGAGAGAGACACAGGTAGGGAAGCAGGCAAATAGTTAAATCCAGGGGTCCCCAAATGCTGGGTCGCAGATCAGTACAGGTCAGTGGCCTGTTAGGAATCAGGCCACACAGAAGGAGGTGAGCAGCAAGCGAGTATTACCACCTGAGCTCCACCTCCTGTCAGATCAGTGGTGGCATCAGATTCTCATACGAGCACAAACCCTATTATGAACTGTGCTTGCGAGGGATCTAGGTTGCATGCTCCTTATGAGAATCTAACTAATGCCTGATGACCTGAGGTGAACAGTTTCATCCCCAAACCATCCCACTCCAACCTTACCCACAGACACCCCGACCCCATCTGTGGAAAAACTCTTCCACAAAACCGGTTCCTGGTGCCAAAAAGGTTGGGGACTGCTGGTTTAATCTACACTCACTCACTCAGGTACTAACTATATTGTTTTTATCACACTCTCTCTACTCTTAAAAGTTAATGCAATCACCAAATAAAATCAATTAAAAATATTTAAATTATGTTTTATGCCCTCCCCCACCTCACTATCAATAACGGAAAAAAAAGGAGTTAACTTCTCTTTTACTGTTAGTCTCCACCCACTATTCCTTTAGGGCTCTTCTATGAATGCTTTCCTTCTGATCACCCCATTCACCCTGGGATAGCATTCTTAATAAAATAGATAAGTAAACTGAACTTTTATAACCTCAGAACAAACACAGATGTGTCAGGGGTTTTGAATCCAAGATATATAACAAACAACAGAAAAAGGTACAGACCGGAGGCACAAATCTGTTTAAAAAGTTGGCATTTAAATTATCAACCATAAGGCATAAGAGGGTAATTCAATATTAAACTTCAGAGTGAAAAATCTGTTTGGATCTTAAATCCAACTGCTCAATAGCAAACCATATGAACATACATTAACTTCAGAATCAGGCAAAACTATAAAGAATCTGCTTTGCTTTGCTATTTATCTCTTAGAAAGTATGTATCATTTATAAGATAAACTAAAAAATGGTAAAATCAAACTATAGGCTAAGTTTGTACTAAAGACTATGGATGAAATGTGAAAATGGTGGTTATGTTGAATAAAGCTGGATCATCTTCCAATCCAGTTTTATCTCAGAGATTTGTTCTGCTGATCTGGAGACACAAGTTTCACACTGAGATATGTGTATATTGCTTAACAATTCAGAAATTTTCCAAGTCTTTCGGAAAAATACTTTGAAAATAAGTAGCTGAGCACTAAGAAATCTTTTTCTTTTTTTTTTGGTCACACAGATCCATCAAGATTTTTTTTTTTTTAATGTAAGAAGTATTCCAGGTGGCTCTAAATCAAATTCCCATTTGTTATGCATGCCTGGCATTTTCAAATTTAACCCATGTTTTTCCCAAGCAGTCCAAGGCAAATGAAACTCATTCATTGAAGGAAACACTGATTTTCCAGTAACTATATCGCTTGAGAAAGTGAGGATGACATTTACTCTGCACTGAAGCAGCCCATTACACACAAGAGACGGGACACTCCAGGATGATCTGAGCATGCCCATACAGCTACAGAGCACCCTCTGCATTCTGTCCAAATAGCTTTGGGTAAAATGAACAACTAGGAAACATATCATGCTTCTCCATTATTACAACCTTACACAAGTCAGTTCTAAAATAGCAAATGCCCCTGGTTGAGATCTACTGCTGAAAAACGCTAAGTTTCAGCAGCTCAGGCTATTTCCTGTCTGTCTATTCAACCAGCCCCCACTTAAAGCTGTAGGACTAACTATAGGATTTAGGAAGAGATTTTTTTTTTTTTTTTTAAAAAAAAGACAGATACACACACATATACAACATACGGTTTCCGAGGACAGTGAGGGCTCCATGCTTGTGAGAGAGGAGGAGGAGGAATATGCCGAATAACCCGCAGTTTCTCCCAGATTTGAACATGCTGTACTGTGGCATGAGGTCAGCAGTGACTGACTCCAGCCCTGTGAGGCTGAATTCTACCCTGACAAAGCAGTATCACTGTAATATGAAGCAAGAGGATTCAGAGCATGTTGGCAGCTGTACAGAATGCCTGTTCTAGAAAGTAATGGCAATTCCAAAACAAGAGATCTATGCTGTCACATGAGATAATCTTCAGCCCAGTTAAGCAATAAGCACCCAAAATACTTTGAATCCCAAACACAGGCAGCTCAAAAGTTTAATGGTAGAAAAACTTTTCTCCTTGAACCTATTTTGTGTCTGGAAGAAATAAACAGGAAGGAGAAAACTGGAAGAATCATTGGTTAATTTGATCTGTATCATAAACAACATACTGATTCTGATCTGATCTGTTCCTGGACACTGCGACCTAGCTGAAGAACTCCAAACCACCTCTGTGACTTTACTATGGAACAGGGAGACTATTCTGGAAGTACTTTTTTGATAATGGATATATGCCAGAACTGAAGGTGTGAATAACCTCATTTTTCACATGTGCCCAAAAGGCAAACCTAATATACATCATCATTTCTTTTTAGTTCAAGAATGTGTGCCTTTAGAAATTCTTCCTCCAAAGAAGAGGGGCATTAAAAAAGGAGCCAGAACATGACTTTTCTAACAAGAGAAAACAAGGCAATGCAGATATTCCTTTACATTTTACGGTGTCCCTTATATTACGAAAGTTCTATTCTAGACCAAAAGTGACCCAATAGCTTTATAACAAGTAAAACTTAGCCAGGAAACACAAGACAATGCAGATAAAACAAAACTGTACTACAGCACTAATGGGAAGGTAAATCTATAAGAAGTTCTTCAATAGTTCAGTGGGATAAGGAATAAAGAAATAAAAACTTTTTTCTTCAAGATGCACTAGCTTTGTTTTTATAAATATTAACTTACTAATAATGGATTTTGA
Source organism: Macaca mulatta (assembly GCF_049350105.2). Classification (NCBI taxonomy): domain Eukaryota; kingdom Metazoa; phylum Chordata; class Mammalia; order Primates; family Cercopithecidae; genus Macaca; species Macaca mulatta. Next base: position 154,205,142 of record NC_133407.1, on the reverse strand, counting down.
AAGGAGATAATATAACTTATTTACAGATTTCCAAATTTCCAATAAAGTTTTTGAGGATCTACGTTTGTACCCAAAAACCTAAAGATAATGATACAATTTCGTTTTTTTTTCTTTTTGAGCCAGGGTTTTGCTCTGCCGTCCAGGCTGGAGTGCAATGGCATGATCTCAGCTCACCGCAACCTCCGCCTCCTGGGCTCAGGTGATTTTCCTGCCTCAGCCTCCCAGGTAGCTGGAATTACAGGTGTGTGCCACCACGCCAGGCTGGTCTCAAACTCCTGACAAATGATCCTCTTTCCTTGGCCTCCCAGAGTGTTGGGATTACAGACGTGAGCCACTGTGCCCAGCCAAATTGTACAATTTCTAATACAATTTTCTCATTCTTTATGAATTTTACTTCAATAAAAACAAAACACAGCATCTTATTTTTTAAAGTAAATAGAAAAAAGAAATAGAAAAAAGTCATTATAGAAATAGAAAAAAGAAAATAAAAAAAAATCATTACTGGATTGTTTCAAAGCAGGTAATTTGGAAAGACTGGATAGGCAAGTTTCCTATATTAATGAACTTTTTTTTAGGTCATTTTATAAGAACCTCTGAACGAGTAATCTACTTTGAACATTAATTTTTTTTTGTTATACTTACACTATCAAAGGAAATTTTGATTCCTTAGTTTTAGGATGCACAAGAAACAGTGCCCAGAATGGTGGTTATTACCAATTGAGAAGAAACAACTGTACTAAATTTTTTAGTACTGAGCTTCTTTGTTAGCAACATCTTAACACAAGGCCAAGAGAAAAGTCTGGGAAAGCAGTAAACAGTCCTTTGGAGTATGGGTTTTAGTCTACTGTCAAAGGTAGGAGATACAACTAATGTTTTGATTTCATTCTATGAACCAGGATAGGAACAGAAGGGAGCATCTGATAAATTATGTAAATCTATATAGGTACAGACAGGTACCTGTATCTACCTGTACATACAGGTACAGACTTTAGGCCAAAAGCGAATAGGCATTAATATGGAACAAAAAGAGTCAGTCATACCTTATCTGTAGAGGAGAGGTAGGACTAACAACGGAGTGAAACTTTTGCAGCTCTAAATTACTCTCCTCAATGTCTGAGAAAAATTTTCTAAGTAGAAGGGCTTCATATTAATTTATTCAGTAATTCTTACTATACCAGGCACACTACATGGGGCATTTAGGGATACAAAAATGAATAAGATGAACAGGTTCTTGCCCTCTATTGACTTTTGAGATCATCTGCGTTCTCTAGGCTACTATTTCTCGACATTAAAACAAAAAAAACAAAAACTTTACATCTTCTACAATACTGTCTCACTCTACAGTCTAGCTATGCATTCCTGCCACGCTGGAATATTTTATTGTGCTTTACTGTCTATAGTTTATAGTTTTAAAACAAGAATTATATGGGCTCTACTTTTTAAAAAGTATACCTCTCCATTAGAGATTCTAATACCTCAAGTCTCCCAGGGATGTGAAGGCTGGGCGTGATGGCTCACACCTGTAATCCCAGCACTTTAGGAGGGCGAGGTGGGCGGATCACCTGAGGTCAAGAGTTTGAGACCAGCCTGGCCAACATGGTAAAACCCTGTCTCTATTAAAAATACAAAAAGTAGCCGGGTGAGGTGGCACGCACCTGCAATCTCAGCTATTTGGGAGGCTGAGGCAGGAGAACTGCTTGAACTCAGGCAGTAGAGGTTGCGGTGAGCTGAGAGATGGTGCCACTGCACTTCAGCCTGGGTGACAGAGCGAGACTCTGTCTCAAAAAAAAAAAAAAGACTGTTCAAACCAAGCCTCTTATTTTGTAGTACAAACCCCTAGTCTTTGAAAGGAGAAGTGAATGATGCAGTTGTGGCCCTATCAGATCTAGAATCCATGTATACTGATTCTCCATTTCTGTTCTTTCTAGTAAATCAAGGTGTACCCTCCTACAATCTGGTTCCTACTTCACACACTGTCATACCAATCTGGTTTTTATATTGCCATTGTGTAAAAACAATGGAACAAACAAATGAACAAAAACCAAAAACTCTTCAATTTCTGCAATGTACTCACTTTGCAGAGATGTTTCTGGTTTGGTATTCCTGCCTTATAGCTTCACTATATACATCATTTGTGGAGGCTTTTTTTGGGCAAATTATTTCTTTGGAATGCTGTTTGACTGCATGATCAATGAAGGTTTCTTTCTAGCCCCAGAATTAATTCTGAGATTGTCTATAGTGCTATGTGAGGTTTTTTGGAACCTTTTCTCTGTACTGAGGATCAATAAATGGTAGAAAGAATTCTGGGGAAAACTGATTAGGTACACAAAGAATGAAGTTGGTGGGTTTCATTTTATAAATATGAAAGTCTGTAATCATCAAAGCTTATAGAAAAATAATACATTTTCAACACGTTTAAAATAATCACATTTTACATCTTTATAAATAACAGGCAATCTTCAATTATTCCTTCTTAGATAATGGAGTCCCTTAATGTTTCTTGCTAAAGGAATACAGATAGTCCTGAAGATCTGAAGGAAAGCTGAGAAAGCTCTTACAACAAAATAAACAAAAGCCCTCACAACTGACAGTAATTTGGAGGTCCCTAATGAGCCAACCCTCCTGGTACTGATGATCCACATAGTCTTCTTCCCATACTGACTTTGGGCTTGATGACTAGCTGTGACTAGTGATAGCAAATGGCATACTATCACCAACTATGCAAACAGAGACTTGGTAAGTACTTGAAAATTGGAGATTATTCTTTTTGAACACTCCTTGGAACTCAGCTGCCATGCTACAAAAAAGCCCTACTAGTGTAATCAAGGTCCCTGGCCAAAAGCCACGGCTGAACTCAGAGTCAGCAGCTAACATAAACAGCTAGCATGTGAGTGAGGCTATTTGGACTTTCTGATCATCCCAATACCTCAGCAAACTTAATAAACTTTGCTTTGACCTAAAGCAGAAGGGCTCTGTATTAATTTATTCAATAATTCTTATTATGTGCCAGGCACACTATATGGGACATTTAGGGATATAAAAAATGGGTAAGATGAACAGGTTTAACCTAAAGCAAAGTTTATTAATATAAGGAACTTGATACAAACCAGAAGGGCCTGCTCAACCGACAGAATCAAGACAAATAAATGGTCACTTTAAGCTACTTTTTTGTTGTTGTTGTTCTGAGATGGAGTCTTGCTCTTTCGCCTAGGCTGGAGTGCAATGGCGCGATCTTGACTCACTGCAACCTCCGCCTCCTGGGTTCAAGCGATTCTTATGCCTCAGTCTCCCAAGTAGCTGGGATTACAGGCGCCGGCCACCACGCCCAGCTAATGTTCATATTTTTAGTAGAGATGGGGTTTCACCATGTTGGCCAGGCTGGTCTTGAACTCCTGACCTTGTGATCTGCCCGTCTCGGCCTCCCAAAGCACTGAGATTACAGACGTGAGCCACTGTGCCCGGCAAGCTACAAAGTTTTTAAAAAATTTCTTAACACCACAGAATTTACTTTTTAGGTATGTGTACAGTTCTATGAATTTTTAAACATTCATAGACTCATGAAACCACCAGCAGTATAATCAGGATACACAGAAGTTCCAAAAGATATCCTTATGTAGTCACACCTAACCCCACCACTAACCCTTAACCCATTCTTTTTTACTACAGTCTATCTTTCTGAGAATGTCACATAAACAGAATCATACAGTATATAACTTTCTGAGACTGATTTATCAACACAATGCCTTGGAGATGCATAAAGAATGATGCATGTATCATAGTTCATTCCTTTTTATTGCTGAGTTCATTGTATGTATATACCACAGTTTATCCATTCACTTATTGAAGGACATTTGGATGGTTTCCATTTTTTAGCAATTGTAAATAGAGATGCTATAAACATCAGTGTAGAGGATTTCATAGAAATGTAAGTTTTCATGTTTCTAGGTTAAACACCTAGGTATGGATTTGCTGGGTCACATGCTCAGCATATGTTTAACTTAAAAAAAAAATCACCAAACTTTTCCAGGGTAGTTTTGCCATTTTCCTTTTCTACCAGCAATGTACGAGAGTTCCAACTGTTCTCTGCAACCTTGCCAGCATTTGCAACTGTCAGTTTTTTATTTTAGTCATTTTAAGAGTGGTACCTCATCAAGATTTTAAATGCATTTTCTTAATGGCTACTAATGCTAAATATCTTTTAATGTATTTAGTTGTCATTGTAGATTCTCTTTGGTAAAGAATCTGTTTAAGACATTTGACCATGTATTAAATAGGGTTTTTTAAAAAAAAACTGTTGAGCTTTGACAATTTTTTATATACAGCTGTTCCTTGACTTTTGTCTCAATAAATCAACCATGAGATGAAAATATGGGCCAGGCGCAGAAGCTCACATGTATAAACCCAGCACTTTGGAAGGCCAAGATGGGAGGTCACTTGAGACCAGGAGGTTGAGACCAGCCTATTCAACACAGCAAGAATCCCATTGTAAAAAAAAATAATAAAATGAAAATATTGCAAGTTGAAAGTGTATTTAATATACCTAACTTACTGAACATCATGGCTTAGCCTAACCCACCTCAAATGTGCTCAGAACGCTTACACTAGCCCACAGCTGGCAAAATCATCTAACACAAAGCCTATTTCATAAAAAGGAATGAGGCCAGGCACAGTGGCTCATGCCTGTAATCCCGGCACTTTAGGAGGCTGAGATGCGAGGAATACTTGAGCCCAGGAGTTCAAGACCAGCCTGGCCAACGAGTGAGACCTTGTTTCTGCTTTTAAAAAAAATTTAAAATAAATAAAATAAAAAATAGAAAATTTATTGACTATTGTACTGATAGTGAAAAACAGAAAAGTTGTACAAGTACTGAAAATATGGTTTCTGCTAGACATGTATTGCTTTTGCACCACTGTAAAGTCAAAACAACTGTTAAGTTGAACCATTTTAAATCACGAACCATCTGTATTCTGAATATAAGTCCTTCGTCAGATATGTGATTTACACATTTTCCTCCCAATACGTAGCATGCCCTTTAATTCTCTCAATAGCATCTTTCATAGATTAAAAATGTCCTGTGTTGTTCTAAAAGTTTCATAGTTTATTTTATATATTAATTCATGATTTATTTTGTGTTGATTTTTATATACGGTGTGAGAGTTTCAAGTTTTTGCACACAGATTTCTACTTTTTCCAACACCTCTTTTTGAAAACACTATCCTTTCTCCATTGAATTGCCTTTGTATTTTTGTGAAATATGAACTGGCAATATTTATGTGGGTCTATTTCTGAACTTTCTATTCTATTCCATTAATCTACATGTCTATCTTTTTACCAACATGGCCTCATCTTGATTACTGTAGCTTTATGGTAAGTCCAAAAGCTGGGTAGAATAATTCACATAACTTTATTTTTCTTTTCCAGTATTGGTTGACTCTTCTAGTTCTTTTGCCTTTCCATATACATTTAAGAATAAGCTTGTCTGTCTCTACAAAAAGGTCTTCCTGAGATTTCTGATTGGAATTGTGTTAAAAGGACAAAAGGGAATGCCTACAAAGAACTGTGTGTACATAAATCAACAGTTGAGATGAAGCGGAACAAATTCTCAAGTAACAAGCTACCAGAATCACCTAAGACGACATAGATAACCTGAATGGTTATATAAGTGTTTTCAAAATGAAATTTTGTAATTAAACAGATTTTGAAAAAGAAATCTCCCTGTGGTTTCACTAAATTCTACCAAACAATCATTATAAATATATCAATTCTATACAATCTGTACCAGAAAGCAGAAGGAGGAGGAACTCATTTTATGAAGCCAGCATTATCCAGGTATTAAACCTGGAGATCTGTAAAACAAAACAAGGCAGCAGACCAACAGCCCTCATACTAGCAAATCAAACCTAGCAATGTATATGAAGAATAATATACCATATCCAAGCATGGTTTGTATCAGGAATGCAATGCTGGTTCAATATTTGAAAACCAAGTAAGGTAAGCAACACTAGCCCAGAGAAGCAAAACCATATGATATCAATTTATACAGGAAAAGCATTTGAGAAAAGTCAACAGCCACTCATTATTAAACTCCTAGCCAATTAGGCTGGATGTGGTGGCTGACACCTGTAATCCCAGCACTTTGGGAGGCCAAGGTGGGCAGCTCACATGAGGCCAGGAGTTTGAGATCAGCCTGGCCCAACATGGTGAAACCCTGTCTCTACTAAAAATACAAAAATTAGCCAGACATGGTGATGCATGCCTGCAATCCTAGCTACTTGGGAGACTGAGGCACAATAATTAGTTGAGCCCAGGAAGCAGAGGTTGCTGTGAACCGAGATTGTGCCATTGCACTCCAGTCTGGGTGACAGAGTGAGACTCTGTCTCTAAATAAATAAATAAGAACTCTTAGCAAATTAAGAATTTAGGGGAACTTTTTTTTTTTTTTTAAACAGGCATGAGCCACCGTGCCTGGCCCAAAATTTTTTTAAACAGCAGCTAATTTCATACTTACTGGCTCAAGCCATCCTCCCACCTCAGCCTCCCAAGTAGCTGAGATTACAGGCGTGAGTCACCAAGCCTGGCTAGTTTTGTGTGTGCGTTTTTTTTTTTTTTTTTTGGTAGAGACAGGGTTTTACCATGCTGCCCAGGCTGGTCTTGAACACTTGAGCTCAAACGATTCACCTGCCTCAGCCTCCCAAAGGCCTGGGATTACAGGCGTGAGTCACTGTGCCCGGCTTCCCATATGCTTTAAATATTCTCTAGATTTATAATACCCAATGCAATGCCTATACATCACTTCATTCACATGGATTCAATATAGTATTTCATGTGTGGCAAATTCAAATTTTGCTTTTTGAAACTTTTTGAAATTTATTTTCTAAATTTGTTTTCTAAATATTTTGTGTAGACTGGCATAGTAACTTGCAACCTTGCTAACCTCACTTAGTACTACGAGTATTCTGTGAATTCCTTGGTTTTCTATATATACAGTGATGTAGCCAATGAACAGGAATTGTTTTACTTCTTTCTTTCCAATTTGTATGTCTTTCATTTCCTTTTCTTGATTTATTTTACTGGCGAGAACTTCAATACAAATAGGAACCGCCAGAGAGGACATCCTTGCATTGCTCCCCAGCCAGAACTCCAACGGCAGTTAAGTTTTCAAAGTCTCTGCAGTGCTTTTTGGATCTGTCCCAAAGATGTACCACCCACCCTGTTGCCAGTCTGGGACTTGGCAATGGTCTAATCCCTACTTCATTTCTCAAAGTCTAGGAATGCTGTTTGGGGTCAGACTTCTGCATGCAGAGTGCATGAATAAGCTCAAAAATTCATAATAAAATTTAAAGAGTTTATTTTCAAATATCTTATAATCTCTCAGTACTTTCTAGGTCAATGGGATTCCCCTTTCTCATTACCTAGTCAGAAAGTTGGTGTGTTATTTACTCTGCTTAGCCATACAATTTCCATAATAGTGCCTTTGTTTGGAGGCAAGCAGATGAAGGAGGGAGAAAAAAGGCAACTGAGACTAATTCCACCCTCTTGGGACCACAGCTCCACTGATCTGAGAATGGTTCCCTACAATCAGAATTTTAAGCTCTTGTTAGACCCCAATCTGCTGTCACTGCAGGACTGCTTGAGGTTCATGGTACAAGAGAACAGAGGAAAGAAGAAGGAAAAAAGGAAAAGTTTCTGTACTTTCTATTAGTATTACAATATCGCCTTCCCATTCTTTGAACCAGAACTGAAGCCTTCTCCTAGAGTTCTCTTATCCACATTAATATCCACTTAGGGGTTTTAGGCTGTGTTGAGTTGAAACCTCGGGAAATGAGAGAGAGGAGAACAATAAATTAAACCCTGGTTCAACAGTACTTCAAAATCTGCTCCTTCTTAATGCAACTTTTAAGATATGCCTTTTGGAGTCCTCAAATAGTTGCTCTAGGCCAGGTGTTTTAGCTGAGTTCAATAGAAAAGACAGGTGAAATGTGTTTGCTCCATCTTACCCATAACAGGCATCTTAAACCACTAAGTTCTGAGGTGAATTGTTACACAGAAATAGATAACTGGAGTACAATCCAACTCAAGAAGCAATCATTTAAGCGTGGTGCACATGAAATAACACAGACTTTATACATCTTCTCTAGAAAAGTCACCAGATAATTATAAAACAGATGCTATCAGTTCACTGGCAGACTATTCTCTGCTTTCTTACCTTGGCTTCTAAGAAACAGATTCAATAGTTTCATTATTGGAGTAATCAAAGTGATAGCAATAAAAACTATGGAAGCCTCTTAGTAGATGTGAGTTTATTCTGCTGTCAGGTATAATTTGTCAGTAAGGGTTTGGACATTTCATTCTTTCATGCCTCGACTGGTATCAGTCAGAAGAACTAAGAGAATCACTTGAGGTAAAGTGAACAATGAGGAAAAATTTGGAAAGTGGAAATGCCCTAAGGGAAAAAAATTTCCCCAAAGTTATTCTTGTATAGAATTCCTAAAACAAGATTTTTATTTTGTGCTCTTGAAAACAGAGTGTTTCCAGCAACCAGCGTTTCATTCAGAATAGCCTACCAACCTGTTTGTATAATTAGGCACTAATATTTCCTGAATTAAAATATCTAGGATGTCAATCAGCTCCACTGGCTATCATAAGCTTTGCCTAATGTAAACAAATCACTACATAGAAAGAAACTGTGTAGATAGCACCATTTCACATCCACAAACAGGCAAAATATTTTTTTTTTTTTCTTTTTTTTTTTTGAGACGGAGTCTCGCTCTGTCGCCCAGGTTGGAGTGCAGTGGCCGGATCTCAGCTCACTGCAAGCTCCGCCTCCCAGGTTTACACCATTCTCCTGCCTCAGCCTCCCGAGTAGCTGGGACTACAGGCGCCCGCCACCTCGCCCGGCTAGTTTTTTGTATTTTTTAGTAGAGACGGGGTTTCACAGTGTTAGCCAGGATGGTCTCGATCTCCTGACCTCGTGATCCGCCCGTCTCGGCCTCCCAAAGTGCTGGGATTACAGGCTTGAGCCACCGCGCCCGGCCCAAACAGGCAAAAATTTTAAGTATTTGTGAAGATGCAGGTTAATGGGAACTTTCACACACTACTGATAGGAATAAGTTAGCATAATCACTCTGGATAGCAATTTAGCAATATCTAGTTAAACAGAAGATAAACATACTGTACAACCCAGTAAATCCATTCCTAGGAAGTACTAGATAAATTAGTATCTACTAGAGAAACTCATATATTTGCATAAGAAGACATGTTCAAGAGTATTCACTGTAGCACTGTTTATGAAACAATGAAGTACTGAAAACCATATGTCCATTAACAGGAGAATCAACCTACAAACTGTAGTATGTTCATTAAAAAAGAATACTATGTAACAAGCAGATCAGAACTATATGTATCAATGTAAATAATTTCAAAAGCATGATGTCAAGTGAAAATAGTAAAGAAAATTTGTATATATAGACTTGCATAAAACGTAAAAGAGAATCATTTACATAAAATTTAAAATCATGTAAAACAAAACTCTTTTTTATGGACAGATGTATATGCAATACAAGTACATAGACATATTTGTTCTTTGAAAGGCTGAGGTGGGCAGACTGCTTAAGCTCAAGAGTTTGAGATCAGCCTGGGCAACATGGAGAAACCCTGTCACTACAAACAATATAAAAATTAGCTGGGCTTGGTGCTGGTGCCTGTAGTCCCAGCTACTTGAGAGGCTGAGGTGGGAGGACTGCTTGAGCCCAGAAGGCAGAGGCTGCAGTGAGCTGTGATTGCATCACTGCACTCCAGCCTGGGAGACAGAGGGAGATTCTATCTCAAAAAACACAAAAGAACAATAAAACACACATGTTAATGAAAAACACTAAATTCAGGATAGTACTTGTCTCTGAAGAAGCAGAATGGATTGAGGAATGGTACACAAAAAAATAAAAGTACTAAGTTTGAAAAGCTTGGTAATTGTGCCTAAGTGTTTATGTTATTCTCTTTTTCATTTTTCTTGCATATAGTCACCCATTAATCTCTTTGTTTTTCTGTTTGATTTGATTTGATTTTTATTTATTTATTTATTTTTTGAGACGGAGTCTAGCCCTGTTGCCCAGGCTAGAGTGCAGTGGCATGATCTTGGTTCACTGCAAGCTCCGCCTCCCGGGTTCATGTCATTCTCTTGCCTCAGCCTCCCAAGTAGCTGGGACTACAGGTGCCCGCCACCATACCTGGCTAATTTTTTATATTTTTAGTAGAGACGGAGGTTTCACTGTGTTAGCCAGGCTGGTCTCAATCTCCTGACATCGTGATCTGCCTGCCTCAGCCTCCCAAAGTGCTGGGATTACAGGCATGAGCCACTGCGCCTGGCCTCTGTTCGAAATATTTTATAACACAAAAATCAGAAAGAAAAATAACTATGAGAACATATATACATTACATTGTTAACATTCAAATGTGTAATGAAAGAATATTCTAACAATATGTTAACTAAACACATACACACTTCACCAAAAAAGTGTTTAAGCAAGCCAAAAGGGGCCAGGTGTGGTGGCTCACTCCTGTAATCCCAGCACTTTGGGAGCTGACTCAGGAGGATCGCTCGAGGCAAGAGTTTGAGACCAGCCTTGGCACACAGTAAAACCCGGTCTCTACAAAAAAAAGAAAAAGAAAAGAAAAAAAACCCAGGTATTGTGGCACATACCTGTAGTCCTAGCTACTTGGGAGGCTGAGGCAGGAGCCTCCCAAGTAGCCTCCTTGATCTCTTGAGCCCAGGAGTTCAAGGCTGCTGTGAACTATGATTGCACCACTGCACTCCAGCCTGGGCGACAGAGTCAAGACTCTTAATAAAATTAAAAAAATTTAAAAAAAGCAAAGAGAACCAGGGATTATGAATATCTAATACGTTTAAAAAGTTTGCATGCAAAAGAGCAAGTGAAAAACAGGTTAGCTTCTGTTATATCCTAAGTAGTGGTCTCATGACTCAAGACAGTGAGGAGAGGAGCAGCCTCTATGAGCTCTCTGCTTTCCCCACTATCATCTGCTACAATACAGTACAGCAGGTTATTTGGCACATCTTGCAGCCTGGCAGTGATTTCACTCAAAGCTGGGAACATGGTAGAAGCCTGTTGACCTTCTGGGGGGACTCCTGGAACATCAGAGAAAGAAAAGTCTACATGGAGTAGAGCCAAAAGACTTGCTCTTATCTGTAGACCTTAAGTAATGTACTTTGGCCAGAGTAGAAACAGGAGTTTTACTCATTCTATACCCTCTTCTGTCTCTCATATGACTTGTTGGGAAAGAAAGTAGATAATTTGTTTTTTGATCTTATAAATGACCCAAAAATCTGCCGGGTCACCTGGGTTTAGGCTGTGGATCTCATGCAGGGACTGTGAGGCAGACGAGCAAGTGATCACCATGTTCACTTGGTACCTACTGGCACAAATGCCAAACTATCAATTCTACTGACTCATCTGCATCTGCAACTGGCAGGACATACCTGTATCCTGTACGGAGCCTGCCAGAATGCTACACTGTAGAGTCATTCAGGACAGTGAAAACTGTGGCAATAATTTTATCACACAATTGTTTAATACTTTAGTTACTTATCCCTTTATGCTAGTTGTACAATGCTAGGCAAAAACAAGTCTAAGCCGTTGAATCATGGTGATGAAACTTCTCCTTTAAAAAAATGAAGGCTGGACTAGTAATGACAATTATTCTTTTTCTTTCTTTCTTTTTGTTTTTTGAGACGGAGTCTAGCTCTGTCACCCCGGCTGGAGTGCAGTGGTGCGATTTTGGCTCACTGCCACCTCCACCTCTCAGGTTCAAGCGATTCTCCTGACTCAGCCTCCTGAGTAGCTGGGATCACAGGCACCCGCCATCACGCCCAGCTAATTTTTGTATTTTTAGTAGAGACAGGGTTTCACTGTGTTGGTCAGGCTGGTCTCGAACTCCTGACCTCACGATCCACCCGGCTCAGCCTCCCAAAGTGCTGGGATTACAAGCGTGAGCCACTGTGCCCGGCCACAATTATTCAAGTATGAGCACCCTTTCTCTTTTAATCATAAAAAATTTCAAATATACTGAAAAAAACAGAAAAGATGTCATAATAAACAGCCATATACTTACCACCTATATTCAACAACTGCTAACCTTTTGCCATATTTGCTTCACCTTCACACATATGCACCCCTAAACCACTTAAAGTAAATTACATATGATCATCCACACTGCTATGGTCTGCATGTCTCCCCAAAATTCATATGTTGGAACCTAATACCCAATGTGATAGTGTTAAAAGGTGAGGCTTTTGGAAAGTGATTAAGTCATAAGGGCTTCACCCTCATGAATGTGACTGCTGCGTTATAAAAGAGGCTGGAGGGGGGGCCGGGCGTGGTGGCTCACATCTGTAATCCCAGCACTTTGGGAGGTTGAGGAGGGCGAATCACCTGAGGTCAGGAGTTCGAGACCAGCAACCAATCTGGCCAACATGGCAAAACCCCATCTCTATGAAAAAAATACAAAAATTAGCTGGGCGTGGTGGCACACACCTGTAATCGCAGCTACGCAGGAGGCTGAAACGGAGAATTGCTTGAACCCAGGAAGCAGAGGTTGCAGTGAGCTGAGATCACGCCGCTGCACTCCAGCCTGGGCAACATAGCAAGCCTCCATCTAAAAAAAAAAAAAAAAAAAGGCTTGAGGGAATTCTCTTGCCCCTTTCATCACGTGATGATGCAGCAAGATGGTGACACCTATCTATGAGAAACAGGCCTTTGCCAGACACCAAATCTGCTGGCACCTTGAACTTGGACTTCCCAGTTTCCAGAACTGTGAGAAATAAATTTCTGTTGTTTTTAAACTACTTAGTCTAGGGCATTTTGTTATAGTAGCCCTATAAACTAAGACACACACACACACCAAAATACTTCAGCGCATATCTCCAAAATTTAAAGCCATTCTCCTAAATAACTACAATACCATTCTCACACCTATTAAATTTACCATAATTTCTTGATATCAACTAATATTCAGTGATATTAAAAAGTTGACCACTTAAAATAGTTCCACTGTAACCAAGGATCTAAGTGCACAGGCTAGAAACCATTGGCCTATGAATCATATATCTTAGGGCAGAAATAATATATATATGAACTCCAGAACTATACTTCTTTCTTAAAAGAAAGAGAGCTCAGCCCAGCACAGTGACTCACGCCTGTAATCCCAGCACTTTGGGAGGCTGAGGTGGGCGGACCACCTGAGGACAGGAGTTCAAGACTAGCCTGGCCAACACGGCAAAACCCCATCTCTACTAAAAATACAAAAATTAGCCGAGCGTGGTGATGGGCACCTATAACCCCAGCTATTCAGGAGGCTGAATGAGGCAGGAGAATCACTTGAACCCGGGAGGTGGAGGTTGCAGTAAGCCGAGATTGCACCATTGCATTCCAGCCTGGGCAACAGAGTGAGACTTTGCCTTAAAAAAAGAAAAAAAAAGAAGAAAGAAAGAGAGTTTTCAATTTTCACATTTGGCTCTTCAGTTCTAACACTGTATGTTTCAAAAGGCAAATCTCTGCTCAGGTGTCACGTTAATTAGGAAGCAGTATTCCTGGAATAGATCTTTGCATATTAAACAATTCTGTTGCAGTACCAGTTACTAATCCATAATCTACTTTACTTCCGAACAGGAATTTAAAATTACTTGTAAAAGTCATTTGTTTTTAAAAAACTTTTAATAAAAATTACTTTCAATAAAAACTACAATTAAAGAATAAAAGTTATAATGGGAGACAGGGAAGCAGACAACTGAACTAGAAACATAAACCAAGGCTAGCTACTGCAAGTGAACACTTTTGAGTTTTCTAGCAACCAAAGCAAAAAAGGAGATAGGATGGTTTCATTGTATTTTTTTTCATTAGCGATTAAAAAAAAGTGTTTAAGAATAGAATTTATCTCAACTGGAGGAGAAATTTACACGTGGGCTTTTATATAAGAAGAACTAATAATTAAATTTTTTGTTTGTTTGTTTGTTTGAGACAGGGTCTCACTCTGCTACCCAGCCTGGAGTTCAATGGCGAAATCTCAGCTCCCAGCAACCTCCGCCACCTGGGTAAGTGACCCTCCCACCTCAGCCTCCTGACTAGCTGGGACTACAGGTACGCGCCACCACGCCGAGCTAATTTTTGTATTTTTTGTAGAGATGGGGTTTCGCCATGTTGCCCAGGCTGGTCTCAAACTCCTGGGCCCAAGAGACACACCTACCCTGGTCTCCCAAACTGCTGGGATTAAAGGCATGAGCCACCATGACCAGCCTAACTAAAATCTTTAAGAATTATTTTTTTTACAGATGAAAAGACATCCTTCATAGATGATTCTTTTTTTGAGACAGAATCTCACTCTGTCTCCCAGGCTGGAGTGCAGTGGCACGATCTGGGCTCACTGCAGCCTCCCCCGGATTCAAGAGATTCTTGTGCCTCAGCCTCCTGACTAGCTGGGATTATAGGCATGCACCACCACACCTGGCTAAGTTTTGTATTTTCAGTAGAGATGGAATTCTACCATGTTGGCCAGGCTGGTCTAGAACTCCCGACCTCAAGTGATCCACCCGCCTCAGCCTTCCGAAGCGCTGAGATTATGTTAGCCACTGCGCCCGGCCCACAGATGACTCTTATAACCATCTATAACAATAACCACCGGCTTATAAAATCATAGTTCAGTGAGTGAGTTTCTACATGAGCTGAAGGAACACAGTTTAAGCCTGTAGCTTTCTGGTAACCTGACTTGATACTGGAAGAGAGACAGTCTAGGCAACAGATAAGGAGGAGGTCCCTTAGCATATTATTACCAAATATTAAGTATCTCCATTTTTGTCCCAAGTTGGTCAGCACACAATACAAGACTGAACTCACTGGCAAGCAGTCTGGCAATTAGTATATAATCTCCATGTAAAACAGCCTAATTTTTTTTTTCCCTACTATTAGTTTCCTTTACACCAAACAGGTTCGATGTCCTGTTGCATAAGTTAATGAAAGAAGGAAATATTGTGAAAACCTGAGGAGTCTAATTTCAGATTCCCTGATCTTAAATACTACATAGGAAAAGGGTAAATTAGATTTAAGATTCTTACTTTTGGTTCCCTCTTTTGCTATTCCTCATCATTTATTAAGTACACAAGCACTTACACGCAAGATTAGCATACAGCATTAGTTTTCTCTCAAATAATGTTTCTCAACTCAGTTGTTTCTTCTGAATCCCAGTCCTGCCATTTTAGAGAAACAGAGCAGTGTAAATGAGAACAGCTCAGGTCTTTGTGATCTCTGAAGACTTCCTAGTCTGCACGTGTTTCAGACTGCACTCTATGGAGCCTGGGCCCAATATATACTAGTTACCTTTCCTGTTCCATACTTCCATCTCAGATGTATTCTCCTAGATACCAATCACTATGAACTTCTATGCAGAAATTGCAAGTTTGCTAATCAGAATTAGAGTTCAAAGTTCTTTGCTTCCCCTGTGCCAGTTGACGACATCTCCACACCTCAGCTCTATCCAAGAGAAGCATGTCCACTGCTTGATAACTTAGTAGCCCGAGTAAAGCTGAAACTTTGAACTCGTCATTGAAAAGGCAATGGCATAGGATAAATCAAGAAATAAAAATTGTTCTGCTCTTTTCTGTACTTCCTTTCTGTTATGACTCTTAGGCATATATTCCCAAATAATGTTTCCTAACTCATGGGAGTTCTCAACTCAACCACGGGAAGGGTGAGAAGTATGCAAAGAGCTGAGATCAGAGCTATAAAGTATTCAAGAGAAGCTTAGTTCCAAGACATTGGGAAAGTAACCACAGGCCCTTTATCGGTGGGGTGACAAGAGTCTTCAAAGAGTATAAATATGGGAACTAATTCTAAGAAATGATTTTCTCATAGTTCAAAGCAAAGTCTACCTATCTCTACAAGCTGTAATTTATTTTGGCCTCTTGTACTTACCTCAGCTCCCCATTGTGACTTCATTACCTCACCAGTCTTCTGTCTTTCCTTTCACTCCTGAACAAAGATTCTAGCACACACACAGATAACCTATTATTTGACTGGGCTTTACAACATCTAGTTCTGGTACTTATAAGTTAATCAGATAGCATATACCTTTAACCTTATTAACATATGGCACTCTTCCACTTCACCTCTGAGATCACCAATCTCAGGACTCGTTGCCCCTTTGCAATTATACTTTAAGCTTTCATATGTCTAATATGTCTAATAATTTTAGTCTCATTGCTAGTGTCCTATTCCCTTTCCATACCTATCCACCAGGATCTATTATCCTTCAAGCAAAAATCAAGATGATATAAAGAAATCAGGAAGAACAGGATTAGAATCACTGCTCTGTTGACTATGACAGTATAACTTTCACAATCACTGAAAACTGGTTTCTTCTTCTTCAAAACAAGAATACAGCACCCCTTACATAATTGTTTTGAGTAAAGATATATGTACTATCAGCTGCTACTAGTAGTACTGCACTGAATAATTTCCAAATTTCAAGTATAATAATCCCTTCTACGTGTATGGCTCTTTAAAAAGTTTCCAAAGTAATCTGACATTATCTCCATTTTACAAAAGAGAAGATTGAGGCTTGCAAAAATCCTGCATATGTTAGAGCCTCAGTAAAGGCAAGCTACCATTCAGAAGGCCATGATTTATTCAAGGTCACATACCTAATATAGATTACAATTAGAACTAAGGACTTCTGACTCTTCACTAACAATCTTTCTACTACTTTGCCACTGAGTTAATTGTCTCTAATTCTGTGCTGCTATATTTATTTTAAGGAAATAAAATCATAAATTACATTTTTTAAGCTCGATCTCTGCTTTAACTGCTTTCTTTTGGCTTTATCTTATAAATTTAGAGCAGCTCTCATATACTTAAACTTCTCTCCATTTCTCCACACACTTATTATAATCACTGAAGATTCCACAACTTATTTTGACAGAAGAGGTTGAGAAAATCAGTTATGTCTTAACAGACTTCTACCACTACAACTTGATTCTGTAATTCCATATTTTAACTCTCACTTATATACACCACAGGCAAACACCTCTCTGATCCAAGTATCTTATCTTAATCTCATATACTTCACATAATTTATCTAGAAGCCAGACTGGAATGTTATCATTTCTGCTATTTACATTTCTCCTTTAAAGACAATGCTGAAGAATCACTTCCTCTGTCAAGATAACTCACAGGGAAAAGATGAATAGTCTTGATCTTTTGGATGAAAGACCTAAACCTAAAACTCTCCTAAGAAAACATGGATGTAAATCTTTTTACCTTGAATTAGTCAATGAGTCTGTTCGTTTGCTTTTTTCCTGGTCCTTGATTTAGGACAGGCAATGGTTTCTTAGACATGACACCAAAAACATAAACAACAAAAGAAAAAAAATAGATATGATTAAAATTAAAAACTGTTATGCTTCAAAGGACACCATTAACAAAGTAAAAAGATAAAACCACGGAATGAGGAAAGAATCTTGCAAATCATATATCTGATAAGGAATTTGTACACAGAATATATAAAAAATTATAAGCCATTATTAAAAAGACAATCCAATTAAAAAATGGAAAGAGAACCTGAACAGACAGTTCTTCCAAGAAGATTACAAATGGCCAATGAGCAGATAAAAAGATGCTCAGCATCATCATTAACAATCAAGGAAGTGTAAATAAAAATATGATAATACTTCATACCCACTAGGATGGCTATAAAGACAGATAATAATAAGAGTTGGTAAGAATGTGCAGAAACTTGGGACTGTAAACTAGTTCAACCATTGTGGAAAACAGTGTGGCGATTCCTCAAGGATCTAGAACTAGAAATACCATTTGACCCAGCCATCTCATTACTGGGGATATACCCAAAGGATCATAAGTCATGCTGCTATAAAGACATATGCACACGTATGTTTATTGCGGCACTATTCATAATAGCAAAGACTTGGAATCAACCCAAATGTCCATCAGTGACAGACTGGATTAAGAAAATGTGGCACATATACACCATGGAATTCTATGCAGCCATAAAAAAGGATGAGTTCGTGCCCTTTGTAGGGACATGGATGCAGCTGGAAACCATCATTCTCAGCAAACTATCACAAGAACAGAAAACCAAATACCGCATGTTCTCACTCATAGGTGGGAATTGAACAATGAGATCACTTGGACACAGGAAGGGGAGCGTCACACACCAGGTCCTATTGTGGGGAGGGGGTAGAGGGGAGGGATAGCATTAGGAGATATACCTAATGTAAATGATGAGTTAATGGGTGCAGCACACACCAATATGGCACATGTATATATATGTAACAAACTTGCACGTTGTGCACATGTGCCCTAGAACTTAAAGTATAAAAAAAAAAGAAAAAAAAAAAAAAAGAATGTGCAGAAACTGAAACCCTTATATATTGCTAGTTGAAAAATGGTACAGCATGTTTGGAAAACAGTCTGGCAATTCCCTAAATGATTATTCTACTCCTACATGTAAACACCCAGGAGAAATGAATGCACATGTTTCCAAAGATATTCACAGCAGCATTATTCATACTGTCCAAAAAGTAGAAACAACATAAATGTCCATCAACTGATAAATTGATAAATAAAATGTGATATATCCACATAAAAGAATATTATTTTGCAGTAAGAAAAGAAATGTATTACAACATGGATGAACCTTCAAAACAATGTGCTAAATAAAAGTAGCCAGATCCAAAGGACCATGTATTACTTGTTTCTGGTAAGAAGCCACCCCCAAAGGACAACATATTATATGATTCTCTTTGTAGAAGATGTCCAGAACAGGCAAATCTATAGGGATAGAAAATAGATTAGTAGTTGCCTAAGGCCGGGAGAGAATGGGGAGATTGGACAGTGATGGCTAACAGGTACGGGGTTTCCTTTTGAGATAATAAAAATGTTCTAAAATTGTAGTAATGGTTGCACTCTGTGAATCTACTAAAAGCCACGAGCTGTATACTTTCAATGGGTGAGGTGTATGGTATAAGAATTATATTTCAAAAAGCTGTTTTTAAAAAGTCAATTCTCCATGAAATATTTCCATAGACAAGTCTCACTTGTCAGTTTCCTCATCTTTGAAGCTTCTTAAGAAAAAATTCATCGGCTGGGCGCGGTGGCTCAAGCCTGTAATCCCAGCACTTTGGGAGGCCGAGACGGGCGGATCACGAGGTCAGGAGATCGAGACCATCCTGGCTAACACAGTGAAACCCCGTCTCTACTAAAAAATACAAAAAACTAGCCGGGTGAGGTGGCGGGCGCCTGTAGTCCCAGCTACTCGGGAGGCTGAGGCAGGAGAATGGTGTGAACCCAGGAGGCGGAGCTTGCAGTGAGCTGAGAGCCAGCCACTGCACTCCAGCCTGGGCAAGAGAGCCAGACTCTGCCTCAAAAAAAAAAAAACAAAAAAAACAAAAAAAACAAAAAAAAAAACAAAGAAAAAATTCTTGGTTGAACCAAGTCTCTGGGGGAGGATTTGCTCATAATTTGTACATCTGAATTTAATGATCAATTGAGAATTCTAGAGGGATTGGGATAGGGAAGGAATTAAACATTCCATAAAAGACCATTTTTGTAGAAAAGTGTCATCTGTACTCCATGGTATCTCCTATGGTAAATCTGTGGAATTAAGCAGCTACTCCTCTATATGTTTATGTGAAGTATTCAGAGCAAAAAAATTAAATCACAAAGTGACAAGATAGGGTTGTAGTAACATTACACAAATGGCACCATGGAATATGCATGACTGATACCAGAATTAGAAATACTGATAAAATTGTTATATTACAATGAACCATGGATTCTTTTGGATAAAAAAAGGTCTCTTCATCCTAAACAATTTACGACTTATTTTACTTACTAAAAAGGTTGTTAACAGTTGGCAAATTAGCTAATCTATCTGCAAAATGCCCATTCCTGCTAAAGAAAAAATTCTTGACCCAGAACTTCAAAAATAAAGTTAACTCAAGTCATAACATGCTTGATATTAACTCATTTTCCACTCAAGTTTTTAAAACTAACTTCACTGTTTTTTAAAAAAATCAAATTTCTTTTCATTCTGGTAGGTGTCATTTGCCAAGTGCACTTGTTTAAAACAAACAAACAAAAAGAGTACAGTCATCATAGTATCTAATGAAGCTGTCCACAGTGAAAAGCCTTTTTAATTTCAGTGACACCTAAGAGTATGATTTTAAAAGACTTTCTTTGAAATTATATAAGTTTCTGGATTAATTCTGACTAATATTGTGTTCCATGTACCAAGTTAGATGCAAAATAGATGTTTACATGGCTGATAAGATATCTGAACTTCACAATTTCACCTTTTAACTTTAATACTGGCACCAAGTTAGAGGTCAAGGAGCTCTGGTAGCAAATTCAAGGGAGGACATAGGAGGATGTCAAAAAGATTGGTTGTCGTAGGTTTTAGAAACATCAAGTAGTTTTAAGTTAATACAACCCATTTAACTTCACCACTTTCTTTTACTTTCTTTTTCCTTTTCTAATTTTATTTTTAACATAAATAGGGTCTCGCTATATTGCCCAGGCTGCTCTCGAACTTCTGGGCTCAAGCAATCCTCCCACCTCAGCTTCCCAAAACTCTGGGATTACAGGTGTCAGGCACCGCACCCAGCCTTTATTATTTTTTAAGAGATGAGGTCTTGCTATGTTGCACAGGCTGGTCTCAAACTCCTAGGCTCAAGTGATCCTCCCACCTCAGCCTCTCAAGTAGCTGGAACTACAAGCACACACACACCTGTGCCCAGTATAATGTCTCCACTTTCTAAAGAAAACAGCATGCATACGCACATATATATCACCTTCCTTATCATCACGAAGATTTCCAATCATACATATTTAATATATAATGTTAGCATGTTATTATATACAAAGAGTTGCATATATATTTGATACAATCTTCAAAACAGCTCCAGGAAGCAGTTATAATTACTACCACCCTTCACTCAAAGATGAAACTGAGAGGATGAGAAACTTACTCAAGGTTAACAAAGCTGAGAGGTAATAAAGAAGGATTTCAAATCCAGGGTTTTCAGCTTACAAAGCCTATCTGTGCCTTGAACAATTATGATGCTTTTTGTTAATCAATTAGAGTATATCAAGAATCTTCCTCACTGCTCCACAGAAGGAAAAATTCACAGTTCAGAAAGTTTAAGAGACTTCTCCATTATCACACAATAATAGAGCAATTTCAAGGGAAGATGTAGACAAATTGAGTAATAATGGAGAGAATAAAATTTCTTGTAAGACACGCACTGCACTGTCATGTGCTAAATGAAATTAAACTAGATTTCAAGGTATCAGCTACTATTGCTGGAGGCACTGCTATCTACTAGGAAGATTCTTTATTCAAAAGTACAAAAACAAAGAGAAAAAAATTTCCTTACAATTTTAAACATGCACTCACACTTCTTGAAATTCACTCTTCTCTTGGGTTTGTATGATGAGATTATAAAACATTTTGTTGTCATATCCTACACCAACTGTATACCTTCTCTTGAGCACATAGAATAACACCAACAGCTTCTCGCAGCGCTAAACTGAGTGCTTCACTCCGCAGTTCAGCCTGTGCCAAAAGTAGCTCTGCATTTCTCTAAGCCTACTTGTTTCCACAAGAATCCTCCCCTTCAGAGCAAATGCCCTGATGGGAAATGTTGTTCGTCTATAGTTGTGATTGTAGCCTCTAGGGCTTGTTGCCAGATATTCTGGATCCTAAGGATCTTAGCCATTCTTTCTCCATTTCAGCCGCACAAAGCATGTCCTTCCCAAAGGAGAGAGAGACAGAAGCCTTTAAATAGACACAGCTGAATCTCTTCTCATTTTAAAAAAGCAAGATGGGACCAGGCATGGTGGATCACCTGAGGTCAGGAGTTCGAGACCAGCCTGGCCAACATGGTAAAATCCCGTCTCTACTAAAAATATAAAAAAATTAGCTGAGCTTGGTGGCACCTGCCTATAATCCCAGCTACTTGGGAGCCAAGACTTTGCCACTGCACTCCAGCCTGGGCAACAGAGTGAGATTCCCACTAAAAACAAACAAACAAACAAAAAAAAACCCAGGAAAAGAAAAAAAGCAAGATGGGGTCTTTCTTTGTTGCCTAGGCTGGTCTCAAACACCTGGCCTTAAGTGATCCTCCCACCTCAGCCTCCCGAAGTGCTGAGATTACAGACATGAGCCACTGTACCCAGGCCTGAACCTCTTTCCTTTTTCTATTTTTCTTTTTAAATCCCTGCAAGGGAGGCGGGGGGGAACTAAGTACACTTAGAGAAAAATTAATAATAGCTTTAAAAACTGGTTTAATTTTTTTTTTTTCTGAGATGGAGTCCCTCTCTTGTTGCCCAGGCTGGAGTGCAGTGGCGTGATCTCAGCTCACTGCAACCTCCGCCCCCAGGTTCAAGTGATTCTCCTGCCTCACTCTCCTGAGTAGTTGGGACTACAGGCATGCGCCACCACGCCCAATTAATTTTTTATTTTTTATTTTTTTAAGTAGAGACAGGGTTTCACCATGTTGGCCAGGATGGTCTTGTTCTCTTGACCTTGTGATCCGCCTGCCTCGGCCTCCCAAAGTGCTGGGATTACAGGCGTAAGCCACCGTGCCTCGACCTGGTTTAATTTTTTTAACTATGCAGACTGATCACTACTGTGTAATATAAAGTATTACAAACCATGGTTCTAAATTTGATCCTGCAAGTAAACTTGGTGATAATGAGCCAAGTCACATTTATACTCTGCCTCACTTGTACATTTGAATAATAGGTGTTTTCCCCTAAGGGTATTGGGTGGCTTAAGGAAATACAATAAAGCATTGCTAGCATTCTTAAAAGAGCAAATGGACTAACATAAGGAATATCTGAAATAAATGCATTCTCAATAATTTAAAATTCCCTATACCTAATTCCCCTATATTCTTTTCAAGGTTGGGGTAAGAGTCTGTTGTGTTCAATATTACATCACCAGCACCCTGTGCAATGCCCTGAACATAGGAGGCACTCCACTAGAGATAAGAGTGTAGAGGAGCAGAAAGAACACCTACTACCTTACTTGGCCTCCTGCTAGTTTTGTAACATTGGGCAATCTTTTTAATCCCAATCTCAGTTTCCTCATCAGCACAACAGGATAATAATTACTTTGTATCATTGTTGGGAGAATAAATCATTGCTGTGAGAATGAATCAATGTATAATAGTACTTTTTCTTCTAGGCATATAAAAGGTATTCAATACAATGTTAATTCCTCATATATATGAAGACTGATTTAAAACCTACATTTAATTAGGCAACATATGCTCTATTAATGTAAGCTGCAGAAGGATTTCTAAAAATAAACTCAGAGTCCCCTCAGTTACATATATATAAATAAAATGGTTCACCATTTTTTTGCATCACAAACCCCTCTGAGAATTTAATGAAAACTATGCATTCTTTCTCCTGAAAAAATTCACATACATGCAAATTTGCATATAATCCGAGGAAATCCATGGACCTAAAGTTAAATCCCCTTACGCAACTTTTTGCTTTGGATACCACGAAGCTCAGCGCCAAAACTGTAATCTGACTTTATCAGGCAGACCCTGGTAGCCTACAGACTATGTTCTGATGCTCTCCATGACCTTTCTTTAAAAGCTTCTCTTATGTGCTTAAAACAGCTTCTGTGTATAACAGACCTATTCAGATTTAATTTTAGACTTCATAATATTCCATTTGTATAGCTGAAAATTTCAAAGCCAAAGTTTTTTCGTTAAGCTTCTAGGATCATCTTATAAATCATATGGTTCTTTTCAAAGCTCAGCAAAGTCTGGCAACACTTCAGGAGTATATACATAATATTTGGCTCCATTTATAAACTTATATACCTTCATTTTAAGCTATATTGTTTCAAAATTATTTATAAATAACTTCAATAATTTAAAATATTTTAAAATGGAAACAACCACAATATTCCCATCTAATACCACAAGGCTTATTGTAGTTTTCTTCCTTTCCATATTTGGAACTCTCTTCTCTTATTACCATGAGAAACCTGCTCTCATCACCCTCACTGTATTTATTTAATCAATCCCCCTCCTTCCATATGTAACCAATCTTCTATCTCTGCAGCTACCACTTCCCTGGTGTAGATGTCATCCTCATTTCACTTGGGTTCTGAAACTCCACACTAGGCAACTTCACTGCACCATGGATTCTCTTCTCACCCAACATGATTCCAACCCCTTATCATCAGGTTGTACAGCTGCATAGATCCATTCCTTCCCACATCCCCTGGGCTCTGATGTGTCACCTGTTCATACTCACTCCTTCCCACCCATGTCCTGCAGTAGCAGAAACACACTTTTCTCCTATAGTAATAACTAAGAAAGAACCCTGTAAACTGAATACAATCCAGGAAAGTCCTTGGAAATATCTATGAAGAGAACTTGAAGAAAAATGAACTTTAAACCATTTTCACACAGGATAAGACTTAGAAATATATTATTTTGAATAACTAGGAAAACGTGGACTTAATCAGCACTCTTAGCTGAGCAAGTAGGTCATGCTACATACACCTAAAGAAATTTTACCCGTATTACCTACAGAGACCTAGTATTCTGTGGCAAACCCAAAGCCAGGTTCCACACTTCCTGTGTCTCAAAACTGTATTGAAATAAACAGCCATGTCATCATGCCACTTCCCTGGTATCTTGCCATTCAGTTCTTGCCTGCTACATATGGGTAAATGGATGAGATTTGGTTTCTTTTGTTGTTGTTGTTGTTGTTTTGAGAGGGAGTCTTGCTCTGTTGCCAAAGCTGGAGTGCAGTGACGCTATCTCGGCTCACTGCAACCTCCGCCTCCTGGGTTCAAGCAATTCTTCTCGCTCAGCTTCCCAAGTAGCTGGGATTACAGGCGCTAGCCACTACGCCCGGTTAATTTTTGTACTTTTAGGAGAGATAGGGTTTCACCATGTTGGCCAGGCTGGTCTCAAACTCCTGACCTCAGGTGATCCACCTGCCTCGGTCTCCCAAGGTGCTGGGATTACGGGCGTGAGCCACTGCAACCGGCCTTGTTGTTTTTTAAAGTGCCAACCAGGAAGCTAATTAAATTTTATGTACAACTTCATAAAATGTTTCATAAATCATTATGGCAGCTACTATGTACCCAAGAGCTGTACTAGGTGCTATTTAATTTGAATTTTGGGCCAGGTGGGGTAGCTCACATCTGTAATCCCAGCACTTTGGGAGACTGAGGTGAACGGATCTCGTAAGCCCAGGAGTTGAAGACCAGCCTGGCCAAGGTGGCAAAACACCGTCTCTACTAAAACTACAAAACTTAGCTGGGCGTGGTGGCTTATACCTGTAATCCCAGCTACTCAGAAGGCTAAGTGCTTGAACCCAGGAGACCGAGGCACAAGAATCCTTTGAAGCCAGGAGGTGGAGGTTACAGTGAGATGAGATTGCACAACTGTACTCCAGCCTGGGTGACAGAGTGAGACTCTGCCGGAAAAAAAATTAAAAATTGAATTTCCACAACAACCCAATGAGTTGTCAATAAGGAAACAAATACTTGACAAAAGTTACCGCCCCCCCAACCACCAAAATAATAATAATAATAATAATAATAATAATAATTACCCTACTTGTTTAAAATATACTAGTAAGGAATCTGGGTAAAAATCAAGCAAATCCCCCAAATCTGACAACACTATAGACGAGTAAAAGACCTATGGAATGAGATTCTCAAATAGCAATTATGAATCATTTACGCTCTGATATCATATAAAAAAACTCCCACAGAACCAGTCCACTACTTATATTGATATTAATGAGAATAAATGACTATAGTCATGTATACATATTAAACTTATAAAATCCTTCTTGCCAAATATTAACAGAGGAAACATAATGGAAAGAAAAGATATGGGGTTCTGAGCAGCTTAAGATAGATATGAGATGTTTAATCATGTTTTGATCTCTTAAAAGAAAAAAAAAATCCAGCTAACTTCATTTGTTTCAGAGAAGTAAAAACAAAGATGTTTTTACAAATTAGTAAACTAATTTGTTTTTGATTTCAGGTCAAAAAGTAATTTTGGTTAATTTTGAATTTGATTTGCCAAGACTAAGTTATAAATATCATTATAAAAGTTTGATTCTAGAGTGATAAAACAGGATAATCGGAAAAGGGAATATTTAATATGCAGCATGAACCATGTTTTTCTTTATACATAAAACACCTTATTGTAAGGCAAATCGATGTTCCAGAAACACACAAATACAGAAATCTAAATATGGGGACAGACTGAATCCTGTTGAGACATGTCTCAGCTTTCCAATATTTGAATCTATGATTCAAATATCCTGAGTACCTACTGGGTTCCTGTTTTGAATCTTGCAGTAGACCTCTAAACGGTTAGGTTCCTCTCTGTCAATCTACACCTTCAGTAGAACACATGTATTGCATTATAATGAAATTATATGCATATGATGCATTATTATGCATTTTTAAGAAAATATACTTTGTTCCAAATTATAGTTTCATTCACCCATAATAGTGTTTCTTGGATAAGTCATCATTAACATAAAGGATTTGTTTCTCTTGGGGTAAAAGATGTTTCAAAATCTTGTCTCAAAATCTTTATTATTATTTATCTATTTACTTATTTTGAGACAAAGTTTTGCTCTTATTATCCAGGCTGGAGTGCAGTGGCATGATCTTGGCTCACTGCAACCTCTGCCTCCTGGGTTCAAGCGATTCTCCTGCCTCAGCCTCCTGAGTAGCTGGGATTACAGGAATCTGCCACCAGGCCTGGCTAATTTTTTCTATTTTTACTAGAGATAGGGTTTCACCATGTTGGTCAGGCTGGTCTTGAACTCCTGACCTCAGGCAAACCACCTACCTCGGCCTCCCAAAGTGCTGGGATTACAGGCATGAGGCACCGTGCTCAGCCTTCAAAATCTTTAAGTATATTTATATCCTTTGAATCAGAGTCCACTTTTTAGAGGCTATCCTATAGAAATAGATCTAAATTTTTGTTGTTGTTGTTGAGACTGTCACTCTGTCGCCCAGGTTGGAGTGGTGTGGCGCGATCTCGGCTCACTGCAAACTCTGCTTCCCGGGTTCACGTCATTCTCCTGCCTCAGCCTCCCGAGTAGCTGGGGCTACAGTCGCCCGCTACCATGCCTGGCTAATTTTTTTTGTATTTTTAGTAGAGACAGGGTTTCACCGTGTTAGCCAGGATGGTCTCAATCTCCCGACCTTGTGATCCGCCTGCCTCAGCCTCCCAAAGTGCTGGGATTACAGACATGAGCCACCACACCTGGCCAGATCTAAATATTTTTAAATTTTACATAAGAATTAAGAAAAAAGGCCTGGCACAGTGGCTCACACCTGTAATCCCAGCACTTTGGGAGGCCGAGGCAGGTGGATCACTTGAGCAAAAGAGTTCAAGACCAGCGTGGGCAATGTGGTAAAACTCCAACTCTACAAAAAAAAATACAAAAATTAGCCAGACGTGGTAGCACATGCTTGTAGCCCCAGCTACTCAGGAAGCTGAGGTAAGAGGATCACTTGGACCCAGGAAGTGGAGGTTGCAGTAAGCTGAGATCCTGCCACTGCACTCCAGCCTCACTCCAGCCTGAGTGACAGAAGGAGACCCTATCTCAAAAAAACAAAACAAAACAAAACAAAACAAAAATTAGGAAAAAAAAGACAAAACTCCAGGCTGGGTACAGTGGCTCACACCTATAATCCCAGCACTTTGAGTGGCTGAGGCAGGAGGATCACTTGAGGCCAGGAATTCAGGACCAGCCTGGGCAACATAGTAAGATCTCATCTCTAAAAAAAACTTAAAAATTAGCTGGGCATGGTGGCAAGTGCCTGTAGTCCCAGCTACTTTGGAGGCTGAGATGGGAGGATCCCTTGAGTCCAGGAGTTTGAGGCTGCAGTAAGCCATGATTGCACCACTGCACTCCAACCTGACAGAGCAAGATTCTGTCTCTTCAAACCAACCAACCAATCTTAAACACTATAGTATCTTTTTTTCCCCCTGCAAGACAGAGTCTTGCTCCGTCACCCAGGTTGGAGTGCAGTGGCGCAATCTTGGCTCACTGCAATGTCCGGTCCTGTGTTCAAGTGATTGTCCTGCCTCAGCCTCCCAATTAGCTGGGATTAGGTGCACACCACCATGCCCAGCTAATTTTTGTATTTTTAGGAGAGACAGGTTTTCACCAGGTTGGCCAGGCTGGTCTCAAAAAACTCCTGACCTCATAATCCGCTCACCTCAGCCTCCCAAAGTGCTGGGATTATAGGCGTGAGTCACCATGCCCGGCACACTATAGTATCTTTTCTATCTTCAACATTCATACTGAATTATCTGTAGGACTTCAAGCTGCCTATCTTCTATTTACTGTAGGATGGTGAGGCCTTAGAACCCCTTGTTCCTGGAACCTAATTGCTTTAAATGTATGGGAAAGGTTAGAAAATATTTATTTGATTTATGCATAATCTAAAAGTTTGCATTAACTTAGGTAGAAGTGAATGCTTATACTATGAAAGGACCACCTTAATCCTGACCTCCCAACACAGCAATCTTCTATTACCCAGCTGTCGGCGTAAACTTACAACAGTTCCCTAGGTAGCATTCTGGAAGGAGAAATAATGGCATCAGCAGAATGCTTTCCCTCACCCTCTGAGTGAGCGAGCTGTGACCTTATCTCTTCCCTTTATGGATCTGGGTTAAACCTATCACTCATGATATTAACATCCATATATTCACTAGAACAGAATTTTTGATGATTGATTACATGTATCCCTGTAGGGGATTTTGAAAAATCAAAATCTAAATAGTCATCATCAGAATCAAAATCATAACTATACTCTCCCTGGGAGGTCATTCTTTAAAGCTTCTATTCTGGATTAAAAATATCCCAATTCCCCAGTCACTTGAAAATGATTAATGAATGATCAAAAGGTATATTAAATAATCTAATTTAGCTGGGTGTGACGGCCGTAATCCCAGCTACTCGGGAGGCTGAGGCAGGAGAATCGCCTGAACCTGGGAGGCAGAGGTTGCAGTGAGCCAAGATCATGTCATTGCACTCTAGCCTGGGTGAGAGAGGAAGACTCCATCGCCAAAAAAAAGAGAGAGAAAAAAAAAGCTAATTTAATACATTAAAACAGTCTAAATGTCTAAATGAGAAAAAAAATCAATTTCAAAGAATAAGGCACCCGTATTAGTCCGTTCTCACACTGCTATAAAGACACATGTGAGACTCAGTAATTTATGAAGAAAAGAGGTTTAATTGACTCACAGTTCCGCAGGCTGTACAGGAAGCATGGTGGGGGAGGCCTTAGAAAACTTACAATCATGGCAGAAGGCAAAAGGGGAAGCAGGCACATCTTCACATGGCCAGCGGGAGAGAGAGAGAGAGAGAAAGAGAAAGAGAGAAGGGGGAGGTGCTACACACTTTGAAACAACTGGATCTCATGAGAACCCTATTATGAGAACAGCAAAGGGAAAGTGGCTCCCATAATTCAATCACTTCCCACCAGGCCCTTCCTCCAACTCGGGGAATGTGACATGAGATTTAGGTGGGGACACAGAGCCAAACCACATCAGGGTCTAAAACACACATATAAAATAAGTAGCCAAATATATGTCTGAAAAGAGAATCATCTCACATTTTTGTCAAATGTTTACCTAAAAATGTACAATTTTCTAAATGACTCAGATTTTTATCTAAAGTCCTAACTTTATATATATCCAATCTTCCAAAGTATGAAATGTGGAAAAAGAGTGAATTTCAGGAAGGCAGTAATAAAGAAATCAAGCTTTCCAAAGCAGATGTTTTTCTTTTTTTGAGACGGAGTCTCGCTCTGTCGCCCAGGTTGTAGTGCAGTGGCACGATCTCGGCTCACCGCGAGCTCCGCATCCTAGGTTCACGCCATTCTCCTGCCTCAGCCTCCCAAGTAGCTGGGAAAACAGCCGCCCACCACCACGCCCGGCTATTTTTTTGTATTTTTAGTAGAGACGGGGTTTCAGTTAGCCAGGATGGTCTCAATCTCCTGACCTCGTGATCCGCCCGCCTCGGCCTCCCAAAGTGCTGGGATTACAGGCGCGAGCCACTGTGCCCGGCCAGCAGATGTTTTTCACACTCCACGTCGTAATATTCTGCAAGTTAATTATGTATTGCTTTTCCTTTTAAAAAGCAATACATAAAAGGAAAAAGTCCTTAGCAAATCAAATTTATCAATATATGAGGGATAATTAATATATCACAACCAAGTGGGATTCATCCTAGGAATGCTAGACTAGTTAAACATGTGAAAATCAGTGTATTTTACCATATCAAAAGTCTAAATACATTTTTAAAAACCAGATGTTATATCAATAGATGCTGGAAAAGTTTTTACTAAAATGAAACATTCATTCGTGATAAAGACTTTCAAACTAAGAATGAAGGAAACTTCCTTGAACTAACGAAGGGTATCTATGAAAAACCTATAGCTGACATCACATTTAACGGTGAGAGAATGAATGCTTTCCCTTAAGATCTGGAACAAAGTAAGGATATATTTTCTCACAAGTCCTATTTAACAACATGAAGTACTAGCTGGTGCACTAAGGTAAGAAAAATAAATAGAAAGCATACAGAAGACAAAGAAAGAAATAAAACTCTCTATTCATAAGTAATATAACTGTCTAGAAAATGCTAAGAATCTACAAAAAAAAAAAAAAAAAAAGAAAATCCCCAAAACAAAGACCTACTAATTAAAAAACTCAACCTTCTTGAACTAAAAAATAAGTTGCTTCAGTAAGGTCACAAGACACAAGGTCAATATACAAAAGTCAACTGTATTCCTATGTACCAGCAATGAGCAACTGAAATCCCAAATTAAAAAGCAATACCATTTATCATCGCCCCTCCCATTAAAGGAGCACTTAGATATAAACATGACAAAATATATGTAGGATCTGTATGTGAAAAACTACAAAACACTGATAAAAGAAACGAAAGAAGAGTTAAATAAATGGAAAGGAACACCATGTCATTTACTGGAAGACTCAATATTGTTAAGACTCAATTCTCCCCAGTTTGATCAACACAATCCCAATCAAAATGCTAGCCAGGTCTTTTTATAAATATATAAAGTTTATTCTAAAATTTACATGAAAAGAGAAGGAATTGGGATAGCCAAACCATTCTGGAAAAGAACAACAAAATTAGAGGATTCAAATTACCTGACTTTAAGACTTACTACAACAATCAATACAGGGTAATACCGGAGGAAGGATACGGTCCATAGATCAATGGAATACAATAGTGAGTCTTAAAAAAGACCTTCACAAATATAGCCAACTACATTTTTACAAAGGTGCAAAGGTAATTCAACAGAGAAAAGATAGTCTTTTAAGCAAATGGTGATGGAAAATTTGTATGTCAATATGTATCCCTGCCAAAAAGGATATTTACATCTTATTACAACTTATACAAAATAATTAATTCAAAATAGCCCATAAACCTAAACATTAAATGCAACATTATAAAAAATCTTTTAAAAAATAGAAAAAAGGCTAGGTACAGTGCTCACACCTGTAATCCCAGCACTTTGGGAGGCTGAGGCAGGTGGATCACCTGAGGTCAGGAGTTCGAGACCAGCCTGGCCAATATGGTGAAACCTCATCTCTACTAAAAATACCAAAATTAGCCAGGTGTAGTGGCGGGCACCTGTAATCCCAGCTACTCGGGAGGCTGAGGCAGGAGAATCACTTGAACCCACGAGGCAGAAGTTGTGGTGAGCCGAGATTGTGCCACTGCACTCTAGCCAGGGCAACATAGTGAGACTCTGTCTCAAAAAAAAGGCTACCTGACCTTGGGTTTGGCAATAAGGTTTTAGATATTGCACCAAAAACATATGGTAAAGAAAAAAATGACAGAAAGATGTCAACAATAGACACTGGGGACTACCAGAAGATAGAGTGGGGAGGGGAATAAGGGTTGAAAAAGTAATTATTGGGTACTATGCTCATTACCTGGGTGACAGGATCAATCATACCCCCAACCTCAGCATCATGCAATATACAAATAATAAATCTGCACATGTACCCTGAATCTAAAATAAAAGTTGAAATTATTAAAAAAAGAAAAAAATCAGTAAGTTCGACTTCATTAAAAGTAAAAACTATTGACTTGTAAGAGAAAGGAAAAAGTGCTAAGAGAATGAAAAGATAAGCCATAAATATCTGTGTGGGAGAAAATATTTACAAGTCAGAATTCTGATAAAAGATCTAATCCAGAATTTGTAAAGACCTCTAAAACCTCAATAATGAGAAAACAACATAATTTAAAATGGGCAAAAGATTGGAATAGACACTTCGCCATAGTAGATACACAGATGGCGAACAAACATGTGAACAGATACTCATCATCAAAGCTAATAGGAAAGTGGAAATTAAAACCCCAAGATAGCATTACACACATATTAGAATAGCCCAAATCCAGAAAACTGACAACAAAGCCTGGTGATGTGGAACAAGAAATCTCATTCGTTACTAGTGGGAATGCAAAATGGCACATTCAGTTTATAAGAAACTGCCAAAGCCGGGGCGGTGGCTCACGCCCGTAATCTCAACACTTTGGGAGGCTGAGGTGGGTGGATCACTTGACGTCAGGAGTTTGAGACCAGCCTGGCCAACATGGTGAAACCCTGTCTCTCCTGAAAACGCAAAAATTAGCTGGGCATGGTGGCAGGCACCTTTAATCCCTGCTACTCAGGAGGCTGATGCAGGAGAATTGCTTGAACCTGGGAGGCAGAGATTGCAGTGAGCCAAGATCATGCCACTGCACTCCAGCCTGGGCCACAGAGCAAGACTGACTCCATCTCAAAAAAAAAAAAAAAAAAAAAGAAAGAAAGAAAAAAGAAACTGACATACTGTCTTCCAAAGTTAAACACAGATTTATCATATGATCTAGCAAACAAGCTCCTAGATATTTATCCAAGTGAACTGAAAAACCTGTATGTGAATGTTTATAGTAGCTTTCTTCATAATCACTAAATACTGGAAGCAATCAAGATATCCTTGAATGACAGAATAGATAACTGAACTGTAATTACATTCATATAATGGAATACTACTTAGCAATAAAAAGGAAAAAGCTACTGTTTCTATTGATTCAACAAGATGGATGAATCTTTTTTTGTTTTTTTTTTTGAGATGGAGTTTCACTCTGTTGCCAGGCTGGAGTGCAGTGGCGCGATCTCAGCTCACTGCAACCTCCGCCTCCCAGGTTCAAGAGATTCTCCTGCCTCAGTCTCCAGAGTAGCTGGGACTACAGGAGCCTGCCACCACGCCCAGCTAATTTCTGTATTTTTTAGTAGAGACAGGGTTTCACCACGTTGGCCAGATGATCTCGATCTCTTGACATCATGATCCGCTCACCTCGGCCTCCCAAAGTGCTGGGATTATAGGTGTGAGCCACTGTACCCGGCCAGATGGATGAATCTTAATGCATTCTATTAAGTGATAAAAGCGAGACTCAAAATGTTACATGTTATATGATTCCATTCATATGACTTCTGGAAATGGCAAAACTATAGTGATGGAAAACGATTAGACTGCCAGCAGCTGGTAGTGAGGGGAGTTGTTGATTATAAAGTGGAAGCAAAGGGAAATTTTTAGGGTAAAGGAGTTGTGTATGGTACCATAGGACACATGTGTCATAAATTTGTTTAATATAGTTGCTGCCTCAGCATTCATCCTTAGGTTTGACATAAGTTTCTGAAATCCCTCTCACCCTTGGCATAGTTAAAACTTCCCCTTGCTGTGTGGCTGTTTGCCATATGGCCTGCCTGTTCCTCGTCTCATTGACCCAAAGCCCACAACATTCCAAACTGCAGATCATAATAAAACCTAACAGTCAACACCAGAGTCATGCAAATAAGTTTCCCCTTTCATTCCTGTTTTCTTTAACTTAGCCAATCTACAATCTACAATCCCCAAGGGAAAGATAATGCCCATGAACCTTAAAAAGGCACAGCCCCACAGGTCCTTCCTCCCTCTTTCTTTCCTCCTCTCTTACTCCCCTATCCTCTGGTTGAGCTCCCTGCCACCTCTAGTCTTCCAACACTGCCACCCCTCAGCAACCTTTCTGTGCTCTGCAAATTACAAATTTCTTCTCTCTCATGCATTTTGGTTCAACTTTCTTACTGTGTCTCACCTGACACCCCTGAACATAACCCTTCCCTGCCAATCAGGGCTCTCCTAAAGAGTGGCTGTCCTGGCTTATGACCCCTCTCAACAGAAAGACCAAGACCAAAATAAAAAGGAATTGGCTGGGCACGGTTGCTCATGCCTGTAATCTCAGCACTTTAGGAGGCCAAGGTGGGCGGATCATTTGAGGTCAGGAGTTTGAGACCAGCCTGGCCAACATGTTGAAACCCCATCTCTACTAAAAACAAACAAACAATTAGCCAGGTGTGGTGGTGCACCCCTGTAGTCCCAGCTACTTGGGAGGCTGAGGCACGAGAATCGCTTGAACCCAGGAGGTTGAAGGTTGCAATAAACCAAGATTGTGCCACTGCACTCCAGCCTGGGTGACAGAGTGAGATTCTGTCTCAAAAATAAACAAAGTTGAAAAAAAAGAAATCATAACAATCAAAATCACAACATGACTCCATTCATTTGTCCAAACCCACAAGTGTACATCACAAAGAATAAACTTTGATGTATATGAACTTGGAAAAAGGAAAAAAAAAAAATCAACCATGCAATGGGAATCTCTGAATGAGATAACGATTGTGAAAAACGAATCTACCTTTAATACAAATACCTGATATAACATTGGAAAACAGTGTTTTGGCTGGAAACTGTGAGACTGAAAACAAAAGGAACTATACATAAACACTGTATGCTAGTTGGTAAATTTGTTTCTCCCAGATCCACAATTCTGAAACTGCTTTACATGTATACTGTGGATAAACAATAAGTAAATGGATGATGGCTGGTGGATCAGATGTCTTACTGTTGGTGAGGGAATTTACAGATAAGCAAAAAGAAAAGGCAAGAATGAACTCTGTGGTACTGGATTACAGTTGGAGACATCTAACAGATATCTAATGGAATTCATGTTTAGGTTAATAATTGTACAGGTGGATACGGAATTATAGATGTGTGTATACCTAGCTCTGTAAGCTAAAGGAAGCAATGACACTCCAGTAGCAATCGTGGTTGCTAAATCCAGAACCCAAATCTTGGTTGCTAAATCCAACAAAAGGAACGAACCAAGACTTCTTGGAGAAATAGCCGATCCTAGGGCTGGGGCAGGGAAAACACAAGATGAGTCTGGAGTATCTTCATCTTAGTATCATAAAGTTAGTTTCCAAAATATTTCCTTTTATGTCCTCCCAAATGAACAGATTTGTGTGGGTTTTTGTATAAGTTCTTTTTGAATTGTGGTTAGAATTTACCATCTTAACCATTTCTAAGTGTATAGTTCAGTAATGTCGAATATATTCACATTGTGCAAACAGAGTTCCGGAATTTTCTCATCTTACAAAACTGAAACTATATACCCAATAAACAACTCCCCATTTCCCTCTCTTCCCAGCCCCTGGCAACCACCATTCTACTTTATTTTTCTATGAATTTGACTGCTCATACAAGTGAAATCATACAGTATCTTTCTGTGACTTTTTCATTAAGCATAATGTCTTCAAGGTCCATCTATATTGCAGTATGTATGTAGTATGTGTCAAAACTTCCTTCCTTTTTAAGGTATGTACAGACCACATTTTGTTTATCCATTAGTCTACCAGTAGACATCTGGATTGCTTCCACCTCTCAGCTGTTGGGATTAGTACTAGTGTGAACATGGAAGGTTTGTGGGTTTTAAGTGGTTAAATAAACCACTAGATATCTCAAAGCAAGCCCTATTATTCTTCCATAACTGCCTCCAAACTCCAAGTGACCTTACATATCAACCATTACTTTAATTCTTACACTTGTGTAATTCATGACTTTTTATTTTTTTTATTTTTTTTGAGATAGAGCCTTGCTCTGTTGTCCAGGCTGGAGTGTAGTGGCACAATCTCGGCTCACTGTAACCTCCACCTCCTGGGTTCAAGCGATTCTCCTGCCTCAGCCTCCCAAGCAGCTGGGACTACAGGCATGCGCCACAACATCCGGCTAATTTTTGTGTTTTTAGTAGAGATGGGGTTTCACCATGTTAGCCAGGCTGGTCTCGAATTCCTTACCTCAGGTGATCCACCCACCTCAGCCTCCCCAAGTACTAGGATTACAGGCATGAGCCACCATGCCCAGCCTATCACCATTTTTGAGAGTTCTTTTTTTTTTTTAAGAGACAGGGTCTCACTATGTTGCCCAGGCTGGCCTCAAACTCCTGGCCTCAAGTGGTCCTCCTGCCTCAGTCTTTGCCTCAGTCTCCCAAAGTGCCAGATCTACAGGCATGAGCCACTGCAGCCAGCCAAAAAAATTTTTTTGATTAATAGAGTTTATTTTTTAGAATAGTTTAAGGTTTACAGAAAAATTGGGGAGATAATGCAGAGTTCCCTTATAACCACTCTTCCCTGCACACAGTTTCCTAATACCATTAACATCTTCCAATGGTGTGGTACATTTGTTACAAGTGAAAAATCAAAACTGACACATTAATTCTTTTTTTTTTTCTTTTTTTGAGACAGGGTCTTGTTCTGTCGCCCGGCTTCAGTGCAGTGGCATAATCAGAGCTCACTGCAGCCTCAAGCTTCTGGGCTCAAGCCATCCTCCCAATTCCTCAGCTCAAGCAGTCCTCCCACCTCAGCCTCCTGAGCAGTGGGGAACATAGCCGCATGCTACCACGCCAGGCTAATTTTTGTATTTTTTTCTTTCTTTTTTTTTTTTGAGATGGAGTCTCGCCCTGTTGCCCAGGCTGCAGTGTAGTGGCGCAATCTAGGCTCATTGCAAGCTCTACCTCCCAGGTTCACGCCATTCTCCTGCCTTAGCCTCCCAAGTAGCTGGGACTACAGGCGCCCACCACCATGCCTGGCTAATTTTTTCTATTTTTAGTAGAGACGGGGTTTCACCGTGTTAGCCAGGATGGTCTCGATCTCCTGACCTCGTGATCTGCCTGCCTCGGCCTCCCAAAGTGCTGGGATTACAAGCGTGAGCCACCGCACCCGGCTAATTTTTTGTATTTTTTGTAGAGAAGGGATTTCACCACGTTGCCCAGGCTGGTCTTGAACTCCTGGGCTCAAATAGTCCACCCATCTCGGCCTCCCAAAGTGCTCGAATTACATGTGTGAGCCACCGCACCCAGCCCATGTTACTATTTACTAAATTAAAACTAAGTTCATTCTTTGTGTTGTACAGTTCTATGGGTTTTGATACATGCACATGCATCCATGTATCAGACACAATACTTCCACTGCCCTAAAAATCCCCTGTGCTTCACCTGTTGATCCCTCCTTCTCTTCCCAGCTAAGCCATGCCAATCCTGATTTTTACCTCCCTCGCACCGGGTCTTGCCCTGTCGCCCAGGCTGGAGTGCACTGATGCAATCACGGCTCACTGCAGCCTCAACCTTCTGGGCTTGATTTAGTTTTAAAATTAGTATACTTTCCCAACAATCTCTGCAGATGTTATAATTTCTTGTCTTTTTGGGTCAGCCCTAATGTACCTTGAGGATTTCAAAGATAAAATCCCTGTGCTTCCTATTTCAAACTGAAACTGAATTTCATTAC
This sequence comes from Macaca mulatta, assembly GCF_049350105.2. Classification (NCBI taxonomy): domain Eukaryota; kingdom Metazoa; phylum Chordata; class Mammalia; order Primates; family Cercopithecidae; genus Macaca; species Macaca mulatta. Next base: position 154,167,365 of record NC_133407.1, on the reverse strand, counting down.
TTTATTCTTTGGTTAACAAGAGACTCCAAGAATAGAAATGGGAAAAGAGTACTAGTAGAGCCGGATACAGTGGCTCACACCTGTAATCCCAGTACTTTGGGACACCGAGGCAGGCAGATCATCTGAGGTCAGGAGTTTGAGAGTAGCCTCGCCAACATGGTAAAACTCCATCTCTACTAAAAATACAAAAATTAGCTAGGCATAGTGGTGTGTGTCTGTAATCCCAGCTACTTGGGCGGTTGAGGCAGGAGAATCTCTTGAACCTGGGAGGCAGAGGTTGCAGTGAGCCGAGATCATGCCATGGCACTCCAGCCTGGGTGACAGAGCAAAACTCTGTCTCAAAAAAAGTACTAGTAGAATGAGATTAGATTTTTTTTTTTTTCAGACAGGGTCTTGCTCTGTCACACAGGCATCTCTCCAAAAAAAATTAAATTAGCTGGGCGTGGTGGTGCACACCTATGGTCCCAGTTACTCGGGAGTCTCAGGTGGTGGGAGGATCTCTTGAGTCTGGGAGTTAGAGGTTGCTGTGAGTCATAATCATACCACTGGTTTGCACCCTGGGTGACAGAGTAAGGCTATGTCTCAAAAAAAGTTTCTAAATATAAATATATAAGAAATATAAAAAATGTTTTGTTAAAGAGTATGATGTCCACATTCTGAGTGGGTTCAAGTGCTCAATCTGAGACACTCAGAAAGATGTTTATAAAAATACCATTATATAGCCAGGTGTGGAGCTCAGGTCAGTAATTCCTGTACTTCGGGAAGCCAAGGGGGACGGATCACTTGAGCTCAGGAGTTCGAGACCAGTCTGGGCAACATGGTAAAACCCCATCTCTACTAAAAAAATTTTAAAAATTAGCCAGGTGTGGTGGAGTGCACCTGTAGTCCCAACTACTTGGGAGGCTGGGTGGGAGAATCACCTGAACCCAGGAGGTGGTTGCAGTGAGGTGAGATCACACCACTGCACTCCAGCCTGGATGATACAGTGAGACCCTGTCTCAAAATATATATACATATATACATATATATATACACATATATATACACATACACACACTTATCCTGATTATTTAATAATTAATAAATTATATTCAGAACTTAAAAAAAGCCAGATACTATGATAGGTACTAGTTACAGATTTAATTTATTGTTCATAACCATCCCTGGAATTCTCCCATTTTAGCTATGGCTACCTCGAAGTAAGTAGAATTGCTTGAACTCAGGAGGCAGGGGTTGTAGTGAGCCAAGATAGTGCCATGGCACTCCAGCCTGGGAGACAGAGTGAGACCGTCTCAAATAAATAAATAAATAAACAAAACAAAATACCCGTCTTAGTTTTTATTTAATATTAACCAGTCTACTAAAAAAAAAAAAAAAGTTTTAAACAGTTTACAGGAAGACACAAAAATAAGACCATTAAAACAAGGGTAAGAAAATATGTACTATGTAATATGAAGTAGAGAAATAATTCATAAACTTAGACTATAGATATTACAGTACTTACTGAAATTGGATCTAAAGTTTAAACCAAAATCTTCCTGGTAGACAAAATTAAAAGTAAAATATGATGAGCTACTGATCTCATGTCACAAATTAAAAAATTAATTCTTTCAAAACTGGAATGTTTTTCTTTCTTTTGTAATGTTTACCATCTCCACTGTTTTGCCATACCCAGAAGGACAGCAGCATTATTCAGCCTCTACTGCTGATCAGTGGAAAGCAAGAAGACTTAATGATTTACTAGGCCTCAAGATAAAAATTACAGAACATGCTTGCTATCTTCAGACTTTAAACAGGACACTCTGCCACAGTAAATTAAATGGAAACCAAAGTTTCCCTTCAGCCATTCACTGATAGTCCATACAAGGCCGTAACAATTTCTCCACTGCTATCACATGGTTAAGTGCTTCCCTTCAGTTTGGTTAGGATAACAAGAACTTCTCACATCCTAATAATAATAATGGTAATACATTAGATGCTACAGAGAAAGAAGGCTGATGCAGTCCCTGTCAAGCAGAACTGTAATCAATATGGTAAGTGTGAAAACTTTATTTAAATGAAATGATAAAGCATTCATCAACACCTAGGCAAAGAAAATCACCCTTTTCAGATATTCCCAACTGTCAAATCATCTCGTTGGTTTGGTCTATTTTAGGTGAAAGTCAAAATGGTTAAGCTACATCCTATAATATTGTGTGTGTGTGTATATATATATATAAAATATATATATATATATATTATATATATATATATTTTTTTTTTTGAGATGGGGTCTCTGTCACCCAGGTTAGAGTGTAGTGGTGCCATCATAGCTAATGCAGCTTCAAACTCCTGGGCTCAAGTGATCTTCCTTCCTCAGCCTCCCAAGTAGCTGGGACCACAGGCACACACCACCATACCCAGCTAATTTTTAATGTTTTTGTAGAGACAGGGTCTTACTATATTGCTCAGGCTGGTCTTGAACTCCTGGCCAAAAGCGATCCTCCCTCCTCCACCTCCCAAAGCATTGAGATTACAGGCATGAGCCACTGCACCTAGCTTATATTACTGATTCTATTTCAAAGTTTCAAATACTCAAAAAAAAAAAAAAAAAAAAACCCAAAAGTCACCTGCATCTATACTTAAAAACAGAGAAATTTTCAGAGAAAAGTTATATATATGATATTGAACAAGAGTTTTATTAAAAATTCTATTAATTAGTAACTTAAGAAATCAGGCACAAATTTTGTAATAGTAGAGGAAATGGCTATGAGCCTGTTATGAAAAATAGCTATGTCTTTAAAGCCCCAAAAAATGAAAAAAAAAAAAAAAGAGTAGAAAAATGCTTTTAATATTGATATTTTTAAGTATAACACCCATTATTTATCAGTAAATATCCTCATAACAATAATAATCAGGGCCCTGGAGAGAGTTAGCTTTATAGTCTTTATCATAGTTTCCAAGCTTTTCAGAATTATGGAAAAAGCGGCTTAATTTGACTCTAATAACTTTTATAAATTATGTATAAAAAGACTGGCAAATTTGGATTAACTATGAGTGGTAGATAAAACTAATTTCTTATAATTTAGTAATTAGCAACACAGATACAAGAGAAGTATCTCCTAGCTTCCCAGAATTTGAAGGAAAATAGATGGTCTCAGTAGTAGAGCAACCTCTACACAGGTCATGGTCATCAGGATTCCAGGGGGTTCTGGGTTACGGAGCTCAACTATATTCTTCCTGACTTTAGTCAGTATCCAACTAATTATCCTAATTCTATTGTCTAAAAATAAGAAATCAGACCCTCAGTTTAAGAGTTTGAAGATTTCTTATTTCTACTCTAAAATTGGGAAGAGGAGAGTAGGAAGGGGGGGAGGTACACAGGGAGCGAAGGAGGGCGGAAGATAGATCACCTACTTAGAATATTTTGGGAGAAATTTTCTCAGACTCTGATTTGGGTATACTCAAAGCTCAATTTGTTCGGGACTGTGTTCTCCTGAGAAGATCTGTAGAAAGATTAAACTACTACCAAGAGTAAAATGCAAAGGTTGAAACCTAAAGATGGGTTGTGCTGATTACTTGAAATAAGGAACAAAGGAAAAGAAGGCAATGCAATAATCCCTCCTTCTTTCCTAATTTGTGTGTAAATGGCAAAAGCAAGTCAGAATAATTTTTCCCCTAATCCCTGTATGAGCCAGAATTGTTTAGTAGGCCTGAGAGAAGACTGCCACTAAGATAAGGAGACAGCAACACCCTGATGTGTTGAGATGCCGTGCCAGGACATCTGTTTCTGAGCATTACATTCATTCATTCATTCATTCGTTCGTTCATTCATTCATTCATACATTTTGAATTTATTGCATTTGTAAGGCTCTGAGCTAGCAGGCACAGAGAATACAAAGATGACTGTGTTGCTGAAACATTGCTGTGTATAAAGAAAATGTAGGCTTTAAAGTATTTAGCACAATGCCTAGCACATAATAAGCAATTAACAAATGTTAGCTGCTATTATTGAAAATCAGATGGTTAGATTATATGACAATGCTCACTATTTAAACAAATCTTATGGGTTTTGTTTTGTTTTTTGTTTTTTATTGAGACAGGGCCTCACTCTGTCGCCCAGGCTGGAGTACAGCAGCACAATCTCCGCTCACTGCAGCCCACCTCCTGGGCTCAAGTGATCCTCAGCCTCTCTAGTAGCTGGGACTACAGGCGTGCAACATCACACCTGGCAAATTTTTGTATTTTTAGTGGAGATTTTGCCATGTTGCCCAGGCTGGTCTCAAACTCCTGGGTTCAAGTGATCTGCCCGCCTTAGCCTCCCAAAGTGCTGGGATTACAGGCGTGAGCCACCGTGCCTGGCGCTATTTAAATAAATCTTATGATAAATTGTTTCTAAAATAGCTTTACTATTCATGGCTGGGCATGGTGGCACATGCCTGTAATCCCAGCACTTTGGGAGGTCGAGGTGGGCAGATCACCTAAGGCCACGAGTTTGAGACCAGACTGCCCAACAAGGTGAAACCCTGTCTCTACAAAAATACAAAGATTAGCAGGGCATAATGGTGGGGGCCTGTAATCTCAGCTCCTCGGGAGGCTGAGGCAGTAGAATCGCTTGAACTGGGAGGCACAGGTAGCAGTGAGCCGAGATCGTCCCATTGTACTCCAGCCTGGGCGACAGAGTGAGACGTCATCTTAAAACAAAACAAAACAAAACAAAAGATACAAGGCATGCATTGTATAATTCATCCATTTAAAGTATACAATCCAACAACTTTTAGCACATTCACAGAAGTGTGCAACCATCATCACAGTCAATTTTTCTTTTTTTTAATTAGAGACAGGGTATTGCTCTGCTGTCCAGGTTGGAGTGCAGTAGTGCAGTGATAGCTTGCTGCAGTTTTGAACTCCTGGGTTCAAGCAAACCTCTTGCCTCACCCTCCTGAGCAGCTAGGACTACAGGTGCACATCACTATACTTGCCTAATTTTTAAATTTTTTTGTAGAGACAGGATCTTTCTATACTGCCCAGGCTATAGTTAATTTTAGAATATTTACATCTCCTCAAAGAAACCTTTTGATCTTTGGCAATCATCCTCGGCAATCATCCTCTTATTCCTCCATTCCCCTGGCCCTAAACAACCACTAATATACTCTCTGTCTCTCTAGATTTGCCTATTCTGGATATTTCATAAAAATATAATCTTACAATATGTGACTTTCTGTGTCTGGATTCTTTCACTTATGTTTTTAAGGTTCATCCTTGTTATAGCATGTATCAGTACTTCATTTGAATGCTTTACTAACGGGAAACATTCTTTTGTAAAGTAAATAATCACCCCCAACTTAAAAAATAAATACATATTTCAGGCCAGGCCCAGAGGCTCACACCTGTAATCCTAGCACTTTGGAAGGTTGAGGCCAGAGGATCACCTGAGCCCAGGAGTTTGAGACCAGCCTGGTTAACATGGTGAAACCTCGTCTCTACAAAAAAATGCAAAAAATAGCTGGGCGTGGTGGTATGCATCTGTAGTCTCAGTTACTTGCAAGGCAGAGGTGGGAGGATTGACTGAGCCTGGGAAGTCGAGGCTGCAGTGAGTCATGACTGCACCACTGTACTCCAGCATGAGCAACAGAGCAATACCCTGTCTCAACAAACAAACAAACAAACAAAAAACATATTTCAGTTTGCTTGAGGTATGTTATAATAGATGCCAGGACATAGGTATTCCTCATAATCAAGTACGAAGATGTTTCATTACAAAATAAAATTTAAGGAGTCCCTAAATCCAAACAACTTCTGAAAATCATTTTTTAAATGCCCACATATTTAGAAATAAAGATCTTAGTTCGTCTGCAAGTTTATACAAAAACAAGTTTAGTGAGAAGTACCTAGTGAGAACTGATTTAAGCAACTAGATCTAAGGTATTCTGTTCTCATTTATTGTAAGTCCCACTGATTAGATCTGTTTGTTTCCCTCTCTATTGTCCTCTGCCCTGAGAAACTTAAACCATCCATTCTTTTTCTGACGAATACAGTTTGAGCACTAAATTGCAAAGAAAAACACTGATCTGGTTTAAGACTGTGCACATAGTCCCGAATGAAATTAATACATCCCACAAGAGAAAATGAGGATAAAATATAACACTGCTATTTATTTAATTCAAAGTATGTCTATTCTTATGTTTAGAAGAGCCAGACAGGCACAGTTTCTTCATCTGTAAAATAAAGGGTGGATTATGTAATCTTCAAGGTCTCCTCTATCTCCAGAAACTATGATTTTCCATTTAATCCTTTTGAAAACAGACAAAAAGAGCTGTAGTATGACTTCCCTAAGGCTAAACAGAAGCTTGTCAACAATGACTAGGGTTAGGCTCCTGATTTATCCCTGCATTCACTGGAGATAGGCAGATTAATCAGCCTCAACCCTGACCTCACAGAGTTCACAATGTAGTAGGGAAGAAAGTGAGGCGTAAAGAACTTGACAGCATACTTTAGATATAGAGCCAGGAGAAGGTAAGGGAGTAACAGGAACTCTATAATTTCTTCTTTCAAGCCCTTCACACCTCCCTCCCAAATCTCATCATCTAAAGCAAGCTTGTCCAACCCACCGCCAGCAGGCTGCATGTGGCCCAGGATGGCTTTGAATGCAGCCAAACACAAATTCATACAGCTTCTTAAAACATTATAGGGTTTTGTTTGTTTTGAGACGGAGTCTTGCTCTGTCACCCAGACTGGAGTGCAGTGGCGCGATCTCGGCTCACTGCAACCTCTGCCTCTTGGGTTCAAGCAAATCTCATGCCTCAGCCTCCCAAGTAGCTGGGAATACAGGGGCACGACATCGTACCTGGTTAATTTTTGTATTTTTAGTAGAGACGGGGTTTCACCATGTTGGCCAGGCTGGTCTCAAACTCATGACCTCAGGTGATCTGCCTGCCTCGGCCTCCTAAAGTGCTGGGATTACAAGTGTGAGCCATGGCACCCAGCCCATTATGAGCTTTTTTTTTTTTTTGAAAAATTTTTTAAAGCTCATTAGCTATCGTTAGTGTATTTTATATGTGGCCTAAGACAATTCTTCTTCCAATGTTGTGTAGGGAAGTCAAAAGACTGGACACCCCTAACCTAAAGCAAATCCACATTAGACCCCAACTGCTTAATGTTCTTACACTAACATCTGGAAATAACATAAAACTTGTATATCTTACATTTCTACTTTTGGCCAGGGGTAAAAGTGAACCAAGAATAATTAAACTGCACTCCTCAGGGGACATAAGCTATAGTGATTTTTTTTTTTTTTTTGAGACAGAGTCTCGCTCTGTCGCCCGGGATGGAGTGCAGTGGCTGGATCTCAGTTCACTGCAAGCTCCGCCTCCCGGGTTTACGGCATTCTCCTGCCTGAGCATCCCGAGTAGCTGGGACTACAGGCGCCCGCCACCTCACCCGGCTAGTTTTTTGTATTTTTTAGTAGAGACGGGGTTTCACTGTGTTAGCCAGGATGGTCTCGATCTCCTGACCTCGTGATCCGCCCGTCTCGGCCTCCCAAAGTGCTGGGATTACAGGCTTGAGCCATCGCGCCCGGCCAGCTATACTGATTTAAAGAGCGAAACGGCAAAAGTACTTTTTAAATGCTCTTCAGTATTAATCAGAAGCCCTACTTGGATCAAAAGCAATGGAGAAGAAGAATCTGTCTACCCTTTCCTTTAGCAATTAAAGATATTTCTGTAAAGTGATAATTACCAAAGGATTATTTCAGCCACCATACTGCTAACTCATCATTTTGTCACATGTGTCACAAATTCAAATGGCCTATCCTTGCATTTCTGAAGCAAAATTGAACTTTTGTTTCTTATATGTTATTAAAGGAGAACACTGTCCTCAACTCTAAAGTTGATAACTATCTGGGGCTTCAAGGGATCTTTTATTTATCTCAGGTCCAATTAAAGAGTATAAAAAATCTAACTATAGGTATTTATTGAAGCATTAAGAAAAAATGTTTCGGCTGGATGCAGTGGCTCACACCTGTAATCCCAGCACTTTGGGAGGCTGAGGCAGGAGGATTGCTTGAGGCCAGGAGCTGGAGACCAGCCTGGCCAACATAGTGAGACCCCATCTCTACCAAAAATACAAAAATTAGCTGGGCATTGTGCTGTGCACCTATAGTCCCAGTTACTCAGGAGGCTGAGATAGGAAGACTGCTTGAGCTCAGGAGGTAGAGGCTGCAGTCCCAGTTACTCAGGAGTCTGAGATAGGAGGACTGCTTGAGCCTCGGAGGTGGAGGCTGCAGTGGGCTGTGATCACACCACTGCACTCCGGCCTGGGTGACAGAGCGAGACCCTGTCTCAAAAAAATTAAAATAAAATAAAATAAAATAAATGATTAGTGCTTGGAAGACTATGAAAACACTCCTAACTATAGATTTTTATTCTAAAACATCATCCATTTAGAGAATCTGGAGAGTGTGGAAATTTCCTCACACACATAGGATGCACAATCTGACTTTGGATTCAGGGATACTGCAGACTTACATTTGCAAATGCAATTTATACAACTGAAGAAAAACACTGAGTACAGTAAGGTTAAAATGAAATTAAATTTCTGGTTCCCTAAACAGTCATAATTATCATGCTAATAAAAATTGAAGAGATGTGGACAACAGAAATATCTCAAGAGATTGGTCAAATCAATTAAGAAAATACATGTTAATATTTTTCTGTCAATGTGATACCACCAGAATACAATTAAGCATCAAAATCCCTGAATCCCTGATAGCTACCCCTCTAATACTTCCTTACTTCTAATGGTCCCCAGCTTGAATACTCTCAGAAATCAATGTGACCCTAGTGAGACTTGGTAGCATCTGATCTTGGCATAAAGAGTGGGTACAATTTGGATAAGGAGATTGGGGATGGGCTGGGAAGGGAAAAGAAGAATAAAGTGATCCCGGCTTAAAGGAAAGCCTGAGTGAAAAACAAAGTGAACAAATAAGGAGCAAAAAGAAACAACGAACAATTCAGTTTGGCTGAATATTTGGACCATATTTGAAAAATAAGGTTGCAAAGTTGGGCTAAATGGTGCTAAGTTTTGAAGGGGCTTGAACAATAAGTTCAAATATATGAATTACATTCTGAGTACAAAGGGAGCCACTAAAAACTGTATGGCAGGAGAAAAGACTATCACAGAGACAGTTTAGAAAGATTTATGTGGGCTGGGCACGGCTGCTAACACATGTAATCCCAGCACCCTGGGAGGCCAAGGCAGGTGGATTGCCTGAGCCCAGGAGTTCGAGACCAGCCTGGACAACATGGTGAGACCCTGTCTCTACAAAAAATACACAAATAAGCTGGATGTGGTAGCACGCATCTGTGGTCCCAGCTACTAGAGAGGCTAAGGTGAGAGGATCACTTGGACCCAGGAGGTTGAGGCTGCAGTGAGCCATGATCATGCTACTGCACTTTGGCCTGGGCGTCAGAGCAAGACACTGTTGCAAAAAAAAAAAAAAAAAAAAAAGAAGAAGAAGAAGAAAAGAAAAAAGATAGATGTGGTGTACTGGCAAAACAAATTTGGAATTTAGGAAAGATGAAGATGGGGAAACTAGTTAGAAAGCTACCATAATTGTCTTGTCAGAAGTGATGCTGGTTTGAATTACGTTAGTGGCAATGGAAACAGGTAAGAAAGTATAGATATACAAGACATTTTAATTACAAAATAGAAGAACTCCTCAAGTGTGGAGGACAAGACGATGAAACAAAAATGTTAATGCAAAAGATATTTGCAATTATAAAAAAATTTGGCCAGGTGCGGTGGTCCACACCTGTAATCCCACCACTTTGGAAGGCCAATGTGAGAGGATTGCTTAAGCCCAGGAGTTCGAGGTCGTCCTGGGAAAAATAGAGACCTCTTCTCTACAAAAAATAAACAAAGTTAACTGGGCATGGTAGTGGATGCCTGAGGTCCCAGGCTGAGGTGGGAGGATTGCTTAAAGCCAGGAGGCTGAAGTGAGTCGAGATTGCGCCACTGCCCTCCAGTCTGGGCGATAGAGTGAGAATGTGTCTCAAAAAAAAAAAAAAAAGAAAGAAAATTATTTTTCCTTATATATTTTTCTATACAAAGAAAAAGATCCATAATGCTATAGAGATTAAAACAACTGATTCACAGAAAAAAAAAAATGACCTTTAAACATATGAAAAGATACTAGACATTGCTCACAATAAGATAGATACAAATTAAAATTATACTGACCTCACCTGACCGATTGACAAAAATTTGAAAGTTACAACCTACTCTGTCGGTAAAATAGTGAGAAAATACACTCTCAGAAACTGTTGGTAGGAATGCAAAATAGTACAACCTCTTTGGATGGAAATATCTTGGAATCCAGCAAAGTTACCCTTACTCTAGCAACTTAACCCGAAGACATACTGGCAAAGACTATAAAAATGTACATAAACAAGCCTATTCACTGTAATAGTATTTGTAAACATAAAAGCCCAGAAACAACACAAGTGTCCAAAAAGAGGGGTCTGGTTGAAAGAACTATGGTCTAATCCCACAATGGAATACCATGCAACTTTAAAAAGGAATAAGGATTACTTCTCTATGTTGCTAAAGTGAGATCTCCAGAATATATCAAGCTAAAAAGAAACAAATGTACTATAAAAGTATAGTGCCATTTTTCTTCAAAAATTTGTGCACATGTGTGGGTGTTTGTGTGGGAAGGCGAAGTGGGGTAGAGGATAAATATATTTACACATTTGTTTGCACTTTTTTAATGGAAAGCAAAGCTAGGGGGAAAAAGCTGTCAATTCAGAAAAGAAACCAGAAGGACACGGAAAGAGCTAGACTTCTCTGAATGTACTTTGTTTTATAGATTTGAATTTGAAGCCATGTAAATGCTGTATTTATAAAGCCAAATTTAATCAAAATGGAAAAAAAAAGTCCCTAAATGTAAAAAGTGAAAGAGAACAAATGAGCCCAACAATATCAAGTTCATGAATTAACAACATGGAGAGAATTATTTTAAGTGACTTTAAAAAATATTTTTACTGGCTGGGCAAAGTGGCTCATGTCTGTAATCCCAGCACTTTGGGAGCCTGGGATGGGAGAATCACTTCAGCCCAGGAGTTTGCAACTGGCCAGGGCAATACAGTGAGACCCTGTCTCTACCAAAAATTTAAAATTAGCCAGGCATGGTAGCGGCTGCCTGTAGTCTCACCTACTTGGGAGGCTGAGGTGGGAGATCACTTGAGCCCAGGAGCTGGAGGTGGCAGTGAGCCATGATTGTGCTACTGTACTCCAGCCTGGGCAACAGAAATACCCTGTCTCTAAAAAAAACTAAAATTAAAAAAATTATTGCCGGGCGCGATGGCTCAAGCCTGTAATCCCAGCACTTTGGGAGGCCGAGACGGGCGGATCACGAGGTCAGGGGATCGAGACCATCCTGCCTAACACGGTGAAACCCCCTCTCTACTAAAAAATACAAAAAACTAGCCGGGCGAGGTGGCGGGCGCCTGTAGTCCCAGCTACTCGGGAGGCTGAGGCAGGAGAATGGCGTAAACCCGGGAGGCGGAGCTTGCAGTGAGCAGAGATCCGGCCACTGCACTCCAGCCTGGGCGACAGAGCGAGACTCCGTCTCGAAAAAAAAAATATTATTATATTGTATACCTTAAAGACAGAAGAAATACAAAAAAAATTTAACTGTTTTCAGTTGTCATACTGGCTCAACACAGTAGTAATGAGCATACCTCATGCTTTAAATGGTCTCTAAATATTATTTTCCACTGAAAGAAACCAGAGCTCCTTGGAGAAATGTAGCCAACTCTAGGTCTGGAGGAGGAAAGATATTAAGCTGAAACATCTTTGTTTCTTGGCTTTTGTGATTACATATACACTGCTAGGTCATGTGGAAAAGACTTCTGGGCCACTTCTGAGAATAATATTTAGGGCACTGATCAGTTTATTATATAGCACAGAGGTATCAGTTTATTTATGAACTACAGGTATTGAATATTCTTTTTAGAAAAGTATCAATAGGCTGTATAAATTACCATACCTAAAAAATGCTATGAATATTCTATTAATACACGACCTTTCTTCCCACAGCTCACCTTCAATAAATGTATATTAAGAATGTAGAAGCTGGAAATAAAATGGTGAACATGGAAGACACTGTCCCTGCCCTCATGAAGCTTTTAGTCTAGTGGAAAACAGACGCAATTCAAAATAGTGAGATAGTATCATCGTCGGAACTAATACAGGGTACTAAGAGAATACAAAAGAGGGGCAACTAACCTAGAGGTGGCAGATCAGAAAGCCTCTTTGGAGAAATGACACCTAGGCTAAGACCCAAGGGACCTTAGGAGTTTCTTTTTTTTAATGTTTGCTTGTTTTGTGGCGAAATGGAGGTGAGAATAGGCAATAAGATGAGGAAAAGGGAACAAGTGTAAAACAGCTAGACTACTGAGAAATACATAGTAGTTTTGTGTGGTTGTAGGGAGCAAGGGTGTGAATGGTAAAATGTGAGGCTGAAGAGCAGAGGCCAGGTCATAAAGAATCTCTACAGATCATGTTTGGAAGTTTGAACTTTATCCTGAGGGAGGTAATGAAGAATTTTCACCAGAAAAATGCCATAATTAAACCTGTCTGCAGTATCCAGAATGAATTAGACAGGGGGGATAATATAGAAGGCAAGGAGACCACTAGAAGACTGCTGCAAGGATCCAGCTACTATGCTGGGGTCAGAGACAAGTGTACTCACTGAACAATACCTGCTACTTGAGAATATTTAGAAAGTAGAATCAATGACATTTACTGGCTGGGGGTGGTATGCAGATAAGAAATTGAAGGCTGGCTATGGTGGCTCACATTTGTAATTCCAGCACTTTGGGAGACTGAGGCAGGAGGATCACTTGAGCCCACAAGTTCGAGACCTGCCTGGGCAACAAAGCATGACAACCCCACCACCACATCTTAACAACAACAACAAAATTTTTTAACTAGCTAGGTGTGGTGGTATGTGCCTGCAGTTTCAGCTACTTGGGAGGAGCCTGAGGTAGGACGACTGTCTGAGCCCAGTAGTTCAAGGTTGCAGTGAACTATGATCATGCCACTGCACTCCAGCCTGGGTGACAGGGCAAGACCCTGTCTCGAAAAAAAAGAAAAAGAAATTAAACGTAATGGCCAGCATTCTGTCTTAAGCCACTGAGTACACACTGTGGGTAACATTTAATAAGATAAACACTGGAAAAGAACTGGGGTTGGGAAAATAAAGAGGAGGGAAAGGTGAGCAGGTTCAACCACGTTTTAACTATTGGATAAACAAGAAATATCTAAGAAGAGATGTCAAGTAGGCAACTGGTTCTTTTCCTCATTTCCCACATTCAATCCATTACCAAATCCTATCAAATCTACCTTTAAAATATAGCCCAAATCTATCCACCTCTCTTCATCTCAGGAATACTGTTACCACCCTAATGCAAGGCATCATTATCTCCCTCCACGCTCTCCATACTGTAGCCAGACAGATCTTTTAAAAATATAAATCAGATCATCAGATTCCCTATTTAAACCCATTAAAGGTTTCCTACTGAATTTTAGAATGAAATCAAACTCTCTATCATAGCCAAAGAAATCCCTGGATGACACATAGCCTTCATCTTTATCAATTACTCTCACATTAAGCCTCATCTACACTGGTCAAGTTCTCCCATTTTTAGGGCCTTTGTACTAAGGAACTGCCCCACTTCCCTTTTACTTCCCCTCTCTCCCAAGACACACAGTCTTGCTCTTTGCCTTTAGACCTCATCTCAAATATCACCTCGTCACAGAATCTTACTCTAACCACTCTCTATCACATTACCTTGATTTGTCTTTCTAGCACTTACCAGAATTTGTAAACTTATTTATTCCCTACAATATAAGTTCTATGAGAAGAGAAATCCTGTTTATCTTTTTCACTGCTACACTTTATGTAAATGGCATAACAGTTGGTTTTCAATAAATGTTTGCTGAATTAAGTAAGTGAGTAAAACATGAAACTAAAGCTCAGCTCAGAAGGAAGATCTTAACTGGAGATACTGATTTGGGCATCTTCCACATGTAAATGACAAACAATGCCAAAGAAAACAGATATTACCCATGGGAAGTATATAGAGAGAATAAAAGAGGGCCTAAGACAAAGCCAAGAATGTGAACATTCAAAAGATGAGCAGAAGAGGAGCACCCAAATAGGAAGGGCCAGAGAAAAAAAGGAAAATCAGAAAAGTTTCCCAAAGGGCTAGATGGTATACAAGAACATTCTTTTATTACTTATTTATTTTTGGAGGTAGGGTCTCGCTTTATCACCCAGGTTGGAATATGATAGTGTGATCGCAGGTCACTGTGGCCTCAACCTCTAAGGCTCAAGGGATGCTACTGCCTCAGTCTCCCAAGTAGCTGGGACTACAGGTGTAGTAGTCACCATGCCTGGCTAATTTTTATTTATATTTTGTAGAGATGGGTTCTCAATATATTGCCTAGGCTGGTCTCAAACTCCTGGCCTCAAGCAATCCTCTCACCTCAGCCTCCTAAAATGTTGGGACTATAGGCATAAGCTACTGTACCCAACCTGAGTATTCTTTTCGAACATATTAAGTGTTTGCCATGTACCAGGAACTATGCCAGGTGTTGGGCTATCAAATTGATCAATAACATAGGCCAAACACTATCTAATGACTGTTCAGAGTGGTATAATCTTCTCTAAGTGTGATTTAGAGAGAAGTCTCAATCTGAATCTTAAGTGTCACAAGTGTTGGGAGGATTAAACAAGATCTTGTTTATAAAGTGCTAAATACAATATCTGCCATACAATAGGAAGTCAATAAATTACAGCCACTACTATAATGACAATCTTCCTTTGACTGATGAAAAAACAGTATAAAAATACCAGCATACTAGAGCAATTTAGAGTAATCATCCTAGGGGAATAATCTGATTTGAAAATCCATATCTATTCTGGAGAATACTAAATTCACAAAAGAATGGGATTCTTTATGGGGAAAACTACTTAGAGGTAACATCTCAAGGTCTCTTCCAAGATTCCAGTTTGATTCCAGCAAAGGCACAAAAGCATTTAAGTGACTTAAAAGTAGATCACCAGACTCACTTCAGTGCAAGGTAATCTGACTCCCAATCCCAGAGAAAAACAACATATTTGCCTACCCCTCAAAACACAAGATCCTTAGGTCTATCTTATTCTAGACCAAGACCTCTTGACTCTTCTCAAACTAGACAGATTAGAAGTACAGTATCACAGCCCAATTAGTTCTTGTTTGTGCCCTTTTATTTTATTAATTATACCCTTTGGTTATGCCCAGAGTCAAGAGGTTTCCCTGTTTTAAAATAAAGAACAAAAGCAATCTGTGCAGAGTAACGGATTCCTCAGAAACTAATTAAACAAACAAACAAAAAATGCCAGAATATTTCTCACTTAAATTCCACTGGGAAACATGAGGGTGAAATGCCACTGGCCAATGGGAACCCTTATCTTGCATGCCATGCAATCCAACCCCCAACCAAAATGCCTCCTTCCTACAAGCACACACTACTTTCTATTGATTTCCCTCAGCTTTGGTTGTTGCCTAAACTCTAGTGATCAAGGCTCCAGTGATATCTTCTGGCCAAAGAAAAATTATTTTCCTTGCTTCTTTTTTGTTCTTCTCTAACAGACTGCTAGTTCTTTTATCCAAACCACGTGGGCAGTAGGACTAAAGACCTTCTGCCAGTCATACATGCTTAGCAAGCAAAACGTAAACAAGACATATTCTTCTAAGCTGAAATGTTCTAAATGCAAAATATAGTATTTAGGATTCTAAATATTTGTAATCTATTTAGTAGAGTATATTAACAGACAAGGGTCTGTAATAAAAAACAATTTAGGCACACAGCAATATTTCATTTCAACATTAAGGTCAAAAGAGCATGAAATTAGAAAAGACAGGAATTCTAGTTATTATTTTATCACTATGCAATTTCACTGTTGCCTTTGTTCCATCACTGATGAAATAAAGGCAATGATACTTTTCCCTTTTCTGCTTTCAGTACAGGTTGAATTTCATAATTCCTATAGTCCAGCATAATTACAAAAAGTATACTATTTTCTCAAGGCAATGTACTCCCTTTAAAGGAAGAAAGAATGGTGATATGGTCTGGCTGTGTGTCCCCACCCCAATCTCATCTTGAATTGTCATGCAAATTGTAATCCCCACGAGGGACCTCATGGAAGGTGATTAGATCATGGTGGGGGGGTGGTATCTCCATGTTGTTCTCGTGATAGTGAGTTCTCACAAAATATGATGGTTTTATATGGGGCTTTCCCCACTTTTGCTCAGCACTTCTCCTTCCTGCCATCATGTGAAGAAGGATGTGTTTACTGCCCCTTCTGCCATGATTTTAAGTTTCCTGAGGCCTCTCAGCCCTGAGGATCTGTGAGTCAATTAAACCTTTATCCTTTATAAATTACCCAGTCTCCCGTGGTTCTTTATAGCAGCATGAGAACAGACTAATGCAGATGGAGTAACCTAACTCCATCCTAACAAGGGTTTTGTTTTGTAGTTTGTTTCTTTTTTGTGGATCTTTTTTTCTTCCCAGAACCTCGCATCAAACAACTGTATCTTGATTTGGCAATTCATTCAGAATTCCATGAATTACAGTAGAGCACAACATTCTCTATCATAATACAGTATACAGAGACTTCCTAGCAGCAGCAAATCAACTAAGAATGGTCATATGCTTTCAGAAATGAATTGGTAGCAGAAATTAAACACTACAATGTAACTTCCAAGGAAAGTTAAATTTTCTTATTAGATTTTACTTCTAGTTAGCACTGTAAAATTAAACTATCTCTTATATTTTAATTTTCTACACAGGCTAAAGCCAAGGTAATTTCTTGAGATCATTTTTTCTAATAACAGCCATATAATAAAACAATCTTCGCATTCTTAACAATCACATTATCTCTTTCTCCAGGTGGCATTCTCATCATCTGTATTTACTATTTCACTAAAAATTCTTTCCAATATGACATCATAGTTTAAAGATGTAAATAAGTATGTGTGCTACATTTATGTGGTAGTTACTCCTTTGATATTATGGGTAAATATCCTCAAGGCAGTAGTTGTATAATTAAAAGTTATTTGAAAAACATACTGAGTCTTTATGCTAAAGATTTACCTCTTTGAATTCTTTTTAGACCTTAGCAGATCAAGAGGCTTCAAGAAAAGGAAATATTATGAAGTCATATCTTTCCAAGTAAACTGCTAATCACGCCAACATCTACATCCTAAACAAAAATGGAACAATGTGTAGTAAAGTGTTACTCTTTTTCAGTACATACACAATAAGGAGGTTTGGTCACTAAATAGTTTCAACAGATCTAAAGACTATTTCTGGCTTCACTACTGCTATATGCTGCAACCTCTTTTTTTTTTTTTTTTGAGACGGAGTCTTGCTCTGTCGCCCAGGCTGGAGTGCAGTAGCACGATCTCGGCTCACTGCAAGCTCCGCCACCTGGTTTCATGCCATTCTCCTGCCTCAGCTTCCCGAGTAGCTGGGACTACAGGCACCTGCCACCATGCCCGGCTAATTTTTTGTATTTTTAGTAGAGACGGGGTTTCACCGTGTTAGGCAGGATGGTCTCGATCTCCTGACCTCGTGATCCGCCCACCTTGACCTCCCAAAGTGTTGGGATTACAGGCGTGAGCCACCGCACCCGGCCAATATTCTGCAATCTTATCAATTACTTCATCTTCCTAGGCAGCAGTACAAGAGACAGATAACACTATTTTTGTCACTTTAATCCTTAGCTGCCATGGCAGCAGAGTTTATTCAATCATATTTCTGATACTGAAAAAACTTTGATTTGACTTTACTGCCTCATCCCATTACAAGCCATTCTGATCCCCTTTTTTCACTGTCAAACTTCTCAAAGAAGCTGCCCATACTAACTCCATTTCCCCATCTTTTTACCTTATCACCCTGTCATCTAAAGTCCATCCTACTAAACTAAAATTATATTTCTCAAATTTCACTACTTTACCATAAACATAATGAGAAAAGCAGTAAACTGAAGGGGTCAGCAGGGAATTTAGGTTCAAGCCCTCAATTCGATAATTACAAGATATGTATATTTAAGCATATCATTTCACATCTTTGCACATCACTTTCCTTACTTGTAAAATGAACGGGTTAGATGACGATCTCCACGGTCTCTTCCTCTACTGAACCTATAGTTGTATAAATAAATTCAGTCTTCATCTCTAATTTCTCTTTGGCATTTGACACTAAGCATCACCTCCACCCCTCCACCCCTCCACCCCTCTATTATTTGCTCAAAGCCCTTCCATTCATTTTTCGACTATCACCTCGAAGTTAATATCACCATTACCTAACTCTAAATTCTCTACTTCCAAATACAAAATCTTTTTACTTAGCCATTCTACCTTCATCAAAAACATAATAAACCAAACTTGAATTTACACCCAATCCAACAAATCACTCTCAGCTTGCCCCAAATCTCCTATTTCCTTAGATTCCTCACTACCCAGAGTCTTGGCTGAGTCTTCCTTCATGTCCTTCCTACATCTTATTTTCCTTAAATTCTATTAATCCTTCCTTCTAAATAACTAGTATCTTCCTCTTTTAAATTTCATCATTCATGGATAGTTTACTCTAAAAGCCTACTAATTGTTCTCTCAAACCTAATCCCTTCACTTTCCATAACATTCAATATTCTCTTGCACTGTCCAGTCTGATAGCCACTAACTACAGGTTGCTAGTTAAATTAAAATTAAAATTAAGCAAAATTAAAAATTTAGTTCCTCCATCACATAAGTTGCATTTCAAGTCACATGAGGCTAGTGACTATTACACAGGCCATCACAGATACAGATACAGTTTCATCCTCACAGAAAGTTCCATTGGATGGCTCTGTAATCTTAGGCAAGACCTCTCACCACACTACTTACACCGTAGGTTTTCTTCTATTAAAGAACATGGGCTGGTTTTCTAACACTTATCTAAACCATTCTAAAATCTTTCTCCTGGCATCCAAACTCTCCAGATCTGGCTCCATCAAACATCTTCATTCATTTTCTTTGCCGACACATACTCTGTTGGTTAAGTTGTTTTCACTGATCATGCAGGGTACTATGCTTTCATTACCACATTAATTCATTCAATAAAAGAACTATGTGGAGACATTTCTAGGTTCTAGGAAAACTGCAGAGAATAAAGCAAACAGTACGGGACAGGTCAAGTTTTAATTCTTTTTTTCCTCTTCTAGCACTGTCTGCCTATCTACCTTTCAAACTTCATCTCCTTCAAGGTTTCTTAGGTTACCTTCCCCCTCTTTGAGCTCTCAGAATGGTTGTATATAGCCTACATTTAGACACAATTAAATACAACTTAGTTTTATCTTCTTTCATCCTTTGTCTTCCGAACTAGAATTTAAGCTACTTAAGGAATCTAGCAAAGAACAGCAAGGGGGCCAGTGTGGCTAGAGTAAAATGAGTAAAGAGAAAGTAGAATATGATATCAAAGAGTTAATGGAGAGACAGACTATGTGGGGCCCTAAATACCATGTAACAGTGAGTGAGAAAGGAAGGCACTGGAGGGTTCTGATCACAGGAATAACGTCATTTGGCTTAAGTTTTATTAGTATCATTTTGGCTAATAAAGTGTGTTAAGCAAGAACGGATGCTGGGAGACTAGCTAGGAGGTTAATAAAATAAAACAGAAGGAAAAAAAAGCTGGTAGTAGAGATGAGCAGTTAAGAAATACCCAAATTTTAGGTATATTTAAAAAGTAGAGTCAAGAGGATTTGCTGATATACTGGGAATAAGAAAGAGATATCACAGATAACTCAAAGATCTCCGAGTTGAAGGATCAAGGTGCCATTAACTGAGATGGGGAAGACCAAGAGAACCAGGGAGGAGAAACGATACCAAAAGCTTAGTTTTGGATACTTTCAGTTTGAAATGTCTGTCAGACATTCTAATGGAGATGTCAAATAGGCAGCTGAGTTCTGCAGATCCAGAGTACAAGGGAATGATGATGCCTGGAAATATACACTTGAGAATTTTCAACATATAGGTGGTATTTAACACCATCAGACTGGATAAAATAACCAAGAAAGCAGTAAATTGAACTGAGCCTAGGCCACAGCAATATTAATTCAAAGGATAGGATGATAATGAGGAACCAGGAAAGGAGACTGAGATTGAGTGACTAGTGATAGTGAGGTGTATAGTATCCTGGAAGGCAAGCAAATAAACGTTTCACCGAGGAAGGAAAGATCAACATGTAAAAGGTTGCTGAAAACTAAGATTACAACTAAGAATTGAAAACTGGATTTAGCAATAAGGAAATACTGAACACCTTGGCAAAAGTATATTTGGGGGAGTAGTATGGGTGAAATGACCAACAACAGTACCAAAGTGATATTAATATATATTTTACAGTCTTCAAAGCTATAGAATTAGAACAGTACTAACAGATAGAACAATCTTTCTCAATGCTTACTCCTCTTTTGACTCTTACAGGGAATTACTTTTACTGGAGTAGAAGGGGTTGGAGGAATGAGAGAAGGGCATCTCCTGAGAATGTGTGCCATCATCTTTTCTATGACTTTTCAGGTGGTTGCTGAGTACCATTTGATTACCATATGAACTGCGGTATGTTATTTCCTTTTTTGTTTTATTTGGAAATAGACACAGAAAATATTTGGAAGCTAACAGAATCTTCCATTTATCAGCAAAAGCACTATTTCTAACAACTTTAATGGCAGAAGATGAAATATTGTTTAAACACTCAGCAAATTTAGAAACCAGAATGGGGACTTTCATATAGACTGCATCCCTTAAGAAAAGCTATTTTACAGTAGCCTTTTGACTTAATTTGAATAACAGGCAATGTGATTCCCGAAGTCACAAAATATAAATTCAAAACTTTACAAAGCCAAACAGATATATGTTTTTATTGTTACTATAACAGCTGGGTTAGGTATGTCAGACCCAGGGACAGCTCAAGTATTGTGTCACTACTCTCTTCAGATGGATGACATATGATTCCTTTTATACCCTCTTTAGCTAGATTCAGAAAGGTATGAGATCCCTCTTAGTCTCTATATATCTAAATATCTAAATGTACTTATTCATTGAATAGAGATGGGAAATTTCATTAGGGTATTTCCAAATACTGATGTTTATGCAGGAGTCTAAATGATAAAAATCCACAAAGATACAATTTCCTAAATCTCAAGGTCAAGGAAATATGTAGTTAGAACACAGAAAACTTTCCAATAGTCAGTACAGTTTTAGCATTTACTTTGTGATCATTTTTTTTCACATGATATACCCCTTATTAAATGTGGTAGATTATCACCTCCTGATAAAGACCTTCATCTATAAAATAGGGAGATCTATTTTCCAACAAGCACCAAAATAGAAAAAAAACAAAAGGACTGAAAGTTGCCTTCAGGGCCTGTTTTAAGTATTTGATAGTTGCAAAATGTGGTCTGGAATATTACTTTATACTTACGAATTTTAAATACCATTCCAAGCATATTCACATCGTTTCATTTGCTTCTATGAGGCAGTAGGGTAAATAACCATTATGCCATTGTAAAATTCAGGAACTAAAGCACAGAGAAATTAAGTGGTTTGTCTAAAGTTAGAATAGAAGAACTCTTCTACTTTGAAATCTTTTCATCACACCAAAAAGATGAAGTTAGAAATGTGGATACATGTTATTCAAGAAGTAAGCTGATAATTTATTGCCATTTCTGATATTCAGACTTGTCTGATAGCTCGGGAAGAAGATAATATTGGCAGAGACTGCAATATTTGCGTATCTTTCTGAAGATTCAACAAATATTTGGTATCTTCGATGTGTCAAGCCTTATCAAACATGGTATCACTCTGCAGTAGAATGAAAACTGGATTAGACGTAGCCTGGGGTGAAGACGGAGTGGTAGTATGGGAAGAGATGGGAAAAAGAAGAAAAGGAGACAAGCAAAGTTTTGATTATTCCTTATACTCAAATTCATTCATGAAACAATTTTTTTTTTTTCAGCACCTACCAAGTACCAGACATTATTCTATGTTCCTGGATATAGAAGTGAATTAAAACAGAAAAAAGTCCTTGTCATAAGGTTCATATTGGGGTAAGGTACAGGCAAAAAAAAGTAATAAAAATATATAGTATGTCAGATAATGATAAATACATGGTGGGGGGTGGGGAGAAGAGTGTGTGGAGGGAGTGGTTTCACTATTTCATAATAAAAAAGGACAGTCAACTAGTCATGGTGGTTCACACTTGTAATCCCAGCACTTTGGGAGGATGAGGTAGAAATTTGAGGCCATGAGTTTGAGATCATCCTGGGCAACACAGTGAGATCCTGTCTCTACAAGAAATTTAAAAATTACCCAGGCACGGTGGTGCATGCCTGTAGTACCAACACCTAGGAGGCTGAGGGAGATTACCTGAGCCTTTAGTGATCCCCTTCAGCCTAGGAGTTTGAGGCTGCAGTAAGCTCCGATCACGCCACTGCACTCCAGCCTGGGTGACAAAGTGAGACCCTCATCTCTTTTAAAAAAAACTAAACAGTCAGTGTAAGCCTCCAGAAAAGGTGACATTTCAGCTGAGACCTCAAGAAAGTGGGAAAGTAATCCAATGCAAATATTTGGAGGAAAAGTTTTCCAGGTACAGGAGAGAACAAGTTGATAACTGTATTTAGATAACACCCAACCACTGGGGCTTCAAGATCAACAAGGATGTTCATGCAAAGGACCTGCAGCAGAGCTGTAGTATGTCTGAAATACAGCAAGAAATTGGATGTAGCTAGAGTAGTGTGAGTGAAAAACAGTAATAAACGAAGTAAATGTTCGTCTTTATACATAACTCATGATCCCCAATTACCATGTTCCAAGTTTTCTCCAAGTTAGAATATACATAGAATGTATATTGTATGCTTTAAAATTTATTGAAGTCCCAATGGTTGGGCGTTATCTAAATACAGTGATCAAGAGCATTTCATAAGGCTCAAACTCAAATAATCATTCACCACTAGATACTGAATAGACTGGGTCAGATTCCAGTGGTACCCAAAGAGAATCTGCTAATTGAGATCAGCCTTTATGTCTAGTTTCCTAAGTCTCAATACATACACACACACACAATGGAGTAGTTATACTCAGGTGTTGTTTATACCGTGTAGATCTATGATCTTCAAATAATTAGAAGACAGTAAAAGAATGTTAGACAAGTTTATTAAGGTTTTCCAGCTACAGTTCCATATATTAATTGATAATATTAAGCAACCTACATATATTACTTAGAAGAGAGTTTCCTAGATTTACCCCTCTATTCCCTCCACAGAAGACATTTAGTTTACCAACCCCATTACCTTAAATATCCCAGAGAAAATGTAAATTTACTCTTAGAAGATTAGATTTCGAAAGGATGTTGATGTTAGAACTACCCCCCCCTTTTTTTTTTTTTTTAAAGACAGAGTCTTGCTTTGTCACCCAGGATGGAGTACAGTGGTGCGATGTTGGCTTACTGCAATGTTCACCTTCTAGGTTCAAGCGAATCTCATGCCACAACCACCCAAACAGCTGGGATTACATTACAGGTGTGTGCCAGCATGCCTGGCTAATTTTTATATTTTTAGTAGAGATAGGGTTTTGCCAGGTTGGCCAGCCTGGTCTCGAATTCCTGGCCTCAAGTGATTTACCTGCCTCGGCCTCCCAAAGTGCTGGGATTACAAGTGTTAGCCGCCGTACCCGGCCATGTCAGAACTCCTTAAAAAGAACAGATACTAAACATGGTATGTTTAGTATCTTGAAACAAAATCTTATCTAGTGATGTTGCTCCCTTCCTGCAATATTTTCCTCCTGTCCTTCATCTGTTTTCAGTGATTTGCATATGAAGGAATTCCTCCAGGAGTATGCACCAGACTGGTGAGGGGCTTTTCAAAACCCCTCCCAAATGATCACTACTTTGAGCCTAAGTCATATTCTTGAGATATGCTGGGGGCGACAGGGGAAGGAGTCTTGGGAACCACTGATCCAAATCCTCTAGGTCCAGCTGAAATCCTATTTCCTCTATTGGACTTTTCAAGTCCACCTCAGGTTCAAAGGAAGAGCTCCTTCCCTCTTCTAAATATATATCTATTCACCATTAATTTCACAAAAATTAATAGCTCATGTTGGCATTTTAACTGTCTTATCTCCCCAGTTACGATGAACTTTCCCATAAGAGTTGTAACAGCATACTTTGTCTAAGAAAAGGTACTCGAGTTCCAATATATCATAAAATGAAGAGAAATCCATTTTGTATGAGGTAAATTTCCATTTCAAGGAATGTCTGTTTTCACAAAATTTCGTATTTTCTCCTAATAGTATGAGGTAGAAGAAATCTACAACTTCTCAAGTAAGTGTATGATTAACTCGGTAAGTTTTCTTGCTATTCTTAAATTGGAATTATCCAGACCTGGCTAGAAACTAAAAGTCTAAGCCCATTCATTAAAGTCATGAATTTATTTACTTTTGCCAAGAACAGCTATATAAAATTAGATTCCTCCTGGTATAAAATTGGGTGTTTTCTTACATATTTGCTATCAAAAGTCATTTTTCTTGGGAATATACTCTGGTAGCACATAAGAAATCACCATATGTTTTATATCACAAAAGGATCCTAGATAATGCTTTTCACATGAGGAGAAACCTTCAGAGAGGTGAAATGACTTACCAAAGTCACATAGCTATGATTTACTTAATTTCAATGACGAAAACCTTTGGAATAAATTTTATTAAGTGAAAAGGAAAGCTACGAAATTTTTTGTTTAATACATGCCACCTTTGGGTTTAAGATGGATTCTTCTCACACTAAATTTCCAGTAAAGAAGGGCAAAGTGATTTATTTCTTACAACCTAGATGATGGAAAAGACTGAAATTTAAGAAAGATTTTCTGTGCTACCGCAAGGGAAGTTGCATGTCCATTATTTTCTTCTTATTAAACATATTTTTCAGTAGGATTTTGTTACAATTCCTTGTATATAATAAATGCAGAGGCTAAGTCCTAACTAACCTCCGGGTATCCAAGATAACAAATTCTTCTCCTCATAGTCTAATGTAAGCCAAAATGATTAAAAAAAAAAAAAAAAAAGAATATTTCACATTATTATTACAAGCAATTTGGCATAACGAGTAAAATGTGTTCCTGCCTTTATCAATGATTCCCAAAATATACTTTCAGAATAGTATGCTTAATTTATCCAAAAGAGATTCATTTAAACAAGTTTTTTAAGTGTTAATGATTCTATACTACAAACTTATGTGTTACTTACAAAGTTTATCTTCAACCTATGATTAACACAGATGGTTAGGAGAAAGTTCCAACCCAGGAGATTACTTTCAACTACTAAACTTTAAGAAAACTATTGGCAATGGTTTTCATTGAAGAATAACAAGTCTGAAATTTACTTCCACATTATGAACTTGTAACACATTTGAACTAGGGCTATTATTTAAGGAAATGAATGCACCTGGTAAAGAGTTTTAAAAAGCAAGTCTCCCTCCCATCCACCTATGTCTCCAACTCCTCCTCACAAAGGCAGTCACTGTTACCTATATACACACAAAAGGAAGGGGAAAAGTATATGTGCATATATTCTAAAGTAATTTTAAAGAACAGTCACATTTCTTTTTAAAATAATACTCAAATCAAACCAACGGATAGCTGTGTACTTAAAAAATAAAAAACTAGTACACTTCCAAGGAGACTTAACTATCTCCTCTGGGTAGCATATTTTGCTCTCTCAGGTCTACACGGTTAACAATTTATTACTGTTGCTATTTTTTAAATTTAAACTGGCATCACTATCATGAAAGCATTTCAGAATTATACATATTTCTAAATTAGTTTCTCTATTTTTAGCCTATTATTTCCCAAAGTATTTGAATAAGGAGGTCATTCTCTATTCCTTATCCATTCCCATTACGTCAACAATACACAACATTGATCTTACTGGGGTCTTATTTCATGTAACAGAAGAACACCATCAATCTTCCTATTCTGGCTTTGTAAAATACCAAAATGTTTGATCTCCTATAATGTTGGACATTTGAGTATTCAAGTTCTAGAAAGCAGATAGACATATGCATAGTAGCAATTACAATGCTACCTGATTTAAGCCTCCTAAAAGTGGGTTAATGATTAACAAGGAGATACTACATTTAACTGTTGGTAAAATAGAAATGCAAAATATTACATTTCCAAGTATGAAGTTTGTCAATGTCTAGAGTAACTTAGAGAAAATTAACTACATAAAAAGCATAAGAAGGAGAGGTATGTCCTTCCATTATTTGAAAACATGCATCCAGTAGTGACTCTTACCTATGCATTCGGGACTGTTAATTACATATAATACTATACTACTTCACCGTACCCACCTAGTGCTTATCATTAAGAGGGTTCAACATACCTTTTAAAAACGGTGGTAAAATATACATAAAATTTACCATTTTAGTCATCAAAATACTTTTAAACAACCCTAATTAACCTACTCAAGATGGAAATAAAAGATCCCTATTTACTTTTAAAAAGATATTCACAGAAAGATTAAGTCAGTCATGTATCATAGACCATAAACCCAAAAGAAATCAGGTAGAAATTCAAAGAAAACTACTTCTGAAAAAAACAACAGGTTTTATTAAAAATTCAAATTCTAACCAACATTTCTCCACTTCTTTTTTTTTTTGAGACAGAGTCTCGCTCTGTCGCCCAGGCTGGAGTGCAGTGGAGCGATCTTGGCTCACTGCAAGATCTGCCTCCCGGGTTCAGGCCATTCTCCTGCCTCAGCCTCCTGAGTAGCTGGGACTACAGGCACCTGCAACCACGCCCAGCTAATTTTTTGTATTTTTAGTAGAGACGGGGTTTCACCGTGTTAAGACAGGATGGTCTCGATCTCCTCACCTCGTGATCCGCCCGCCTCGGCCTCCCAAAATGCTAGGATTACTGGCGTGAGTCACCGCACCCGGCTCTCCACTTCTTAATTTTCTTTTATTGATAACAAACTGATACCAAGTGACAGGACACTATGAGATGTGGAAATGGCAAGGGTAGCTTTTTTTTTTTTTTTTTTTTTTGAGACGGAGTCTTGCTGTGTCACCCAGGCTGGAGTGCAATGGCCAGATCTCGGCTCACTGCAAGCTCCGCCTCCCGGGTTCACGCCATTCTCCTGCCTCAGCCTCCCGAGTAGCTGGGACTACAGGCACCCGCCACCTCGCCCGGCTAGTTTTTTTTGTATTTTTTAGTAGAGATGGGGTTTCACCGTGTTAGCCAGGATGGTCTCGATCTCCCGACCTCGTGATCCGCCCGTCTCGGCCTCCCAAAGTGCTGGGATTACAGGCTTGAGCCACCGCGCCCGGCCAAGGGTAGCATTTTTAGACTAAAATATTTCCAACTGCTTTATAAGTCTGGATTAAATAATTTCAATGTGGCTCAAGCCTGTAATCCCAGCACTTTGGGAGGCCGAGACGGGCGGATCACGAGGTCGGGAGATCGAGACCATCCTGGTTAACACGGTGAAACCCCGTCTCTACTAAAAAATACAAAAAACTAGCCAGGCGAGGTGGCGGGCGCCTGTAGTCCCAGCTACTCGGGAGGCTGAGGCAGGAGAATGGCATAAACCCGGGAGGCGGAGCTTGCAGTGAGCTGAGATCCGGCCACTGCACTCCAGCCTGGGTGACAGAGTGAGACTCCGTCTCAAAAAAAAAAAAAAAAAAAAAAATCAACAGAACTGGGAAAAGAGGCCACAAACCTATTTCTCAGCTATTAATCTCTTCACAGGCCAACCCGAGACATACTGGTAGGATTTTTACCTTCATGTTTTTTCACCATATGAAAAATGTAAAGACAGCAAAAGAAAGCTCTCAAATAAAACAGGAAGAAAATAAGGTATGACTGAAAAAGAATCATCACTGATTTACTGTTATTTCAATGATCTTTAATATAGAAAGTGGGTACTGTGAGGCTACCTCTATCCTAAAGTAAGTCTTGCAAGAAAACGTGAAAATAAACGTGAACTCTAAACTGAGCTAACTATTCAGATCCATATCTGGACAATTCAAGTTCGAGTTATTATCTTAGAACAATCTGTATGGCATTTATCTTTCATGTTAGAAAGTTCAGAAAATAAATGTTCATGTTTGCTTCATATGCACAAACACTGGGATAAATAAGAAACTGGTTACCTACAGAGATAGGGGTATGAACTACACGAAATGACACAGCCAGAAGCTGAGATTTCAGTTATGTAATTTAAAATTTTGAACTGTGAAAATACCATTCAAAAGTAAAATAAAAGGGTATAATATTTTACTGAAATAATATTTACAATTTTTCTCAAAGCTCTCCTACCCTTTATCATACTTTAGAAAAAACTGATTTTCTGCTACCCATAAAAGATTCTGGGAAACAGATTCCTCTGATCAGAGTGCAGGCCAGAGTAATTTAAGAAGGACTTTCTAAAGAATGTCTAACTCACTGTATTTCATCCTTAAACATTATTATAGAAACTCAAGAGTAAATTTTTCTCCTTAATAGAAGTTCTTTAAAAGGCAGTGCAAAGTTTCACAACTGCATGCAGGTAAGTTTCAACTTACATCTAATTACTCCATATTTAATATGGCTTTATTAAATCAATGATCTTATTCAAATCACTACTTCTCTGGCCAAAGAAAACAAATTTAATTATGGGAAATATTTTATCAAGTTTGACTGCTAAGTTCAAACTCTATACTTCAGCTCTATAGAGAAAGGGCTGCTCTAAGGAAGTTACCCAAGTTACACAAGCTTATTTATTGTTTTCTATCATAGATAAACATAGAGAAACATCAGAGACCATGATAGTGAGAATGATTGACACGCCAGAAATTTTTTTTTTTTTTTTGAGACAGAGTCTCGCTCTGTCGCCCAGGCTGGAGTGCAGTGGCGCAATCTTGGCTCACTGCAAGCTTTGCCTCCCAGGTTCACGCCATTCTCCTGCCTCAGCCCCCCACGTAGCTGGGACTACAGGCGCCTGCCACCACGCCCGGCTAATTTTTTGTATTTTTAGTAGAGCCGGGGTTTCACCATATTAGCCAGGATGGTCTCGATCTCCTGACCTCGTGATCCACCTGCCTCGGCCACCCAAAGTGCAGGGATTACAGGCGTTAGCCACCGCGCCGGGCCAGACACGCCAGAAATTTAGGGAGGCAGTTGGTGTGGGGAAACAATGGGTTTGCTTGTTAGACCCACGTTTGACTCTACTTCCTGTTGATCTTGTCCAAATGACTTAACTTCTCTGAAACTCAGTTTCTTTTAATGATAAAAAACAAGCTGATACTATCTAACTCAAGAATCATTTAAAAGAATTAAATGAAATATCCACATTGACAGGTTCTAGACTATTTTGGATGGCTCACGCAGGAGACATGGGGCAGGAAGAAAAAGGTTTCCTTAATGAGTATTTTTGAAGTCACATGAAAGGTAACTACAAAGGCAGAAAATGATCTAAAATGGCAAGGAAAATTGAGAACTTTTCTGTGAGTCACCTAACTGAGATCCAGTCAAAGAGAATAGGTGAGCATCTTTCTTAAAATGGAATGCTTTTTACTTCACCTAAATCTTAATTTACTTCCTTTTTTCTTAACTCAGATGTTAACATCTATCAGCCTACAACAATCAGTTGAATATTCTAAGGAAAATATCCAGTGTAAGTAAGCATGACTATCAACCTTAACATAAAAAGCATCTAAAGTGGATATCAGGCTTAAAATTACTGCAAACATTTCTATCTTCTTTCAGACATTTTCCAAGACAAATTAAAGAAATTTAAAGATGGTCACATCAGTATTTCCTTTTGTTAAAATAGGAAATTGTTTTTAAAACTCAGATCTTAAGACTATTCTTCTGGAAAATTACATATTGGCAAAAATACTTGTTACTAAAGTCAGAAATATCTGAAATTGCTGTGTTCAACTGTGTGTGTGTGTGTGTGTATATATATATATATAAAAACAATTTCATTTTGAGTGTTCAATGTGTGCCAGAAATACCATAAACTGGGGTATGGCAGGTCCCCGGCTCTCAGGTAACCTATGAATTTAGCTGAAAAGACAAATACAGAGGCACGATGCATTTGCTGAATTTCTTTCTCTTTTTTTTTTTTAAAGACAGAGTCTCGCTCTGTTGCCCAGGCTGGAGTGCAGTGGCACGATCTCAGCTCACTGCAGCCTCTGCCTCCCAGGTTCAAGTGATTCTCCTGCATCGGCCTCCCAAGTAGCTGGGACCACAGGCATACACCACCATGCCCGGTTTATTTTTGCATTTTTAGTAGAGATGAGGTTTCACCATGTTGGCTACACTGATCCATTTGCTGAGTTTGTTTGTTTTTAAATTCACTAACATAACTATTCAGTTTCTCCTTCATATTTAAGTGCCTTCCAGACTGAAATAATTAAAGATATTTTTTCAGTTCATTACTCTGATAGAACAACAAATTTGATAGACAACAAATTTCTTTACATTTGGTCTAGATCATCCATCACAGGATCCATAAATCACATTAAAATGAGCAATAAATAAAAGTGAGCAATAAAATAAAAGTAAAAGGAATGAAAAAAAAAAGGCTACATCTTTGAGTGTTTTTATGTAATGTACCTAAAGAAAGGATGCATCCCATTCCTTCAAAAGTGTACTTTTTGAAAATCAGTCATATACATAGTATAGAGTGAACAGGGTAAAGTTTGAAAAATAATTGGAAGAGACGTATTGGCAGCAAAATACCCATAATACAGTTAATTCTAATTAGAAAATTATCACCTGGCTCTCAACTATCAGACACTCTTGTGCAGGAATGTCACTGCCCTGATAATCTACCCATCTGCTTTTTAAATGTACTATATATATGAAAATACAAGCACTGGAGGACATTGAAAGAGCAACAAAAATGATTCTTTTTATTGTGTAAGAGAAATGTGGAGGCCTTCAAACACACACACACACACACACACACACACACACACACACACACAAACACCATGGAGCAGGGAGGAAGGAAGCAAGTTAAATATATTTTAATACTCCTAAAAATCCCATTAGGCTGAGAGGTCCCAAGAAAAGCTATGCATATTTGACACAGGGATGGAAGCAAGTACTTTGCTCATTTCTGCATCAGTGCACACACTCTACACTAGGGTCACCTGTGAGGGAAGTAAAGGTTTTCCCTTAAGATCACAACACATTTCAGGATTTAACAATTCTGATTAACAGCCAAGGCAGTGAAGAATGCCTACTGATTTACTATTTGTTTAAGCTTCTGTATTCAGGGAATGAACTGTGACACAACTGAGTCACCAACTGCTACATTTTTAAAATGGTGCTTTTAAAGAACACAATGGGTTTTTAAATAAAGCTCAACTCTTACCACACCTCTTTCCACATTAGTTTCTGCACTAAACTCAATGACTGGGTCAAGGAGGGCTGGCTACAGGCAGAGTGGATTTCATAATTCACCATCCCCTCTTAAATGAATGCTTCACCTTTTTACTATTTTACGATATTCTCAGGTTAAAAAAAACTTTTCCCCACAAGCTGCACACATGGAACCTGCTTTTCAGTCAGAACTCTGTAAAAACTGCTTTGTGAGCCTCTCTGTAACTGCTTTTCATATACTTCATTAAGTATTCAAGTTTCTCAACACAACCACTCATTTTAACATTTTAATGCAAGTCTTGCTCGTTGAACTATTCTGTGGTAGTTTTTCTCAGTTTAATAGTGAAATGTATGAAAGCACTGATTCCACAGAGAAGGCTTTCTCCTCTTGGTCTACAAGCTGCTAGATTAATTGCTAATTAAATACACACTTTCAACCCACAATTATCTCTTTCACACACACCCTTCTGGAAATTCTATCTCAGGAGCAAACTACGACTTTGCCCAAATTCAGATGACAGCTGCAGTTTTAGGGGAACACAATCTGGGGCTGCCAGTGCAGTCAGCCTTCAAGCTTTGTGCCTGTCAGATAAAAGAACAAAAGGCAGCGCTTCCTCTCCCAGCCCCTCCTTAGCGCTGGAGGACGGCAGGCTTGACAGAACAGTTCCAGAGAAAAAGGAACCATGCTGAAGCAAGTGAGAGTTTCCCCTCCACAAACATACAAAACTACCAACCCACCTTTGATAGCTGCCTCCTGAGGCTAAAGCGCTGAACCATGATCACCCAGAGGATCTTCAGACAAAGAAATCCACGAAGGGTTTTTTAAATAACAGCTTCTTGGGAAAGTCGGTGGCAGAACATTTTGAAGACTGCCAGAGAAGTGCAAAGAATTTCCCTGGGAGTCTTAGCAAACTTGGAAAGCCTTCATTGTTCTATCAAGAGATACTGCAAAACCTACGTGGGAGAGGGCAGGGTGGGTGGGGCAGTAATCCTGAAGCTGCTGCGCCCAGTGCCAAGCTCTTCCAGCACTTCCTGTGAGTCAGCTGTGAGGGGTCCAGACACAAGGACCACCCCTTCCCTTTCCACCAGACCAGTAGGCGAGGATGCCGCTGTGGTGTTACCTGAAACTCCAGGGGAGAGACCTGGTGTTCCGGTCCCTGTGGGAGGAAGAGTGGTACGCTGGGGTCAGACAGCATCTGCTCCAAGTAGGAGATGGGCAACTGCACCAATTCCTCCCCTCTTCAGCCCTCTGGGCGGCGGAGACTGTCCACTGCAGATAGCAACACCCCCTTCTCTACCTCCACCTTAGGTAATCCTTTAAGGTGAAGCAGTGTGAAAAAAAGGAGGTGGTGAAAAGCAAGCCCCTGACTGTACCAGCTCCCTGCTCAAGAAGGAAACTCCTCCCAGCTGGGCTCAGCAGCTGTGCGGCTTTGTCTAGCATAATTGGCCAAGCCTTTCCTCTTATTCACAGGGAGGGGTCCTGCCTCAGGAAGGAATGTCAGGTGCAGACAGGCATACTCCGACGGTGACTTCAACTTGTGCCAAAGTTAAACACATTAAAGTGGCCTCCTGAGGTAATTGCCTTCTCTTGTTGGAATAATTTTTAAAAATCTACACACAAAACAAACAAAAGGAACAGCTTAGAGTGAATCAATGCAGGTAAAGAGGTATGAAAAATAACCATAAGAGCAGTTCCAAAGATAAAAATATTCCCATCTTTGACACTCTTCCTGTTTGGGTCTGTTTCCAGACAACCACTGTGAGGATAACGTTTCAGTTAATGAAACTTTCCAGTCTGTGTGCTCCTCTTGGAATTGTTCATTACTTCTGAATGAATTTTGTACTAATTAGGGCAGAACTCATTCATACACACACACACACACACACACACACACACACACACACACACACATTTTTTTTCCCGTTCCAGTGTCTCTCAATTTCCTGTGAGCAAAATTACATCACATGCTACATTTAAAGCCTTTGTTGGAATGAACCTACTATGTGCAGTCACTATGTTAGGCAGTTCACATTTACTATCCTATTGATTTCTCAAAACAACCCTATAAAATTTGTATTACAACAGTCCTCCCTTACCTACAGTTTGTTCCCACAGTCAACTGCAATCCAAAAATATTTAAATGGAAAATTCCAGAAACAAACCATTCAGAAGTTTAAAATTGCATGCCCTTCTAAGTAGCATGACAAAACCTCATGCCATCCTACCTGGGATGTGAATCATCCCTTTGTCCAGCATATCCAGCCCTGGCTCCCACCCGCTAGTCACTGAGTAAGTGATTTGGTCATCAGATCCACTGTTGCAGTATGGTAGTGTTGCATTCAAATAACCCTTATTTTACTTAATAATGGTCACAAAGTACAAGAGGAGTGGTGCTGGCCTATTGTTGTAATTGTTCTATTTTATTGTTACTGTTAACATCTTACTATGCCTAATTTCTGAGTTAAACTTTATCACAGATATATGTGTATAGGAAAAAACACACTACAGTCGTAACCCACATGACATTTCAGTTAACAACGAGCCACATATATGACAGTGGTCCCATAAGATTATAATACTGCATTTTTATTGTACCTTTTCTATGTTTAGATACACTAATACATACCATTGTATTAAAACTGCCTAAAGTATTTAGTACAGTAACACGCTATATAGGTTTGCAGCCTAGAAGCAACAGGCTATACCATATAGCCAAGGTGTGTAGGAGGTTATGCTATCTAGGTTTATGTAAGGACACTCTATGATGTTCTCACAATTATGAAATCACCTAACAACGCATTTCTCAGAAGGTATCCCATTGTTAAATGACATGTGACTGTATATATAGGGTTCAGTACTATCTTCAGTTTCAGGCATCCACTGAGGTCATGGAACATATCTCCTGTAGATAAGGGGAGACTACTGTAGTATCCCAACTCTTCAAATAAGTAGTAATTTCTCTCTCTAAAACCTCAATATGGCCAGGTTCAGTGGCTCATACCTGTAATCCCAATGCTTTGGGAGGCTAAGGCAGGAGAATCACTTGACACCAGGAGTTCAAGACCAGCCTGGGCAACAAAGCTAGACCCTGTCTCTACAAAAAATAAGAATAAAAAAATTAGCTAGGTTTGGTAACATGTGCTACCTAACTACTACTCAGGAGTCCTAACTACTTGGGAGACTGAGGTGGCAGGATTGCCTGAGTCCAGGAATTTGATGGTGTGATGAGGCATGATGCTCCAGCCTGGGCAAGACAGTGAGACCCTATCTCTAAAAATAAAAAATAAATAAAACGTCAATATTATTATGAGGAAATCATGTAGTGTTTGTAATTTTTTTCTTCAGGTGAGAAACACAAAAATGAATTTGAAAAGACAGGTTTCTATGCAATGATTATTCTCAACTATGCTCATATCATACACTACCAGTATCCAATTATCACCAAATAGGATCTAAAATTTTACCTAAAAAATAACACACATATTTCATAGTATCTCGGGAAGAGCAGAGAAGATGCATCAAATTCAGACAAATAATAGGCTGCCAAGTCTCCAAAAAAAAAAATTACCTAACCAAAATGTATATATAAAACATTCAGGCTGGGCATGTGTGCTTATACCTGTAATCCCTGCACTTTGGGAGGCCAAGGCAGGCAGATTGCTTGAGCTCAGAAATTTAAGACTAGCCTGGGCAACATGGTGAAAACACCGTCTCTACAAAAAACACACAAAAAATTAGCTGGGCATGGTGGCACAGGCTTGTCGTCCCAGCTACTTGGGGGGCTAGAGTGGGAGGATCACTTGAGTCTGGGAGGCGGAAGCTGCAGTGAGCCAAGATCATGCCACTATACTCCAGCCTGGGCGAGAGAGAGACCCTGTCTCAAAACAAAACAAACAAACAAACAAACCTTTTACTCTTAAAAACTTTAAGCAGAAAGAAGGTTGAACATATCTAAGTGTACTTTCTGTAAACTTCCAAAGCTAAAAAGCTTTTAGATGAACAACTATAACCAAAAGTAAAGACTCCTTCATACCTCAGGTTCAGAGAACACAATGTAACCTAATATTTAAGCTAACTCATTAAAATTTAATTCCAAGTGGAAAGTAGGTTGACAGAGCACCCGAGTCGTGTGCCTTTTTGTGTTCTTTTTTGTTTCTTTTTATTGAGACGAAGTCTCGTTCTTGTCCCCCAGGCTGGAGTGCAATGGCACGGTCTCGGCTCAATGCCTCCCAGGTTCAGGCAATTCTCCTGCCTCAGCCTCCCAAGTAGCTGGGATTACAGGCGCCTGCCACCATGCCCGGCTACTTTTTGTATTTTTAGTAGAGACGGGGTTTCACCATGTTGGCCAGGCTGGTCTCGAACTCCTGACCTCAGGTGATCCGCCTGCTCGGCCTCCCAAAGTGCTGAGATTACAGGCATGAGCCACCGTGCCCAGCCGCCTTTTTGGTTTTGGAATGGTGAGAGTACCAGTACCTCCATTTTTCTCATACAGATAATGAAACAGTACTCTGAAATCATCTCCTAGGAATGTAGGAAGGATTCATGAAATACTGATGCAGAAATAATGAAGTGCCTTACAGAAAGACATACTGTCTTAAACACACAGTGTTTCTGATTGATAAGCAACTAGAATCCCAAATCATTGCTAAAAGATTCTTTCTATCCAAAAAAAGGAAAAAAAAAAAAAAAAAAAAAAGGAAAGGAGACAGGGGTGTGAAACAAGTGGTAAGTGAAACTTAATTTCCCTTACTAACAAGGCAACCTGCTTTCAGCCTAAAGAAGTGTTCAGAATGATTTTTACTAATAAAATGGAAACATAAACAGTAACAAAATTCAGTCATTTCTCCTTTCTAAATTGCAGATTTGTTAACTATTTTCCTACAAACTGCCCAAATGGGAATAGTTCATTAACAAATAACAAAGTAATAATCTCTCAGAAATTACTATTCTTTTAGTTACTATCTACATTTAAAGCAAGGAGAGAAGAAATCTATTTTCAAAATGTTTAGTCAACAATGCTGCCAGTTTTAGGGTTTTCTGTGGCGTTTTAGGCCCCTTAAATGAGATTGCTTTGGCAATCCCACAATAAATAACAATATAGATAGCATACCTACCTGAAGAACAGATTTAAGTAATTTATATAGTTATTTACAAAAGCCCATGCAACTGTCAATATAAATAACCATGAAAGTAGAGGAATTTGTTAAGTAGTAAGAAGTTAAAAGATGTTGGTGATCAAAAATTTGAGTACCATATACAATTCCTTAACTTGTAAGGGTTGATTTAAAGGGCAGCTAACATTGCCAAATAAGGTCTTTATTTGGATGACTTGGACATGGCTCTTTGAAACATGCTAAATTAAGCCTGATTCCTTCTATATTAGCAATGTTTTGGGCTCCACCTTTCTTTCTCCTAAAAAAATTCATATCATGCATTACCTGCAGTAAATGCATGAAAGGAGGAACGGACAGTAAGAATAGAGGAGCAGAAAGTAGTTTTAAGAAGCTATTTGGCCCAGTTCTTTGTATCTAACTAACCGATCATACAAGGTTGTTGCCTATTCTGTAATGGTATTTTTCAGAGATGGCATTTCCATATGCTCCTCTATCCTCTCTTAGCTAAGTTACAATCAAGATGCTAATTTTCCTAACATATCCTTACTTTAAAAACATTTTCTGGGGCCGGGCACGGTGGCTCACGCCTGTAGTCCCAGCACTTTGGGAGGCCGAGGTGGGCGGATCACGAGATCAGGAGATCGAGACCATCCTGGCTGACACCGTGAAACCTCATCTCTACTAAAAATACAAAAAAATTGGCCGGGTGTGGTGGCAGGCGCCTGTGGTCCCAGCTGCTCAGGAGGCTGAGGCAGAATGGCGTGAACCCAGGAGGCAGAGCTTACAATGAGCCAAGATCATGCCACTGCACTCCAGCCTGAGCAACAGAGCGAGACTCTGTCTCAGAAACATTTTCTGTTAGATTCCCTGTGAAGATGTCTTGAAATTTCATACCTATACACAAATTTATTTTGTGTATATGTGTATATATGTACATAAACACATTCACTGTTATATATAGACACACTCATAGCCATAAACATATAAAGATATAAAACATCTATGTCCATATCAAGATATAGAATATTTGCTGCCCCAGAAGGTTCCTAATGTCTTCATTGCTGTTTCTCCAACAGGTAACTGTAACTGACTTCTATCATAAATGAACTTTGCTTGTTCTCAGATTTCATATAAAGGAATCTTGTGTGTGGTTTCTTTTGCTCATCATGTCTTTGCAATCTATCCACCATGTAGTTGTGTGTAACAGTTCTTTATTATTACTTTATAGTATATGCCAGTGTATGAATAATGCCACAATTTATCCATTCTACTTTTGGATCTATGCTATATCTATTTTTTCTCTATTATAAATCAGGTATAAAATTACCACAGATTGTTTTGGAGCTCATATATGCATATTTTTCTTGGGTACATATAGCCTAGAAAAGGAAATTCTAAAGGACAGAGTAAGATTTATGTTTTAGCAGGTATTATTAAATGGTTTTCACTGTGGTTGTACTAATTTACACTCTTATAATAATGTATGAAAGTTCCAGTTGCTCTACATCCTTGTCAACCTTGATTTTTTTAAAATTGGATCCATTCTGGTAGAAGTGTCATGGCATCTCATTGTGGTCTTGTAAATCTTTCTAGGAAGTTACTTAGAACTTTAATTTTTAATCTTTAGACAAAGCTATTTTTAAAATCTCTTGAAGTTCCTTCTGTCGCTTTTCTCATTTTCTATATATCCCTCCATCTGAGTATTCATATAACACCACTGTCCTTGACAATTTAACATTGTTCTCCAAGTAGTCATATTTTGCTATTTAACCTTTCAGCATGGTTCTCTAAATATACAACCATTCATTCCATTAGTACTTATTATGTGCCTACTAAGCATCAGACAACACGATTATTTTTCACTATGTTGCAAAGAACACGTAGCAAATTATATAAATGAAATCAAATCCTTAAAACAGTTACAAGGTATTTCATGTGCTGATACATTTTCCCTCTCCACACATATCACACTACTTTCTTTTTTATTTTATTTTTTTTGAGATGGAGTCTCACTCTGTTGCCCAGGGCTGGAGTGCAGTGGTGCGATCTCGGCTCACTGCAAGCTCCGCCTCCCAGGTTCAGTCATTCTCCTGCCTCAGCCTCCCAAACAGCTGTGACTACAGGTGTCCGCCACCACGCCCAGCTGATTTTTTGTATTTTTAGTAGAGATGGGGTTTTACCGTGTTAGCCAGGATGGTCTCAATCTTCTGATCTTGTGATCTGCCTGCCACAGCCTCCCAAAGTGCTAGGATTTCAGGTGTGAGCCATCACACCTGGCCTAGTTTGGTTTTTTTAATACAACCAGTATCATACCACCCATATTATCTATGACCTCCCTTTTTAAAAAATTCAACAATTTACTCAGAAATTTTTGTCAGTACATATATCCTACATTATTTTAACTGCCACACAGTACTCTACAGTATAAACAGAACAATTTACTTAGCCATTCTCTTGATGACCATTTAGGTTACTTCCACATTTCTGCCAGTACACACCTGTTTTTTTGTTTTGTTTTGTTTTTGTTTTCCTGAGATGGAGTCTTGCTCTGTCACCCAGGCTGGAATGCAGTGGCACAATCTCAGGTCACTGCAACCTCTGCCTCCCAGGTTAAAGCAATTCTGCTTCAGCCTCCCGAGTAGCTGGGATTACAGGCACGCGCCACACCTGGCTAATTTTTGTATTTTGTTGGCCAGGCTGGCCTCAAACTCCTGACCTTGTGATCCACCCACCTTGGCCTCCCAAAGTGCTGGGATTACAGGCGTGAACCACCGCACTCGGCCCATGCCTGTTTTTGCATTTGTGAGTTGTTCTCCAGGGTAGATGCTAACATATGATCCTACACTCAAGATTCGGCCCAAATTCATTTTCTCTAGAAGCAAGATCAGCCCACTTCATGTCGTTTCTACGTCTTAACTCACAGCAGTTTCTGGACAATTGATCATATACAGTGACAGTTCTTGTACATTTATATGTTCTATATGGCTCCCGTACCAAATAGTGTTAGTGTTTCCAGCATCAGAGCTTTCAAGTTAAAAATTAGCACTTTGGGCCGGGTGCGGTGGCTCAAAGCCTGTAATCCCAGCACTTTGGGAGGCCGAGACGGGCGGATCACGAGGTCAGGAGATCGAGACCATCCTGGCTAACACGGTGAAACCCCGTCTCTACTAAAAAAAATACAAAAAACTAGCCAGACGAGGTGGCGGGCGCCTGTAGTCCCAGCTACTCAGGAGGCTGAGGCAGGAGAATGGCGTGAACCCGGGAGGCGGAGCTTGCAGTGAGCTGAGATCCGGCCACTGCACTCCAGCCTGGGCGACAGAGAGAGACTCCGTCTCAAAAAAAAAAAAAAAAAAAAAAAAATTAGCACTTTGAAGGACTGCATCTTATACTTTATGTATCTCAACTGTATACTGCCTTACACAGAGCAGACATTTAATAAATATTTGTGAATGTCAGGAAAACCTTAAGACAATATACAGTCTTGGGATTAATATGTAACTATTCTATTACCTTATTTCTACACTCTTGCATAAACTCTCAAGTTGGGTTATCAACGCTTTGAATTTTTCTGTTTGTAGACATGGGCCTCACAAAGGACAAAACCAAATGTCTTACTCAAGTCCAAAATATTACACCTATGATTCCCTTTTATTTACACATTGTACAAAAAGAAATAAATTATCTGGCAACATTTATACTTCAAAAAGTGATACTTGAGAGTATACTATCATCAAGATGGTGAACTAGGAAACACAGGCCTTCTTTCCC
Source organism: Macaca mulatta (assembly GCF_049350105.2). Lineage (NCBI taxonomy): Eukaryota > Metazoa > Chordata > Mammalia > Primates > Cercopithecidae > Macaca > Macaca mulatta. The sequence continues at coordinate 154,126,990 of NC_133407.1, read as the reverse complement.
CCAGAGACATTGAGTTTAAAACAATACGTAAACTACAATACCACTGTAAGAACTATAGAGACCACTGTAGTCCCAGCTACTTGGAAGGCTGAGGCAGGAGGATCGCTTGACCCCAGAAATTTGAGGTTATGGTGAGCTATGATAGCGCCACTGCACTCCAGCCTGGGTGACAAAGTGAAACCCCATCTCTTAAAAAACAAAACTATAGAGACCAGCTGTGAAGCAATAGCACCTAGGCCATTGTAACCAAGACCGTATTCCTGTGAAAGTAGGAGGAAAACTTGTGGCATGTCGCACACCTGTTTGTGCCCATCTCTCCCTACATGGCATAGCATAGAGCAACCATGAGGAATCTCTAATGCGATTCAAGACACACTATTCCAATTTATGCCACCTTGACATTTGAGAAAACTGTACAAAGAGGAAAGTCTCTCTAATCTTCTGTTTTAGTCCATTTTGTGTTGCTATAACACAAAGACTGGGTAATTTAAAAAGAAATTTATTCACAGTTCTGGAGATTGGGAAATCCAAGGTTGATGGGCTCACCACTGATGAGGGACTTCTTGCTGCAACATCCCATGGCAAAAGACATAAGGGCAAGACAGCATGCACAAGTGTGAGAGAAAGGGGGCTGAATTCTTTTACCAGGAACCCACTCCCGTGGTAATGTCATTAATCCATTCACGAGGGCAGAGCCCTCATGACATAATCATGTCTTAAAGGTCCTACCTCTCAACACACAAAATGAAATATTATTCACCCTTAAAAAGAAAGGAAATCCTATTACATGCAACGACATGAATGAACCTTGAGGACATTATGCTAAATGAAATAAGCCAATCACAAAAAGACAAATACCTTATTATTCCATTTATATGAGGTATCTAAAGTAGTGAAACTCAAAGAAATGAAAGCAGAACAGAGAGTGAGGGGAGGGCAGAAGGAAAGGAAGAGTTACTATTTAATGGGTTTAGAGTTTTAGACTTGAAAGATGAAAAAGTTTTGGAAATCTGTTTCACAATAATATGAATACACTTAACACTACAGCACTGTATACTTCAATATGGTTCAGATGGTACATTTGTTATGCGTTTTTACTACAATAAAAAAAGCGATACTAACTGCATTTCTAGCTTCATGTATGCCCTTTGATTCGGCACTTTTAATTTTGTTTCCTTAAACCTTGCTTTCCTTTTCTTGCATTTAGGCATAGAATTAACAGATGACTTTTTCCAGAAAAGTTTTGTCATCTCAATACAAGGCTGTAAAGACCCAGAAAACACACAAACACAAAAGGCTTACTGCCAAGAATCCTTTTAAATGAACAAATATCTACTCTTTTGATTTCTTTTTAATACCTTATTACTCATAATCACACAATGTTAAAAAATTATTTTAAAATATAATCAATTTCTTAGTCCTCGTCTAAATTCCATCTGTCATACTTAGCATCTTAAAAAGGACAATAATGACATTAAAATAATTAGAACACTAAATGAAATAATTGTTTGCTTAAGGTTTTGTTCTCTCAAGTGGTATTCCTTGCAATTGTTTGCAATGCCCAGAGCAGGTTGAACATGAACATTACCTTAATCAGAGAAACAAACAACTCTTCTCTTATAGACTACAAAAACATCTGTAGCAGTGAAAAACGAGAACACTGGTCAAAATAAAAGCCCCAAAGACCACATGAATGGTTAGCAAACCAAGCGACAAGGGAAAGTTGTTTAGGATTGTTAAGTCTTCCTATTAAGAGGGCCATTTTAGCCTTATAAAATGTCATTCTTTATCTTTGGTAATACTTCTTGCCTTAAAGGCTAACTCACCTGATGGAAAATATAATACTAACCAAATATAATATAACCAAATATTATACTAACCAAATATAATACTAACCATGCAAATACTAACCAAAAGAAAGATGATATAACATAGTTACATTTTTTGTGCTATTCTTTGAGTGGTTACCCTGCAAATTACATCATACATCCTTAACTTACAGTCTACCTTAGCCAAATCCAAATAATACAAAGCCTTTAAAACAATTTACCTCCATTAGGCCTCCCCGACCCCTTTTGGCTACTGTTGTTGCATATTTTATTTTTACAATGTTTTAAACCCCAGGACAGTTTTATTATCATTTTGAAGTTCAACTACTAACCTAAGGAAACACATATGAAAATTATACACAGAGTAAACAAAATTAAGTAATACTATTTTGACTAAATTGAAATTTGGTGAAATCCTATACAGGTCCATACCTTGTCAGCCAGGTATTTGGAGAGTATGTGGTAGTATTCAAATTTGTGGGCACTGTGTATCTAATTGTCACATCAAGGAATTTATAGCCTTCAGCCTCAGTAGCATAGAGCTTATAGCACACCACAGGAACCCTAATGCAGCTCTAGGACCTACTAGTTGTATTCAGTGGGGACCTCAACTCTCCCCCTTACTTGATATGAAAAATCCCCATTTTACCTTACCTTTTCTCCTACCGGAATGTTTCCAAGAATGCTACAGAATGAATTCCTATATTGGACAGAAGAATCTTTTAACTAAGCTGTTATGGTACTTCATTATAGTGCATCATATAAAATCACCACTTTTGTGAGCCAAAACTGCTCAAATATTGGCAATTTTACATGGTTCAAAGTAATAGTTAAATATAAGACATACTAAAAACCAGGCTGGAGTTATATACCTTAATCCAGGTTTCCTTCACCACATTAAAATTAAGAAGACTAAGCCTTAATATCGAAAGTCACTTTCTTTTTTTTTTTTTTTTTGAGACAGGGTGTTGCTCTGTCACCCAGCTTGGAGTACAGTGATACAATCTCAGTTCACTGTAGCCTCAACCTCCTCGGCTCAGGCAATCCTCCCAAGTAGCTGAGATTGTGGGCACAGGTCACCATGCCTGCCTATTTTTTTTGTATTTTTGTAGAGATAGGGTTTTGCCATGTCGCCCAGGCTGGTCTCAAACTCCTGGGCTGAAACAATCTGCCCACCTTGGCCTCCCAAAAGTGCTGGGATTACAGGTGTGAGCTATTGCACCTGGTCACATTTAAAAGATTATTCTGTCTATGACACTATAGGCCAATGAAAAGAAAATGACACTTACGTTTTGTTATTGAGTAAACAGAATTTGAGACAGAAAGTAACTACCAAAGTGATTTTGCTATATAATTGTTTTTTGTTTTGTTTTGTTTTTGTTTTTGTTTTAAGAAACAGGGTCTTACTCTGTGGCCCAGGCTGGAGTGCAGTGGTGAGATCATAGCTCACTACAGTCTTAAACTCCTGTGCTCAAGCAGTTCTCACCCCAGCCTCCCAAATGGCTGGGACTACAGGGGGCCACCACACCCAGCTATTATTTTTATTGTTTTTTTGTAGAGATGGAGCTTCGCTATGTGGCCTAGTCTGGTCTCAAACTCCTAACTTCAAGCAATCCTCCTGTCTCAGTCACCCAAAGTATTGGGATTACAGGAGTGGGCCACCCAGTCCAGCCAGAAATATGCTTTTCATTGTTATAATTAGAAATAAATGGATTCTAGTCTTTGTTTTCTCTACTTCAAAATAGTAGTTCCCTATATTTCAAAAGGCTGTGTATGTGCTGAAGAAAATGAGTAACCTGGATTAAAATCAGTAGAAGTGAAATTCCTAGTGATTTATTTAGGGACAAAGAAGAGTTTAGTGGGCAAGCCTGTATCAAAGCCCCTTAAAGTTCTATTCTAATAGAAGTTTGGGAAGCATGGATTAAATGTGGAGGGTTGAACACACTTATCTTGGCTCTCTACTAAAATTGAATAATAAAAGGCATAAACCCACACAGGCAAAGAGAATTGGAGAGGAGGCAGCAATAGATAAAAGATCCCAATAAAATTATAAAAGGTGAAAAACAGATCATCATTCTGAGGACAGATAGACTAAGCCAACAGACGAGAATTTCAGTCCTCTTCCACCTCATCTCATACAACACAGGCACCCAGACTAATTACCACCACCATCATGCACCCAGTTCCAAAGGCAAAGGTTTGAACAATTTCTCAGGGAAAACTGAAGAAAAGACCTATAGATACTGATAACTGAAGGGCCCTGCAATAAACTAGTCTCTGTCCTCACAGAGTTTCCCATACCATTTTAATGCCTCTCTCAAATAGGAAAAGGAAGCCATGGTTGACCAGACACTTAAGAAAAGTCTTTAACATAAAAGACAGAAACCAAAACACCTAGTGGGGAAGAAACTCAGAAGAGACAGACACATTACAAGAAGCAAAAGAAAATATCCTCAGAGACAAAAGAAAACAAACATATAAAACGAGAAAAGGATGCTACAAAAAAGCAGCATTCACAGACAAGAAAAAGAAGCACTCAGGAAATTAAAAACATAATACCAGAAACAAAATATTTAGGGAAAGGACTGGAAAATAAACTTTAAGGAAATCTACCAGAAATTAGAACAAAAGACAGAGAGAAAATAAGAAAGAATAAGGGGGGGGGGGGAACCACTAAAAGTAAGTCAGGAGAGTTAACCACTAAGAAAAAGATATATATAGGTGGAGGAGGAAATTAAATAAATAATACGAATACAGCTATATGTGATAACATGGATCAATCTTAGAAACCTATTTTTGCCTAAAAAGCAAGCCCTAAAAGACTATATAAGCTATGGTATCATTTTACAAAGCCCCCAAGCAGTCAAAACTAAACAATAGTTGTTTAGTGTCAAGAAACATGTATAGTAATTCTTCTTTTAGAAATCCAGGTACTGTAATATATAATTTAGGACAGGAGAACTGTAAAGAGTTACAAAAGCATGGCAATGGTAATGTTCCCATTCTTATGTTGTGTGGCTGGTTCACAGGTAGTGTACTACTGTGTGTTACAGCTTATATGTTTATTTATATGAATAAAATATTACACAATAAAATTTAAAATACAGAATATAAAAATATTGAAAGATATTTTTAAAAACCAATGTTTCGCCGGGCACGGTGGCTCAAGCCTGTAATCCCAGCACTTTGGGAGGCCGAGACGGGCGGATCACGAGGTCAGGAGTTCGAGACCATCCTGGCTAACACGGTGAAACCCCGTCTCTACTAAAAAATACAAAAAACTAGCCGGGCGAGGTGGCGGGCGCCTGTAGTCCCGGCTACTCGGGAGGCTGAGGCAGGAGAATGGCGTAAAAACCCGGGAGGCAGAGCTTGCAGTGAGCTGAGATCCGGCCACTGCACTCCAGCCTGGGCGACACAGCGAGACTCCGTCTCAAAAAAAAAAAAAAAAAAAAAAAAAAAAACCAATGTTTCCAGATCCAGTCTTTGAGTTTTCCAGATCGAAAGGACTCATAAACTTTTCAGATTGAAAGACTCCTAAGGCTGGGTACTTCTGAGTCTTCTGAGTACTTCTGAGTCCTATGTCTTGGGCTGCCAAGCACACCAAGGCCCATCATTGTACAACTTCAGGACAACAGAGAAAAAGAGAAGAGTTTTTTTGAAATGCTAGAGAGAAAAACAGGTGATACCCAGAGGGTCAAGAATCAGAATGGCACCAGATTTTTTGTCAATACTAGAAGTTAAATGCTAACAATACAAGAATTACATGGGCAATTTATTTCCAACCTAAAACTCAGTACTCAGTCAAACTACCATTAAAGTATAAAGGTAAAATAAATTTTGGAATGGGCATAATTTCTGAAAAATTATCTTAATGCACCCTTATTCTATAAGGCTCCTAGAGAGTACGTTTCAAGAAAAGAAAGGAATAAACCAAAAAGAGGATATGAAATCAAGGAACCAAAGAATCTTATTTATTAATAGATTAAGGAGTCCCAGAACAAAAGATGTGCAACACTCTTAGAGAGTATTCAATTCAGAGTAGAGGAAAAGTGAGAGCTTCCAGAAGTGTATCTCCAAGAAAAGTTGAAACTGAGAAGATTAAATGCGGTTTTGAAAATATTGAGAGATTTTGGGAGGATCGCTTGAAACTGGGGGTCGGGGTGGGAGGTTGGGGGTGGGGAGTCAAGCCTGTAGTGAGCTGCGATTGTGCTACAGCACTCCAGCCTGAGTGACAGAGCAAGACCCTGTCTAAAAATATATATATATAAATAAGGCCGGGCATGGTGGCTCACGCCTGTAATCCCACCACTTTGGGAGGCCAATGCAGGCAGATCACCTGAGGTCAGGAGTTTGAGACCAGCATGGCCAACATGGTGAAACCTTGTCTGCACTAAAAATGCAAAATTTAATGGGTATGGTGGTGTGCACCTGTAATCCCAGCTACTCGGGAGGCTGAGGCAGAAGAATAGCTTGAATCCAGGAGGTGGAGGTTGCAATGAGCCATCCAGCCTGTGCAACAGAGCAAGACTCCATCTCAAAAAATAATAATGATAACAATAAAATTTTAAAAAAAGAAAGAAAATAATGAAAGATTTACAGTTCTTTCAGAATTTGGAGAGAACCCAATGACAGTTATAAACAACAAAAATTAAAGCAATTAACTCCAGAGACAGCAAAAAAGTGTATGAAAAGGGAAGTGTAATCATATTATACTACAAAGCTCAAGTTGTAAATATATTTACATTGGCATAATATAAACAGCAAATTGAAATATAACTAAAATTTTAGTAAGATATGGATAGGAACAAGATAATAAGAAAGCTAAATGATCATTTTCACTAAAGGAAGTCGAGGTATCCAAAACAGAAAAAAAATTAGCGGCATAAGCATGTTATTTAGAAAATATTTAGATAAATTCCAGAATAAAAAATTAAAAGATCAAAAAGTTAAAATAAATTTTACTTGGGTTAGATATGCTGGAAACAAAACAAAACAAAACAAAACAAAAAAACTTGTTCCTGAGAGCTTAAAAAACCTGGAAGATTAGGCCAGGCACGGTAGCTCACACCTGTAATCCCAGCACTTTGGGAGGCCGAGGCGGGGGGATCACGAGGTCAGGAGATCCTGACCTGGCTAACCATCCTGGCTAACACAGTGAAACCCTGTCGCTACTAAAAATACAAAAAATTAGCTGGGCATGGTGGCGGGCGCCTGTAGTCCCAGCTACTCGGGAGTCTGAGGCAGGAGAATGGCGTGAACCCAGGAGGCGGAGTTTGCAGTAAACTTGAGATTGCGCCACTGCTCTCCAGCCTGGGCGACAGAGCGAGACTCCATCTCAAAAAACAAACAAACAAACAAACAAAAAACAACTGGAAGATTATATTAAATAAATCTACAGAAAGTTGTTCACAAAAAATAAAATTTAAAATAGCAGATTCACAAGCAAGTAAAATGCTTCATACTCCTAAGTGTTGGAAAGCAGATGTGACTTTTAAATTCCTGGTTTTAATAATTCTCTGTTAAGACTAAGGACATAAACACATATCTGAAATAATATTAACTTCTTAATTTCATTTGCTCCTGTAGCTTACTATTGGCCTAAAGCCACACAATTCAGCCTTCCTTTGTCAGGATGCATTTCAGAGCTTCCACCTGTAATTTTTAAAATGGTACTGTAACAATACAATATTGTGAAGCCACAGACAGTAAATGATAAGAGATACAAACTGACAGGAAGAAAAAAAAAATCTCCAGGGTGCAAAAGAAGAGAGAGAGGTAAAGACAGTATTTATAGAAAAACATTTACTTAAAGTACTGAAATCCTAGAAAAAAGAATGGCTTTTGATATTTTCCACACTGAACGTTAATGCATTTTGCAAACATTTTTTTCCCAGTTTCAGTGGTAGTCAATTCTTTTTTTTACCTCTTTTTAGGTAAATCCCACTAAAACAGTAGATTTAGTCTTGATGTGACAAAGCAAGTTACTCATCTAAATAAGGACTCTTATTTTATTTAGTTTTACTGACTTTATTTAGAAAAACATTAGAGCTACAAATCCTCATAATGATAAAAACAACATGTGAAAGTCAAACTTGTCTTGAATTCTGTACTAATCCACACATCTCCACACCCTAATGCAACAAAAGATACTGATACAGAACTATGAGCAAAAATCAGGCTGGATGCGGTGGCTTACACTTGTAATCCCAGCACTTTGGGAGGTCAAGGCGGCAAGATGGTTTGAGCTCATAAGTTCAAGACCAGCCTGGGCAACATGGGGAAACCCCATTTCTACAAAAACATACAAAAATTAGCTGGGCGTGGTGGCGGGCGCATGTAGTCCCAGCTACTAGGGAGGCTGACGTGGAAGAATCACTTAAACCCGGGAGGCAGGGGTTACGCGTGAGCCAAGATAGAACCACTGGGCGACAGAGTGAGACACTGTCTCCCCCCAAAAAAAACAAAACAAAACTAAGCAAACATCAAGAGACACATATCACATACTAGTACGTAGAACCAAAACAGGTAATTTATACTGTGGCCTAAATCCTTCTGAACTATAATCGGATCACAAAACCTTTATATCCATTCTCATAAAGCTAAACTTCTGACAACAGAAAACAGCTTGCATTTTATCTTTGTGCACAGAAACTTAAGCAAGTTCACCCTGTATCTTAAGGCTCAATGGGCAAACATTCCTAAGAAGAATATGTTTATCTCAAAAGTATTTATCTGCTTAAACTGAATTTGATTCTACGGTATAACTCATCACAAATTATATAATATAAAGACAATGTATGACACGCAAGGAATATGGAAGGAAGCTTATCAAAGCAATGTTTCAACTCATAAGCAATCACATTTACAACAACAAAATTAGGTAACTTGTTTCCTTCAGGTTTTTTGCATTTTTATAAAAAACGATTCTATGGAGCAGAAAACCTGGACACTGTTCTTTCACCTAGAAGAATGTATAGCTGTGTCTTGAACATCTACAATTGTTGAAAACAAGTTTAATGTTATTGGAAAGCCTGTGGTGAGCTTAAGGCAGAAAACAATGTTTAAGGCATTCTAGTCCTATCCTATGGTAAAATGGTTATTTAAATGTGCATTTGCACAGCTGCTTAACATATGAGTTTTTTAAATTAATAAACCAAGAGTATGCTCCCTAAGACTGTGGATATTCTTCTAATAAGCTTCTATATCACTAAAATTCTAAAACGTATTCCTCAGAGCATCCACATGGGGAAGGTCATACTGATCAGTTACTCTGATGCCCTATTCCACTGTTAAGCTTATAAAGAAATGTTCAGAAACAAATAGATCAGAATTAGGATGCTCACTTTCAAGGCCATTTATTTTATATATTTTTTATTTACTTTTAACTTTTTAGAGATAGGATATCACTCTGTTGCCCAGACTGGACTGTAGTGGCACAGTCAATAGCTCCCTGTAACCTCAACTCTTGGCCTCAAGTGATCCTCCTGCCTCAGTCTCCCAAGTAGCTTGTATTACACTTGTGTGCCACCACACCTGGCTATTTTTTTTTTTTCCTTGTAGAGACAGGGGTCTCACTATGTTGCCCAGGATGGTCTTGAACTCCTGGCTCAAGTGATCCTCCCACACCAGCCTCCCAAAGTGCTGGGATTAGGGTCCAACCATTTGAGAAAAGTGATCCTGAGATGGGAATTTTCTCAGCAAATCTTCAATAAATGCAAGACTATGCATTTTTTAAAAAAGAAATCAAGTTCTGGGCCAGGCGCAGTGGTCATGCCTGTAATCCCAGCACTTTGGGAGGCTGAGGTGGGCAGATCACCTGAGGTCAGGGGTTCGAGCCCAGCCTGGCCAACATGGCGAAACCCTGTCTCTACTAAAAATACAAATATTAGCTGGGTGTGGTGGCATGCGCCTGTAATCCCAGCTACTCGGGAGGCTCAGGAAGGAGAATCGCTTGAACCCCGTAGGCAGAGGTTGCAGTGAGCCCAGGTTGTGCCACTGCACTCCAGCCTGGCTGACAGAGCAAGACTCTGCCTCAAAAAAAAAAAAAAAAAAAAAAAAAAGAACTCAAGTTTTGGTGATTCTTACTATTCGATACTCTTAGATTCATTAGTACAGAAGGGTTTTTACCTTTGTGTTAACAATGAGAAAAGGCCAGGCGCAGTGGCTCACTCCTGTAATCCCAGCACTTTGGGAAGCCGAGGTGGGCAGATCACCTGAGATGAGGAGATCAAGATCAGCCTGGCCAACACAGTGAAACTTCATCTCTACTAAATATACAAAAATTAGCTAGATGTGGTGGCACACACCTGTAATCCCAGCTTCTCGGGAGGCTGAGGCAGGAGAATCACTTGAACTTGGGAGGTGGAGGTTGCAGTGAGATCGTGTCACTGCACTCCAGCCTAGGCAACAGAGCAAGACTGTCTCAAAAAAAAAAAAAGCCAATGAGAAAAAACGGCATTATGTAAAAGAGGAAAGAAAAACACCACGACTATAACAAAGAAACTTAAGCTAGTACTCTGTAGGACTACAATCACATCCACAACACACAAATCAAATCTCTCGTACTGAGATTTCACTTTTAATACCCCTGGTTCAAGATATTTTATTGAAGAAGCTATAAATTTATTGCTGGTTTATCTTCACTTGCTGGATTTCACAAAACAAATATCCCACCTCCCCCTAAAAAAGAAAAGGTAGAGAGACACTAAGGTTATTGTTTTTAAGTTGAGATAATTTTAAGCTTAAAAAGATGAGGCATATTTAAGACTTAAATCTAAAATGAAAAACTATAAAAACCTTTGAAGATAACCTAGGAAATACCATCTGGACACAGGACCTGGCAAAGACTTCATAACAAAGATGCTAAAAGTGATTGCAACAAAACCAAAAATTAACAAATTGGAACCAGTGAAACTAAAGAGCTTCTGCACAGCAGAAGAAACTATCAAAGAGTAAACAGCCCAGGGAAGGAGAGAAAATACTTGTAAATACTTGCAAACTACACATCCGATAAAGGTCTAATATTCAGATTTATAAGGAACTTAAATCAGACAACCCTCACTAAAAAGTGGGCAAAGGACATGAACAGACACTTTTCAAAAGATAACATTCATGCAGCAAGACTTATGAAAAAACACTCAACATCACTAATCATTAGAGAAATGTAGATCTAAACCACAATAAGATACCATCTCACACCAGTCAGAATGTCTATTATTAAAAAGTCAAAAAATAACAGATGCTGATGAGGTTGTGGAGAAAAGAGAACACTTACATACTGCTGGTGGGAATGTAAATTAGTTCAGCCATTGTGGAAAGCAGTCTGACGATTTCTCAAAGAACTTAAAACAGAATTACCATTTAACCCAGCAATCCTATTATGTATATTCCCAAAGGAATATAAATAATTATTCCATAAAGACACATGCACATGTATGTTCACTGCAGCACTATTCACAATAGCAAAGACATGGAATCACCCTAAATGCCCATCAATGGTAGACTGGATAAAGAAAATGTGGTACATATACACCACAGAATACTATGCAGCAATAAAAAATAATGAGATCATGTCCGTATGGAGCTGGAGGCCATTATCCTATGCAAACTAACACAGGAACAGAAAACTATATACCTCATGTTCTCACCTTTAAGAGGGAGTTAAACATTTAGTAAGGACACAAAGAAGGGAACAACAGATACCAGGGCCTACTTGAGGGTGGAGAGTGGAAGGAGGGTGAGGATCGAAAACCTACCTATTGGGTACTATGCTTACTACCCAGGTAATGAAATAATTTGTAAAACAAACCCCTGCAACATGCAGTTTACCTATTTAGCAAACCTGCCCATGTACTCCTGAACCTAAAATAAAAGTTAAAAAAAAGAAAGATTGAGCTATTCCATTTCTACTGAAGAAGAGATTATTCTTAATGAAATAGTACTTATAGGTGTTAGAGGAAATTTAACAATTTGAAAATATATTTACTAAGTCATCTGTGATAATAAACACTTTAATTGTTCATCCATTCTAAACTTGTCCTTAAGTTCTTTTTCCTTATTTCTTTTCTTTTTTGTATAATAAAGCAGGGTAAGTGATAAAAGTCCATTGTTGGAATAACTATTTATATATTTATTCTCCCAAAGAGTTGAGTTACAGGCTTGCATTTCCTATGTGGAAATGGCTTGACAATCAGAAACCATCAAATTTCTAAAGACAGTAGGAGAAGACCTGAGCATAACGTTTAGATAAGATGCCAAACAATTTCCCAGTGTACTCCTGAACCAGATCTTCACTCACAGGCTGATTTTCCTGCAGTGTTTTAATTTTGAGTATTCATCCTGTGAATTCCTATTTAAAGTGACAGAATCTTTGTTTCTAATCTTTGTGATATAACATAAGTTGTCATCTCTTTAAAATAACTTGTTATGTTTGTTGTAAGCCTCACGGTAACCAAAATGCAAAAACCTATAACAGATTCACTAAAAATAAAAAGCAATGAATTAAAACATACTACCAGAGAAAATCACTTAACCACAAAGATAATAGTAAATAAGGGATGAAAAGAGGAGTTACAAAACAACCAGAATATGCAATAAAATGGCAGTATTAAGCCCTTACTTATCAAAAGTAACACTGAATGTAAATGGACTCAATTCTCCAATTAAAAGGCATAAAGTGGCTGAATAGACAAAGAAATAAGACCCACCTATATGCTGCCTACAAGAAATCCACTTCTCCTATGAAGATACACATACACTGAAAGTGAAGGGGTGGGGAAAATATAGTCTATGCAACTGGATTACAAAAAAGAGCAGGAGTAGCTATACTTATATCAGATAAACTAGATTACGAATCAAAGACTATTGGAAGAGACAAAGTAGGTCACTATATAAAGATAAATTGGTCAATTCATGAAGCCGATGTAACAATTATAAGTATCTATGTACCCAAAATTAGAGCTCCCAAGTACATGAAGCAAACATTAGTAGATCTAAAGGGAGAGATAGACTGATAAGACTGTAATACAATACTAGTAGGGAAAGTCAGCACCTCATTCTCAGTAATGGACAGATCATCCAGACAGAAAATCAACGAAGAGAGACTAAAGTTAAAGTAGACACTATACTTAATAGACCTAACTGACATTTATAGAACATTTCACCCAACTGCTGCAGAATACACATTCGTTTCATCATCACAAGGGAACATTCTCCAGAAGAGACCATATCTTAAACAAATCTCAACAATTAAAAAAAAAAAAAAAAGAAATCATATTAACTTTTCTGACCACAATGGAATAAAGCTAGAAATAAGTAACATTCACAGCAACAGAAAAAAACTCTTAAATTTATATGGAACCACAGAAGACATTGAATAGCCAAAGCAATTCTGAGCAAAAAGAGCAAAATGGGAGGCATCACACTACCTGACTTCAAAACATACTATAAAGCAATAGTAAACATACTAGCACGGTACCGGCATAAAAACACACAGACCAGTGGAACAGAATGGAAAACCCAGATATAAATCAACACATTTATAGCCAACCCAAGAACATACAATGGGGTAAGAATAGTCTCTTTAATAAATAGTGCTGGGGAAAACGGACAACTACCTGCAGAAGAATGGAACTACACCCCTATCTCTGAACATATACAAAAATCAAATCAAAATGGATTAAAGACTTAAATCTCAGACTGGAAACTATGAAACTACTAGAAGAAATCATTGGGGAAATGCTACAGGACATTGGTCTGGACAAGGATTTTCAGTGTAAGACCTCAAAAGCACAGGTAACCAAAGCAAAAACAGACAAATGGGATTACGTCATGCTAAAAAGTTTCTGCACAGCAAAGGAAACAACAAAGTGAAAAGACAACCCACAGAATGGGAGAAAATATTTACAAACTATCCATCTGACAAGGGATTAACAACCAGAATACATAAGGAACTCAAACAACTCAATAGCAAAACAAATCCAATTTTATAATGGGCAAAAGATCTGAATAGTCATTTCTCAAAAGATGGCACACAAATGGCCAACAGGTATATGAAAAAATGCTCAATATCACTAATCATTAGAGAAATGCAAATCAAAACCACAATGAGGCATCACATCACCCCAGTTAGAATGGCTTTTATCAAAAAGACAGGGAATAACATGCTGGGGAGGATGTGGAGAAAGGGGATGTATACTGTTGGTAGAAATGTAACTTAGAACAGCCACTATGGAAACCTTCACGGAGGTTCCTTTAAAAATTAAAAATAGAACTACCATATAACCCAGGAATTCTACTACTGGGTATATAGCCAAAAGAAAAGAAATCAAGGTATCAGACAGACATCTGCATTGCCATGTTTATTTGCAAATGCTATTCACAATAGCCAAAACATGGAATCAATGTAACTGCTCATCAGTGGACAAATGAATAAAGAAAATGTGGTACACAAACACAATGAAATATTATAAAGCCATAAAGAAGAATGAAATCCTTTCATTTGCAGCAACATGGATGGAAATGGAGCTCATTTTGTAAGTGAAATAACCCAAGCAAGATAAATATCACATGTTGTCATTCATACGTGGGAGCTAAAAAATAGTGGATCTCATGAAAATAAAGAGTAGCCTGGTGGTTACCAGAGGCTGGGAAAGGTAAAGGAGAGGGAGAAGGAGAGAGGTTGATTAATGGGTACAAATAAACGGGGTCTGATAGAAAAAATAAGACCTAATGTTTGATAGATCAGTAGGGTGATTATAGAAGATAACAATTCAAATGTTTATAGCATAAAGACAAGGCCAGGCATAATGGCTCATGCTTGTAATCCCAACACTTTAGGAGGCTGAGATGGGAGGATTGCTTGAGCCCAGGAGTTTGAGATCAGCCTGGTCAACATACCAAGACCCCATTTCTACAAAAAATAAAAATAAGCCAGGTGTGATGGTGCACACCTGTAGTCCCAGCTACAAGGGAGGGTGAGGCACGAGGCCAGGAATTTGAGGCAGTAGTGAGCTACGACTGCACCACTTCACTCCAACCTGGGCGACAGAGCGAGAGCCTGTCTAAAAAGAAAAAAGAAAAAGACAAGACAAATATTTAAGGTGACAGATATCCCAATTACATTGATTTGATCTTTATAAGTTACATAAATGTATTAAATGATCACATGTACCCCCCAAAATATGTAAATTATATATCAATTTTAAAAGATAAAATTTAAATTAAAAAAAAGGCAAGCACATTTAAATCACATTTCCGGGGCACAGTGTCAACTGTCATTTAAAACTAAAACAACGTCATTGACCAAAGTAAAAATCTTTGTTTTTCACCCGTAAGAGTCGGCCGGGTGTGGTGGCCCACGTCTCTAATTCTAGCATTTTGTGAGGCTGAGGTGGGAGGATTGCTTTAGCCCAGGAGGTCAAGGCTGCAGTGAGCTGTGATCACACTACTGCACTCCACCCTGGGCCACAAAGAAAGACCCTGTCTCAATCAATTAATAAAATCTGTGAACTTTAAGATCATGAAATTACCAAATCAAAAAATCTGACAGAAAAGAATATTTACTATCTTATTATCCAAAAGGAAATAAATTGCTAACAAGAATTTCTTCCTCCTAGGCCCTTAGAGACTATCCCACATCTTCATATTTTGATTTTCAGAGTGGCTGAAGTTTCTATTAAGCTGTGAATTTTTTTTTTTTTTTTTTAGATGGAGTCTCACTCTGTCACCCAGACTGGAGTGCAGTGGTGAGATCTCTGCTCACTGCAACCTCCACCTCCTGGGTTCAAGTGATTCTCATGCCTCATCCTCCCAAGGAGCTGGAATTACAGACATGCACCACCACGCCCAGCTATTTTTTGTTTTTGGAGATGGAGTCTTGCTCTGTCACCCAGGTTGGAGTGCAGTGGCGCAATCTTGGCTCACTGCAACCTCTGCCTCCCAAGTTCAAGCAATTCTCCTGCTTTAGCCTCTGGAGTAGCAGGGACCACAGGCATGTGCCACGCCCGATTAATTTTTGTATTTTTAGTAGAGACGGGGTTTCGCCATGTTGGCCAGGCTGGTCTCGAACTCCTGACCTCAGATGATCCACCCACCTCGGCCTCCCAAATTGCTGGCATTACAGGCGTGAGCCACCGTGCCCGGCCTTTTTTATATTGCTAGTGGAGATAGGGTTTCACCATGTTGGCAAGCTGGTCTCGAACTCCCAACATCAAGTGATCCGCCCACCTCAGCATCCCAAAGGGCTGGGATCACAGGTGTGAGCCCCAGCACCTGGCTGGGAATTATTTTTTAAGAAGGAAAAAAAAAAAAAAAATACAAAACTTCTTTAAATTTCTGTGATCAGCAGACATCAGTTGTAAAGAAACTTTTAAAGAAAAGTTTTAAAGACAACTTTTTGCAAAACAAACTGAGCACTGATTTAAAAAATAAAGATATCTGAAGGGCTAATAAATGACTGAATTCTTCAATATGCCACAACTCTTAATTATTCTGAAGAATATGGCTATACATTAAATAAATAATACTACAAATACAAAGTGAGAAAAATTAGGTGCTGAAGCACATGGTATCAGGGTTGGGAAATGATGTAGGTGACATTTGGTTCATCTCTAACACCAATTTAAAAGAAGGCAGAAGTTGAGGCTGGTCCAAGTGCAGTAGTGCTTACAACTAATTGATCACAACCAGTTACAGATTTCTTTGTTCCTTCTCCAGGCCAAACAGTTCACTTGACTAGCCTAAGATGAAATGAAATAAAATGTAGAATGTGAAAGGTTCTCATTCATTTTCTTTCTTTTTTCTTTTTGTCACCCAGGCTAGAGTGCAATGGCCCGATCTTGGCTCACTGCAACCTCCACCTCCTGGGTTCAAGTGATTCTCCTGCCTCAGCCTCCCGAGTAGCTGGGATTACAGGTGCGCACCACCACGCCAGGCTCATTTTTTTATTTTTAGTAGAGACAGGGTTTCACTATGTTGGCCAGACTGGTCTTGAACTCCTGACCTCAGGTGATCCGCCCGCCTCGGCCTCCCAAAGTGCTGGGATTACAGGTGTGAAGGGTTCTCCTTCTTGTAAGTAAATATATTAGAAATTAGAGGTTAAGTTCTCTAGAAAAAGTCTTTTTTCTAACAGTCTCAAAATGATTAAGTATCTGTATTATTTTACTGCCTGTAAAAATTTCAATTACTCTGAATTAAACTCTACAACTTTCGCCAAATAAAAATTAAAGATGAAAGGTAAGTCAGATCACAAAAAGGAAAAACAATTTCAAACTGGAGTTGTGTTGAACATAAGCATATAATACTTCAGAATTAGGAAAGGTCCATTCACTACTGTAATCAGATCTGGGCATTGTGTTCTGTTCTGGAGACTAGAATTTAAGGGGAATACTGAAGAATGGGAACAGTTAGAGTTGATGGACCAGTATGACTAAGTACTCAAAATTATGATGTGAATGAATAACTTGGGGCTTGCTTCAGCAGCCCATATACTAAAACTGGAATACAAAGAAGATTATAACAGCTTCTGAAGAGGATGACACAAAAACTTGTGAAGCACTCCATATTTTTGAAGGACATTGGGGTCCTTAGTGAATTGTTGAAACCACAAATTTAATGGCGTGTGCCACCAAACCCAGCTAAGAATCTACTTGATGTCGTTTCCCAGTGGAACCCAGGGATTCATTTAATACCCCAAGGAACCTCAGAATCTCTTACCTAGAAGGTGTTTATGCCATTCCTTAGATGAGCCTTCTCCTTACCTATCTACTTTAGGCCTTGAAAACGGCTACTAGATTATTCTTGGCAAGACCTACAGTAGCAGAGAGCAGTGGTCAAAAGCATGACCTCTAGAGCTAGAAAGACTTGGTTCTGACATCCATTACAAACTTCTTCCCAATTGTGTGAACATGGTAAGTCATTCCAACTTCATCTTGTTTCTTCACTTACAAAAATAGAGACAGTAATACTTCACAGTACAGTTGTTTGTAGTGAGGATTCACTACTGCATCCCAAACACTTAAAATGCCTGGATCAAAAAATGTTAAATTAAAAAAAAATAATAATATCCCAAGGACTAGGGATTATCAGTCTGGAGAAGGGATTATTCAGGAAGAGACACAATGTGAAGGCAATTCGTGCCTGCAGAGGCATTACATACTCTGATTGGCCCTAACTGGAGAAATATAGGGTACCAGATTCAGCTTAATATATTAGATTTGTCTAACAGAGGCACAGGTAGAATAGGCTGCTTCAGGAGATTCTGAGAGGTCAGACAACCATTTAGGGAGAATGTTAGAGAGCTATACATGAAATGACTGTAGAAATCTCTCCCAATCTGAGATTTGTGTTAAAGAAGGCTCAAAAGGAAAAGTGGAACTTTCTTAGGACAATGCTCCAGCACTCTTATCTTACCCTTCCCAGATGGTTATAGCAACTTGGCAGGAAAAAAACAAACAACAGAATTTAAAACAATCAATGCTATTAACCACCAGATTACAGGCCAGTAAGACTGCATGGAAGCAAAGATAAACCAGCCAATTACCTCTCACTTCCTACTTTTAAGCACTGTTTGGAGCTTAGTAAGACGTGGTAACTTCCAGCAATTTCATTATGGCCTTTTGATAGTACATAAGGAAAGCAGTGGGAAACACTTTTTTCTTTCATCTAAGTTTCTACTTTAAGAGTTAATTATGAAGCCTTAAATCTTGCTTCAATTTCAACTGAGACCAACTGTTCAAATTTTTTTCTTATGCGTTTTAGGAAAATTACTTGGCAGATTACCAACTTTTTGACAGCCTGTAACATTCTAAGATCTATATTCTCTGCCTTTATATTACACTCCCCACACTAAGTACATGATAAAAGCTATCAATATTGAGGCATCTGTGCTGTAGATGTGTAGATGTAGATGTGTAGATGTGCAAAGAGCTTAGACTCAGCCATGTACTAGCTCTCTGGTCTTAGGCAGGTTTTAAATTTTTCCCTAAGCACTAATTACTTCACTTTTTTTTTTTTTTTTAAGATATCGACCTGCCCCAAAACACTCACATGCAAATTAAACTGCAAAGTATACATGGAAAGAGTCTTACATACATTAGACACTTAAATATTTGTTAAGAATGATCTGATATAATGGTATCAAAACAAATTCACTTCAACAAAATTCTTGCAAAGAATACTATCAACTACATGGAAAAGATTTCCAATTAAAGTTCATTTTATGAGTTTATTAAAATTCAGCATTTCCAGGGCAGGTTTCTTGGTGTCTTAAGGCAGTAAGATAACAGACGGCTGGCTCTCATCATCATCACTCTTACTACAACTCTGCAACATTTTATGTCGTTAATAAGAAACTTTAATGGGCCCTATTTTCCACCCCACCCTCAACCTCACAATACAGAAATAACTCCATGAAGACTATTTAACCAGCCATCTCACTAAATATAAGAGTCCTTGGCCAAATGCAGTGGCTCACACCTGTAATCCCAGCACTTTGGGAGGCTGAGGCGGGCGGATGACTTGAGCCCAGGAGTTCAAGACCAGCCTGGGCAACACCGCAAAACTCCTCTACAAAAAAATACAAAAATTAGCTGGGTGCAGTGGCACCCACCTGTGGTCCCAGTTACTTGAAGAGGCTGAGGTGGGTGGTCACTTGTGCCTGGGAGGTCGAGGCTGCAGTTAGCTGTGATCACACCACTACACTCCAGCCTGGGTGACAGAGTGAGACTCTGTCTCAAATATACATATATTTATATATATTTATGAGGCCTTATTTTTTAGGCACTGTAAATAACTATTTTGTTATTATTTTGTTTAGACATCTTAGAATCCAGGATGTCACTGCTCATATTTTAATGATGAATAGGATTAAAATAACTGCAGGGAATCGTTTCAGTATTTGATATCCATTGTTACCCATCTGGAAATGATGGCAAAAGTTGTTTAAAAGTAGTAACATAAGAGGCAGGCATGGTGGCGCGTGCCTATAGTCCTAGCTACTCAAGAGGCTGAGGTGGGAAAATCCCTTGAGCCCGTAAGTTTGAGAATGCAACAAGCCATGATTGCACCACTGCACTCTAGCCTGGGCATTAGAGCGAGACTCCAACCCCAACTCAAAAAAATACATAATAACATAAGAAAACAAACAGAGGTAGTGATGAAATCAGTCTTTGTCACTGCTCTTAGATTTCTGCCTTCATTCAAACAAGCTGATCTAGCAACCAATCTTTGAAAAAAGGAAAAACTTTCCTTTCCCCTTTTCTTATTTCCTGCTTAAAAGAACTGGTGTTCTGGCCGGGCGCGGTGGCTCAAACCTGTAATCCCAGCACTTTGGGAGGCCGAGACGGGCGGATCACGAGGTCAGGAGATCGAGACCATCCTGGCTAACACGGTGAAACCCCGTCTCTACTAAAAAAATACAAAAAAACTAGCCGGGCGAGGTGGCGGGTGCCTGTAGTCCCAGCTACTCCGGAGGCTGAGGCAGGAGAATGGCGTGAACCCGGGAGGCGGAGCTTGCAGTGAGCTGAGATCCGGCCACTGCACTCCAGCCTGGGCGACAGAGCGAGACTCCGTCTCAAAAAAAAAAAAAAAAAAAAAGAACTGGTGTTCTTCAACTCTCTGGCCTGCTCAACCAGGTAAAGAGGCAAGAATGCTGAACACAGAACAACAGGGAACCCAGGGATCTGGTCCTGGCATCACTCATAATTAACTGTATAACTTCAGGCAGGTTTTTAATATCTCTGGACCTGTAAAATCAGGAGTTTGATTAGAATTAATCAAAGTAGCTTAATAGGCCTAACAATCTATGAGTCTGGTAGTCACTTGGCAGCAGCCAGTGATCTACTGACTAGAAATCATTTGTGGTGCAAGGGACTCATTTTGCAACTCAAGATTTCTGAATTCTTAGCTTCCTCATTATTACAATTTTGAAATCTGAGTCAGGGTTTCTTATCCCAATAAGATGTTACTATGACAAAATAAAAAGATTTGCCATACTTTTATTTTTAAAATAAAACATTTTAGGCCAGTGCAGTGGCTCATGCCTGTAATCCCAGCACTTTGAGAGGCTGAGGCAGGTGGATCATTTGAGGTCAGGAGTTCAAGACCAGCCTGACAAACATGGTGAAATCCCATCTCTACTAAAAATACAAAAATTAGCCAGGCATGGTGATGTGTGCCTGTAATCTCAGCTACTCAGGAAGCTGAGGCAGGAGAATTGCTTGAACCCGGGAGGTGGAAGTGGAAGTGAGCAGAGATCATACCACTGCACTCCAGCCTGGGCAACAAGAGTGAAACTCCATCTCAAACAAAACAAAACAAAAATAACATTTTATATATTTAAAATTTTGTTTAGGAACATATTCTCAAAGTCGATGTATATACGAAGTGAGAGACACATATTAACGCATAACGTATATTAATTGTGACCCTGAAGTACAAAAGTTCAAAAATAAAATCTAGCCTGCTCACATTGACCAACAGGATCATAGGCTATGATAATATAACATCAAAATAGGTCGATTTTTTAACGAACACCTACTTAGCTCAACATTGTGCTAACTTGCCAAAGTTGCCTTTCTTGAGAAAAAATGCTGTACCGAGATCCCTGGAAAAAAAAACAAAAACAAAAACAGTCTGCTCTAGTAATTACCTTACACAAAACACAATCTTGGCCTATCCCTCTATCTATCTATCTATGACTCTTTGGAAGCAAGACCTTATATCAGTGTTCTGGATAAACCAAAGAGTAGTGGACTTTGGATACTAAAAATCTCCTCCTCTACTCCTAAGATTCAAAGTTATTGATAAAGTACCCAAATCTCTGATGAACAAAAGGGGAAAGCAGAAATTAGGTCACACACTATATGCCTTTAGGAGTCTGATTACCCTAAAGCTTGTGACCATCTTGTTGTATAAAGAAAAAGAGGTTAAAGAGCGAACTCTGCTCTCCATTATGTGGAGCCTTCATCATAAAGGGCTCTGAACAGAAAGAAAGTAACTCAGACTTAAAAAAACAAACAAACAATTTGGCTGGGCGCGGTGGCTCATGCCTGTAATCCCAGCACTTTGGGAGGCTGAGGAAGGTGGATCACTTGAACCTGGGAGGTGGAGGTTGCAGTGAGCAGAGATCATGCCACTGCCCTCCAGCCTGGGTGACAGAGCACGGCTCTGTGTCAAAAAAAAAAAAAAAAAAAAAAAAAACCCAACCAACCAAACAAACAAAAACAAACTTTAAGAAGCATCCCTATGATATTACACTTTGCATAAAAAATTTACCAAGGTTGGGAACACTTAGCTTATCTGTACCTTCACTTTTACTCTTACAAGAACTGTATTTGATGCCCACATGAGATCATTAAGGATAATAAAAATATCTTTGAGGCCAATGAATACATATTTATATTAAAGGAAACTCAGTATTGGGGGAAAGGACGTAGCCATAAACATTCTGGCCTTCAGAAGTAGGGTCAACAAACCTGTAAGTTACTTGCTTTGGCAATCAAGTTTTGCTATGTAAAGCATCTTTAAGGGAGAACAATTAGAAAGCCAAAATACATCTTCATCTCTAACTTATGCCCACTTTTCCAGTTCTATATTATTAAAGGAACTGGAAATACATTAATGTCTTCTATAATTATTATTATATAAGACATTCTCTTGATAGTAGGTGTCAGCCACCCAACTGAAACTAAATGGTTTTCTTTAAAAAATACAATTTTTCAACTGTTTAGTGGAAATGGACAGTATCTTCTGATTCTCCCAAGCAAACTTCAGATTTTAAAATTTTTTATTCTAACATTGTTATCAAATCCTACCTGTTCTTCTATTGTCCATTCCACTTCCACAATTATCAATTCAGCTCAATATTTATAAGAGCACCAGCACTATTTAATAGTCACTGCGCTCAAGTTAGCCCATATCCTAATGACTTCCTGTACTAATTAAATTTTCACCCTGGGTTAATCAATGTCCTGTCAGGCATCCATCCCCTCACTTCCACCTACCAATCCTCGCCGAGGGCACCACCTGGTGGTAAACAACAGGAATTATCCTTTTCCCCGCTTCATTTCTTCCCCACTGGGAGAAGAGTACACCTGCCTTACCAGTGTTGCTTATAATAAGTTCAACTAATTCAAACTTAGAAATCTTTTTATTTGAACACATACATCTCCCTCAAACTTCTTCCACTTTTCTCTATCTTCCAGGTACAGCCACGCATTACAAAAATTTCCCTTTCCTTCTGCCCTTACTATAAGTGATCCAAAAAGCTCCCCTCATTGCAGCCTAATATACACTGCTTTTCCTAAATCTGGCTACTCCAGATTTCCTAAATCAGGAACTCCTCAGTTTGTCCAGGCTCCATAACACTGAAGTTCACTCGTTGTCACTACCTGCATGGCTACGTTTACCTGAGTTTTCAAACCCTAGCAGGACTATTTATTCTATGTGCCTCAACTAACCATAACTGAGAGTTATACGGAAAAAGTTTCTCCTAGATTTAATATGCCTGGTTTTGGGTAAACCCAAAACAATCTCTTTATTAATAGTACACTATAATAATGTATATGCTCTACTGTGGCATACAAAATGTATAATGAATGCTGTTGATGTACTACAAAGTATATGAAAATTATAACCAACTTAGTGTACTTCCATGGTAAGCATAGACAAACTCAGATTCTAGAACTTTATTCACTACATTCATTAATGTAAGAAAGCCATTTCCATGTGCAAAATCAAAACAATAAGAAACAAAGCATCTTTATTCCTCCACCATAAAACTGACCCTCTTAAATAAATATACAGCAAGAATACATGAAATATACTTAAGGTTTTAACGAAAGGATAAAATACAGCAATATGTTAGGAAGGAAATAGGAATATAATTCTAAGCATTCATTCATTAGCTATAATTATTGTTTGCCCATTTGAAATGGGAAAAAAATGCTTTTACCACAACTTTAAGGTATTTGCTGAGATATCTTTTTAGTTACCAAAGGAAAGTCTGGAGAGTCCTAGGTACGAAAAAACAATAAGTTAACAGAAAAACAAAATCTAACAAACTTACCCGCTCCGCAGTTCCCTCCTCTCCCGGTAGACATGCAGCAGCAGCAGCAGCAGCAGCACAAGCTATTTCCATCATAGCAGAGCTGGTAGGGGCATCAGTTGTGGATGAAGACCTGGGTCGGCCTGACTGCATAACAGTTGTCATCTCCTGACCAGACTTCCTGTTGATTTGGGGACTTCCCTTTGGGGCCTCTGGCTTGCCCCGCCTACTATGCAAGCTTGTCCCTCTCTTCATCTTGGGTGGCACTCGAATCTGCTGCAGGACACGATTCAGAGCTGTGGGGTGGGTGGGGACACCATCAATCTCAGCACATGCGTTCTGGTTTTCCAGATCCATTTCAGGTTCTGGATCTGCCTGAATTTGCTGCACATCATGTGGAGACACTGATGACCTCCTGCGCTGGTGCTGGAAGAGATGCTTCAAGCCTTGGCCAATCACGTTAATGTTCTCCAAAGCATTGTGGGTCATTTTAGACAATTTCTGTTCTGATTCTGTCTGCTTTCTGGCCTCTGCATCTTGGGATTTGCCTCCAGGATCAGGGTCCTCAAATAACTGTTCACTGCCCGAAGGCTCCATCAGTAGACTTAATATGCTTATTTGCAAACTCAAAAAAATTTTTTAAACACACCAAGAGTGTCAAATTAGGTAGGCATTTGCTTCAACAGTGACTACGCATGCAGCTGTGAGACGAAGGCTTCATGCCTATCTAATATTAAAAAAAAAAAAAAAAAAAAAAAACTTATATTATAAATCCATGCAGAAACTCCAGTGTTAAACAAAGAAAAGCATGCTACTGGCCAAACAAATAGGCACTATCATTAAGCAATCTTTAATCAGAAGATTAAAAGACAGTTTTCTAGATAGTGGGTAATGATTATTTTTTAGAATGAGAGAAAAAGTCCAGAACAAGTACATAGGAAATTAAAATAGCAATGTTCAAAAACAAAAATCCCTACAAGATTCAATATATACAGAATTAGATATTTAGAGGAGCCATATCTTGGAATGGACACTATAATGGTAGTTGACATAACAGCCATTGCTTGGGAAATCAAGAGAACAGACCATCAAACAGGTTTACTCTAGCTGAGGCAATTTAATCCCTCTCATTCATAACCAGTTAATTATTCACAGGCTGAAACTCAGTATAGTCAAAGAACAACAGTGAGAAGTGGATATCCCAACCTAACTATATGTGGATTTTAATGGAAAACAGAGTCTGTGTTACCATTCATATTCATCAAGTTCACTGGTAACTAGAGATGACAGGTTTGCTCTTTTGAGAAGAGAATGGAAATTAAAATCCTGTAAGTTGAATTCTCTGCTGAAGCACAAATGACCTTTCTGGCACCATATGAGTGAATGGTTCAGACAGAATCAGAATCAGAGACTAGAGCTTTGCTCAGTATCAGCTATCAAGAAAGGAGATTCAAAGAAATCCCTTTCTCTATAGTGTCATCCCTGACAGAAGCTTCCCATATATCCATACAAACTCAAAAGCAAAGTAACTGGGTATGAGAGAAAAGTAGAGAAAAAGAAAGGTCAAACAGCAACCATATACCAGTATTAAATGCAAGAAATTAAAAGGAAGCTGAAACTAAGATGTAAAATCAACGCAACTGCCAAGGTTACTAAAATCACATGCAAAATAAAAAAGGAGGGGGGATGGGAGATGATGAGATTTTTCCTAATAGAAAGTGTTTATTTTTGTTCTGCATTTGTGCAAATATATAAAACAAATTATATACATGCACACAAGCTGCTAGAGAATGCAAAATATGATGTAGGAGGTTATTTCCATATTTTTCTTCAACTTTTTGTTTAAAGGACTTTAAAACTCCCTACACTACCAACTACTTTCAACAATTTAAGCCACTACCAATGAAGCACCATGGTGCTCCTGTTCTGGGAATATGTGGACCTGCTGCCACCAAGTGGCAATCTAGGGAGCCATAAATTAGCTGGATAAAAAGAGTTCCCTGTGAACTCAAGGCTACTAGAGTTTAGCGGAACAGGAATGCAAACTCACTAAAGTTTTCTTCCTGATGACTACTCTCAGAAGACTTTCTTCAAGTATTATATGGGCACTGTCACTGTGGCTCCACTGTCCATATTCTTTCATGCCCATGATTCCATCGCCTAACCTCTTCATAACTGAGGAGCATAAACAGGGAGACACGGATAAAGATATTTGTCTCTCTCTAGTACCTTCCTACTTTCTAAATGCCACAAAATTGTTTGTTCCTAAATTAGGCAAATGAGTAACAACCATGAGAATGGAAGTTTCATTGCCTTTCACCCAAATTCTTTGTGGCTCTACTGAAATCTAGCCATCCCACTGTGGCCTGTTACCCTTTTCCTGATTGTGCATTGCTTTTGTTCATCTCTATCCCTTTGGGAGAGTCAAGAAAGAAACCCTTGCCCTTATTAGATCAATGACTGTCTTAGCCTCTGGTGCAGTTTTCTGGGGCTCCTTGTGGGCAAAAATTTTGCCAATAGTGTATATATTTAATTATCCCCTTCTAAACAAATAGGAAATAAACATATAATACGATGTTACTCTGATTTTTTAAAATAATAGTAATTATTTCATCATTCCTCATGAGTTTGGCTGGCTGGCTAATAGTTACTGAATTTTATTTCTAATCTGCAAAGAATAGAGTTCCTCAGAGGAAAAGGGCTAATGTAACCAAAATAATCCCCTATCAGTGTATATCAACTCGTCTCTTCTTGCACTGGGCTATTTAGATCCTGAGAAGATGGGAGGGTGTGAAAGCAGCAGAACAGTACTGAAAAAGTAGTTTACTTTTTCCTCTATTTGCACATTAGCTAATATAACTGACCTTTGTTGTTGTTGTTTGAAGTAAAATGTATAAAATATGTTTATCCCATGAGATTAAAAGACAGCAAGAATAAAGGAATGATGTCAAGGTTGAGGATCATTCTACTTGTCTCATATGCACAGGTACTAGGAATTTATTACTCAGCAAATCTACTTATTTGGGCACTATTATAAACTAATCAACTGGCCAACTGGTTGCTGCTTTAAAAAATAGAGAATGTGGTACATTTTGAATGTCAGTAAATTCATTTGAGATTTTACAAGCATTTATAAAACAATTTGTTTTTGTTTTTGTTTTTTTGAGACAGAGTCTTGCTCTGTCACCCAGACTGGAGTGCAGTGGCACAATCTCGGCTCACTACAGCCTCTGCCTCCTGGGTTCAGGCAATTCTCCTGCCTCAGCCTCCAGAGTAGCTGGGATTGCAGGTGCGTGCCACCATACATGGCTAATTTTTGTATTTTTAGAGAGATAGGGTTTCACCATGTTGGCCAGGCTGGTCTCAAATTCCTGACCTCAAGTGATCCAACCACCTTAGCCTCCCAAAGGGCTGAGATTGCAGGTATGAGCCACTGCACCCGGCCAAATCATTTATTTTCAAATAATTCAAAATGATGATTGATTACGAGGAAATGTTAGCATTTCCTGGGAAAAGCTGAGAGTAAGGTGTTAATTTCCATGCCAAGACTATCTTCACAGCTACAAAGAATAAGCAACAAAATAGTAATAAATTCTGGGATTTTTCAAAGGCAAAACTTACCTTAATCATACCAGCACATAGCCTCACTTAGCAAGCAGCCCTAAAGAAACCTAAATTGAGCTTTAAACATCAAGTTTTAAGGCAAGAATTTTGAAAAACAATCTACTGTACTGATTATAAAATGTAATATGGTACTTACACTTGTAGCTATCATCTGAGTAATAGCAGCACTAAGAAACTAGTTAAGGTTTTGAAGGCTGCTAAAATTTTCTGTAGGCCAATAGAAAATCTTTAAGGCTACCAAGGTCAAATGCTGTGGCAAAAATACCAATAGTGATGTTGCAATAATTAACTCTATAAAACTGCTGACAGAATGCAAGCACAAAAGAAATTCAATAATCTCAAAGTTGTATAGGGACACCCTTCTTTTCTTCTGTATGTCTTACAGAGGCTCAAATGAATATGAATAGTAACTGTTGAACAGTTTATAAAATTTCCCAATTAACTATTTATTTATTTATTTATTTAGAGACAGGGTCTCCCCCTGCCACCCAGGCTGGAGTGCAGTGGCACAATCTCAGCTCACTGCAACCTCTGCCTCCTGGGTTCAAGCAATTCTCCTGCCTCTGCCTCTCAAGTAGCTGGGATTACAGGCACCCACCACCACACCCGGCTAATTTTTGTATTTTTAGTAAAAACACGGTGTTTCGCCATGTTGACCAGGCTGGTCTCGAACTCCTGACCTCAAGTGATCCACCCTTCTCAGCCTCCCAAAGTGCTAGGATTATAAGCATGAGCCACCGCGCCCTGCCCAATTAACTAATTTTTAGATTTCCGGTTTAACACAAACAAGTTTAACTGCATAAGCCTATCAAATGCTTTTTGGTAAGAAGGAAATGCTGGCTTCTCTTTTATTCACTCAGCTTCTCTGAAAAGTAAAGTTATTATAAGTAAACCAGAGGGAGAAAGAGAAAAAGGAGCAAAAGGACACAGGACAAAGGGGAGAGGTCGAAGGAGTGAAAGAGGAGAGGTCGAAGGAGCAAAAGGTGAGAAAGGGGGACAAAAAACGCAGCCACCTACCAGCCAGGCATTTCAAATAATTTTGTTAAGTTCTCAGAATTTTCAACAATTAACTTTTCTAGCACAATTTTACTGAAGACCTAATACGCCATTCGCTCACGCTCAGAAAACAAGTGGTTCTAAATTAGTATCAGAAATAAGTGAAAAAATTACGTTTTTAAAATCCATCAACCATTTAGGAGTGTGCTCCACAAAATCATAGCAAATTATATGCAAATTGCCTTGTCTTTTTTTCCCTTAAGTTTTTCTTTCTAATTTTTTAGTTTTTTGATAAATATGGTGACCAAAGCTTTTTGGTCTGGACATGAACCAAGTTAAATTTCACTGACTACAAAGAGTTGGATACTTGCCTTCATCACTCCTCCTCAAGCACTTCTAAGGTGTACAATCCTTTTAGGAAAAGCTGAAAAGCAAACATTAAGAATTACAAGGTCAGAAACTTAGATGGGGAAACTTACCTTTTATAGATACGCAGTAAACAACTGAAAGTATATCCAACAAAATGTTAATAGCTGGTAGCAAAATGCAATAGCTCATCTCTCACTGGTAGAAGTAGTGTTTGTTTTTTTCTAGTACTTTCCAGTATTTTCTCATTTTTTGAAAGTATAATCAAGAATAATTATAATCAAGAAAGAAAGTATTCTGGAAAAAATATTAACTTAGCACTTAAAGTGGCAAATATTTTAAGAAGCAATAAATATTTTAACACTATCATACTGAATAAGGAATGGATATTCCATTAATTCTAATCTTAAAGTAACATGAAATATAAAACAGGTACATGAAAACACCACAATTTTATAAGTAAATTTTTTTTCAAGTAGTTTCCTATTCTGCATCTGCCATTCTCTATTCAAAGGCAATTCTAAAAATCCTATCTTAGGCCAGGCATAATGGTTCATGCCTGTAATCCCAGCACTTCGAGGCAGGAAGATCATCTGAGCCCAGGAATTCGAGATCAGCCTGGGTAACAGTGGCACCCCACCTCTAAAACAATTTTTAAAGATTAGCCAGGTGTGATAGTGCACACCTGTCCCAGCTACTTGGGAGATTGAGGCAAAAGGACGTCTTGAGCCCAGGAACTGGAGGTTACAGTGAGCTATGGTTGCACCATTGCCCTCTAGCCTGGGAGGAAAAGCAAGACCCTGTCTCAATTTTAAAACAACAACAACAACAAAAAAACACACCTTGGCAATGCAGAGTGACTTACACCTGTAATCCCAGCACTTTGAGAGGCCAAGGCAAGAAGGCTCATTTGAGGCCAAGAGTTCAAAGACCAGCTTGGGCAACACAGCAAGACCCCATGTCTCTACCAAAAAAAAAGGTTTTTATTATTTCTATTTATTTTTACTTTTTAGCTAACCTTCAGTATTCATTAAATTTTTTAAATTACGAACCAGAGCCACCATGTAAAACAAAGAATTGGAAGCACTAAATTAAATTTTTCCTGGAAAACTTGCTTCTGACAGGTATTACCAGAGAAGCAACTTAATTAGACAAGTATTTTTGAGACATCTGCCATGTACCTAGCATTACACAGACCAAATAAAGCATATGACCTTGCCCTCAGGAATTCACAATCTAGGACAGAAAATAAAACATCCATACAGGAAATATACAGAAAACAGCACAAAACTACACAAGTGGTGAAGTGTGTAAGAAAGACTGCAATTACCATTAGAAGTCAGGAAGATCAGTTAGAATTGGATTTGTTTGGGAAAGTTTGATGAAAAAAGCAGCAGCTTTTACTGAGCTCTGAAGGATGAGAAGATGGATGAATAAGCAGAAAGATGTGGGCCAACACCTTCAGCCAGCAGACAGTAAACACAGTATGTTTGGGCATACTGTAAAGAGGTCAGATAGACCATACTGGTGGATACAAATTTCTGAATAGGGGAAATAAGATTAAATGGGTAAGCCTGGGAAGTTAAAGAGGGCTTCAAATGTTAGGTAATTATTGAGTATTTATATTAAATTGCATTAAACTGCACTCAGGTGAATATCATCTCTAATCCTCACAACAACCCACAAGATAAGGGGGTTGTTGAAACCAACCAATTTACAGTTGAAAAACCTAAGGCCAAAACAGGTCTACTGACTAAAATTTTGACTTGATTTAACAGAAAACAAAGAGCCACTAGAGAATTTCCAGGATATAAGATATGTTTTAGGCCTAACAATCATGTAAGATGCATGAGAGGAGGAAAAGATGATAATCAGAGAAATTAGGTAAGGAACTTTAATAATTTAGAAAAAGATGACAAGGAAGAGCTGAGCCCATTGGTATGGCTGGGAAGGGGTCATAAAAAAGTAAATGGAAAGGAATGAGCACACAAAGTACTGAAGAGTCAACAGGAATTCCTCATACCACTGTAAGAGATGCTAAAAAAGCATCTGATAAAACGAGTATTTACAGTTCTCAGCTGGAAATGTATTACTTAAAAGTACAATTCATCCTCCTGCATCTTATTTCAACAACAATAAAATGTCATCCATACTTCATTTAGCTCCAAAGAAATTTGTTGCCTTTTAGCAAACCCTATGGGCTCCCTCTAGACTGTGTGAGAGCTATTTCCTTGCAACCAGCCTTGGTAAGATGTCCCTTATTCCTTTAGACCTGCTTAAATATTTCTCTACTCTCTCACCACCCTGGCCGAAGATGTTACAACTATGAAATTTCAGTTTTCCTTTCTTTTGCACCTCATTTATGCCACAATAAAATGGAAATGTTTTAACTACCCAAGAAAGCTTCTCTCTCTCTCCTTTGATCCTCTTGAAATCCTTTTTCCTAAGGTCCTTAGTGAAGATCTTATTATGACCACTGTTTCCTATTCATGGCTGTGTTTTCATGCTGTCAATAAGTTTTTCTTTTTCAAACATAATTTTTAAAAATCAGTCACGGTTTCTCTCATTCATATATATATATATATATATATATATATTTTTTTTTTAATGACAGAGGCTTTTTCCATCTGTTAGCATATTCTTAGTTTTTCCTAAATAATTATCTAGCTGAACCAGCCCCACCCAGCAACCCATCACCAAGGAGACAGATACTCTGTTTTAGAATCCAGAAAGAGATATCAAACAACATTGAATTATTAAAGCAATAATAACGTGTGATGAGGTTTCAATTGTATAAAGAATAAAAATACAAAATCAGAGCACATACTTGGAGTCACAGGGTTCCAAGGTTCCTGTACTGTCCAAGAGTGTAAAAACAGCAAGCAAACTGCAGTATGTTTTTTAAGTCTATTTATTTAAAAAAATCTAAAGTGCAGAACCATGTATATATCATGCTACTACTTTTAAAGGAGTGAGTACATACTGTATATGCACAGACTATTTCATTCTGGAATGGTGGACAGGTAACTGGTAACTAATGTTACTCCGGAGGGAGAACAAACACACTAAATAGAAGGCAGAAATAATTAAAATACTCAAATCCAAAAAAGAAGAGAAAACAAGATTATAGAACAAATAAAACATGTAAGAAGCAAAATGTAAGATGTCAAATGTAAATTCAAATAACTCAGTAATTACATTAAATGCAACTGGACTAGAAGACAAAAATTAATATTTTTTAAATTAATCAAGAATTACACTTAAAATTACAGAAAATAGTTGAAAGTATGGGAAAAAGTCATACTAACAAACTGAAATGCAGCTGCTCTAGCTGTATTAATTGTATTCAAAGTAGACTAAATGCCCAAAAGCATTAATACCTACAAAGGTATAATTTATCAGGAAGATGCAAAATTTTAAATTTGTATGCATGTAAATAACATAGCTTCCAAATATATAAAGCAAAACTTAGCAGAATTATAAAAAGAAATGGGAGAAAAAGTCCATAATCATAATAAATTTTGTATTCTTCTCAGTAGGTGATAGAACAAATGACTCAAATAAAGGGAGAGGGTAGAAATATAGATTTGAATAGCATGAACAAACTGGATCTAAATAGATATTAATATGACACAGCACTCAATAATTACAAAATAGATACTCTTTCAAGCAGAAAGAAATCATTTACAAAAATTGACCATACGTTGAGCCCTAAGGCAAGTCTCACAAATTTAAAAAAACTTAAATGATACACAGTATATTCTCTGACCACAATGTGTACTCCTAGGGTTCAAAAAGAGCTGGGAGGAAATAACTTTTTCCTCCTTTTCTTTTTTGTTTACCTCTATCCCAGCCTCTAGGCAAAACAACAGTGATGGAGCAACAGCTAAGGCTAGACAGGCACCTAAAAGCCTCGTCTCTGACCAAAGGAAACAGTCCCAAGAGCATGGAAGAATCCCAGTGCAGATAGGAAGATTAAACCAAACATTCTGACGAACTCTGAAGACTGAATGTAGGTTAGAATCAGAGTGTGAAGTCCTCGAGGACTGCAATCATAGGATAGTTCCCATCCTCTTGTGGCTTTTCCTCCAGGAACCTCAAAAGGCTCTCTAATGCAGGGGGAAGCAGGGAGAAAGTAGAGAAAGCTCCTCCATCTCCACCCCCGTGGAACTAAGGAGGGAAGAGCAAGCAACAATGCTAAACCAGTCTATTTCCCTTATCTCCCTGTGGAACAAAAGGCTTAATCAGTAAAGAGCAATTTCTGGTGGAATCCCACTACAGCTGGAGGAAGGAAAGGAGGCTGACACCCAATTTTCACCCCTATCCATCTTCACTGTTTCTCTAAAACAGCAATAGCCCTAATGCAGCGGGAAAGAGCTGAAAAAAACCTCAGCTTGAGGATACTATTGAATACCCACAGCAGTTGGGAAAAAGAAGGGAATAGTCTTGTGAAGGCCACACCCCCTAGACCCAGGTTCTACTATCTGCATAAATATAAGGCTTAACCAGAACATCACAGAACTCCCCTCACCCTCCACTACCATACTGACAGGCTTTGAGTAAAAACAATGGAATACACCTGAGAGAGCTGCAAGACTCAGACTCTCATGGAGAAACAGCACAAAGGGAAAACCCAAAGTCAAGCAGGAAGACAAGAACAAGGTATTACTGGGAAAATTTGAAGCCTCTCGTTCCCATGGCAACAACAAATGTCAACTCCAGTAACCATAGCAAAAATAAACATCAAACACAGACCAATGCCTGAACAGATTAACACAAATCTCCACCCTAAAGGACTTGCAGGAAACTAGCAGTCTTCTACAAGCATATCAAGTATATACCTCAGTATCTCCTGTCATATACAGCACATTCAGCTTTAAACAAAAATTATGAAGCATGGCAAAGGCAGTAATAAAAACACAGCCCAAAGGGACAAAGCAATTATCAGAGCTGGACCCATGTATGACATAAATTCTGGAACCACAAGACAGTAAATTTAAAACATGATTAATATAGTAAAAACTCTAATGGAAGAGGTAGACAACATATGAGATCAGACAGGTAATTTCACAGAGAGAAATGAAAATTATAAAAAATCAAGTGGAAACCAAATTAGAAATAAAGATATAGTAATGACAAATGGCTTTGAGAGGCTTACCAGTAGACTTGAAACAGCTGAAAAAAGAATCAGTAAACTTGAAAATAGGCTAGTAGAAACTACCCAAACTGAAATATAGAGGAAAGAGATTTTCCTTCCTGGAGAACATACAACAGCTGTGGGAGAAGTCCAGAAGAGACAATAGAGAAGAAACATTTGAATGGCCAAGAATTTACCAAAATTAGTGATAAGACACTAAACTACAGAGTAAGAATAAGAAACTCTGAAAACAGGCTGGGCATGGTGCCTCATGCCTATAATCCCAGCACTTTGGAAGGCTGAGGCGGGAGGATGGCTTGAGTCCAGGAGACCAGCCCGGGCAGCACAGGGAGACCTCGTCCCTAAAAATAAACTAAAAAAATCAGCCGGGAATCAAGGCACATGTCTGTGATCTCAGCTACTTGAGAAGCTGAGGTGGGAGGACTGCTTGGGCCCTGGAGGTCGCAGCTGCAGAGAGCCGTGAGCGTGCCACTGCATTCCTGCAGAGAGCCATGAGCGTGCCACTGCATTCCAGCCTGGATGACAGGGCAAGACCCTGTCTCAAAAAAAAAAAAAGAAAAGAAAAGAAAAAGAAAAAAAAAAATGAAAATGCCAAACAATACCAAAAAAGGGGGCTGGGCACAGTGGCTCATGCCTGTAATCCAGCACTTTGGGAGGCCGAGGTGGGCAGATCACAAGGTCAGGAGTTCAAGACCAGCCTGTCCAACATGGTGAAACCCCATCTCTACTAAAAATACAAAAATTAGCCAGGCGTGGTGGTGCATGCCTGTAATCCCAGCTACTCAGGAGGCTGAGGCAGGAGAATCGCTTGAACCTGGGAGGCAGAGGTTGCAGTGAGCCGAGATCGCACCAATGTACTCTAGCCAGGACGACAGAGAGAGACTCCATCTCAAAAAAAAAAAAAAAAAGGATATCTAGGCATATCATATTCAAAATGCTGAAAGCCAAAGGCTCTTGAAGGCAGTCAAAGAGGGGAAAATATGTTACATACAGAGGAATAAGGATAAAGATTACAATAAACGTACCATCAGAAACTTTGTAAGACAGTGGAGTGACAACTTTAAAGTGCTGAAAAGAAAGCTGCCCATCCAGTATTCTACATCCAGTGAAAATATCCTTCATAAGTACAAAATAAAGGCTTTCCCCCGAGACAAGCAAAAATAGAGAATACACTGCCAGGAGACCCACCCTATAAGAAATATTAACAGAAGTCCTTCAGGCAGAAAAATATATAAAAGTAAGAAGCTTGAATCTACAAAATGAAGAATAAATGAAGGTAAAGTATATTTTTAATTTTTCATTGCTCTAAAAGATAACTGCTTAAAGCAATAACAATGTACTGGATAAGTACCACACAGGTAAAAGTAAAATGCTTAACAACAGCAGCACAAGGGAAAAGAGGGAAGAACTGGGAACACACTACAACCATACTTTAACTAAATGCAAAGTGGTAAAACACCTGAAAAACTCAGGTTATTTTAAAATGTATAATGTAAACCAAAAGGCAACCACTAAAAACCTTTTTAAAGAAATGTAAGTGATAAGTCAATAGAATAAGTAAAATGGAATTTTTTTAAAAAAATCACACCAAAGAAGGCAGTAGGAAAAAAACCACCCAGGCGCATGCCTATAGTCCCAGCTACTCAGGAGGCTGAGGCAGCAGAATTATTTCAGTTCAGAAGTTTAAGAGTAGCCTAGGCAACATGGCAAGACCTCTTCGCTACAAAAAATAGAAAAATTAGCGAGGCATGGTGGCACACACCTATAGTCCCAGCTACTCAAGAGGTAGGAGGATCGCTTGAGCCCAAGAGTTTGAGACCAGCCTGGGCAACACAGTGAGACCCCATATCTACAAATTTAAAAATTCACCAGGCATGGTGGTGTGCACCTGTAGTACCAGCTACTGGGGAGACTGAGGTGAGAGAATCACTTGAGCCTGGGAGGTCTAGGCTACACTGAACCATAACTATGCCACTGTACTCCAGCCTGGGTGACAGAGAGAGACCCTGTCTCAAAAAAGAAGCAAACAACAAATGCAACAAATAGAGAAGAGCTAGCAAGATGGTAGGTTTTCATCTAATTATACTAATAATCACTTTAAATGTAGTCTTACCAGTTAAAAAACGATTGTCAGACTGCAGGGGGGAAAAAAAAGCTAGACCAGGCCGGGCGTAATGGCTCACACCCATAATCCCAGCACTTTGGGAGGCTGAGGCAGAAGCATCACTTGAGCCCAGGAGCCCAAGACTACCCTGGGCAACATGGTGAAACCCTATGTCTACAAAAATACAAAACATAACTGGGCATGGTGGCATGTGCCTTTTCCAGCTACTTAGGACATTGAGGTGGGATCGAGTGAACCCAGGAGGTCAAGGCTGCAGTGAGCCATGATCATGCTACTGTACTCCAACCAGGATGACAGAGTGAGAACCTGTCGCAAAAAAAAAAAAAGCAAGATCTAGCTATATTTGGTCCACAAGAAGCCTGCTAAGCAAAGATTTAAAAAGGAAAAACATAGAACAATGGAGGAAAAATACCATACAAACACTAATTAATCAAAAGAAAGCTAGTGTAGCCAAATGAATTGCAGGCAAAGTAGATTTCAGAACAAGAAAGACTGTCAAGGATAAAGAGGGGTGATCTGGTTTGGCTCTGTGTCCCCACCCAAATCTCATCTTGAACTGTAATCCACACATGTCAAGGGAGGGGCCTGGTGGGAGGTGATTGGATCATGGGGTTGGTTTCCCCATGCTGTTCTTGTGATAGTGAGTTCTCATGAAATCTGATTGTTTAAAAGTATGTGGCAGTTCCCCACCCCACTCCTGCTGCCACGTAAGACATGCCTTGCTTCTCCTTCACTTTCTGCCATGATTTTAAGTTTCCTAAGGCCTTCCCAGTCATGTGGGGCTAAGAGTCAAATTAAACCTCTTTTCTTTATAAATTACCCAGCCTCAGGTAGTTTTTTATAGCAGTGTGAAAATGGACTAACACAGAAAACTGGTACCAGGAATGGGGTACTACTATAGATACCTGAAAATGTGGAGTGACTTTGGAACTGGGTAACAGACAGAGGCTGGAAAAGTTTGGAGGGCTCAGAAGAAGGCAGGAAGATGTGGGAAAGTTTGGGACTTCCTAGAGACTTGTTAAAAGGTTTTTACCAAAGTGCTCATTGTGATATGGACAATGAATCCAAGCTGAAGTGGCCCAAGATGGAGATGAGAGAAATTTATTGTGAACTGGAGCAAAGGTCACTCTTGCTATGTCTTAGCAAAGAGACTGGTGGCATTTTGCCCCTGCCCTAGAGATCTGTGGAACTTTGAATTTGAAAGACATGATTTAGGGTATCTGGCAGAAGAAATTTCTAAGCAGCAAAGCATTCAAGATGTGACTTGGCTTTTTCTGAAAGTGTACTGTCGGCTGGGCACAATGGCTCATGCCTGTAATCCCAGCACTTTGGGAGGCCAAGGCAGGTGGATCACCTGATGTCAGAAGTTCAAAACCAATCTGGCCAACATGGTGAAACCCCGTTTCTACTAAAAATACAAAAATTAGCTGGGCACGGTGGCATACACCTGTAGTCCCAGCTCGGGAGGCTGAGGCAGGAGAATCCCTTGAACCAGGAGGCAGAGGTCGCAGTGAGCCAAGATCGCACCACTGCACTCCAGTCTGGGCAACAAAGTGAAACTCCATCTCAAAAAAAGAATAATAATAATGAAAGCATACTGTCATATGCGTTCACAAAGAGATAGTCTGAAATTGGAACTTATGTTGAAAAGAGAAGCAGAGCATAAAAGTTTGGAAAATTTGCAGCCTTACCACCTAGTAGAAAAGAAAAACCCATTTTCTGGGGGAGAAATTCAAGCTGCTGGCTACAGAAATTTGCATAAGTAAAGAGGAGCCCAATGTTATTCTCTAAGACAATGTGGAAAATGTCTGCAGGGCATTTCTGAGATCTTCATAGCAGACCCTCCCATCATAGGTCCAGAGGCCAGGGAGGGAAAAATGGTTTCCTGGGTGGGGCCCAGGGCCCTGCTGCTCTGTGCAGCCTCAGGACATGGCCTCCTGTCTCCCAGCTGCTCCAGCTCCAGCCGTAGATAAAAGGAGCCAACATATAGCTCAGGCCATTGCTTCAGAGGGTGCAAGCCCCAAGCCCTGGCCACTTCCATGCGGTACTGGGTCTGCAGATACACAGAAGAATTGAGGTTTGGGAACCTCCACCTAGATTGCAGAGGATATATGGAAATGTCTGGTTGTCCAGGCAGAAGTCTGCTGCAGGGGCAGAGCCCTCATGGAGAACCTCTACTAGAACAGTGCACAGAGGAAATGTGGGATTGGACCCCCTACACAGAATCCCC
Organism: Macaca mulatta; assembly: GCF_049350105.2. Lineage (NCBI taxonomy): Eukaryota > Metazoa > Chordata > Mammalia > Primates > Cercopithecidae > Macaca > Macaca mulatta. The sequence continues at coordinate 154,088,617 of NC_133407.1, read as the reverse complement.
ACTGAGACACTGCCTAGTGGAGCTGTGAGAAGAGGGCCACCATCCTCCAGACCCCAAAATGGTAGATCCACCAACAGCTTACACCGTGCATTTGGAAAAGCCACAGGCACTCAACACTAGCCAGTGAAAGCAGCTGCAGGGGGTAGACCCTGCAGAGCCAGAGGGGCGGAGCTGCCCAAGGCCTTGGGAGCTCACCTCTTGCATCAGCAAGCCCTGGATGTGAGACATGGTGTCAAAGGAGATTATTTTGGAGTTTTAAGATTAAAGGTTGCCCTGCTGGGTTTCAGACTTGCATGGGGCTTTGCAGCCCCTTCACTTTGGCCAATTTCTCCCTTCTGCAAAGGGGGCATTTACCCAATGCCTGTAACCCCATTGTATCTTGTTAGTAACTAACTTTTTATTTTACAGGTTCATAAGTGAAAGGGACTTGCCTTGTTTCAGATAGACTTTGGACTTGGACTTTGAGGTTAATGCTGGAATACATTAAGACTTTCGAGAACTGTTGAGAAGGCATGATTGTGTTTTGAAGTGTGAGACGGTCATGAAATTTGGAAGGGGCTAAGGGTGGAATGAAATGGTTTGGCTGCCTCTGTATCCCCACCCAAACCTCATCTCGAATTATAATCCCCACATATCAAGGGAGGAACCTGGTGTGAGGTAACTGAATTATGGTGGTGGCTTCCCCCATGCTGTTCTTGTGATAGTGAGTTCTCACAAGATCTGATGGTTTTACAGTGTGTGGCAGTTCTGCCCCCGCTCCTGCCACCATGTAAGACATGCCTTGCTTTCCCTTCTGCCATGATTGTAAATTTCCTGAGGCCTCCCCAGCCATTTGGCACTGTGAGTCAATTAAACCTCTTTTCTTTATAGATTACCCAGTCTCTGGTAGTTTTTTATAGCAGTGTGAAAACTAACTAATACAAGGAGCATTAGGATAATAGGGTTAATTCTCTAAGAAGACATAACAATTCTAAATTTGTATGTACCTTAAAACAAAGCTTCAAAATACATGAGGCAAAACTGATAGATATGACAGAAAATAAAGACAAATCTACAATTATAGTAGTAGACTTTTAACTGTTAACCCTCAGTAACTGATAAACCAAGTAAGCAGACTGGCCAGGCACAGTGGCTCACCACAGTAATCCCAGCACTTTAGGAGGTTGGGGTGGGCAGATCACTTCAGGCTAGGAGTTCAAGACCAGCCTGGCCTACATGGCAAAACCCTGTCTCTACCAAAACTACCAAAATTAGCTGGGTTTGGTGGCATGCACCTGTAGTCCCAGCTAATCAGGAGACTGAGGTGCGGGAATCACTGGAACTTGGGAGGTAGAGGTTGCAGTGAGCAGATATCGTGCCGCTGCATTCCAGCCTGGGTGATAGAGTGAGACTTTGTCTTAAAAAAAAAAACAAAACACACACACACACACACACACACACACACAGACACACACACACAAGTAAGCAGGTAGACGTGACCTCAACAGTTCAGCACTATCACCTAATTTGACCTGGGTGACATTTGTAGGGCACTCCACTGAACAAAAGCTGAATATACATTCTTTTCAAGTACACATAGAACATTCACAAAGATATACCATATTCTGTGTCATGAAAGAAACCTTCAAAATAAATAAAAATAAAAATAATACAAAGTACATTCTCAGACCATAGTAGAATAAAACTAAAATCAATAACAAAATATATTAGGAAAGTTCCTCCAAATAAGTGGATATTAAACAATACACTTCTGAATAACCCATGATTAAAAGATGAAGTCAAAAGGAAATTTTAAAAATATTTGCAAGTATAGCAGGAAACAGAAAGGGAGTTTATCTACCTTAAAAAATACTTGCAAAGTAACAAAAATACAACACTATCAAAATTTATGAGATGCAGCTACAACAGCACTTAGAGGAAAATGTATAGTCTTAATTACATCTTATATTATAAAAAAAGACCTAAAACCGATAACCTAGGCTTCTACCTTGGCACAGTAAAAAAAGAACAAATTAAAACTAAAACAGAAGGAAAAAAAATAATAAAAATTAGAGCAGAAATCAACAAAACTGACAAGAGAAACACAATGTAGAAAAACCAATGAAAGCAAAAGCTGGTTCTTTGAAAAGATTGATAAAATTGATGAACTTATAGCCAGGCTATCCAAGAAATAAACAAAGACATAAATTACCAATATTAGGAATGAAGGAGAAAGGACATCAAACTGATCCAATAGATGTTAAAAGAATAATAAGGCCGGGCGCGGTGGCTCAAGCCTGTAATCCCAGCACTTTGGGAGGCCGAGACGGGCAGATCACGAGGTCAGAAGATCGAGACCATCCTGGCTAACACGGTGAAACCCCGTCTCTACTAAAAAATACAAAAAACTAGCCGGGCGAGGTGGCGGGTGCCTGTAGTCCCAGCTACTCGGGAGGCTGAGGCAGGAGAATGGCGTAAACCCAGGAGGCGGAGCTTGCAGTGAGCTGAGATCCGGCCACTGCACTCCAGCCCGGGCGACAGAGCCAGACTCCGTCTCAAAAAAAAAAAAAAGAATAATAAAAGATATTACAAACACCTCTATGACCCTAAATTTGATAGCTTAGATAAAAGAAACCGATTCCTTGAAATATGACATGAACTACAAAAAATATAGAAGGAAAAACAGATATCTAAATAACTCTATTGAAGAAAGTGAATTTGTAGTTCAAAACTTCCCAAAAAGGAAAACTCCAGACCCAGATGGTTTTAATGGTTAATTCTACCAACCATTTAAATAAGAAATAATAACAATTCTACTCTCTCTTGCAAAAAAGAGAAAGGAACATTTCCCAACTCATTTTATGAGACTAACATTACTCTAATACCAAAACAAAACAGACACCACAAAAAAAAAACACAAAACCTCTGCATGCAGACCAGTATCTCTAATGAACATATATGCAAAAACCTTTAACAAAATATTAGCAAATCAAATACAGCATTATATAAAAAGATAATGCATCCCTGGGTAATGCATCCCTGGATAAATCCCTGGGTTTATCCCAGGGATGCAGGGCTGGTTCACATTCAAAAATCAATGCAGTTCACCATATTAACCAACCATATTAACAATTAAATAAGAAAACCATGTGATCATAACAATAAATGCAGAAAATGCATTAGACTATTCCAATATCTATTTACGATAAATACTCCCAACAAACTAAGAAAGACAGGAACTCCCTTAGCTTAATAAGGATATCTACCAACAATCTACAAAATCTAGCAATGTATAAAAAGCTAAAAAATCTAGAAATAATAATATTATAGGTGGAAAAACACTGCCATGATTTCAGGAGTGAATGGAGATACAGAAAGAAACGTACAAAGTGTGGACTAGTATTCCATCTGGCATCCACACAGACGGGGGTCTTTTGGGTAAAACTGAGAAAAATAATTAAATGTTTGAAACCTACAAATCCTAGGTATATGATACATATGCAGGAATAAATTCTAACAATGCCCAACATTAGGTGTTTTTTTTTTCTTACCTTTGTTTTCAGGAATGTACAAATTAAATTCAGAGTTTGCACTAGTAGTTTTCGCCTTGTCTTCCCTGCCTCTCCCATCTTCCCTCACCATTCGTGAAGGGTAACCGCAAGAAAGGTGCTAGGTCATTCTGCCTTGATTCTAACACTATTTGTAGTCTGCATCTTTTGATCTGAAATCCAAAATCTGGTCTAGGCAGGCAGCTGATGGAGAACTGAATCCTTTATTTTAGTTTTCTAACTTAACTGCTGAACTAGTAAGAATTAAAGCTCTTCATTCTCAAAATACTTCCTTTTTTGATGTTACCTGTGACCCAAAAATTAGACCCCTTTGTTATTCCAAAGAAATATCCTGTTCCTTTTTGAAAATGAAATTTAAAAGGTGAAAGAGGGAAAGGATGTCTACAAGGCTCAACATATCTAGAGGACAATCTGTCTGAAGAGCAAAGCTAGATTATGAATCCTAGCCTATTAAGAATGTTCAGGCCGAGCGTGGTGGCTCATGCCTGTAATCCCAGCACTTTGGGAGGCCGAGGTGGGCGGATCATGAGGTCAGGAGATCCAGACCATCCTGGCTAACACGGTGAAACCCCGTCTCTACTAAAAAATACAAAAACTAGCCGGGCGAGGTGGCGGCTGCCTGTAGTCCCAACTACTCGGGAGGCTGAGGCAGGAGAATGGCGTGAACCCGGGAGGCGGAGCTTGCAGTGAGCTGAGATCTGGCCATTGCACTCCAGCCTGGGCAGCAGAGCGAGACTCCGTCTCAAAAAAAAAAAAAAAAAAAGAAAAGAAATCTTTGCCTACCCCAAGGTCACTAAGATTTTCTCCTCTATTTTCTTTCTGACAAAAACTTTCTGGAGTTGTATGGTTTTAGCTCTTCAAGTTAGGCCTATGATTTATTTGAAGTTAATTTTTGTGTCTGGTGTGAGGTAAGGGTTGAGGTTCTTTGTGTGCTTATGAATCTCCAATTGTTCTAGGACCATCTGTTGAAAAGAGTGAATATATACAGGATAAAAATAACTCCACTTCCATTCTATTTAACCCCTTCTCCTAAAATAAGTCCCCTAGCTTAGATTATATGAACCATCATTATAAACATTCCCTTGCACACCCTTAGCTTCCTTGGCCTTCTCCTTTACTTAAACAATTGGCAAAACCCCAATCCTGCCAATCTAACTCTGATTCCACACCTGAACCCTTACAGTTGAAAGTACACTGTACCGTTGAAAGTACAAGAAAATATACAAAGCCGTGCCAACCAATGAAACTTTAAATTCATGTCCACTAACCTCAAATGAGCATTTGATTCTATTCTGTAATCTATGTTTCTCTAGTCTATTCACTCCCATATTCTCATGAAGGACTATTTCACACTTAACTCTCTTCAAATCTAATCCTCCCCTACCTTCATTCCTCTTATGACCTGACTTCCTACATCATAGAAATATTCTGCTACTATGGCTCGCTCCTCTACTAATCGTTGGTCCTTGAGTAAATTACTCGATTTCCAAAATGGAGATAAAAGTATTGCCCATTCTATAATCTTATTGTAAAGAACAAATGACACAATATATACATGGAAGGCACTTAATATACAATCTGGCACAAAAGAATACTAAGAGCTACTTTAACTTTTTCTTACTGCTACTACTACTATTAAAAATGTATCACATCATGATCATAAAGTAAATTTAACAGAGCAAGATTTAATAAAGATTAGACTAGTGCGCTTATTTGTTAAGTATCTCTACATCGGCTGGATGCAGTGGCTCACACCTGTAATCCCAACACTTTGGGAGGCCCAGGTGGGCGGATCACCCGAGGTCGGGAGTTCGAGACCAGCTTGGCCAACATGGTGAAACCCCACCTCTAATAAAAGTACAAAAAGCTGGGTGTGGTAGCTCTTGCCTGTAATCTCAGCTACTTGGGAGGCTGAGGCATGAGAATCGCTTGAACCCAAGAGGCAGATGGTGCAGTGAGCAGAGATCGTACCACTGCACTCCAACCTGGGCAACAGAGCGAGACTCTCAAAAAAAAAAAAAAGGATCTCAGCTGGGCGTGGTGGCTTACACCTGTAATCCCAGCACTTTGGGAGGCCGAGGCGGGAGGATCACGAGGTCAGGAGATCGAGACCATCCTGGCTAACAAGGTGAAACCCTGTCTCAACTAAAAAAATACAAAAAATTAGCCAGGGGTGGCGGCGGGCACCTGTAGTCCCAGCTACTCATAGGAGGCTGAGGCAAGAGAATGGCATGAACTCAGGAGGCAGAGCTTGCAGTGAGCCAAGATCACGCCACTGTACTCCAGCCTGGGTGACAGGGCAAGACCCCGTCTCAAAAAAAAAAAAAAAAAGGTATCTCTACATACACGCACACATACATATATACATGGTATATATGTATGTGTGTGCATCCACTGAAGGGGACTACATTTAATTCAAGATTATAAATTATATTTCTTTCTTTTTTTTACTTTTTATGCATAAATTTATTTTAAACTTTTATTTTAGGTTCAGCATTACATGAGCAGGTTTGTTGTGAATTCTATTTCAATTAACATTTAGATTAGGTATCATTTGAAAACTCTTAGTATTTTATCAACATGTCTGCATTTCTTTCTTAAGATACAAAATCTGTAGGAGTCTAAATCCTGATAGAAAAAAAATGGGGAAGGATACTACCACCTCCATCAATTCATGTTCTTCTACCTATACTGTTCAAATATGGAAGGTCCTATTCTCTTCCATCCTTTCAAACAATTCAACTAAACAAATAGTTAAGTGCCTTAAAAATGCAAGACATTACACTATTTCAGCTGGGTCAATAAAAATTAGAAAAGAATCTTAGTTTTTTTCTCTATGCTTTCCTGAAACCAGAAGAGAGATTATTTTATACCCAACACACTGATATTAACAGTATCTATTTACGCCAGACCTAAGACATAGATATTTAATTTCACATTCTCTCTTCCTACCACAGAGTCCCTTCTGTGAAATAACTTGCATCCAAAATATTAGAATTTGCCTGCTGAGATCAGGAAAAGGCTTAATCTCTGAAACACATTCACAGAAGATTAAACCAGTAAATTTACAACCTGTTCAACAGTGGGGCTTCTCTGAGTTTTTCTTCCCCAGCAATCTATACAACAGTTTTCCAAACAATAGTTGTGGAGACCAGCTTGGTTGGGGAGACCCTAACCCAGCGAAGCTAGAGGAATTAAAGACACACACACAGAAATATAGAGGTGTGAAGTGGGAAATCAGGGGTCTCACAGCCTTCAGAGCTAAGAGCCCCGAACAGAGATTTACCCATGTATTTATTAACAGCAAGCCAGTCATTAGCATTGTTTCTATAGATATTAGACTAACTAAAAGTATCCCTTATAGGAAATGAAGGGATGGGCCAAAATAAAGGGATGGGATCGGCGAGTTATCCGCAGCAGGAGCATGTCCTTAAGGCACAGATCGCTCATGCTATTGTTTGTGGTTTAAGAATGCCTTTAAGCAGTTTTCCACCCTGGGTGGGCCAGGTGTTCCTTGCCCTCTTTCTGGCACGGGGTTACAGTCATCATGAACATGTCACAGTGCTGCAGAGATTTTGTTTATGGCCTGTTTTGGGGCCAGTTTATGGCCAGATTTTGGGGGGCCTATTCCCAACAAATAGTCATAATGTATTCATTCCCAGGGTTACCACTCAGAAGCACATAAATAAATCAGTACACAGCCAGAGCTATCCAAACATGTTTTGACAGATCCAGGCCAACCAACTGCAGAGCTTCTGAATATGCACACCCCACAGGCCTAGGTAGCACCAGCCTTTGGCTCCAGTGTATACTCCTTTCCTTCCCTTAGGCTTAGTTCTAGCTTTTGAGGAAAGAAAAATAAAGCCGTCAGTTGAGTGGATGAGACTTCCAGCAGGGTAAAAAGAAAAAGACTGTCACATAAATCCCTTCAAAAAAACATTTGCTTAGTAAAAAGGCAAGCAACTTAGTTATTAAAGACAATGTAACAAAAATTCAGTCTATTTTAATTTTCAAAGATTAAAAGAGTAAGAAAATATTCAGATATGATATTTTAATCAAATTATAAACCACAAACATTAGGATGGCTACTATAAGGAAAACAGAAAGTTTAGTGTTGGTAATGATGTGCAGAAATTGGAATCTTTGTGCATTGCTGATGGGAATGTAAAATGGTACAGCCACTGTGGAAAATAGTATGGTGGTTCCCAAAAAATTAAAATTAGAATTATCACCTAATCTAGCAATTCTACTTCTGGGTACATATACAAAATAATTCAAAGCAAGGCCTCAAAGAGATACCCATACACCCTCACAGCAGTATAGATGAATAGGCAAAATGCAGCATATACATTTTGCTGCATTCAGCCTTATGAATGGAATGTCATTCAGCCTTAAAAGGGAAAAAAATTGCCGGGCGCGGTGGCTCACGCCCATAATCCCAGCACTTTGGGAGACTGAGGCAGGAGGATTGCTTAAACTAAGGAGTTCAAGGCCAGCCTGGGCAACATAATAAGACCTTGTCTCCACTAAAAATTCAAGAAAAATTAGCCAGGTGTGGTTGCACAGGCCTGTAGTCCCAGCTACTTGGGAGGCTGAGGCAGGAGGATTGTTTGAGCCTGGAAAGTCAATCTGCAGTGAACCCTGATTGTGCCACTGTACTCCAACCTGGGCAACAGCATGAGACCCTGCCTGAAAAAAGAAAAAACAAAGTGGTGACCAGGTGCAGTGTCTCATGCCTGTAATCTCAATACTCCAGGAGGCTGAGGGAAGTGGATCATTTGAGGTCAGGAGTTCGAGATCAGCCTGGCCAAAATGGTAAGACATTGTCTCTACTCAAAATACAAAAATTAGTTGGATGTGGTGGCACGCACCTGTAATCCCAGCTACTCAGAAGTCCAAGGTAGGAGAATTGCTTGAACCTGGGAGGCAGAAGTTGCAGTGAGCCAAGATCACGCCACTGCACTCCAGCCTGGGTGACAGAGTGAGACTCCGTCTCAAAGAAAAAAAAAAAAAAAAAAAAGGGAAGAAAATTCTGCAGTATACAACAACGTAGATGAACCTTGAGGACAGACATTATGCTAATAAAATAAGCCAACCACAAAGAGAGAGTTTTGGTTTTACAAGACAAAAAGAGCTATATAGATGGCTGGTCCTGATGGTTACACATTATGAATATATTTAATACCACTCAACCGTGCCCTTAAAAATGGTTGAGATGGTAAATTTTATGTTATGTGTTACCCCAATTTTAAAAACTGAAGAAAAGAGTTTTTAAAAAAATCATAAACCAGCTAGCATAAAGAACAATACAGCTCAAGGCCAAACAATGCCTATTTTGTTTTCAATTTTTAACTTTCTGTCCATGTTGACTCTATTAGATGACACATTTCTGAGTAGTGAGGTCATTTTGGTCTTAACATTTTATAAAATTCTAGAACAAAAATAGAAGGCTTATGGGAAGAGAGGAGATTATTGGTAGGAGGAGTATATTATTAACCACTCCAAGTGTCCATTAATAATGCATCCTTAATTATTTGCCAACACACAAGAAACATGGGCAAGGAAACAGCATTTCTGGGAAGCACTACAATTACTGATTCAATCATTCATAAAGTATTTTTTAGTACCTATTCTTTGGTTAAAACTGGGGTACACTGAGCTATGATTGTGCCACTGCACTCTAGCCTGGGCAACAGAGCAAGACCTTGTTGCTCAAAAAAAAGAAAAGAAAAAAAAAAAACACACAAAAAACTGTAGCATACACTGCAGTATATAAACAAATACAAAAATCTAAAGGATAGGGATAGTACCTGTAAGCATACCCCTATGAAAAATCAGTTTCTACATATGTATTTACTGGTATCTTAAGAATAAAATGGCCAGGCATGATGGCTCACACCTGTAATTCCAGCCCTTTAGAAGGCCAAGGCAAGAGGATTGCTTGAGCCCAGGAGTTCAAGACCAGCCTAGGGAACAGTAAGGCCCTGCCTCCACTAAAAAATAAACTTAAAAAAATTAGCCAGGCATGGTGACACACATCTGTAGTCCTAGCTACTAAGGAGGCTAAGGCAAGAGGATTGCTTGAGCCCAGGAGGTCTAGGCTGCAGTGAGCTATGATTGAGCCACTGCATTCCAGCTTGGGCAACAGAGTGAATATGCACACCCCACCTCAAAAATAAAAATCAATAAAATAATATCAAACTAAACAAAATAAGAGGATATATCTGAATCTAAGCAATGCATTATCTCCTCTTTTTGGCTGCCATCAAAACATACCTGAAGATCGATACATCTAAAACCTAAATCATGATCTTCCCCTAAAAAAAAAAAAAAAAAAAACCTGTCTTCCTTCAGCATTCCTTTTGTCAGTGAAGAGCACTAAGTTACTTAAATCAGAAATCTAGGACTCCTCTCTTCTCCACTTCATATTCTACCCATCATCAAGTTCTGCTGACTATATCTTCTAAATATTCTTAAATTAATGCCTTTCTATCCTCTTCACCAACACAACTCTAAGTGAGTCATCCTTACCTATCACATGGACAACTAAATTCCTAACCAATACCCCTACATCCACTCTGGTACCCCTTCGGGCCATTCTTTGCATTTCAGTCGAGTGTTCTTATCAAAAAAGCAAATCTGCTGGGTGTAGTGGCTCACATCCCAGCACTTTGTGAGGCTGAGGTGGGTGGATCACTTGAGGTCATGAGTTCAAGACCAGCCTGGCCAACATGGTGAAACCCCGTCTCTACCCAAAATACAAAAATTAGCCTGGCGTCATGGCACACAACTGTAATCCCAGCTACTTAGGAGGCTGAGATAGCAGAATCGCTCGAACCTGGGAGGCAGAAGTTACAGTGAGCCGAGATCACGCCACCACACTCCAGCCTGGGCAACAGAGTGAGACTCCATCTCAAAAAAAAAAAAAGAGAAAATCTGACTGTGTCCTTTCTTGCTTAAAAACCCTTTAATGGCTGCTTATTCCTCTTAGGATACTTAGAAAAATGGCAAAAACTTCTTAACATGACCTATAAAAAACTTAACAAGGATAGGCCTCTCTCTTCACTTCAAACCATGATCTTTTTCTCTCTAACTCTCACTGCTTAAGCCACGCTAGCCTTAATTAGGTCTTTCATTTCACCATTCTCACTTCTACCACACGGCCTCTGCACTTGCTGTTTCTTCTGTCTGGACAACCATCTCCCACCTCTTTCTTTGCCAAGTTAACATCTACTCCTCCTTCAGATCATAGCACAAGTATCATTTATTGAGGATGCCTTCTCTAATCTGGTCAAATCTCACTAATGTAAGTATTACCCAATACCTACTCTTATGCCACTGTCACAGGTGTAATTTAAACACTTAATTTAACATTTCTGTCTTCTCCGCCAGACCCTAAGTTCCATGGGGGAAGGGTATCAGAGCAGTTTTTGCTCCACATAATATCCCATTGCCTAGGTGACCCAATAAAAAGGTGTTGCGTGAATGAACAAATGCATGAACCATGCTCAAGCATCATCAGATATGGTCCAGACTGCCTAAGTCAAAGTTCAGTTGCCGGCAATCACAAAACATTCACCACTAGGTCAAACTCCTATCACCATGATCTTCACCATACTAAATTTTCTTTGTCAAGGTCCCTTTAGCTAAGATAATGAAGTTTACTTAGGACAGGTCTTCTTCTGGTGGCTTCCTATTTACATGAAGAAACCATCAAAAACTCAAACTCCATTGAATAAAATAAAGCAATCTAAGAATGTCTGATTGTAGCTTTCATAACAAAACTATAAATTAGTTTTTTGAGTTTTTCTTAACACCTTGTTGAGTTTTTCTTAATATCTCATTTTCTTAATATTTCATGTCAAGTCCCAAAGCAAAGACAAATCATTCCTGGTTTGTCTTGAAATCTGAATCTCTTACTCAACTTATCCCAAGATAAATCATTAAAAATAAAACTCTACCAAAAAATAACATTTAAAGAAGTTAATGTCTCTAGACACCTAAAAAATCAAAAGAAAAAAAAAAACTCAGCAGAAAAAGGAGAAGAAATGAGGGCAACGTTTGGATGAAAAACCCTCTTTGACCACACAAAACAAGAAACACATCTTCCCCATGAATTCTGGCAAGGTAAATTCTCAGCCTCATTCACAAAATTCTTGGATAGCTTCCTTGGCCTAAAAACAACAACAACAAAAAAAAAAACCCACATGATTTCACAGTGACTATTCTAAAGCCTGAGTATGGATATGGTTGTCTAGGGAAATTGCCCATTTTGATGGTAAGCAAACAGTTCTCAGTGATGTTTCAATAATTTTTCTTAAGTCATAAAAATAGTAGATATTTAATTCATTTTTTAAAAAGGTAAATGAATGGAAAATGTAAGCTCCTGTTTTAAACAGAAGCTGCAGTATCACAAATTAGAGATTTAGGAAAAGATAAACATTTCTAGAGAAGTAACGAGAGTTAAAGAAAACACTGGTTCTTCAGATTCCAAAATGGCCAAATGACTTAGCAAAAAAGTTTAGTAATACTATACCAATGTCAATTTCCTGGTTTCGATATTATACTACAGTTACATAAGATGCCAACACTGGGGGAAGCTAGGGGAAGGATTCAAGGGACTCTGTGCTATTTTTGCAACTTTCTGTCAATCTACAATCATTTCAAAATAAAGTTTTAAAAAAATATTAGTGGGGAATATTCAGGATAATACAATTGTAATTTTAAGTAGTGTGTAGCACTTTCCCGAGCACTATGAATCATTCTAGTGAATTTCTGAACCTGAATGGATCATGGGAACTCCTGCATAGGTAGCCAGTGGTCAGGAGCACAGGTAGCAAAGGGACCTCCAAATTTGTGGCTGGTGTCTTAAGTGAGGATAGTCTTGTGGGGGACTGTGACCTTAACCTACAAAATCTATGTTAACTCCCAGTAGTGTCAGAATTCCATTGCAACAACTTCCAGGAAATCTACTATCAGTATTTCTTTTTTCAAAAACATTGCTCTAGGACCTACAATTCAGGTTTTCTAAGTTCCAAATTCAAAACTATGAATCAACGAATAATGCATTAAATGTCAAACGGGATTTCAAACACTTATGAGCAACGAAAAACAACAGTTAAGAAAGTTAAGAATTGGTTCTCAAAATAAAACAATGTTATACAATGTCATGAATTTCTCCAATAAAGATTAAGTGGCCTTGGGCTTTCAAGTTTTAACTCCGGTCCAATCTCCAATGAAATTACCTAACTTTCCTCCTCAACTAGCTGATTCACTAAATTAGAAAAACATGTAGATGAGGTACTTCTGTCTCTGAGTGAAGAAATTCTTTTACGGAGTCTAAAAAGAAGAGTGAATGGGTTGTGCCTAAACCTTATTAACCTCAATAGGGATGGCAACAGGTTCAAGAGGCCAACGAAGAGACCCAGAATCAGCACATGAGACATGGGATTTTTTTTTTTTTTTTGAGACATAATCTTGCTCCCTCACCTACGCTGGAGTGAAATGGCACGATCTCGGCTCACTGCAACCTCTGCCTCCCAGGTTCAGGCAATTCCCCTGCCTCAGCCCCCCAAGTAGCTGGGACTACAGGCATATGCCACCAAACCTAGCTAATTTTTTTTTTATTTTTAGTAGAGGGGGGGTTTCACTATGTTGGTCAGGCTGGTCTCGAACTCCTGACCTCAAGTGATCCACCCACCTCAGCCTCCCAAAGTGCTGGGATTACAGGCATGAGCCACCACACCCAGATAAAACATGGGATTTTATTAGGGGCTTACCTACAGGGGAGAGAGTCATGTAGCATGGGCTGGACAGAAGAACCTCCTTACATACAGCCCAGTGGCAGCAGGCTGGACAAGACATCCACCTTAACTACAGTGCAGTGATGGCAGGCTGGACAACATATCTATACTGCCCAGTGGCAGCGGACTGGGCAGAAAAACCACAACTGCTTGCAAACAGCATGCAGTTTATATAGCTTTTTCACTTAAAACCCTCCCCTTAAGGACCTCCACCTGACAACCTTCATTTACCCCAAAACTCAGGGTCTTGATCCCCTATACAGGCCGATCCCCTGTACAACCGATGTTCCACGTAATGGAATGGGGCCCAGATGTTCCTCACAGACAAGGGTTGGCCACTCCCAGATTCCCTAGCTCAAAACACACATTCAGGTATGTCTGCCAAACAAGGTTATTCCAAGGGTATGCTTAAATTACTGACATCAGGTGTATTTACAGAGTATACAAAATTAAGTCTCAGAATCTGTAGTAATACCAATCTTAGCTAGCCAAAAGAAAATTTAGCTGTCAATACTAAAAAAGTGCAGTATGTATAGTGGCCAAGACTAGCACATTGATAGTGGATGTAAACTAAAAAATAAGTTTTTGAGATAAGGTCTCGGTCTGTCACTTAGGCTGAAGTGCACTGGAGTGACTGCTCATTGCAACCTGTGCCTCCCAGGCTTCAAGTGATCCTCCCACCTCAGCCTCTCAAGTAGCTGGGACTACAGATGTGCGCCACCACATCTGGCTAATTTTTGTATTTTTTGTAGAGATGGAGTTTCGTCATGTTGCACTCAAATGATCGCCAACTGCACTCAAATGATCCACCTAACTCAGCCTCCCAAAGTGCTGGGATTACTGACATGAGCCACTGTGCCCGGCCTTAATGTAATTTCTTGATTCTAGACCTCATCAACTGATTAAAAGGCATACCTTTAATAACAGCCTTTTGAAGAGAAATACTACCATATTAGATGCACACAATTTCAAAACTTAAAATGCAAAGAGGTATGCCTCTTATAATTGAGAAAATAGGGATTTTAGGAAACAACACCTAAATTGTTGTTTAGTTTGTCTAACCAACACCTATCATTTATTTGTTCCAAATTTTTCTAACTCAGAGTTGAACAAAAACAATACTCCTGTGCTGTGTTAGCTTGCTTAGAAAAAAAAAAAAAAAGGGTGGGGGGGGTGGTAGGGGGATGGGGTGATACATGGTGGCTCCTACCTGTAATTCCCAGAACTTTGGAGGCTGAGGCGGGTGGATTGCTTGAGCTCAGGTGTTTGAGACCGGCCTGGGCAACATGGTGAAACCCCGTCTCTACCAAAAACAGAACAAATTAGTCAGGCGTGGTGGCATGTGCCTGTGGTCCCAGCTACTCAGAAGGCTGAGGTGGGAGGATCACTTGAGCCCGGGAGGCGGAGGTTGCAATGAGCCGAGATGGTGCCACTGCACTCCAACCCTGTCTCAAAAAACAAACAAACAACAATAAGAAACACTACTCCTGAAACTTTACTTATCCAAAAGTTACTGTGTCTTCCAGAGACATGAAGATAAAATTTACAGAGCCAGGTGTGGGTGCATGCCTATAGTTTCAGCTACTCTAGAGGTTGAGGCAGGAGGATTTCTTGAGACCAGCAGTTGCTGCAACATAGCAAGACCTTATCTCAAATAAATAAAATTTACAATAACTTTTTGCTAAAAGCATACAGAAGTTAATTTTTTGCAAAGATATAGTAATGCAATATATGAAGCATAACCATAACAGAGTGCTTGAGCTCTGCACTAAAGAAAAAGTTTTAAAGCACTGCAGCACACCAACCACCACAACCAATTTGCTAACCCTTAATTTCCTCACAGGTTACAATAGTACCTATTCTCAGAGTCATTGTGAGAATTAAGTGTAAAGTGCTTAAAACAGGACCTGCTATGCAATAAGTACAGTATAGGTATTAGCCTTTTAAAAAAAAAAAAAAAAAAAACTTTCTTAAAAGAACGTGTTAAAGGAAATGCCAGGCACCTGTGTAGGCAAATGGCGGCAGTATCTTAAATCTCACTCTGAATGACACTGCAGGTGTTTCTCATGACCCTAGACACAACAACCTTAACATCTATGAGGGAGGTTCTTGTCACTCAGTTTTCTGCTTGATCTGACAATTGAAAAGAAAATAACCAACTAAGTCTAATTATAAACAAAACATACAGGAAGCAGAAAGAATCAATAATTAAAGAGAAAAGCTAATATGAAACTACTATTCTTCATAGATTTAGATACCTCTTTTTATATATAACCTTGCATTTGTATAGTACTTTGTACTGTCCAAGTAACTTTTTTTTTTTTTTTTTTTGAGATGGAGTCACCCAGGCTGGAGTGCAGTGATGCGCTCATTGCAAGTTCCGCCTCCCAAGTTCACGTCATTCTCCTGCCTCACCCTGCCGAGTAGCTGGGACTACAGGCACCCACCACTAGGCCTGGCTAATTTTTTGTATTTTTTTTAGTAGAAACAGGGTTTCACCGTGTTAGCCAGGATGGTCTCAATCTCCTGACCTCGTGATCCACCTCCCTCGGCCTCCCAAAGTGCTGGGATTACAGGTGTGAGCCACTGCACCCGGCCATGTCCAAGTAACTCTTAACACATTATCTCAATTGATCCTCACAATAATCCTGTGAGGTACTTGCTGTTATTTCACATTTTACAGATGAGAAAAATGAGCCTAAATGGCATGCTGAAGGTCACACAGCCAGCAGGCAGAAAAGCTGGAACTTACACTCTTGACTACTCTACCACAGGTGTCCCTCTAAATGAAGGGAAGTTTTACAATGCTAACACAACTTTCTGAACACCATCCTCCATATCGCAGCAAACTATTAAAACAGCTTCAAGACATACTGAAAAATTAGAAACAGTCACAGAATTACAGGAACCTTAAAGATCATTTCTAGTATAATTTCCCATTTTACATATTTTTTGGTTTTTTTTTTTTTGAGACAGTGTCACTCTGTCACTCAGGCTGGAGTGCAGTGGCACAATCTCAGCTCACCGCAACCTCTGCTTCCTGGACTCTAGTGAGCCTCCCACCTCAGCCTCCTGAGTAGCTAGAACCACAGGTGCATGCCACCACGTCCAGCTAATTTTTTGTATTTTTGGTAGAGACAGGGTTTTGTCAGGTTGCCCAGGCTGGTCTCAAGTTCCTGAGCTCAAGCAATCCACCCGCCTCAGCCTCCCAAAGTGCTGGAATTACAGGCATGAGCCACTGCACATGGCCATTATTTTTTCTTATAAAATGTTTTCTGTACTCAGGATCAAAAAAAATTTTTTTTCAGTGTCCTCACATTTTAACATCTGCAAGCACATATGAAGATCAAGAAGCTGAGAAAATAAAAGGATTAAAACGTACAAACCCTGAATATGTTTTGCCTGACTTCCCCCTGATCCCCAACATATTTGCTGGAAAAAACACTTTCTTATTTATAGGCATAGGTCAAATTTAAGATTTCTTCCGATAGTTTTAATAACTTTTCATTTTAAATAAGTGATTACCTCAGATTATCTATAAAATGTGTTTTTTATTACTGCTTCTCAAACTGTTGAAGCAATTAATATAAACATAGTACATGATTAATAGAAAAATAATATGAAGGAACAAAAAGAATCTTGTAGGCTATAGTTAAAAATTCTCAAGATTTTGACTTGCTCATATATAATTTCCTTCATTTTGACACAAACATTGCAAAATTCTCAATCTACTCCAATAACCACACGTAAATCTTACTCAAGGAGAAAAATGTGGTATCTCAAAGTCACATTCCTTTTCACTATAGAAACATTTTTTAAATATGTAGAAGTTTTTATTGCTTAAACTTATTTAAACACATAAGTCACTATGAAGCAAACACAGAAAGACAAACAACTGAAGTATGAGATAAACTATAAAAAATGAATTCAGGCTGGGTGTGATAGCTCACACCTGTTATCCCAGCACTTTGTTTTGGGATGCTGAGGTAGGAGGATCACTTCAGGCCAGGAGGTTGAGAACAGCCTGGGCAACATAGCAAGACCCCATCTCTACAAAAAATACAACAATTAGGTGGGCATGGTGGCATGTCCCTATAGTCCCAACTACTTGGGAGGGTGAGGTGGGAGGATTGCTTGAGCCTGGCAAGCCAAGGCTGCAGTGAGCCATGATCTCACCACTGCACTCCAGCCTGGGCAACAGAGAGAAACCCTGTCTCAAAACACACACACACACACACACACACACACACACACACACACACACGTATATACATGAATTCATGGTCTAGGAAATCTACCTTTTGACTTTCTTGTTCTAATTTGATACGGCCTCTCTTCTGTTCTCTGCCTAAAAAATAAACATATCTAGGACTCTGCTCAATTAATGGTTCCCTCTTCATAGTGCCTGACATGGTGCTCAATAAATATATGTTTAAACTTAAAAATTTCCCAGTAATCACTAGCATACCATAATGTAGCCTCCATGACTAGGAAGCTACATGGCAACTTATCTCACTACATCAGTGTAATTGTATAATTTTTGATCTATCAATCGCCAATGATAACTGAAAAAACCTGTTTTGGGCACCAAAGCAAGGGTTTCATGACATAAAGCAAAGAAGAAAATAATTACTGATAGTTAGGCCGGGCGCGGTGGCTCAAGCCTGTAATCCCAGCACTTTGGGAGGCCGAGACGGGCGGATCACGAGGTCAGGAGATCGAGACCATCCTGGCTAACACGGTGAAACCCCGTCTCTACTAAAAAATACAAAAAACTAGCCGGGCGCGGTGGCGGGCACCTGTAGTCCCAACTACTCGGGAGGCTGAGGCAGGAGAATGGCGTGAACCCAGAGGCGGAGCTTGCAGTGAGCTGAGATCCGGCCACTGCACTCCAGCCTGGGCGGCAGAGCGAGACTCCGTCTCAAAAAAAAATAATAATAATAATAATAATTACTGATAGTTTATTTAATCTAACACAAATATTCAAAAATTTTAAAAATATATATGTTAAAGAGTTCAGGCTGGGCGCGGTGGCTCAAGCCTGTAATCCCAGCACTTTGGGAGGCCGAGATGGGCAGATCACGAGGTCAGGAGATCGAGACCATCCTGGCTAATACGGTGAAACCCCGTCTCTACTAAAAATACAAAAAACTAGCCGGGCGAGGTGGTGGACGCCTGTAGTCCCAGCTACTCGGGAGGCTGAGGCAGGAGAATGGCGTAAACCCGGGAGGTGGAGCTTGCAGTGAGCTGAGATCCAGCCACTGCACTCCAGCCTGGCCGACAGAGCAAGACTCCGTCTCAAAAAACAAAAAGAGTTCAATATTTTCCACCCTCTACCCTCAGGAATCAACTACTCCTTACTGAGAACCACCTACATATAAATATAGATGTTTCATACCTCAGTGTCAAAATCAAACTCAATAAAATATTAAGTGAGAGGAAATTTTTTTTTTAATAGAGATGGGGTCTCTATTGCCTAGGCTGGTCTCAAACTCCTGAGCTCAAGCAATCCTCCCACCTCAGCCTCCCAAAGTGCTGGGATTACAGGCATGAGCCACTGCGCCCAGCCCGTGAGTGGAAATTTATCCATAATATATTATGAAGTGTACAGGAGAGATGGGGTAGGGGGGAAACGGGTTAATAGTACATACATTACTATCAAGATACAAATATGTGTATATATGTATGTTTGCACCTGAGTCTACAGTGCACATCAAAATGTTACTATCACTGAAAATTATCAGAGAAATTATAACTTTCTGAATTATACTTATCTAAGCACTTTCCATAACAAACACATTACTTTTTTTTTTTTTTTTTTTGAGACGGAGTCTCGCCCTGTCACTCAGGCTGGAGTGCAGTGGTGCGATCTCAGCTCACTGCAACCTCTCCCTCCCCAGTCCAAAGGATTCTCCTGCCTCAGACTCTGGAGTAGCTGGAATTACAGGTGCCCGCCACCACACCCAGCTAATTTTTGTATTTTTAGTAGAGACGGGGTTTCACCATGTTGGCCAGGCTGGTCTCGATTTCCTGACTTTGTGATCCGCCCACCTTGACCTTCCAAAGTGCTGGGACTACAGGCGTAAGCCACCACACCCAGCCACTTTTACAATCCAAAGACAATAAAGCATTTACTCCACTAACCTAGGAACGTATGGACTATTCAGGATTTGAACAAACATGCTTTTCCATCTTTGTTTTCACATGAAGTAACAAAAGGGGGAAAAAAAACCAAATGTGGTTACTATGGGACTAAGATCTGCATGATATTCTTTTTTTCTTTTTTGAGACGGAGTCTCGCTGTGTCTCCCAGGCTGGAGTTCAGCGGCGCGATCTCGGCTCACTGTAAGCTCCTCCTCCCGGGTTCACGCCATTCTCCTGCCTCAGCCTCCGAGTAGCTGGGACTACAGGCGCCCGCCACCACGCCCAGCTAGTTTTTTGTATTTTTAGTAGAGACGGGGTTTCACCATGTTAGCCAGGATGGTCTCGATCTCCTGACCTCGTGATCCACCCGCCTCGGCCTCCCAAAGTGCTGGGATTACAGGCTTGAGCCACCGCGCCCGGCCCATGATATTCTTTTAGTGCTCTGAGAAATTGGAAGGAGAGTGAAGGTAAGCAGAAACACAAAATAATTATTAAAGAATTATTACCTACGGCAGCTGGGCGCAGTGGCTCACGCCTGTAATTCCAGCACTTTGGAAGGCCAAGGCAGGCAGATCATGAGGTCAGGAGATCAAGACCATCTTGGCCAACATGGTGGAACCCCATCTCTACTAAAAATACAAAAATTAGCTGGGTGTGGTGGTGTGTACCTGTAGTCCCAGCTAGTTGGGAGGCTGAGGCAGGAGAATCGCTTAAACCCAGGAGGCAGAGGTTTCAGTGAGCCAAGATCGCACCACTGCACTCCAGCCTGGCGACAGAGCAAGACTCCATCTCAAAAAAAAAAAAAAAAGAAAGAATTATTACTTATGGCAAGAACCTTTCAAGTGATTTATAATCTCACTGTTAAAACAAGACTTTAAATATCATTAAGATTATAATTATATTCCCTATTAAAAAACAGGGAAAGAATTCAAATAAACATTTCTCCAAAGAAAATATCCAAATGGCCAATAGACACATTAAAAGATGCTCACCTTGTTAGTTATTAAGGAAATACAAATAAAACCACAATGAGGTACCATTTCACACCCACTAGGATAGCTAAAATCAAAGTATAACAAGTTAAGAGGAGTAGAAATTTTTTTTTTTTTTTTTTTTTTTTGAGATGGAGTCTCGCTCTGTCGCCCAGGCTGGGGTGCAGTGGCCGGATCTCAGCTCACTGCAAGCTCCGCCTCCCGGGTTTAGCCATTCTCCTGCCTCAGCCTCCTGAGTAGCTGGGACTACAGGCGCCCACCACTTCGCCCGGCTAGTTTTTTGTATTTTTTAGTAGAGACGGGGTTTCACCGTGTTAGCCAGGATGGTCTCGATCTCCTGACCTCGTGATTCGCCCGTCTCGGCCTCCCAAAGTGCTAGGATTACAGGCTTGAGCCACCGCGCCCGGCCTAAGAGGAGTAGAAATTAGAACCCTCATACACTGCTGGTGGGAATGTAAAACGGCCCAAGCAGTTTGTTTTTGGAAAACAGCCTTACAGTTCCTCAAAATGTTAAACATAAAAGAGTTACCATATTTCCTAGCAATTCCATTTCTAGGTACATATGTATAGTTCACACAAAACCTTGTACATAAACGTTCATAACAGCATTATTCAAAACGGCCAAAAAATGGAATCAATGTAAATGTTCATCAACTGATGAAAAGATAAACAAAACACGCTATATTCTCCATACAATGGAATCTTATTTGGCAATAAAAAAGAACAAAGTATTGACACAAGCTACGACAAAATGGATAAACCTTGAAATTATGCTAAGTGAAAGAAGCCAGTCACAAAAGACCACATATGGTATCATTCCATTTATATGAAGCATCCAGAATAGGCAAATCCTTAGGAACAGAACATAGATTAGAAGTTATGCAGGGATAGAGCAGGTGGGGTGGAAATGTGGAATGACTGCTCAATGAGTACAGGGTTTCTTTTAGGGGTGATGAAAATGTTTTGGAATTAGGTTGTGGTGATGGTAGTACTGCTCTGTGAATACACTAAAAACCACTGAAATGCACACTAAGAAAAATGAAGTTTAAGGTATGTAAAATATATCTCAGAAAAGCTGTAAAGCAAAATGTTAATAGGAGAAATGGGTGCATGGCATATAGGTACTCTGTACTATCTGCAGTATTTCTGTAAATCCAAAACTTCTAAAATAAAAGGTGTATATACAAATTAGGAAACAAGACACATAATAAATAGCTAAAGTAAGGGATGAGCTAAAATAGCACCACAGAACTTTGAAAAGATTCACACACAGTGTTTCAGATTTTAAAAGAGGTCCTGAATAAACATTAGATGGAAACAAATGAGGTTAGGCCTCATCCACAGGGTCACACATAGCACAGATAGGAGGAAAAATAGAATTCAAAGACCTGAAACAAGCTCATCACTCATCTGACCAAACAAGTTCCATTTTCTTACTTACATACAACTTTCCAAATAAATCTACTTTCTCACAACCCAAAAACTTTCAGAAAAGTCTATGCAGAAAAATATACACACGCTGGTAAACAACAGTGTCACTTTATCAATGTAAATCTAGTGCCTCCGCACCTTGGATTAGGATTTTATTAGGAAAGCATTTTAATACAATTTTGCCATATCCATTTCTAAAAGTCTAAAGGCCTTATTCTCTACAGCTAAGACATTATTATCATAGAATTTAAGATTCAATTCTGGTGAAACCTAAAAGATGTCAAGATTTGTTTTCACTGTCTTCTCCATATGAATAATAAAGCACTCAAAGTGTTCAAAAAGAAGATACTGACTGGAAGGGGACATAGGGAATTAAATTACTAGGCGGATAAAAATGTCCTATACCTTTACTTTATTCATGGTTATACTGTACCCATACACTGTTGTATGCATATGTAAAAATCCATTAATCTATATATACATCTTTCAACTGTGGATCAAAAGATCTGGAAATTACACCTTAATTTTAAATAATGAATTTTTTAAGTGTTCCAACAAATTACCTTATTATCCCAAAGCATGTGATGTATGAATAAGATTTTGTTTTCTTTTAGTAAAAATAACCCAGCATGGAGAAGTAAAGCAGTTTGCTTTGGTACCTCAAAAATCAAAAGAAAAACAAGTCTCCCAACTCTGTTCTATAATCTAAACTTCATGCCTCACAGAGATTGAATCCTGAGATTCTACTGAGAAGGTGAAAAGAAAAAGGGGAAAAGGGCAGAATAAAAGAATAAGGGGAAAAAGAACAGAACCAATCCTCACTCAATAAGTCACCCAGAGAGGCCAGGCACAGTGCCTCAGCCTATAATCCCAGCACTTTGGGAGGCCGAGGCAGGCGGATCACCTGAGGTCAGGAGTTCGAGACCAGCCTGATCAACATGGTGAAATCCCGTCTCTACTAAAAATACAAAAATTAGCTGGGCATGGTGGCGTGCGCCTGTAATCTCAGCTACTTAGGAGGCTGAGGCAGGAGAAGTGCTTGAATCCCGGAGGTGGAGGTTGCAGTGAGCCGAGATCACACCACTGTATTCCACCCTGGGCGACAGAGGGAGACTCTTATCTCAAGAAAAAAAAAAAAAAAAAAAAAAAAGGCATCCAGATAAGGCTAGAAAAAGAAAGAACCAAATCAACATCCTCTCCATCCCCAACATGCCCCAAATGCCATGTCCTTGTTCTCAAAAAAGAAAATTATTTTATCTAGAACTAGTTGTGAAACAATGCAAAGAATGCAAAAGAAGTTATCAGGTTCATGCTCTCTCTAAAAACGATCACAGTGCTACCACCTCTTGCATCCTTGTGCAGTTTTGTAAAAAGAATTCTAAGGCACTATACTTTTTACTATATTTTCCCTTTTTTTCACACATACACAGGTCTATAGCGAGGTTGGGAGCCCACATAGGCCTCAACAGATTGATACGAAGTATGGCTCCTATTTCAGCGACAAAATTTTAAAGCTGGACTAGGTCTGAGCAGTCAATAATCCTAAGATACTTGCCTAAAATCTCAAAGCTTAACAAGTGGCAGAGTCAAACCAAAGTTGAATCTAGCCTTCTATTCACCACACCACACTTACACCTATGCCCAATGAGAAACTAGACAGTAACTTATCTAAAGTGAAAATTGCACTCAGGAAAAAAATAGTTTATATTATCCAAATTCTCATACCCATCTGTTCCACAGCATCAGTCTTTTAATAAATTTATAAGAATTATAACTACTGGCTAGACACGGTGGCTCACATCTATAATCCCAGCACTCTAGGAGGCTGAGGCAGCCAGATCACTTGAACCAAGTTCGAGACCAGCCTGGGCCACATGGCAAGACCCCATTTCTAGTGAAAATACAAAAAATCAGCCTGTAGGAGAATCATCCAAGCCAAGGAAATCAAGGCTGCAAAGAGCTGAGATCACGCCCTGCATTCCAGACTGGGTGATGGGAGTCAGATGCTGTCTCACAAAACAAAAAAATACAAAAAAGAATTTTAAATGTCAATTAGATTATGGTCAGTACCTTCTTTTTTTTCTGTAGTAAAATTCCCTTGGTAAACTGATTTAAGGACAAAAGGTTATTTGGTAAATAAAAAGTAAAGGCAAACAGAGGTGAATGGTTTTAAAGAATATGTTTGGCAACCAAAGACATTAATATAGTCATATATCCATTTGGCAAACTTTGAAATGCCTACTAGGTGTCCAGGCACTGTATTGGACCCAACAAACACAAAAGATACAGGAGACTTTGGTCTACGTAGGGAAACACCACAAAGTGGTAAGAGCCATGATGGGAAACCTGGGGTGCTGAGGAAGCCCAGAGGAAGAGCATCTATCTTAATCTGGAGGGTCAAGAAGTCAGACTAGCCTCTTACACTCCCAATTAAGATTTGCTCCAGAAGGCTCAGGATTCTCATCATTCATTTTTTTCCCACCCTGTAGTGGGGCAAGGCGCAATCCGGGCTCACTGCAACCTCCACCTCCCAGGCTCAAGAGATCTTGCCACCTCAGCTCCCACTGGGAGTACAGGTACATGACACCACATCAATTTTTTTTTTTAATAGAGACGGGGTTTTGCCATGTTGCCCAGGCTGGTCTCAAACTCCTGGGCTCAAGTGATCCGCCTGCCTCAGACTCCCAAAGTGCTCGGATTACAGGCATGAGCCACCACTCCTGGCATCCTTGCACTTCTTAAAATAAGGATGTATTATGTTTATAACCAGAAAAAATATGGATGGCTATCAAAATAGCCCAAAGAGGATAGGGAGAAAATGATGAAAGCTTGAACTATAAGGTCTGTAAGAGCAGAAAATTGTCTTATTTACCACTATATCCCTAATTTCTTGTACAATGCCTGGCACATAATAGATGCTTAATAAATGTCAGAATAAATGAGTGAATGAGTGAATAGATGAACACTCTTAAGGCTCAATGGGGAAGACACATTTCAGAAGTAAAAAAGAAAGAAATTAAAGATAATCCCAAGTTTTGTAGACTGGTTGGCTAAATGAAGGATGAGCCATTAATAAAGATAAGTAAAACTAGAGGAGGTATAGGTTTATGGGAATGCAAAAATATCACTGCAAAATGCCAATGAATTTGGTAGAAGACACACTAGGTTTCAGGAACCAGCAGGACCTCAAAATGCAGATGTCCAGCAGGCATCTGGGTGCAAGAGAAGTGCAAGCTGAATGTGCAGATTTGAGTGTCATCTGCATGAAGCTTATTATCAGAGATCACAGCTATCATATACCATAGTTTATGGACTCTCACTGCTCTTAATCAACAACAGAATAAGATATGCAGATCAAAATGGAATACACCCACTATTCTGGATGCCCTGACACCTAATCTGACGTTTATCCTACCAATTTCTAAACTTACGATTATGAAACAAATACACATTATGCTTTAGAGACTTCATCTCTCATTTGTTTCCTAATGGTATATAAAGACCCACAGCTATATACATACATACATACATATATATATATATATATATATTTTTTTTTTGAGACAGAGTTTTGCTCTTGTTGCCCAGGCTGGAGTGCACTGGCACAATCTCAGCTCGCTGCAACCTCTGCCTCCCAGGTTTAAGCAATTCTCCTGCCTCAGCCTCCCGAGTAGCTGGGATTACAGGCATGCGCCACCACGCCCAGCTAATTTTTTATTTTTAGAAGAGACAGTGTTTCTCCATGTTGGTCAGGCTGGTCTCGAACTCCTAACCTCAGGTGATCTGCCCGCCTTGGCCTCCCAAAGTGCTGACATTACAGGCGTGAGCCACCACTCCTGACCATATTTTATATTTTCGCTATTTGCTACAGACAGAAATCTTGGCTCATAGATCCAGGGAAGATAAGAAATTCAATACATTTGGCATTATTTACTATAAAGATACAAAATGTATATACCGGTTTTATTCACTAAAAACAGGCAAATTATCACAAAATAATGGTTTGTCACATGCTACTGATTTTTTAAAGTTCCTGTTTGAAACTTGAAACACTTTTGAAAAACAAATGTCTTAGGAGACCATCCTTTATCAACAATATTTTTATAAATGTTTATTCTCACTATAGGACAGGAAAAGTTATTTTTTGATACCTGTTTCACCTAACTCCAAGATTACAACATCATAATCCTTCCAACTGTCCTCACCTACACAAGTCTCATCCTTGTCCAATTCATCCTATGAGTAAAAAAAAAAAACAAAAAAAAAAACTTCTTCATTTCCTTTGTGGACTTTGAGAGGTAGAATTATCTTAAATTATCTTAAACTGACCTTACTCAAAACTAAGCTTGTCTCTAAAAGGTCAACAAATGGGTGGGGCTAGTCTCACAAACACAGAAACACAAATATACGATTCATGTATCTCCATGCTTTCATTCATGTTATTTTTCATACTTGCAACAACAGCCTCCTTCTTCAACACTCCAAACAGAGAACACAGATGAAATCCTTCTGTAATCACTTCAGCAGTCACCTATTCTCTTCCTTCTTTATATTTCCATAATACAAACCATATGGCCTTCAATAGCTAGTTTTGCAGTTTTCCTCTTTCCACACTGGTTTCTTGAAGTGCCATATCAAATCTAAATCCCTTAACAATACCATTAGTATTCAATAAATACTAATTCAGTGATAGGTTTAAATCTATCTCTAAATAAATAATCTAGTCCCAACCTGGTGTGGGTAGAAAATCTAACATAACTCTACCAGCGTAAAGAAAGAACATGTAGCCAAGCAAATAACTGAAGCCACAGAAGACGGCTTATTTCACAACACTTCCTAGTTCATCCTAGCCGGTGACTGCATTGGCTTATTTTCAAGAAACTGACTTTAAGGCCATAGTAGAAATAAGTTTTTAACAAATAAGACCAAAATAAACTGAGTCACTGAATCAGAGCTAAAAGAGAAGTGATTCTAAAGATGACAGATGAGACTCCAGGTCACACAGATACTTGGTGGCATATAAACACTAGAACAGAGGCTTCTAACTTCTAGAAAGGTAACATATTTATTGTGTGCCTAATACATGCCAAGAACTCTGCTAGGCACTATGTTAGACAAGCACCCATTCTTGTACATCAAGATACTTCCCACAGATGTTCTAAAACATTTAAAATATTAATTTAAGGCTCACATTCTAAGGAAATCCCTGTGTTATGAGAAGACAACGCCCATATCTCTAACAAATACATTAAAATAGGCAGGCAGAGGGGGGTAAAAACCATACAAGCAGGAAAGAATTTGGAATTCCAAACAATTTACTCTTCCTTTTCTGGCTATGAAAATTCGCATGCTATTGTTTACCAATAAAGAGATTAAGGCCACCAAAAGGCATTTCTACCCAAATTTCATGACCCAACAGTTTAGAAAAAATGAGCATTATTCCTGTCAGAAAAAAATTATCTGTTTTTGTCACATCACATGCAGAGCCATCTGAGGACAAATGTCTAAGCAAAAAAAGAAACAATACTGGAATCTGATAAAGCCTCCTCAGGAATATGGCATTTAGCTGTTTCTTTTCTTTTTTTTTTTTTTTTTTTTTTTGAGATGGAGTCTTGCTCTGTCGCCCAAGCTGGAGTGCGGTGGCACAATCTTGGTTCACTGCAACCTCCACCTCCTGGGTTCAAGCGATTCTCCTGCCTTAGTCTCCCAAGGAGCTGGGATCACAGGCACACACCATCATGCCCAGCTAATTTTTGTATTTTTAGTAGCGACGGGGTTTCACCACGTTGGTCAGGCTGGTCCTTGGACTCCTGACCTCAAGTGATCCACCCACCTTGGCCTCCCAAAGTGCCAGGATTACAGGCGTAAGCTACCGCGCCCAGCCTAGCTGTTCCAATGGAACCTTTCATCAAAGGATCAGTGCAGTGGCCGGATCTCAGCTCACTGCAAGCTCCACCTCCCGGGTTCACACCATTCTCCTGCCTCAGCCTACCGAGTAGCTGGGACTACAGGCACCCGCCACCTCGCCCGGCTAGTTTTTTTGTATTTTTTTAGTAGAGACGGGGTTTCACTGTGTTAGCCAGGATGGTCTCAATCTCCTGACCTCGTGATTCGCCCATCTCAGCCTCCCGAAGCGCTGGGATGACAGGCTTGAGCCACCGCGCCCGGCCAAAACAAATGTTACTGACATTACCAACAATCAAATTGATGACACTATGGCTACAGAAAGAAATATATCAATGACCTAAAGAATTCAATACTGATATTCTGAAACCCAGCCCTCTGTTCTAAAAACAAAATCTAGTTTTATGTATAGTAGTGTGGTATAAGAAACATACATATTTGGTTTTTGTCCTTGATTCCTGGCAGAGCTCCTAAAACCCTCAGGTTTTCCTCAGTAACAGAAGTGCTTTTTGTTATTCATAATGTGTTCCTTTCAACTACACCTGAGTTTATGCTAATTAGGTGACTCTTGGTGGGCCTCTAGATAGCTTCAGGATAGGACTGGTTGCCAGGGGAACCAACCAAGTGATTAGAGTATTAGAACTTTTAGTCCTCCACTCCTCACCCTTGGGGAAGAGAGAGGAACTGGGGACTGACTAAATGATGGGATTTGGAAAGATTCCCTGGTAGTGAATACATAGAGGTGCTGGGAGGGTGTTGTGCCCAGAGAGGACACGAAAGCCTCACACCCCTCCCCAATAGCTTGCCCTATGTATTTATATCATTTCACTGTTCCTGAGTTATACCCTTTATAATAAACTGGTAAACATAAGTAAAGTGTTTTCCTGAGTTCTATGAGTCTTTCCAGTGAATTAACGAACCTGATGAAGGGGTCGTGGGAACCCCTGAATTTGCAACCAAGCCAGACAGAAGTGTGGGTGGCCCAAGACTTGTGACTAGCGTCCCAAGTAGCGGCAGTCTTTTGGAACTGAGCCCTTTAACTTGAGATCTGACACTAACTCCAGGTAGATAGTGTCAGAATTGAATGGAAGTGTTGAACACTCAGCATCAGAGAACTGAAGAATTGGTGAATTAGGTATGGTATGGAAAAACCCCCATAGGTAGTAATTCTTAGGATATATTTGCAAAGCTTGATGATACAAATGGATTTGTTGATAGAACCTCCCAACTTACCTTGCTGCACATGTACAAATAGAAAACCCAAAAATGTAAGAAATGCTGTCAAGAATAGTTGCTACTAAAAATAACTGGCATTAATTTTATGCCATCTATATGCCAGGCATTAAGCTCAGCATAAATTATTTGCAGTGTACAAAACTCTGAGAGGCAGATACTGTTCTCAACAGCAGAAGAGACAATTAAATCTCATAAATGTCCCACTATACACAGCAAGTAGCAGAGTTAGGAACTAAAGCTAGTTTTAACACACAAATCCCTGCCAACTTCTACATTACAGCAACCTTTACTTTTTATCATGTAGTGTAAAATTATAAACTTTAACAATTCTTGAAGACGGCATCCTCAAAATATGTTCTTTAAAGACTAGTCTTGAAAAATTCTCTCAAATAATAAAAATAAAGAGAAATCACATGTACTTATCTAGTATTCTACTTGTCTATTTTACACTTTTTTTTTAAGAACTGCCTTTTTTAGCATTATACTCTTGCTGACAAATATTTCTTTTTTTTTCTCCTCCAGTTAATAAGAAACTAAAGTCATCAAGACATCACTTTCTCTTCAGTACCACTATCAGCAATGAGGAAAGAGGTCACTAGAAATCAGAAAATCTTACAACTTCTCAATATATTTGGATAGTTACATTTCCAAGTATTATCTTCAGTGGCAAAATCCTAATTCTTCAATTGTTTTTCATTAGATTTGGCAGCTAATGAGGCTAGGCGTGGTGGCTCATGCCAGTAATCCCAGAACTGTGGGAGGCAAAGGCAGGCGGATCATGAGGTCAGGAGATCGAGACCATCCTGGCTAACATGGTGAAACCCAGTCTCCACTAAAAATACAAAAAATTAGCCAGGCGTGGTGGCGGGCGCCTGTAGTCCCAGCTACTCAGGAGGCTGAGGCAGAAGAATGGCGTGAACCCAGGAGGCAGAGGTTGCAGTGAGCCCAGATTGTGCCACGGCACTCCAGGGGGAGGGCGATAGAGTGAGACTCCATCTCAAAAAAAAAAGTTATGGTGGCTAAAGCTGTCACTATTCTGGTCTCATTCACCTAGAAAATTTAGATTATCCGTGTTCTATTAAAACGTAACATCCAAGAATGGATACAACATAGATATAATCTGACAGTCCAAGAACAAAAGGATTATTACTTCTTTTAATCTAGCATTATACATCTGTAAGTATTCACCAATGTTAGCTTTTTTTTAACAGCCAAATCATACAACTTACCTTAGATTATGGGACTTGTCAAATGAAAACAAAACTTTTGAGCCAGATAATTTCTGTTTAAGATTAGGATCTTGCTAGGGTGCGGTGGCTCACATCCCTAATCCCAGCATTTTGGAAGGCCGAAGCAGGTGGAGAGCCTGAGGTCGGGAGTTCGAGACCAGCCTGGCCAACACAGTGAAAACCCATCTCTACTAAAAATGCAAAAATTAGCCAGTTGTGGCAGCGTATGCCGGTAATCCCAGCTACTTGGGAGGCTGAGGCAGAAGAATTGCTTGAACCCAGGAGGTGGAGGTTGCAGTGAGCAGAGATCATGGCCACTGCACTCTAGCCTGGGCCTAGGCAACAAAGCAAGACACCGTCCCCCCCACAAAAAAAAAAAAAAAAAAAAGAATAGGATCTTACATTTCTATTACACCCACCTTGACACTTTCATACCTCATACGTACTTAAATCATCTTGATTTTCTTTGATGCAACATACTAGATAAACCTCCCAGTTTTAGTATCATTTATAAATTTTTTGGTAAGCATGTTTACCCCATTATTCAAGATCTCGATTCATACAACTTAGCAACAGAATTTACAATCCGTAAATTGTAAGCTCAAAATAAGCAAACCAAGTCAAATGACTAACAAACTGGGAAAATAAATTTGTAACACATATTACAATAAGTAATTCCATTACATAAACGGCTCCTACAAATTCATAAGAAAAAAAAACATTAGGATGTTGTTAAACAGGAATTAAAATTTTTAAAAAGGAAAAAGAAAAAAATGCGTAATCAATGAAAAAAGAATCAAAGTCTAACACGGACAGCCAGTTCACAAAAAAAGATAACATGATTTTCATATAGATGAAAAGCTCTTCAACCTCATGCATGAGAGTAACGCAAATGAATCTATGATATGATACCATTTTTTTTTACCTATCAGATTGGCAAAGACCAAAATGTTTGACAACACATCTAATTTGTAAAGATAATGGAGAAACAAGTACTCTCATAGACGGCTGACTGTAAAATAATTCCAACTAAGGTCTTTAGAGAAAATTTCAAAGATATCTGTTAAAAATTTAATTACATCTATCTTTTCTTCTGAGCACCAGTATTCACTGCAGCATTATTTGTAACATCAAAAGTGCTAGCCACAGTTGTTAATCCAACAGCCATTTCTCCCTTCTTCTCCATTAACCAGAATTCACATTTTGTTCAAGATAGTAATGATTGGTTTCAGGCAATATGGCTATCATATTCTCTTTCCCAGAGACACTTGGAGTAAGGGGCAGCAATATAACTCCCAGTGAAATGTAAGGAGACATTACACAGGAAAGTGCATTCAATAGCACAGTCTGCTGACCCCACAGCACCAGCATTACATGGCAGCTTAATAGATACACAAATTCTCAGGCCCTACTCCAAACCTATGGATTTCAGAATCTCTGGAAGTAGATCCCACAAATAGGCAATATGAATAGTATTTTAACAAGCTCCCCAAGTAATATGTACACTAAAGTTCACAAAGCACTGTTTAGGAGACTTCTGGGAATTGTTTTTCTTCCCACGTAAAATGACAGCACCTTCCCAGTAAAAAAATGTTTTGCCCTCCATATCCTGTTTTTGAATGCAGTTGATTGTGCTGCTTGGAGCTGAGGCAGCCATGATACAACCACAAGGTGACACAGGGAAGCTGAAAAGCCAACATAATGAGGAAAACAAAGGTGAGGGGAAAAAATGTGGGTCCTAAATATTGCTGAGCTACCAAACTAGTGCTGAATTACCTATCTCCTTGCTTCTGTTTATATAAGACAATTAAATATTTTTACAGCTTAAGTCACTGTTAGATTTCCTGGGGTTTTTTAAATTATTATTTCCATTATTTACAACTGAGTGTATCCTAATGATATATATTTTGTCAATGCATGGAATTTTTTTTTTTTGAGATCCGGAGTCTTGCTCTGTTGCCTAGGTAGGAGTGCAGTGGCACAATCTCAGCTCACTGCAATCTCCACTTTCCGGGTTC
The DNA here is from genome assembly GCF_049350105.2 of Macaca mulatta. Lineage (NCBI taxonomy): Eukaryota > Metazoa > Chordata > Mammalia > Primates > Cercopithecidae > Macaca > Macaca mulatta. The sequence continues at coordinate 154,056,312 of NC_133407.1, read as the reverse complement.
AAGCCTCCCGAGCAGCCGGGATTACAGGTGCCCACCACCACACTCAACTAACTTTTGTATTTTTAGTAGAGATGGGGTTTCGCCATGTTGGCCAGGTTGGTCTCAAACTCCTGATCTCAGGTGATCCGTCCACCTCGGCCTCCCAAAGTGCTGGAATAACAGGCATGAGCCACCGCACCCAGCCTATCCTTGGAAATTAATGGAGCTTTAATTCTAGTGGAAATTACACAGCAGATTGGCAACAAGACTAGTTAGTGGTCTCAAGACTAACACTGGTTGTCTTAACACAGTGTGGGCATATGGAAAACCCAAAAGAAAAAAACCACAGTAACACTATGCAGCTGAAAAAAAAAAAACTGACACAAGTTGGCCAGGTGTGGTGACTCACACCCATAATACAGGCACTTTGGGAGGCGGAAATGGGAGGATTGCTTAAGGCCAGGAATTTGAGATCAACCCGGGCAACATAGCAAGACCCTGTCTCTATGAAAATGTTTTTAAATTACCCAGGCATGGTGGTACACGCCTGTAGTCCCAGCTACTCAGGAGGCTAAGGTGAGAGGATCCCTTGAGCCCAGGAGGTCGAGGCTGCAGTTAGCTATGATCACACGAACCACTATACTCCAGCATAGGTGACAGAGTGACACCATGTCTCTAAAAAATAATAATAATAAAAAGTAATTTTAAAAATACTGTGTTTTAATTACATATGCTATAAGTAGCACAGGATTAATCCCCAGTCCAAAACGCTAGGAACCAGAAGTGTTTTGGATTTCAGATTTTTTCACATTTTGAAATATTTGGATTATACATACCAGGCAAGCATCCCAAATCCAAGCAGCATTTCTTTGAGTGTTATGTTGGTACCCAAAAGATTTCAGATTTTGAATTTTCAAATTTGGGATGCTCAAACTATATTTTATGAGAAAAAAAAAAAAGTAAGATATAGAACTGTTTGAACAGTAGACCTCTATTTGAGTTTTTTAAAGGTAATATAAATATGTATGTACATATATACACACATATGTACATAAAGTATCTGGAAGGAGACACAAAAAGAGGTAAAAATGCTTGTTACTAAGGAGAAGTAAGAATCAGGAATCAGGGATTAAAGTGAGACTTTCATTTCTATGGTTTCAACATCTGTATATTCCTATTCAAAATGAGTTTGAAATAAAAATGTTAAAAACTTCTTTTAAACTCATATTACACACAAGAGAATTCTCAAAGTGGCTCAAAGCTATTATTTCTACAAAGTACCTAAAAATTATTGTTTGCCTACCAGCACCTGGCATAATGCCTTGCCTATAATAGATTCTCAAATGTCTTCTGACTCAATTTACTATGGAATCAATTCCACAAGCTGCCACTTACAGCATCTAAGAATCTCAAAAATAGAGGCTAGAACTGAGCGCAGGGGTTCACACCTGTAATCCCAGCACTCTGAGAGGCTGAGGTGGGAGGACTGCTTGAGCCCAGGAGTTCAAGACCAGCATTGTCAACACAGTAACACCCTATCTCTACAAAAAACAAAATAAATAAAGTGTACAGGTAGGTGCAGTGGCTCATGTCCATAATCCCAACACTTTGCAAGGCTGAGGTGGAAGGACTGCGTAAGACTAGGAGTTCAAGACCAGCCTGGGCAACATAGCAAGACCCCATCTCTACAAAAAATACAAAAATTAGCTGGGTATGGTGGCACACACCGTAGTCCTAGCTACTTGGGAGGGTGAGGTGGGAGGATCGCTTGAGCCCAGCAGTTTGAAGTTGCAGTGAGCTATAATTGCACCACTGCACTCCAGCTGAGCAACAGAGCAAGACCCTACCTCTAAAAAAATAAAATAAAATAAAAGTAGAAAATAAATTTCATATATTTGAAGCTTTCTCTTCATAATCAAAGTCTGTCAGATAATTGCTTAACTCTGTTTTCCTTACTCTCCACAATATTTGAGTACTGTTTTAAGTTGTTGGAAAGGAAAATCAGCTCATAACAACCTTCTTTGGGTTTTCCATAAGCCCACACTGCATTAAGATGACCAATACTAGAAGCAGGCACGGTGGCACATCTGTAGTCGCAGCTACTCAGGATCTAAGGTAGGCGGATCACTTGAGCCCAGTAGTTCATCTAGCCTGAGCAATACAGTAAGATTCCACTGCTATTTTTTTTTTTTTTTTTTTGAGATGGAGTCTCCCTCTGTCGCCCAGGCTGGAGTGCAATGGCCGGATCTCAGCTCACTGCAAGCTCCGCCTCCCAGGCCTACGCCATTCTCTGGCCTCAGCCTCCCGAGTAGCTGGGACTACAGGCGCCCACCACCACGCCCGGCTAGTTTTTCTGTATTTTTTTTTTTTAGTAGAGACGGGGTTTCACCGTGTTAGCCAGGATGGTCTCGATCTCCTGACCTCATGATCCGCCCATCTCGGCCTCCCAAAGTGCTGGGATTACAGGCTTGAGCCACCGCGCCCGGCCTACACTGCTATTTAAAAAAAAAAAAAAAAAAGATTGGCCAGGTGCGGTGGCTCACATCTGTAATCCCAGCGCTGTGGGAGGCTGAGGCGGGTGATTGCCTGAGGTCAGGAGTTCAAGATCAGCCTGGCTAACATGGTGAAACCCTGTCTCCACTAAAAATACGTAAAAAAATAGCTGGGTGAGGTAGCCGGCACCTGTAATCCCAGCTACTCGGGAGGCTAAGGCAGGAGAATTGCTTGAACCCTGGAGGCAGAGGTTGCAGTGAGCCGAGATCTTGCCACTGCACTTCAGCCTGGGGGACAGAGCAGGACTCCGTCTCAAAAAAAAAAAAAAAAAAAAAAAAAACCACAAACACACACACAAAAAAAGATTACCTATACCAGTGTGAGACCACTAACAAGTCTTGGCCCCAATCTGTTACTTCATTTCCACTAAAACATAAACTCCATTAGGGTAGAAACTTTCATCCACTGTATCTCCAAGACCTACAACAGGGCCAACAAATATGAAAGTACTCAATAAATATTTTTTTACATAAATAAATGAAGAAAAAGACGTCTTCCATAAGCCAAGAATAAGTTACACCTACCACACCCATCCACTTTGGTTATTTACAGAAGCTCATCTGGCTGAGTATGCTACACAGACTGAATACTTTTACTAAAGACGAATAAATAGGGCTGGTGCCATGGCTCACACCTGTGATCCCAACACTCTGGGAGGCCGGGGCAGGCAGATCATCTGAGGTTGGGAGTTCAAAACCAGCCTGACCAACATGGAGAAACCCTGTCTCTATTAAAAATACAAAAAATTAGCCAGGTGTGATGGCACATGCCTGTAATCCCAGCTACTCGGGAGGCTGAGGCAGGAGAATCGCTTGAACCCGGGAGGAGGGATTGTGGTGAGCCGAGATCACACCATTGCACTCCAGCCGGGGGGACAAGAGTGAGACTCCATATCAAAAAAACAAAAACAAGTTTAAAATATCATTGGTCCTTAAAGTCATACATTCATTCTTTTGATAATTGCTATGTTGAACACAACCTGCTAACTGCTTTACAATGATTTAAGTAAGCACTAATGATTTGAACCCAGGTTTAATGCCTGGCTCAAAAAAAAAAAAAAAAAGAATAAATAGAAGTGTGAAGAGGTCCTCACAAGCCCCACTGACAGAACAAAGACTATATTTGAACAAAGACTATATTTAAAGTGTCTTTCAGCCCTATAACCTAAGAAAGAAGAGTAGCTGACAGCCAATTAGCTCCTAGCCAATCCTTACATTTTTTCTTTTTCATAATAATTGCTAAGGACAATTTTTAAATCCTGAAGGCATGAATCAAAAATTAAGGAGCCAGGTTCAGTGGCTCATGCCTATAATCTCAGTATTTTAGAAGGCTGAGGCAGGAGGATTGCTTGAAGCCAAGAGTTTGAGACCAGCCTGGGCAACATATGGAGACCTCATCTCTACAGAAAAATAAATAAATAAAATTTCAAAAAAAAAAAAAAAACCCTGAAGAGCTGGGTGCTGTGGCTCCCACCTGTAATCCCAGCACTTTGGGAGGCCAAGGTGGACAGATCACGAGGTCAGGAGATCGAGACTATCCTGGCTAACACAGTGAAACCCTGTCTCTACCAAAAATACAAAAAAAAATTAGTCGAGCATGGTGGCAGGTGCCTGTAGTCCCAGCTACTCGGGAGGCTGAGGCAGGAGAACGGCATGAACCTGGGAGGCGGAGCTTGCAGTGAGCCGAGATCACGCCACTGCACTCCAGCCTGGGCAACAGAGCAAGACTCCGTCTCAAAAAAAATAAATAAATAAACCCTGAAGATCTCCTCAAAGTAAATTTTCCAATATTACTTCAAATGAATAATTAATCAAGACAGTTGTTAATAATACTACTTAAATATCTTAAATCTTCTCCTGCCAAGAACATCTACCCAGAGTTACAGATTTTTATCTGAGTACTCAGTCTCACCAGGGTTTAGGAAATGTTTTGCTTTGGAAAGACAACATCTCCAATCAGACTTTAACCTCCAACTGCTCCATTAAAACTACTCTTTATCAAGGTTACCAATAACTGCCACATTGTTAAATAGTTAATTCTCAGCCCTCATCTCAATTGTAGTATTTGACACAGTTGATCACTCCCTATTCCTTGAAACACTTTCCTCATTAGAATCCAGGATACCCTCTAACCTAGTTTTCATTTTACCTCTCCGGCTACTGCTACTAAATCTTCTTTGATGTTTCCTTCTCATCTTCCCGACCTCTAAACTCTAGAAATTAAGTTCTTCAACTGCTTCTTACTTCCATCTCTACTCACTCAATTGGAGATCTCATCCAGCTTTCTGGATTTAAATATAATCTATTTTAGCAATACCCAGAGGTATATGTCCAGCAGATCCTTCTCTCTTGAATTCCAGATTCATAAACCCAACTGTTTACTCAACATCTCTAAGTGTTTTTTTTGTTTTTTGGTTTTTTTTGAGACAGTCTCACTCTGTGACCCAGGCTGAAGTGCAGTGGTGCAATCTCGGCTCATTGCAACCTCCGCCTCCCAGGTTCAAGCGATTCTCCTGCCTCAGCCTCCCGAGTAGCTGGGAATACTACAGGTGTGCCACCACGCCCAGCTAATTTTTTGTATTTTTAATAGAGATGGGATTTCACCGTGTTAGTCAGGGTGGTCTTGATCTCCTGATCTCATGATCCGCCCGCCTTGGCTTCCCAAAGTGCTGGGATTACAGGCGTGGGCCACCGCGCCCAGCCTTATTTTTTTTTTTTTTTTTTGAGCCAGAGTTTCGCTCTTTTAGCCCAGGCTGGAGTGACATGGCACAATCTCGGCTCACTGCAACCTCCACCTCCCAGGTTCAAGTGATTCTCCTGCCTCAGCCTCCCAAGTAGCTGGGATCACAGGCGCCTGCCAGCATGTCCAGGTAATTTTTGTACTTTTTTTTTTTTAGTAGAGATGGGGGTTTCACCACATTGGCCAGGCTGGTCTTGAACTCCTGACCTCAGGTGATCTGCCCGCCTCCCAAAGCACTGGGATTACAGGCGTGAGCCATGCGCCTGGCTAACATCTCTAAGTCTTAATAGGCATCTTTAATTTATGTCTAAAACTGAGTTTCTGTTACTTCTGTAAACTTGTTCCTCTTTCAGTCTTCTCCATTTCAATAAATGACAACTGCATCCTTCCAGAAACTCAATACAAAAATCTTAACTCTTTCCTTTCTTTCACAGCACATATCCCATCTATCAGCAAAACCTGCTAACTCTACTTGAAAAATACATCCAGAATTAGATCACGTGTAACCAGTCACTGCTACTCTCTAGCACAAACCACATTTTCTCTCACCTTGATTACAGTAATAGGCTCCAAACTAGTATTTCTGCTTTTGTCCTTGCCCAATCTACCACTATCTACTCAGCAGCCAGAGAAATGAAAATGTCAAAATATAAATCAGATCATGTCACCCTGGCCAAATACTCCAAAGACTTCCTATTTTGCTCAGTGTAAACACTAAAGGCCTACAAAGACCACCAGCAGCAGCAGCACCTGGGAGCTTATTAGAAATAGGCCCTACCCCAGACCTACAAAATTAGTCTAAATTTTAATAGGAACCCCCAAGGTAATTCATGTGCACATTGAAGTTTGAAAAGCACTTCCATAAAGCACCACAAAATAAGGACCCACCTCACCATTCCTCAGGCAAGCTTCTGTCTCAGGACATGTACGCTGTAATTCACTATGCCTAGAATGCTCTTCTCATACATATGCATGGCTCACTCCTTCACCTCTTTCAAGCCCTTACTCAAATGTCACCTTCTGTGTGAAGCCATCTGTGAACCCCTTCCCCTCAATACACTCTATTCCTGCTTTCCTTTTACTCTTCTCTTTAGAATTTGTCATCACAAACTTAAAAATGGCATTTATGCATTATTTATTTATTTCAGGCCAGGCATGGTGGCTCACACCTGTAATCCCTGCATTTTGGGAGGCCGAGGTGGAAGGATCACTTGAGCCCAAGAGTTCGAGACCAGCATGGGAAACACAGTGAGACCCCCATCTCTACAAAAAATAAAAATATTAGCTGATCACAGTGGCATACACCTGCAGTCCCAGCTACTTGAGACACTGATGTGAGGGACTGTTTGTGCCCAGGAATGTGAGATTGCTGTGAGCTACGACTGCAACCTTGCACTTCAGTCTGGGCAAAAGAGCAAGACGTTGTCTCAAAAAAAAAATTTTTTTTTCAGAAAGAAAAATTGAGTCTTTGAGTGAAAACAACAGATATACCTATAACTATCTACAATGCCATAACAATCCTTGACATTGATAAAAATCTTTCACTCAAATTTTCTCATCTGATTCTCAATAACCCCATGAGCTGTGTAAAGCAAGTAATGATAAGCCCGTTTTAAAGGTGAGAAAATAAACATACTTCAACTCTCAAAGCATGGAAGTAATAATGTCAAACCTGGGACTGAAGTCTCAATTTTTAGTTCAAAACTCTACAATATCACACCTCCTCTTGCCAATGAAACTGAACCAGACTATGAAATCATATAGCCAAAATGTTATGCTAAGGGTACTAAGCTTTCCTAAACCATCCAGTGTCTATGCAGAATGAGAACAAATTCAGTTCACCCAAGTCACAATTTCAATTTGAGAAATAAGAATGCAAGCTACAGCTGGGCACAGTGGCTCACACCTATAATCCCAGCACTTTGGGAAGCTAGGGTGAGGGAATCACTTGAGCCCAGAGTTTGAGACCAGCCTGGGCAATACAGCAAGACGCTGTCTCTATTATTAAAAATAAAAATAAAAAATTTAATTTAAAAAAATTCCAGCTGCTCCCCGTTACTTGTAAGTCTAATCCCATGTCTTAATAACATTCAGGAAGAATGTAGGAAATGAGTTGTTTCATTATATGCATTAAGAAAATTCTTGTTGAGTTACAGTTGCTAGGAAAAAAGAGAAAATGGGAGAAAGGAAGATGGAACAAGTAAACGAATGAGAACTGAGTTCTAGAAACAAAAGTATAATTATTTTATACTGTTTTGAGTGTCCGGGTGATGTCATTTTGCAGTAGAAGAAAAAAAGACATACCTCCTCAAAATCCCAGCAATAGCTTCCCTTTCTTTGCATAGGTGAGGATGAACAGTTGTAATCCAAAAGGTTTCCCAAAAAGTTATTTTTAAAAAAGACATAGAAACAGAAGATCCATATGAAAAACAGATCCAATCTGGGAGGATGGACACTGTGTCTTCTAAATCTTGTGACCAAGGGCAACTGCTCACCGAGCGTCAGCATCTGAAGAAAGTGCTAACTGTGGATGTGTCTTCTCCAGAGATTAATACCTGCTGGGACAGAAGAGCAAGAAACGGAGAAAGAACTACTGAATGCAAATGACTGTTGGACAAACAATGACAGGCTGAGCATCCCAACTTTGAAAGGCCAAAACCCAAAATGCCCCAAAATCTGAAAACTTTTCGAGTCCCAACATGATGCTCAAAAGAAACACTCATTGGAGCATTTCAGAGTTCAGACTTTCCAACTAGGGATGCTCAACTGATAAGTATTAACACAAATATTATGAAATCTGAAAAAATCTGAAATACTTCTGGTCTGAAGTATATCAGTTCTCAGGCTGCAATTTTTTTTTTTTTTTTTTTTTGAGACAGAGTTTTGCTCTTGTTGCCCAGGCTGGAGTGCAATGGCGCAATCTTGGCTCACTGCAAACTCCACCTCCCAGGTTCAAGTGATTCTCCTGTCCCACCCTCCCATGTAGCTGGGATAACAGGCGCTTACCACCATGCCAGGCTAATTTTTGTATTTTTAGTAGAGACTGGGTTTCATTCACCATGTTGGCCAGGCTGGTCTTGATCTCCTGACCTCATGATCCCCCCGCCTCGGCCTCCCAAAGGGCTGGGATTACAGGCATGAGCCACCACGCTCAGCCTAAAATTTTTTACATTAACATTAGCGAAGAAAAAGTGATCACATGGAGGTAACACCAGTGACCACGCCCAGCTGCCACTGAGTTATCAATGACAGCAGTAGGCAAAAGTACACTTCGGCAGGTAATCCAGCTCTCTCTCTGATAATAGTAAAGAAAATATTAAAATCTATTTCAAGTTTTTTGTAGCAAAATGATGGTCACATCACACAACCAATCATAGATAAAGATTTGTCTGTAGTCTGCCAAACAGAGCAACCATTCTGGCAACTTATAAAACAAATATTGTAGAACTACTAATGCAGATGTCCACTCTCAGCAGAAAATGTAGAATAATCATATAAAAAAATGTAGGTTTTGGCAGAGAAACTAAAAGTTAACATGAAAAGAAAGTGATATAAATGTTAATATGACATATAGGGTGGTTTGTATACCCTTTTTAGCTAACATAAAGAACAAGAAATCTGTTATATTTTGGCAACAAATTAAGGCAGTATTGATACCTGCTACATCACTGCATTTCTATCAAACCACAAATTATAGAATATATAAAATGAAATACATTGGATGGAACTAGCAGCAGTCAAGACACAGAAGAGGGAAAGATAAGTAAATGTAAAGACACATCAATAAAAACCATCCAAAATGAAACCCAAAATATAAGACCAAAGAAAAACAGCAGAGCATCAGTAAGGTATGGGACAACTTCAAGAAACCTAGTAATATATATGTGATTGGAATCCAAGGAGGGATGTGTGAATATTTGGAGAAATAATAGCCAAAAATGTTCCAAACTGATGAAAAGTATAAACTCCAAACTCAAAAAGCTTAACAACAAGAGCAAAAAACTCAAAGTTTTATTCCACCAGGGAACAACAAAATCAAATTCCTTGAAACCAGACATAAAGAAAAATCTTAAAAGGAGCCAGAGGAATACGGAACGAGAGAAAACATTTACAGATCATCTATCATCCAGCATATACAGAGACCTCTTAAAACTCAAAACAAAAAACAACCTGATAAAACTGGGCAAAGGATATTTCTCTAAAGGAGATACATGAATGGCTGATAAACACATAAAAAGATGCTCAATATCATAAATCATTAGGGAAATGCAAATCAAAACTACAATCAAATACCACTCACACCCATTAGGATAGCTATGATAAAAAAAAAAAAAAAAAAAAAACAGAAAATGACAAGTGCTGGCAAGGATATGGAGAAAGTGGGACCCTTGTGCACTGTTGATAGAAATGTACAATGGTACAGCCACTGGGGAAAACAGTATGGAAGTACCTAAAAAAATGAAAAATAGAATTACCATATGATCCAGCAATTTCGTTTCTGGGTTTATAGAAAAAAGATTTAAAGTGGGGGTCTGTAAGAGATATCTGTACAGTCATGTTCACAGCAGCATTATTCATGATAGCCAAAAAGTGGAACCAACCCAAGTGTCATATATGGATAAGCAAAATGTGGTACATCATACACAACAGAATACTATGCAATCTTAAAAAGGAAGAACATTCTGAAAAATACTACGACATGGATGAACCTTCAGGACATTATATTAAGTGACAGGAGACAATCACAAAAAGACAAGTACTGTATGATTCCACTTATATGAGTTACTAGGGTAGTCAAATTCAAAGACAGTAGAATAGTGGCTTCCAGAGGTTGGGGGAGGGGGTCTGGGGAGTTAGTGTTTAAAAGAGTTTCCGTTTGCAAGATGAAAGGAGTAATGGAGATGGATGATAGTGATGGTTGTACAACATTATGAATGTATTTAACATTACTGAACAACACACTTAAAAATTGTTAAAATCAGCCAGGCGCGGTGGCTTATGCCTGTAATCCCAGCACTTTGGGAGGCCAAGGTGGGCGGATCACCTGAGGTCAGGAGTTCGAGACCAGCCTGGCCAACATGGTGAAACCTTGTCTCTACTAAAAATTAAAAAAAAAAAAAAAAAAATTAGCCAGGCATGGTGGCACACGCTTGTAATCCCAGCTACTTGGGAGGCTGAGAAAGGAGAATCGCTTGAACCTGGGAGGTGGACGCTGCAGTGAGCTGAGATCGCACCACTGCACTCCACCCTGGGTGACAAAGTGAGACAATCGATCAATCAATCAATAAGGTTAAAATGGGCCAGGTGTGTTGGCTCATGCCTGTAATCATAGCACTTTGGGAGACCAACATGGGAGGACTGTTTGAGCCCAGGAGTTTGAGATCAGTCTGGGCAACATGGTGAGGCCCCATTTCTACAAAAAATTGTAAAAATTTGCCAGGAAATTTTTGCCAGGAAATTGCATCTGTGGTCCCAGCTATTCAGGAGGCTGAGGTGGAAGGATCACTTGAACCTAGGAGGTCAAGGCTGCAATAATCCATGTTCACACCACTGCACTCCAGCCTGGGTGACACAGCAAGACCCTATCTCAAAAACAAAGAAACAAAAAATGGTTAAAATGGTAAATTTTTAATTATATGTATTTTAACATATTAAAAAATATATTTTTTGAGCTGGGAGCGGTGGCTCACACTTGTAATCCCAACACTTTGGGAAGCCAAGAGGGATCAATCACTTGAGGCCAGGAGTTCAAGATGAGCCTGGCCAACATGGTTTCACCAATATGGTGAAACAACATGGTGAAACCTCACTTCTATTTTATTTTATTTTAGAAATTAAAAAAATAAATTAGAGAAAGAAAAAATATATTTTTTGAAAGAAAAATAAAAGCAGCCAGAAGGAAACAACCACACATTAAATACAGAAAAAATAAACCCAATGAAAGCAGATTTCTCATTGGAAACAATGCAGGCCAGAAGATGGTGAAACAGCATCATAAAGAAAACGTCAACAGTAATTACATATCCTTTGAAAATAGTTTCTAAAACTAAAAAAGAGTCTTCAGACAACCAAATACTAAAAGGATTCATTATCAGCAAATGTACACTACAAGAAACATCAGAAATCCTTCAATCAGAAGGAAAATCATACCACACAGAAACCTAGACCTATACAAAAGAACAAAGAGCACCAAAAAAAGGTAATATATATGAATAAACAAACTATAGATGCATACTGGACAAAGACTTTTATAATAGTATGAGCAGAATCATTTACATTATTAAAGAAAAAAACGGTATCAAGAATTTTCAGGCTGGGCGTGGTGGCTTACACCTGTAATCCCAGTACTTTGGGAGGGTGAGACGAGAGGATCGCTTGAGCCCAGGAATAGGAGATCAGCCTAGGCAACATAGTGCGAACCTATTTCTACAAAATAAAATAAAAAAAGAATTTATACATATCTTCCAACATGCCTGTCTTCCACAAACTTCAAAGTACCCTGATTATTAGAACTCAGTTCCCATTACACTTTCCTATAAATCAGTCAACATTATTTCTTTATAAAATGAAGCTCTCAAGTACAATCTATTTGTCTGATAATGGAGTCTTTTGAAGAAATAAAATTAAAACTAAAATCTCCTTGTTTCCAGCTTAGTATTCTACTACACAAACAGTGGTTTTCAAACACTTTGAAGGGCTTGCCTACAGAGAAATTTTTTTTGAGATTAAAAAAATGGCGGTCAATATATAATTTATCTATTTTTTTCACTGTCTCAATGGAACCCAAAGTCATTTACAAATAAGCTACAGCAGGCCAGGCATAGTGGCTCATACCTGTAATCCTAGCACTTTGGGAGGCTGAGGCAGGCAGATTGCTTGAGCACAGGATTCAAAACCAGCCTGGGCAACATGGCAAAACCCATCTCTACAAAAAATGCAAAAATTAGCCAGATATGGTGGGACACACCTGTAGTCCCGGCTACTCAGGGAGCTAAGGCAGGAGGATCGCTTGAACCCGGGAGGTCCAGACCGCAGTGAGCTTTGATTGCACCACTGCACTCCAGCCTGGGCGACAAAGTCAGACTCTGTTTCTAAATAAATAAATAAATAAGCTACAGCAAAGAATGTTCCTTGTTTTCAAGAAATCTGAAAAAAACAATAGGTTTCAATGAATTGGTCAGGTTGCCCCAAACTGGCAAAAGAAGAAAACTTTTGCCAAGTCTTCCTGAAGAAAGTGAATTTGTCAAAGCAAAGGTGTCAAAGCAATCGCTGCAAAACAAAGCTTTGGGGTCAGGTGTTGAAGTAGAAAAACGATCACCTGAGGTCAGGAGTTCAAGACCGGCCTGGCCAACATGATGAAACCCTGTCTCTACAAAAATTAACCAGGCATGATGGCGGGTGCCTGTAATCCCAGCTACTTGGGAGGCTGAGGCAGGAGAATTGCTTGAACCCAGGAAGCGGAGGTCGCAGTGAGCTGAGATCACACCATTGCACTCCAGCTTGGGTGAGACAGACAGACTATGTCTCAAAAAAAAGAAAAAGGGAAAACAATATTTGATGCTATTCCATTATACTTCAAACCTGAGGGAATGTGGTTAGTAAGAATAAAATCTCTGGGCCGGGCGCGGTGGCTCAAGCCTGTAATCCCAGCACTTTGGGAGGCCGAGGCGGGCGGATCACAAGGTCAGGAGATCGAGACCACAGTGAAACCCCGTCTCTACTAAAAATACAAAAAATTAGCCGGGCGCGGTGGCGGGCGCCTGTAGTCCCAGCTACTCAGGAGGCTGAGGCAGGAGAATGGCGGGAACCCAGGAGGAGGAGCTTGCAGTGAGCCGAGATCGCGCCACTGCACTCCAGCCTGGGCCACAGAGCGAGACTCCGTCTCAAAAAAAAAAAAAAAAAGAATAAAATCTCTGTAACATCACTGGTGCCAAATAGATTACAGAATGGGAATCCTGCCTACTATCCCTCTGAATACATAATAGGCTTTCTTTTGTTTGTTTTTTGTGTTTATTTATTGAGACAGAGTCTCACTCTGTCATCAGGCTGGAGTGCAGTGGCACAATCTCAGCTCACTGCAACCTCCGCCTCCTGGGTTCAAGCAATTCTCCTGCCTTAGCCTCCTGAGTAGCTGGGATTACAGGCACCCACCACCACGCCCAGCGAATTTTTGTATTTTTAGTAGAGATGGGGTTTCACCATGTTGGCCAGGATGGTCTCGATCTCTTGACTTCGTGATCCACCCACCTCAGCCTCCCAGGCTGATTACAGGCATGAGCCACTGTGCCTGGCCTGAATACAAAATGTTAAACGCAATTCATACACTCGGAGACTGCCTGAGACCACTAGTAGACCTCATAACCCAACTGCACAGTGAGAGATCACTTGCTGCTCTCAGACAGGTAACTGAATGGTTCACATAACTCAGGATGTTCTTCTGACAGAATTCTAGAGGAAGGCTACCTACTGTTACCCTGTCTGGACCAAAATTCTTTATTCTATAAAGACAACAAGAAAATTATATGATTTCAGTATTCACTAAGGAATACCATATTCCAGGAGAAAGTAGCATTCTTTCAGCTCTTTATCCAAAGTCAAGCCACTGGGTAACTTTCTGCTTTATATGATAATAAACTTAACAAAAGAAATACAGTGGTTACATACTCAAGAGAATTGAAAACATATGTTCAAACAAAAGCTTATACAAGAATATTCAAGGCAGCATTATTCATAATAGCAAAAAAGTGGCATTATTCAAAACAGCCTACTGATGAACAGGTACACAAAATGTGGTATATTCACACAATAGAATATTACTATGCCATAAGAAAGGAATACTTGCTACAACATGGATGAATAAAAACACTGTTAAGTGAAAGAAGCTAAAAACAAAAGGGCAGGCCGGGTGCAATGGCTCACACCTGTAATCCCAGCACTTTGGGAGGCTAAGGCGGACGGATCACTTGAGGTCAGGAGTTCAAGACCAGCCTGGCCAACATGGTGAAACCGTTTCTACTAAAAAAAAATTTTTTAATTAGCCAGGTGTGGTGTGTGCACCCGTAATCCCAGCTACTCGGGAGGCTGAGGTGGGAGAATCCTGGGAACCCGGGAGGCAGAGGTTGCAGTGAGCCGAGATCACGCCATTGCACTCCAGCCTGGGAGACAGAGTGAGACTCCATCTCAAATAAAATAAAATAAAATAAAATAAAATAAAATAAAATAAAATAAAAACACAAAAGGCCAGGTATTATATGATTCCATTTATGTGAAATGTTTAGAATAGGCAAACCCATAGGACAAAAATCAGACTGTGGTTGCCAGGAAACAAAGAGATGGACTGCTTAATAGGTATGGGGTTTCTTTTTGGTGTGAAAATGTTCTAGAGTTTGACAGCAGTGGTGGTTGCACGTTACACTGTGAATGAAGTAAAAGCCACTGAATTGTACATTTAAAATGGTTAACTACATATTTCAAATCATAAATTGTATGTTATGGGAATTTTACCTCAAGAAAAAAAAAAAAATACTGGGCTGGGCGCGGTGGCTCATGCCTGTAATCCCAGCACTTTGGGAGGCTGAGGAGAGCGGATCATGAGGTCAAGAGATCAAGACCACCCTGGCCAACATGGAGGAATCCCATCTCTATTAAAAATACAAAAATTAGCTGGGCATGGTGGCACGCACCTGTAGTCCCAGCTACTCAGGAGGTTGAGGCAGAAGAATCACTTGAACCTGAGAGGTGGAGGTTGCAGCGAGCCAAGATTGCGCCACTGCACTCCAGCCTGGCGACAGAGCGAGACTCCATCTCTCCAAAAAAAAAAAAAAAATTCTAAATGTTAGTTATCTTGTACCTGTATCTCCCACTACTTAACAAAATACTGTGAGCATTAAAAAAAAGACCACTCAAAAACACTTTTTAAAATATAACATATTGACATTCTAAGAAAGGCAAAACTATAGAGACAGTTAAAAGATCAGTGAGGTTGCCAGAGGCTGGTGTGAGGAAGCAAATCAGTGAGACAGAAACTTTCTAGAGCTGTGGAACTAATCTGCAGGATACTGTAATGTTAAACATAAAATACTAGAAGTCTGTCAAAACCCACAGAAATTTGTATCACAAAGAATAAACTTCAATGTGTGCAAATTATTAAATAATTAGGAGATAAAGGTATCTCAGCAAAAAATGCAGACTGTGACAAAATCTAAATCTATTACAAATATATGAGACGACTTCAGGAAGTGAGTAGGGAAAGCTGGTAACCTAAAAAACATTAGAAATGACTGCTATCGGCCGGACGCGGTGGCTCAAGCCTGTAATCCCAGCACTTTGGGAGGCCGAGACGGGCGGATCACGAGGTCAGGAGATCCAGACCATCCTGGCTAACATGGTGAAACCCTGTCTCTACTAAAAAATACAAAAAACTAGCCGGGCGAGGTGGCAGGCGCCTGTAGTCCCAGCTACTTGGGAGACTGAGGCAGGAGAATGGTGTGAACCCAGGAGGCAGAGCTTGCAGTGAGCTGAGATCAGCCACTGCACTCCAGCCTGGGCGACAGAGCGAGACTCTGTCTCAAAAAAAAAAAAGAAAGAAAGAAAGAAAGAAATGACTGCTATCTATAAAACTAAAGGCAAAAAGAACTATCCATGAGTTTCTAGTTGATAAACTAGTTTCCCACAGGTATACAGATTAACAGTTCTGAAACCACTATACATGTATGCTGGAATTGAATAATCAATTCTGGCAGATGGTGGGAGGCAGGTTTTTCACTGGTGAAGCAGGAGGTTACATATAAGCAAGGTAAGGTTAGAATAACACATGTGGTAATGAATTAGAGTTGGACACATCATGAAGTCATGTTTAGCTTAATAAAGATACAGTTACATATAGAAATATATATAGATATGTGCATATACACAGGTTAATATGTATACATATATTTCCTTCCTCTGTCAACTGAGAGGGCCTAGAAGCAACAATACTTCAGTACCAACAAGCACACCTATCACCCAGATCTTGGTTTGTAACACCATTCTTCAATAAAAGGTACCAGGGCTCCTTGAGAACTGACTGTTTACAGGACTGGAGCAGAAAATATACAAGATGAACCTTAGAGCATCTTATGTTGCCAGAAAGTAAGAAAGTACACATACAATCATGGAGGTATGTCAAAGAGAAAGGATACAGGAACCAACTTAAAGAGCTCCCAATGGCCAAAGCTGAAACCATTTAGCAATGAAATTTAAGTAGATACGCCACCCGTAAGGAGGTAGAACATAACTCATCACCACTAAGTGTAGGCTGTACATAGTGACGATTTTCCAGAGTATAGTAGGAAAGAGAAGAAGAAAGAGTAACTTCGCAGAAAACACTGCCTCAAGCCAGATAAGCAAGGTTAACATCAACACTGATAAGTCATACTGGGAGTATACATCCCTAATATGTGATGAGAATGACACTTTACCCCTGTGGTCTTCCTTCCAAAAGCATATTACATTATTGGCCTAACCACAAGAAAAACAACAGATAAATTCCAAAGAACATTCTATAAAAATACCTGACCGTGGCTGGGCACAGTGGTAATCTCAGCACTTTGGAAAGCTGAGGAGGGCGGATTGCTTGGTTCTAGGAGTTCGAGACCAGCCTGGGCACCATGGTAAAACCCCATCTCTACAAAAAGTACAAAAATTAGCAGAGCATGATGGCACCATCTGTGGGCCCAGCTACTCTGGATGTTGAGGTCAGAGGATCACTTGACCCCAGAATGTTGAGGCTGCAGTGAGCTGAGATCGTGCCACTGCACACCAGTCTTGGTGACAGAGGGAAATCCTGTCTCAAAAAAACAAACAAAACCTGACCAGTAATCTTCAAAACTGCCAAGGTCATTAAATACAGGGAAAGTCTGAGAAATTGTCACAACCAAGAGGAGCTAAGGAGACATAATTACTAAATGTAATGCGGTATCGTGGATGGGATCCTGGGATCCTGGGATAGTGAAACAACATTAAGGAAAAACCTGTGGAAACCTGATAAAGTATGGTCTCTGTGATAATGTATCAATATTGGTTTATTAATACTGACAAATGATCACAGGAATGTAAGACGTTAATAACATGGGAAACAGTGTAGGATAGGCAGGAACTCTGCACTATCTTCGCAATGTTTCTGTAAATCTAAACTTTAAAGTCTATTTTTAAAAATTATAACAAATTTATGATCAACTGCATCCCTGGAATTTTATTCAGTGCATCTAGGACACAAAAGATACCTAAAACAGGGTCTTTGCCTTCAAGAAGCTTGTTGTCGCAGTGTGAAGTCAAATGCTCATGAAACTAGTATAAAATACAAAAATAAGAAAAAATTAAATTGAAGAGTAAACATAAAAGTATATTAAGAATATAAAAGTCTAGAATTATCAGGAAAGACTTCGTCAAGGAGATAAAACTTGAGTTTGTACCTTAAAATGTACTTCAGAGTAGCAAAATTAAAAAAAAAAAAAGATAAAAAAGATAAACTAGCTCACTTACAAGAACAACCAGAAGGATGAAAAAATAAGAAAAAGCTAACAGAAATTACAATGGCTGGGGCATGGTGGCTCATGCTTACAAACCCAGCACTTTTGGAGCCCAAGTCAAGGAGGATCACTTGAGGCCAGGAGTTTGAGACCAGCCTAGGCAACATATGAGACCCCGTCTCTCTCTATAACATCTTTAAAAAAAGAAAAATAAAAACGTTTAGCTCTGCAAAGTGAAGACTTAAATGGGAGACATAACAGCAGTGCTCAAACACTTTAAGGGTCATGTGGCAGAACGAACAGAGTTACATCATATAACCATTTAACTTAGAAGCCAACCTCTGGCAGAATGTGACCAATGCTCAAAGACAGAGAGGGACAGCTGTTCAGTGGAGTCACAACAGGAAATGCCAATATGGAAAGACAGGAAACAGGTGGCTAAGTTCTCTACAACTTTTCAAAGGACAGTATGTATGTGAGCCCAAAGAAGTAAAAATCAGATTCAAATGTTTACTGACTATCTTAAGTGCCAGGCTCTTTCAAATACATTATTTTGTTTAATATTCACAACATATCTATGAGCATGGATTAATGTAATAGAGACAACATAAAAATAGAATTAAACCCTGCATGGAAACAGGAACATATCAAAATTCTACACCATCCCCCACTCTCTGATAGGGACTCCACAGCAGTTTTTAAAAGCCAAATAGTCTGAAGGCCCAGATATCTATATAATAATTTATTTCCTCTTGCTCTTTCCCCCAGTCAAGCTCTGTGGCTCTCAGCCTTTAATATTCGTAAGAATTTTATACAACTATATATACAAAAACATTCATACCATACTTTTTGAGCAATTTATGGAATTCTCAAGGAGAGTGTTCATCTTATGGGATTTTTGTCTCATGCACTAACTTGAGGACCTAACCCTGGGATGAGGTGAAACTCCACTGCAGTCTTACTCCATGGGTACTGTAAGGCAGGATCAGGAAGAGGAGAGAGAAAGGTACTATCTTATTACATGAAGAAGAACATTCTAACAAAGACATAAAGGTAAGAATGACATGCTATGTGGGGAAGTTCAACGCTGGAAAACAAGAGCAGCTCATCCGCACCTGCAGACCTTTGCACTCACGGTTTCATTTACCAGGAAAGCACTCCCATTTTTCAGGTCACAACTCAAATACCTTCTCCTTAGTGAGGCCTCCTCTCACTAAGTAACCCTCCACCCACCTTTCAGTCATTCACTTGTCACATCAGCTTGTTTTATTTTCTTCATAATTCATATTAGGGGTCAGCAAACTTTTTCTATAAAAGGCTAAACTATAATCTATAGGCCAAATCCATCTTGCCCCGTTTTCCATGGCCAAGAATGGTTCTACATTTTTAAATGGCTAGGGAAAAATGTTTTTAAAAACTCATAATATTCTGTGACATGTGAAAATTTTATGAAATTCAAATTTCAGTGTCCCAAGTTTAACTGGAACATAAACATGTTTGTTCATGAACTGTCTGTGGCTGCTTTTGTACTAAAACAGAATTGAGTAGTTGCAAAAGAGATCATATGGCCCAAAAACCCTGATATGTACTGTACTTTCTGGTCCTTTACCAAAAAAAGTTTACTAACCACTGATTTATACCATTATCTGAAATGATCCTATTTGCTTGTTTGTTGTATATTCCTCATTCCCATACATACAGAATAAAGCTTAATTAGGGAACAGGCCTTGTCTGTTTTGTCCTCACAAAAGTACAATGTAGCTCAGTACTTAGAAAACATCCTGAAACAAAGTAAGGGCTCAATAAGTATTTGATGAATAAATTAATGAATGGTCCCTAATTGCCACTCTGAGGAGCTTAAACCTAAGTAAGCCCTGAGCCATTATATGTTCTGTACATTTTATGAGAGGCATAAGTAGTCTTGCAGAAAAGGGGAAATACTCTACCATCAAGAAGGACCAAAGTAATGGTGGTTGGTCACCAACTAGTCTAGGGCACTGGGGTTCTTCATCAGATTGTAGACTACAGGTTTCTGTGCTCATAAAAAAGTCCTACTGCAAGGTGTCACAACACTGTCAGCAGTCTGTGCTTCTGTTTACCTTAAGATGCAAATGCTCTGAGAAATCTCATTCTTATACATAGTACACAGCACCTACACCATATCAAATCTTAATCAATGCTCATAATTATAACAGATCTCCATCACATGCTAATGAATTTTTAATGTCTAAAATTTTCCTATGCTGTTGATCAGCAATCTATAAGCAGTTCAAAACTCTTTAGAAATTAAAAGGTTACCACCCACAGACCAGAAGCAGTTTTTTAATCTTTCTACACTAGCCAGAGAGTGGGTGTGTGATTGCAAAAAAAAATACAAGCCAACTCTGTTGGTAGAGGACAAGGTTATTGTTAAGTTAAAATGCCATCTATAAACATCGTTTTGTCACATGACACTAGTAAAACTACCACCTACTCACAATTTGAGTTTCGATCTTCTAATATACAGAGAAAAAAATGTATCTATCTCCTGGAACAAATCAAAATTTTGTTTTATTTTAAAGCAGCTATCTGATATTTAAGCCCTGGATTGATTTTTTTTAAAGAACAGAATAAGCTAATTTAGGAATTCAGACTTTTTATAGAGATGCTTATAGTACAGGTACCTCTGATGGCTAGGCTCTACCCAACACTAACATGTAACGTGTCACAAAAGCCAACGGGCGTTGGGGGGGCCGGGGGTAGCCAAGAGCTCAAGTGAGCTGCTTCACTTAGCAGCAGATTCACCTGGGGATTCCTCACCAAGAATGTTGTTAAGGGACGAACCAAACCAACCACGAATGATACCCCTTCACCGAGGCTGAAAAAGCAGAGATTCGCAAGCTATAAACCGATCTCTGGCCCTTTAGGGAAGGTGCAACTCGCTGCACCCCTTTCCCCTATCCTACAGGGGTTAACAGGGGGCATCCTGAGGCCAAGCCCAGCCAGCTAGCTACTTCTCACATCCCACCTCCCACCATCTATTCTCCCCAGTACGCCGGGCTCCCTCCTCCCCTCGAACGACAGTTCAAAATCAAAACAAAAGGTGCAAAACTGGTTTCAGGTGGAAATGGCTGAGTCCTGGTGGCTAACTTCTGGGACGCCATGGCGATCGAGGGCTCCTAAAACCCCAGACCCCGACGGGAACCGGCTCCTAACAGTCCCTCGGGCCTCGGCCCGACTTCTCACACGCCCCTCCCTCACCTCGGCCCCGGGATGCTGGGAAGGGGACGAGGCGAGGGGCTGGAGGGGGAACCCCAGGTCAAAATGACAGCGGAATGAGCCGGGAAAGGAAAGAAGCCCAGTGGGATGCTGGGGGTCGAGTCCTAGGCCCGGGGCTTCAACCTCGAACGGGGGCGACGGCGGGTCCGAGCCCCGACAGGCCGCGAGCGGGAGGCCAGGCCCGCGTCCGCTGCGCCGCCGGGCCACGCTCCCTCACGATTGTCCCCACCCACCGCGGAGGGCCGTGAGGGGGCCGCGACCGGCGCCAGCGTCCGGGGCGGGGGCGCTCACTCACCGGCGGGGAGGGGAGGAGCAGCCGGCGTCTCCGCCAGCGCCGTCGCTCGAGCTCAAGCGCCAGCTCCTTCCACTGCGGCCGCAGCACCCGGTCCATCCCCCACAACCACCCCCCCTCCCGACCCTCCCCCCGCGCCGCCTCAGCCGCCGCCACCTCAGTCACCGCCACCGCCGCCGCCGCTTTAGCCCCGGCGCGGGAGCGCGAACCGGCGCGAGGGAGCGAGAACGCGCGCGCCCCCTCGGCAGCCGCCACCGCCCACAACCTCCGCCCCCGACCGGCGGCGCACGCGCAAGGGAGCGGGCGGACGGGCGCGCGCACGCCGCAGGGGGTGGGGATGGGCCCTGGAAGGCGTGGCCCCGCCCCTAGCCCGCCTACCCACGCGGTCGCTGGGCTGGGTGAGCTGCGCCGCTGCAGGTAGTGCTGAGTTGCTCCAGGTGATCTCCTCCTGGCAAAAAGCTCTTGGAACCGAGCCACCCTCGCCCTAGGAGCAACGCCTGTGAATAATATGGGGTTTCGTCGGATTTCTGCGCGCCGCTCTGGATCACACGTTTGTTCTCCCTAGTTGAGTCGCAAGGCCTTCCTTCGTTCCACCTAGCAGGCTGCTTGGAAAAGGACAGAGACTGTCATTATTTTGCACCAGGTATTACCACTGAAGGAATCGTAAGCAGCCACCAGCCTATCCCTTTATAATTCCCATTTTCCTAATTTATTTTATTTTTATTACTTATGTAATGAGACTTCTTCCGTGTTCAAGGAGCTGGGAGTACCATATGGGGTCAACGGAGTCCCTGACCTCATGAAGTTTGAGATCTGGTGGAGAAGGAAAACATTCATGGGAGAATCAGACAAAATTAAGTTTTCAGTTAGTAAAAATCTTCTGAGAGGTATATGGTACTGAGAGAATCTTTATGGAGGAATTGATTTAGTTGAGGATGAAGAGGGTAGAATCTGAGAAATTGAGTTGGGAGGAGTTAGTTGCTCCAAGGGGTGAGGTCTTGGCATGGCCAGAATGGAGAGCGCTAAAGAACATTCAATGTGGAGTAGACTGCGAGTGTGGGAAGAGGTAGGCAAGAACAGGTGAGGATTGGGAACTTATTTATTTATTTATTTATTTATTTATTTATTTATTTATTGAGACAGAGTCTTGCGCTGTCACCCAGGTCACCCAGGCTGGAGTGCAATGGCTTGATCTCAGCCCACTGCAACCTCCGCCTCCTGGGTTCAAGCGATTCTCCTGCCTCAGCCTCCCGAGTAGCTGGACTACCGGCGCGCACCACCACACCTGACTAATTTTTGTATTTTTGTTAGAGACAGGGTTTCGCCGCCTTGGCCAGGCTGGTCTGGAACTCCTGACCTTGTGATCCGCCCGCCTTGGCCCCCCAAAGTGCTGGGATTACAGGCGTGAGCCACCGCACCCGGCCGGATTTGGGACTTTAATCTGAATGCTTGAGATAAGCCATTCAGGTATTTTTCAGCAGGGTTGCCGGGGAAAGCACTTGATGATTATGTCTGTTTTTTGTTTTTGAGAAGCAGACTGGAGTGCAGTGGCCGATCTTGGCTCACTGCAACCTCTGCCTCTCAGGTTCAAGTGATTCCCCTGCCTCAGCCTCCTTAGTACCTGGGACTACAGGCGCATGCCACCACACGCAGCTAATTTTTTTTGTATTTTTGGTGGAAACGGAGTTTCACCATGTTGGCCAGGATAGTCTTAATCTCCTGACTTCATGATCCACCCGCTTTGGCCTCCCAAAGTGCTGAGATTACATGCGTGAGCCACCTCACCCCCGGCCCATTATGTCTGTTTTTAAGTACTTAGATAGCAATGTGAAGAGTGGTCTGATGAGAGTCTCAAAGTTGGGGCTGGGAAGCCAGTTAGGAGGCCACTGGCCAGGTAGTCAAGGGAAGGCAGGAGGGTGGTGGCAGAGAAGAGCACTATTTAGTGGTAAAATGACAGGACTTGGCAATGAATTGAATGAGGAGTAAAGGAGACGGAGGTGGCAAGGTTTACTTATATTTGAGGTTGGTGGAGGATGCATTTATAGATTTCAGAAGCACTGAAGGAGCCACGTGAGGTAACTCAAAATGGATGATAAACCTAAATTTAAAAGCTAAAACTATAAAAAAAAATTTAGAAGAAAACATAGAAAAAGTATTTGTGACCTTGGGATAGGCAAAGATTTCTTAGGACACAAAAAGTATGAACCGTAAAAAGTGATTTGTGGCCTGGCTCACACCTGTAATCCCAGCACTTTGGGAGGCCAAGGCAGGCAGAACACTTGAGCTCAGGAGTTCAAGACCAGCCTGGGCAACATGGCAAAATGCTGTCTCTACAAAAAATACAAGTTAGCTGGGCTGTGCCTGTAGTCTCAGCTACCTGTGGGGCTGAGGAAGGAGGATCACTTGAACCTGGGAGGTAGAGGTTACAGTGGGCTGAGATGGTGCCACTGCACTCCAGCCTGGGTGACAGAGTGAGACCCTGTCTCAAAAAAAAAAAAAAAAAAGCGGTTGATAAGTTGAACTCTATCAAAATTAAAAACTGGTACTCTTTGAGCGACACCATTAAGAAAATGAAAAGGCAAGCCACAGGTGGAGAGTTTGCAATAGAAAGCATTAGACAAAAGTCTTGTATCCAGAATACATGAAGAACTCTTATAAATGAATAATAAACCAGCCCAATAAACCAATGGGCAAAGGCTTTAGTAAATAGTTCACAGGATATAAAAATGGGCTATAAGCAAGGGAGAGATTATCAACATCTTTAGTCAACTAGGGATTTTTCCATTTAAAACCACAACACTCTCATTAGGATAGCTAAAATTTAGACTGATGATCCGGCAATCACACTCCTACACATCTCCTTAACCATACTTGATCTCTAAAGGCTGACAGTAACAGACCAGGGACCCTGTAATCCCAGCACTTTGGGAGGCCAAGGCAAGAGGATCACTTCAGCCCAGGAGTTCAAGACCAGCCTGGGCAACCTAGAGACCTCACCTCTACAAAAAACATTTTTTTAATTAGCCAGTGTGGGAGTGTACACCTGTAGTCCTAGCTACTCGGGAACCTGAGGCAGGAGGATCCCTTGAGCCCAGGAGTTCAAGGCTGCAGTGACCTATGATCGCGCCACTGTACTCCAGCCTGGGTAACACAGCAAGACCCTATCTCTTTAAAAAAAATGTTTTTGGCTGGGCGCGGTGGCTCACGCCTGTAATCCCAGCACTTTGGGAGGCCAAGGCGGGTGGATCATGAGGTCAGGAGTTTGAGACCAACCTGGCCAACATGGTGAAACCCTGTCTCTACTAAAAATACAAAAATAACTGGGCGTGGTGGCGTATGCCTCTAATCCCAGCTACTCAGGAAGCTGAGGCAGGAGAATCGCTTGAACCTGGGAGGCAGAGGTTGCAGTGAGCCGAGATCTCACCATTGCACTCCACCCTGGGCGACAGAATGAGACTATGTCTCAAAAAAAAGATAAAAAATAAAAAAATTTAAAGACAATAGCAAAGTCATACTTTCACTTAACATGATATAACTATCCTGCATACTATTGAAAACGTAACAACACTTTTCCCAAGGGGATGCAATATCCTTGAGTGATGTTTCTTCTCCACCTTTGATGTCTTATAACTTAATACTGCAATGTAAAGTTACCTATTATTAATACATCTCCATCCTGTAGTAGCAACTGAATTTCCTGCTTAGTAATCAGAATTAGTCACCTCAGCCAGTAGAGGAACTTCCTACTTTACCTGTTGTTTAGAGGCATGAAAAACCCTAAGTGGCCAGGTGACTGCCTTAACTCCCAATTCAATGGAAATGTTGTTGGGTCTCCTGGTGGAAGCGTTCCTTCTGTTGGAACTAAGACCTCTTAGTTAGAAGAGCTTCTGGCCATTTCTACTTTCAGGCAAAATGAACAACCAAGTACACTGATCAAAGTTCTGCCAACTCGGGGAATTTTTTTTTCACCATTATTCTTCAGGGATGTCCCAGAAAGGGACACTAGTTTTGTTTTCACCTGGTGCCTGCATATTGTGCAAAACCATCATAAACCTCGGCTATAAACCACAACTGAGTTTTCCCTTCTTCAGTCAAGTGGTCGTAAGGAATGCCCCATGAGGCCATAGGTGCAGGCTGGGAGAGAGAAGGTAATGTAGCAGGAGTGGGGGCCATGGACATTTGGGCCACTTCCTCGTGCAACTTACCTATGCCTTCAGGGCCCATTTGAGCCCAATCTGATATATACCACTTCAATTTGATAATGGAGTGTTGCTGTGAGTGCACAACTTTATAGCTTGGTGGATCAGATAACACTTAGTTCATGATGAGCAGCTCAGGTCACATGGTAACTTGATGACCCACAGTTAACTGTTCAGTCTCTGCTGAGGCCCAGCAAGCCAAACGTTTTTTCTCAAGAGGACAGTACTAATCTGCAGGGCTTTGCTCCAAAATCTTACGGTTCTGCAGCATGATTCACCTACAGTGGCCTGCCAAAGGCTCTAAACAGCATCCCTATCAGCCCCTTGCAGAATGAGACTCTGGGTTTGCTTTCAGAAATCATGGCCCTAAGGGTTCCTTTCAGGACAGATATAGAAGCTTCCAGGCCATCTATGCATAGCTTAAAGCTTTAAACACTTAAAGCTGGGAATTTGAAATCCTGAGCTCATCCTTTTCTTTGCCTACTTTCTTCAGTGCAGTTTTGGCCAATGCTATTCTGTTCCTTAGTTTAACTAAAATATTCTAAGGTAAAAAATACACAGTCACTCATGACCTTGCTTTCTATAGGTGTTTCATTAGGCATATTCAATGCTTTATCATGCCATGGACTCCCAATGCCCTCTTCACCACTGAAAATAGAGTCGCTAGTGCCTTTAAATGTAATCATACAAGAGAACCAATTCAAGAAAATGCAGAACCAATTCAGAAAACTCATCCTCAAGATTCTGTTCCTCTAGAGCCACTGAAAGTGGCACTGAAAGTACCAAATCGGTATCAGTCAGAGTTCCAACAGAGAAGCAGAACCAGTAGGAGATACACAGTGAGAGATTTATTTCAAGGAATTGACTTATGCAGGGGGAGCGGGGCTGATTGGGCAAATTGGAAATCTGTAAGGCAGGCAGGAGAATAGGCTGGAACTTTCAGGCAAGGACTGAAGTCATAGTCCCCAGGCAGAATTTCTTCTTCTTCAACTCTGCTTTTAAAGACTTTCCACTGATTGAATCTGGACCAACCAGATTGCCTAGGATAATCTTTCTTACTTAAAATCAATTTACGATTTTTAGTTACATCCACAAAAACACCTTCAGGCCCAGCATAGTGGCTCATGCCTGTAATCCCAACATTTTGAGAGGCTGAGGCAGGAGGATCACTTGAGCCCAGGAGTTTGGGACAAGCCTGGGCACCATAGTGAGACCTCATCTCTACAAAAATATTTTTAAAAATTAGCAGGGCATGGTGGTATGCCTATAATCCCAGATACTCAGGAGGCTGCGGTGGGAGGATTGCTTGAGTCCAGAAGGTCAAGACTTCAGTGAGCTATGATGGCACCACTGCACTTAGCCTGGGTAACAAAGTGAGACCCTGTTTCAAAACAAAAACTACCTTCATAGCAACTCTCAGATTTGTATTTGATTAAATAACTGGAGACTATAGTTCAGCCAAGTTGATGCCTAAAAATGGCTATCACGTATTCACCCAAGAGAAACTAAAATATACATCTATACTAAGATTTAGAGGATTTTAAAATAAAGTCAAAAATTTTTTTTGTAATTGAGAACAGAGGTTCACTATGTTGCCCAAGCAGGTCTTGCATTCCTAAGCTCAAGCTATCTGGCCACCTTTGCCTCCCTAAGTGCTGGGTTTACAGGTATGAGCCACTGTGCCTGGGTACACCAAGATTTGTACAAGAATATTGACAGTATCTATTCACAGGATCACAAAACCTGAAATGTCTCAAATACCCATCAACAGGTGAATAGATGAACAAAATACATTCAATTAACTCCGCAACCAAATATTCAATTAAATGAACTATCAATCACTCAACAGAGTGCATGAATCTCAAAATTGTTATACTAGGTTGGTGCAAAAGTAATTTCAGTTTTTGCCATTACTCACTGCATTACTTTGGCAAAAAACAAAATTACTTTTGCACCAACCTAATAGCAGCAGAAGCCAAAAACAAAAGAATACATAATGTGTAATCCCATTTACATAAAATTCTAGAAAAATGCTAACTAATCTGTCATGACAGCAAATCAGTGGTTGCCTGGGACCAGATGTAGAGGGAGACATGTGAGAAAAAGGGGCACAAATAAACTTCTGGAGATGATAACAGTGATCTGCAAGTTTTTTTGTTGGTTTGTTTGCAATGGGTTCTCACTCTGTTGCTCAGACTGGAGTGTGGTGGCACTATCACAACACACTGCAGCCTCGACCTCCCAGGCTCAAGCGATCCTCCCACCTCAGCCTCCTAAGTAGCTAGAACTACGGGCATGCACCACCATGCCCAACTAATTTTTAAATTTCTTTTTTTGGGTCTTGCCGTGTTACCCAGGCTGGTCTTGAACTACTCCTGGGCTCAAGTGATCTCCCACCTCAGCCTCCCAAAGTGTTGGAATTATAGACATTAGGCACCACAAGAATGATCTGCATCTTGATTATGGTTGTAGTTGTATGGGTATATACATAACTTAAAACTCATCAAACTATACATTTTAAATAGGTACAGTTGATTGTATGACTAGATATACAGTATATCCTACTAAAGTTGTTATTTTAAAAAAAGAATTCATTAGATGAGATTTAGAGCAGATTAGAAGCAGCAAAATAGTGAATTTATGAACTGGAAAACAGGCAAGTATTCAGATGAAAGCACAGAAAGAAAAGAAAGGAAAGAAAACACAGAAAAGAGCATCAGAGAGAAAGGAGGCACAGTGATAAGTAGTGCTGCAAAACTATAATGTGGGAGAAATGCTGCTGTGCCATTGTTGAAAACATATAAGGCTGGGTGCGGTGGCTCACGCCTGTAATCCTAGCACTTTGGGAGGCTGAGGCAGGTGGATCACCTGAGGTGAGGAGTTCAAGACAAGACTGGCCAACCTGGTAAAACCTCATCTCTACTAAAAGCAAAAAAATTAGCTGGGTGTGGTGGCATGCACCTATAATCCCAGCTACTGGGGAGGCTGAGGCAGGGGAATCACTTGAACCCAGAGGGTGGAGGTTGCAGTGAGCCAAGATCGTGCCACTGCACTCCAGCCTGGGCAAAAGAGCAAAACTCTGTCTCAAAAAAAGAGAAAACATTATATAAATAATTCTGGTTTTGGTGAGGCAATGTCTAGCATTCAGGCACTTAACCAATTAATTTTCAGAGTATAGAAATCAGGGCTGGGTGCAGTGGCTCACACCTGTAATCCCAGCACTTTGGGAGGCCGAGGTGGGTGGATCATGAGGTCAGGAGTTAAGACCGGCCTGACCAAGATGGTGAAACCCCGTCTCTACTAAAAACTACAAAACTTAGCTGGGCTCTGTGGCAGGCACCTGTAATCCCAGCTACCTGGGAGACTGAGGCAGGAGAATCTCTTGAACCCAGGTGGCAGAGGTTGCAGTGAGCTGAGATCACACTACTGCACTCCAGCCTGGACAACAGAGTGAGACTCTGTCTCAAAAAGAAAACAAAAGAAAAAAGAAAGAAAGAAAGAAAGAAAAAAAGAGTATGATGTTAGGAACAGGCCCCCAAATCTGGCCATAAACAAAATCTCTGCAGCACTGTGACGTGTTCATGGTGGCCATGACACCCACACTGAAGGTTGTGGGTTTACCGCAATGACAGCAAGGAGCACCTGGCCCACCCAGGGCAGAAAACCGCTTAAAGGCGTTCCAGAACCACAAACAGTAGCATGAGCAATCTGTGCTTTAAGGACATGTTCCTGCTGCAGATAACTAGCCAGAGCCCATCCCTTTGTTTCAGCCCATCCCCTTCTTTCCCATAAAGAATGCTTTCAGTTAATCTATAATCTATAGAAACAATGCTTATCACTGGCTTGCTGTCAATACATATGTGGGTAAAACTCTGTTCGGGGCTCTCAGCTCTGAAGGCTGTCAGCCCCCTGATTTTCCCACTCCAAACTCTATATTTCTATGTGTGTGTGTGTCTTTAATTCCTCTAGTGCCACTGGGTTAGGGTCTCCACGACTAAGCTGGTCTCAGCAAAGTGGTGTCCATACGTGGGGTTCGAACCGAAGTCAAAGAGTCACTGGAACGACAGTTGGAGAACGTGGAACTAAGCTGGAGGGCACCCGAGTACTCTTAAGCAATCCCCGTGGTGAGTAAGAAGGGGAGCTCGGAAGCATCAGGGTAACAGTGGGACAAGTGTGGGCTCTGATTCGTTCCACCTTGGAACCTTTTCACCCTAATGATGACACGGAAGGAAGGTGTAATGAAGTAACAGAAGACGTGACAGAGCAGGTTTGTTTGCCAGCTAAAGCTAAAGCAGCAAAGGAGGAAGAGGTTCCTCCCTACCCTTCTTCACCCCTTCATTATTTTGAAGAAAAAGTGTCCTGACCCTCCAGATCTTTCTTTTCCGGAGGATACTGGGTGAAAAGTAGTTGCCCCAGTGACTGTTCAAGCAGCACCTCAAGCGACCGCTCTCAGTTCTATTCAGGCAAGAATCCAGCAAGCTGGAAGAGAGGGTAATTTAGAGACTTGGCAGTTCCCTGTTGGAATACACCCCCCAGATCGACAGGGAAATATTATAGCTACATTTGAGCTTTTTCCTTTTAAATTACTCAAAGAATTTAAACAACCTATTAATCAATATGGACCAGGTTCTTCTTTTGTAATGGGACTGTTAAAGAATGTTGCTGTCTCCAGTCAGATGTTGCCAGTGGGGACGATAGGATTACTTCTAGGTAGATCTAGTTTAAGTTTAAAAGGAGTGTGAGTATGTACAGGAGTCATCGATTCAGATTACAATGGGGAAATTCAAATTGTTATATCTACTTCTGTTCCCTGGAAAGCAGAGCCAGGAGAGCATATAGCACAGCTACTGATTGTGCCATATGTGGAAATGGGGAAAAGTGAAATTAAATGAACGAGAGGATTTGGAAGCACAAATAAACAAGGCAAAGCAGCTTATTGGGTGAATCAGATTACTGATAAACATCCTGCCTGTGAAATAACTATTCAGGGAAAGAAATTTAAAGGTTTGGTAGATACAGGAGCGGACATTTCAATCATTTCTCTACAGCACTGGCCATCCACCTGGCCAATTCAACCTGCTCAATTTAACACAGTTGGAGTTGGTAAAGCCCCTGAAGTATATCAAAGTTATATTTTGCATTGTGAAGGGCCCACTGGACAACCTAGGACTATTCAACCAATTGTAACTTCTGTACCTATAAATTTATGGGGGAGAGATTTATTACAACAATGGGGAGCACAAGTTCTAATTCCAGAACAATTATATAACCCTCAAAGTCAACATATGATGCATGAAATGGGGTATGTCCCTGGTATGGGACTAGGAAAAAATTTGCAAGGTTTGAAGGAAACACTTCAAGTGGGAAGACAAAGTTCCTGCCAAGGTTTAGGATATCATTTTTAATTGTGGCCATTGTTAAGCCTCCAGAACCTATACATTTAAAATGGTTGACAGATAAGCCAATTTGGATAGAATAATGGCCGCTAAGTAAAGAGAAACTGGAGGCTTTAGAGGACTTAAGTTACTGAACAATTAGAAAAAGGACACATAGCACCAACATTTTCCCCTTGGAATTCTCCAGTCTTTGTTATTAAGAAAAAAATCAGGTAAATGGAGAATGTTAACTGACTTAAGAGCCATTGATTCAGTTATATAACCTATGGGAGCATTACAGCCAGGATGGTCTTTTCCTGCTATGATTCCAAAAAATTGGCCTTTAATAGTCATAGATTTAAAAGACTGTTTCTTTACTATCCCCTTAGCTGAGCAAGACTGTGAACAGTTTGCATTTACAATTCCTGCAGTAAACAACCTGCAGCCTGCTAAATGTTTGCATTGGAAAATGTTGCCACAGGACATGTTAAACAGTCCAACAATTTGCCAGACTTACGTAGGGAAATCAATTGAACTTACTCATAAAAAATTTTCACAGTGTTACATTATTCATTATATGGACGATATGCTTTGTGCTGCCCCCACTCGAGAAATATTTCTCCAATGTTACGATCACTTGCAAAACTTGATTTCTTGCGCCAGTTTAATTATAGCTACTTACAAAATTCAGACTACTACTCCTTACTCCTACTTGGGGACCTTAGTAAATGACACTACCATTGTGCCACAGAAAGTAACCATATACGTAGGGATCAATTGAAAATATTAAATGACTTTCAAAAATTACTAGGGGACATTAATTGGATATGACCTCTAGGCATTCCTACCTATGCCATGAGTAATCTATTTTCTGTCCTTAGAGGAGATCCTAGTCTCACTAGCCCTCAAAAATTAACAAAGGAGGCTGAGGCAAAGTTACAGCTGATTGAAAAGCAAGTCCATAAAGCTGAAATAAATAGAATAGATCCAGAGAAGACTCTAGATTCGCTAATCTTTTCAACTCAGCATTCACCTACTGGTGTTATTGTCCAAGAGAAGGACTTAGTAGAATGACTTTTTCTTCCACAAAGTAATTCACAGGCTTTGACCCCTTATTTGGATCAAATCGCTACTCTGGTAGGAAGTGGGAGAACTCAGATTGTTAAATTATATGGATATGATCCTGGAAAAATTATTGTCCCTCTTACAAAGGCACAAATACAGCAAGTCTTTATAAATAATCTTACTTGGCAAACCCATTTAGCTGACTTTGTGGGTATTCTCAATAACCGTTTTCCTAAAACAAAATTATTCTATTTTTGAAATTAACTAATTGGATTCTCCCTAAAATAACTAAATTTAAACCAATTGAAGATGCTGAAAATGTCTTCACAGATGGGTCTAGTAATGGTAAAGCTTCTCTTATTCTGGATCGAAAAGTAAAGTTTTCCAGATGCCCTATACTTCAGCTCAAGAAGTGGAGCTTGTAGCTGTAATTGAGGTATTGACTGCTTTTGATATGCCTATTAATGTGATTTCTGATTCTTCATATGTGGTTCATTCTATACAATTAATTGAAAATGTTCAGTTACGATTTCATACAGATGAACAACTGGTGACTTTATTTATCCAATTGCAAACAGCAGTTAAGAGTAGAATGCACCCTTTTTACATTACTCATATTAGGGCTCATACACCTCTTCCAGGACCTTTGACTGTAGGGAATCAAATGGCTGATCGCCTAGTTGCTACTGCAATGTCTAATGCCAGACACTTTCACAATTTAACCCATGTTAATGCCTCTAGTCTCAAATGCACATACAGCATTACCTGGAAAGAAGCTAAAGCTATTATCCAGCAATGCCCAACTTGCCAAATGGTGCATTCCTCATCTTTTACAGGGGGAGTTAATCCTCAAGGATTGGAACCTAATTCTCTTTAGCAAATGAATGTCAACCATGTTCCCTCGTTTGGGAGACTAGCTTATGTACATGTATGTGTGGATACCTTTTCTCACTTTGCCTGGGCTACATGCCAATCAGGAGAGTCTTCTGCCTGTGTTAAATGTCACCTTTTGCAGTGTTTTGTGGTGATGGGCATTCCAGCTTCTATTAAAACAGATAATGTCCCAGGCTATACTAGCCAAGCTCTAGCTACATTTTTCTCTATATGGAATATTAAACACATTACTGGCATCCCATATAATTCTCAAGGACAAGCCATAGTGGAAAGAATGAATCTCTCCCTGAAATAGCAGTTGCAAAAGCAAAAAGGGGGAAACAGAGACTATGGGATACCCCATAAGCAAATGAATCTAGCATTATTGACTTTAAATTTTTTTAGACTGCCTAAAGATGCTATCAGCAGCTGAACAGCATCTATAGAAACCAGCTGCAAAGACAGAAGCAGAACAACTGGTTTGGTGGAGAGATCCAATGACAAAAAGTTGGGAAATGGGTAGAATAATAACTTGGGGTAGAGGTTATCCTTGTGTTTCTCCAGGACCGAATCAACAGCTGATTTGGATACCTTCAAGACACCTGAAACCTTACCATGAGCCAGATGCCAAGGAAGAGATTCCAGGAGGATCCCAAGGACTGCCCGGTTGCAGCCGTGTCGAGACTGACACTGAGGAGGACCCCAACTGTCACGAGCAACACCCATCGAAGGCAGCCACCTACCTGAGGACAGATCAAGAAGCTGTCACAGATGTTGGAAGAAAACCTGAGGAAAGTGTGACAACCAGTCACAATAAGTAATTTAATGATAGCAATGGTGGTGATCACCATTGCTGTGAGTATTCCTTCAACAAGGGCTGACACTGAGAACAATTATACTTATTGGGCATATTTATCAATCTTGGTTGGCAATAATGCCTGGATGTAATCACTCTATGACACAGTTACACATATTTTCTAGTCTCAGTATTTACCATAATAAATCTGCTCCTATAATTGAGGCATACCACCCTCAAAAACCTGTTTGTAAACAGAATTGAACCTGGCCAGAAAAACTGAATATACTTGTTGGGGAAGATTGCATTGCAAAACAGGCAGAGGTGCTGCACAACAATTCCTATGGAATCATTGTTGATGGGTCCTCTAAGGGGATGTTTAGCTTGAATTACACCTCTCAGTCAGATTAGCAGCTAGTAACCCATTAAAATACATAAAAACACTTGGAAGCTCTATGATTTCAATGATGATTGTGCTTTTAATCTGCATTATTTGTCTTTGTATAGTCTGCAGATGTGGATCCTGACTCCTGCAAGAAGTAGTTCACCATGATAAAGCCACCTTTGCTTTTATTGTCTTGCAAAAACAAAAGGGGGGAAACATGTTGGGAACAGGCCCCCAAATCTGGCCATAAACTGGCCCCAAAACTGGCCGTAAACAAAATCTCTACAGCACTGTGACATGTTCATGATGGCCATGACATTCACGCTGAAGGTTGTGGGTTTACTGTAATGAGGGCAAGGAACACCTGGGCCACCCAGGGCAGAAAACCGCTTAAGGCGTTCCTAAACCACAAACAATAGCATGAGCAATCTGTGCCTTAAGGACATGTTCCTGCTACAGATAACTAGCCAGAACCTATCCCTTTGTTTCAGCCCATCCCTTTCTTTCCCATAAGGAATGCTTTCAGTTAATCTATAATCTGTAGCAACAATGCTTATCACTGGCTTGCTGTCAGTAAATATGTGTAAAACTCTGTTCGGGGCTCTCAGCTCTAAAGGCTGTCAGCTCCCTGAATTCCCATTCCACACTCTATATTTCTGTGTGTGTGTGTCTTTAATTCTTCTAGCACTGCTGGGTTAGGGTCTCCACGACTGAACTTGTCTCAGCAGTATAGAAATCAGAATATTCATTTGGCAACATTTGGTAACATCAAGGCAGAATATTTATCAGAAATCAAATGTTATCACCAAAAATCTACTATGCTTTGTCATGAGATGCAATACAACACCCATTAATTAAAACATTAACAGATACTATTAAAATACTTTGGGATAAAGTCAGACATGCTAAATGTTACTCATTATTTTAGCCATATTATCTGATTTGAGGCATATAGTGCAGATGATTATGGTTAGAGTTGTGGTTTTCTAAACTCAAATACTTCTATATGTGAACATTTTTGGGAGATTTTTGTCACAACTGGAGAAAGATTATTTTAAATTTTAGTAAACTACTTACAAAAACTGAACTAGACAAAAATAATTCAAAAAGCTAGAAATATGACAACATGGTGCAAATATATGTGGAAAGTATAACATGACAATAGGAAATCCTTGAATAAAAAATATATGTACCATAAAATATAGAATGATATATTCTATATCATTCTATATTCCTTTTCTAAAGCATTATTATTATTATTATTATTATTAGAGATGAGGGGAAGATCTCACCATGTTGCCTGGGCTGGTCTTGAACGCCTGTCCTCAAGCAGTCTTTCTTCCTCAGCCTCCTGAGTAGCTGGGATTACAGACATATACCACTACGCCCACCTTAAAGCTTGCTTTCTTTCTTGTTTTTTTGTTTTTTTGTTTGTTTGTTTTTTGTTTTTGAGACAGGGTCTTGCTCTGTTGCTCAGGCTGGAGTGAAGTGGCATGATCATGGCTCACTGCAAACTCCACCTCCCAGGTTCAAGCTATCCTCCCACCTCAGCCTTCTGAGTAGCTGGGACTTCAAGCATGCCACCATGACCAGCTAATTTTTGTATTTTTTGTAGAGATGAGGTTTCACCATGTTGCCCAGGCTGGTCTGAAACCCCTGGGCTCAAGCAATCCAATCTGCCTCATTCCCCCGAAGTGCTGGGATTACAGGCATGAGCCACTGCACCCAGCCTAAAGGCATTCTTTAAACATGACAGTGAACAATGCAGTCAAAGTCTCCTTAGACATTACTGAATTTTAAAAATATATTTTAAGAACTATATGGCCAGCGTGTGGTGGCTCACGCCTGTAATCTTAGCACTTTGGGAGGCCAAGGCAGGCAGATCGCAAAGTCAGGAATTTGAGACCAGCCTGGCCAACATGGTGAAACCCCATCTCTACTAAAAATACAAAAATTAACCTGACTGGTGGCGTGCACCTGTAATCCCAGCTACTTGGGAGGCTGAGGCAGGAAAATTGCTTGAACCCAGGAGGCAGAGGTTGCAGTGAGCCGAGATCGTGCCACTGCACTCCAGCCTGAGCAACAGAGCAAGACTCCATTTTGGGGAAAGAAAGAAGAAAAAAAAAAGAAAAAACTATACATCTACCAAAAGCTTCAGTTAAATGTTTAGGTATATTGAAAACACACTAGATATAAATTTGAAACCACTGTTAAACATGTGATGGGAAAATTAGAGTTGAGACTGCCATGCCACTGTCAACTGACCATAGGTTCTTGGGCTCTCAATGAAATAGAAAATTGACATGAGGCCAAAAGAGTTTTCTCAAAACTTCACTGGAGCTTTTATCCAGCCATAAAGAAGGCAGAATGAGAGA
The DNA here is from genome assembly GCF_049350105.2 of Macaca mulatta. Lineage (NCBI taxonomy): Eukaryota > Metazoa > Chordata > Mammalia > Primates > Cercopithecidae > Macaca > Macaca mulatta. The sequence goes on along the minus strand of NC_133407.1, from coordinate 154,019,914 downwards.
GAGAGAGAGAGAATTCCCTGACAGACTCCACCTACAAAAGAGCAGGTAGGACTTTTTTTATTAGACAAAGTACAGAACTGACATCAGGAGTAGAGTGTACACAGGCTGGGCAAGGCAAACGATGTGAGGGGTAGGGTAGCAAGTCAGCATATCTAGTTGTGATGGTTATCTTGAGTAATGGGCCACCTGGTGGTCTGGTCTATGACAACAAGACTATAAATCAATTGTCCAGCAGCATTCCTTTCTGAGGTGGGACACTCTGCAACCTTGGTTATCTCCTAAAGCCAGTTCCTGGAATTCTTTAAGTAAAAAGACTATTAGCAGTGAGGTAGTGGTGTGGGTTTTGTGATCTGTGGGAATGCTCTAATGGGGGTGAGCTAAAGCCAAGCTCTGTCTCTACTGTGTCTCACCAGTAAAAACACAATTACAAACAGCATGCAATGCTCTTTTTTGTGATGATAGTTAATAAAGAATACAGGTTCTAAAATACCAGCCAAAGTTTTACTTTCAAACATATGTCTAAATTTTTATTAGCTTAGTACTGATCTGATATGATGCTTTAAGTAAAATTGATGGTTTAAGCAAAATGACAGAGAAAAATCAAAATGCAATATCAAAAAATTTTAATGTATATAATGCTCTCAAAAACCTCAAAGGGATTAAGAAATTCATTTTTTTTCGTTTTTAAAAATATATATATTTTTTAGGACAAGATCTCAAGCTCTTGGCCGCAAGTAATCCTCCTGCCTGTCCTCCTAAAGTGCTGGGACTATAGGCATGAGCCATTGCTCCTGGCCTAAGACATTCTTTAAAGAAAAGCTAAGTGATAAAGCTTACAAAAAGATAGATTACTGAGTTTAAAATAAATTGCAGAGTCTCTTGACATTCCTTTCAATTTCTCCTGCATAGAGAATATTAGAAAAAGGGGATTTCAATTGCAAATCCCTCAGCCCATCTATGTTCAAAATTAAATTTTAAATCAATTTCTTTTTTATTCTACATTGGAAACTGCAATGTTACTGTTTTTTCTTTTCTTTTCTTTTTTTTTTTTTTTTGAATGGAATCTCTCTCTGTCGCCCAGGCTGGAATGCAGTGGTGTGATCTCGGCTTACTGCAACTTCTGCCTCCCAGGTTCAAGCAATTCTCCTGCCTCAGCCTCCCGAGTCTCTGGGATTACAGGGGCCCACCACCACGCCCAGCTAATTTTTGTGCTTTTAGTAGAGATGGGGTTTCACCGTGTTAGCCAGGATGGTCTTGAACTCCTGACCTCAGGTGATCCGCCTGCCTCGGCCTCCCAAAGTGCTGGGATTACAGGCATGAGCCACTGCGACTGGCCAGAAACGGCAGTGTCATTTTAAAAATAAAAGTTTACAACACTGAAAGAAAATTACGCCCTTTTCAGCCTTCTAATCAAGATCCTTACTATTTAAAATGTCCTCCTGGAACAGCAGCATCAGCATCACCTGGGAGTTCTTTAGGGGTGCAGAACCTCAGCCCCACTCCAGATCAACTTAGTCAGAGTCTTCATTTTGACATGACCCCCAGGCAATTCATTTGCATATCACAGTTTGAAAAGCACTGGACTAGATGGCATATGTAACTTGAAGAATTACAGGAAATATGAACTTCAACAGCTATTAAAAACTTATAACTGAAATTGACTAATGAATATTGATGATGATGTTGATGGGAAATGAACATGGAGGAACTAAAAATGTTGTTGTTTGTTAAAATCTGGCATAACTTCTGCTGAAGTATTGCAATGGCTTTGCAGCAATAATTGTATATTTATTTATTTATTTATTTTCATAGAGCCAGCATCTTACTATGTTGCCCAGGCTGGTCTCAAACTCCTGGACTCAAGCAATCCTCCTGCCGCAACCTCCCAAAATGCTGGCATTACAGGTGTGAGCCACTGCAGCAGGCCTGCAGCAATAATTTATCACATTTCCAAATACTTTGTGGCTCTCAGTATGTATTTCACTTTGCTAATATGGGTAAGCAGTAAAGAATGTAGCTTCACAAAATAAAAGTTAGTAGAAATGAATTAAGGTCTAGAGTGACCAAAAAAGACTGTTACATCTAGTAACCATCATATATGGGAGCAAGGAAGCATTGAAACTGCCATAAAGAATTTTATTTCCATGAAAGTAAGACAAATAACTGTTGTATAGAAAACTATCATATACTAGTGACTTTGAATTTCTTGGCTGGGCCCACTGACTCATGCCTGTAATCCCAGCACTTTGGGAAGCTGAGGTGGGCGGATCACTTGAAGTCAGGAGTTCAAGACCAGCCTGGCCAACATGGTGAAACCCTGCCTCTACTAAAAATAGAAAAATTAGCCAGGTGTGGTGGTTTGCACCTGTAATCCCAGCTACTCAGGACACTGAGGCATGAGAATCACTTGAACCTGGGAGGCGGAGGTTGCAGTAAGCAGAGATCATGCCACTGCACTCCAGCCTGGGTCACAGTCTCCATCTCAAAAAAAAAAAAAAAAATTCTACACTTCATCTTAACCAAAAGGCCAAAAAGTGATTTGACTTAAAATTTCTAATTATTGTGCTAGTTTTTCTTACTTCAGGGCCTTTGCTTTTGCTATTTCCTGTTCCTGATACTCCTTCCTCTCCAACAGAGTTGGCTTAAATGGTTCAGGTCTCAGCTTGAATGTCATTTCCTCAGGGTAGCCTTCCCTGACCCCACAAAGTCAGCTGCTCATATGACATTCTCTCAAAACACTCTGAATTTCCTCTTTCTTAGCCCAGCATACCCATAACTTCCCCTTACATTTCTGCCTTCGTCTCTGGACTATAAGCTTCACCAGTGCAGGGACTTGGTCTGTTGTTCTGAACCCACTGACCTCCATGTATCTTTAGGGGCTCAATAAATATTTATTAAATTACTTAATATTCATTAAATGAATTAATATTTATTAAGATTTAGGAATGAGGCCGGGCGCGGTGGCTCAAGCCTGTAATCCCAGCACTTTGGGAGGCCGAGACGGGTGGATCACTAGGTCAGGAGATCGAGACCATCCTGGCTAACACGGTGAAACCCCGTCTCTACTAAAAAATACAAAAAACTAGCCGGGCGAGGTGGCGGGCGCCTGTAGTCCCAGCTACTCAGGAGGCTGAGACAGGAGAATGGCCCGAACCCGGGAGGCGGAGCTTGCAGTGAGCTGAGATCCGGCCACTACACTCCAGCCTGGGCGACAGAGCGAGACTCCGTCTCAAAAAAAAAAAAAAAAAAAAAAAAGATTTAGGAATGAGTGAATGGTGGTCCTAGTCATATTAAATGAAGCATAATCCTGATGTATATTTGTATAACTCTTTTCTCTTTTTAGTACATTTTTACTTCTATTTTCCCATTTGACCCTCCAAAAACTCAACTCTACCTGGTGAGCCTCTCTCGGTCCTTAAAGTGCATATGAGATCCCCTAGCTCGTAGGTGTGAGCATGGGCTGGAGGTGGATGGCCTGCCTTCCCATCCTAATTCTGCCACTTCAGACCTGTGTCTTGGGCAAATTCCCTCACCTCTTTGTGCCCCGGTGTCTTCGTTTGTGCTTACCTCATAGGTGTACTATGAGGAGCAAATGAATATATACATGTAAAGATCTTGAACAGTGCCAGGTACCTAACAAATGTTAGCTATCATTCCAGGAGCAGCATGAAGATGAAGAGTATAGGGGCCAGTATTACAGATCCGGCATCCCTAATATTGTGCTAAGTAGAAGAAGCTGGACACAAAACAGCACACACTGTGCATTTCCATTACATGAAGTTCAAGGACAGGCAAAACTAGCCTATGATGACAGAGGTAGGTTAGAATAGTAGCAGGCATGGGCAAGCACACTGACTGGGAAGTACACAGTAGTCTTCTTGGGTGCTGGAAATGTTTTGTATCTTGATGATGGTGGTGTATCTTGATCTGGATGGTGTTTTGTATCTTGATCTGGATGGTGGTAAGTATGTCTATAGAAATTTTTTTTTTTTTTTGAGGTGGAGTCTCGCTCTGTCGTGCAGGCTGGAGTGCAGTGGCACCATCTCAGCTCACTGCAACCTCCACCTCCCAGGTTCAAATGATTCTCGTGCCTCAGCCTGCCAAGGAACTGGGATTACAGGCACACACCACCATACCCAGCTAATTCTAATTTTTGTAATTTCAGTAGAGATAGGGTTTCGCCATGTTGGCCAGGCTAGTCTCGAACTCGTGACCTCAGGTGATCCACCCACCTCAGCCTCCCAAAGTGCTGGGATTACAGGCGTGAGCCACCGCACCGAGCCAGAAAAGTATTCTTAAGGTTTGTGGCTGGGCGCAGTGGCTCACGCCTGTAATCCCGGCACTTTGGGAGCCCGAGGCAGGTAGATCACCTGAGGTCAGGAGTTCAAGACCAGCCTGGCCAACATGGCCAAACCTGGTGTCTCCTGAAAATACAAAAGTTAGCTGGACATGGTGGTGGGCGACCGTAATCCCTGCTAGTTGGGAGGCTGAGGCAGGAGAATCGCTTGAACCTGGGAGGCAGAGTTTGCAGTGAGCTGAGATTGTGCCATTGCACTCCAGCCTGGGTGACAAGAGTGAAACTCAATCTAAAAACAAAACAAAAAAAAAAAGAAAAAAAAAAGGTTTGTGCACTTTAACGTGCAACTTTTACCTCATTAAAAACTGTAGACAAAGTATTAAATTGTGACCACTCCTTTTATCTTGGCATGGAATTTTTCCTCCAACTCCTCTGCCTCCACCAAGGACCTCAGAGGGGATCCTGGATGAGGATTAATCCCTTTCCCCTTGTTTATTTCTGTTGGCACCCAGTAAAGCACAGATCTCTTCCACCAACCTGGCCTTTACCTGAGAAAAGTGGGACAAGGCCATGTTTCAGGAGGCCCAGTAAGTAAGGTGGGAGCATAAACACACATGACCTTATCCATAGTATAAAGACCACTGCCCTCCCTGGAAATCAGACAGAGCCAGTGAGACAAGGCCTCAGTTCCAACCCCCATGGTCTCCACCCCCATCCCAACAGAGCCAATCAGCTCCAGGGGAGCAGAACTCTGACATCCTCCCTGCTGGGGCCTCACGGTCAGGATTGCTAGTGATCGGGATCTCAGGCATATTGATCTAGTTTGTTTTCAAGAGATAGAAATCCAAAGCAAACAGGCATATGCAAAATCAGAGCCGTTTTATTGGGAAAATGCTGGTGTGCTTATGGAACATAGCCTTAGGAAGTGCAGGGAGGGCCTCAGAGACAAGTGGGCCCTTGGACACTTTTTCCCCTCTCTGCTTCTCTTAGTTTTATCAGATCAGCTTTCTCCTCATAATGCAAGATGTGGCTGCCATTAGTTCCTGAGCCTCATGCTAGAAAACCTGTATCCTGCATCAGTCCAGTTCAGCAAATTTCAGGGAAAGGCTCTGATTGGCACATTTTGAGTACAATGCCCATCCCTAGACCAATCAACTGTGGCCATGAGTGTATAACCAACAACACCCGCTGAAATCACATAGTGGTTAGAAAGCAGAAAGGAACAGGTCCCCTGAAGGAGGTGTAGTTTCCAGAAGAAAAGGGGATGCTGGGCAGGGAAGACAATATCATAGATGTCACAATGGTGGGACAGAGAGGGATACAACTAAGTCCATGAAGCCTGGCCTGTGTCTCTTCTAATTGAACATAACTTTCTCAGTCCCTGTTGTCCAGTAATCCAGAGACAAGGTCAGCAGGATCCTACCTTTGAGATCCAACTAACTCAGCAAGTTGTGGGAGGGGCACCAGAGAAACATCAGGTCCTGCCTCAAGCCAGAACCCTCAGGCCTGTCAACAGGACAGTCCAAGAGAGTAGTGGAAGCTCACCAGGCTGGGCACCCACAAACCAGTCCTGATGCCACAACTAACTCAGTATCCTCAGTACCCAGTATCCTGGGCCTCAGTATCCTCCTCTGTAAAATGAGAGCCATTGAGCTACCTGATTAGAGAGACAACATTGAGTTCCTGAATGCCAAACAGCTTGGATTTAAATCTCAGCTCTAGGCCTGGCATGGTGCCTCATGCTTGTAATCCTAGCACTTTGGGAGGCTGAGGCAGGTGGATGGCTTGAGCCCAAAAGTTTGAGACCAGCCTAGGCAACATGGCAAAACCCCACCTCTACAAAAAATACCAAAAAATTAGCCAGTCATGGTGGCATGCAGCTGTAGTCTCAGCTACTCAGTAGGTTAGGGTGGGAGGACCATTTGAGCCCAGGAGGTGGAGGCTGCAGTGTGCACTCCAGTCTGGGCAACAGAGAGACCCTGTCTCAAAACTCAATCAATCAATCAGTCTTAGTTCTACCCTTAGCAGCTTTGTGGTCTTGGAAACTTAAAAAAATTTTTTTACTTGTTATTCACCGGGCACGGTGGCTCACGCCTGTAATCCCAGCACTTTGGGAGGCTGAGGTGGACAGATCATGAGGTCAGGAGATTGAGACCATCCTGGCCAACATGGTGAAATCCCGTCTCTACTAAAAGAACAAAAATTAGCTGGGCCTGGTGGCACATGCCTGTAATCCCAGCTACTTGGGAGGCTGAGGCAAGAGAACGCCTTGAACCAGGGAGTCAGAGGTTGCAGTGAGCCGAGATCGTGCCACTATACTCCAGCCTGGCAACAGAGTGAGACTCTGTCTCAAAAAATAAAATAAAATAAAATAAAATAAATTTTTACTGGTTATTTTGAAAAGAATTTCAAATTTACAGGATATTTGCAGGAGTAAGCCAAATAACTCCTGTATACCCTTAACCCAGATTCTGCAATTTCTACCATGTTGCCACACTTACTTAGTCATCCTTTCTCTCATTTTTTTCTGAGCCATTTGGGAGTACATTGCATTCATCGTGTCCCTTTACCCTTCACAGTTCACTATATTTCCTTAGAGCGGGGACTTTCTCTTATATAACTACAGTGCAGTTATTAAATTCAGGTAGGTTTATTATTGATAATACCTTCTCATCAACAGTTCATATTCCAAATGTGGCCAGTTGTCTTGGCGTCCCTCCAGCCTTTTTTTTTTTTTTTTTTTCCCTCCAATACTGGATCCAGGCCAGGATCAAGGACAGAATTGAGTTGCCATGTCATGATACTGGAATGCTCCTACACTGCTGGTGGGAATGTGAAATGGTGCGGCTACTTGGGAAAACAGTCTGACCGTTCCTCAAAAAGGTAAATACAGAGTTTCCATGTGACTCCAGAGATTCCACTCCTGGGTATATACCCCCACCGAAATGAAAACATGTCCACACAAAAACTTGTATACAAATGTTCACAGCAGCATTATTGATAATACTCAAAAGGTGAAAACTACCTAAATCTCCAACAATGATGAGCGAATGAAGAAAATGTGTCATAGCCATACAATGGATTACTATTTGGCCATAGAAAGGACTGAAACACTGACATATGCTACAACGTGGATGAAACTGGAAAATGTGTGAAGTGCAGGGAGCCAATCACAGAAGACCACACGTTGTATGATTCCAATTACATAAGCTGTTCAGAGCAGCCAAATCCATAAAGACACAAAGTAGATCAGTGGTTGCTCAAACCTGGGACAGAGCGCATACGTGTGTGTGTGTGTGTTTGTGTGCAATAATAGGGGGGTGACAGCTGGAGTGGATGGGTTTCATTGTGAGGTAATAGAAACATTGTGCAAGTGACTTGGTGATGGTTGTCAACTCTGTGAATGCGCTAAAAAGCCCTGAACTGTATGCTTTAGGTGTGTGAATTGTATGGTGTGTGAGTAACCTCAATACAGGTGTGATTAAAAACAACAGAAATTAGCTAGAGGTGCATGGTGGCTGCCCTTAGACCCGGCCAGTGCACTCGTTTGCCACAGTCTCCACCATGCCCTGTTACTCCCCGACACTGCACCTAGGGGCCAGGTCCATTTAGCACAACACTTCCAGCTGTATTAGCATAATTTCTCAGAGGGAATTGGGCAGTATCTATCTATTATAAAAATTTCATATTCCGTGAATCTTTCCATTTCTGGTAGTCTGTTAGGTAAAGTACTTGCACAATTAGAAGAAATATAAGCATGGGATTGTCTGTAGAGCAATGTTCCCTTTTTTTCTGAGATGGAGTTTCACTCTTGTCACCCAGGCTGGAGTGCAATGGCCTGATCTTTGCTCACTGCAGTCTCTACCTCCCAGGTTCAAGCCATTCTCCTGCCTCAGCCTCCTGAGGAGCTGGGATTACCTGCACCCACCACAATGCCCAGCTAATTTTTTGTATTTTGTATAGAAACGGGGTTTCACCATTTTGGCCAGGCTGGTCTCAAACTCCTGACCTCAGGTAATCCACCCGCCTTGGCCTCCCAAAGTGCTGGGATTACAGGCGTGAGCCACTGCGCTCAGCCTGTAGCAATATTTCTAATAGAATGGAAAGTAGGGACAAACCCTGTTTGCAGATGACATGATTGTATATTTAGAAAACCCCGGCCGGGCGCGGTGGCTCAAGCCTGTAATCCCAGCACTTTGGGAGGCCGAGACGGGCGGATCACGAGTTCAGGAGATCGAGACCATCCTGGCTAACACGGTGAAACCCCGTCTCTACTAAAATACAAAAAAAATTAGCCGGGCGAGGTGGCGGGCGCCTGTACTCCCAGCTACTCGGGAGGCTGAGGCAGGAGAATGGCGTGAACCCGGGAGGCAGAGCTTGCAGTGAGCTGAGATCCGGCCACTGCACTCCAGCCTGGGCAACAGAGCTAGACTCCGTCTCAAAAAAAAAAAAAAAAAAAAAAGAAAACCCCATCGTCTCAGCCCAAAATCTCCTTAAGCTGATAAGCAACTTCAGCAAAGTCTCAGGATACAATATCAATCTGCAAAAATCACAAGCATTCTTATACACCAATAACAGAGAGCCAAATCATGAGTGAACTCCTATTCAAAATTGCTTCAAAGAGAATAAAATACATAGGAATCCAACTTAAAAGGGATGTGAAGGACCTCTTCAAGGAGAACTACAAATTGCTGCTCAGTGAAATGAAATAGGACACAAACGGAAGAACATACCATGCTCATGGATAGGAAGAATCAATATCGTGAAAATGGCCATACTGCCCAAGATAATTTATAGATTCAATGCCATCAATGACTTAAGCTACCAATGACTTTCTTCACAGAATTGGAAAAAACTACTTTAAAGTTCATATGGAACCAAAAAAGAGCCCGCATTGCTAAGACAATCCTAAGTCAAAAGAACAAAGCTGGAGGCATCAGGCTACCTGACTTCAAACTATACTACAAGGCTACAGTAACCAAAACAGCATGGTGTTGGTACCAAAACAGAGATACAGACCAATGGAACAGAACAGAGCCCACAGAAATAATACCACACATCTACAACCATCTGATCTTTGACAAACCTGACAAAAACAAGAAATGGGGAAAGGATTCCCTGTTTAATAAATGGTGCTGGGAAAACTGGCTAGCCATATGTAGAAAGCTGAAACTGGATCCCTTCTTTACACCTTATACAAAACTTAATTCAAGATGGATTAAAGACTTAAGTGTTAAACCTAAAACCATAAAAACCCTAGAAGAAAACCTAGGCAATACCATTCAGGACATAGGCATGGGCAAGGACTTCATGACTAAAACACCAAAAGCAATGGCAACAAAAGCCAAAATTGACAAATGGGATCTAATTAAACTAAAGAGCTTCTGCACAGCAAGAGAAACTACCATCAGAGTGAACAGGCAACCTACAGAATGGGAGAAAATTTTTACAATCTACCCATCTGACAAAGGGCTAATATCCAGAATCTACAAATAACTCAAACAAATTTACAAGAAAAAATCAAACAACCCCATCAAAAAGTGGGCAAAGGATATGAACAGACACTTCTCAAAAGAAGACATTTATGCAACCAACAGACACATGAAAAAATGCTCACCATCACTGGCCATCAGAGAAATGCAAATCAAAACCACAGTGAGGTGCCATCTCACACCAGTTAGAATGGCAATCATTAAAAAGTCAGGAAACAACAGGTGCTGGAGAGGATGTGGAGAAATAGGAACGCTTTTACACTGTTGGTGGGACTGTAAACTAGTTCAACCATTGTGGAAGACGGTGTGGCGATTCCTCAAGGATCTAGAACTAGAAATACCATTTGACCCCGCCATCCCATTACTGGGTATATACTCAAAGGGTTATAAATCATGCTGCTATAAAGACACATGCACACGTATGTTTATTGTGGCACTATTCACAATAGCAAAGACTTGGAACCAACCCAAATGTCCATCAATGACAGACTGGATTAAGAAAATGTGGCACATACACACCATGGAATACTGTGCAGCCATAAAAAAGGATGAGTTCATGTCCTTTGTAGGGACCTGGATGAAGCTGGAAACCATCATTCTCAGCAAACTATCCCAAGAACAGAACACCAAACCACCGCACGTTCTCACTCATAGGTGGGAATTAAACAATGAGAACACTTGGACACAGGGTGGGGAACATCACACACTGGGGCCTGTTGTGGGGTGAGGGGAAGGGGGAGGGATAGCATTAGGAGATATAGCTAATGTAAATGACGAGTTAATGGGTGCAGCACACCAACATGGCACATGTATACATATGTAACAAGTCTGCACGTTGTGCACATGTACTCTAGAACTTAAAGTATAAAAAATAAAAATAAAGCAAAGCAGAAAATATGAAAATGAAGCTAACACCCAACATACATTAGAAAATATAATGAGAATATAAACTCAAATAACATAAATGGAAGGATAAACAGGTAAATGAATGAAACAGAAAATAAAGATAATGATAGAGAGAAGTAACAGGGCTAACAGTTGGTTCTTTGAGAAAAATATCATATACAAATCTTCAACGAGACTAAGAAAAAAATCACAAAAACTTGTATTTGAAATTAATAGGAAGACATAACTATAATAGTGCATATTGTGAAAAACTGATGTCAATATAATTGAAAATGTGTGCCAAATAGACAATACCCTGAAAATATATCTTTAAGAAATTGATTTATGAAGAAATGGAAATCCTAAGTAGCTCAATAGATACCATATAAATTTAATCATTAGTTAAGAAGTGTCTCTGTGCCTCTGTCTCTCTGTGTCTCTACACACACACACACACACACACGACCCTAATGGTATTATTGACTAAATACCAAACTCATTCTAATTTTTAAGAAACACCCCTATAAAATTGACATAAGGGGCTACTTTGACATAAGGCGCTGCTTTCCAATAAATTCTATGAGAACACTATGATCTTAATACCAAAACCAAACATATATTAAGTATAATAAAAATTATAACACAGTCTTACATAGGAGCACTGATATAAACAATCTTAAGGAATAGCAAGCATTGACCATGCCTCCAAATTGAAGAATTAATACAAACAAAACAATTAGTGTACAACTCAAGACAACATACTCTCAAGTGCTAAAACAGACCTACTATTTAAAAGTACTAAGTATACACAGAGCCATGGGAGTGGCTGTTGGAGAAATCTTCATGAAGGAAAGAAGGTTGAAACAAAGTTTTAAAATCCTAGGTTTCTCTCTTTTTTCTTTTTTTGTCTTGGAGAATAAGCACAAATAGGATTAAAAACAGGAAGCATAGGGAAGTAAATAAACCTGCATGGATGGATTGTGGGTGCACTGGGGAGAACAGCAATAAATAAGGTTGGGGAGGAAGTTGGAGACAAATGCATCATCACAATCAAGAATGATTTGCTGGTGGGGCACGGTGGCTCACACCTGTAATCCCAGCACTTTGGGAGGCCCAGGCTGGTGAATCACCTGAGGTCAGAAGTTCGAGACCAGCCTGGCCAACATGGCGAAATCCTGTGTCTACTAAAAATACAAAAATTAGCTGGGTGTGGTGGGGTACACCTGTAATCCCAGCTACTCAGGAGGCTGAGGCAGGAGAATTGCTTGAACCTGGGAGGTGGAGGTTGCAGTGAGCTGAGATCGCACCACTGCACTCCAACCTGGGCGACAGAGTGAGACTCCATCTCAAAAAAAAAAAAAAAGAATGATTTGCCGAACTTAGTATGCAACTGGGAACAGTGAAGTTATGGAATTGATTGTCAGCTCAGTAGAGGGCACTCAAATCCATTAATGGGGGGACAGACCGATGGGCAGGTGGATGAACAGATACATTTGATAGCAAACAAGTAGAACTGGTTGTTGAGAAGACACTTTTTTTTTTTTTTTTTTGAGAAGGAGTCTCCCTCTGTCGCCCAGGCTGGAGTGCAGTGGTGCAATTTCGGCTAATTGCAAGCTCCGCCTCCCAGGTTCACGCCATTCCGCCTCAGCCTCCAGCGTAGCTGGGACTACAGGCGCCCGACACCATGCCAGGCTAATTTTTTTATTTTGTATTATCAGTAGAGACGGGGTTTCACCGTGTTAGCCAGGATGGTCTTGATCTCCTGACCTCGTGAACCGCCCGCCTCGGCCTCCCAAAGTGCTGGAATTACAGGCGTGAACCACCGCACTCGGCCAAGAAGACACATTTTAAAGTTTCATTTGGCCATAAATTGAATTGCTTTTCAAAAGCTGCACTTAGTGACATTGAAAAATCAAGAAACCAAGCTAGACACAGAGTTCCCGCGTGAAAACCCAGTGTAAAGCGTCTGTTACCTACTTCCATGGCATCACTGGAAGTCAGAAGTGGAGCTCTTTTGTGATGTTGAAAACCTGCCCAATATCCAGTGCACTATTATTTGTGTACTTATTTGTCTGATGATGGAAATTTGGTTTGTCCCTACTTTCTGGGTTTTTTTATTATTATACTTTATGTTCTAGGGCACATGTGCACAACGTGCAGGTTTGTTACATATGTATACATGTGCCATGTTGGTGTGCTGCACCCATTAACTCGTCATTTACATTAGCTATATCTCCTAATGCTATCCCTCCCCCTTCCCCTCACCCCACAACAGGCCCCAGTGTGTGATGTTCCCCACCCTGTGTCCAAGTGTTCTCATTGTTTAATTCCCACCTATGAGTGAGAACGTGCGGTGGTTTGGTGTTCTGTTCTTGGGATAGTTTGCTGAGAATGATGGTTTCCAGCTTCATCCAGGTCCCTACAAAGGACATGAACTCATCCTTTTTTATGGCTGCACAGTATTCCATGGTGTGTATGTGCCACATTTTCTTAATCCAGTCTGTCATTGATGGACATTTGGGTTGGTTCCAAGTCTTTGCTATTGTGAATAGTGCCACAATAAACATACGTGTGCATGTGTCTTTATAGCAGCATGATTTATAACCCTTTGAGTATATACCCAGTAATGGGATGGCGGGGTCAAATGGTATTTCTAGTTCTAGATCCTTGAGGAATCGCCACACCGTCTTCCACAATGGTTGAACTAGTTTACAGTCCCACCAACAGTGTAAAAGCGTTCCTATTTCTCCACATCCTCTCCAGCACCTGTTGTTTCCTGACTTTTTAATGATTGCCATTCTAACTGGTGTGAGATGGCACCTCACTGTGGTTTTGATTTGCATTTCTCTGATGGCCAGTGATGGTGAGCATTTTTTCATGTGTCTGTTGGTTGCATAAATGTCTTCTTTTGAGAAGTGTCTGTTCATATCCTTTGCCCACTTTTTGATGGGGTTGTTTGATTTTTTCTTGTAAATTTGTTTGAGTTATTTGTAGATTCTGGATATTAGCCCTTTGTCAGATGGGTAGATTGTAAAAATTTTCTCCCATTCTGTAGGTTGCCTGTTCACTCTGATGGTAGTTTCTCTTGCTGTGCAGAAGCTCTTTAGTTTAATTAGATCCCATTTGTCAATTTTGGCTTTTGTTGCCATTGCTTTTGGTGTTTTAGTCATGAAGTCCTTGCCCATGCCTATGTCCTGAATGGTATTGCCTAGGTTTTCTTCTAGGGTTTTTATGGTTTTAGGTTTAACACTTAAGTCTTTAATCCATCTTGAATTAAGTTTTGTATAAGATGTAAGGAAGGGATCCAGTTTCAGCTTTCTACATACGGCAAGCCAGTTTTCCCAGTTATTAAATGCATAAACCTAAATATCCATATCCTATTCATTCTGCTTCTCTAGAGAACACTGACTAATTCACCAGGTTTTTTTTTTTTAAGCTTTATATTCATTTTAGGTTTTTAAATATAACCTTAAAATGTCCAGTCTGGGAAAAGCCACATTTCCAACTTAAGTTTACTAGAGTGTGGGTGGATCCCTTTTCGCTGTCTCCATCATAAAGTCTCCCCTTCCCTCAATCTTTCTAAGGTGGTTTCTAACCCCTGGCATGGGGCGGGGAGGGGGCAAGGGAGGGAGGAGATGTCAGCGAGCTGGAGATTTTTTACTTGAGTGATACAGGTCCAGGATGGTTTTGTGCTGACCTCTGTGTCAAGATGATCCATCTTGTCATCTCCTGGGGTGCTTTCATGGATTCTGGAGACATCCCCACTCCCAGCAGAGAGCCTCTCATCCTGCCTTTTGCTGTGGGAGACACACTCACCTCCCACTGGTGGCTGTCTTCTCAGCTCCTGTTTTTTCCCTTCCCACTGAGTTGGCATGCATCACTGCTCCAGGTGGTCCTCTGGGGCATGATCACGCCAACTCCCATAGGATCCACATCTGATCTACAGAAAATCCTCACATGTTCTAGCTCTGATCACCTTGGAGATCATTAGGGGGACTGAGGCTGCCTGCTCAACCGCCTCTCCAAGGCTCCTCTTTCTCCTGTCTTTCAGTTTGCCGAGGTGGGAGTCAGAGACAGGCCCAGCTCCTCCATCCTGCAAGGAGCCCAGATGCAGCTTCCCAATGGTCCTGCTCCAGTGCCCTCAACTGGCTCAGGTAGAGGCATCCTCAGCTCTGCCCCTTGGTGGGGTAGGGCTGGGGTGGGGAGATTCAAAGACCCACTCTCCAAAGTCCTCCTCACTAATTCCTCTGATCTCCAACAACTAGATCATTATATCCTGAATGCAGGTGAGATGTTTTAGGGTCTTACAAATGGCTTTTGTTGGCCAGGTGTGGTGGCTCATGCCTGTAATCCCAGCACTTTGGGAAGCCAAGGTGGGTGGATCACGAGGTCAGGAGTTCAAGACCAACATAGTGAATCCCCAGCTCTACTAAAAATACAAAAAAAAAAAATTAGCCAGACGTGGTGGCACACACCTCTAATCCCAGCTACTCAGGAGGTTGAGGCAGAAGAATCGCTTGAACGTGGAAGGCAGAGGTTGCAGTAAGCCAAGATCACGCCATTGCACTCCACCTGGGTGACAGGGCAAGAGTCTGTCTAAAAAAAAAAAAGGCTTTTGTTTATTTCCTTTGAACATTTGCATCTTGGTCTGGGTGTCTTATCTATTTCACCTTGGCGACTCAGTAGTTCCAATGTGACATCCTGTTACAAACACCAGCACATGCACACACACACATTTACATGTGCAAAGAAATGGGGAACAGTTTATGCCACTGAATTTGGCGAGGGACTCTGTGTGTGTCTGGACAGGGAGCAGACTGGAGAAGTGGCTTGCGGGTAGAAGCTGAGGGCTCTGGACTCTCTTCTTTTGTTACCCTCCCCTTCCCCGCTCCCCCCATGTCCCAGGCTGCTTTGCATAATGAAGAAAGAATTGGGAGGGCAATTCTTTGAGGAGGGAGAACAGAAGTAAGGAGGTGAGTGCAGCATAGAAGGTGGTGAAAGACAGCCTGACACTTTCAAACTATTTCCCTATCCTCGAATCCTAATAAAATTCAACGAGGGGCCAGCTCCTCCCCTGCAGCAGATGCCAAGTCACACTATCTCATCCCTTCTGTGGGATGGGGGTTCTGCAAAGGGAGGGGACAGCTGGGTTTGTCTTGGCCACCAGTGGACTCCTTCCAAGTGGGTGACTGATACAGCTCAGATGACTGACCAGGGAGCCAGGGCTGTGATCAGGCTCTTGGTTGGCTGGAATGACCAACCTAAGTAGCCAGCACACCCCGAAGATATCCTCCTGCCACCCACAGGGCCAATGTCCTTGCTTGCTCATCTAATGAGGTACCTGTCCTGCTTGTTTGTCTCTCTCCCCAGGCTCAAGAGTGAGAGACCTGGACAGCTTGCCCTGAGGAAAACTTCAGAAAGAACTGCAGGGACACTGGTGTCTGGCGTGGAAAAAGGATACCTCTGGGTGAAAGGAAGACTATGGGTAGCTCTGGTGACCCAGCCTTGGATTCCAGTTCCCATGGGGGAACACTTTCTCATGGTTAGGTCCCTCGAGGAAGAGATGGCCCTGGAGATGTGCAAGCAGGAGCTAGGAGATGGCCTGCCAGGACATGAAAGAAGAGATGCCCAGGATGGGTGGGAAGCTCACCTAGATTAGAGTCTTCTGATGCAGCTCCAGACCCTGGTGGGCTACACAGATCTGCCTTGGTGCTTGTGGAAAATTCAGATTCCTAGGCCAAAACCTCTAGTGTTCTATTTACTATGAGGTTAAGGTGAGACCGGGATCTGTAGTTTTAACAAGCTTCCTGGGTGATGCTGGCACAGAGTTCTAGGTTGATGTCTCTGGGGGTGCAGGTTTGAGTGCCAGAGAGAAAAGAGATGTGCTTTATGCCTCATTGTGCCACTCTGGTAACTAAGGCAGGACTCCACACATAGTAGGTATTCAAGGAATGCTTGTGGAAGGAAGGAAGGGAGGGAAGGAAGAATGGAGGAAGAAGAAGGGAAAAAAAGAGAGAAGAAAGGAAAAGAGGGAGGAAGGGAATGAAGAAATCAGGAGGGAGGGGAGGAAGGGAGGTCTTTGTCATTAAAACAAGTATCAGTAAATTTAAGAACTGCTTCCCCTGGTGACCGAGAGTCCAAATTCTCATTTCAACCAGCTTTGAATTTTTTTCTTTTTTTTTTTGAGACGGAGTCTCGCTCTGTCGCCCAGGCTGGAGTGCAGTGGCCGGATCTCAGCTCACTGCAAGCTCCGCCTCCCGGGTTCGGGCCATTCTCCTGTCTCAGCCTCCTGAGTAGCTGGGACTACAGGCGCCCGCCACCTCGCCCGGCTAGTTTTTTGTATTTTTTAGTAGAGACGGGGTTTCACCGTGTTAGCCAGGATGGTCTCGATCTCCTGACCTAGTGATCCACCCGTCTCGGCCTCTCAAAGTGCTGGGATTACAGGCTTGAGCCACCGCGCCCGGCCTAGCTTTGAATTTCAGAAGGAAAGAAGACCTAGTCCTTTTGCTTAAAAATGTGCCCTCAGTGGTGGTTGCAAACTCAAATGTCTTCAGGGCATGGCAAATAATATAAATGTGATAGGTATAGGGTTGCCAGGTATTGCAAATTAAAACACAGGATGCTCTTTTAAATTCAAATTTCAGATAAATAACGAATAAATTTCTAGTATAATTAGGTTAAAATACTATGTGAGACATACTTATACTGAAAATATTATTTGTTGTTTATTAAAAATTTTAATGTAATTGGGTGTCTTGTATTTATCTGACAATCCTAGCTAGGGGGTTGAGTAAAAATAAAGAAACTTGTGCCCATCCCCCACCCCCACCAAGACTTTGCGTCATGCATTTTGAGTTCTGTTGTTAGGTGCATAATATGTTAATAATTATTGTGTCTTCTTGCTGGACTGAAACTTTAATCATCATAAAATGTCCTTGTCTGTAGCAACAATTTTTGTCTTAGTCTATTTTATCTAATATTGTATACAGCCACTCCAGCTGTATTTTGGTTACTGTTTGCATAGTATATTTTTTTCATTCTTTTACTTTCAATCTGTTTGAATATTTGAATCTGAAGTGTATCTCTTGTAAACGGTATATAACTGGATTAAAATCCACCTGCCTGCCAGGTGTGATGGTTCATGCCTGTAATCCCAGCACTTTGGGAGGCTGAGGGGGGCAGATCGCTTGAGCCTAGGAGTTAGAGACCAGCCTAGGCAACATGGTGAAACCCTCATCTCTACAAAAAAATAAATTATATATATGAAAATTAGTCAGGCATGGTGGCCCATGCCTGTAGTCCCAGCTACCTAGGAGGCTGAGGTGGGAAGATCATCTGAGCCCAGGAGTTTGAGGTTGCAGTGTGCTGTGATCACACCACTGCACTCCAGCCTGGGCAACAGAGTGAAATCCTGTCTCAAAAAGAAATAAAGTAAAAGAGAGAGATAGTTTTCCTAGAGACAGAATTTTTGATTGAGTCGTTCAGTTTCAAGTGATCCTCCTGCCTCAGCCTCCCAAATAGCTAAGACTACAGGTGTATGCCACCATGCCTGGATAATATTTTACTTTTTTTGTACAGACATCATCTTGCTTTGTTGCCCAGGATGGTCTCGAATTCCTGGCTTCAGGTGATCCGCTTGTCTCAGCCTCCTAAGGTGCTGGGATTATAGGTGTGAGCCACTGTACCAAGCCTTGGTGAGTCTTTCAGCACTTTGAACATGCCATCCTTTTGCCTTCTTGTCTCCATAATTTCTGATAAGAAATCAGTTGTTAAGCTTATTGAGGATCCCTTTTATATGATGAGTCTTTTTCTGTCTTGCTACTTCCTAGATTCTTTGTCTTTTGCTTTCAATAATTTCATTATGATGTGTCTAGGAGTGGATCTTTTGAATGTATTCTACTTGAAGTTTATTGAGCTTCTTGATTTTGTAGATTATGGTTTTCAAAAAAAATCAAATTTACGAAGCCTTTGGCCATCATGTCTCAAACATTCCTTCTGCCTTTTTCTCACTGTCCTCTCATTTCCTCCTGAGACCTCTATTATATGTATTTTGGTGTACTTTATGGTATCCCACAGTTATCTGAGGCTCTGTTCATTTTTTTTTTCTTCCTGTTGCTCAGGCTAGGTCATTGCAAATGATCAGTCTTCACACTAGCTGATTCTTTCTTCTGCCAGCTTAAATCTGCTGCTGAACACTCTAGTGAATTTTTAACTTGTTATACGTATTTTTCTTTTTTTTTTTTTGAGACGGAGTCTCACTCTGTCGCCCAGGCTGGAGTGCAGTGGCACAATCTTGGCTCACTGCAAGCTCTGCTCCGCCTCCCGGGTTCACGCCATTCTCCTGCCTCAGCTTCCCAAGTAGCTGGGACTACAGGTGCACGCCACCATGCCCGGCTTATTTTTTGTAATTTTAGTAGAGACGAGGTTTCACCATGTTAGCCAGGATGGTCTCGAACTCCTGACCTCGTGATCCACCCACCTTGGCCTCCCAAAGTGCTGGGATTACAGACGTGAGCCACCGCGCCCGGCCATTATACGTATTTTTCAATTTCAAAGTTTCTATTTGGGTTTTTGTTTGTTTGTTTGTTTTGACAGAGTCTTGCTCTTGTTGCCCAGGCTGGAGTGCAGTAGTGTGATCTCGGGTCACTGCAATCTCCGCCTCCAGGGTTCAAGCAATTCTCCTGCCTCAGCCTCCCAAGTAGCTGGGATTACAGGTGCATGCCAAGACACCCAGATAATTTTTTTTTTTTTTGTATTTTTAGTAGAGAAGGGGTTTCACCGTGTTAGCCAGGATGGTCTCGATCTCCTGACCTCGTGATCCACCCACCTTGGCCTCCCAAAGTGCTGGGATTACAGGCATGAGCCACCATGCCTGGCTTCTATTTGGTTCTTTACAAAAGTAATTTACATCTCTTTATTGGTATTCTCTGATTGGTGAGAAACTGTTCTCACACTTTCCTTCACTTTTTTTGGCATAGTTTCCTTAATTTCTTTGAATATATTTAAAATAGCTGATTTAAATATTTTTCTATTAAGTCAAAGGTCTGGCCTTCCTCAGGAACAGTTTCTACTGCCTGCTTTTTTCCCCTGGGTATTGGTCATACTTTCCTGTTTCTTTATGTGCCTTGAAAATTGTTAAAAATTCAACATTTTGAATAACACAGTGTGAAAATTCTGGAAATCAGATGTCCCTCTCCCCAGGGTTCGTTGTTGTTGCTGTTCATTGTTGTTGCTGCCTCTATTTGTTTGTTTAATGTCTTTCCTGGACTAATTCTGTAAAGTCTGTATTCCTTGCCATGTTTTACCACTAAAGTCTCTGCTTGGTCAACTTAGTGGTCAACCAATGATTGGACAGTGTATTAGTCTGTTTTCACACTGCTATAAAGAATAGACTGGGTAATTTTTTGAAGGAAAGTGGTTTAATCAGCTTACAGTTCCATGTGGCTGGGGAGGCCTCAGGAAATTTACAGTCACAGTGGCAGGGGAAGCAGGCATGTCTTACATGGCAGCAGGCAAGAGTGAGAGCAGGAAAAATGGTCACTTATAAAATCATCAGATCTCATGAGAACTCACTGTCATGAGAACAGCATGGGGTAAAACTGCCCCCATGATCTAATCACCTCCCACCAGTTCCCTCCCATGACACATGGGGATTATAATTTGAGATGTGATTTGGGTGGGGACACAGAGCAAAACCATATCAGACAAAGATTTATTTGAATGCTCTGGACCAGTAAGTCTCCCAGCCTTTGACAAGGGACTCTGTGTGTATCGTTGGGATATGCTTTCAACATTCCAGCATTACCACACTACCTTAGCCTTCACTTCCTGCTTGAGCAGGAGGTGAGGGATTATGGTCTTCTCAGGTATTTCCTGGGAAAGTACACAGTCTTGTACATGTGTACAGCCTTCTAGATCCCCAAGAATAAGTTGGAGTTTTTCAAAGCCCCCAATGGACATCTCATTCCTAACTTTTCTTTTAAATTCTTTCGTCAGCTTCTTGTTTGCCCCATCTG
Organism: Macaca mulatta; assembly: GCF_049350105.2. Taxonomy (NCBI): domain Eukaryota; kingdom Metazoa; phylum Chordata; class Mammalia; order Primates; family Cercopithecidae; genus Macaca; species Macaca mulatta. Next base: position 153,999,224 of record NC_133407.1, on the reverse strand, counting down.
TTATCACTGCCTCTGGCAGCTATAATATTAAACAACTGCTGTTGATTGTTTCTGACAAATGTCCCCAGGGTAAAGACTGTTCACATTGACTGAACTCTCAGGTCAAATAAAGACAAGCTATGAGAGTAGGGATTTCCAAGAAACTTCCAAACAGGTCAAATAATGACAACTTTCTGGGATGGAACTTGTTAGAAAGCTCCAAACCCTTCTTTCCCTTCCAGCAGCTGCTAAGGTGCTGGTTTTCATGGCTATCATTATTGTAAGGTTGTCAGTTTTCAAGAATACTGCAGAGCTAGGAGAGAGACATGGAAATAGGACAAGTTAAAATGCCACAAATTTCACTGTTCTTACTGAGATTGTCTTGAAAGAAAATGTTCCTGCATTGTTGCAAGCCTTTGATTAACTTCCAGAGTACTGAAAACATCAATTTTGACAATTTTTGCTCATGTTCTCATTGCTGTTATGGAGGAGTGGATTTTCAGAGGCCCTGACTTCATCATTCCAGAAGTGCACTCTCTTCCGCCCAAAGACACTGAAATTCATTTTTTTTTTAAAAGACAGGATCTCACTCTGTCCCCCAGACTGGAGTGCAGTGGTGCCATCATGGCTCACTGCAGTTGCAAACTCCCGGGCTCAAGTAATTCTCCCATCTCAGCCTCCTAAGTAGCTGGGAATGCAGGTGTGCACAACAGCGCCTGGCTAATTTTTTGAAATTCAAATTTTAAAAATGTGCAGCTCAAAGAAAAGGGTCTGTAGACTGAGATGGTCTGTGGACATTACTACGGTCTTTGGACCCGAAAGTAAGCACTCTAAAAATATTCATTTAGTTGTACTACAAGGTTGTGACACTTAGGGGAGGAAGAGGACAATGAACAATGAATGACGATTTCATAGAGTGTGTTCTGAGATTTCCTGAGATGTCCGGCTGTGATTCCCTCTCTTCTCATCCCTTCTTACCTCTCAGACCACACGCCTGGCCCTTGGCTGAGGTCCTTGGCAGTTGTGGCCGTCCCCTTGCTCCATTTACTCTCAGCCCGGGATTATTCTCAGGGAACCCAAGGCAAGCAGTGAGGGGCTACTCTCCAAGGAGAAAGGTGTTCTTGGGGAGATGCTACAAGAACCTTCTGGCAGAGTCGAGGACCCTTTCTTGGGCAATTTCTCATCATTTGATCAGCACACTAACCCACAGAGGGTGCAGACATGAACACAAAGGAAATGCCTTCCAGATGCTACTGATTGGTCAGACGATTGGGCACATCTCTCTGATTTATGAGTGAATATGTGTAAATGTTTGAGAGTGTGGGCATGAATATTCACATGTGTGTGAATATGTGAGTCTATGTGAGTATATCAGTGTAAATGAGCACTTGAGTATAAGTGTGTGTGTATGTAAGTCAAATCTGAGTATGAGCAGGTGTGAATGTTGTGTGTATACGGGTATGGCTGAGTGTGTAAGTCAACATCTTTGCAAGCATGTGTGAATGTGCATATGAATGTCTGAGTACATGTATGACTGTGAAATAAATATTAAGTTAGTGAGTGAAGTGTGGGTGTGTGCACATGTGTGAAAGTGTGTTGAGTGTGAATGTGTGTGACTAGCCAAGTGTGAGTAGTTACTGGTCCTTGGCAGTTGTGGCCTCTTGAAATCAGTCTGCCCCTTTCAGAGTCTGCAGGGCCTGACTTCAAACAGTGATGCTGGGTGTGATTGGCTGTGCGACCACACTTACACACACTATAAGTATACCAGTGTGTGTTCATTGGATGTGTGTGAATCAGCATGTACGAATATATCAGCCTGTGAATGTTTGAGTCTGTGTGTGTAACTGTGTGGATAAGTGTGAGTACATGAGAGTGTGTAACTGTGTGCATGTAAATGCTTGAGAGCAGATGCGTGTGAGGAGATTGAATATATATGTTTGAGTGTATAAGTATACAAATGTGTATATTGTTGAGCACGGGTTTAAGTGTATGAGTGAACCTGTAAACATTTGAGTGTGTGTGTAACTCTATGTGGGTGAGTGACTGAGTGTGAGTGTATGAACATGTGGATATAAATGTTTGAGTATGTAAGATATGGGCACATGTATGTGTATGTGAGTCCACATGTCTGAGTGTGTGAACATGTGAATGGAAATGGGGTGGATGAGTGTTTATGTGCAAGCAGGTGAGTGTGTGTGCAGAGTGTCTCTGTAGCTTTAGTGGGGCAAGTGAGTGGCTCACCATTGCTGGAGAGAAAGCCCTGGTTCTCCCTGGAATGTGGGATGTGGAGGTCACATACCTCCAGGCAGGGAGTACTAGGTCCCCACACATGGGGAAGTTCCCCTGGTCAGGGCCAGCACTTGGATTGCGCCCTCAGGGTTCTTGGCTTCCTGCTCCCAGTCCACTACTGGGGGTCAGGGCAGAGCTCCCAGGCACATGTCTCCTGGCTGGGGCCCCATCTTTCTCTCAGAATCCAAGAAGCCTGGAGTCTCCACCTCCCCTTTGCACACACGTTTGCCTCATTGCAATGTCAGTGGGTCAAGAGTCTCACCTGGCATCATTACATTGTTCCCACTGGCTTCACAGCAAAGGCCATGGAGGCAGGAAAGGCTGGGTGTGTTCTGGAGGTTTCTTTGAGACTTCAGTTTCCACTTGAGGAATCACAGGTTAGCTGCCATGCTTTGTCCTGAGGGCTTTGCACTCATTACTTCACCCAATCTTCCGACAGCCATTAGCAAGCCCCTTTCAGAGTCTGCAGGGCCTGACTTCAAGCAGTGATGCTGGGTGTGATTGGCTGTGCGGCCACAGAAACTGAGAGATTCCCTCTCAACTCCAGTTTACTTATCTGGAAAGGGCCGCTGGAGGGGCTGCAGGGTCCTTCTCACCTTTCAAGCCTCAACCCAAGCTTTATCTAATCACATAATCCCCTTGAGGCCTCCCTTATTCTCCATCACATAATCCCGTTTCTTTCCCCCATAACGCAGTCTGTAGTTGTCTTATTATTTTATCTGTTTGTTGGTGTGTTACTTGTTGTTTCAGCCTCCATACTCCTCTGAGGCAGGCACTGAGTCTCTCCCGGTCACAGCTGAATTCACAGCACCTTACACACCGCGTGGCACTTAGTAGGTGCTCAACAGATACCCAGTAACTACTCACCGACGGTGAATGAACTCATGCATGTGCCTCTTGAAATCAGCTACCCGCTGGGCCCTTCTCTTTGAAAACTTGGGTTCGACATTCACTGCTTTGAGTACTCAAATCCGCTCGTGCAAAGATTTGAGAACTGTGCTTTTCTACAATTTAACTCCAATTTTTGGTCCAGGTCCGTAGTCCACCGTCGCAGGGCCCTGGTTATTTCTGGCCCTGCAGTGCCACCTGCAGGCCATAATTATATCTGCAGCCTGAGGAATATTTCCCACCTCTGAAGTCTCAAACTGGGAATGGGATTGGGGAGTTTAGCCGGGCCAATGACTCCAGGTGACCAGGAACTACCAAAGTGAAAAAGTGACCCTAGAAGGTTCTCATAGACAACATTGTGGTAAATGATAGGAAACCTCTCTTCTCCCTCTGTCCACTTTCTCGAAGCATTAAATTCCTCCCAGGGTTTCAATCCTGAAGTTCCAGGGGTCTCAAAATCCAACCTAACTCCTCTTCCTCCCCGCAAGCTTGCTTACCCTGAAGCCTTCCATCTCAGTGATTTCTCAAGCCTGAAATGCTGGAGTCATCTTTGATTTTTTTCTCCTATACCCTATGTTTCGTCCATCGGCAAACCCTGTCTGCTCCACCCTCCAAAGACATGCCTAGACCACCTCACACAGCCTTCTCTGCTCTTACTCTGGTGTGAGCCAACATCATCTCTCAATTGGAAAAGATTCCTCCTTAGACATTTCTCCAAAGAAGATATACAAATGGACAACAAACACAAGAAAAGATGCTCAGCATCATTAGTCATTAGGGCAATGCAAATCAGAACTACAGTGAGATACCCTTTCACACCCATTCGCACAGCTTTTATTTAACAAATGAAACATAACAAGTGGTGGTAATGATGTAGAGAAATTAGAACCCTTATACATTGTTGGTAGGAACATAAAATGGTGCAGCTGCTATGGAAACAGTATGGTGATTTCTCAAAAAGTTAAACATAGGCTGGGTGCAATGGCTTATGCCTGTATTTCCAGCACTTTGAGAGGCTGAGACAGGAAGATCACTTAAGCCTATGAGTTTGAGACCAGCCTGGGTGACATAGGGAGGCCCCACCTCTACAAAAAATTGAAAAAAATTAGATGGGCGTGGTGGTGCATGCCTGCAGTCTCAGCTACTCAGGAGGCTGAGGTGAGAGTATCACTTGAGCCTGTGAGGCTGAGGCTGCAGTGAGCCGAGATTGTGCCACTGTACTCCAGCCTGGGTGACAGAGTGAGACCCTGTATCTAAAAAAAAAGAAAGAAAGAAAGAAAAGTAAACATAGAATTACCATATGATCCAGCAATTCTACTTCTGGGTATATACCCAAAAGAATTGAAAGTAGAGAATCAAACACATACTTATACAACCATGTTCATATCAGTATTCACAATAGTCAAAAGTTAGATACAACCCAAATGGCTCTCAACAGATGAGTCGTTCACCATGAGAACCTGATGATGAAATGCAATATATCTATGTAATGAAATACAAAAGGAATAAAGGAATGAATACTGATACATTCATCAACATGGAGGAACCTTGAAAACATTGTGTTTAGTGGAATAAGCCAGATCCAAAAGGCCAAATGTTGTATGACCCCACTTATATCAAACATCTTTTTTTTTGGAGGAAGAGTTTCACTCTTGTAACCCAGGCTGAAGCGCAATGACGTGATCTTGGCTCACTGCAACCTGTGCCTCCCGGGTTCAAGTAATTCTGCCTCAGCCTCCTGAGTAGCTGGGATTACAGATGCCTGACACCACGCCCAGCTAATTTTTGTATTTTTAGTAGAGACGAGGTTTCCCCACGTTGGCCAGTCTGGTCTCGAACTCCTGACCTCAAGTGATCCTCCCACTTCGCCTCCGAAAGTGCTGGGATTACAGGCGTGAGCCACCATGTTCTGCCTACATCAAATGTCTTGAACAGGCAAATTCATCCGTACAGGAAGTAAATTAGAGGTTACCAAGAACTGCAGGGGGGAAGGGAGAATGGGACGTTACTGCTTAATGGATTCAGAGTTTTTGTTTGGGATGATAAAACATTATGGAAATATAGAGTAATGATGACTATATGACATTGTGGATGTACTTAACGCTGCTGAATTGAACACTTAAAATGGCTAAAGTGATACATTTTATGTTATATATGTGTCACTGGTAAAGGGTCCTGACTGCCAGCTGTCCAGGTTCTTGGTGTTTTGAACAAAGAATTGAACAAAACGCCCAGCAAAGCAAAGAAAGAATAAAGCAACAAAAGAACAAAAGCAGAGATTTATTGAAAATGAAAGTACACTCCACACCGTGGGAGCAGCAGGAGCAGCGACTCAAGGGCTAGCGACTTGAGCAGCGACTCTAGGACAGAATCTTCTTGGGTCCAAATACCCTCTAGAAGTTTCCCACTGGCCACTTCATGCTTACCTCATGTAAATGAAGTGGTAGCCTGTGATCAGTCAGGTTGCTTTTTGCAACCAAACAGAGGCTAGGGTGAAGTTACAAAGTTATACTTCTATGCAAACGAAGACTCAGCTGCAATCAGTTTGATTGGTTGTGGACAGCAACCATTCAGAGGCTGGAGTATAGTTACAAAGTTGCAAAGGAAGACTCAGCCCACAATCAGTCTGATTGGTGGCGGACAATTTCGCATCTGCTGTCCAGAAAAGGTTGGGGGTTTGCAAAGGGAGTAGCCTCTGGTAGTTTTGTTACTTAGGCCTGGAAAGTTAGGGTTTTCCTTTCAATTTAGTTGGAGGAAGTTAGAGTGAGGCAGCCTTAGGTTCCCTGCCTGCAGACTCTATTCTCCTGCCTCATATGTTTTACTACTGTTTTTTTCTTTTTTTTTCTTTTTCTTTTTTTTTTTTTTGAGACGAGTCTTGCTCTGTCGCCAGGCTGGAGTGCAGTGGTGCAATCTCGGCTCACTGCAACCTCCACTTCCCAGGTTCAAGTGATTCTCCTGCCTCAGCCTCCCGAGTAGCCGGCTCACGCCACCATGCCCGGCTAATTTTTGTATTTTTAGTAGAGACGGGGTTTCGCCATGTTGGCCTTGATGGTCTCAATCTCTTGACCTCGTGATCCCCCCACCTTGGCCTCCCAATGTGCTGGGATTACAGGCGTGACCCACTGCGCCCAGCCAGTTTTTTTCTTTTTAAAGCAAGGGGAAAAGGCTCCTCTCTGGTCTCCCTATCTGCACTCCCCACACAGTAGCTAGAGGGGGCCTGTGAAACTCTGTCACCTCCAGCCTCTGCTCAGAACTGCGTCTCTCACTCCCTCAGAGTAGAGGCTAGGTGGCCCTCAAAGCCCCTCAAGACCGGGCCCACGTGTCCTCCCAGCTTCCTCTGGGCCTCACTCCCCAGACAGACGCTGCCTCCTCGCTGTCCCTCTGCCCATTGAGCGCTTATGCCCCTGCGGCCTTGCAGGGCTGCTCCCTCTGCTGGGAACTTTCTACTCTCAATAGCCACACAGTCCGCCTGCTCGCCTCCTTCAGGCCTTTGCTCAATGTCCCTATTCAGTGAGGCCTTCCCTGGCCACCTATTGAAACCCCGTATACTCATCTCCACCCTGGCACCTCAGCCCCTTCCCTGCTTGATTTTTCTCTGGCCGCCCTCAGCTACTGTAGGGTCCAGCCCCACAGGGTCTGTGGGTTTTTCTCCCCGTGTGCAGAGACGAGAGATTGTAGAAATAAAGACACAAGACTAAGAGATAAAAGAAAAGGCAGCTGGGCCCGGGGGACCACTACCACCAAGACGCGGAGACCAGTAGTGACCCCGAATGCCAGGCTGCGCTAATATTTATTGGATATAAGACAAAGGGGCAGGGTAAGGAATGTGAGCCATCTCCAATGATAGGTAAGGTCACGTGGGTCACGTGTCTGCTGGACAGGGGGCCCTTCCCTGCTTGGCAGCCGAGGCAGGGAGGAGACAGAGAGACAGCTTACGCTATTATATCTGCATATCAGAGACTTTTAGTACTTTCACTAATTTTGCTCCTGTTATCTAAAAGGCAGAGCCAGGTGTACAGGATGGAACATGAAAGCGGACTAGAAACGTGACCACTGACGCACAGCATCACAGGGAGACGGTTAGACCTCCGGAAAACTGCGGATAACTGACTGATGTCAGGCCCTGCACAAGAGGTGGAGGAGTAGAGTCTTCCCTTTCCCGGTCTGCTAAGTAGCGGGTGTTTTTCCTTGGCATTGACGCTACCGCTAGACCACAGGCCGCTTCCCAGACGCTGGCGTTACCGCTAGATCAAGGAACTATCTGGTGACCCTGCCCGGGCATAACAGAAATCTCACACTCTTGTCTTCTGGTCATTTCTCACTACGTCCCCTCAGCTCCTATCTCTGTATGGCCTGGCATTTCCTAGGTTATCATTGTAGAGTGAGGATTATTATAATATTGGAATAAAGAGTAATTGCTACAAACTAATGATTAATGATATTCATATATAATCATATCTATGATCTATATCTAGTATAACCATTCTTATTTTATATATTTTATTATACTGGAACAGCTTGTGCCCTCTGTCTCTTGCCTTGGCACCTGGGTAGCTTGCCGCCCACAGGCTACATGCATATTTTACTTATTCATCTATTTATTGTCTTGTCTCCTTTCACGTAATTTGAGCTTTAGGAAGGCAGAGATCATTGTCCCTGTCCAGTTCACCAGCACACAGTAGACACTCGACAGTAATTTGTTGAATGAATGAATGAATGCATGAATGAATGCCTACAGATGGGAGTGGGCAGGCTGTGAGGCAACAGAGAGTACGGAGACTGGGGATTACTGGGAGCTCAAGTCCCCGCTAATACTCTCCAGCTGGTTTTTGTCTCGTGGGAAAGCATGTCATTACTGCCCAATTGATTATTTAAGAGAAGCCAGAAATCTGGATTTTCAGTGAAATTCTCCAATGTTTCAAGTACTGAGAACTAGTGTAGGTTTATAAAACATCTTGAGGACCAAATGATACCTATCTGTGTGCCAAGTATGGCCCATGGACACCTGGTGGTGGCAAACGGGTGCAGAGTGTTCAGATATTTCTCCCCATCCCTGCCTCCTCTCTTGGGCTTCAGACCGTCCATCTAACCAGCTGCCTCCTGGGCACCTCCACCTGGGTGGCCTCCCAGACTTTCAGAATCAACAGGTTCTACCCTGAATTCATCCTCCCTTACCCTCAACCAGAATCTCCGAGCTCCTTATCTCAGTGATGCCCCCAGCCCTCTTCTCTCACTCACCCCCACATCTTGTCTCCTAAATCAATATTTCCCAGCCTGCCCCCGCTGACTGCCCTGTTCCCAAGGCTCCTGCCCAGGCTCATCATCTCACTGGGTTCCTGTCCTCATCGTCTCTTCACTGACTTAGTGACTTCACTTTAATATATAATTGGGGGATTGAGTGGAGCACACCACAATCTTGTCAGCTTGGGTCCTGCAGAGGTCTTGATCTGGCCTTGGGGTAGAGGGATTATACACACACACACGCACATGTATATGTATACACATATACAAAACATATATATCATATAGATAAGTCAAAGCGTAAAAATCTAAAGTGTATAGCATCTACCCTCCTGTACCAGAAAGTAGAACATTTCCAGTTTCCCAGCAGGCTCCCTCGTGCCCCTTCTCGGTGAGCACTGTCCCCCTGCTCCCTCAACACTGTTCTGACCTTTATTACTGCGAACCAGTGAAACCCCTCCTAGAATTTCACATGAATGGGATCATCCAGTTAGTAGAATTTTATGTCTGGCTTTTTTTTTTTTTACTCAGTATAATGATTCTGAGATTCTTCTATGCTGTAGTGTGCACAGATAGTTTGTTCTTTTTATTGTATGGAGGTGCCATTGTTTAAATTGGTCACAGTTTTTTAATTCAGCTACCCATTGATTGCTATTGAGCTTTTCTGGCTTTTGGCAATTATGAGGACGTCTGCACGAACTTCCCTTCAGCAGCCTTTGGTGGACAAAAGTCCACCTAGAAGCAGAATTTCTGGGTCCTACCTTAAGAGCATGTCTGCCCTTCATGTAAAATGACAATGAGGAAAAGTGGCTATAGCTTGCACTTTGCATTCCCTCCATCGGGGAATGAGAGTTCCAGTTGCTCCACAGTCTTGCCAATACTTAACATTGTTGGTCTTTGATTTCACCAGTGCTTTATCTGGAGAGTCCATGTATGGTCATGGTTGAAGTCTCTGCTCTCAGCTCCCACCTCAGTCTTCCTGCAGCCAGCCTGAACCTGATGACCTCCTGCTGTCCTGCTCTTAGAAATGCCCCTGTGCTTTAGGGGGCCCCTCCAGCTGCTTTTCTTCCCATGGGGCAAGGAATTTGCAGGACCCAGGGGATACCCCTTCTTGGAGCACACCCCATCCCCTTCTAGACCAGGCCGTGAGTATTCAGTACTCGAAGATTCTCTGCTCCCATGTCCCAGTGTCCTGAAGCCCATTTCCAGGGCCTGTGTGGGACTCTTCCCCAGCCCACGCTCCTAAGGGCAGACTGTCCTCTCGAGGTGGGAGAGCAGCAGGACTTGTTTTCCAAGCCTCAGTTACAGACCTGCTAATCAAGACAGGATGTAGCAAAGAAACTGGCACAAACCAGCTAGGACCAGGATGGTGATGAAAGCAACCTCTAGTTGCCCTCATTGGTCATTAAATGCTAATTATAATACATTTGCATAAGATACTCCCAGCAGCCCCATGACAGTTTTCAAATGCATGGCAACCCCCAGGAAGTTACCATATATAATTCCTGGAACTCCTCACCCATTTTCCAGACAGTTCATGAATAATCTGCCTTTTATTTAGCGTATAATTAAGAGAGGTTTTAAAAAGAGTTAGGCAGCAATGCACCAGTGCTACTCTGGGCCCCTCTGCCTGTGGGAGAGCCCTGCTCTGTCTATGGGGCAGTGTTTTGCTGTACACTGTTGCTCTAATAAACTTGCTTTCTTTCACTGCTGCTGGCTCTTGAATTATTTCCTGAGTGAAGCCAAGAACCTACCAAGGCTAAGCCCTAACTTTGGGGTTCACCTGCATCACTCTGGCGTGTGTACCACTAGATCTGAGGGTTGGCCAAGGACAGCTGCAGGTTGGGCTGTTCATGTGCAGGCATGTGAAGACCTTAGCTGCAGAGGATGGAGCCCGGGTCAGGAAGAGAAAGGGGGTGGGCTGCAAGCCGGGGCGACTTCCCACACTCTCACATGCGGAACTTCCAGGAGTCCAGTAATCCCAGATTTCCACCTAGCTTCCAGGCTATTATGCAGCTTGGACTTCCGTAACAAAGTGCCACACACTGAGTGCCTGAAGCAGCAGAAATGTATTCTCTCCACCTGGCATCAGAAGCTCAAAATCAAGGTGTCAGCAGGGTGGGTTCTTTCCAAGGGATGTGAGGGAAGGGTCGGTTCCACAGAACACCCATGAGTCCAGCAAACCACCAGCAGCTAGGAGAGACCAGGTGTTCAGTCCCACAGTGTCACCTGTGGGCCTTGTGACCAAGCAGCCTCATTGTCCTCTCTGGGCCTCAGTTTGTCTGCAAAATGGGAAATTTAGCTCAAGATAAAAAAACTGGCTGTTGACTTCCTGTCAAATCTCATCCATGCGTTTTTTGTTTGTTTGTTTGAGACAGGATCTTACTCTGTCACCTAGGCTGGAGTGCAGGGATGCGATCTTGGCTCACTGCAACCTCTACCTCCCAGGCTCAAGCGATTCTTGTGCCTCCATCTCCTGAGTAGCTGGGATTACAGGCATGCTCCACCACATCCAGCTAATTGTTTCTATTTTTAGTAGTGATGGGGTTTTACCATCTTGGTCAGGCTGGTCTCAAACTCCTCGACTCAAGTTGATCCGCTCACCTCGGCCTCCCAAAGTGCTGAGATTATAGGCATGAACCACCATACCCAGCCCCCAGATATTTGGCCTACGTAGTGATGTATGAACTTTGAATTGGTTGCCAACCTGTAAAAATCGGGAAATTTCATCTAAAACCCAAATTTCTGGCCTCTTTTGAGAAATGAGCCCTTTTTCTCTTATGGCTGTAACTGGCTGGGCAAAGTTGTGGCAGCCCCCTTTGCAGGCCTCCAAAGGCCTGTCTTAAAAAAATCTAAGCTTTGGCTGGGCACAGTGGCTCATGCCTGTAATCAAACACTTTGGGAGGCTGAGGCAGGTGGATCACCTGAGATCAGGAGTTCAAGACCAGCCTGACCAACATGGTGAAATCCCGTCTCTACCAAAGACACAAAAATTAGCCAGGTGTGGTGGTGGACGCCTGTAATCCCAGCTACTCAGGGGGCTGAGGCAGGAGAACTGCTTGAACCCGGGAGGCAGAGGTTGCAGTGAGCCGAGATTGTGCTGCTGCACTTCAGCCTGGGAGACAGAGGGAGACTACATTTAAAAAAAAAAAAATCTAAGTTTCAAGTTGGATGGAGTGGCATGCTCCTGTAGTCCCAGGTACTCAGGAGGCTGAAATGGAAGGACTGCTTGAGCCCAGGAAGGCGAGGCTGCAGTGAGCTATGATTGCACCACTGCACTCCAGCCTTGGCAACAGAGACAAGACTCTGTCTCAAAAAACAAACAAACAAACAAACAAACAAAACCCTACTAAACGTTGATGAAAAGGATTCCAAGAGGTAGGGGATAGATTGCCAGACAAAGCAAGTAAAAATACAGGACTCTCAGTGTGGCAGCTCTCGGTGGGGACTTGAGGAGCTGGGTTTCAGGGAGGGCCGCACAGTTCAGTGCAATTCTGAATTGTACCACCACGGGGAAGCAGAGTCACAAAGTTGACCGGAGTGGTCCGATGCACTTCCTCTGCCAGGACCTTGGGGGCCAGGAGTGCCCGGGGCTGCTTGGAACTGAGGAGTGGTGGGAAATGGAAAGGACATGAAGGGAGGAGCTGGGGGCTCTGCCTGACCCGGTGTCCAACAGCTGAGGGAGGCCAGAGGAGGGAAAGGTCCTAGTGGGTGCAATCAGGGCAGGCTTCAAGAAGAGGACAGGCCTTAAAGACTGGCAAGATTTGGATAGAAATGGGGGAGGGCCCTCTGGGAGGGAGGCATGGCTTGAGCAAAGGTTTGCAGAAGGAATGAGCTTCATAGGAAGTGTGGCCTTGCCTGAGGCAGGGTGACAGTGTCTGAAATTCTGAAACACACCTCAAGACATTGTTTTAGTCATGGTCAAGTGACAGAAACCCAACTCAAATTAAGAAGAAAAGAGGGCCGGTGCAATGGCCCATGCCTGTAAACCTTACATTTTGGGAGGCTGAAGCAAGAGGATCACTTGAGCTCAGGAGTTTGAGATTAGCCTGGGCAACAAGGTGAGACCTTATCTGTACAACACTTTAAAAAAAAAAATTAGCTGGGTATGGTGGCATGCACCTGTAACTCCAGCTACTAGGGAGGCTGAGTGGGGAGGACTGCTTGAGCCTGGGAGTTCCAGGCTGCAGTGAGCTGTGATCACACCACTGCACTCCAGCCTGGGCAGCGGAGTGAGGCCCTAACTGTTAAAAAATAAAGAAAAGAAAAAGAAAAAAATGAAAAGTTATTCTCTCATGTAACTAAAAAGTCCATCAAATGATGTCATCATGTATCTGCCTTTGTTTATCTCTCAGTTCTGCCTCTCTCTGCAGTGATTCTGTTCCAGGCAAGCTTCCTCCTCCCGGTGACAACATGGCGCCCACAGCTCCAGGCAGACTCCCTAAAACAGCTTAGCCACCACCAGCATAAACAACCAAATTCACAGTGACTCCACAGACATCCTGGGGGTCACTGATTGGCCTAGACTGTGTCATATGCCTATCCAGAAGCTAGTTGCTGCAACTCTCATCAATATGGTCTCAGTGACAGGCCACCTGTGGTATGGGGGTAGATCTGTCCACTCAAGGCCCCTGGACTGATATTGGGGTTGGGGGTGGTCTCCAAAGGAAAAGCAGGTGGTCTCACAAGATGGGACAGTGGGTGCTGGGCAGACGAAAAGAAGAGGGGTCCCAACCAGGTTTTCACCTGAGGAATGATGAGTCAGTAACTGTGGAGTAGGACGCAGTAGGGCAAGGAGTTTATTCTTGCTGTCTTTCTGTTCATTTGTTTGTTTAACTTTTATGTATTTATTTTTAATTTTTAATTAATTAATTTTTTTTGAGACAGAGTCTCACTCTGTCACCCAGACTGGAGTGTAGTGGCATGATCACAGCTCACTGCAACCTCCACCTTCCAGGCTCAAGGGATCCTCCCACCTTAGCCTCCTGAATAGCTGGGACCACAGGCACATATCACCACACCCAGCTAATTTTTGTATTTTTAGTAAAGATGGGGTTTTGCCATGTTGACCAGGTTGATCTCGAACTCCTGGGCTCAAGAGATCTACCTACCTCGGCCTCCCAGAGTGCTGGGATTACAGGTGTAAGCCACCACACCCAGCCTGTTTGTTTAGCTTTTAAATATGAATGTGTGAGAGTGTGTGTGTGTGTGTGTGTGTGAGTATATGTGAATGTGTGTGTGAATGTGTGTGTGTGAATGTGCATGTGTTTAGTTGTTCATCCTGGCCCAGACTTCCAGTGTGCCTTGCCTTGATGGCTGCAGCCTGAACTCACTTAAAAATTAATTCACAGCAGCTATGATGTACCAGGAACAGTGCTGGAAGCGGAGAGCACTGCAATGAACAAAAAAGATAAAGTCCTTGCCTTCCTGGATTTACAGTTTGGCGGGAGGGATGGATAAAAACAGAGCCCATGAAGTCGGCTGGACCAGGGTGGCAGCTCTGGAGGTGGACAAACGGGTGGAACTCCAAATGTATTTTGCAGGATGAGCCAATACAATTTGCTGATGAATGGGGGTGGGGTATTAGAAAAAGAGAGGAATCAAGAATGATCCAAAAGTTTTTTTGCCTGAGCAACTGTTAGGTTAGAGTTACCTTTTCCAGAGACAGAAAGATTGCAACAGAAGCAGTCGGCAAATATTTGAGAACCTACTATGTGCCGAGGTTACACCCAGGAGCAAGTCAACCTTGTCTTGGTGCTTGGCAAGAGAGACAGACCAGAACCACTGAACAAGTAGGTAGAGGAGAAAATACCAGCTGGTAAGAAGGGCCACTTAGCACAACAGAACAGGGTGATGGGAGTCTGCATTTTATTCGAAGAGCAACCAGGAACTGTGGGAGGGTTTGCAGCAGAGAGTGACAGAATCTGCTGTGCCCTTTAGAAGGCCACTCTGGAATAGACTGTTGGGGGCAAGATGAGACAGGGAGCCCCGCGGGGAAGCTGGTGAGGAGGCTGATGAGGCCTGAAGGTGGGAGACAGTGGCGTCACCGTGGAAGACCTCTAGCAGAGGAACAGGGGTAGGAAACCAACTCCTGTTCTCTCTGAGAGGCACTTTAGGAGCATGGTGGCATCTGCCCCCTTCCAGGGGCTTGGACAGGTGCCCTTGCCCAGGGACTCCTGCCACTTCCTCGGTGACTGTCACATCCTCACGGATCACTTCATCACCTTTTTGTTTCCCTATAATCAACTCCATCTCTGAATTTTCTTCATTTCCTCAGAGCCACTTCACTATGGCTCATATCCTGTTGGTCCAGATCCCTTGCCCACCAGTACGCCCGCCTTTCTGGTGATGCCTTTCCAAAGCTTCTCCTGGGGTCGCAGGGTGGGGCTCCCACCCTTACTATACCCTATAGTATAAACTATATACTATAGCAGAAACTATACCTATTTCTGCTTTTCACCTCTCCATCTGCAAAAACACTCCTGGCCATCTCACCACTTCTTTCTAAGTATCAGTGTTAAATCACAACCCAGTGTGTGCACAGCACTTTACAGTTAGCACCATTCACCCTCCCATTTCACAGCCCAGGAAGGTGGGCCCTTCAGGGGAAAGAACCAGCTGTGGCAGACGCCTGGCTTTATCACTTCCTAACTCTGACTCTGGGCCAGTCCTCTTGTTACCAACAAAGCCAGTTCCCCAGAAGATGGGGCCTTTTCCTGTTCTGTGCTGCGAAGCCAATACACGAACCCAAAAGTAAGCATCAAACAGTGCATGCTTTATTCGGCGGCCATGGAATTTAGAAGTGGGAGTTTGGCTCACAAATCAACTTCTCAGCTCCTGAGAGTTGGGAAACCTTAGATACAGGCTTTATCTTTAACGAAAAGGTTGGGCATTAAAAGCAAGGGGAGGAATATTCAAGTCTTTTCTGGAAATGGGAGAAGAACTCCTTGGAACCAGAGTTACTACCTTCCTTTTTGTCCCTTTATAGTTTCTTCTGGCCATTGTCATGACAATGTCAACTGTCATGACACTGGTGGGAGTGTCATTTAGCAAGGAAATTATATTATAATGAAGTTAGAGGTTCTTTGGAGATCAAGTGAACTGCCATCTTGGATCTCATCAGTTTCAGCCAGTTTGGTCACAAGGGTGAACTTCTGGCCTTGGCATCTGTTTTTTAAAGATAAGCAGAGTTAAGGCA
Organism: Macaca mulatta; assembly: GCF_049350105.2. Taxonomy (NCBI): domain Eukaryota; kingdom Metazoa; phylum Chordata; class Mammalia; order Primates; family Cercopithecidae; genus Macaca; species Macaca mulatta. The sequence continues at coordinate 153,983,629 of NC_133407.1, read as the reverse complement.
GGGCAGAAATTCAGCTAAATCATGTAGGCATTACACTGGTTAACACCATTTGGTGCCTCAGTTGCCTCAGACATAAAATAGGCATCACAATCATTGTGGCACATGTGAAGGGCCAGCACAGCCCACAGCACTTGGAGGTTGCTCAGTAGGTAAGAATTCCCTTCCCTACAGTTAGTTACCTGGGCAGGAGCTGCAACTCATGGTCCTTCAGATGAAACCAGCCATGGACTTGTTTTATTTGACTCACATTGTGGCTTTTCTAATCTGAATTTGGATGTTTTTAGAAGGGGCACACATTTCCAGGAGGCCAGGGACCCCACCGCTCCTCATGTTTCAAAAAATACCAGATAGCTCCCACATATCTGTTCACTACTTAGCCCCTAAAAGCATTTATATTTTCCAAGGTGGCCACAACTAAATCTCCCATTCCACATACTCTTCATGTGGAACTGATAGCCCTCCCATCGAGAGGTGGGATCTATATTTTCTCCTCAAGAATCAGATATGTGAGTACAGCACAAAGAATGCTATGTGGCTTCCAAGGCTAGGTCATGTAAGGCAACAGTTTCTACCTGGTTCTGTTGGGACAACTGCTGTTGGAGCCTAGATGCCATGCTGTGAGGAAGCTCAAGCTACATGGAGAGGTCAGATGTAGATTTTCAGTCAACAGCTTAGGCTGATGTTTCAAATAGCCAGCAGCAACCACCAGGTATGTGAGTAAGGAAGCCTTTAAAATAACTCAAGCTCTTGGATTGCAACTACATAAAAATACCTCTAAGCAAGATCCAGGTTGCCATACCCAGTCAACCCCCAGGAGACTATAATGACTGTTGTTGCTTTAAGCCAGGAAATTGCAGGGTGATTTATTACTCAGCAATAGATTACTTTACTACAGCCAAAAAAGGGCAGAGTTAGAAATTGAATCCAGGACTGCCGGTTTCCCGGACTTTCCAGAACTCACATAATCCACTTATCTGACAGTTGTTGTATCTACTGTTTCATTTAGGGAAACAGACAGTGAGGAGAAATGGCTAAAATAAAAGAACTTTTGAAGAGGAAGGAACTCAGCTAACCACAGCAACATAGAGTCTCATGTTCCATGAAGAACACGTATAAACCCCTGCTGTGTATTCCAGTGGGCTGCTGGACACCCACGGAGTTGTGAAAGTAAACCAAGGACACAAGTATTGTGATTCTGATTATATCCCTAGCCACAATGGGGCCTTGTAACCAGCAGTGCTCAATGCATGCTTATTATTCAAGATGAAGACAACAATTGAGCTACAACCAAGAAGTCTTGTCCACAGCAATAAGCAATGTCAGTAGTGACAGGTGCTGTGAAGAAAAATACAACTGGGTAAGAGGATAGTGAGTGATAGGAACTGCTGTTTTAGTGTGGGGGTGACCAAGGGAGGCCTCTCTAAGGCGGTGAAATCTGAGCTGAGGCTGGACGGAGGGAGCCGTGAAGCTCTCTAGGGAGTATCTGGATGGAGGGAATAGCAGGTGCAATGGTGCCAGGGTGGGACTGGGAGGTCGGATGCTGGTGAAGAGCAAGTGTTGAGGACAGCAGAAGAGACAAGGTCAGGCCAATGGGGGTGGACTGCGTGGGCCTGGTAGGGACTTGCCTTTTAGTCTGGGTAAGATGGGGAGCTGCTAAAGGGAGGTGGAGGAAGTGGGTGGACTAAGCTTCCAAACGGCCACTGTGGACATCATCAGGAATGCCTGACTCTGCCACTCAACTCTTCCTTTCTCCCTGTGGTATGAAAACCACTAGCTTCTCCAGGCACACTCCTGGCCGCTCTGCAACCTCGAAAGGAGGGAAGAAACTTTTTTCCAGCAGGTCCAACAGTGGTCCTGAACCTGAAGCTCAATGGAAGCTCTGCTAGCCTCTGGTGGTGGCTGGCAGTCCTTGGCATTCCTTGCCCTGTAGATGGATCTCTCCAGTCCTTGTCTATATTGTCACATGGTCACCTCTCTGTGTGTCTCTTCTCCTCTTCTTATGAAGACACCAGTCGTACTGGAATTAAGCACCTTTAAACTACTTAATTGTACAGGTGTGGTGCTGCTGCCACGGCCTCGTTTTTATCAGAGCTGTGTGGCTACAGCCGTCGTTGGTTGGGTCATGTGCCCATCCCTGAGCCAATCACTGTGAGTGAGGAGTGATGGAATGTTCTGATTGGCCAGCCCTCGGCCATGTGCCTACTCGCTGAGTCAGGAAGTGGAATGAGGCCTCGGAAAGTGCAAGAACTGAGTATGAGGAGAGTTCTTCCCAAGGAAAGTTGGGTTCTCTTTCCAAAGGTGGGGGGTAGAAGTGGGGCAATGGGGAGGGTGGGGGATGGGAGGGAGTGGGGGAAATGGGGAGGGTGGGGGATGTGGAGGGCGGGGGTGGGCTCTGAAGCATAACACTCTGGAACTATCCCACACTGTGGCAAGGGGACCGCATGTCAGGTACTCATTGCTCAAGGGCTCTGTATTAGTTTGCTAGGGCAGCCATAACGAAAGTACCACAGACTGCGTGGCTTAAGCAACAGAAACGGATTGTCTCACAGTCCTGGAGGCTGGAAGTCCAAGATCAAGGTGTCAGCAAGGTCATGCTCCCTCTGAAACCTGAGGAGGAATCCTTCCTTGCGTCTCCTAGCTTCTGGTGGTGGCTGGCGGTCCTTGGCATTCCTTGCCCTGTAGATGAATCTCTCCAGTGTCTGTCTATATTGTCACATGGTCACCTCTCTGTGTCTCTTCTCCTCTTCTTATGAGGACATCAGTCATACTGGAATGAGAGTGTACCTACTCAGGTATGACCTCATCTTAACATACACCGGCAATGACCTTAATAAGGTAACTTTCAGAGATAGGAGGGGTTAGGACTTCAGCATATCTTCTGTTAGGCAGCACAGTTCAAGGTTTCTTGGGGCCATGGTGCAGTTGTTTGTACTCACACTTCAGACAGCCATTGCCCAAGAGTTGTCCCCTGTGGGAAGACATTTGGGGTAAGATGGCACCCATATGCCAAGGACAGGTCTCAGGAGAAGGGGGCAGCTGTGCTTTTCAGCAGGTACCACTCGCAGTAGCTGGGGGATGGGTGTGTCAGCGAGTAAAGGGGATATGAGCCCAGCACCCATAGGATCTAGGTGGGCAAGTTGTTTAACCTCTCTATGCCTCAGTTTCTTCAGGTGGAAAATAGTTGTAGAGTGGCTGCCTCAGGGATAGGTTAGGATGGAAATAATTCGTATTCTTAGAACAGTGCCTGACACATGGTAAGTCCTTGGAAATGTTAGCTATTATTAATGACAATTTGGGCCATGGCGGGTGTGAAAGGCCCTCTGGGAAGTAGCAGGATTAATTCCCAGCTCATGGTCTGGCCTCTGCTCATCCTTCCTGACTGACTCCAGAACATCCCCGAGAAGTGTTAATTCACTGCAAACAAAAACTGGAGACAAGCCCTTCAAGACCATTGAATGCAGTCCTCCACGACTATTTCGCAGATGGGAGAAGTGAGGACAAGCAATGAATTTCTCAAGTAGTAAATGACAGGCAATCTGGTGGTGGTTAAGCGAAAGACTTTGGACTTAGACAGACCTGGGGGCTTGAATCCCAGCTGAGTGAACTGGGGTGAGTACCTCTGCCTCTCTGGGACTCAGTTTCCTTGTCTATAAAATGGGTCATGATTGTACCTATGGTTGAACATTACGTGATGCTCTCTAAATGTTCATTCTATATTAGCTCCTGTGTTACACCGGTGTTATTGCGAAGCATGGGCACATATGTGGCCATTCTGGAGGGAAGGGGACATTTTCAGCTCCCAGGACACCCTAGCCTGAGAGGTTTTGGCTCCAGGCCCCTCACCCTGGCTCTAGTCCTGCCGTGCTGTCTCCCATCTCAGCAGAGGCCCCTGTCTGGCTCAGGCTGTGGTCCCCCGAGAAAATCAATACCCTGAGGCTGACACCCACCTCCCCAGCACCTTTGAGCTGCTTAATTGTATGGATGTGGTGCTGCCGCCGTGGCCTCGTTTTCATCAGAGCTGTGTGGCCACAGCCGTGCTTGGTTGAGAGGTACATTCATTATAGAGTCAGCTTTTATCGGGATTTTCAGAGGGCCTGGGGACGAGGAGTGAAGCAAGCAGGCACGCTTCCTCCCCAGGGTGCAGCCAGGCTTCTAGTCCAGGCTGCCGATAATAACAGCCAACATTCACTTAGGGCTTACTGTGTGCCAAACGCCATCCTAAAGGCATTACAAATGTCAACTCACAGCAGCCCTATGAAGTTAGTATTATGGTTATTATCCTCATCCCCATTTTACAAGTGGGACAACCAAGGCCCCGAGGAGTGAAGTGACTTGGTCAAGTTCACTCAGATAACAAGTGCGGCCAAGGGCTCTAGAGCCTGGGTGTTGAACCCCTGCCCTGTGCTGCCTCAGTGTTGGTGGTGTTGAAAAGTGTGATGTCAACAATAACATAGCAGCTTCCATTTATTATGAGTTAGCAGGAGCCAGGCATAGCACCAATTACTTCTATGTACAAACTTTATTCCACCCCAGCTCCGAGATAAGGGTGAACAGCCCCATTTTATAAATGAGCCATGTGGGCAGTTGGTAGGGGAGGGTGAAGGCACTTGCTCAAGGCCACACAGCTCATTGAGGAAACAGCTGTTTGTTTTTTACTCCAGGCAGGTCCGGCTCCAAGCCTAGGCTCTTAAGCGACTTCCTCTGCTGCTTCCCATTCTCTTTCTGTTTGACTTCTTTGGGAAGTCACTGCCCGTCTCTGGGCTTCAGTGCATTTTTTTTTTTTTAATGTAGAGATTTGTCTCTAGTTTTAAATTTTAATTTTTAAGAGAGATTAGAGTCTCACTGTATTGCCCAGGCTGATCTTGAACTCCTGGGCTCAAGTGATCCTTCCACCTTGGCCTCCCAGAGTATTGGGATTACAGGCGTGAGCCACTGTGCCCGGCCCTTCAGTGCACTTTTCATCCACCAATGTGTCTTTCTGAATTCCTAAGTGCCTAGACTGGAGTTGAGGGCTGGGGCAGGTACAAAGGAGGGAGAGGATGCTGAGGTCTCTGCCCTTGGGGTGTCAGATGCCTTCCTCCACCCCCAAGATGGCATTTTTTCCAGTGCCTCTTACTGGTGGGGCACAAGCCACCTGCAGCATGATGCCTGGAGTGCTTGTTAGTAAGGCCGGTGCCAGCCCTAGAAATTCTGATGCAGGAGGCCTAGGTTGGGGCCTAGGAACCTGCATTTAAAGAAGCATGCCAAGGGATGCTGGTACACAACCTCCACAGGCCCCATGGATTCAGATTCTGCCTGACTCTGCTCTTAATTAAAAAGTCTTACAAAGAGAACCCGAAGCCTCAAGAAGGTGATTTTCATCATTTAACAAACTAATTCAAAATTAAACAAGTTTTTAAAATTACGAAGATAACATATGTTTATGTTAAAACATTCAAACGGTATAGGAGGATGAAGTAGTAACTTTCAGCTTTTCTCCCTCCCACTGTCTCCTGGAACTGTCCAAAGGAGGACCACTTGCCCAATGCTCATTGATCACCCCCTTGGAGCCTGGGACAGCAGGAGACCAGACAGATGCAGTCCCTCGCCCCGACCATGGCAGTTGATGTGTGTGGAGTGCTAACTGTGGCCGCGCCCATCCTACCTACTTCCCCATCCTTACAATGGTGTCACCGGTGGTCCTACGATTGTTCAATCGTAGGACCTTTTATAGATGAGAATGGAGTTTATTGTCGAAATCAGAATTTCCCAAAGTTTGTCCCAGTTCAACCTGCATCAGAAACACTTGAGCCTGCCATACAGAATGCAGATTCCTGGGCTTCAACCTGCCAACTTCCTGGAGTGGAGCTAGGAGGCTGCATTTTTATGCACATGCCCCATTTTTACCTACAGATTTTCTGGCCTCCATTAATTTTGTTTTTTGTTTTTTTTGTTTTTTTTTTTGGAGACAAGAGTTTCACTGTGTCACCGAGGCTGGAGTGCAGTGGCGCGTTTTGTCTCACTGCAACCTCCACCTCCCTGGTTCAAGCGATTCTCATGCCTCAGCCTCCCGAGTAGCTGGGATTACCGGTATGCGCCACCATACCCTGCTAATTTTTGTATTTTTAGTAGAGACAGGGTTTCGCCATGTTGGCCAGGCTGGTCTCAAACTCCTGACCTCAAGTGATCCACCCGCCTCAGCCTCCTGAAGTGCTGGGATTACAGGCATGAGCCATCACACCTGGCCCCCCACTAAATTTTGAGAACCACTGCCCAAGCTGTGGTGGGAGGTAGGAGAATGACGGGACAGTGGAAATGGTGGGACTTCAAAGGGGCTGCAGCCCTCATGAGGATGACAGTCAGGGCAAAGCACAGAGCTAGGATGGTGCTTTGGTGGGTTTCTTGCCAGTGGTGTAGATGAGCCCCAGTACATGCCTCACCTAGTTCATGTCTGCCCCCTCCCAAGGCTGCTAGCCCCTGAAGCCTCTCTTCTTCCTAAGACGTGAAATTCTCCCAGCCCCCAGCCTCCAGGCGATCCCAGCTGCTTCTGTTATATCTTATTAGTCAAGTGGAACGTTAATTAAACGTGAGAATAATAGACCCAGAGTCCAAAAATATTTTAAAGCCCAAGGAAGAAAAGAAGTCCTTTCAAAGGGCCCTGCAGTAGCCGGAACTCTTCATTATGTGACAATGAGGAAGGCTTTTACCCTGGGATTCCCACTCTGCCAGGTGACTCAAGGCAGCGGACCTTGGGATGTGTGGCAGGGTGACATGGGGGTGGGGAGCCCAGGGAGCCACGAGCAACCTGGGTCACTTGGACTACCACTGGACTCCATAAGCAGGGCCACAAGGGCCCTCTGGGAAAATGGGATCCTCTGGGAAAAGAAGAAAATTCAAACTACTTCTCTCCACTCCATCCTCACCCTCCTGACCTTTTCCCCTGGTGAACTCCTATTCATTCTTCAAGGCCCAACCCAAAAGCCCCCACCTCTGAGAAGCAGAGTTAATCCTTGCATTCCCTGGGCTGTGGCAGAACTGTGAACTGCTCTCAATTCAGGTTCTGGGTCACATAGTTATTTCAGGCCATTATTCCCATGTCTGTTCCCCCTCAACCCCCATGACCAGACTAACCCAGACTAAAGTAACTTCTCCCACCTCAGGGTCCTCAGGACAAGGCCTGGCCCTGAGCAGGTATTGGTGAACATTTGTCAGAAGAACCAATTAGTTTTGTTAAGACAAACCCTGGTGCTGGTCAGCTCTGGTTTCAAACTTTTTTCTTTATTTTATTTTCCTTCCTTTTTTTCCTTTCCTTTCCTTTCCTTTCCTTTCCTTTCCTTTCCTTTCCTTTCCTTTCCTTTCCTTTCTTTTTCTTTCCCTCCCTCTCTCTTTTCCTTCCTTCCTTTTTTCTTTCTTTCCTTCCTTTTCTTTTCCCTCTTCCTTTCATTCATTTTGCTCTGTTGAGCAAGCTGGTCTTGAACTCATGGGCTGAAACAGTCCTCCTACCTCAGGCTGGGATTACAGGCTCATGCCACCAGACCTGCTTCAAACTCCTTCTTTCAAACAAAATCTTGCCCCCATATCCAGCTGGTGCAAAGCAAGCAGATGGTAGCTGTTTGAACTTCTTTAGCTGACATTCGAGGTGCTTCATGATCCCAACCTAATCTTCCTCCTCAATAGGGCTTCTCAAGTATGTTTGTGGGCCACCTGCATCTGAATAATCTGGGACCCCATCCCAGACCTACGGAATCAGAATCTCAGGGAGTCTGAGGATCCCAGTCTATGCAGATAGTGCTGGGGGAGAGGGAGGAGGTGGTGACAGGTAGGGGATTTGCCAAGACTCAGATGAAGGGGCTCTGTCAGAAGTCGCAAATAGATACACCTCTCATCAACCCCTAGGGCTGCAGTTTTCTCCCTTGCCAAGCAGTAGAGTTATCTAAATTAAACACAGTGCCCCTGATGAAACAATAAGAGTTATTACACACTCTGCTACCTACTGGCAAATCCTCTGATTGAGTCAGCCACCCTGGGAAGCCACTGAGAACACCAGGTGTGGTCCACCTTCACCCTGCCAGAAGGAAAGGGGCTATGAAGCTGGAAGGAAGCTTGAACTGCTTCATTTCTCCAAGATCCTAAAGCTGGGCATACTGCCCTGGGAGGGCTGGGGTGGTGGTTGAAGGAGATCTGGAATTGTGGCTTTTAGAGTGGACCTCCGCAGAGAGCCCCTTCGGTAGCCTTGCCAGCCTCTCTGAGTCCTGAACCACCTTCCTTTCTCTGCTTTGAGCGTGCACACCCCACAATGGTTTGGCATGGGGGGCCTTTTCCAGCCCTGCAGGTGGGGCCCCTCCCTGTCCTGAATGTTCCATGTTCCCTTCACCCCCCACACCTTGGCACTTTTGGTCTCCTGTCCTTTGACTGTCCCTCCTCTCATTTCCCTGCCTGATAAATTCCAGCCCATGTTGCCTCCTCCGTGAGACCTGCCCTGACTATTCCCACACCTCTGGCAGAAGGATCTCTCCCTTCCCTGCACTCCCACAGTACCTTACAATAACCATACAAACAGCAGCTAACAGTTACTAAGCACTTACTACACGCCCCGGCCTCTGTTTCCCGTCTGGAGGTGAGAAAGGGGAAGAAAAGAGAAAGCGTTCTAAGATGGTTTCATGAGGTCCCTGTGTTCTCCAATTTGGTGTGAGAAGCAGCAAAAGAATCTCCTTATTTCAAGAGGCATGGATGTGGCCCAGGAGGCCCAGGCAAGGGGAGCTTGCAGTGAAGACCCAGAGGTTGCAGACTGTGGACCGCTGACTGCAGAGCAGTCAGGGACGAGGCCAGCTCAGAGGAAAGATAGTGCAGCAGGTTGTATTTTCAGGATGGCCACAGCTTCCCATCCCATGGGTTCATGTTGAGATGTTGCTGCTCCTTTCAGAGAGAGGTGGGACTTATGTTCTCTTCCCTTGAATGTGGCATATGCCTACAGCACAAGGATTCTCTGTGACTTCTGAGGCTAGGTCATAAAAGGTGAGGCAACTTCAGTCTGGTTCTCTTGGGTTGCTTGCTATTGAACCCCAGCAGCCACGCTGTGAGGGAGCCCAGGTGACTTGGAGATGCCACAGTCCTCACTAAGGCTCTAACCAACAGCCAGCATCAGCTGCCAGACGTGTGACTGAGATAGCTCAGTCACACCTTTGAGATAGCTCCAGCCTCAGCCAGTGTCCAACTGCAACATCCAACTGCAGCAGCACAAGGGACTCTGAACAAGGATCACCTGCCAGAGCCTAGTTTACCCCAGAGCTGTTAAGAGAATAAATGATTTGTAATTGTAAATTTTGGGGTGATTCCTTATGCAATAATAGAAAATCAGAACAGATGGGAAGCCTAGGACTGACTGGGTCAGGGGGCAGGGATATTCTGAAGTGGGGGATTCCGAAATGACCAAGACTAGGTTTCCACTTCTTGGTAGAAAGGGGGCTTGAGGTAGAAACAAAACTCCAACCTAGAAAGGCACAATTTTTGCATATTTGGCTTTTAGTCTGGAAGTCACAGGTGACTGTTATGTGACCTTGGGCAAATCACTTTCCCTTTCTGAGCTTCTTGAGCTCTGATCACCCTAGGGGTAAGAATTCCTCCTTGTGAGATAGTTTTGTAAGGATTACAGGAGATCACGGATGCCAAGTGCCTGGAACTCACCTGGCACCCCATGTGTGCTGAGCACAGACTGGGGTTGGGGCCTCTGGCCATCGCCCTTGCCACACCCCGCCATCTCTACTTCAGGGTCACACTGATGCCTGGACACTTGCATGCAGCTCCTGGGGACACACATACTCCTTCTCCCTCCTTCCTTGCTGCAGAAACAAGCCAGGAGCCAGGCGATCAATGGCCAGCCCTGCCTGGGCGAGCTTTCTGCTCATTACAAGTGCCTGCCACCTCCGAGTCCCTCCTATCCAAGGACAGTTCAGCAGGGACCTAATTCAGAGAAGGAATAAAACAGCCAGGAGTATGCTTCTCTCACCCGCTTCCTGTCCATGCCCCCAACTGCCCAGAGCCAGAGACTTTACTGCTCATACTGTCCTCAGGAGATAGTTAAGGTCTCCTGCCTGGAGACCTCGACATTCCCCTCTAGAGGGTCTTGAGGTTTCTGCCCAGTCATATCCTCTGCTGGTCACTTAGCCTAAACATCTACCATTAGTCCAGATGGCAACAACCTGTCTATTGGGCACTAATTGTGTGACAGGTGCCTTACATCTCAATCAACCTCACCCAATCTCTGTGGTAGGAACTACAATAAGGTCAATTTGATAGAGGAGAAACTGAGAAGCAAATAAGTCACTTCTGGAGAATAGTTGGGCTAGAATCAGGCTGGTCTTATTCCCAGGGCTCTCTGCACTCGGAGGCTATCAAAATAGTCTCCAAATTCAAGCACCCTTTTGTCTGGTGCTCAACAGAAGAAATTCTGGGGTTTTGATGAAGAGATAGGCAAATAGACCTATTCATTTATTCTTTCATTCATTCTTTACTTCAGCATCTATTAAGTGGTAGGCTCTGTTCTAGATGAAGGGATAGAGCAGTCAGCAAACGGAATTCCCTGCTCTCAGAGTTTCCAATCTAGTGGCCCAGAGAGGTGACATCACTTGCCTCAGGTCACATAGCCAGAAAGTAGCCATAACCAGAGGCAGAAGGGGTGATCATAGGGAGAGGTCTGATCTGACTCCCTAGGATCAGACCAGCCAAGGCATGGAGGGCAGGACTTATCTTGGCAACAGGGTGGCCAGGGTTCCAATCCCACTACTGCTACGTCCTCACCATGCAACTCTGGGAAAGCCACTTTGCTTTTTTGAGCCTGTTTCCTTGCAGGTGGAATGGGGATAGTTAGAACCATGGTGAGATTTGAGAGGATGAAACAGGCCCTGGTAAATGTTGGCGGCTGGCCCTTCCCTTTCTCCTTCCAGTGAGGGTTTCAGTCTTCTTCCACCTCCTCTGTGAGCCACCTTGGCCTTGGTCAACCCTCATGAATGTGGAAGAGATCTGAGTGTACTGTGGCCTGATCAGTCACCTCTGCTTCCTGTATCTCATCAGCTTGCTCCTAGGGTCCTTGGGCATGGAGTGGCAAAGCTCTGCAGCACATAAAGCACAAATTATTTAAAAAATATTAAAGAGATAATGGTGGTGTATGGAGAATATATTGGAGGTGGGGGGCATATCTGTCAGCTATTTCACAATAATGCTACATAACAAGCTACCCCAAAACCCAGTGATTTCAAACAATGATCATCTCATCTCACAGGTCTGCAGACAAGTTGGAGTGGCTCTGCTCCAACTGTATCTGATTCTCCTCCCAGCAGCAGCAGGGGAGCCAAGGCATGTTCCAGTGGCCATGGCAGAAGCACAACAGGGCGAGTGAAAATGTCTTTTTTTTTTCTTTTTTTTTTTAGACGGAGTCTCGCTCTGTCACCCAGGCTGGAGTGCAGTGGCGCGATCTCAGCTCACTGCAAGCTCCGCCTCCTGGGTTCACGCCATTCTCCTGCCTCAGCCTCCTGAGTAGCTGGGACAACAGGTGCCCGCCACCACACCCAGCTAATTTTTTTTGTATTTTTAGTAGAGACGGTGTTTCACCTTGCTAGCCAGGATGGTCTCTATCTCCTGACCTTGTGATCCGCCCACCTCAGCCTCCCGAAGTGCTGGGATTACTGGTGTGAGCCACCGCGCTCGACCGAAAATGCTGTTAAATCCCAGGTGGGGGCCCACTTAGGCTCCATCGTGTTGACCAATGCCATTGAATGACAAAAGGCCAAGGTTAAGGGAGACGGAAATCTATCCATCCCATTGGCAGAGGTGTGGCTGCAGCAAGAGGCAAAGAATTGGGACTAATTTTCAATATGCCACAGGAGGAGGTGAGGAAGTAGTATGTCTACTTAAGAGGCCCCCATAGACATCCAGGTGAGCAAGGATGGACCAGACTGGCAGCTGTGGCAGTGATGAGAAATATCTGTTGACTGAATGAATGCTCAGACCCTTAATTCCACCTTGACCCTTAATTCCACTCCTAGGAATTCATGCTAATAACATAATCTAAACTATGAAGATGTTCATTACAGCATTGCTTATAATAATAATAAAATATGGATACAACTTAAATGTGCATGAAATGTAACTCCTAAATTCTAGGACCTTAGAAAGTGTAACAGAAAGAGACTGTGCTTTGGACTGGCATGGTGGCTTATACCCATAATCCCAGCACTTTGGGAGGCTAAGGTGGGAGGATCACTTGAGGACGGGAGTTTGAGACCAGCCTGGGCAACATAGCAAGACCTGTCTCTGCAAAAATTTAAAAAATTAGCCAAGTGTGGTGATGTGTACCTGTAGTCCCAGCTACTCGGGAGGCTGAGGTGAGAAGATCACTTGAGGCCAGGAGTTTGAGGTTATAGTGAGCTATAATTGTACCACTGTACTCCAGCCTGGGTGACAGAGTGAGACCCTATCTGAAAAGAAAAAGAGAAAGAGAGAGACAAGAAAAGAAAGAGAAAGAGGAAGAAACAAAGAAAGAGAGAGAGAGAGAAAGAAAGAAAGAAAGAAAGAAAGAAAGAAAGAAAGAAAGAAAGAAAGAAAGAAAGAAAGAAAGAAAGGAAGGAAGGAAGAAAAGGAAGGAAGGAAGGGAGAGAGAGAGGGAGAGAGAGAGAGAAAGAGAAAGAAAGAAAGAAAAGAAAGAGAGAGAGAGAGAAAGGGGGAGACAAGACTGGATGGTGGAGTCAGATAGACCTGAGTTTGAATCCCAGCTCTGCTGCTTTTGAGATGCGTGACCCTGAGAAAATCCCTTCACCTCTGTGCACCTCACGTGTGGAGGAAGGAAAAGTCACAACTTTGTAGAGGACAGAAAAAGTTCACTGGTATTAGAAGAGGCTTCCTAGACAAGTAGGACTCAAGTTGGGGAAGGAGTGATATGACTTGGAGAGACAGATGGAGAAGGTAGGCGCCCCAGATGGAAGGGACACGCGTCCAAAGGCACTGGCAGCAGGAACAGCGTAGCATGTCTGTGGAAGTGAGGAAACTAGGATGGAGCCGAGGTGGAAGAGGAGCGGTGGAGATGAGGTAGGGTGGGATTGAAGGGCGTGAGTACCAAAGACCATGAGTGCTGGGCCTCAAGACAGCACTGTGGGGTGGGATCGGTGAGTGTAGGTGTGGCCCTGCTTTGGGCTTGACCTTTGCTTCATGGGCTGTGATGCAACAAGCAACTTCCTGTTCTGGGATCGTCCCTTGTGGACCACTAGACATTCTTATGTGTAAAATACAGTCCATTATGTTGTTAAGGAACTTCCTTCTCTTTTTGGTTTTAGAGAACCAACAGGCATTGGCTTCCCTGCCTGTGAAACCCTTCACTTGGCACTTGATGTCATTGTCCCATTTGGCCCTCACAGCAGCCCACATGGTGGGGATCATGATTCCCGTTTCTTCTTCTTCTTCTTTTTTTTTTTTTTTAAATTAAAGAATTTTAGGGCCACGCGCGGTGGCTCACACCTGTAATCCCAGCATTTGGGAGGCCAAGGCAGGTGGATCACGAGGTCAGGAGATCAAGACCATCCTGGTTAACACGGTGAAACCCCATGTCTACTAAAAATACAAAAAGAAAAATTAGCTGGGCGTGGTGGTGGGCGCCTGTAGTCCCAGCTACTTGGGAGGCTGAGGCAGGGGAATGGCGTGAACCCGGGAAGCGGAGCTTGCATTGAGCCAAGATGGCGCCACTGCACTCCAGCCTGGGCGACAGAGCACGACTCCATCTCAAAAAAAAAAAAGTTTCAAATTTTTGTAGAGACAGGTCTCACTATGTTGCCCAGGCTGGTCTCGAACTTCCAGGCTCAAGCAACCCTCCCACCTCAGCCTCCTAAAATGCTGGGATTACAGGCATGAGCCACTGGGTCTGGCTTCTTTTCTTTTCTTTTCTTTTCTCTTCTTTACTTTTCTTTTCTTTTCTCTTTTCTTCTTTTCTTTTTCCTTCTTTCTTCTTTTTTTTTTTTTTTTTTTGACAGGGTCTCACTCTGTCACCCAAATCGGAGTACGGTGGCATGATCATGGCTCATTGCAGCCTCGACCTCCCAGGCTCAGATGATCCTCACACCTCAGCCTCCCAGGAAGCTGGGAGTACAGGCACAGGCCACCATGCCCAGCTAATTTTTTGTAGAGACAGGGTGTCACCATGTTGTCCAGGCTGGTCTCAAACTTCTGGATTCAAGCAATCCTCCCACCTCCGCCTCCCAAAGTGCTGGGATTACCAGTGTGAGCCACCACATCTGGCCTTTTTATTTTGAGACAAGGTCTTGCTCTGTCGTCCAGGCTGGAGTGCAGTAGGGTAATCACACCTTACTACATCCTTGACCTCCTGGGCTCAAGTGATCCTCCTTCCTCAGCCTCCTGAGTAGTTGGGACTTTAGGCACGTGCCACTGTGCCCAACTAATTTTTAAGAATTTTTTTTATAGAGATGGGGTCTCACTGTGTGCCCAGGCTGGTTTCAAATTCCTGGGCTCAAGCCATCCTCCTGCCTCAGCCTCCCAAAGTGCTGGAATGACAGGTGTGAGCCCCTGTGACTGGCCTTGATTCTCACTTCTTAGATGAGGCCACTGAAGCTTAGAGGTTAGACTGAAGTCTTGTCTGAGGCCACACAGTGCCTACCTGTTCCAGCAAAGGGGTTCTTTGCCTTTGCTTGGAGTCTCTCCTAAGGGGGTGTGTGTGTGTGTGTGTGTGTGTGTGTGCACGCGCATGCGTGTGTTGTGCTTGTGCCTGTGAGGCTGTGTCTTTGTATATTTGGGCATATCTGAGGTTCTTTTTGTGCCCCTGTGTGTTTTTTTTTGTACGAATGACTGTGTGTGTCTATTGTGTGTCCCTGTGGGTCTGTGTGTGTGTTACTGTCTCCTCGTATAAGTCCTATGTGTGTCTGGGTTTCCATATGTGTTTCTAAAGGTGTTTTTCTTGGTATCTGTGACTTTGTGTGTCCATGTGTATCCTTGTTATGTGTCCTGTGTGTCTTGTGTCCATGTACCCTGGTATGTGTCAGAGTCCCTGTATTAGGAGCTGCGATGCCAAAGGAGTGACATCTTCTCCACCCTCACCAGCCTCCTGGGCTCTGTCTCCAGCATGAACCAGCCTGGTGGCTGTGACCTGGCCAAGGCAGCTCAACACTAAGCGTTCCACCCCAAGCACAGGTGAAAGTATCATGAATTTGTCGAGCAATCAAAAACCAAGCTCCCATCATCCCAATAGCTGCAGTGAATCTATTTGTGACTTCTCTGGATACACATTAAAAAATAGCTCTCAGTAATAGGTGGGGAGTGCTGATCTGTCTGCATGACTCCAGCCAGAATTTATTAAGCTTTCTTTTTAAAATTTCTTTTAATTTCCCTTTTTAAATTTCTTTTAATTTCCCTACCTATTGGGCTCGAGTGGCTCATCAATCATGGGATGCCTGCTGTATGAGGTACATCCTCAGTGCTGCTGTGTGACATCCGGCCACGCCTGTCCCCCCAGAGCAGACAGTGCCCAAGTGTCCTGTCCCCACTTCATGCTGAATTCCTGATATGATCAAGCTTATCCTTCATCAGAACTTTGTCATGACCACATTCCTCTCTGCATTGTGAAACATTGGCTGTAATTGCAATTGGCCAGGCCTAGATTGTGGAAGGGGAAGGCCTGAGAGCAGGTTTATGGGGAGGAGCCATCAAGTGCTGGGCCCCTCCTCAGAAACCCTTGCTTGCCTGAGCATCATTCACGACTGTCCTGAATTGTCCTCTGGCTTCAAAACCACTAATGGAAAATCCATTGGCTGTAGCCAGCCGGGTTCTTAGTGTAGCCCTGGCGATGCATCCAGCCTCACCTTTGGCATGTCTAGACCCAGGATGCTTGCAATAGATGGCTCCTGCCTCACCTCTCTGCCCTAGCTATGAGCCTGAGCTAAGAGCAGCCCTGCCTTCTGATTTCTCCCCACAGTATCCATGACCTAGATCTACATCCACAGGTAACTCTTGGCCAAGTGCCGATGAAGGTATCAGAAATGGTGAAGGCTGGGTGGGTCTGCAGGAAAAAAGGGAGTCTTTTGCCCTCAGCCAGCCCCACACCTCTACCTGCCCATAGTGCTCCCCACTGAGCCCCTGACCTGCTCTTCTCCAGCCTTTCCAATATTAATCACCCTCCAGGCTCCTGATTAGCCTCACCTCATAGTTGAGGCTTGACTGGGCATCTCCTGTCCGTGCAGACTGCTTCCCCCATAGCACATGATCAGTGCTATGTGTCTTGACACATAATTGTTCTTTGTTTCTGCTGTTTTTTGTTTGTTTGTGTCTTTGTTTTTCTTGTCTCCCAGCTTCCCTATGAGCTCCTTGGGGCGGGAAACCAGTTCACTTCTGTCTCACTCACTCATTCATAGATTTACTCATGCATTTATTCACTCCCTACTCACTCTTCCACTCAGTCACCTAAAGCATATTATCCTTAAAAGTGTTTTGACCTCCCTTTGATGACCACATATGAATGAGACCAGAGAAAGGACCCATCTTTTGAAAGTCCAGGTGAGATATTATTCACAGGGGCTAGGCTGAGTCCCAAGGCCCTAGCGTTGATCTTGATTTATCTTCCAAAGACACATGAGACTTTGGGTCACTTCCCCAGTGGGGACACTTCTCAGGTAGAACTGGAGCTCCTTCTGTAAGGTGCAGAATAGTTTTTGTTTTGTTTTGTTTTGTTTTTTTAAGTGGCTGGGCCTTGGTGAGCCAGCAGGCAGGAAAATCCTCCCTGAACACTGCCCCTTCTTGGCCAGCTATACTTTCAACATCTGAGAGAGTGTATAACATGGTGATTTAGAGTCAAAGACTTGGTCTTCCATCTGATGACCTTGGGCAAGTTGTCCAACTTTCTGGGTGCCAGCTTTCTCATCTTTAAATGGGATTAACTGCAATACTCACATCATTCAATTTTATGAAGATTTAATGTAATAATACGTGTAAAACACTTTGCATAAGGACGAGAATGTAGTAACCAATTAGTGTTTGCTGAAATTTTTAGGTTATTATCATCAGTATGTAAATATTATCATCCTCATTTTACAGAAGGGAAAACTGAGCCCTAGAGATGTTAAGTGATGTACCTAAGGCCTGCAGTGAATCAGTAGCAGAGCTGGTACTCAAGCGCATGCCTTCAGAGTTTGAGGCAGAGGCTAAGGTCAGGGAACGTGGTTCCCTTTTCCTGCCCTGGCATGGAATAAGCCATGGCCCAGCCATGGGATCCCTTCACGTCTTTTTGAGTTTCATCTGTTAGTCATTAGGTTGCAAGTGACAGAAAGGGTAGCTCAAACTGAGTTGAACAAAAAAGTAATGTATCAGCTCCTGTAACTGAAGAGGCCAGTGATATGTTCAAACAGTGTCATGGAAAGCCAGTTACACTTTCTGGTTCAATTAACTTTGTGGTGGCATCATTCATAAGCAGAATTTTTCCATGAGGTAGCAGAAATAGTGCCCAGTAGTGCTTGGCTTGCACCCCTACACCCCAAGCATGAAAGAACACCTCTTCCCACACTGTTTCAGCAAAAATCTCAAGTTTGAGTTTCACTGGCCTGGTTGGCCATACATCTGTCCTTGAACCAGTCCCTGTAGATGGGAGATTCACACTCTGATTGGCCAGGCCTGGGGCACAAGGATCCCAGGGTGGTGCTAACTCCACATAAACCAACAGACCAGAGAGCAAGGGAAGGTAAGGACCCCTTGGAAACCCAGGGTCCTGTTTTAAGAGGAAGGGGCCTGGAGGTTGAACAGACAAAAATAATAGTCAACTATACGAATGGGAGTAAGACTTTCCTATTTCTTGTGAAAATTATTTGTGATCATGTGGAGAGCATTTCTGACATCTTTGGGCCTCTAAGTGGGACTCTGTTTTTTGCTTATTGCCCTTGATGTTCATTTGACCCAATTGTATCCCCTTGCCCGTCCCAGTCCTCAGATCCTTCTTCCAACCTCTTCCCCATCACAATCTCTCTTTCCTGAAATCACAGCCAGGATTTGAGTCCGTGACTCCCCTGAGGTCCCAGGACAGAGGAGGAGGCATTATCAGTCAGGACTGGTGACAACAGAACCCAAATCCAGCGAGCTTAGCTGAAAAGGGGGTTTGTTGCTCATCAGGAAGACCAAAAGATCAGGCTTGACAGCAAAAGGAGGCCCCTGCAGGGGTCCAGCTGGGCAGTAAGGACTTCTCAACCGTCTTGTTCCTGTGCTGTTGCTGTTGCTGTGCTGCAAATGTCCCGGCAGCAACTCTGCCATCTCTCTGCTGGAGCATCTAGGTCCCAGGAAGCAGTGGCAGCCACAGGGACACTGCTTGGCCCTGGGAGGTGGGACAACATGGCAGGTATCCTACCAAGGCTGCATGTAATGCGAGGAAGCAAAAGTCAAAGAAGGAAAGAGCTGTCCTTTTGCTTCCTGGAAGTAAAAGGTGGACACAGGTGGCCAGAGTACCACAGTGTCCACTCCATATGCACACGTGGGTTCTTAGGGGGCAATGGAAGAGCACGCTTAGAGGGATGTGGGCCTCATTTTGGGCCATATTGAAGGTCTCTGTCTATACCCGCTGGGCCCCTCCTCCTCCATCTGTTGTCACCCTGACTCATGACCAGTATTACTGGCATATTAATACTTGCTCCCCCACTTCCAATATTCAGGGTGCATGCTCCAGGTATTCTGAGGACAAGCTCTTAATTAGCTCAGAACACTGGGATAGAGCCTGTTTGTGGCTGACAGCAAAATAAATATACCTAAATTGCCAACGTAATTTGGAGTCGGTTTTCATTTTTCTCCCGTAATAAGAAAAGAGATGGCAGGGGTGGGGGCTTGTTATCTCTGGCCGGCCTGATGGATGATGAGGTGTCTGATCTGCCGCATCTGTCAGCTTCCTGGCGGCAAGAGATTTATTGCCCACTCCCACCCCTACTCCCACCCTGGTCCACCAAACCATTTCTGTCCTCATCAGAATTAGCATATAGTCTTTCGAGATGATCTAAAGACAAGCTTCATGACACATATTTCTAAAGTCAGAGTCTGACTCCTTCTCCATCTTGGGCATTTGAGACATCAGATTCTGGGTTAAAGGATGGCTTTGGGTATTTATTCCTTCAAAATACTTGCTAATAAAAAGTTTCTATAATTTAGTGAGAAGAAGATGTAACCAAACCATCAAAGAGAATTTTGCAAAAGGAAAATAAAATTCTCCACATTCATCACTATCCTAACGCATTAGCTATTTTCATCTAATGGGGTAGAGTGGGACAAGCTTTGCTGTAACATAGATTTGAGTTCATGTAGATTTGAACTCAAATCTGAGCTCCTCTATTTCCTGGCTTTGTGAATTTAAACAAGTCATTCCTTTTTTTTTTTCCCTTGTGAGACAGAGTCCCGCTCTGTCGCTCAGACTGGAATGCAATGGCACAATCTCGGCTCACTGCAACCTCCGCCTCCCAGGCTCAAGTGATTCTCCTGCCTCAGCCTCCTGAGTAGCTGGGATTACAGGTGCGTGCCACCACACCCAGCTAATTTTTGTGTTTTTACTAGAGATGGGGTTTCGCCATGTTGGCCAGGCTGGTCTCGAACTCCTGACCTCAGATGATCTGCCCACCTCGGCCTCCCAGAGTGCTGGGATTACAGGCGTGAACCACCTCATCTGGCTGCTCTTTCTAAGCCTTGATTTCTTTAAACAGGGAGAGTAATTCTGACTTCATAGGGCTGTGTGAATTAAATGAGAAAATGTGTTCAGGCCACCCAGGCATTGGGCCTGTTTTCCCAAACCGTACCTGTTGCTCCTTTCCAGCATTCACCATTTCCTCAGCATCCACTGTGCTCTATGCTGTGTGGGAGATGAACAGAGACCCTGCCTTCCAGGAAATTCCCTCTGTTCTGTGAACACATGTTCATTTACCAGATGAGCTAGAAGAAAATGAAGAAGGGAAGTGCAGACAGGTAGTTTTTGAAGGGAAAGTGAGGTTGTCCTATTCATGGATAGAACATTCGATCTAGAGCTATGTTCTCTCATCAGATGAGGTCAACAACAACCAACTGGACCCTACTCCGGCCACTAGACCCTGCCTTAAACTAAGCAATGGATGCAAGTGCCCACGTGTATGCAGTGACTGTATACTTAGGCACAAACACACATGCACATGTGTGCAACATACAAACATGAACCCCACACACATGCATATACACATATGCACATGCACACACAAAGCATCAGTGTGTAAGCACATGTGTACTCCTTATAGACATGGACCCATGCATGTGCATACACATACATATGCATGTACACATACAAGACACATGTACATGTGCACACCATACAGACACGGACCCGCACGTGTATACACATGCACACAGGTACATCATGTGAAGGTGCAAATACATGTGCACAATCACAGGCACCCACACAGATGTGTACATGCTCTGTGTCAGCTAAATGCCTCAGACTGTGCTCCCAGAAGTCTCTCCTGTGCATCCAGCTCCACACCAACCCCGCAGCCCCCAGCGCCCTTCCTGAGCACGAGCTCCACTTAGCAAGCTCCAGCTGGGCAGAAAATTGTTCCTCGGGAAAAACCTGGCTCATATAGACCTGCAATTGGCTGCTCAGCATGAATGTAAGACCTCATAAGGGGCACAGGGGCTGTGTCGGTAGGGGCTCATGGCTTCTACTTGTCAGCCAGGACTCTGGGTTTGGAAGCCTGTCTTGGGCCCTGAGCCCAGACAGGGCCAACTCTGCCCAGCATCTCACAGTGATAAGCTACCTCAACAGTCCTTGGACATTATGCATCACTGGACCATGCTGCTCTGCGGAGGTAGGGATGAGGCCCCTCTGCTCAGGAAGGTACTCAAACAACTTGGCCTCATCCTCTTGTCCTGACTCTCCTCATCCTTCAGGGCCTGGCTTTTGCAGCCCCCTCCCCCACCACCACCTTCAAGAAGCCCTCTCTGATTGTTCTGGCTTTCAGGTCTCCTCGTGCACCTCCAAGTCTGCTCCCCACATTGTTTTTCTCTCACACAAATATCTTGTTTCTCTGATGTCTGTCCAGAGATCATGAAGTGGGGCTGCCCTTGTACTCCTCTCAGCACAAAAGACAGGCCCGGACAGCTTATGCTCACTCACCAGGCTGAGTTCATTCATTCATGCATTCATTCATTCAACAAATCTTTAATGAGTGTCAGCTGTGTGCCAGGAGCTGGCAAACAGCAGGGAACAGATAGACCAAGTCTTTGTCTTCATAGAGCTGGCATTCTGGTGGGAAAGGCAGAAGATAAGCAAAAGCAAAAGGAAATAAATAAATATCTGATCACACCTATTGATAAAGGCTGGGAAGGAAGAGAGAGTGTGATGGGTATTTATTTCAGCAAAAGAGGTCATAGAAGGCTTGCTGGCATGCTCCTTTGTCCAAGGTCATTGCAAGACTCACCCAAACAAGCCATCCCTGTCCCCTCAGGCTGGATCTGTGATCCCTCCTCATGGCCTTTAAGCACATGGCTGTAATGTAATTTATGTGGGCACGTACGTCTCCCCTGCCAGACTGCTAACACCTTCAGAAGAGTGTTTCTCTCCGAATCCTCTTGTCCCTAAAACTCAAGAGTGAAGGACATTTGCAGCAGGCTCTGAAGAATAAGTAAGTGACCTGCAGGTGTCAGAGGTAAAGAGAGGGGCAAAACCACGGAGGTGTAAAATTGCACAACATGTTTGTCAAATGGGTTGCACTAGTTGATGTGGAGAAGACATGAATATGGAAGGAGGGGAGGGAGAATTGGCAGGAGAAAAGCCTAGATTGTGTCCCAATTATAAAGTGTCTTGAATGCCAGCATATGCTATATGGACTCAGTCTTACCATCAGCAGGGAACCATACGGTTTCTTTTCTTTCTTTTTTTTTTTTTTTTTGAGATGAAGTCTTACTCTGTCGCCCAGGCTGGAGTGCAGTGGTGTGATCTCAGCTCACTGCAAGCTCCGCCTCCTGAGTTCATGCCATTCTCCTGCCTCAGCCTCCCGAGTAGCTGGGACTACAGGGACTACAGGCACTCGCCACCAAGCCTGGCTAATTTTTTTGTGTGTTTTTAGTAGAGACGGCGTTTCACTGTGTTAGACAGGATGGTCTCGCTCTCCTGACCTCATGATCCGCCCACCTTGGCCTCCCAAAGTGCTGGGATTACAGGCGTGAGCCACCGCGCCCAGCCGGGAACCATACAGTTTCATTCCCCTCGGTCCCCTGGCACCTGCCACATTGCCTACATGTAGAAGGTGCTCAATAAATACATATCGGATTGAAGGGCACTGGAGGAAAAGGACTGAGTTAGTTCTGTGTCAGCAGCTGGGCAGTGACCAAGGGTGATCTAAGTGGAGTCAGAGTGGTCAGCTGCCAAGAGTCCTCCTGGCACCCAAATAGCACTCCCTTCCTATCACAGCATCTGAAATCACTCTGTTAGGGAGTCATTTATTAGGCGCTTTGGAAATGGAGCTCCCCAAAGTCTCCAGAAGACAGTACTGTCTTAATGGTGATTTACTGCCAGTGAGACCAGAATAAGATCCAGGGGGTGGGGGTGAGATGTGGAGTGGAAGATAGAGCCCAGTCTGGCGACTGGAGTTCGGTCATTTCCAGTTCCTTTAGAGCAAACCCTGACCCGGCAGGTGAGAAGGAAAGTGCTCACTGGGTAGAGCACTGGACTTAGGTTGTTGCTAATTCACTAAGGGACTCAGGCAGCCTTTCTCCCTCTCGGAGTCTTGGTTTCTTCATCCCTGTAAAGAGGCTGTAGGGGACCTGTGTTGTTTTACCTGCTCAGCATTCAACGCATCCTTTTCTGGAAGGTGCACCCCAGTATGGCTTTGGAGAACCCTCCTCAGTCCATGCTGTTCAGATGGGGCTGACTCCACCCTTCAGTCCCAGGCTTGGCTAATCTGAATCATGATAATTGGTTTAGTAATGAGTATGTGACCTCAGCTGGGTCAATGAGAGCTGGACTTTTGGGAAAGGACTCTTTTATTCTCAGGGTACCTCAGCTGGGAAAATGGGATCCTGGGGCTGCCTATGACCACTTCTCCATCTTTGAGGACAGTCAGCCTGAGAATGAAGCCTTCTAGAGGAAAGTAGAGATCACAAATGGAGAAAAGAGACAGATTCGTAGTAACACCTGTTGGGCCCCCGGATTCTGCCATGCTTCAAGCTAGTCCAAGCCTTTATATTTGTGGTTATATGGACCAATACATGCCCCTTTTATTTTGCTTAAGCCAATTTGGGGTGAGTTTCTCTCACTTGCAGCTGGCAAGGGGGATTACCTCAGGGAGGGGGGTCTCTCTATTCCGATGACTGTGTAGTTTTCTCTGGCTAAGCTGATTTGTGAGGTACTAGCATGAGACCAGGCTCAGTAAGGTGGGCAAGAAGGCCTGGGGAAGTGTGTGGGGTGACAGTAGACACAGGCTGAGCCCAGTGGAGCACATATAATTCAGAAGTTGGCTGAGCAGAGAGAGATAGAACCTGAGAGGAGAGAGTGAACAGAACGGGGGGAAACTAAGGCAGGAGAGCGTCACAAAGGAGCAACTGTATGCTTATAATTCATCAGGCAGCCAGAGGGATGATCTGAAAGAATAAATCAAAGTCAAGCATGGGGGCTCATGCCTGTAATCCCAATACTTTGGGAAGTCGAGGCAGGAGGATCAGTTGAGCCCAGGAGTTTGAGACTGGCCTGAGCGACACAGGGAGACCCTGTCTCTACAAAAATAAGAATGAATTTGCCAGGCTTGGTGGTGCAAGCCTGTGGTCCCAGGTACTCGGGAGGCTGAGGTAGGAGAATCACTTGAGCCCAGGAGGTTGAAGCTGCAGCCTGGGCAATAGAGCAAGACCCCATCTCAAAAAAAAAAAAAAAAAAAAAAAAAAAAAAAAAAGAAGAAATCAGATTGGATCTCTCCCCTCCTTCCCTCCTTTAAACCTTCTGTTTTCTCATTGCCTTGAGAACAAAATCCAAACTTCTTATTCTGCACAGCCAGCAAGCTTCCCATGAGGTCTGATCCCTTCTGTCTTTCTCTTGCACCTCCCTCTGCCTCACTGTGTGCCCCAGGCCTAGAACCATGCCGGAGACCTATGTACACACTGGAAATATTTGTTGAATAAAGAAATCAGTGAATGAAATGAAAACTGAAAAGTATTTCCGGTGGATTTAGCACCAACAGTTATTGCTCAATTTTGTCAAAAATCTCCAGTGGAACAGGTAAGGGGGAATCTGGATTAGAGAGATTTCCACATGGAATTTCTATGGATAAAAGGCAGACAGAAAATTCAAACAGGGCTAAGAGCTGACAGTGAAAAGCAAGGCTTCCTACAACCCTCTCTATCCTCCCTTTCCCTGGCTTCTAGGTTTCCTTCTTCATGGGTCTTGTCTAAGAACATAAGAAGGCTGTGTGTGGTGGCTCAGGTCTGTAATCCCAGCACTTGGGAGGCCAAGGCTGGAGGATTGCTTGAGGCCAGGCATTTGAGACCAGCCTGGGCAACATAGTGAGACCCCGTCTTTACAAAACAAAAACAAAAATCTAGCCCGGTGTGGTACTGGTGTGTGCCTGTAATCCCAGTGCTTTAGGAGGCTGAGGCAAGATGATTGCTTGAGCCCAGAAGTTTGAGGCTGCAGTGAGCTACTGATTGTGCTGCTGCATTCCAACCTGGGTGACAGGGCAAGACCCTATCTCCAAACAACAACAAAACAAAACAAAAAGAACATAAGAGCCTGGCAGCCCACCTTCCTCACACTCCACAAATGGCAGCATCATGTACACATAGTTCTTATTCCACGTGAGTACATATGGAACTGCCTTCTTCTTTTAAAGGCTGCATAGTACCCCTCAGTTTTAGATGGATCTTAGTTGATTTAAGTGTCCCCCTCCTGATAGACAGACATCCAGGCTGGTTCCAATTCTGGCTTCAATAAACCATGCTGCACTGAACACCCTGGTGCATACATTCTCATGTACACAGGTGGAAGTATCTGTACGATGAATTCCGAAAAACAGAATTGTCTAATGGAAGGTACATACGTGCTAAATTTTTAGATCGCCACCCAAAAGATTGGATCAATTTACCCCCTCGTCATTGGGTACAAAAGACAACAGGTCTATCTGATTTCATCTTAGCTAGGGTGGCATTTCTTCAAATCCTGGAGTCTAGCTGGGAGACCAAGCCTGAGGTTTCACGTTTGCAGTCTGCCCTGAACCAACCACCTGACTCTGAAGGCACAGTGGGCCTGGGAGTCAGGCCATCTCTCCAGACCTCAGTTTCTTCACCTAAACATGAGGAAAGGATTCTAGCTGTGATCTAAAAGTTCCCTCTGGCCAGGCAGGGTGACTCACTCCTGTAATCTCAACACTTTGGGAGGCTGAGGCAAGTGGATCGCTTGAGGTCAGGAGTCCAAGACCAGCCTGGCCAACATGAGGAAACCCCGTCTCTACTAAAAATACAAAAATTAACCAAGGATGGTGGTGTGCATTTGTAATCTCAGCTACTTGGGAGGCTGAGGCAGGAGAATCGTTCAAACCCAGAAGGCAGAGGTTGCAGTGAGCTGAGATTGTGTCACTGCTCTCCAGTCTGGGAGACAGAGACTCTGTCTCAAAAAAAAAATAAATAAATAAATAATGAAATAAAATGAAAGTTCCCTTTCACTTCTAACCTTCACAGTCACTTTGCCCCCTCAGGCCTCTGTGCCCTATCTGTAAAATGGGACTAACAGTGCCCACCTTGTTTATCTCCCCAGTGATGAGAAGGCACAATGAGATTGTAGGTGTGGATGTGCCAGGAAAGTTGGATACTCCACCAAGGGAAGGAGCAACAATTAAACACCTTTGAAATCCTTTGTCAGATCACTAGGGTGTCCTGGGAATACAAGTCTTCATTAAAGTGTTAGACTGAAGAAATACTGTACGGTGGTGAAGCAGAAAATTGCTAGGACTGTCCAGAGGTAGGAGATGCTTTCACTGATGTGTTCCCTCTGCCAACAATGTGGTTCCCTCTAAGTGGACCTGGCCAACTCTCCCGCCTCCCTCAAGGTTCGGCTCTCCTTTCCCTCTGTGAACCTTCTGGACATTTCCTGGTAGACTCAGTAGCTCCGGTTCTGAATTCCTTACCTCATTACTTTGCATCCAGACTTTTATCTTAGCCCACATCACCCTCCACAGTGACTCTGTTTTCTTCCCGACTACCCCCAACCGCCTGCCCACCGCCCGCAGGTGAGTTGTTGCACTCTCCTTGTCAGATTCACTCCATTTTTCAGCCTGTCTCCCTCACTGCCTCTGAAGTTTTTGAGGGCTGGGGCTGAGCCTCATTCACTTCTAGGCCTTCAGGACTTACCAAGGAGCCTGACACCATAGTGGGTGCTTGTTAAATGTTTTGAGATGGGCCGGGTGTGGTGGCTCATGCCTGTAATCCCGAACTTTGGGAGGCCAAGGAGGAGGATCTCTAGAGTCTAGGAGTTCGAGACCAGCCTGGGCAGCATAAGAAGACTCCGTCTCTACAAGGAATAAGTTAAAAAAAAAAATAGCCATAAAAATTACTGTACCTGGCTGTAGTCCCAGCTACTTTGGAGGCTGAGGTGGGAGGATCCCTTAAACTGGGGAGATCAAGGCTGCAGTGAGTTGAGATTGCACTGCTGCACTCCAGCCTGAGGGGCAGAATGAGACCCTGTCTCAAAAAAAAGTTTCAAGATGGAGGCGGTCCTAGGGCTAGATGTGGCAGTCCCACATCTGGGACTTTGGGGACTGATTGGGGGGACAAGCTCCTTCACACCCATATGTTTCTCCTGCCTACTTCCCCTCCACTCCTTTGCCAGACTTGGGTGAACTCCAGTAGATTTTCTGTGCAGGGACTGCAGACTCGAATGTCCCTCCTTAGTGACAGGGGCAACACATGGGGAGACATTAGGGAGTGGTGGGGACTGTGGTGGCCGAGGGCAGCCAGGTTCAGCTCCAGCTGACTGTTGGCAGGAAGAAATGTGGGCCTACTCTTTTTTAAGAGAAGCCACAAATCCAAATTTTTTTTTTTTTTTTTTTTTTTTTTTTTGAGATGGAGTCTCGCTCTGTCGCCCAGGCTGGAGTGCAGTGGCCGGATCTCAGCTCACTGCAAGCTCCGCCTCCCGGGTTCACGCCATTCTCCTGCCTCAGCCTCCCGAGTAGCTGGGAGTACAGGCGCCCGCCACCTCGCCCGGCTAGTTTTTTGTATTTTTTTTTTAGTGGAGACGGGGTTTCACCGTGTTAGCCAGGATGGTCTCGATCTCCTGACCTCGTGATCCGCCCGTCTCGGCCTCCCAAAGTGCTGGGATTACAGGCTTGAGCCACCGCGCCCGGCCATACAAATCCAAATTTTTCTAAGTTATCTTGGTTTTAAAATGTTGGTTATTCAGATTTTTTTCAAAACACTGTGGAAGTCAATCAAAATTGTCCATGAACTGGTTGTAGCCTGCAGGCCGCCAGTTTCGGAATTCTGAAAGCTTTCCTCTTGGCTCCTATTGCACGGAGGAGAAAACTGAGGCCCAGAGAAGCAGAGGCACTAGCCAGGAATGACACAGTTAAGATTAGCACCCCGGAGCCTGTGGGGTGGCTCACGCCTGTAATCCCAGAGACTCAGGAGGCTGAGGCAGGAGGATGACTTGAGCCCAAGAGTTGGAGGCTGCAGTGAGCCATGATTGTGCCACCGCACTCCAGTCTGGGGGACAAAGCGAGATCCCATCTCTCTCTCTCTCTTTTTTTTTTTTTTAAAGTAGAGCTCCACTCCCACTTGTCTCCCATTCTCTCTCTCTCTCGCCCTTCTCTCGCCCATCTGTGTTCTGCATTGGTTCTGCGGCCGTGTCCCTTTTGTGTGTGTCTGCCCTGTGTTTCTCCGTCGTCTCCGTGTGGATCTCGGTTTTTGTCTCGCCCTCTCGCTCTCTCGTGCGTCTGAGTTTAATCGTGTGCTTCTCTCAATCTCTCTGTCCCTCCCTTTGCCCCCTACACGAGTGTTCTCGTCAACAGATCTCCGGAGGTGGTGCAGAAACGACCCCGCGCCGGCGCCCCATCCTGCGGCCAGTGTCTCCGCGCCCTGGCTCGCGTCCCCACCGTCCCCGCCCCAGATTTCCGGAGGAGCAGTCGGGCGGGGTCCCGCGGGGCCAGCTGCCGTCAGCGCCCCTTCCCGGCGGCCGCGACCCCTCCCCGCTGACCTCACCGGAGCCGCCGCCTCGCGCAGATAAAAGCGGCGGCCCAGCTGAAGAGCGCTCGGCAGGCGCCCGGGGTCCTCAGCGCTACGGACTGCTGACCTGCCGACTGCGGACCCCAAGTCCCCGGATCCTGGACCCATCCTGTGGAGCCCACGCCTGGCAGGTAACCGCCTCGACCCCTCTCCTTCCGCAGGCGGCGTCTGGGAGCACTGGAAAGGGAGCCTTCTCGGCCCGCCCTCGCCTTCGGTTCTCCGAGAGCTTCCTGGAGCGCAGGGCCGGTGCACAGGCGGGCGCTGCGCTCGCACCCCCGTTTCCTCCCCGAGCGCCGGCAGGGGACCCGACGGGAGGCGCGGCGCGGGCACACCGGTGGCGCTCGCTGCTGGGCACTCAGGTCCGCGGAGGCCAGAGCGCAGGGTGGGAGCTCCGCGACACCCCCTGACCGGGTGCGGCCGGACAGATCTGGGCATTCAGGGCGTCGGCGTGAGAAGCTGGGAGTTCGAATCCCAATCTCAACGCTAGAAATAGAATTTTAGCGTTGAAATTAGGATTTTAGCTTTAGAAGCAGAGTCCTGGCTTAGTCATGAAAGCTTAGCATTAGAAATAGAATTTTAGCTTTACAAATAGACTTTGAGCTTTAGAACCCGAATCTTAGCTTTGGAATGAAGATGTCGGCCATGGAGCTTAGAATTAGAACGTGGCGATGGGGACGTTGGCAGGAGTCTTGGCGGGGACACAACCGTTAGTGTCGCGGCTGTGCCTGGCGCTGCAATCTCAGTGGTTGCACTCCCGGCGAGGCAGTCCCAGCGTCGGCTCCCCCAGCCCCGCGTCACATTGAAGGGTGGCGGTGGCGCTGGTGATGGGGTTCCCACGGCCTCCTGTCTTGCTCAAGTATAACTGGGCGCAGGCACTACAGGCACCCGTGGGGATGAGGATGCCTAGAGGGGGCAGTGTGGACTCAGAGCCGGGGCGGACCCCGCCGCTGCTCCCGCCCCTGCACAAGGGGCAGTGGTCCTGCTCCTGGGAGGGCGGTTGAACTGTGCGTGGTTTGTTCCGGCGGGCGTCTGGGAAGACCGAGCGGGATGTGGTGGGATTCGGTGCGCTCAGGCTCTCTCTGTCCTCTAACCCAGACGCCGCGATGCCCGGCCCTTGGTTGCTGCTCGCCCTGGCTTTGACCCTGAACCTGACCGGTGTCCCTGGGGGCCGTGCTCAGCCAGAGGCGGCCCAGCAGGAGGCAGTGACAGCCGCGGAGCGTCCGGGCCTGGATGACCTCCTGCGCCAGGTGGAGCGCGTCCTCTTCCTCCGGGAAAACATCCAGCGGCTGCAAGGGGACCAGGGTGAGCACTCCGGTGAGTGGATGGGACTGTCGGGGACTGTCGGGCTAGGCTACCGGGAGAGCGGTGGAAACCTGGAGGCAGAGAGGAGGGGAGGCTTGGTCATCAGCCTCCTGCCTTTCGGAAGCTCAGAAACCCTCCCTGGCTACGCCTGGGCGGGATCTGGAGTTGACCATTCCTTGGAGTCAGATTCCTCCCCGTCTCCATGCTGGAAATATTTCACAGGGAGGAGGCCCTCGGTGGGGAAGCGTCTGTGTGCCAGGGAGAGAGTTGCTTTGTGTGTGACAGTTTGAATTACTATTGACCAGGCACTTCTGTGCCAGACACTATTCTAAGCGCTTAAAACACCTTATCACACTGTTTGATCTTCCTAACAACCTCCTAGTTAGGTACTATTATTACCATTTTACACAGAAGAAAACTGAGTCTCCCATAAATCAATTGAGTTGCTTATGGTCAGACAACTAGGGAGTGCCAGAACTGGGATTGGAATGAGAGGCAATGCCTTTGACTGTTGTGTAACTGTGTATCTGTGAGGCCTGAGGGGCAGGTGCAAGACCGTGGCTCTGAGTGGGAGCTGCAGGAAATGTACTCTGCCTGGGAGAAATGCTGGAGTGGGCACTCAGGCGCCTGCCTATTACATGGGTCAGGGGCCCCTCACTGACCTCTTTCTTTCCCCAGCGTCCCAGATCCTTCAATCTGACTGGCTCGCCAAACGTCAGCATCCAGGCAAAAGAGAGGAGGAGGAGGAAGAGGGAGTTGAAGAAGAGGAAGAGGAAGAAGCGGGGGCTGTGGGACCCCACAAACGGCAGCACCCTGGCCGACGGGAAGATGAGGCTTCATGGTCAGTCGATGTAACCCAGCACAAGCGGCAGCATCCTGGCCGGCGCTCCCCCTGGCTTGGGTATGCTGTCACAAAGCGGCAGCACCCAGGCAGAAGGCTGGCAGATCCCAAGGCTCAAAGGAGCTGGGAAGAAGAGGAGGAGGAGGAAGAGAGAGAGGAAGAGCTGATGCCTGAGAAACGCCAGCATCCGGGCAAGAGGGCCCTGGGAGGACCCTGTGGGCCCCAGGGAGCCTGTGGTCAGGCGGGCCTCCTACTGGGGCTCCTGGATGACCTGAGTAGGAACCAGGGAGCTGAGGAAAAGCGGCAGCACCCTGGCCGGCGGGCTGCCTAGGTCAGGGAGCCCCTGGAGGAGTGAACCCAGTTTCCCCTGAAGTCGAGTTTGTGGTCTAAGGATGTCTTGAGCCCTGTGTGCCCCACCATTCATGACCTCTGCATTTTCTCATTAGATCCCTGACCATAAGCCTGAGCCCCTCCCTCCCCGCCCCATATTCACACACACCCTAGCCCCTGGCCTTGCCCTCTTCCTTTAGGCACGTCAGAAAATCAGCCTAGAAGTTTAAACCCCACTTTCCCCCACTTAGCACCACAGGCAAAGGGGCAGATCCCAGAACCCCTGTCACCCCCACCTCCACAGGTCTGCTCCTTCCTTAGCCCTGGCTAAGAGGGTCCTTCTGGGATGGCAGCCAGTGAGGGTGGGCTGAGACTGAGGCATTGATGTGCAAATCCAGCTTCCATCCCCTCCCCCATCTGGCAGGATTCTCCATGTGTAAACTTCACCCCCAGGACCCAGGATCTTCTCCTTTCTGGGCATCCCTTTGTGGGTGGGCAGAGCCCTGACCCACAGCTGTGTTTCTGCTTGGAGAAGCATATGTAGGGGAATAAATACCCTATGGTGTTGCGCTGTGCGTGGCTGTGGGATAAATGTGTGTGGGAATATTGAAACATCGCCCAATAATTGTGGTTTGTATATAACCCTCTAAGCCCCTTTCCCTTGTCAATGACAGTCATCCTAATGATAATAAAACCTGCATCCAGATAATCATGGAGCTCTGTGGTTGCTGTTCTGTCGCAGCTGGCATGGGATTCTTCTTTTGCATTGAGAGGGATATTTAAAAGGAGATAGGACTAGAGTTCTCAGCTCCGCTGCAGAGGGAATCAGGGACCCTGGGGGGATGACAAGTCGTCTCTACTGTCCCCATTTCAGAACACACTTGGGAGGTGGATGGGGTTCTGGAGCCCAGTTGACTCCTGGGGAGACTAAGGCTTGGAGAGAAGGAAGGGCTTGCCCAGAGACACACAGCTGGCTGAGGTGGAGCCATGGGTCTGAGAGGCCAGCTCAGGGATTTGCCTTGAGTTTGCCGGATTTGGGAGGTGGGAGTGGGGGTGAGAGGGGAAGTTTGAGGGGAAGACTGGTCTGGCTCCGGTCTGTAATCTTCATGGTTCTGTTGACAGTCTGTGTCACCAAACAGCCTGTTAACCAACAGGAACAAAGAGGGCAGAGGACCAGGCTGCAGTCAGGAGACACAAACCAGGGGTCTTCTGGGGCTCAGTGCAGGACAGGAGGGAGTGGTGTGGACTAGAGTTAACTGAAGAAGTCATGTGAAGACGCTTGAATTCAAAAACTTTAAGAAATACCATGTGACTCTAATAATAATAATAAAACAAATACACAACACTTATGTGTCAGACACTGTCCTCAGCACTTTCCGTATATTAATTATTTTAATCTTTGACTGTCCTTCCAGATATTAATATGCCCATTTTACCAATGAGGAAGCCAGGGTACAGCAAAGTTAAGTAACTTGTCTGAGCTGAATTTGGCCCACTCATGGCCAGTTTGCAATCTCTGACTGAAACGAAAACCCCAAATCCCCTTAGTTTTAGACTTTGAGTTAGTTAGATGATCCTCTGTTTGGTGGATGGATGGACTTTTCAACTTTTCTACCAACAGCTTTTGGTCACCTTCTGGGGCAGAGGGAGGTGGGAGAAAGAAGGGTGTCCAAGACCCAGCTCCTCTTCCTTTGGAGCTCATGGTTCAGGTGGGGTGGGGAGTGGGGAGACAGGAAAATCTAGGGTTGACAAGATGCATTCACACCATCTTCCCCATAATGCTCCTAAGAGCCCTCTGACATACTGAGCATTTGACGGATGAGAACCAACACCTCCTTATTTTCAGATGAGGGAACTGACAGAGACAAGGGTACTGCCCCAAGGTCAAGCATGTAGATCTGGCCTTCCCCTTGGGCTTGACTCTCCACACCCCTCAGCTGCCTTCTGGAAGCCCTTGACTACCTAACTGTCACCATCAGGGCAAGTGGGCCCTAGTAAGATTCCCTCTGCCCATAGGCCCCCTCTGAAGGCAGGCCCTCTAAAGAGAAGAGAGGCTGCTCATGGAGTGCTCTCTGGGTGCTCAGTGTTCACAGCCACTTTCTCACTGGCTCCTTGTGGTTGCCCAGGAGGCCAATCTGCCATGTCCATTTGCAGTTGAGGAAAGTTGAGTTGCAGCTGAGTGTGGAGAAGTTAAGCCCAGTGATACATCCCACCCTCTTCTGCTGTCAAACTTCATTGATTTGTGAGGTGTGGATTCTTCCTCAGAAATGAGGCCATTTGAAGAGTAAGAAGCCCACTCCCTCTAGCTCTTTAATGTTTTCTCCTTTGTCCCTATGAGGATCATACCCATGCACCATAATAAAAAGGGTTTGGTCTTTCGCCACAGGCTGAACAAACGCTTAAGCCAGTTTGAGCTTCAGTCTTCTCATCTGTAATATGAGCACAATAATCTTGGCAGTCCCATTCCCCTCAAGACTGTTTCAAGATTAATTGAGATCAAATGATAGGTGTACAGCTCCTGGCACAGTGCCAGGCACTGAGTTGATTCTTGATAAATGGCGTTTTTAGTTCTAATGCTCCAGGATAGAAGGGACTTAAAGCTCAAATTTGGAGACCAATTATTCCTCCCTTGCTTCATTCTCCAATCACAAAAGCGAACAAAAACAAACAAAACAAAAAGTTGATGGGGCTTTATTACAAGTCCATGCCAGGCATTAGGGCAAAATGGTCTGCTTGCTGCTCTCCAAACATCTCTCTCCTCCTCCTCACCCTCCCCGCCCCACACACGCAGCCCAGGATGCTGTACCTGTGTTGCTCTCTGTACACTTCTACATTTCCCAGCCTCCCTTGCAGTTGGGGTGGAGTCATGTGACTAGTCCTGGCCAATGGGCTGTGAGCAGTAGATGTCACTTCCCAGTTTAGGCCATTAGAGCCAGTGTGCCTCATTCATCTCTTTCTTACTGTCATGGTGGATGAAAAGCCACACATAGAGATGGCAGAGCACATGATAGATGGATTCTGAGCCCTGGCCTCACTAGATAGAAGTTAGGCACTACTTACCACATCAGACTTCTCATGTGTAAGAAATAAACATGTGTGTGTTAAGTCACAGAGATTTCAATTCTGATAAACACAGATGCCCACTCCATTCTCTTCTCACAGAAATCCTTCCCATCTTTTCCTTCTTACATGTGTCTGCTTTTATCAATGCTGCCTAGATCACGGCATGGCATGAAGTAGGTGCTCAATAAATATTTGCTGAATAGATGTTGAAAGCTTCAGGTCACTTCTATCTTAGTCCCCCAGCCTGACTTCCGGGGGGTCCTTACCCTTGAGGGGCTTCCATCCAGTGGGGAAACAAGCAAACAGATGATGACAACTTAGTGTGAGAAGTGTGGGTTGTCAACTGAAGAACCATGAGGTTCACAAATTTGGAAAGGAGATTTTTATTTATTATAAAGGGTTGCAGCCTGCAGGAGGCCATTCTGACTGTCTGGGAAGGACAGCTTCCAGCCAGAAGCCAGACTCAACACTTCAAGGGAGGGGTAAAGGGGACTGGAATTTATGCTGAGATAGTTAACAGGTTATAGAGGAGAAGTGATTACTCATGAAGGGGAGGCCTGGGCATAGTAGTAGGCTAACATGCATGAAACATGCATCTCATGTTCATTTTGGGGTGGAGACAACAGTCAAATGTATTACAATTAGGCCTATACATCAAAAGGTGAGGACATAAAGGCCCTCTGTGCCCAGCCTTTATAGACTGGCCAGAACCACTCTTGAGGTTGGTGGTCTTGTATCAGCAAGGACTGCTGGTCAGTGGCTGTGTCATAACCACAGAAATGGAGGGGCAGCATTGGGCAGTTGGTTGATGTCAGCATTGGAGCGAGTCTTTCAAAAGGGCTGGTTTCTGCTTAACCCTTAGGGAAGAAAGGCTAGTGGTAGTTATGGAAGAGGGAATGTAACAGGGCGTGTCTGACCTCCCATTAGGAAGTCAGTTTTTAAGGTTACCCTGGGGTCTCCTTAACGGAGAGGGAGTCCATTCAGTCAATTTCGGGGCTTAAGATTTTTTTAATTTTTATTTTTCGTGGGGAATAAAGGATGCAAGAAGAACACAGATGAGAGAGCAACTCGGTCTGGTTGAGCAAAGAAGGCTTCCTGAAAGAGGAAACATCCAAGTAAACGATAAATAAGAGAAAAAACATTGAAGGCAGAAGAAAGAAGCATCAGCAAAGGGCCTAGTGGGAGACATAACGATTTCATGGAGTTGCTAACATCTGAAATCTTCTACCCTATCTCCTAGCTCTAAGGGAACGAGCCGTGTTCCCCGTGCTTCCTGGTTCAGGCCACGCTCCACACTGGGACTACAATTCCCATAGCTTAGAAGCGTGAGAGCAGTGCAGACTGGGGTGGATTAAGGAAGCCTCCCTGGGGGAAGGGTATTTGAGTTGAGCTTTGAAGGATACAAGAAAAATGTTTTTTTCTTTCTGAGCCCTTACTCTGGGGCCAGACACTTTCACATCCACTCCCCAGCATACAGTGGGTGATCTGTAAATACATGTTGAATGAATAAATTACCCATCATAGTCATTCCCAGCATAAAGAAAAGGAAAAAGAGAAATGAGGTGACTTTTCTAAGTTCATTAGCCTGAAACCTTGGAGTTGTCTCTATACTCCCCTTCCCCTATTACCCATATTCAATTATTTCTATGTCCTGTAGATTACACCTCCTAACAAGTCTCAAATCCACCTACTTCCTTCCAAGTCTTCAGGTACCATCCAGGCCACCATCACCCCTCATCGTGAGACTGCAGAGCCACCCCCTTGCTGGTCTCTGGCTTCTACTCTGGTCTCCCAAACCTATTCTCCACATAGGAGCCAGAGGGGCCTTTCTGAAGTACAAATCTGATCACAGCACCCAGCGTGCTTGGAGCCCTCCAGTGGCTTCCATTTCACCTAGGAGGAAGTCCAACCTCCTGACCATAGCCAAACGGCCTGCTCAATTTGCCTCCTTTATGTTTCCTGAACATGCCTCAGGGTCTTTGTTCTGTTGTTCCCTCTTTTCTCCTCATTATTTCTGCTTTACCTCCTAGTGTGCCTTCCTGTACTGTGGAGGTTGGAAAGCAGAAACTGTATTTGCAGCTCCTGTGCAGCTATATATATATATATTTTTTTATGCGCAGTAAGTCCTCCAGTAGATGCTGTCATGTGAGATTTAGAAGGCTCTGTTTTCTTTTTCTTTTTTTTTTTTTTTTGAGACGGAGTCTCGCTCTGTCGCCCAGGCTGGTGTGCAGTGGCTGGATCTCAGCTCACTGCAAGCTCCGCCTCCCAGGTTTACGCCATTCTCCTGCCTCAGCCTCCCGAGTAGCTGGGACTACAGGCGCCCGCCACCTCGCCCGGCTAGTTTTTTGTATTTTTTTTAGCAGAGGCGGGGTTTCACCGGGTTAGCCAGGATGGTCTGGATCTCCTGACCTCGTAATCTGCCCGTCTCGGCCTCCCAAAGTGCTGGGATTACAGGCTTGAGCCACTGCGCCCTGCCTTTTCTTTTTTTTTGAGACGGAGTCTTGCTCTGTCGCCCAGGCTGGAGTGCAGTGGTGAGATCTCGGCTCAGTGCAAGCTCCGCCTCCCGAGTTCACGCCATTCTCCTGCCTCAGCCTCCCGAGTAGCTGGGACTACAGGCACCTGCCACCACGCCCGGCTAATTTTTTTTGCATTTTTAGTAGAGACAGGGTTTCACCGTGTTAGCCAGGATAGTCTCGATCTACTGACCTCGTGATCCACCCGCGTAGGCCTCCCAAAGTGCTGGGATTACAGGCGTGAGCCACCACACCTGGCCTTGGAAGGCTCTTTGACGATCCATGTTGGAAAGCAAGATGACGGTGACGGGTGGTGTTTCTGCGGTAGTTTCCCAGTGTCCAGCCTCCAGTTTTGGGGTTTCTAGGGTCCTCGATGGCAGATTCCTGTCCAGTTTCACAGCTACAGGGTGTGTTCTTTTTTTCTTTTTAAACAACTTTATTGGGCTACATATGCATACACACACACATGCACACACACACATACACACACACACACTAACAGCTTTACTGAGATATAACTGACATACTGTACAATTCGCCCATCTAAAGTGTACAATTCAATCGTTTTTAGTAAATTCTCAGATTGTGCAACCATCACCATGATCAATTTGAAAACATTTTACTCACCCACAAAAGAAACCCTGTACACTGCAGCTATCTCTCCCCCAATCTTCCCATGTCTTCCCTCAACCCCTATTTTCTTTCTCTATGAATTTGCTTGTTCTGTACATTTCATAAAAATTGAATTATACAATATATGATCTTTTGTGTCTGGTTTCACTTAGTATACTTTTTGTTTTGTTTTGTTTTCTGAGACAGAGTCTTGCTCTGTCACCCAGACTGGAGTGCAGTGGCACGATCTTGGCTCACTGCAACCTCTTTCTCCTGGGCTGAAGCGATTCTCTTGCCTCAGCCTCCTGAGTAGCTGGGATTACAGGTGCCCACCACCATGCCCCAGCTTATTTTTTTGTATTTTTAGTAGAGACAGGGTTTCACCATGTTGGCCAGGCTGGTCTCGAGCTCCTTACCTCGAGATCCACCTGCCTCAGCCTCCCAAAGTGCTGGGATTACAGGCATGAGCCACCATGCCCGGCCAGCACTTACCATAATATTTTTAAAGGCTATCCATAACGTAGCATGTAGTAGTACTTCATTCTTTTTTATAGTTGAATAATATTCCACTGTATGGAAATACCATATTTTGTTGATATATTCATCAGTTGATGGACATTCAGGTTGTTTCACTTTTTAGCCATTGTGAGTACTGCTGCTATGAACATTTGTGTATAAATCTTTATGTGAACACCTGTTTTCAGTTCTTTTGGGTATAGACCCCGGAGTAGAATTGCTGGATCATATGGCAATTCTGTTTAACTTATTGAGGAACTGCTAAATTGTTTTATTGTAATATTTTGCATATCATAAAACTTACCCATTTAAGGTATACAATTTAGCGATTTTTTCCTTCTTCTTCCCTCCTTCCTTCCTTCCCTTCCTTCCTTCCTCCCTTCCTTCCTTCCTTCCTTCCTTCTTTTTTTCTTTCCTTCTTTCTTTCTTTGACGCAGTCTTGCTCTGTCGCCCAGGCTGGAGTGCAGTGGTGCGATCTTGGCTCACTGCAACCTCCACTTCCCAGGCTCAAATGATTCTCCTGCCTCAGCCTCCCAGGCAGCTGTGGTTATAGGCACATGCCACCACGCCCAGCTAAGTTTTGTATTTTTAGTAGAGGTAGGGTTTCACCATGTTGGTCAGGCTGGTCTCGAACGCCTGACCTTGTGATCTGCCTGCCTCAGCCTCCCAAAGTGCTGGGATTACAGGTGTGAGCCATCGCGCCCGGCCTAGTGATTTCTTTAGTAATCTTACCAAGGGGTACAACTTTCACCATAAATGAGCTTTAGAATATTAATAATTCCAGTGGTGGCCTCCTGATTTCTCACCTTCCTGATTGGAAACAGAGAAAACAGCTTCCTGCAGGCCTACTCTTTAAGCTCTGCAGCAATTGTATGAGTACCTAATTCCAGAGCAATTTCAAAACATTCATCAGCAGGTCCAAGACAGGCATTAGCTGATCAGGACACGTGTCCCAGCTGGATGGACAGATTCTGGCTTGACATACCTGTGAAGCCATAGCGGCAGTGCAAGGAGCTGACAGCCAGCCCTGCTGGGTCAACCCTTCCTGACTCCTGTTAATGTTCCTGAAACAGTTTCTGTTTGCTGTGCTGCATCCTGATGATCTACATTGGATAATACCTACCCTTCCTTAGCTGTCATTTCAGACAACGCCTTGTCAGGATGTGACCCGGCATCCCTCTCCTTACTTGTAGCTATCACAGTTTGTAATTACATCTGTCTCAGGCTGAGTTTCCCAGCACCACACTCTGAGACAAAGATTTGAGTGTAAGTAGTTTACTTGGAGAGTGAGCCCAGGTCTGGGAGCAAGGGAGTGATTCAGGAAAGGGAAGGATGTGATGTGGAGTGCATTCGCGAGCAGGTTATTGCTGTGGGCAGCTGGGGCTCCATCCTGTTAGGGGTCCTTGGGAGATTATAGAACAGGCCTCAGAGCTATCCCACTTGATTGGATAAGGAAGCTGGATATTTTTGTCTTCCAATTCCCATGGATTGGGGTTGAGAGGTTCAAACTTCCAGCTTGCCCTCTGCGCCAACCTTGAGAAGGCCCTTAGGTGAAGAATCTCAGGATATCATTGGCATTCACCTCAAAGGTGAGAGCTGAGCGGGTGAGTGAGGTTCCCACAGCATCTGTTGCAGTCTTCTTGGGTGGCATTTCATTAATGGCTCCTCCCTCATCCAACTCTAGGCTCCACATACTCCCGGACCAGCACGTGGGGCAGCGCCTGGCACAGAGCAAGTGCTCAGTAAACATCTGCCAAATACATGAAGGAAGGCTGCATGAATGAAGGTAAAGCTGGGAGTTGAGACCAGGCTTGCCAGATTCTAGGGCCCTAGAGGGAGACAGTGGGGCAAACCGAATGCTGTGGGGTGCTGTGCAGTTAGTATAAACCTGTGAAGCCAGCTCCAAGGATGGCTGCCGAGCTGAGAGCTCATGTGCAACCCAATGTAACATCTGTCCAAGTAACCTACCTTTTAAAACACCTTGGAGGACACCAAATGGCCCTCTGCTGGCTGTCAGTTTCCCACTCTGCACTGTGTCACTAAGAAGCCATCATGTGCTGGGCCCTGCACTTCCAGCACCATTAATACCCTCACTTTATGGCGAGAAAGGCCTGGCTCAGCAAGGTGAAGTGATGTGCCCGAGGCTCACCAGAACTGTGCCCGGTTCTAGAAGGCTCCAAGTCCACTGGTCTTTCATCTACACCTGCTGTGCCTCGCCTGGGCAGCTTTGATAGCTGGGGAACATTTCTTCAAGGAGCCGCCTGTCACATTCAGGGAAGGTGCCTGTCCTGCTTTGCTGTGAAACACCTCAATGTCACGACTTCCTCTGATATGCTCTTTAATTAATTATTTCTGCAAACCTAAGTTTGATTAATTGGATGCAATCACAGGACTGGTTTGATGAGAGACTCAGTTCCTGCTTGCGGCCTCTCGGGTGGCATGAGAACATGTGGGGCTTCTTACCTGAAGGATGTCGACAATTAGAGCCCATTTTGACTGCCGGGGTATGAGCCGACTGCCTCGGAGAACATCAATTAGCTCAGTGGCTAAATTGTGCTGAGAGTTATCGGTTACCAAGGGGACCCGTGGTCAATGCCAGGATTTAAGTGGTTCTCGTCTTCGGGGATCATCTTTCCTGAATCCCGGCCACGTTCTGGGCCTGGTAATTATCAGCAGGCTGATTAGGCCTCGTCCATTATAGAGTGACTTCCTAATCGCCAGCTGCTGGGGAGGAAAGTGTCTCAGCTCCGACGCAGGTACACCCCGTCTGACGTGCCAGAGGCTGGCACGCACACACTGCAAGGCTGCTTTGGGCCTGTGGCCAGAGAGATGGCACAAGGCACACACTGGGCTTAGCTGGGTTTCCCTTGAAGAAGCTGAAGGTCTCAGGGCAGCCCTGGAGATCATGGAACCCAGGTCATTCCTGGCAGGTTAAAGATGGTCTCTGAGGGGATGCCTGGCCTGGGAAGAAAAGGGAGCCCCTACTAGTGCCAGGCGCAGAGCCAATGATTCTAACCGTCAGTATTTATTGAGCACTTAGTATGTGCCAAGCATTGCTCTAGCCTTGCCACAGAAAACAAGTCATTTGACCCTCTGTAGGGGGAAACTGAGGCACAGGGTGCTTAGGTGGCTTGCCCACACATCTGAAATTTAAATCCAGTCAGTCTGCTTCCAAGTTGAACAGCTACAGGTGAACAGCATGTTGGCTCTCGTGCTTGATGTATACCAGCTGTTCTTGAAGTTGTCCTATTATCCTTTCAGGGAATCTTTGCAGTCTTCACTTTCTCAACTACAGTCTGCGTGAGGCCAGGTTCTTCACATACTTCGACAAAAAAACAGATTAAATGCGAAGCAGATAAGGGAAGCCAGAACCTGTTAAGTCAGATTTTTTTAAAATATGCAAGAATGTAATTGTAAAGTGTTAACCTCCTGGATGTGAAGATTAAATAAGTCAAAACAGGCTGGGTGTGGTGGCTCACACCTGTAATCCCAGCACTTTGGGAGGTTGAGGTGGGCAGTCTTCTCATTAAATTGTCTTTTCATTTTGGAAAATAGCTTATTTTTCATAAAAATATGTTATTTATGTTATTAGGTAATTAGATAATGGATGAGATAGTGGATTTATTATTGCTATTTCAAAATTAATAAATAAGCATTTTAAAGCTCTCATTTTAATTTCTAGTATGGGAAATATCACTAGATACAATCCACACAATACAAAGTTCCTTGGGGTCCTTAATAATATTTAAGAACATAAAGAAGTTTTGAGACCAAAAGATTATGAACCGCTGATATATTCAGCATATTACATATCAGCAGTTGATAATTAATGCCCTCCCTCAGGGGTGAGTGAGTTCTCACTCTGTGAGGTTTTTTGTTTTTGTTTTTGTTTTTGTGACAGAGCTTTTGTTTTTGTTTTTGTCGCCCAGGCTGAAGTGCAGTGGCACGATCTCGGCTCACTGCAGCCTCAGTTTCCCAGGTTCAAGTGATTCTCCAGCTTCAGCCTCCTGAGTAACTGGAATTACAGGACTGTGCCACCACACCCGGCTAATTTTGTATGTTTAGTAGAAACAGGGTTTCACCATGTTGGCCAGGCTGGTCCCATGAACTCCTGACCTCAGATGTTCCACCCACCTTGGCCTCCCAAAGTGCTGGGATTACAGGTGTGAGCCACCACACCCAGCCTGTGAGTTCTTTTGAAAGCTGGTTGTTAAAAAGAGCCTGGCACCTCCCCGCACCTGCTCTCTCAATCTCTCTCTCTCTCTCGTCTCTCTGGTTATGTGATTGCTGCGCACACAGGCTCCCTTTCACCTTCCACCATGAGAGGGAGCAGCCTGAGGCCTTCACCAGATGCAGATGCCCAGTTTGAACTCTCCAGCCATCAGAATCAAACAAACCTTTTTCCTTTCTAAATTACCCAGCCTCATGTATAGCTTTATAGCAACACTAAATAAGAAGAGCTAATACTTGGCATTTATCTGTGCTTGGCGTTGTCCTAAGTATATGATGTATTTTGACTTATTTATTATTTATTTGTTAGTTTTTGAGAAGAGTCTCACTCTGTTGCCCAGGCTGAAGTACAGTGGTGTGATCTTGGCTCATTGCAACCTCCACCTCCCAGGTTCAAGTGATCCTCCTGCCGCACACCACCATGCCTGATTGATCTTTGTATTTTTCGTAGAGACGGGGTTTTACCACATTGCCCAGGGTGGTCTCGAACTCCTCTCCTGAAGTGATCTGCCCACCTCAACCTCCCAAAGTGCTGGGATTACAGATGTGAGCCACCACACCCAGCCTGTTTTGACTTATTTAATCTTCACATCCAGGAGGTTAACACTTACACTTACACTTACAATTATCCCCATGAGGCAACTGAGGCACAAAGTTTCCTTGGGCTTAAGTTTCATGCTGGGCTGGGACATGACAGAGCCCCAGTGTGAACCCAGGTCTGCAGGCTCCAGAGTCTGGGCCTTTACACACCACGTCCTCAGGCAGCATTGCTTACACTTATGGGGAACACTTGGACCGAGCTAAGCACTTGCCTGTTTTAATTGCATCATCCTAAGTTGCCCATGGTAAGGAAATTTCTGCACAGAGAGATGCATACTTTGTCTGAAGTCACACAGCCAGGAAGCAGGTGGGGGGATCCCTACTTCTGAGCTCTGAGCCAGATCCAGACCTGACCAATCACCCCACCTCCCACCTCCTTAACCACAGCCACAGTGATTGGCTCAAGGGTAGGTGAAGTCAAGTCAGAATGAGAGTCAACTCCCGGGCCTTTACTGGAATGTTTGGTGAGAGGCTCTCTCTTTCCCCTCAGTTGCTAAACTGATAAGATTTACCCTTGCTCCGCTAGAGGCTGTCTTACCAGCGCAAGGAAGAAACCCATTCATTGGGAATGAAACAAACCAAGAGAAGACAGTCAAGAGATGGAGAGAGACTGACATCTGCTGATTTTATTTGAGCACCTGGGTCCATCCATGCCTAATACCCTTGGCCTTTTCAGTTACATGAGCCAATAAATCTCATTTTTACTTAAGTCATTTGCATTTTTTTCAAATATAACAGAAAGAGTTCTGACCAATGCAATCTATAAACATAAAACTAATTTTAGCATGTTTCTGAGAGGGGAATGCTTCTTCCTTTCTCTCATCCACACCGCCTGCCAGCCAGCTCCCTGGCCCCTACCCAGGTGAGAGAGCTATGCTGGGGAGGGCTCCAGTCACTGTCTAGTGTAGTTTCCCTGCCACTTATTTCTCCAAAACCATGATCGCTCTTGTCAATAACAAACATTTATGAAGACCCTGCTGCGTGCAGGGCCCTATTCTACTCCTGGCTTATTGCTTGGCGCCCTCAG
The DNA here is from genome assembly GCF_049350105.2 of Macaca mulatta. NCBI lineage: Eukaryota > Metazoa > Chordata > Mammalia > Primates > Cercopithecidae > Macaca > Macaca mulatta. Next base: position 153,940,383 of record NC_133407.1, on the reverse strand, counting down.
CTGCTGACTGGTTTGGCTTTGGGGATGTCTTCCATTTGCCCTCCAGACCCATTCTCGGCCCTGCGTGTGTCTGGGCGGTGGATCTCCATGGACTGCCCCATGCGGGTTCCCGCTCCTTCAGATTCCGGTGTGGTTCAGATCAGACGGAGAGAGGAGAGGAGAGAGCGCTGCCACTCCCCTCCCTGCCTGCTGCAGTTTCGCTGCATTATTTTCCTACAGCCACAGCTCCTGCGGGCAGCCCTCCCTGATGGCTCCAGCTCTCTTGGGGTTCTGGCAACACCACCCCTCCCTTGTTCCTCCCGGCCTCAGGATGCTTGTTGCTCCCCACTCTGTCTCTGGCTCTTCTCCTGACCCTGTCCATCCCATCACTGAGCTGTCCTCAGGTGCCCCCTTTCAGTGGGGGGCTGTTTCCTGCCAAGGTCCCAGTGGACACAGCCTTAGTAGAAGACATAAAATAGTAACACAGTGAAGACAGGTCAGTCTGGCTTACAGAATCATGGGAGGCTTTTTTGAGACAAGTTCTCACTCTGTCGCCCAGGCTAGAGTGCAGTGGTGCAATCACGGCGTGGCTCACTGAGGCCTTGACCTTCTCAGGCTCAGGTGATCCTCCCACCTCAGTCTCCTGCGTAGCTGGACTACAGGTGTGCATCACCACATCCAGCTAATTTTTGCTTTTTTTTTTTTTTTTGGAGAGACAGGTTTTTGCCATGTTGCCCAGGCTGTTCTTGAACTCCTGGGCTCAAGCAATCCTCTCGCCTCGGCCTTCCAAAGTGCTAGGATTACAGGCATAAGCCAACATGCCCGACCCTTATGGGAGACTTCAATAGCCTCCTTATGCCCATTAACGCCAAGAGTAAATATTATTATTGTTATTATTATAACAGTGACATTTTCTGAGCATTCACTATGTCCCGGGCACTGAACTAAGAACCTTATTTATGTTATCACATTTGATCCCCACAGTGACTCAGGGGATCATGTAAATATTTACTCAGGTAAATACTGCTATTATTCTCATTTTCCAGATTAGGATACTGAGTTTCAGAGAAGGGAAGCTGCTTGCCTAGGGTCATACAGCTAGTGAGTTGCTAAGTGCTATGGTTTGGATGTCTGTCCCCTCCAAACCTCGTGTTGAAATTTGATCTTCAATGTTTGGGTTGTGGGGACAGAGTCAGCCATGAACAGATTAATGCCTTCCCTCAGGGATGAGTGACTTCTCACTCTGAGTTCTTTTGAGAGCTGGTTGTTAAAAAGAGCCCAGCACTCTGTGCTCGCTTTCTCTCTCTTTCTCTCTGTCTCTCTCTCCCTCTAGCTCTCTTTCTCGCTCTCTCACTCTCTCACTGTCGTTTTCTCTCTGGCCATGTGATCTTTGCACACACAGGCTCCCCTTCACCTTCCACCATGGGAGGGAGCAGCCTGAGGCTCTCACCAGATGCAGATGCCCAGTTTGAACTTTCCAGCCATCAGAATCATGAGCCAAATAAACCGTTTTCCTTTCTAAATTACCCAACCTCAGACATTGCTTTATAGAAACACTAAATGGACTAAGACACTAAGCCAAGATGGAAACCCAATTCTGTACGACCCCAAAATCCAGGGTCATACAGGAAGGGGAGTGGAAATGCCCTGACTTTCCTCTCCTCTCTGATCTTCTAAACCACACCAGGATCTGAAGGAGAGGGAACCTGCATGGCGCAGTCCATAGAGATCTGCCGCCTGGACATATACAGGGTCAAAAATGGGTCTGGTAATGGAGGACATCCCCAAAGCCAAGCCAGTCAGCAGCTGGAGTCTCTTAACTACCACCCTGTAGACTGTGTGGCAGAGTCCAGAATCAAATTTTGACTTGAGATTTCAATTCTGTCTCTGCCTGGCTCTTCTGACAACCTCCTCTGCTATCACTTGGCATTGCTGAGGCAGTATCCCTCCTACACAGCACCGGCTCCTGCACCTGGGTGAACCTCTCCAGCCCAAGCACAGGATGACCTCTGGGAGAGAGAGTTCTCCTTCTCATGCCCCATTTGTCCCTCTCATGGCCCCAGCTGTTAACCAAGACCGAGGCAGAGGGCCTGACTTGCCTTCTCACTGAGGCTCATCCTGAGGAGAGACTGACGGTTTAACATTAACCCCAATAATAGGAATAGCTTACATTTATCAATCACCTGCAATGCCCTGTGCCCACAGTAAGCACATCATATGCATTGCCTTATTTTATTCTCACATACAGCTTTGCAATGTAGGTACTATAGCTATCCCACTTGACAGATGGGGAAACTGAGGCTCGGAGACATTAAGTAGGTCAGGAAAAACTCAAGACTCCAGTATTCTTGACTCCATGTGCTTAACTTTTAAGACATGCTATGACTGTGTTGACAGTTTCCTAATGAGTTACAGCCAAGGGAGCAGTTTCTAGAGTACTAGAGTTTCTAGAGTTTCTAGGGTACAGTCAGTAAGACCAGGTTGTTTCTCTTTGTGTGGCTCATGAAGTCTCCTGGTGGGTTCAAGGTCTTCTATGTAAAGGACTCCGTGTGTGGGGAGGGTCAGATACTGGGGCTAATATCAATGGTAATAACTCTCAAGCTCGCTTTGAAAGACAGTCTGGATGCTTCTCTCTTCTCCAGAGCGAGCAGCGGTGCATCTCTGAAGAAATGAACGTTGATGGGTCTAAACCAATTGTAGAAATTCAATTTTTTTTTTTTTTGCTGGTATTCTGTTTAGGGGTGTTTGTGTCATTCAGTGAAATATGATGGGATGTCAATGGGTGCTTTGGGAATAGGTTTCCTTGCTGATAAAACAGAGGCACCATGGCCCAAAAAATAAGTCCCCTTCTGCTTATGTCATCATGGTTTTGAGTGATGACTGGCACTCTGGCAGCCATTTTGTGATCATGAGGGCACAAGCCTGAGATGGAAGTCAACTGACAGGGAATGGCAGAGCAGCAAGATCGATACATATGAGTTCTTGACAATGTCATTGAGCCATACCACAAAGACTTCACCAACTCTGAGGCCACCCCACCGTCTGGACATCTCGTTACATAGGATAATAAAATCGGCTAATTGTTTATATAATTGCTAGTTGGGGTTTCTGTTACTTGTGGCCAGAATAGCCTGATTGACCAGGCACAGTGGCTCACACCTATAATCCCAGCACTTTGGGAGGCTGAGGTGGGCAGATCACCTGAGGTCAGGAGTTCAAAACCAAACTGGCCAACATGGTGAAAGCTTGTCTCTACTAAAAATACAAAAATTAGCCAGGTGTCGTGGCACATGTCTTGTAGTCCCAGCTACTCAGGTGGCTGAGGTGGCTGAGGCAGGAGAATTCATTGACCCCAGGACGTGGAGGCTACACTCCATCCTGGGTGACAGAGCAAGACTCCGTCTCAGAAAAAGAAAAAAGCCAGCCTGATTGCTACAGAACCTGACATTTTCAGCCTCAACATTTGCTACTTTCCAGTCCTCATGCTCCCCAACATCTGCGCTCACTCCCCTTAGCCTCTCACTGTCCCCAAACATGCCATGCCCTCTCCTGCTCCCACACCTTTGCCTATTACCATTCTGCCTGCCAAGAATGCCCTTGCCCACCTATCCCTTAATAGCCAGTGACTCAGTGACATTCCTGTATCTGGGAAGTCCTTCCTGACACCCCTGGCTGGGATGCATGACCCTCCTCTGTGGTTCCAGCTCCTCCTTCACAGCACTGACCACCAAGGGACATGTCTGTCCCCCACTGACCCGTGAGATCTTTGAGGAGGGAAAGAGGGAATTATGTCCCTGGTACTCAGGAAGGATGCTGCTCAGGGCTTTCATGGGTTTATCATGTCCTGAAACCATTATGCTTGTCTACATGAATACGTGTGGCAGAGTGAGTTTGTTAAATCATAGGCTTTGGAGTTACACAGACCTAGGTATGAGTTCAGCTAGCTGAGTCTGACGAGTACACTAACGAGCTACAGCACCTCTAGGCACTAACAACCTCTCTGTGTCTCAGTCCACCTACCTGCAAAGTGGAGATGGTAAACCTGTCTTACTAGGGCGTGCTGAAGATTAGACAAAGCGTGTTAACTCTTAACTTGGTGCCTGGCATGTAGCAGATTATTCATACATGCCAGCTCTTGGGATTATTACTTTATTGGTTTGCATTTAATTTTTGTTGGGGGAAGAGTTTTGAGCTTTTGCCAAATTCTCAAATGGGTCTATGATCCAGGAAGGTCAAGAACCACTGGTTTGGAGAGTAAAAGGAGCCCCCAGTGGGTCTGCTGGCTATGATGAGTATACTGCATAAGTGCTCACATGGCGGCTTTGTGACGTCCACTGGGAGGTACTGTGTAAGTGTCCCTCTGTGGGTCACAGTGTGATCTTGCCCATGATGAATTTCCCCTCCCAAGCCCCTGGGTCCCTGTGACCTCCAGGGCTCTCCAAATACCTCATTAGCACAGGCTGAGAGCAGAGCTAGAAGTGGGGCTGCTGTTGCCTCTGCAGAGAACGTCCCTCATTAGAGCAGAGAGAAGCAGCAGCTCTGACAGGGGCTGGGCAGGGGCAAGGCCCCTTTGTGTCTGGGCCTGATGATTCAGGGAACATTGCACTTCTGAGGACATCATTGTCAGCACAAAGCTGCGGCTCTGACGACAGAGCCCAGGCTCCTCTGGACTAGCACTGTCCTGCCTCCCCCAGCTCCCTTGATTGCTCAGCCCCCTTTCCTATGACTGCACCAGTGTTAAAGCTGCATCTGTAATAAACTGTCCTTTTACTCACTGGTCCTCCCAGTGGCCAAGAGAGGGTAAACTGTGATCCCTGTCAGAACCCTGAGGCCCCAATAGACTGGGCAGAGCCAGGTTTGGGATTCATGTCCCCCTGCTCCAAACTCTTGCAGAATGGCGGCAGAAGTGCACACTTAGTATCAGGCACACCAGGGTGGGTCCCAGTTGTGCCACTCTCAAGCCGTGGTGTTGGGCCAGCCGTTTCTATTTTCTGAGCTCCAGTTTCTTCATCTGTGGGAAGGAGATAAATAGTCACAACGGAACCCCCTCCTCCTCTGCCTTGCAGAGAAATCATTCTAAAAGTCACATCTGATTATATCGCCCTCCTGCTCACAGCCCTCAGCAACACTCCCTGGCCCTCAGGATGAAGGTGAAGGTTTTTGGTCTGCCTTTCAAGGCCCTTTTCAATCTGGATGCTGCCCACTGCCCTGGCCACAGCCCCCACCACACACCCCAACCAGTCACAAACCAAACCACTTCTCTCCTCAGTCCACTCAATTCTGTTTCCTTTACCAGGAATTCTTTCTGCCTCTCTTTTTCACCAGGAAAATCCCTGCTTCAAACTCAATGCAGGTACTTCCTCCTCCAGGAAGCCCTCCGTGACCTCCCACTCCCTCTTTCCACATTGCATTAGGTGCCTCCTCTTGGCTTCCACCTCCCAGAGCTGAGTGGACCTTGTGCTAGAATCCTGGCATTAGAAAGAGCCTTAAAAGTTCATGGAAAGCAGTGCATCTCCAAGCGTGGCCCAGCATCATCTGGAAACTTGTGAGAAATGTACATTCTCGGGTCCCACTCTCAGACCTCCTGAATCAGAAACTCTGGGAGTGGGACCCAGCAATCTGTGTTGTAACAAAGTCCTCCAGGGAATTCTGATGCCCAAATGTCAGAACCACTGGTCTAATGCAGTCCTTTGCAACCATGCTAGAGTTCTGTATTTGCGGTGCTCCGTGAAATCGACTGCCATGTGGTCTGGGCTCCTGCACCTGCTACAGGAGAAAGAGGCCCCTGCTGAGCTATTGGTGCCCCTGTGTGCCCAGCCACCCCTCCTTCCAGGGGCCTTCAGCTAATAGAGTTGCCATAAGTGCTCACGTGGCGGCTTTGTGAGAGTTCTCTCCATCACATCCCATTCTCCCACTTCCTGCAGACACATGGCCAATTTTAAATTGTAACTTTCTTTTATTGGCGAAGAAGAAATTTTGGCACCTGTTTCATTTATTTCTCATCAGCTTCTCTTTATCCCAATCTTGCCAGGCTGGGGCCTGCTGGGCTTAAGAATCGAAATACTGGTCATCTGCCTCTTAAGGAAAATGCTGTAAATTTCATGGGGCTTATCTCAGGCACACCAAGTGTTACCTGGAAAATACATCTTTCCTCCTCTTCTCCTGCTCAGCAACCTGCCAGTGTGGTTCAGAGGGTTGTAAAAGTATCAGTAGTCCAGATGGTTTCTGAACCAACTTCTCTTCCCATTAGAAGAGTCCAGCTTCCCTCAATTCCCCTTTTTCCACTTTTGGAATTGCTAACCTGTCATACTTGGAGGTTCTTCTTGGTGTCTAATCTAACTCTTTGTTATTGCTGGCTCCAAATCAGCCTGTCACGTATAGAGGAAAAGTATTTTTATCTCTGTTTTTCGGCCTGGAAACTAGCACAGGACCTGGCATACAGTAGGCACTCAATGTTAGTTTAGAAAATAAGTGAATGGGCCGGGCGCGGTGGCTCAAGCCTGTAATCCCAGCACTTTGGGAGGCCGAGACGGGCGGATCACGAGGTCAGGAGATCGAGACCATCCTGGCTAACACGATGAAACCCCGTCTCTACTAAAAATACAAAAAACTAGCCGGGCGAGGCGGCGGGTGCCTGTAGTCCCAGCTACTCGGGAGGCCGAGGCAGGAGAATGGCGTAAACCCGGGAGGTGGAGCTTGCAGTGGGCTGAGATCCGGCCACTGCACTCCAGCCTGGGAGACAGAGCCAGACTCCGTCTCAAAAAAAAAAAGAAAAGAAAATAAGTGAATGAATGAATGAGGAGATTAATAATAACAATTATTGATGATGAAAATGAACATTTAGGCCGAGGCGGGGCAATTGCTTGAGCCCAGGAGGTCAAGGCTGCAGTGAGCTATGATCACGCCACTGCACTCCAGCCTGGGTGATAGAGCAAGACCATATATCTAAAAAATAAAAACAAAAATGAATATTTACTCTCAGGATTATGTTAAGTGTCTCAGATATATTCAAACACCCAACAACCTTATGAGGTAGATACTATTTTATCCCTATTTTACATAGGGGAAAACTGAAGCTCAGAGAGATTAAGCAATTTGCCTAAGGTCACACAGCAATGTCATGACAGAACTAGTAATTGAACCCAGCTGAACTAATTATACAATTGAAAGATCACTTCCTGCATTATCCCTTGAGTGTTGCTTTTCTGAGGGGCACAGCTGTCGCAGGAAGCCTCTAGCTCCTGGAGGTTCAGTGTGAGTGAGGGCCAGGCAGAGACAAATGAGCTCCATACTTGTCCTTTGATGAAAGCCTCCTGAAGACAGCTGGGGAGCAGGAGGAGGAGGAGGTGGACAGAAGCTGGGTACACCAGAGGAGACAGAGATGTGGCGTCAAAGGCAACAAGGGCTGATAGGTCTGTGAGTAAGAGGCCCCTTGTCTGTCACTGGGCTGGGGCTTCTATCAGAGCAAAGCTTCAAAACCAATGACAAGCCAGTAAAAGACAATGCTGGCCTGCTCCTGCTGCCAACACACGCATTTTCTTGACTTAACACCGCTCTTTCCTTCTTTTTTTAACCCTTAAGCTTATGATCATTTTTAATATTTTAAATTTACTCAGGTAATAAATTAAGACATTATCACTTTAAAATGTATGTCATATACAGATACGTAGAGCCAAAATTAGAACTTCCTTGTATAACCCCCCACCTCCCAGCTCGAAGACGTTGCCACGGTTCACAGTTTGAAATTGGTTAGCCTGGTTTCTCTAGAAATGGGACTCAGGACAAGGGTGAATGTATGGCTGCTTCCTTTGGGTGGTGCAAGCCCAGAGATGAGCCCAGGATGATCACAAGCCCAGAAAGAGAGCAGGGAGGCCATGGGATGGGTGGTACCATGAGGCCATCACCCTCATGGCTGCTCTGGAGGCACACCCACCTCACACAGAACACCCCCAGGAGGACTGCAAGGAGAAATCCAGCCTCACATAGTCCAGAGAAAGATGGAAGGAGAGGGGGTATATCCACCTAGATCCCTCCTGTCTCCTGGGTCTCATTAGTCAACCTTGGCTCTGTGGCCAATGAAGGATTAATTCTCTGGCACCATTTGGTCATTTTGGGGGCTCTGAGGTCTTTCCATCCCACACACTGTGGGGTGTGTCTCAAATATAGATGTTAAGTCTTATTATTGCTCAAATATGGTGAGGTCAACAGCTCAGGAGACGACTGCCATGGAAAAGAGACTTTGTTACTTACAGGTCCAAGAGGAGGGGGCAGGCCATGCCAGCAAGGGCCACAAGGAGGAGCATGAGGGTCAGTTAGGAGGCAGAGGGTCTGAGGGGCAAATGGGGCAAGATCCTTTACTTTAGTTTCCAGGTGTGGCAGGGTAAGCAGGCTTAGGATTGGCTAGATTGAATAATTTCAGCAGGATTCGGGGCATAGCGGCTGACCCTAGATGCTTGGTACCTGGCCCTGGAGTGATTAGGACAGGGGAATAGTGGCCCAGAGTGAAAGAACCCAGAGATAAAGAGGGTGGTGGGGGTGGGGGCTGTGCATTGATTAGTTTGCAGGTGAAATGCACGCTCACAGGCCAGTCCTTTACTATCTCTTGGCCATCCCTGGGAGGAGCAATCCCTCCACGGTTACCAAGGCCCCAGATATCAAAGCATCAGAAACACAGAAGATAGAAAGTTATGATTAATACAGGGAAGAACCAGAAACTCTGGGCATGAGCTGGTGGATCTAGCGGCACTGTGGTGGCCAAGGGGGAGGGTCCTGCACTCCCAGAGCCAATGACTGGTGATCCCTGGCAGGGACAATCTCCTCTGCCTACTGCGACCTCTTTGACCGCAGCTCCTCCTACTCTCCCCTCATTCACACCAGCCTCCTTTGCCTCCTTACTGTTTCTGAAACATGCCAGGCAACAGGGGACAGGGCTGTAACTTTCTAGATCATTTTCCCTATATTTGTACACAGTCACATGCACATATATTTGCACACTATTGTCTCAAGACTTTTCTGATGCCGCCGCACATCTTAGGGCTCTCCTTATGTCAGTCGTTAGAATTTCCTTTGTTCTTTTAAATCACTATAATGGTTGATGCATGGGTGCATCAAAAGTCACTTATGCACACCCCTATCAATGGATATTTAGGTTATTTTCAGCACTTCCTGATTATAAACAATGCCATCATAAGCAGTCTTGCTCCTGTCTTTGTATAGACATGAGAGTTTCTGTGGGATAGAACACCTACAAGCAAAATTGCTAGGACAAAGGGCATGGGTAGTTAACATTTTCATAAATACTGCCAACTGCTCCATAGAAAGCCATTCCCAATTTATACACCCACCCAAAGTGCGTGAGGTTTCAGAGAACTCATTTCTCCACACCATTTCCAACAACAGCTATTTTCAGTGATTAATCTTTTTGAAATCAATCTATTTCATTTTCTTTTTTTTTTTTTTTTTTTTTTTTTTGAGACGGAGTCTCGCTCTGTTGCCCAGGCTGGAGTGCAGTGGCGCGATCTCGGCTCACTGCAAGCTCCGCCTCCCGGGTTCACGCCATTCTCCTGCCTCAGCCTCCCGAGTAGCTGGGACTACAGGCGCCCACAACCGCGCCGGCTAATTTTTTGTATTTTTAGTAGAGACGGGGTTTCACCGTGGTCTCGATCTCCTGAGCTTGTGATCCGCCCGCCTCGGCCTCCCAAAGTGCTGGGATTACAGGCGTGAGCCACCGCGTCCGGCCCTCATTTTCTTTTTTCTTTTCCTTTTTTCATTTTAGAGGTGAAGTCTCACTCTGTCGCCCAGGCTGGAGTGCAGTGGTGGGATCTCAGCTCACTGCAGGCTCCGCCTCCTGGATTCAAGCAATTCTCCTGCCTCAGTCTCTGGAGTAGCTGGGATTACAGGTACACCCACCACACCCAGCTATCTTTTGTATTTTTGTATATATATTTTTTGAGGCGGAGTTTCACTCTTGTTGCCCAGGCTGGAGTGCAACGGCTTGATCTCGGCTCACTGCAACCTGCGCCTTTTGGGTTCAAGTGATTATCCTGCCTCAGCCTCCTGAGGAGCTGGGATTACAGGCATGTGCCACCACACCCAGCTAATTTTGTATTTTTAGTAGAGATGAGTTTTCTCCATGTTGGTCAGGCTGGTCTTGAACTCCCGACCTCAGGTGATCTGCCTGCCTCAGCCTCCCAAAGTGCTGGGATTATAGGCATGAGCCACTGCACGCGGCCTTAATTTTCATATTTTTAGTAGAGACGGGGTTTCACCATTGTTGGCCAGGCTGGTCACGAACTCCTGACCTCAAGTGATATGCTTGCCTCAGCTTCCCAAAGCTGTGTGAGTCACCACGTCTGGCTGAAATGAAATCAACTTACTTCCTTCCTTCCTTCCTCCCTCCCTCCCTCCCTCCCTCCCTCCCTCCCTCCCTCCCTTCCTTCCTTCCTTCCTTCCTTCCTTCCTTCCTTCCTTCCTTCCTTCCTTCCTTCCCTCCCTCTCTCTCTCTCTCTCCCCTCCTCTGTCTCTCTTTCTTTCTCTCTCTCTTTCTCTCTCTCTTCCTCCCCTCTCTTCTCCTCTCCTCTCCTCTCCTCACCTCTCCCCTGCTCCCCGCTCCCCTCCCCTCCTTTCCTTTCCTTTTCTTCTCTCTTGCTCTGTTGCCCAGGCTGGAGTGCCTGGCACGATCTTGGCTCAAGTCAATCACAGGTTCAAGCCATTCTCCTGCCTCAGCCTCCCAAGTAGCTGGGACTACAGGCATGCACCACCATGCCCAGCTATGAAATCAACCTATTTCTGGTAGCCACTCTATTTCATTCCAAAAATGGCTTGAAGTAGTTTTTACTCAAAAAAATACCTGAAGTTCCTCTTTTGCAAGGATCTGCCAACATAGGCCATGTCTACCCTCAAAACATGAAGAAGGCATGCTGGTCATCACCAAGAAGTACTACATGCACCCGGACAGCAACTTCCACACACACACACACACACAAGCATGCATGCAAGGAGATCACCATCATTCCTGGCAGGAAGCTCTGCAGCCAGACAACAGGCTATGCTACGCACCCGATGAAGCAGATTCAAGAGGCCCAGGGAGAGCCAGCTCCATGAGGTTGCCGGAGGAGGGAGGAAGAAGAGAGAATTCTGTTCCTAAGGTCTCAGCCTGGGTGGAGAGATCACTGAAGCAGATCCTGACACTAAGGACATGCTGAAGCTTCCGGACTTCAGCAGTCTGTCCAACCTGCAGGTCACTCAGCCTGCAGTTGGGATGAATTTCAAAACGCCTCATAGAGCTGTTTGAATCTTTCTACTCTGGTATAATGAACATTTCCAATAAACCTGGGACAACAGAAGGAAAAAAAAAGGAAGCAGTCTAGAATTGAGGTTAAATCGTTTGGACTCTACAATCAGACTACTTAGGTTCAAATTCCCACAACACCACTTAAAGGCTGTGTGACCTCGTCAAGTTTCTTAACCTCTCTGGGCATTGGTTTCTTGGTGGTAGAATGAGAATAATAGGGTTGCAGTGTATGGCGGCCATAAAAATCCATCTCTCAAATTTCCAAGGATGGGAGTGTCATTGACTTGTTCAACTGCTTCGCTCTGAAGGAAGTACAACATTTGCATTGAGAACAGGTTCCCATGGGCTGCTCCCAGCCAGTGACTGAGTGTCAAGGGTTCTAATGCAGGCCTCTTCCTGTGAGACAGGACTTGCCATGGGCCTTGCTGACACTTAGAACTACGTTGCAATGTAAGATTTTTTTCTATCTGTATGAGTTTCCTTTTGCTGTATAACAAACTAGCACAATGTTAGTGGCTTAAAACAATGCACATTTATTATCTTACAGTTCTGGACACCAGATGGTGGAAATCAGTTTCATTGGGCTAAAGCCATGGTGTTAGCAGGATTGGTTCCTCTGGAGGCTTTTGGGGCAAATTCATGCCTTTTCCAGCTTCTGGAGGCTGCCTGCATTCCTTGGTGGTCAAGCAGGCTCATGCCTGCTTGAGTCACTCTTGCTGTCATTGCTACATATTTCACCTCCTCCTTTGACTTTCTTGCTTCCCTCTTTTATAAGGACACTTGTGATTACATTTAGGGCCCACCTGGATAATCCAAGATAATCTCCTCAAGATTTTTAGCTTAATTATATCTGCAAAGTCCCTTTGGTCATGTAAGGTCACATTCCTTGGTTCAGGGGATTGGGACACAGGCATCTTTGGGGGCCATTATCAGCCTACTACCCTCCCCACCTTCCTTTTCTCTCCTTCCCACAGAGGTCAGACCTGCTTCATAGTCTGATGACTCTCCCAGTTGCCTCCAGACAAAATATAGAATGCTCAGTTAGATTAGAATGCCAGATTATCGATGAATACTTTTAAATATGAGTATGCATGGGACATATGGCATGAGATGTAGTTATAGTAAAATGTGTTCATTGTTTATCTGACATTCAGATTTAACTAGATGTCCTGTATTTTTGTTTGCTAAACCTGGCCACCTTCAAGTAGTTCCTTCCCCATTTTCCTTCACAAGTATTTTCCCCAATAAATCTCTTGCACGTCTGATCCCCCACTGGTGTCTGTTTTGCAGAGGCCCCCAACTAGCACAAGATGAGAACTGAATGAGAGAACACACAGCAAGATCACAGAGCAGTGCCTGTCCCAGGAAGTAATCGTTTGCTCTTAGCCAGCAGACACAGCCAAATATTATTAACTACTGTGTGAACCTAAGCTGGCTGACTCCCTAGTCTGGGATCCCTCACCCTTCACCCCTATATTTAGCAGGTGCTCAAAACACATTTCATGAGAGAGGTATGGATTTGTTTGCATGTTTACAGATGAATTCTGGGAGGATGCCAAGCATTGGTGGTTGCCCTGGAGAGGCCCTGGTGGTCTGGAGAAGTATGAAAGTGAGACTCATTTTTGGCTAAATGACCTTGCCTACCCACCTTTTGAATTGAAACCATATGATTGTTATTACCTATCACAAAACTTAATTTTAAATTTATTTTGAATTGAACTAAATTCATTGCAGTTTTTATATCCTGGAGGCTCAAGCAGTGCTGGAGACCCAACTAGGAGCCATGGAACTGACCGAGGCCCCCCGCATTTGCTCTGAGAGGCACTGGTTGGAGGTAGCAAGTGTTCCCACGAGTTCCTAAAGGTGCTTTTTTTCCCACCCAGTCGCTCCTGAAAGTACTTTTGAAAGACCAAGCTCTTGCACCAATGCCAAACAACCCTTTGATGCCAGACGACCCTGAGGATCTCCCTAATCATCCCACGGCAGTGCTCCCAATCCATCTAGGTCTTCTTTGGGAGGCAAGGAGCTGGCATGGAGGCAAAGGGCATCTTTCACCTCCCCTCACATTTTGCCCACCAGCAAATGAGGAAGAGGAAGGGCTTGTGTCAGGGAATTGGATCACAAAAGCTCAGCACTCAGAGAGGCCTAAAGGTCAGTGCAGGTAGGAAAATTCTCCCTAACCTCCCTCACCCAACATTTCCTCAGTCCATGTTTGCCTGCCTCCAGGGATGGGGACCTCACTCCCTCAGAGACAGCACAGCTGTTCTAACCAGCATAGCTCTGCCAGGAAGAAAGTGTTTTGCTCTCTGAGCTGAGACCTGGCACCCTCTGACTGCCCCCTGACATCCCTGTGGGTCCTTGCTCTGCCCTCTGGACTCCCAGGCCCGGTGAGCTCACGGCAGAGGAGCCCGCAGGCTGCCTTCTCCAACTCTACAGAGACTGGGCCCTTCCTGGCCTCCTGCTTGCCCTGGGCAGGCTCAGCCTGGTTCTCTTGCAGGACCAGGCACCTAGGAATGGGATGACAGTCAACAAGTCTTCAGAAAGCCCCTGGCAGGGCTGGAACTCCAACAAAGGGGCGTGCTAGTTTGCAGGAACTCCCCTGGATGAGCCCTGTGAAAGCCTAAGTATCTCATGCAGAGTTCAGATGGTCTTAGGTAACCAGAACCCCAGGTGCCCCCACCCGCAATTCTGCACCTCTCCAGCCTGCACAGGGCTGGGCACTCTTAGCCAAAGTCAGAGCTGTGGCACTGGTGTCTCCACTTGAACACCTCCTTCTGTTAACTTACTCTTTTTTCTTTCCTTTTCTTTTCCTTTCCTTTCAAAGACTTACTTATTTTTACATTTTAATTTAATTTTCTCTAATCCCATGACAAATTTTAGAAATGACTTATTTTGACTTGGTGTAGTGACTCAGCCTGTAATCCTACTGCTTTAGGAAGCTACGGTTGGGAGGATCACTTGAAGGCAGGAGTTGGAGACCAACCTGGGCAACATAGTGAGTGAGACTCTATCTCTACAAAAAATTTAAAAATTACCCGGGTGTGGTGGCAAATGCCTGTAGTCCCAGCTACTGGAGGGGTAGGGGTGGACGGATTGATTGAGCCCAGAAGTTTGAGGCTGCAGTGAGCTATAATGACACAACTGCACTACAGCCTGGGCGAGAGAGTGACGCCCTGTCTCTTAAAAAAGAGAGAGATAAAGAGAGACTTATTTTTAAAAGTAAAAAATTCCAGAAGATCCAGAGGTAGCTACTTTGACAAGTTTCTCGAGTGTTCTGCTAGAGCTTCTCTAAGCATTTATAGCAGATCCGGGCCATTCTTGACCTGGGAGAGATCCCCCACCTCCCTTTATGTGCAACTCTGGATGTCAGCTTTTATTCCCCGACCGCACGGTCCCTTGCTGGGTGCCCCTGCTCTGCCACAGCTATGGCAGGTTCGCCCCTGGTTCTGCACAGAGGGATTCTGAGCGGTACATAGGTTTAAGCTTTAACAATGCAGTGTTTATTTAAAAGCCTATTAAAGAAAACAGACTAGTGCCTCCAACCCATCATTTCACACCTGCCTCGAATGGGGTTAAATTTTTTTTTTTTTTTTTTTTTTTTGAGATGGAGTCTCGCTCTGTCCCCCAGGCTGGAGTGCAGTGGCGCAATCTCGGCTCACTGCAAGTTCTGCCTCCCAGGTTCACGCCATTCTCCTGCCTCAGCCTCCCGAGTAGCTGGGACTACAGGCGCCCGCCACCACGCCCGGCTAATTTTTTTGTATTTTTAGTAGAGACGGGGTTTCACCGTGTTAGCCAGGATGGTCTCGATCTCCTGATCTCGTGATCCGCCCGCCTCGGCCTCCCAAAGTGCTGGGATTACAGGCGTGAGCCACCGCGCCTGGCCGAATGGGATTAAATTTTAAACGTGTGTTGTGTTCAAGGGAAAGAACAGGCACTATGCGGATATGGCAAAACTGTGCAGGAGGCACAGGAACAGCTCAGAGGCTTGGAAGTGCCTCCGCCTGGAAATGGTGGATGGAGGACGGGAGACTCCCGCTGAACCCCTGGCAAGCGCCCACCCTGCGGCTGGGAGAGGAAGGCAGCCTCTGGCTGGGGCTGAGATTCTCCACCTTGGCTGCGCAGCAGAATCACATGGAGGCCGTTAAAAAGCCCGAAGTCCACGCTGCCTTCCAGATCAATCTGACGGGTGAGGCCAGCATCAGAATTCTTTCAAGTTCCAGCCGGAACGCCCCGGGCCTCTCGGGGGAAGACACGTGTCGGGCGCCCCCTGCTGGCCGGAGGAGCCGCGTGCTAGCGCTCAGGTGGGATTTGCTCCCGGGACTCGGGGCCTCAAAGTACAGGAAATGTTGATTGCTCCAGGCTGAATAAGAACAGTTAACAAGAGGAGGCTATTTAAAGCAGGCAGCTGGGAGCATGGGCTCAGGACGCAGGCAAAAGACGATGCCCCAAATTCTGATCCTCAAAGTGCCACCCAGGCCCAAACAAAAGTACGAGCGGAAGGCAGAGGCCAGACACCACGGGGGCGTGGAGGAGGCTCTTATTAAAATGTCTAATGCACTTGGTAATGCTCCTGTTTTATCCCAGATTGAAGTCTTACGATCCCCACACATGGTCTTCTGCTCAAGAAGTTAAATGTCATTCATAGCACAGTAATTAATTCATTCAGCAAATAATTCCTGGGCCCAACCCTGTGCAGGGCACTGAGGGATAATAACAAAAAGCATAATAGCTCACATTTGTAAGGTCCTATGCAGCACACTGGAAAGTAATGAAGAAAATAATAGGCTGGGTGCAGTGGCTCACGCCTATAATCCCAGAACTTTGGGAGGCTGACGGGTGGATTGCCTGGGCCCAGGAGTTGGTGATAAGCGTGGGCAACATAAGGAGGCACCGTCTCTACAGAAAATAAAATTAGAAAAAATTTAGCTGGGCATGATTGTGCATGCCTGTGGTCCCAGCTACTCTGAGGCTGAGGTGGGATTGCTTGAGCCCAGGAGGTCAAGGCTGCAGTGAGCCATGATTGCACCAGTGCTACAGCCTGGGTGACAGAGACCTTGTCTCAGAAAACAAACAAACAAACAAAAGAACAGAAAATACTAATAGCTCACACATTTATTGAGTGCCAAGCGCTGTTCTATGTGCTTTGCACCTATTAACTCTTTTAATCCTCATGCAATAAGAGGAAGGTTCTTATTATTACCATTTTGTAGGCGAGGAAACTAATACACAGAGAAGGCAAATAACTGACTCAAGTTCTCACAGCTGGGATGTGGTTGATGCATGGATGACTAAAACAGGGCTCCTTCCTTGGAGAAGCCCACAATCTAATTGGGGTGACAGACCTGGGACATATATATATGTAATTGAGGACTCACAAGGGATGAAGTGTCATCTCTGTCTGGGAGGGTTGGAGCAGAGCAGACCCTTTGAAATGGGAGTTTGTCAGACTTAGAGGAGGTAGGAGAAGAGGGAAGGGCACACTAGGCAGAGGAATGGCAGGTGCACAGGTAGGGTGGCAGGAAAGCCGCACAGCTTCTGCCATGAATAGAACACAGTCTGATTAGCATGTGGGAAAGACACCGTCAGAGCTAGAAACCTGTGTCTGGAACTGACCATGAATGGCACTCTGCCCAAGGCTCTGTGAAGTTCGCCTAGGGTCCCGAACTCAAGGGTCACACTTCTGAGAAATGACAGCATGCTTTCAGGGAAAGGGAAGGAGAACCGGGTGTTCTCTGTGTCTGCTTTGCCATGAGGCAGGGTCCAGTGGGGAAGAGGACCCTGGAGGCACCACGTGGTTGGCTCCTGCCCTGTTCCTTCTATCAGCTTGTGCCAGAGGAATAACTGGCTCCAGATGACCCACGTCCGCCCTACGGCCTTCCCCTGCTACATACCAGAGTGGGGAAAAGAGAATGTGAAAGCCTGTCAGGCAGGAGGACCAAGGCTTCCGTCCTGACCCCACAAGTCCCTTATCCTCTCCAAGCATCAGCTTCCTGATGTGTAAATTGGTGACTAACAGCCACCTTGCAGGTTATCATCTTAGTTAGAATAGAGCTAGGTATTGGTGGTATACTGAGGACAAAAATGGCCCAGTCTCTATCATGGACTGAGTCATGCCCCACCCCCCATTCCTATGGTGAAGCCATAACCCTCAGTACCTCAGAATGCGACTGTATTTGGAGACAGGGTCTTTAAAGAGGTGATTAAGTTAAAACGAAGTCATTAGGGAGGGCCCTAATCCTTACAGGAAGAGGAAATTAGGACACACACACACAGAGGGAAAAACATGTGAAGACACAAGGCAAAGACAGCCAAGGAGAGAGGCCTTGGAAGAAACCTACCCTGCTGACACCTTGATCTTGGACTTCCAGGCTCCAGAAGAATGAGGAAATAAATGTCTGCTGTTTAAGCCACCCAGTCTGTGGTACATTGTCATGGCAGCCTGGCAAACCCTCTGCCTCTTTTAGTTCCTTCCAGAAAGAGTTGGGTCTATTTCTCCTTGGATCTAGGCTGGCCTTGGGAGTTGCCAGTAAAAGTCTGGAATGCAGCAGAAATGATAATGTGACAGTCTGAGCTTAGGCCTCAAGTGATGTTTTGTGCTTCTGCTCGTTATCTTTTTGTGAATAAACCCGGGCCAGCCTGTTGGCAGTTGACAGAGCACATGGAGGAGAACTCATTTATCCTGGTTCCGGCCATTCTAGACCAGTCAGCCCCAGAACATGTGAGAGAGCTCTGCTAAGACCCACGGAGCTTCCCCTGCCCTCAGTCCACAGCCAATCTCAGATTCACAAGAAAGCCCAGCCAAGGCCAGAAGAACTGCCCAGCTGATCTGTGAACTAAGAAAAGTAAATGCTTATTGTTGAAAGTCAGTAAGTTTAGGGATGTTTGTTACACAACAATAGCCAACTCTACAGCTTCTGTAATAGGTGACTCCCCTCCTGAAACCAGCTTCCTAACTCTCAGCCCATGTAGGCCAGTGCCTAGCACAGGAGGCCTCTCTCTCTTCCCAGAAGATACCCTGTGCACAGTGATTTTTGAGAAGCTTATTAGAGATGGGCACAAGAGCTTTAGAGAAGAAAGGAGGCTCTGCAGAGATGAGAGGCTAGTGGGGATGTGGGAGGCTGCACAAAGACAGGGCCTAGCTGGGTTTTCAATCTGGATTCTATGGCAAATGTTGTAGCATTTGGATTAAGAAAATTATCTGAGGCTGGACACGGTGGCTCACACCTATAATCCCAGCACTTTGGGAGGCTGAGGCAGGCGGATCACCTGAGGCTGGGAGTTCGAGACCAGCCTGACCAACATGGAGAAACCCCATTTCTACTAAAAAAAAATACAAAATTAGCCGGGCATGGTGGCGCATGCCTATAATCCTAGCTACTTGGGAGGCTGAGGCAGGAGAATCACTTGAATCTGGGAGGCGGAGGTTGCAGTGAGCCGAGATCACGCCCTTGAACTCCAGCCTGGGCAAAAAGGGTGAAACTCCATCTCAAAAAAAAAAAAAAAAAGAAAAAGAAAAGAAAATTACCTGAAATAGACTGAGACCAGGGAGGGTGGTTCCCCCAGGACATGGAGATGTTATGTAGAAAGATAATTGTATGCCACTGAGAAAAAAGCAACAGCTGTCCACTACAACACCAAGAATGATGGGGATGTGAGAAGGAGCACCCAGTGAGGAGTAGGTGGGATTTGGCTACCCGCAAAGTGGGAAAGGAGCCCTAATGCGTAGGAAAAGCCCTGGCCTCTCCCAGATGCTTTTCCATGTCTTTCAACATTTTTAGGGTCTTATGATCCTTGCAAGTTCACTGTGTTCTGCCATACTGGGTTGATCTATTGGGCAGGAAAGTACTAGGCAGAAACCTAGCCCTAAAGATAGGCTAGGACAGCTTGTGTTCTCATGACTGAGAGAAAGAGAGAGGTGTGGAGGGAGCAGAGAGAGAGAGGAAGGGAGGAGGTGAGGCCATGAGATTTTCTTTTTTAATCCAGGGGGATCATCTCCCTGGCTGGTGACACTAGGTACCAACTGGGGTACACACTGTGGGTATTTGGATGGAGCCTCTCACACCAGCTTACTAAACTTGGTGACCTGACAGCCTGACAAAGGTTCAGCCAGAGGTTTTCACGGAGTTTGGACTTCACTTTGTAATGGGTTCATTTGCCTGACATGCAGCAAGTCAGTATACCAAGACCAGGGATTGCAGCAGAGAAAGAGCTTAATAATTATGGGTAACTAAACAAGAAGACAGGAGGAAGCCTCAAATCTGCCTCCCCAGAGAATTTAGGACTAGGGATTTTAAGGGTTTTGGAGTGGGCCAAAGTGGGGAGGTCGTTGATTGTTCGAAGAATGCAGGGTGAAGTCCTGGGACAGGGAGATGAAGAAACTGCATTCTCTTGCTGATCCTGTTCCCCTGTGGGGTCTTCACGCTGCCTGTCCTCAGCCTCTCTGCTGGAATTTGGGCACTGAAGAACATCTTAAGCAATTCTTAAATAAAAGCCTTATGATTCTAACCCCAGCGATTCTATTTATAGGAACAACAGGTTTGCAAATGGTCAGTGTCTAGTGCTACACGACTTTTGGTTCCAAAGAAGTGGGCCAAAGTGCAGCCAGATTAACACTTAATTACAAACATATAGTATATGTTTCTAATATATTACATATATTAAATATGTTCTATATATTCTTCATCTATTAAATATGTTTGTAATATATCACATATATTAAAAATATTATGTAATTATTTATGACATAAATTAATATATATTAAATATATTCTGCCCAGGACCCAGCATGTAATTCTTGTTATCCCTGTAAGGATGGTTTCAACCTGAGAAAGAATTTCAGGCAGGGATGGCCAGCTGTCCACCGGAGATCTGTGCTTCTCTTCTTGGTGCAGGCTGTTGCAGGGAGGTGGCTGCCACGCCAGGGGCTGCACTTCCCAGCCCTCTCTGCATCTGGGAGGGACTGTGTGACTGCTTCTTACCAATGAAGGTGAGAGAATGATGAGTTGCTTCCTCTCAGATGGTTGAGAAGTGGAGGTACTTTCTCCATTCTCTCTTCTTCCATCTATTGGCTGGACACCAACTCCCACGTGACCTTGGAAGCTCCATATTGAAAATGACAGTGGCTTTATTGTGAATGAATGACTCCATGGAGAGAGGTCTCCTTTGCCTTCCCCCTGGACCCCAACTCCCTGCCAGGGACACCAGCATTGGCCATTACCAGTTATGTTATGTCACCAGAATCTCGGAGTTGGTTTGTTATATCAGGTTGCATTACCTGACTTAATATAGGATCCATGGTTTAATAATAATAATAATGGCCGGGCATGGTGACTCACACCTGTAATACCAGCACTTTGGGAGGCCGAGGCGGGCGGATCACGAGGTCAGGAGATCAAGACCATCCTAGTTAACACAGTGAAATCCCGTGTCTACTAAAAATACAAAAAATTAGCCGGGTGTGGTGGCGAGCTCCTGTAGTCCCAGCTACTCGGGAGGCAGAGGCAGGAGAATGGTGTGAACGTGGGAGGTGGAGCTTGCAGTGAGCCGAGATTGCACCACTGCACTCCAGCCTGGGAGACAGAGTAAGACTCTGTCTCAAAAAAAAAAAAAAAGATGATGATGATGATGATAATAATAATAATAATAATAACATTTTCTCAATTACAGAGCTCAGAAAAATTTTTCTTTCTTTTTTTTTTTTTTTAAAAAAGAGGCTGGGCGCAGTGGCTCACACCTGTAATTCCAGCACTTTGGGAGGCCGAGGTGGGTGGATCACCTGAGATCAGGAGTTTGAGACCAGCCTGGCCAACATGGTAAAACCCCGTCTCTATTAAAAAAAAAAAAAAAAAGCTGGGCGTAGTGGCACATGCCTGTAATCCCAGCTACTTGGGAGGCTGAGGCAGGAGAATTGCTTGAACCCGGGAGGCAGAGGTTGCAGTGAGCCGAGATCACTCCACTGCACTCCAGCCTGGGCGACGGAGCGAGTCTAAAAAAAAAAAAAAAAAAAAAAAATTTAAAAACGAAGAACAACAGCTGACCTTCCTTAAGTGCCCACTGTATACCAGGCACCCTGTGACTTGTGTTACGTGCACTATCTCATTTAATCTCACCATTACTCTGTGAGGTGTGGGCTGTTATCATCCTCATTTTAGAGACTTGGAGATGGAGGCTGAGAGATTAATCAACTTGCCTGAGATTGCACATTCACTCATTGAGTCCTTCAACAAATGTTTGTTGAGGGCCCATTATGTGCCAGCACAGATATAGGCAATGGGCAGCCAGGTGCTATTGCTGTGCTAATCCTCATGCATATAGCCCCCATTGTTACTGCATGTATTTGCAGGTAGGAGCGGCTTCATGGTCCTATAAAATCCATCTGTGAGCAGAAGTTAACGGCGTCAGGCTTCACATTGCTCAGTTAGTGATAACCTTTTACATATGATGTCGTGCCATCTTTTGATTTCCATCTGATGGCCACCTATACAGTGAGTGTGTGCCTAAATGTCCTTTTTCTTTATGTAATTATAGGAGTGTTTGTGAAGTGTAAGCCGCTTCCAGTGCCTGTTTAATTTTAAAGCCATCTCCTGGTTTTAGTAGCTACTAAGGGTCCCTTGGTATATCCCAGTCCTGTCTGATTTCCTCCTGAGTTGTAGAGGTGGTAATGAATGTCTCCACGAGCTTTCTGGATTTCTGTGTTGCTTTAACTTGGGTATGCTTTGTGTGTCAATGGTTATGTTTCCTGTTAATGCCTCCACTTGATCGCTAAATTTTGTGGTCACTGAATTATCTTTTTGGTGTACTGATACATTAATACCTTAATTTTGTTTTATAATTTGTATAGTTCCCCCCAGTAAGGTTTGGACCACATGTCCTTACTATTAATTTAAAAGTTATTTTGTGCTGGGCATGGTGGCTCACACCTGTAATCCCAGCACTTTGGAAGGCCGAGGTGGGCAGATCACTGGAGGTCAGGAGTTCAAGACCAGCCTGGCCAACATGGTGAAACCCCGTCTCTACTAAAAATGCAAAAATTAGCTGGGTGTGGTGGTGGGCGCCTGTAGTCCCAGCTACTTGGGAAGCTGAGGCAGGAGAATCGCTTGAACCCGGGAGGTGGAGGTTGCAGTGAGCTGAGATCGCACCATTGCTTTCCAGCCTGAATGACAAGAGCGAGACTCTGTCTCAAAAAAAAAAAAAAGGCTGGGTGCAGTGGCTCACGCCTATAATCCCAGCACTTCGGGAGGCTGAGGCAGGCAGGTCACCTGAGGCCAGGAGTTCAAGACCAGCCTGGCCAACATGACTGGGTTGCATTACCTTACTTAATATAGGATCCATTGTTTAATAAGAATAATAATGGCCTACTTATAGGCTACTATTATAAGTCTACTTACTTAAGGGATTACAGACTTATAATACTAAGTCTACTAAAAGTACAAAAATTGGCCAGGCATGTTGGCGCGTGCCTGTGATTCCAGCTACTCAGGAGGCTGAGGCAGAGTTGCTTGAACTCGGGAGACAGAAGTTGCAGTGAGCCAAGATCACACCATTGCACTCCAACCTGAGCAACAAGAGGAAGAGTCTGTCTTAAAAAAAAAAAAAAAAAAAAGTTATTTTATTTCCATTTGTGTGACCATAGGGTTATGCCATCTGGAACTGTAGATGAGTTTGTAAAAACGTATTTTTAAAAATTTTCTGACACTGTCTTACTACTAGAACAAAAGCAATCAGGTCTGCATGCTGTGCAGAGGGCGATATACCTGCTTCCTTTGGGATCCTGTGGTCCTGGGATGTGAGTGCTCTGCTGGCCTTGGATCACAAAGGCTGATCCTTCTGTAAACCAGGTGCTGGGCAAGACATTAGACCAGACTGGGCCCCATTTACCTATATTGGCATGGATTGTCCCTGTCCTCAAAATAAATTCCAGCAAGTCTGTTTCAGTCTTGTGAATGTCCTCGGTGAGGAGGTCTGGTTTATCCTTAATGCCGGTGTCTCCACCCAAGGTATACCATTTCCATGTGAGCAGCTTGGGATCAATTTGGATACCTGTCAGTTCCCCAGGGCTCAGTTTTATCCTGTGAAGGAGAAGCATATGGCATCTAATTGTAATGTTGTTGTTGCCAGAGGCTCAGTGTTTTGAGGGTTTCATATGTAAGCCATATGTATTTTTGAAACGGGCTGTATTTGTTGTTAGAGTATGGGAATTTTGTTGTCCAAATCTGACCGGTAGGAAGGATATAGAATCTGGTTTCCTTGTCTGTAATGACTATGTTCCATATTCATCACTCATCAGAATTCCTGACTTAAGTAGTGAATCTGGAGATGGGTGATGCCGTGTTTGGAATGTGGCGATGTAGTCTTTGAGTGTTTCGAGTGCTTGTGTCTGTTCGCTTCCCCATGTGAGGTCTCAGGATGTCCTGGTTATCTTATAATTGGTTTCAGGCTGATGTTTAAGTGAGATGAACGCTGCCTCCAGGACCCAGACAAACCTGTTCATCTTCGTGCTTCCTGTGTGTCGTTTGGCACCTTAAGGGCTTTTATTTTATTTTTGAGACAGGGCCTGACTCTGTCACCCAGGCTGGAGTGCAGTGGCACGATCTCGGCTCACCTCAACCTCTGCCTCCCGAGTTCAAGTGATTTTCCCACCTCAGCCTCCCAAGTAGCTGAGATTACAGACCTGCACCTCCACAGCCAGCTAATTTTTTTGTGTTTTTTGTTTAGATGGGATTTGGCCATGTTGCCCAGACTGGTCTCAAACTCCTGGGCCCAGGCGACCTGCCCACTTTGACCTCCTAAAGTGTTAGGAATACAGGTGTGAGCCATTGCACCCAGCCAAGGACTTTTATTTTATCTATCACTGTGATCAGGATTTTTCTCCCTTCTGGTGACCACTGTGCTGCTAAAAATTTGCAGTTGGTGTCTGGGCCTATGGTTTTATCTGTATGAATAGTCTATCCCAGTGATCTTAAGTGTGTTGTTACTTGGGAATTTTTTTGCTTAAGTTTTTCCTGGTCATTGTTTACCATTATAATGTCACCTATGTATGATATTTTTAGTGATATATATTTTAATTGATCTCTGTGTGATGATGAAATGAAGTGAGCTATTACTGAACTATTTATCTTTGCAGTAATCTTTTAAATTGGGTGTTTTTTTGCCTTCCCAAGTAAAGGAGCTATTTTCCTGACTTTTTTTGTTTATTGGTATGGCAAAGAACATGTGTGACTGCTTATGGTTACATAGTATTTGCCACTGGAGTTAGTGATCTTATTAATGACATCTTCTACATCTGGAAATGCTTCAGGCATTTTGGGTGAGAATATATTTAAATTTCCTTAATAAATAGTCTATAACTCCTGTTTTGTTTTAAGACAGGCCATACTGGCCTATTAAAGTTATTTGAAATGCCAATTGTAATCACATCTTTCTTCTTTCCTTGAGGAATTCTAGAATCTTTGTTTTTTGTTTGTTTGTTTGTCTTTGAGACTGAGTCTCGCTCTGTCGCCCAGGCTGGAGTGTGGTAGTGTGATCTCGACTCACTGCAACCTCCACCTCCCCGGTTCAAGTGATTCTCCTGTCTTAGCCTCCTGAGTAGCTGCGAGCACTATGGTGTTTGCTCCATTATCCCACAGATAAAGCGGAGCCAGTTTGCATCTGTGGTCTGTCTTTAACGAAAGAAATACACCTGTTTTCCTAACACTTTAGGAGGTCAAAGTGGGCAGGTCTCTTGGGCCCAGGAGTTTGAGACCAGCCTGGGCAACATGGCCAAATCTCATCTCAACAAAAAAATACAAAAAAAAAATAGCCAGCTGTGGTGGTGCACATCTGTAATCTCAGCTACTTGGGAGGCTGAGGTGGGAGAATTGCTTTGTCTGACTGTGAAGGACAGCTGCTAACTATGCTAATTGTTGCGAGCAGTGCAAGGTCAGACATAACCAGGTCCACACACATTTGTGCCTTTCCCAAGGTCAGACTTTTATTGATATTTATTCAATCATAAAAGCCATGAGCTACAAGGAGTTCCCAAGGAGGCAATTCTTAGTATTACCCACTCACTCAGTAGTCAGAGCCACGGGCACATAGGTCCAAGCCAATCCACAGGTCAGTCAATATTGCAAACCATCACAGCAGTATACGTAACTAGTATGTAAATATTATAGATTAAAAATTTCACATCAAACATTTAACACAAGGGAAAGGGGATAGGAAAAGGGGTTAATGAATCATTCCAAGGAGAGTTGGACTGGTTCACTGATGTGAACATGGAGAGTGTTCTGGGCTGATCCTGACGGTCATCAGTGTCTTGCAAGGAAGAGTCCTTGATTTGGGTGGAGTCTTCAGTGGCAGATGCCGGGTGCTGACCATGAGTGACAGCAAGACAGTGTCTAGTGAGATGTCTGAGTGGAACTGCTGAAGTCCTGCTTTTTTTTTAAATGGTCCTTGAGTCTTCTGGTGAAAGCTGATAGTAAAAAATGTGTGTGGCCATACCCTTGCCTGGTTGGGTGCAGTTTCTACTGATGAGGCAGACATCTTGTCACTGTTGGCATGATGCCTTTTGAAATGTATTATGGAATCTTTCTAACATGGAGTTACTTATGTCAAGGGCTCTGTATATAGGCAGTGAGGTAGTGAGAAGTGTATTCTAGATTCTGCATATTCTAGATCCATTCCAAAGTAAAAGCTGACAGGACTTGCTGATGGGTTAGAAGTGGGATGTGAGGCCGAGCACAGTGGCTCACACGTGTAATCCCAGCCCTTTGGGAGGCCGAGGTGGGTGGATCGCTTAAACTCAGGAGTTTGATACCAGCCTGAGTCAACAAAGTGGGACGCTGTCCCTTTCCAAAAATATACGAAAATTAGCCGGGCGTGACAGTGAGTGCCTGTGGTCCCAGCTACTCAGAAGGCTGAGGTGGAAGTATGACTTGAGCCTGGGAGGCAGAGGTTGCAGTGAGCCGAGATCGCGCCACTGCACTCCAACCTGGGTGACAGAGTCAGACCCTGTTTCAAAAAAAAAAAAAAAAAAGTGGGATGTAAGAGAAAGAAGTCAAGGATGACTCCACCGTTCTTGGCCAGAGCACATGGGTGGAAGAGCTGTGGGAAGAGCAGGTTTAGGGGTGGGGCCCCAGAGATAAAAGAACCCAGGGCTCTGTGGAAGGTCCAAGGCTGGTCCAGAACATGGCAGTGTGCTGTGCATCCTGGCTCCCTGTTATCAGCTACTTGGGGAACCCCTGAAAGAGGAAAGGGGCAGCAGTGCAGAGGCGTGGTAGAGGGACTGAGTCCCCCACCCCAGGCTGCTGGGATGCTCAGCCTCCTCCCGTGGTCAGCAGGAGGGAGGCTTGGAAGGCGTTGGAGATGAACCAGCAGAACCATGTTGGCTTTGGACACCCGGGTTCTCTGCAAGGTTCTAAAGTGGCCAGATGCCACCCCCTGGTGGCTGACACGGCTCCTTACAACCCTCACTGACCTGCTAGACAGCCCACAAGCTGGAACTGGAGGGGGGCCCATCCCCAACTGTGAGCAAGGTCGGGGTTCATTTGAGGCTATGAGTTGGGGCAAACGGACTCCCCTGGGCATGAGGCTTTTGAGCCTGTCAAGTGCCTCCCTTATCGCAGAAGAGCAAACTGAGGTGCACGAAGGAGAAACAACTCTGGGGAAAGGGGTGGCTTGGGGACCCCACCCCCGTTTTGCTTTCTGCTGATTTTTCAGTCTTCTCCTATTTTCCTTTCCTCTAATTCTTTTGATTTAGATATTTTTGAGAAAAATACATGTGGAGGAAAAAAGCAATTCAAATCATAGGAAAAGAGCCTACATTGTGGAAAGTCAGTCTCCCCACCACTCCAGTTCCCCTCCCCAGAGGTGCCCGCTGTTACAGTTGGTGTTTCCTGCCAGGGACTCACTATGCATCCTGTCACCTGAATTTCTGAGGGGTTTACTGTGTGCCATGCACACGTGGCATTTCTGACCTCCGTGTTTCTTCCCAATTCAGCAGCCAGAGGTCACATCCTGTCCCTCCCCTACTCAGCACTTCCCCTGGCTCCCACCTCACTCACAGTAAAGGCCACAGTCCCTTCGATGGCTGTGACCTCCCCTTACCCTTGAGGTCTCAGACCTGATTTCCCATAACTCTCTCCCTCACTTCCTCTGCTCCAGCCACACTGGCCTCATTACTGAGGAGAGCAAATATCACCTGGTGGCCACAAAGCAGACCATCTAGAGGCAACACTCCTTATCTGAGGAATTCAGAAGTAATTGGACTTCCCTGTGATCTAAAGCTGGCATCTAGTACCAGGCTTCCTTCCCCAAAATGTATAAGAAACCAGAATTTCTGTACATCTCTGAATGCATGCATGTCAAAACTCATTGTGCAACCCTTGCTGACATCAAGGCACCAAAATGTCTACAAGTG
This sequence comes from Macaca mulatta, assembly GCF_049350105.2. Taxonomy (NCBI): domain Eukaryota; kingdom Metazoa; phylum Chordata; class Mammalia; order Primates; family Cercopithecidae; genus Macaca; species Macaca mulatta. The sequence goes on along the minus strand of NC_133407.1, from coordinate 153,912,712 downwards.
TAACTTTTTTTTTTTTGAGACGGAGTTTTGCTCTTGTCGCCCAGGCTGGAGTGCAATGGTGCGATCTCGGCTCACTGCAACCTCCGCCTCCCTGGTTCAAGTGATTCTCCTGCCTCAGCCTCCATTTATTATGACTGATGTGGCTAATATGGTCCAAATTCCCCTTAAGCTCCTGCTTTAAGGTCCATAAATGCCCCTAAGGAAAATCCATTGTGGTTCGCACAGTCCTCTCTTGCTGAGGCGTTGGCCGCACTCTGATGCAGGGTTCTTTCTATCTCATAAAACTTTCCCTTTCAATCCTATACTGTTGTGGGCAAACTCTTCTTAACTACCTGCGAGCCAATCTCTTTCCATTCCCAGGGCTCTGACATCTCGCCCAGCAATTACTTTGCTTATTGTGGTAAAACATACACAACACACTATTTATCATTTTAATCATTTGTAAGTGCACAATTCAGTGGCATTAAATACAGTCACAATGTTGTGTAACCAGCTCCACTATCTATACTGAAAACTTTTCATCATCCCTTATAAAAACTCTGTACCCTTTAAACAATGACTCTCCCTCCCCTCACCCCTGGTAGCCTTTATTTTATTGTCTGTCTCTATGAATTTGACTATTCTGGTTATCTCACCATAAGTGGAATCGTATAGTGTTTGTCCTCTTGTGTCTGACCTAGTTCCCTAAATATAATGAAAAAGATCCATCCATGTTGTATCAGATATCAAAATTAATTTCCTTTTTATGGTTGAATAATATTTTATTGTAAGTATAGACCATGTTTTGTTTATTCATTCATCTGTTTGGGAAAGAAAACCTTTTTCTGAGAAATGCTAACCCCTTTAAATTACCAGGCCCAGAAAAGCATTTAAAATGTAACAGCAGGCTGGGCGTGGTGGCTCACGCCTATAATCCCAGCACTTTGGGAGGCTGAGGCGGGCGGATCACTTGAGGTCAGGAGCTCAAGACCAGCCTGGCCAGTATGGTGAAACCCCATCTCTACTAAAAATACAAAAATTAGTTGGGCATGGTGCTGCACACCTGTGATCCCAGCTACTCAGGAGGCTGAGGCATGAGAATCACTTGAACCTGGGAGGTGGAGGTTGCAGTGAGCTGAGATTGTGCCGCTGCACTCCAGCCTGGGCAACAGAGTGAGAGTCCCTCTCAAAAAAGAAAAAAAAATTAATTGTAATAGCAGACTGGGTTCGGTGGCTCACACCTGTAATCCTAGCACTTTGGGAGGCTGAGGTGGGCAGATTGCTTGAGCTCAGGAGTTTGAGTCCAACCGGGCAACATGGTGAAACACCATCTCTACAAAAAATAGAAAAACTAGCCAGGCATGGTGGTAGGCGCCTGTAGTCCCAGCTACTCGGGAGGCTGAGGTGGGAAGATCACCTGAGCCCAGGATGTTGAGGCTTCAGTGAACCATGATCACGCCACTGCACTCCAGCCTGGGCAACAGAGTGAGACCCTGTCTCAAATAAACATTAAAAAATAAAATGTAGCAGCAGTCGCATCTCACTCTTCCTTGAGCTAAATAATTACCTCTTGAACCTACTTGCTATGCCAGCCCTGACACCAAGGAGCCATCAAATGCCCTACACCCTATAGTTCAACAATGTATAGCCAATCATTAACCAATGTTATTTCTGTAAACCAATGAGAATTCCTGATGAACAACTTCTGTAATTGCAAGCTCTCCAGATTTGTCCTTTTTTTCTCTCTCTCTTTTTTGAGACAGGGTCTCAGTCTGTTGCCCAGGCTGGACTGAGGTAGCACGATCATAGCTCGCTGTAACCTCAAACACCTGGGCTTGGCCGGGTGCGGTGGCTCATGCCTGTAATCCCAACACTTTGGGAGGCTGAGATGGGAGGATCACCTGAGGTCGGGAGTTCAAGACCAACCTGACCAATATGGTGAAACCCCGTCTCTACTAAAAATACAAAAAATTAGCTGGGTGTGGTGGCACCTGCATGTAATCCCAGCTACTCGGGAGGCTGAGGCAGGAGAATTCCTTGAACCCGGGAGGCAGAGGTTGCAGTGAGCTGAGATCATGCCATTGCATTCCAGCCTGGGCAACAAGAGCGAAAACTCCGTCTCTAATAATAATAACAATAATAATAATAATAATAATAATAATAATAAACACTTGGGCTCAAGTGATCCTCCTGCCTCAGCCTCCAAAGTAGCTGGGACTACAGGTACACACCTCCATGCCCAGCTAATTTTCTTTTTTTTTTTTTTGAGACAGAGTCTCGACTGTGTTGCCCAGGCTGGAGTGCAGTGGTGTGATCTCGGCTCACTGCAGCCTCTGCCTGCTGGTTCAAATGAGTCTCCTGCCTCAGCCTCCCCAGTAGCTGGGATTACAGGCATAAGCCACCACGCCTGGCTAATTTTTGTATCTTAGTAGAGACGGGGTTTTGCCATGTTGGCCAGGCTGGTCTCGAACTCCTGACCTCAGGTGATCCGCCCATCTCAGCCTCCCAAAGTGCTGGGATTATAGCCGTGAGCCACCATGCCCAGCCCCAGCTAATTTTCTAACTTAATTTTCTTTCTTTCTTTTTTTTTTTTTTTTAGAAATGGGGTTTCACTATGTTGCCAAGGCTGGTCTCAAACTCCTGGCCTCAAGCAATCCTTCTGCCTCAGTCTCCCAAGTAGTTGGGATTACAGGCATGAGCCACTGTGCCCAGCCTCATCCTTTTCCTCATTAAAATCTCGAGCCTCTTGTTTGTTCTCCAGAGCACTTTCCAAGACAGCTTGGAAGTGTGCAGTCCCAGGGTGCAGTCCTCAACCTTTGCATTTGAATACATTCTCTTTAAACTACATTCTGAGCTAGTGACATAGCAAGACTCCACCTCTAAAATTTTTTCTTCATTAGCTAGGTGTAGGGGTGCATATCTGTAGTCCCAGCTACTCAGGAGGCTAAGGTGGGATGATTGCACCACTGCACTCTAGCCTGAGTGACAGAGTGAGACCCTGTCTCTCAAAACAAACAAACAAACAACAACAAAAAGACTGCATGCTGACTCTTTTGATTATTCTATGTTGACATGTTGATGGACATTTGAGGTGTCTCTATCTTTTGGCTATTGTGAATAAGATTGCTATGAACATGGGTGTTGGCCTCATTACTTTTTCTTCAATCTGCCCTGCGCACTTCCACATGAGGACTTCGCAGTGGCTGTTCCCTCTGCCTGGAATGCTGTTCTCCAAGGGATCCACATGGCTCACTTTCTTCAAGTCTTTGCTCAAATGGTGTCTTCTCAATGAGGCCTACCCTGACCGCACTATAAGTTCTGCAACCTGGCACTCCTTGTTCTCTTTACTCTGTTTTTTTCTACAGCACTCACCACTTTCTAATGTGCTATATAATATTCTTATTTAGTATATTAATTGTTTAGGATCTGTGTCTCTCCATGAGAATGTCAACTCCCTGAGGGCAAGGATCAATGTCGGTTTTGTTTATCTCAGGCACTCATGTAGGTAGGTGCTTAATACATAGTTTGTTGAATGAACCTAAAATCACAAGCCTAAGTCATTTGCTGAGTTATAGATTTTAAAGCGGCGTCACGAGACGAATGTGTTAGATGTTCTAACATGCCAAACTCTCTTAAATCCCTCAAATACTTAAAATACCATATACACACAGATGTTTCAAATCTGGGTTAAAATTGAGCTTAACTTCTCAACTGGCTGAAAGTGCATATCTCTGAAGATGTAGGTCAGGGAATGAGATCTGAAGCTGTAGACAACCAGCGTGACTTTTTCTCATGACCTGAGGACCATGCTGTGCTCTTGATTCTCCTTCTCCCTGCACATAGGGCCACCGTGCAGGTTGTGTGCAGCACAGTTGGGAGTGGGGTGGGGTGGGGGTAAGTGGATGCTGAAATCCAGTCTGGGCCCCACTTACCAAATGCAGGGCTCGAGTGCCAGCACAGGGTTGTGTCTGTTGGAGAGAAGGGAGTGGCACCTCTTTCCCATTTGCCATAGGCCCCGATGGGCTGGGAGTGGTCCTGCTTTGTCAAAGAGGATGCCAGCCCACTACCTGCAAATTGGTTGGCTTTGCAGCTCACATCTCCCAAGTCAATTCCATGTTTCCTGATTTTCAGGTTTGTTGAGGCTGTTCCCCCACCCACTATTGGATTTAATGAATCCAGTTGCTATGTGATTCTATTCTGAGTTCTTTTTGTAGACATCCCATCTGGCAAGGCCATGACTCTCAAAGCTATTTCTATGACACCAGATTGGATCCTCATACCCTCATGCTATTGTCTGACTCAGCATGACACAACAGCCAAGGCATCTGAATCACACCACTCTTCCTTTTTCTTTATTTAACAAACATTTACATAGTCCTTCCCCTGTGCCAGGCGCTGTCCTAACACTTTCCAAATATTAAGCTATTTAACCTTCCAATCTAAGAGGTGGGTACTATAATTATCTCATTTTACAGATGAGGAAACCAAAGCTCAGAGAATTTAAGTGACCCGCCCAGGGTTCACATGGCCATAGGTGGCAGGGCTGGGATTCAAACCCAGGTCGACTTTCGCTCCATCTTGGCTTTTTTCTTGTCATTCTTTCCCTCCCTCTTCCTCTTCCTTTCTCCCCTCGTTTTCTCTTCCCTTTCTTCTTTCCTCATTCCCTACTTCCTTCCTGATAGAGCCACAGCAACCGCCACCTGCTTCCCTCGGACACTGCCCAGCCCAGCACACCCTGCCCCCCATCCTCCAGGCAAGGCTCTGCCAGGCTGTCCGTCATCACCCTCATTTCCCTGTGCCAGCAGACAGGGTGTGCCAACCTCAACCCTGTCAACCCGCTGGCTCCGACCACAGCAGCTGGCAGAGGCCTGGAAGCTGGGGCCAGGCCAGCTTGGAGGGCAGTTGGTACTTCGGGAAGTTACACGATGTGCCCAGACCTTCCCCAGTGATGTTTATGTTACCCATATCATAATTCATTTTCTTGCCCAGGGATTTTAATGTGGGCAAGATGGCTTGTGCTGCTTGGGATAAACTTAGACAAATAAGGGGCCAAAAGAAAGTGAGAAGTGAGATAGAGGGATAGAGAGACAGAAAGAAATAGAGAACCCTAAGGCAGGGGGCAAGCGTGAAGAGACCCAGGTGTCCAAGATTCTCTCACTAGAAGTGGCTGCCTACAGTTTTGGGAACAAGGAGGAGTGGCTTGATATTATCCCTCTATGTGTGAATGAACTTCTCTCTGAGTTTCTCAAAGGACTCATGTTCTTCTCCATAACTATGCCTTTGCATATGCGGTTCCCCTGGCCTGGAAGGCCCTTCCTAATCGTTTCTACCCGAGGACCAGGGACCATGCTCACGTGCTGCCCGCTTATGGGAACCCTTTCCTGAATTCCTGCGGGGGACTCTGCTGGTCTCTCCTCTGACACCATAGCATCTGTGTGCACATGCATACTTCTGTTTTGAACTAATTGGCTTACATCCCCTCTCTATGCCCAGTACAGGAGTGGTGGCTGGAGGAGGCTGAGGAGGTACAGGAAGTCTATCAGCATGTCACAGAGGAAGGAAAAGTGGGGATTGTGAAAGCCTCAAGGCAAGGTGACTCTGGGTTCAAGGCTCACCAGCTGGTGACCTTGGGCAAGTCACCTAACCTCTCTGTGCCTCAGCTTCCCTTCTATAAAATGGGAATAATATTACATTTTGTACAGTTTGTACATCATTGAGTTGTGTGAGAATGAAATGAGTTAAGATATGGAAAGCACATAGAACAGTGTCTGGCGTGTACAAATCCCTCAGTAAATATTAGTCATTATTATTATCAAACTGGAAATAGTCAGAGTTGCCTAAAGGATTAAAGAAAGTACTTTTGATGAAGTGTGAAGCATATAGGAAAGTCTTTGTGATTATCATTAACAATATCAAGAGCAGTGCTCAATCCATTGTGATTTCCAGAATTAACTTACAAGGTGAGGCCACATTGCTATTGCTTTTTTGAGCAAATGAAATGATGAATATGATGTTTTTTTCTTTTCTTTTCTTTCTTTATTTCTTTTTTCTTTTTTCTTTTTTTTTTTTGAGGCGGAGTTTCACTTTGTCACCCAGGTTGGAGTGCAGTGGTATGATCTCAGCTCCCTGCAATCTCCGCCTCCCAGGTTCAAGCGATTCTCCTGCCTCAACCTCCTGAGTAGCTGGGATTACAGGCATGCGACACCATACCCGGCTAATGTTTTATATTTTGGTAGAGATGGGGTTTCACCATGTTGGCCAGGCTGGTCTTGAACTCCTGACCTCAAGTTATCTGCCCACCTCGGCCTCCCAAAGTGCTGGGATTACAGGCGTGAGCCACCGGGCCCAACCAAATATGATGTTTTTTTGTAAATGATAAAATGACAAGCAAAAATCGTGATGGTTTAATAAACGTTCATTGCCCGACCCAAAACGTAGTCCTGCCTGTAAGTGTGGCTCGTTCTGGGACCTCTGTGGCCTCAGACTTTCAAGAGGGTGGTTTTACTTCCAAAGTCCTCGTTTTGGGGACCTAAGGCAGAAGCTAGTGATGGACACGGGGAGTTGGGCATGTTGCTTCGCTTCTGTCAGGTTAGGAAACCTCTTCCTTGTCTGTATCAGTAAACAAACAGAAGTCATTATTCGCTTCTGCCGACATTGTAACGTTAAAAAAAATTGACCATCAGATTGAGAGAAAAGGCTAACTCACTGGCGCCAATTTCTTCTGTACAGATGGGAGAACTCAGGCCAAGAAAGGGGAAAGGACCTGTTCAAAGCCACAAAGTAAGGGCTAGAACGTAGATCCCTAGACCCCCTAGTTCCCTGCCCTTTCACTGGTGATTGCCTTCCAAAAACTCAATGCTCTCCCAATTCGGAGCCCCATGTCCTTAAATGGAAGGTGATGAAGGCGCAGTGCTCCTGTCCAGAGACCAGGTGGGGAAGACTCTTTGGAGGCAGGGAAAGTGAGACGGGCAAAGCCAGTATGCAGGACACCCCCCCTACCGTGCAATTACCTCAATCTTCACAACCCTGTGGGGCGGAGACTATCATTATTATCCCCATTTTACTTCTGTAAAAGAGGGCCAGTAACACTGCAGGGATGTAAACGGAGGCCCAGGATCGTCCAATCGTCCCATCGTTCTCTGCAGCTCTTCCTCCTGGAGCCTGGCCATTGCTAAGGTCCAGAACGTGTGCAGGGCACAAAGCAAATAGGTCTCCGGTACTGGGATGAGGTTTTGACTCTCTATACCCCATGGTACCCAGCACAGCGCAGGCACGGGGTAGGTCCTGGCTGATCAATCGTCCTGCCTTTTGAAAATGCCATCTTTTCCACAGGTTTGGCCATGCTGTACACCCCCAGGATACACCTTCTCATACCAAGTCTCCACTCTCATGTGGTTCTATTCTAGGACTTTCCACCGCCTCCACGTCCCCTGAATATTTTTTCTGTCTCCAGCTCTCAGAAACTTTGACTCCTTGGCTGCTTTATTCTTTGTGCATATTGGTCAAGAGCCAAAGATCTACCGGCCTCAGCTTTCCCAGCTGTACAATGGGGTGCCGAGCCAGTGGCTGGCTTTGACGCGCTGCTAGATTGGAATCCGAGACATAAAAACCGCACAAAATTACCAAGTCCCACCTCCTCTCCCCGCCCCCGTCCCCGCCCTCTTTCGGAAAGCGCCTGCGCAGAAGCCGCCGGACCGCCCTCCACGATTCGAATCCGTATCCGCCCTTTTCGCTGCCTCGAAGACTCGGCGCTCGACAGGCGTTTACTAGCCTGTCTTCCGGTTTCGTCGCCGCCGCAGGCGCACCTGCCGAGTTCCGAGCGACCGATGGAGATGGCGGCCGCGGCTGTGTAAGGGACGGTGGAGGCCCGGGCCCGAGGACGGGACAGGCCTGCGTTTCCGCAGGAGCCCGGCCGGGTACAGAGGGTCAGGCCTAGTCTGAGGGACGGGGACACGACTCCTCCAGAACGGAGATGGGCGGGCCCTGTGGGTGTGGACCGTGTGTGGTTGTGGTGGGTGTGACGTGAGAGGTGGGAGATGCGGCTTTCAGGCCGTGCGTTTCGCTTGTGTGTGCTTGTGATGATTGGGCCCTGTGCGGTTACGCGGGGCATATACACTTGGGTTTCGTTGTGCAGCCGTGGGGGGAGTGGGTGGGTGCTTGTCTCCCGAGCGGTTGTTTGATTCTCTGGTTGTGTAAAGCTGAAGCGTTTGTGTTCTGAGTTCGTGTAGAGATGTTTGGAGTGTTTTGTGTGGTGTCTGTGCCGTGTGTGACGTTGTCATGTCTGCTCCACGGGGTTGAGTCGTTCGTGTTGTGTGTGGTCATGCGACGTGTGTACGTGGGTTGTGGTTGTGTGCGGTCGTGAGGGCGGGTTGAGTGCGGCTGTGGGATATGTCGTCGATGCGGCATGTGGCGGGGTGACATTCGTGCTGGATGTACGGTTGCAGAACATGTAGGTTTTTGTTTTTTACTTTTTACGTGATTTAAGAGTGCAAGGGGCTTGCGTATGTGTTCAGTTACGGTTGTGGGGTCCGATTCGGTGGTTTCTTTATGGTGTATGCTTAGTTATATGATTTTGGAGTTCATTCATTTGTTCGTTCTTTCATGGAGCTTTATTGTGCTTCTTCATTGTGTGTGCCAGGTACTGTGCTAAACCTTGGGGAGACGGCGAAGGGGAAAACATACAGAGTTTGTGCCCTCCCAGATTTTTCAGTCTTACTTGGTCACTTCACGTATGTACCTGCGGTTATAAATTGAGATGAGTGCTGTGAAGGAGAAGTCCATTCTGATGCTCTGAGTAAGAGGCATTTCTTTGAGGAAGTGAGGTTTGGGTTTGGGCTGAGGCGTGAAGGGTGGTTTTGTGGCATGGATGTGGTGGGCTTTGTGTTTGATTTGTGGTCGTTTGCGGTGAGTGCATGGGAAGAAAGGGTGCTGTCACAGTCAGCATTAGATGAACCACTGGCTGGGGAGGGAAGAGGCCAGACCTAGAGCTACTATATTTCAGTGGAAAATGTATGAAGTCACTGGGTTTCTTAACTAGAGGGGAAAAATAGGGTCCTGGTGTCTCATTTGTTTATTTTCTGAGTTGCTGCCACCCTTCAGCTTTGAGGACCAGGCAGTCCCTCCTCAGTGGTCTTCTACAGTCCATCCAAAGCTGAGGGTCACACACCCCCCCTCACTATATACTGTGGCTTGTAGCCCCAGGTTCTTGGGGAGAAATTTCTCTGCTTTTGTGGAATGGTTTTGTCTCAATTTCTCTTGTGACTGAGAGTCTTGATGAGGTGACATTGGAAGTGACTTTGCCATGGGCCAGTAAGACAGAGAATGTAACTTATTAAGCCCTGAAATGTTTAGACACCAAAGCCTTTTATTTATTTATTTACTTACTTTTTTGAGACAGAGTTTCGCTCTTGTTGCCCAGGCTGGAGTGCAATGGCGTGATGTCAGCTCACTGCAACTTCTGCCTCCTGGGTTCAAGCATTTCTCCTGCCTCAGTCCCCCCACTAGCTAGGATTACAGGCGCCTACTGGCTAATTTTTGTATTTTTAGTAGAGATGGGATTTCACCATGTTGGCCAGGCTGGTCTTGAACCCCTGACCTCAGGTGATCTGCCTGCCTTGGCCTCCCAAAGTGCTGGGATTATAGGCATGAGCCACCATGCCTGGCCAGCCTTTTATTTTTGAAGCAGTGAGAACATCAGGTTTGCTACTTAACTGTCACTTACTGGCTTATAAGATCTGTCAGGGTGCAGTGGCTCACACCTGTAATCTCAGCAGTTTGGGAGGCTCAGGCAGGAGGATTGCTTGAGGCCAGGAGTTAGAGACCCGCCTGGGAAACACAGAAAGAACCTGTTTCTATAAATAATTTAAAAACTAGCTGGGTGTGATGGCACACTTCTGTAGTCCCAGCTTCTTGGGAGGCTGAGGCAGGAGGATCACTTGAATCCAAAAGTCGAGGCTGTTGTGAGCAATTATAGCTCACTAGGTGACAGAGCAAGATGCTGTCTCTTAAAAAAAAAATCTAGTAAGCCCATTAGAGATAAGTGCTCCACAAATATAAATTTTTTCTTTTTGACTAGTAGGTTTCTAATGTTTCTCTTTAACTGACATTAGGAATTTTGTTTTTTTTAATGTTTTTATGGGAGATACTATGTCTTCATCTTTGCATTTCTAACACAGGTGTCTTACAAGTATCAAGAACTTAATATATGTGGTTGAATAAACAATCAAAGTAAACAGCATCAAGTAAAAACTTCTGCTTGTTGATAAGTACTTCAGACATTCCCCCAGTGGCTAAAGTGGCATATGAATTACGAAGTTGGGTCATTTGGAATGAATGTAAGAGAATTGCCAAGGTATTATTTGCTTATTTCAAGAATCTGTGTTTCCCACTTAATTGAGTTGTTGTTGTCCAGTGATGTTTTCACGTCTTAGGTTTTGCAGCTTGCTTGGTCTAAGGATTTGAGAAAGAGTTTGTTTTCTCAAACTTGCACTGAACAAACATTAAGTACCCTGTTGAACTGTGAAAAGAATGAAGAAAATACTCAATTGCTACCAGTTTGCCTGAATTGGCTTTTTTCCCTTCTTCTTTTCTTTCTTAGGCTCCTCCTACTCCAGAGAGGAAACCTCATTCAGGGCCATGAGGCTACTTCCTCACCGTCTGTGTGCTGCTTAAGCTAATGCTGTGGGAACTATGATTCCTTGGGAGGAATCAAGCTGACTCTTGGCATGAGATCCCTGCCTTCCTAGGGTTGAGAGCGGCACCGCCATGGCTTCTCTGGATGACCCAGGGGAAGTGAGGGAGGGCTTCCTCTGCCCTCTGTGCCTGAAGGATCTGCAGTCTTTCTATCAGCTTCACTCACATTATGAGGAAGAACACTCGGGCGAAGACCGTGATGTCAAAGGGCAAATTAAAAGTAAGAGGCAAGGACCTTGCTGGGTCATATATATACTATATAGGACCTTGCCTATACCCTGCTGTCATTGAGAGCTTTAACTCACGGGATAGTTCTCATCAGCTTCAGTGTTGCCTCGGGAATATGATAACAGTAGTAGCAAACAAATGACTAGTGTTTGTCATGTGCCAGGCATTTTCAGAGTCTCCCTGTTTATTTATTTCATTTAATCCTCACAATAACTGTGTGGCTGTGAGCCACATTTTGCACCAGACACAAAGAGATTAGATAACTTATCTAAAACCACTCAGTGAAACACAGTTTGACTTTGAATCTAGTAAATGTAATTGCTGTGATCTGGCTTGACTATTCTCTAACTACTAGCCTAATAGAATTTGGAGAGGAATTTCTTCCTTTGCTATGATGATGGAGGCACATTATGCACCCATTTTACCTGTCACAAATTTAAGCCTACCCACCATCCTTCCTTCCCCAACTGGTATCTTGCCCTCTGTAGCCCAGAAAAAGGAAGGTCGTAGTTGAAAAACAAAAGAAACAATCTGAAAACCTTGGTTTTTGAGCTTCCAAGAGCTCAGATCTGAGAGAGTTGTGGAAAGAATTTTTCAAAGGTAGTTTTGACTATACATATGTTTATTGTATTTCCTGGACATCAAATTCTAACCTCCAGATAAGATGCTTCTCCTCTGGGCGGGCACAGTGGCTTATGTTTCTATTCCCAGCACTTTGGGAGGCCAGTGTGGGTGGATCACTTGAGCTCAGGAGTTCAAGACCAGCCTGGGCAACATCGCGAAACCCACCTCACAAAAAAATTTTTAAAAAAACTAGCCGGATGTGATGGTGCACGCCTGTTGCCCCAGCTACTCAGGAGACTGAGGTAGGAGGATCGCTTGAGCCCAGGGAGGGCAAGGCTGTAGTGAGTGATGATCGTGCCACTGTTGCCTGGGCAACAGAGAGAGAGAGACCCTTTCTCACACACACACACACACACACACACACACACGCACAACAAAGATGCTGCTCCTCTGGAACTTATTTTTGTAGTTTTCAGCTAACTTGCTTCTCACAGCTGGCAGCATTTCTGAAGGCCATGAGATTAAAAAGTTCTGGATGCTGTATTCACAGTCTTTATTGGGAGGGAAAGAAAGGAATGACCATATATTTCTAAGTGTGCTTTGGCTTTCTGACAGGTGACTCATATGTACTTTGTAATCACATAGTTGTCCCTAGAGTCCCACTCTATCTCACTTTTCTGTTCAGTAAAAAAGAGTTTCTAAAAGCATAAACAGTTGCAACTTCTATCCAAAAACAACAAAGGCAAACATTTCTGAAATCCTGAGGGCTATGGTGGATGAGGTGGCTTCTGGCTGTAGAGGCTGTAGAGCAGAGCCAAAACTATTAGGAGGGGAAAAAAATGCTGTGCTTTATAGTTTTTAGAGTTTATTTCACAGACATTATTATTTCATCTGACTCTCCTAACAACTCTGCAAGAAGGTGATTGGTCTTATTTTATAGATAGTAAGTGAAGTGAGGCTCAAGAGATGTTGAGTTACTTATCCACGGTCACACAGGAATTGCAGAGCTAGGCCTGGAATGTAGGTCTTCTGTCATCTCTATGTCCAGTGCTGCTGTTTGCATGTGACATCACAGGGTGAGAGGCCCCGTGTTTCAATCACAGCGTGCATTGCAGCTTCCTGGAGGAAATGAAGCAAAAACAAAACTGAAAAACCTGATTATGTAAGTTTCCTTTGCCAACCAAAGGAAGAGCCTCCATCATTTTCAACTAGCTTCCAGTCTTGGTGTCAGCTGAACTAAGTCATATACAATGCCATTGCTAAAACTGGTGATGCCAGTGGGTAGAGAGGTTAGAGAATGTTCCCCGATTCCTTCACTGACCCTTTTTTAAGAGGAAGAGTGTTTAAGGTTATTTAGAGAATACAGATACGGGAATCTATTTAAGGAATACTAAATAGAATGGAAATTTTGTGCCTTATGAAAGAAACTTGAAAGGATCCTTGGCTGGGCACAGTGACTCACACCTGTAATCCCAGCGCTTTGGGAGGCCATGGCGGGAGGATCGCTTCAGCTTAGGAGTTTGAGAACAGCCTGGGCAACATAGATCCTGTCTGTACCAAAAAAAAAAAAAAAGAGAAAAAAAAATTTTTTTTTTTAGTTAGCTGGGTATGATGACATGCACTTGTAGTCCTAGCCACTTGGGAGGCTGAAGCAGAAGGATCCCTTGAGCCCATAAGGTTGAAGCTGCAGTGAGCCATGATTATGCCACTGCACTCCAGCCTGGGCAGCAGAGTGAAACTTTGACTCAAAAACAAAAAACAAAATAAAGTTACTTCAGCCAGGTGCAGTGGCTCATGCCTGTAATTCTAGTACTTTGGGAGGCCAAGGCAGGAGGATTGCTTGAGCCCAGGAGACCAGACTGGGCAACATAGCGAGACCATCTCTACAAAAAAATTATTTAAAAAAATTAGCCAGTCATAGTGGCACGCACTGGTAGTCCCAATTACCCAGGAGGCTGAGGTGGGAGGATCGCTTCAGCTTGGGAGATCAAGGCTGTCACATTCTAGCCTGAGCAACAGAGTGAAACTGTCTCAAAAAAAAGAAAGAAAAGATCCTCTTGGTTTACCCTTTATCTCCCACCCTGCCCTACCCCCTGCATCTCTACCTCTAGTACTACTAATGATCATATCTTTAGTTAGAAAGGAATTCTTGATTATGTTGCAGTTTTCTGCATTTCAGAATCAGGAAAGTAAAGTTTTAAGGATTGACATGAAAGGTTTTTTGAAAAGCCCTTTAGAAAGCAGATTACCTCTCCATTTGGTCTTTTGATTCTTAGAAATGTTATGACATGGTTAGTTTTAGGCAAGTGAAAAGTTAAAGCCAAAAGAGTGAACCTTAGTATTAGTTTTTGGGGGCAGTTCAAAAAAGAAAAGATAGACTAGTCATTAGGAAAAAGTTTGTGGATTCGAGACCCAGTCCTGGTTCAGCTCCAGTTTAGCCCATTTTCAGTAAGTAGAAGAAAAGATAGCTGAAAATTGACTGTGGCTTCTTGCTTTGTTATTGTTTTTAAAAATATATGGGATTATTCTTAATTGACCTCCTGTGGAAGGGCTATGTCCATTCTGGGAAGATTGCCAGGTAGTTTTGCTGTCTCCTAATGTGGTTAATGGTATAGATTGCCTGTTTAACCTGATACTCTAGTCTTGTTTGCAAAAATGAATTGTTATTTGCTAACTCACATTCCTGTTTGCTAGACCCTTTGTTCACATCAGGCAGTTTCCTCTCCCCTGTTACTAGAAAAGACTACTTTAGGCCAGGGACAGTGGCTCATGCCTTTAATCCCAGCACTTTGGGAGGCTGAGGTGGGTGGATCACCTGAGGCCAGGAGTTTGAGACCAGCCTGGCCAACGTGGTGAAACCCCGTCTCTACAAAAAAAATACAAAAATTAGCTGGGTGTGTTGGCATATGCCTGTAATCCCAGCTGCTTGGGAGACTGAGGCAGGAGCATCCCTTGAACCCCTGGGAGTCAGAGGTTGCAGTGAGCTGAGATAGCTGCCATTGCATTCCAGCTTGGGTGACAAGAGTGAAACTGTCTTAAAAAAAAACTACTTTAGTGCATTTTAAAGGATGTCCTTTTGTTTTGGTATTTTTCCAGTTTGGACAAAGCTGTCCCACAGTGACCAATAATCAGAAAGTTTGCTTATTGGCTTGACTGTATTAAAAGAAGACGAGTGTATTCTTATCAATCTCACCCTCTGCCTGTGAGCCTAGGCAATATCTCTCCAAAAAAAAAATTTTTTTTTAAATTACCTAGTTATGGTGGTGCACACCTGTGATCCCCAGCTACTTAGGAGACTGAGGCAAGAGGATCGCTTGAGCCCAGGAGATCAAGGCTGCAGTGAGCTATGATTGTGCCACTGTACTCCAGCCTGGGTGACAGAGCGAGACCCTGTCTCTAAAAAATAAATAAATAAAAGGTAAAAGTAATGATATCATTTTATATTCAGTCTGATATTTTCTACTAGATTCTGGTAGAAGAAAGGAGTAGCATTCATCCAAGATTAAAGAACATTCATGAGAGAGCAAGAGCGACTTAGAACTGAGAATTCTTTTTTTGCCCCCGCCAGCTGATTGTTCAGTTTAACAGGTGGTTCTCTTCACCAGCACAGGTGGCAGAACCCATGTTCTGCAGAGGCATAGTTTGTGAATCAGCACTAGCTGGGGAGAGCTGGAGCTCTCATTTCAGACACATGAGGTGTTTACTTCCAGCCCTGCTGTTATCTGTAAGCTCTGTGATCTTGGGTGAAGCAAATTCTTCCCCGTCTTTGATGTCGTTTCCTCATTTGTAAGTAGGGCTGTCACCTGCCTTATAACATTGTGAGCATGAACTGGCATGATGTATTTGCAAGCGCTTTGCATTGTGCCTGGTACATAAAAGGTCTAAATATAGGAAATGTTCATTTTCTCTTCTTACCAAATCTGGTTCAGTTTGTGTTATGTTGTAGATGTTATATCTGTTTCTTGAAGCTTTTTGCAAATATTCTCACATGCATTCAATAAGTGCGTGGGCAGTAGTGGGGAAGGAAGAACTCTGTGTCAGGTTAAGCCTATGGGGAACACCAGTCCAGGGATGGAGGTTTAGCTGAATCCCATCCTGGAGGTAAATGAGAAGAATTTACTCATGAGTTTCTGGGGTAAATTAATTAGTACTATAGGACTTGGTTTTTAAAAAACTTTATTTTAATTGAGGTATAGTTTTTAAGTGTACACTTTTATTTTATTTTAAATTTTTTTTCTTTCTTTTTTTTTTTTTTTTGGTGACAGGATCTCATTCTGGTTGCCCAGGCTGGAGTGCAGTGGCACAATCTCAGCTCACTGCAGCCTCGACCTCCTGGGCTCAGGTGATTCTCCCACCTCAGCCTCCCAAGTAGCTGGGACTACAGGTGCATGCCACCACAGCCAGCTAGTTTTTTGTATTTTTAGTAGAGATGGGGTTTTGTCATGTTGCCCAGGCTGGCTTGAATTCCTGGACTCAAGTAATTCGCCTCCCTTGTGGGATTACAGGTGTGAGCCACTGTGCCTGGCCCAATTCAAAAAGTTTTAAAAAATATATACCCACTTAACCACCACTCCAATTAAGATAAAGAAGAAAACACTTCCATCACCCTGTTTTCCTCATCAAATTTGATTTTAGCACTTTTATTTAATTGTGCTCTTAAGTTTGGCAATGAGCAGTAATTTAGCCCATATTTCGGCCACCTAAACCAATTTAATGCTAATACTGACTAACCAGTGTATTGCTCTGTGGTATTTGTAGTATAGTGTTTGTGTGCTTGTTCCTGCATTTTACTTGGGATCTGAATATTTCTGGTGCATTTTTAAACAAATGATAATTACTTTGTTAACTCTTGTTTTTTGAGATTTCTTTTGACTCTTTACTGGGCGTTCTTCATGGTTCATTTGGATTATTTGTTCCATTTTTCAAGGTCTTGTCCAGAAGGCTAAGAAAGCAAAGGACAGGTTGTTGAAACGAGAAGGGGATGATCGAGCAGAATCAGGGACCCAAGGATATGAGTCTTTCAGCTATGGAGGGGTTGATCCTTACATGTGGGAACCCCAGGAGCTTGGTAAGAAAATTCATTTATTCATTCAGCAAGTGGTTATTGAGCATCTGCTATGTTCTAGGTAAAGTTTTAAAAGTTGAGGAGGCATCAGTAAACCATAATGGTCTAAGCTTCTAATGGACCTTATGCCCTTGTTGAGGGGAGAAAATGGAAGAGAACCAGCTGAGCATCCACTTTGTGTTAGGCATTACATTAAATGCTTTATACCCGTGGTCTCGTTAGATCTTCACTGCACCTCATGAGAACCTGCCCAGGGACAAACAGTGAGTAAACTGCAGAAGTGGGGTATGAATCCATATGTCTCGGACATCAGCCTAGGCACAGAGTCCATTAACGAATCTTTCCTCTCACATAGGACATTATCTGCCCAGTGACAGGCACTGGGTTATGCAGCTTACTTTTTTGAATAATTATAGTACCATCTACCTACTTTCACGTTTCTGGGATGATAAAAATTCTCTAAAATTTATTGTGATGATTGTACAACTCTTAAAATCCTAAAAACCACTGAATTTGCTTTAAATGGTGTATGTATGTGAATTATATCTCAATAAACCTATTTATCATGCCACACACACTTAGTTGAACTATCTAATCTTACATATCTGTGTTTTTGTTTTTTTGTGGGTTTTTTTGAGACAGAGACTCACTGGGTCGCCCAGGCTGGAGTCCAGGGCTCCATCATGGCTCACTGCATTCCAGGCTCAAGTGATCCTCCTCAGTAGCTGAGACTACTGGTGCACACCATCACACCTCGCTAATTTTTGTATTTTTTGTAGAAACAGGGTCCTTTTTTGCCCAGGCTGGTCTCGAACTCCTGGGCTCAAGTGACCCGCCCATTTCAGCCTCCCAGAGTGATGGGATTACAGGCGTGAGCTACTATACTTGCCTACATATCCTTTAACCATCTAATGATAACAGTCATTAATATAATAAAATATTTTCTGTCCATGAAATGGGTAATTATTCCTTTATTTATTAATTATTCCCTTGTGATTTATTAAATTTTCATGTTTATGATCTTGTTCACCTTTCACAAAAGCCTTGTGAAGTAATGATCCTTTTTCCCATTTATAGATGAGGAAACTGGAGCTCTGAGAAGGAAAGCGAAATTCACCCAGGCTTATCTACTGTACCTTTTTAGTGCCGTTATAGAAGATGTCTCTTTGAATAAGAAAAGTCCTACAACTGTGCTGTCCATTCAGTAGCCACCAGTCATGGGCTACTTAGTATAAATAGATTAAAATGAAATAAAATTAAAAGTCACTTCTGTACCACACACTAACTACATTTTAAGTGTTCTATGTCCACTTGTGGCTATTTGCTACTGTATTGGAGAATGGAGAAAATTGCTTTAAAAATAATACTATACAGCCGGGTGTGGTGGCTCACGCCTGTAATTCCCCAGCACTTTGGGAGGTTGAGGCGGGTGGATCACAAGGTCAGGAGTTCAAGACCAGCCTGGCCAATATGGTGACACCCTGTATCTACTAAAAATACAAAAAATTAGCCGGGCATGGTGGCACATGCCTGTAATCCCAGGTACTCAGGAGGCTGAGGCAGGAGAATTGCTTGAATCCAGGAGGCGGAGGTTGCAGTGGGCCAAGATTGCGCCATTGCCCTCCAGCCTGGGTGACAGTGAGACTCTGTCTCAAAAAAAAAAAAAAAAAAAAAAAAAGAGGCCGGGCGTGGTGGCTCAAGCCTGTAATCCCAGCACTTTGGGAGGCCGAGACGGGCGGATCACGAGGTCAGGAGTTCGAGACCATCCTGGCTAACACGGTGAAACCCCGTCTCTACTAAAAAATACGAAAAACTAGCCGGGCGAGGTGGCGGGCGCCTGTAGTCCCGGCTACTCGGGAGGCTGAGGCAGGAGAATGGTGTAAAAACCCGGGAGGCGGAGCTTGCAGTGAGCTGAGATCCGGCCACTGCACTCCAGCCTGGGCGACACAGCGAGACTCCGTCTCAAAAAAAAAAAAAAAAAAAAAAAAAGAATAATACTATACATATGTAATTATGAGATACATATGAAAGCCAATCCAAAACACGAAGGAGAAATTTTGGACACATGAATTCTTATTAGCTTTGTTTCATGATTGCCCATGTGAGATTACTGGGGTGATTTTCTGATTAAGTTGCCAGTTGCAGCAACTGAAGACAGTCACAAATTGTAGAAGATCAAGTGAATGGCAAATTTTGTAAGTTAATATTTATTTATGATAGCTTGTTTGTGATACCTTGTTTCATGATGGCCAATGTGAGATTACTAGGGATTTTCTGATTAAGTTGCCAGTTGCAGTAACTGAAGTTACAAATTGTAGGTTAAATGAATGGCAAATTTTAGTAGTTAATATTTATGGTCACCCCTAAGAATTCTAAACTAAAGTTTAATTAGATGTTAGAGTATGATTAGGGTAGAAAAGACATGTGGATGGTTAAGAGTATAGCATGTGTGGCCAGGTGCAGTGGCTCACCTGTAATCCCAGCACTTTGGGAGGCCAAGGCAGGTAGATCACACGAGGCCGGGAGTTTGAGACCAGTTTGGCCAATGTGGTGAAACTCTGTCTCTACTAAAAATACAAAAATTAGCCGGGCATGGTGGCACATGTGTGTAATCCAAGTTACTTGGGAGACTGAGGCATGAGAATCGCTTGAACCTGGGAGGTGGGGATTGCAGTGAGCCAAGAGATTTTGCCACTGCACTCCAACCAGGATGACAGGGTGAGACTCTGTCTCAAAAATAAGTAAATAGAAAGAGTATAACGTGGAGATGCTGATCGAAGGATACAAAATTTCAGTCAGGAGGAATAAGTCCAGAGATCTGTTGTACAAGGTGCTGATTTATAGTTTTTTGTTTGTTTGCTTTTCTGAGATGGAGTCTTCCTCTGTCACCGAGGCTGGAGTGTGCTGCTGTGATCTTAGCTCACTGCAACCTTTGCCTCTGGGTTCAATTCTCGTGCCTCAGCAACCTGAGTAGCTGGGACTACAGGCGTGCACCACCATGCCCAGCTAATTTTTGTATTTTTGGTAGAGACAGGGTTTCACCATGTTGGTCAGACTGGTCTTGAACTCCTGGCCTCAAATGTTCCACGCTCCTCGGCCTTCCAAAGTGCTGGGATTACAGGCATGAGCCACTGCACCTGGCCTGATTATAGTTAATGAAAATATCTTGTATTCTTGGAAGTCAGTGAGAGTAGACTTTGTGTTGTCACCACAAAAAGTGATAAGTATATGAGGTAATGCATATGGTAATTAGCTAGTTTAGCCATTTCCCAATGTATAAATATTTCAAAACATGTTGTACACGGTGAATATATGCAATTTTTATTTGGCAATTAAATTTTTTTTTAAAAGCATGGCATGTGACAAATTCTGTTACACTACAGTTTATAAGTGAATAGGTGATCATTGGGAAGGAGACATACATTGAGTGCCGCGAGGGTTGAGGGCAATGTTTCTGGAGCAGGTGAGACTGAGCAGGGGATATTTCAGGTTACTCGGACAGTAAGCTTTTTGTGTTGCAGACATTTGTCCTGGGTTTTGGCTGCTGTACTGAGGAAGGTATTAGCTTAACTAGCTTCCACAAGGGAATCTATTAGCATTTACATTTTTTTGGCCATTTTGAGAATTGTCTTTATCCTGAGGAAAAACCATATTGTATCAAATTTATAAATTATAAAACAGTAAGATAATTCAAAAATTTTTAAATCGCCCATAATGTTACCACCCGGTTTATTTAACATTGGCATGAGAGTCAGTTAAGACTTTACAAATTTTAACTTACTTAATCATCGTAACAACTCTGGGAAGTACATACCGTTATTATCCATTTGATAATTGAGTACTCTTACAGTTACAGAGATGTTAAGTAATTTGTCCAGGGTTACACAGTGTGTGGCAGAATTGAAACTTGAGCACAGGCTGACTCCAGAGTCCATGCTCTTTATCTACTGTACTCTCAGGTCTCTCATATGGTACTTGGTGGCCTCCGAAGGTCACGGTTAACAATTCAGCAGATTTTCTTCCATTTGCTTTCCTGGTTTTTTAATTTTTGGTACGACTCTAAAATCCTAGAGTTTTTACTTGCTTTTGAAATTTTTTTTTTCTTTCTGAGATTGGTCTCACTCTGTCACCCAAGCTGGAGTACAGTGGTGGGATCATAACTCACTGAAGCCTCCAGCTCCTGAGCTCAAGCCATCTTCCCGCCTTGGCCTTCCAAGGAGCTGGGATTATAGGCGTACATGCCCATGCCTGGCTATTTTAATTTTTTTATTTTTTGGAGAGAGACGGGGTCTCGCTATGTTGACCAGCCTGCTTTTGAAATTCATTGGGATAAGTGGCAAGGTAGAGAGGCTCCCTCAGAGAAACTATAAGTCATTTGTCTCCCTACCTTCCTTCCCTCTAGGTGCTGTGAGAAGCCATCTTTCCGACTTCAAAAAACACCGAGCTGCTAGAATTGACCACTATGTTGTGGAAGTCAATAAATTAATAATCAGGTTAGAGAAGGTAAATTTTGTTGTCTTAAAACATTTTTTTCTGCAAATACACATTTGCTGGGAAAAAATAATCACATTTCTATCACATGTGTTGTGTATATCATATACAGCTGATGGTGACAGAGAAACACCTTCTCTAGAGAGGTGCAGAGGATGTGGTGGACAGTTCTAGCCTGGGCCAGCATTCCTTAAGAGAATGGCCCAGGCTGACAAATTTGCCACATGCTCAGCTTCCTTTGCCCACCTATGAATCCCACTCAGGTGCCAGAAAACCTTTCTTCCTTCACATTCTTCTTTTGGGTGTCCCAGGCACAATCACCCAGTGAGGTGTAGTGTGTGATGGCAAACAAACAAGCGGTGACCAGGTCTCACGGGTGTATTTTGATCTGGATGTGCTTGTTGTGTGTAACCTGGATTGTGTGCTGGGCATAGTAGCAACCACAAGTACAGTTCTTTATGTGTACTTTGTAAGGCAGAAATATGTGGCCAGTTTTAGGGTCCAGGAGCACTGTGGAGAATGGAGAGTTTTCCATTGCTTTCAGTCACTGCCCCTACCCATCCTTGCCTACCCCTGATTATTGCTAAAATGGGTAACTGACAATAAAGAGATTAGAAGTGGGTCATAGGAAGGGAGGTAGGTTCTGGATGTAAAACTAATACCCTGTCCCATGTGAAATTGCTTTTGTGATTTTGTGGAGTTGGGGATGACAGATGAGACTTGAGAAATCCAAATGTGCTAATTTCCTGCTTGATGTATTGGAAAATGAGGAGCGTGTATACATCACCTGGTTAATTTCATTTGGCAATATTTTCTCCCTGTCAGCTCACTGCGTTTGACAGAACAAATACTGAATCTGCAAAGATTCGAGGTAACTTTAAAACTTTGCTCACATTCATCTTATTATCTTTTTTCCCTGACCAAAGCTCTCTTTAAAAATGGCCTGCTTTCTTGTTGGTTTGCTCTTCCCAAAGCAATAGAAAAGTCTGTGGTGCCTTGGGTCAACGACCAGGATGTCCCTTTCTGTCCAGACTGTGGGAATAAGTTCAGCATCCGGAACCGCCGCCACCACTGCCGCCTCTGCGGGTCTATTATGTGCAAGAAGTGTATGGAGCTCATCAGCCTTCCCTTGGCAAGTAGGTGACTTGGAGGTGGGGCCCTGGACCCTCATCTTCTTTTGGGTCTAGCTTATTTGCTAATCACCACTGGGACCGTGGAACCTTTTTGTTACATTAATGGCTCATGGGAATCTTCATTCATTAAGTTGCTGATTCTGTGAAACCCACTACAGGCTAGGTACTATGCTAGGGGCGGATACAGTGGTCTATAACAGGGATTGGCAAACTTTGTAAGGATCAGAGAGTAGATAAATTTAAGTTTTGTGGGCCATATATGGTTGCTGTGACATTTTTTCTTTCTTTAAACAACCTTTTAAAAATGTGAACACTAGACTGGGCACAGTGGCTCACGCCTGTAATCACAGCACTCTGGGAGGCCGAGGCAGGTGGATCACTTGAGGTCAGGAGTTCGAGACCAGCCTGTCCAACATGTTGAAATCCTGTCTCTATAAAAATACAAAAATTAGCCTGGTGTGGTGGCATGTGCCTGTAGTCCCACCTACTCAGGAGGCTGAAGCAGGAGAATTGCTTGAACCTGGGAGGCGGAGGCTGCAGTGAGCTGAGATTGAGCCACTGCACTCCATCCTGGGCGACCGAGTGAGACTCCCATCTCAAAATAAATAAATAAATAAAATAGCAATGTGAAAATTATACTTAGTTTGAGAGCCATATAGAAACAGCCTGCAGGCTGGACTTGGCTCACAGGTCATCTTTTGCCCATTTCTGGCCTATAAGCCTATAAGGCATTGTTCATTCTCCCAAGGAGTCTAGCATCTAGCAGGGGGCATAAACTGACAAATAAATAATTGCTTTCTAAAGAGAGATGTACAATGAAAGAGATTGTGTCAGGCACTCAGGAGAGGCTGACCAACTCTTTGTCTGCTCTGCTTGGAAGTGGCAAGTGTGATTTTGAGAAGAGGGTCTTGAATATAAACAGTGGGCTAGTCCCTTCCTGTGGGATAAGTCACACACAACTCACTGTCATATGGAAAAGACTAATATATATGAGAGATGCTGAGTGCTGTGGGTTCAGGGACAGTGAGAGCATGGATGCTTAGGGCTGGGAGGTGATGTTCGAAAAGAGCCTTAAAAGATGAGTAGGATTGCAAAAGAGATGGAGAAAGGACATTTTAGGTAGAATGAACAGCAGGAGCAAAGGCATGGAATTCTGGAAAGCCCAGGGTAGGTTAATAGAGGAGCAAATAGAATAGTTGGGGGTGTGTGGAGGACAAAGTTTAGGTGGAACCCGATCCTCCAGGACTTTGCAACCAAGCTGAGTAGAAGTTGCTGAAGATGATCTCATTGGCTTCTGGGAAGTTTGGGATAAATTTACACTAGAGAGTTCTGCTGACTGTGCATGCTGTTGGCCATGGGGTGTCTGGATAATGTGGGGACAAAAACAGATGCTTCTTCTGTCCAACTCTCACATATACCAGGTCACTTTACCTTGATACTTCCTCCCTGAGACCAACTCCCTGTCTCATGTACGTAAGACTATAAGCAGCCTTTTTGGGACACTATTCATCTTTCTTCTCTTGAGCTCTTTAGCCAGCATTTACTGGGCAGCTGCCGTGGGGTGGCCCTGCTGGATATGTTAAGGGTACAAGTGTGAGTAAGACACAGTTTGTACCCACAGAGTCATAGGTTCCTAGGGCAGCTCTGGGGTGTACATGTAACTGTACACAGGGAGAAGAATGGAAAGTGCTCCAAAATGGGCAGTGTGGTGGGAACTGATGGGAAGGATGGATAGTTTTTGCCTCAGGGAATTGGAAAAGGCTTTCCTGGAGGACCTGCCATTCAGAGAGGATAGGAGCCAGATGTTTGGGAATAGGGAGAAGGCTGTGGAGGAAAATCTCCCGGGAGAATGTTTGTTGTGTTGGAGGCACAAGGCAAATGGAAGAGAGTGGCAGGTGGAAAGGCAAGGTTGTTTGGATTTGGAGGGGCAGCAGTGGAGTCCTTTCCCACCAGAGTCTGACACCAGAAAGGCAGAGGGGCAGTACTTGCCCACAGCTGGAGCCTGATCTTGTTACTCGCTAAATCGAACACCTGTGGACTGCTGCCTTGAGGTCGTGGGTATGGTAATTGGATGCTGTGGGGGTCATTGCTGCCTGTTGGTGTTGTGGTTACAGACAAGCTCACCAGTGCCAGCAAGGAGTCCCTGAGCACCCACACCAGCCCCAGCCAGTCACCCAACAGTGTCCATGGCTCCCGCCGAGGCAGCATCAGCAGCATGAGCAGTGTCAGCTCGGTCCTGGATGAGAAGGACGATGACCGGATCCGCTGCTGTACACACTGCAAGGACACGCTGCTCAAGAGAGAGCAGCAGATTGATGAGAAGGAGCACACACCCGACATCGTGAAGCTCTACGAGGTGATTCGCGCTGTCTGGTCTTGGGTCTAATTTCTTAGGCAGATTTTGGCTGTTTGTTATGTACACTCCTGCAGATTCTGGAGAATGCTTTGGGAAGTTGTTCGTTTGAATTATTTGTAGTTCCTGTTAAAGGCCCATGTTATGATTTCCCAGCTAGGGCCCTGTGTGAGTCAGAGTCATCCTGGGTGTGTTGTAGCAAACTTGTTTCAAGTGGCCTTCCTTGGCTACTTGAAAGCAGGAGGGTGGAGGCTTTGGTGGCCCAGAGGCAAGAGGAGGAAGGGCAGTTGCCACGTGGTGTAGACAGGTTCGGTGGGGAGAGCAGAAGCTAGAGATGTTCATAAACAGTGGGCCAGAAGAATCCCGGGAAACTCACTTGGGAGTGTTAGACTTTCCAAGTTTTAGAAAGTTCTACAAGTTTTCAGACTTCACCAGTTTACTGAGTGTCCCCTTCTCAGTTTGTCCAAATGCCTCAGCTGTCATTACTATGAGCGATCCCACAGCCCCCCTACTAGATGCATACTCTGAGAGGAAATAGTGTGCAAAGACTATCTGGGAGTGAGACTGGCTTGGTCCCTTAATGGCCGGGTGAGACCTGTGAGCTGAGGAGGACTAGCCAGGTGGACTGGGTGGGCAGGCAGTAAGAGATGCAGGGAAGAGATCAGCCCAGGCAGAGGAAGCAGCTTGTGCAACATTCTGAACAGAGGAAGATATATTTTTGTCTGATGACCACTGAATAGTCATTGTTAGCAGTTCTGCAGGTCATAATGGCAGTGTTTCTGGAATCCCCATGTAAATACTCAGGCTACTAGAAATGGTGTTAATTAAGCCCCATGTTGGGTTGCAGATGTAGCCATTCTCCATCCTTTGTGTGGAGTTCATGACCTGGTATCTCATTTCTGTGAATACCCACTGTGCTTGTGCCACTTCCTCTTTTGAAGTGAGCCCTGGCAATGCCTTGTGCTGGTTTCCTAATGTTGCCTGGCATCACTTGGCAGAGAAAGAAAGTAGCAGCTAATTCCTTTTTGTCTTGGTAGACGCCTCGGCTTGTGCCCTGGAAGCCTTACTCCTCTCAAAAACATCTGGCTGGGTGTGGTGGCTCACTCTTATAATCCCAACACTTTGGGAGGCCAAGGTGGGCACATCACTTGAGGCCAGGAGTTCAAGACCAGCCTGGCCAACATGGCAAAACCTTGTCTCTACTAAAAAAATAAAAATTAGCCGGGCGTGGTGGCGGTGCACCTGTAATTCCAGCTACTCAGGAGGCCGAGGCATGAGAATCATTTGAGTCCAGGAGGCAGAGGTTGCAGTGAGCGGAGATTACGCCATTGTACTCCAGCTTGGGTGACAGAACAAAACTCCTCAAAAAACAAAACAAAACAAAACATCTGGTCAGAAGCTCCATTCTCACTTTCTTTCCTTCCTACAAAATTTTCTGCTTGGAAAGTAGGTCTATAAATCAGGAAATTGATAACAACAATTAATATGTTGGAAAAGTGAACATTTATATATCTCCATTGATGGAGCCTAGCTTCTGGGTAGGCTTTTCTGTATCTTGAGCATACCACTTACCGCTTTGTTTTTGTTCTTAGAAATTACGACTTTGCATGGAGAAAGTTGACCAGAAAGCTCCAGAATACATCAGGATGGCAGCATCATTAAAGTAAGCTATTCATCTATGTTTTTCTAATCCAGTGGTGACTGTTTTCTGGCATCTTAGGTCAGTTCTCCAGTAGCCAAAAATGAAAATCTTAACTTCAACTGTGCTTTTTTTCTGAGACCAGCTGAAGTTGGTTTTTTTCCACTTTTGGCTGTTATGAAGAGAATCACCTTCATGTCTGTCTTTTAGTGGGGTACATGTTACCATCACATGAGCTTGTAAAAAGACAGCCACATTCAGTTGACCTTGGCTATTCTGACTGAGCAGGTTTGGGAAGGGCCTCAGACAATAGGTACTGCTGCTGAGTGCAGCATCTGGACAGAGCAGAGGAAGGGCAGTGGGTCTCATGCTCATGCCTGGGTAGATGCCACTTGAGTGTCACATTGAGGTGTCAGGGCTTAAAGTAGGCATGTCCATTAGAGCAGGGGCTGGCAGACTGCAGCCCATGGGCCAAATGTATCCTGACATCTGCTTTTTTTTTTTGTTTTTGACTCTGTCTCACTGTTGACAGGCTGGAGTGCAGTGACGTGATCTTGGCTCACTGCGACCTCCACCTCCCGGGTTCAAGTGATTCTCCTGCCTCAGTCTCTCAAGTAGCTGGGACTACAGGCACACACCACCACGCCCAGCTAATATATATATATATATATATATATATATATATATATATATATATTTTTTTTTTTGGCAGGGGGAGGGATGGAGTCTTGCTGTGTCGCCCAGGCTGGAGTGCAGTGGCGCAATCTGGGCTCACTGCAACCTCCACCTCCTGGATTCAAGCAATTCCCATGCCTCAGCCTCCCGTGTAGCTGGGATTACAGGCACACGCCAACATGCCCTGCTAATTTTTTTATATTTTTAGTAGAGACGGGGTTTCACCATGTTGGCCAGGATGGTCTTGATCTCTTGACCTCATGATCCACCCACCTCAGCTTCCCAAAGTGCTGGGATTACAGGCGTGAGCCACTGCCCTTGGCCAACATCTGCTTCTTTTTTAAAATCGAGATGTAGTTCATACACTATAAACTTTACCCTTTTAAAGTGTACAGTTCGGTGGTTTTTAGTGTATTCACAAAATTATGCGAACATTACCACTGTCTTCATTCTAAACATTTTCATCACCCCAATAGGAAACCCCATACATTAGCAGCCACTGCCCTTTCCCCATCTCCCTGGACACCACTAATCTATTTCCCGTCTCTATGGATTTGTTTGTTTTTGACATTTCATATAAATAGAATCATAAATATAAAATCTCTCTTGTCTGGCTTCTTTCACAAAGTGTAATGTTTTTAAGATTCATCCATGTTGTTGCATATATCAGTACTTCATTGCATCTGTATGAATGTGTTGTGTGGATACTTGTCACATTTTGTTGATCCATCAGTTGTTGAACATTTGGTATTTTTCCACTTTTGGCTGTTATAAATAATGCTCCTGTAATATTTGTGTACAAGTTTTTATGGTTTTTGTGTAGACATGTTTTCATTTCTCTCAGGTAGGTACCTAGGAGTGGAATTGCTGGGTTTTATGCTAACTATATATTACCATAGAGTAACATTCCATAGAGGAGTTGCTAAATCGTTTTCTAGAATGACTGCACTATTTTGCATTCCCACTAGCAGTGTATGAGGGTTTCACTTTCTTTTTAGCCTTACTAATACTAGTTATTGCCACCTGTTTGCATAAAGTTTTATTGGAACACAGCCATGCCCATGTTTGATTACTGGTTGTAGCTGCTTTTGCACCACCACGACAGAGTTGAATAGCAACAACAGAGACTTTGTGGCCTGCAAAGCTGAAAACATTTATGATTTGGCTCCTTATGGAAAAAATTTGCTGATCCCTGTTTAAGGGCATGGCTTTTTCTGAAGCTTAGTGTTTGTGACCTAGAAGTTGAAGTGCTAACTACTAGAGTCAGATCCCAGTAGTGTTTTCCCAACCTATAGGAAAAGAATTAATTATGGTATCCAGTGTTATTAATTTCAGAGTTTTCTGACTTTGTCTTAAACCTGTGTTGCCTCTCTGCCACATTTAAAGCAATGCATGTAGCAGTAGATTTGCCTTGTTTAAAACAAAACCATGTGTGTGTGTGTGTGTGTATATATATATATATATATATATTTTTTTTTTTTTTTTTTCTTGAGACCAAGTTTTGTTCTGTCGCCTAGGCTGGAATGCAGTGTGCGACCTTGGCTCACTGCAACCTCCGCCTCCTGGTTCAAGCGATTCTCCTGCCTCAGCCTCCTGAGTAGCTGGGATTACAGGCACCCACTATGATGTCTGGCTAATTTTTGTATTTTTAGTAGAGACGGGGTTTCATCGTGTTGGCCAGGCTGGTCTCGAACCTCCTTGGGTACTTTTGAGCGAGAAAAGCCAAGTAGTTTTCTGCTTTTAATGTAACCAACTGATTTAGTAAACCACTTCTAACATCTTGTTAGAGGCAGTGGAATTGTTTAGAGAAAGTAGGCCAGAGTAAATTCAGCCGCATTTGTTTTGGTGATGAGCATAAGGGCTAGTCCTTGGAGGCGTCAACCTGAGTCTGTCCCTATTGTGTCTGCAAATCGAAACGTCACTTCCACTTGATTCATCATTCCAAGAGATGGACACTGCATTATATCCAAAAGTCTGAAATGCCACCTTTAGAGAATTACCTGCCTTTGTGAGGCCTTACACCTTTAGCATCCTTCTACACTATGCTGGCCAGTCTGCACTATGAAACTTAGGTCACGTGTCTCTGTGGTTTCTCCTTAGTGCTGGGGAGACAACCTACAGTCTGGAACATGCCAGTGACCTTCGAGTGGAAGTGCAGAAAGTGTATGAGCTGATAGACGCTTTAAGGTAAGGTCCATTAAGTGGTATCTTGCCCGCTGGTGGAATGGAGAAGATGCTGTTCTAATGAAATGGCGAAAGTAGACCTGCACTCACTCACACTTCTGGTGATGGGGCAGTGGGTGAGGAGGAGGGCAAGGAAGGGGCCAACTCTGGCACTTAATGCATCTCAGTGACTTTTGTTTCATTAAGGATTTCTAATGTTTGTTATTGTTAAAGAAAGAGGAGCTAGTTATTGACACCTATCATGTGCTACTCACTGGCTGTTTTCTCTAGAATAGCTCATTTATTCTGAAGTTACCCTGTGAGGTAGGGATTAACATCCTGTGTCAAAGGTGAGGAATCATGTCACAGATAGCAAAAGTTGTGGAGCAAAGATAGAAACTCGGGTTCTTTCTTTGTGTCTGTGCTCAAATCCACAACTGCTTTTTAACTGTGGACTGGCCATTGGGGTTAAATTAGCCCTTTGATTTATGGGAAGTACAGTGACTCAGAGGGAGAATGAGATGAGGCGCTTTTGTCCATCCAGACATACAGCATGGGCTACGTAGATGCAGGGCCTGGTACAAAGTGAAAATGCATGTCCCCTGTCCAAAAATTATTAAGAATAAAGACACTAACAGCAGAGCATTAAACTAAGCATAGGGCTCTTTGAAGTGCCAGTCCTTTCTAGTTGCATAGGTTGCTCACCTGTGAAGCTGGCTCTGCATGTGTAGTCAGTCCCTCCATGACAGTGTTGTGCGCCCTGTGCTGAGGCCTGTGTACGGCCAAAGGGTAAGAAATGGGCTTTGCCTTCAAGGAAACTTCGATGGAGTCACTTGCCCATCTTTACACACCTTCCTGGCATGAAAGCCTGGCAACTCCAGATGTTATACTTTTCACCCTTGTTTCTGAAGCTGGCAGTGCTCATTATATTCATGTGTTTGTTCCAATTCAGTAAGAAGATCTTAACCTTGGGCTTGAACCAGGATCCTCCACCACATCCAAGCAATTTGCGGCTGCAGAGAATGATCAGATACTCAGCTACACTTTTTGTGCAGGTAAAGCCATCCTGGGTTGGCATAAATGTCATGCTTGGCCTGTCCTGCTCTTTTGCTTCCCCAGAGGCAGATCCATGCCAGTGACTTGTTTACTTCCTATTTATACATTGTATTATTTTTTGAAATTATGAATGCATGATGCCACACTTAGAGAAAAATCTGGATTTCAGAGAAAACTAAAACTACTTTTAATCCTATGTCCCCATTACAATCACTCATTATTCTGGTATGTTTTCTTTTTTCCTATTTGTATTTTTTATATACAGTATTTACAATAGTGCATATTGACTGTATATGCCATTCTTTAACCGTTTTCCTTTAGTTGAGCATTTGATAGACTAATTTTTTGCTGCTGTTAATTGTTGCCATGATAGTAATACTGGTACTTAGTATTTCTTCCTTAGGATAATCTCCTAAGAGACTTCCTGAGCCATTAGCTGGGAGGAAACAGCCGATTAAGGGCAGACTAACCTAAGTGGTTAGGTCTGAATTGTGTCTTTCTACCCGTGAAGGCCCCTTCTGAGAGAGTCACAGTTAACCACCCTTGGGGCTCCCTGACAAAGAGATCTTTTTTTTCTTTTTTTTTTTTTAATTAAAACAAAGTGTTTTTTTCTTTTTTTTTCTTTCATTAAGTAGGGACAGGGTCTTACCATGTTGCCCAGGCTGGTCTCAAACTTTTGAGCTCAAGCAGTCTGCCCACCTCGGCCTCCAAAGTGCTGGGATTATAGGCGTGAACCACACTGCCCCCAGCCAACAAAGAGATCTAATAGATGGAGTCCTGTTGGGTTAGTTTTCTGACTTTGTAATACAGAGAAGTAGGTCCTTCCTCACTTTGATTAGTGATTCTATTCAGCAATCATTTATTGAGCGCCTCCTATATACCAGGTAGTGTTTTAGGTGCTGGATGTCCTATAGTGAACAAAAAAGACCAATGTTCCTGTTCTCATTAAGCTTGTGTTCTAAAGAAGGGGAGAGATCACAAACAACTAAAATATCTAGTATATAAGATAGCAAAAGTGCTGTGGAGAAATTTACAACAAGGAAGTGTGGGAGAGAGGACTGGGATTGAGGTTTGCTAATAGGATGGGCAGGGACAAGACCTCATAGAGAAGCTAACATTGGAGCCAGGTGAATAACTGGGATATCTGATGTTGATCATTTCATGAGGAAAATGCAGGCCCATTTGGAGTTGACTCTCACCCAATATAAGAGTGTGCTCCTTTCCGGCTACTGTCAAATGATGTCACTCTCGGAGAATAGAGTGGCTCAGCTTAAGCAAACTCTCATCATGGGGCTTAAGGGTCATTTTTTCTCTCAAAGGGTTTAAGTGTAAAATTGTCTGTCATTCCCTGCAGGAAAAGTTGCTTGGTTTGATGTCACTGCCAACCAAAGAACAGTTTGAGGAACTGAAAAAGAAAAGGAAGGAGGAAATGGAGAGGAAGAGGGCCATGGAGAGACAAGTGAGTGAAGCCAGGGATATGGGGCCCGCTTCCTCCTGTGGTTCTCAAGCACAGAGGCTGCCGTGAGCTCCCAGCTTGTGTGGGGTTGTAGTGAATCAGAACCTCTCTCTCAAATGTGCATATTTCTTCTGTTGTGTTTCAGCCTCACTTTTATCTATGGGAACTAGAATAATTGTTTTTCTCCCCAGGTCCTATTTTTCTTTCAGAGCTTCTGCTGATTCTCTCATGGCTAGAATATCACAGAGATTAACAGTTCTCCCTATGGCAGAAGTTGCAGAGGACCAAGACATTAGGAAGTTCCTTGTAGAACATATTGGTATATGCAATATTAAACAGAAAATTATATGTGTATTTAACGCTGTGTGAGATTCCAGTGTAGATGAGGGGAACAGACCTCAGAGGTTTAAGAAGAGTATATGGCCTGTGAATCTAAGATTGAGAAAATCTGATGCCCTAACTTATTCATTATATTTTATTTTTATTTTTGAAAATCAGGGTCTCCCTTCTGCCCACATATACACAAAAACATGACTTGATTTTAGCAGTTGGATATCTTTGTCCTGAGGTGAGAAATTGGAGTGTCACTGGCACAGGGATAGAGGGACAACAGAGGGTGGGTGACAGTGTGGGCTGTTGCCAGCATGGTGACTATTTCTTCTCTCTGCTTTGCTCTCTCCCCAGGCTGCCCTGGAGTCTCAGCGAAGGCTTGAGGAAAGGCAGAGTGGCCTGGCTTCTCGAGCAGCCAACGGGGAGGTGGCATCTCTCCGCAGGGGCTCTGCCCTCTTGAGAAAGGCTGAGGGCTGGCTCCCGCTGTCAGGAGGTCAGGGGCAGAGTGAGGACTCAGACCCGCTCCTCCAGCAGATCCACAACATCACATCATTCATCAGGCAGGCCAAGGCCGCGGGCCGCACGGATGAAGTGCGCACCCTGCAGGAGAACCTGCGGCAGCTACAGGACGAGTATGACCAGCAGCAGACAGAGAAGGCCATCGAGCTGTCCCGGAGGCAGGCTGAGGAGGAGGACCTGCAGCGGGAACAGCTGCAGATGCTGCGTGAACGGGAGTTGGAACGAGAAAGGGAGCAGTTTCGGGTGGCATCCCTGCACACACGGACTCGGTCCCTGGACTTCCGAGAAATCGGCCCTTTTCAGCTGGAGCCCAGCAGAGAGCCTCGCACCCACCTTGCTTATGCTTTGGATCTAGGCTCTTCCCCAGTTCCAAGCAGCACAGCTCCCAAGACCCCGTCACCTAGCTCAACTCAACAGCCCACCAGAGTGTGGTCTGGGCCCCCAGCCCTTGGCCAGGAGCTCTTAACCCAGAGCAGCATGCCACAGCAACATGAGGGGCCCTCCTTAAACCCCTTTGATGAGGAAGACCTCTCCAGCCCCATGGAAGAGGGCACTACTAGTCCTCCTGCTGCCGGGGTTTCCTTCGACCCTTCAGCCCGCATGCTGAAAGAGTACAATCCTTTCGAGGAAGAGGACGAGGAGGAGGAGGCAGTGGCAGGGAATCCATTCATTCAGCCAGACAGCCCAGCTCCTAACCCCTTCAACGAGGAAGATGAACATCCCCAGCAGAGGCCCTCAAGCCCTCTGGTTCCTGGCAACCCCTTTGAGGAACCCACCTGTACCAACCCCTTTGAGATGGACAGTGACAGTGGGCCGGAGGCTGAGGAGCCCATAGAGGAAGAGCTCCTCCTGCAGCAGATCGATAACATCAAGGCATACATCTTTGATGCCAAGCAGTGTGGCCGCCTAGATGAGGTAGAGGTGCTGACAGAGAACCTGCGGGAGCTGAAGCACACCCTGGCCAAGCAGAAGGGGGGCACTGACTGACTGGCAGTGGAGAGGGCACCTTTGGGCCCAGGGGTCTGGCAGGAGCCAGTGGAGCAGGACAGAGGGCAGGCAGGGTGGATGGGGAAGGTGGCAGGGTGAGAAGTCAGATGCACACAGGTGAGGGGCAGGAATCTGCTGTTTTGTGTTGTGCACTTTGAGGTGTTTCCACTACAGTTGAATAATAGAATAGAAACTAGAACAGGGAGAATCAGCATTTATTTGCTGTTTTTCCTGTTTATTATTACTATCTTTTGTAATTGGAGGTTTACCCCTTTTGAAGGGACTTTACATTTTTACTATCGAGATATAACTAAATGCAGCTCTGTTGGGCCCAGGGCAGAAATGGCTGCTGTGTACCTCTTGGGTCTATTTGCTACTGCCTAGTCTTGGTTCCTTTTGCAGTATTATAGGGCAGCCTTTATAGAGCCCTTCTTTAGCCAAGACAGAGAAGATAGATTCCACTGAGCTATATTCTGCTCTGACAGAAGTCCATCCCTAGTAGGCTTTGAGTTCCATTTCACCTGGGGCCGCCTCTCCCCTGCTCTGCGCTTCCTGTCTGTACAATAGCAGGGGGAAGTGCTGCTATGAAGGGGAGAGTTTAGATCCAGGAGAGCCCAGCACCTCTTTTTAAGGTGGGGTGATGGGAACATTTCACCAGGGTCTATTTTCTCAGTTTAAGTTGTTTTTTGTCTCTTTCAGGAAGTTAAGCTGCCAGTGCAGGGTATCAGTGTGAATCTGGTCCTGAGCTTTTTAGAAAATAAGAGTGGTTAACTTTTTGGTTGATACTAGTATTACTTGTGAGAAGAGTTTCCCCACCCTTGTTCTGATGGAACAATTGTCTGTCACTGGAGAAATCTCCCTCCAGAGCTTTGGCAAAGTTACTCTGATCTGGGTCTGTTTAAAAGGCCTGGTCTCTAATTTAGGAATCGGTGATCTGGAAGCTTTTGCAAAACATCACCAGAAGAAGGGAAGCTTCCCAGAGTCAGAAGCTAAATTAATTTCCAAGGCTATTGGATCAGCCGTCTTCCCTTCTGGTTCACTGTGTTCTGACCTGGGGCACTGATGAGATTTTTTTTGTTTGTTTGTTTTTGAGACAAGAGTCTCACTTTGTTGCCCAGGCTGGAGTGCAGTAGCATGATCTCAGCTCACTGCAACCTCCACCTCCCCAGTTCACGTGATTCTTGTGTCTCAGCCACCTGAATAGCTGGGATTACAGGTGTGGACCACCATGCCTGGCTAATCTCTCTATTTTTAGTAGAGATGGGGTTTCACTGTTTTGACCAGGCTGGTTTTGAACTCCTGGCCTCAAGTGATCTGCCACCTTGGCCTCCCAAAGTGCTGGGAATACAGGCGTGAGCCACTGTGCCCGCCCTGATGAGATGTTTTATTACCAATGTTAGTATTAAGAAACTGAAATGTTTGAAGAAGCACAACCCAGGATCGTGCTGGTAGTACCCACAGTACTTAACTATTAGTCAATTAAGACCAGAAAGGGAAATTGTTAATTTAGCTCTGGTGCTTTGGTTTACAGGAACATAACCCTTAACTGACATCTGATATCATGATAGCCACATGTGCTCAGCTCCGGGTAGAGTTTCTGCAGTTACTCATCTTAACTAATGAACAATAACTGACCACTGGTCACTTTATGCCCTGTAACTAGCTTTAGGCCATACTTTCACTGGTTACTGGTGTGAGAGCTGAAATTAATTTTGTTACATTCTGGTGAAGATCCCTCTTGATAATGGGAATGTTTGAACTCTCTTGATGAAAAAATAATCTGTATTTGTGTTGATGTTCACATTTCTGTATCACATTTCTTATCCTTTTGGTTGAATGAAAAGGTCTTGTATAGGGTATGGAGACGGGGAGTGGGGACCCTTTGCATTTGGGATCTGTTCACAAACAGCCATACGAGTGGGTTAACGAATGTCAGCCAGTTACTAGCCCTGCTGGTGGTTATGGGTTGTTTTGAGAAGTTGGCAACCAGGCATCTAAGATGTTGCCTGGTACAGGCCTCTTTTCTTCCCTGAGGCCCATGACATTTCTCTGATACTCCAGAGGGTTTCCTAGATGGCCAGTAGGCTCCTCCCTGCTTAGGCTCTAATTTCTCTGAAAAGAGGATGAACTGAAAAGCAGGTAGTTTCAGAAGCTAATTGCTGCTTTCCATCATAATTATTTTTCTTGTGAGAACATTTCTCTTTTAATTAGCTAGTGATTTTGATTAACACTAATTCACTAAACATACCCCTTCCCTCAAATCACCTCAGGTAACAATCTGTAAGTAACTAAAAGCATTGAGAAACACACAAGAAACATTTTTTAAACCTATTTTTAAAGGCCCGGCTGGGTGCAGTGGCTCATGCCTGTAATCCCAGCACTTTGGGAAGCTGAGGCGGGTGGATCACCTGAGGTCAGGAATTTGAGACCAGCATGGCCAACATGGTGAAACCTCGTCTCTACTAAAAATACAAAAATTAGCTGGGCGTGGTGGCAGACGCCTGTAATCCCAGCTACTCAGGGAGGCTGAGGCACGAGAATCGCTTGAACCTAGGAGGCAGAGGTTGCAGTGAGCCAAGATTGCACCACTGCACTCCAGCCTGGGTGAGAAGAGCAAGACTCCGTCTCACGAAAAACAAACAAAACTGACTCATTGAATATACTAAACCAAACTAAAATCATATTATTTTGATTAAGTTTATCCATGGCTGTATTCTTCTATGAATTCTTCCATTTAATTCTTCCATGATTATCTTCTCCTGTAAATATATACATCACAGGAGTTAGAATTCTCTACCCATCAGCTGCACCATGTCGCAGAATTCATGCAGGCACAAAGTTGGAGTTACAGAGATGGGTTGACAGCAGGGAAAACTTGGCCTATGTATTATAACCACAACTTCAAGTTCTTACCTCATGTGAATATTCACCCTTCCTTTAGTCTTCCAAGGCAAATAGCCCCATCTCATCACCAAATGAGCAAGGTCTTGATACGGCATAGCAGATCTCCCTAAACACAGATCATGAGAAAAGATGGAAGAGACTTAGGGATTCAGGCATCAGATGAAGTTGGCTTTTCCCTTTTATGCCTTGTTTGTATTTCCCCCTGTCTAATACACTAAGGATACTTACTCATTGTACTTGCAGCTCAATATGTCTTTGCTGTTCAGATACTAAAATGTATCTCTGAGTCATTGTGAGCTGTGCAGTAGGTTGGACATTGTCATAGTTGGTGATGGGACTCAAAATGAAAAGGTGGTCTCTTTACCAGGTCACAGACTGTAGCAGATTGTGCTTGTTATCTGACAATGACTGTCACTTTGAGGGTCGTTGATTTGCATGCACTATTCTGGGGCCTTGTATTGGAGCCTTTTTTAAAAAAAATAAAATCTGAGATAGAGGTTGGGGGTGTGTGTGTCTGTGTGCACGTGTGTTACAAGTGAGAATCATCAGATGACATCTCTTTTCTTGATGACAACCATCTGAGTATCAGAATAGTTCCAGCACCTGTGTTGTTTGTCTGGTTAAGGCCTCTGGAAAAAATGCAGGTTACTGGGCTCTGAACAGGGGATAGATACGGGTTCCAGTTCTGCCCTTACTCCCAGTTATTCCTTCATTTAAAACTGGTTAAATGAACAGTTTTACACAGTATAGTACAGATCCCTTAATGATCCTATCATCCCTGTTTCACACTGGAAGAAACTGAGGCTCAGAGATTGAGGAACCTTGTGACTGCCATCTGTGCCAGTCACCACCCCTGCATGACCACATTTCCCTCCATCGGCTCTACCAGCATGCCTGTGAGGTAGTTACTCACTCAGCTGTTCTTCTGACCCTAGATGCAGAAAAGTTAAGAGAGATTAGCCTGGCTTAGGCCACACAGCCAGTCAGTGGTGGAATGAGGGTTTAAATCCAGATCTGCCTGGCTGGCTTTGCCCTCAGTAACAAGTAGCTGGGTCAGGTGGTGGTTTGGTGGTGGTGGGTGCTCAACCATTGTGTCAAGCTCAAAGAGGGCAGAAAAGGGCAATGGGGAATGAAGTTGGGTGCTGCTGAGCTGGTTTCTGATAGTGACTTTACCTGAGTCTGTGAAACAGATCTCCTTAGGGCCTATGTAGATTCTTAAACCAGGAGAGTATAATATGTAGTGCTCACTATAGGCTAGACTGAGTGCTAAGTATTATGCATGGCTTACCTCAGTCTTCCCAACAACCCATTTACAGATGCGGAAATAAGTGAGTGGTGAAGTTAAGCGTGCTTAGGGTTGCACTGCTGGGTTTCTAGCCTAGGTCTGTCTGACTGCAAAACCCAAGCGGCCCTAGATTGTGTTGTATGTGGACACCCATGTTTCTAATGTGGAATGGGGTGTTTCATCCCTAGTAACTGCCTCCAGTGGACTTTTAAGATGAAAAACTTGTGTGTAACTCTTCAGGAACCCTAGTGTAGTTGTAAAAATACTTCAGAAAGCACTTCTGGTTTTGGCTCAGATACATAGAGTTTGAAAGTTATCCTATCCTTACCACAAGAAAAAGCTGGGCAAACCAAATCAATGGCCTTTCTTGGTCCCATTAGAGAGCTGAGTGTGCAAGTCAAACTGCCATCCCAAAATCTGGAGAGAGGTGAGTCCAGAGAGTCACAAGAGTCCAAGATCTGATTGGAGCAGAAGCCATGGGAGCCATAGCTAGTAGGAAAACTTAAATGGTAATTTTGAGGAACTGCTGGAGGTTGAGTGTGGACTAGCATGGGAGTGAGCAACTCCCTCACCTCCAACGCCTTCCTGGGTTTTACTCGACTTGGTTCTCTTGGTGAAGAACTGAGAAAGACCCTCTGGTGGCTCTGGCGGGAAAGGGAGAATCATCTTTGTAACCAGAGCCTTCTCCATAACAAAGCTTATTCCCCAGAGGAAAGCACTTTTTCACAGAGCCTTATCCCATCTGGAGGAGGGCATTTCTCCCATTCCAGCCCCCTCTAGCCTTCCTGGGTCAGGTAAGGGGGTACAAAGGGGAATTAAGAAACACTTGTGAGCCAGTGCGGTGGCTGACACCTGTAATTCCAGCACTTTGGGAGGCCGAGGTGGGCAGATTGCTTGAGCCCAGGAGTTGAAGACCAGTCTGGGCAATATAGCGAAACTTCATCTTTACAAAAAATACAAAAATTAACCAGGCATTGTGGCACGTGCCATAGTCCAAGCTACTCGGGACTAAGGTGGGAGAATTGCTTGAGCCTGGGAAGTAGAGGCTGCAGTGAGCTGTGATTGCACCACTGTACTGCACTCCAGCCTGGGTGATAGAACAAGACACTGCCTCAAAAAAAAAAAAAAAAAAAAAAAAAAAAAAGAAAAAACCTTGTATAGGTCACAGCCCAAGGACACAAGCCCACTAAAATGCTGAGATTTAATCATAAGATTATAGAATGCTTCACCTCCCCCATGTTTTTCCACCATATCAACAGGACTCCAGGATAGTAACAGTGAGTTACAGCTGGAAGAGCTGCAAGACATGGACTCTCTCAGGAGGAATATCCAGGGAAGCCCAAAGGCAAGAGGAGATAAACCAAAGACACTAGAGGAACTGGAAGCTTCTGACACCTACAGCTATGGCAAACATTAAACACAGCTCTCAACTCTGAGTCAGATTAACATAAGTTCTCATTCTAGAGGCTTATTTACCCCAGTTCTTATGGCCCAATAGAGTGGATATTCTACTTTGAACAAAAAAAATTATAAGCATGCTAAAAGGCAAGGAAAAAAAATAAACCCAATAATCAGATGAAACAAAGCAAACATCAGAACCACACTCACATGCTGGAATTATCAGACAAGAAATTTAAAATGTGGTCTGTTAAGGGGTCTAATGGTAAAAGTAAACAACATACAAGAACAGATGGGTAATGTAAACAGAGATAAGAAAACTAAGAATCATGCCGGATGCAGTGGTTCACACCTATAATCCCAGCACTTTGGGAGACTGAGGCAGGCAGATCACTTGAGGTCAGGAGTTTGAGACCAGCCAGGCTAACATGGTGAAACCCTGTCTCTACTAAAAATACAAAAATTAGACTGGGCACAGTGGCTCATGCCTGTAATCACAGCACTTTGGGAGAGGCCAAGGCGGGTGGATCACCTGAGGTCAGGAGTTCAAGACCAGCCTGGCCAACATGGTAAAACCCCGTCTCTACTAGAAATACAAAAATTAGCTGGGTGTGTTGGTGGGCAGCTGTAATCTCAGTTACTCAGGAGGCTGAGGCAGGAGAATCACTTGAGCCCGGGAGGCAGAGGTTGCAGTGAGCCAAGATGGAGCCATTGCACTCCAGCCTGGGTGACAGCGAGACTTTGTCTCAAAAAAAAAAAAAAAAACAAAACAAAGCCAGGCATGGTGGTACGCACCTAGAGTCCCAGCTAAGAGGCAGAGGTAGGAGAATTGCTTGAGCCCAGGAGGTAGAGGTTGCAGTGAGCAGAGATTGCGCCATTGCACTCCAGCCTGGGCAACAGAGTGAGACTTTGTCTCAAAACAAACAAACAAACAAACACCCTAAGAATCAAAAGGAAGTGCTAGAAGTTAAAACCTTAAATGAAAAATGCCTTAATGGGCTTATCAGTAGGCTGTCCACAGCCAAAGATTCAATGAATTTGAAGATAGGTCAACAGAAACTTCTCCAGTAAACTGCAAAGAGAACCCTCATCCCCCTGCCAGAACATTCAAGAACTATGAGGCAATTTCAGAAGACATAAAATGCATTTAAGTTGAATACTAGAAAGAGAAAAGAGTGAAGAAAAAATACCTGAAGCAATAAATGGCTAAGAACTTTACAAAATTAATGAGACACGAAATCACAGATCCAGGAAGCTCAGAGAACTCCAAGCAGGACAAATACAAAACATCTACAGCTCTGCATTACCTTATTCTAACCCGGTAAACCAAACACCAAGAGAAAATTGTGAAAGAAGAAGCTAAAGGAAAAAGCCATCATACCAATAAACATAATTACAGCTAATTACTTGTTTGAAACCATGCAAGCAAAAAAAGAGTGGAGTGAAGTATTTAAATTGTTGAAAGAAAAACACCAGGATTGGGCACGGTGGCTCACGCCAGTAATCCCAGCACTTTGGGAAGCTGAGACGGGCGAATCATCTGAGGACAGGAGTTCGAGACCAGCCTGACCAACATGGAGAAACCCCGTCTCTACTGAAAATATAAAATTAGCTGGGTGTAGTGGCGCATGCCTGTAATTCCAGCTACTCAGGAGGCTGAGGCAGGAGAATCGCTTGAACCTAGGAGGCGGAGGTTGCAGTGAGCCAAGATAGCACCATTGCACTCCAGCCAGGAAGGAAGGGAGGGAGGGAAAGGAAAAACACTAACCTAGAATTCTAAATCTGGCAAAATTACTCTTCAAAAGAGAAGGAGAAATAACTTTCAGATCAAGAGTACTTCAGAAATGCACTTTTTTTTTTTTTTTGAGACGGAGTCTTGCTCTGTCACCCAGGCTAGAGTGCAGTGGCGCGATCTTGGTTCACTGCAATCCCCGCTTCCCGGGTTCAAGCGATCCTCCCACCTCAGCCTTCTGAGTAGCTGGGACCACAGGCGCTGCCACTACACCCGGCTTTTTTTTGTATTTTCGGTAGACATGGGGTTTCGCCGTATTGGGCAGGCTAGTCTCGAATTCCTGACCTCAAGCACTCTTCCCGCCTCGGCCTCCCCAAAGGCTGGGTTTACAGGCAGGAGCCACCGCGCCTGGCCCTAGAAATGCATGTCACCCATAGTTTGTTTGTAAGAAAATTGAGGTCCTGAGTTGTTAAGTGGCTGAACTTAGGAAGCAATTGATCCCAAACCATTTTTTTTTCTTTTGCTAAGAAGTTTAAGTCAATGTCAGAAAGTGCAGTTTGAACTCTTCATGTTAAAGCTGGAGATGTTCAGGGAGAAAAATGGACTTTAGGTTCAATAGAATGTTATCAGCTGATTTGATATCCAAACTCAGTTTTCCTGATTATTTCTTATTGCAATGTCTGACATTTAGCCTATGTAAAAATATTTTCCCGTTAGTGGATGGGGAAATTACTAACTTACAGGACGCGAAAACCTAAATCTTCCAAGCGGAAGGAGTCCTAAAGCGAAGATGCACACGCCGGCTCTCGCCGGGCCAGGTCGAAGGCCGCCTACGAGTCCCAGGGTGCTCCGCGGCGTGCACTGCCCTCCGGGAAGCGTCTCCTGTGCGTCTGCGCGGGAGGTGGAACCTGGCTCTGGGGAGAAGCGGCGTGAGATCCGCGCCGGTTGCTAGCTAGTCCTTCTCGTCGCTGTTCGGCGCGCGCAGTGGGGTCGGCCCCGCCACCGTCGCCGCCATGCCCATGAAAGGCCGCTTCCCCATCCGCCGCACCCTGCAATATCTGAGCCAGGGAAACGTGGTGTTCAAGGAGTCCGTGAAGGTCATGACAGTGAATTACAACACGCACGGGGAGCTGGGCGAGGGCGCCAGGTCAGTCGCAGCCCCGGCAGCCGTAACCTGTTACTCGTGCCAGCCTGCTGGTAACGTGAGGTCCCTAGTCGCGCTGGGCGCCCGCTCAGCCCCGGGGCGGGCCCCCCAGGTCGGCGCTGTTACCCCCATTTTACAGAGGTCGAGACTGAGGCGGACGGCGGGGCCCCCGCCAGGCCGGCTGCAGTCGTGACGAGGTTTGCGGGGCGGAGGACAAGAACCCCCCTCCTAGATCTCCTTCCTCCGGCGCGGTGGGCGAGGCTGACCTGGCGGAGGCCACCGTTTCCCTTGGCCCCTGTGGCCAGCAAGGCAAGCGCTGGGGAGGGGCAGCCGCAGATCCTTTCGGGGTGACGGGAATGACACCCCTGCCCCAGGACGAATCTGAGAATAAAATGAGAGAAATAACAGCTGCGAACACTGATCATGTCTCGCACAGTTCTGAATGCTTCTCGCGCTTTCTCTCTTCTGATGCCTACAGAAACCCCAGCTTACCGCCACTCTAAGGCTGGGGAAGTGCACAGAGAGGTTAAATAACTTGCGGCTCCCCGAGACACCATGGCAGCCAGTGAGCGGTGAGCCGGGCTGTGTGGCCAGGAGTAAGTGAAAGCGCTTCCTTCGGGACTCAAGGTTTGGAAGTAATTAATTATGTCAGCTGTGCAGCAGCAGGCCCTACCCCGACTAGAGGGAACTATAGGGGACGCCTAGGATGTCTTTCAGCTTGGAACAGAGCAGGGACTCATTGAATGGCAGTTGGCAAGTGAAAGGTTTGGATTGACCCTGAGGCCGCGTGCCTTAGGCTCTGCAGGTATGAAGTCTACATTTATTGAGTACCCTCTGAGTGCTAGGCTGTGTGCTGTGTGCTGGGAGTTCAGCAGTGATGGAGGAGACGGCCTTAGCCCGCAGAAACTTTGGGACTGGGTGTATGTTGGATCAAAATGAGGCGTGGAGCACTCCCTGTGGGGCATGGTCCCCTTGGTGACGGACCTTCACTGCATGGCCCTTCAGGAGAGCCGGAAGCCACTTCCTAGCCATTTGCTCTGCGCAGGTGAATCTGAGAACTTGGACCTGCTTGCCTGGAATCAGCTGGCTTGATGGCTTCCTGGAAGACTTGGTCTTGGTCTTAGGGTGAATGGGCACCCAGACACTCCTTCATAACCTACTGCACGACTGTGCACACCTCTGTCCCAGGGCAACTGCCAGGCAGATAATGGGAAGGGGTGGGGGT
This sequence comes from Macaca mulatta, assembly GCF_049350105.2. Classification (NCBI taxonomy): domain Eukaryota; kingdom Metazoa; phylum Chordata; class Mammalia; order Primates; family Cercopithecidae; genus Macaca; species Macaca mulatta. Next base: position 153,869,694 of record NC_133407.1, on the reverse strand, counting down.
CTCGATGCGGCCCGCAGCGAGCTGGAGAGCACTTGCCCTACCCGGAGGGCCCTTCACTGTTTGGCACTGTGGGCTCCGTGGAGAATTTCTGATTTGTCAAGAAGCTGAAATCCAGATTTTTATGTAAATCTCTGGCTTTTAAATGGTCAGCCAATCAAAATAAGCCTGTGAGCCTCTTACATTCTCAAATATTTTAATATTCTCTAGGTAAATGGGATATAAAGAACCATTTGCTGTTTCTTTGTTCCTGGTGGTAGGGACTGGCCTGTGCCACCTGTGCCCTCTGTGATCTTGTGCCCATGGGTTGGAGTCTGTCTGCCTTGCTCTGGCTAGCCGCACTCCTCCCCCAATCCCCAGCCCTTGTTTGTTCATGTGCCCTCAGCATTTCAGCTGCCCCACTGGGACCTACCTGCATCCCAGGTGCCTGCGACCGGTACGGCCAGTCTTTGGGTACCTGCTGGGGGGAGTGGGCAGGTGCCTTATTTAGTATCTGAGGGCCAAGTCCCTACTCACCCCTGCCAGGTGTTCTACCCTTAAGAAGTGGCCCCAAGCCTCAGGGTGAATTTGATGGTGACAGAACAGTGTGATGGAAGGCCACACTAACAGCCCAGTTAGACCTGGGTCAGTTTACTTAACTTCTGACCTCAGTTTCCTTACTAATTGTAAAATCCCACCTTCTGGGGTTGGAGAGTCAGGTGCCTAGCAAAGTGTCTGGCATATACAGCAGGTGCCCAACTTAAGGTTCCTGCCATTATTTACTTTCCTCCTGTGTTTCAGCAAGAACCATTTTAAGATCTCTGTTGCATTTCTGTCCTAGTAGTTTAAAGTATGGGACTGTCTCACCTGGCTGTGTCCTGGTTTATTTGTAAAAAGTTCTGTGACGCTGGGATACTCTGCAGTGGGGTGGGAACTGATCAGAGGCTTCCTACGCCCCGGAAGGTAAATTCAGCCTTTGAGCTCCCAGGCCTGTGTGCTGTGGGGGTCTCCAAGGCCTCCATTCCTCCACTAGAGGCAGCAGTTTTCAAGGCTTGACTATTTAATTTGAGTCTTATACCCATATAGTTAATAACATCCTCAGAGAGCCACTTTTTTGTTTGTTTGTTTGTTTGAGATAGGACCTTGCTCTGTCGCCTAGGCTGGAATGTGGTGCAATCACAGCTCACTGGCTCACTGCAGCCTCAAACTTCTAGGCTTAAGCGATCCTCCTTCATCAGCCTCCCAAGTAGTTGGGACCACCGGCATGTACCACTATGCCCAGCTAATTTTTTATTATTTTTTTTATAGAGACAGGGTCTCCCTATGTTGCCCAGGCTGGTATCAAACTCCTGAGCTCAAGCAGTCTTCCTGCCTGGGCTTCCCAAAGTGCTGGGATTACAGGTGTGAGCCACTGCACCTGGCTGAGAGCTACTTGTTGATTTTTTGCTTTAGGCCTTATCTGTGGACTTGTCACTATGGAACGTCTCTCACCACCATTGCTACTTCTCACCCCCAAAACCTCCATACTCTTCCACCCACTCCTCCCAGTATCATTATTCCAAATTTTGTATAGGATGATATTCAGCATTCAGATTAATATTACTTTGTAAATGCTATACACAATTGAGCCAAATAGAATACTATGATTATGCTTTTTTTTTTTTTCGCAAGGCCTTTTGTTTTCTCTGGAGTATAAATCTGTGTTTAAATCTTCTAAGTTTAAAGGTGTTCCTCCACTCCTGAATTGTAAAACTGTTCCCCCATGTGTAAATACATTGGTCTCATTATTTAAAAATTGTGGTATAACCTAGATACGGTGCACACCTGTAAGTATACTACAGCTCCATGAACTGCCACTCATGTTTATACCTTGTCTTCACCACACAAATCACGACGTAGTACCTTTCCTGGTTTCATTTTCAGTGGTGCTTTGGCATTGGTGTTAAGTTAGCTTGCGGTGCAGGTTGGGATACAGATTTCTTTCCCCTCAAATGCCTGCCCAGGGGTCCCCATGCCATTCAGGGAATCTTCTAAGAGGATCCCTGCGAGTTGTTTTTCACAGCCTTTTTGGGTCCTCTGAGAATCTGATGAAAACACTGGACTTTCTCCCTAGAAAAATACCCATGCATAAAATTTTAGGCTAAAAACTGTTTCATAGGTTTCATTTCTTCCCTTTTGCAGGAAATTTGTGTTTTTCAACATACCTCAGATTCAATACAAAAACCCTTGGGTGCAGATCATGATGTTTAAGAACATGACGCCGTCACCCTTCCTGCGATTCTACTTAGGTGAGTGGGGCCCTCGCCATGGTCCAGGGGCCGTCCAGACATTCCTGGAGAGACTGCATCCTTCCTGCGGGAGTGTCAGGACGAGCTGCAGCGCGCGCTGTCATGCTGTGTCTGTGCCTCGTGGCACCTTTGGCTTCCCCATACCTAGGCACTCAGCAGCCACTGAGATCTGGACTCCTTTCCCTCTCCAGCCTCATCTCTTATCCTCTGCCTCGAGGATATAACAATTACACCATGGGGGTAATTGTTCCAAAGTTCCTTGTCACACCAGACTGTGATGCCTTTGCCCAAGCTTGTTTCTGGCCTGAAATCCCCTTTCTACCTGCGTTTGCTTATTTAACTGAAAAAAAAAAAAATTCCTTCAGGGCTCAGTATGGGCACCACTTCTAGGAAGCCTTCCCTGCATCCGAGAGTGACCTCCCATATGCCCCCAGAAGCCCTCTGTCTTAGTGCTGTGCGTGTCCTCTCAGGACTGTGTGCACTTACACGATGCTGTTCATGTTTGGATCAGGCACTAAGTGATGTTTATTCCATTAAGTTTGGCTCCATGCTGGAAAACCAGGAGGGCAGCTGTTCTGGCCCAGCTCTCAGACACTTTGATCCTGAGCAAGTAATAGACCCATTTTAAAATCTGTCAGCTGAAGGCAAAATGTCTGCCATACATGGCTATGAGAATCAAATGAAGTGTAGGTTGGGAAATGCTTCAGGAAACAAAATGACCATGTTTTTTCATTCATTCAACAAATATGTAACACATGTTCCCTAGGACCAGGTGCTGGTCCGGAGGCTGGGATTATATCCAGCAGAGGGAGACAGAGAATGAACAAGTAATTTTAACAAAAGATTAGGGCCAGGCGTGGTGGCTCACACCTGTAATCCCATCACTTTGGGAGGCCGAGGAGGGTGGATCACGAGGTCAGGAGATCGAGACCATCCTGGCTAACACGGTGAAACCCTGTCTCTACTAAAAAAAAAACAATTAGCCAGGTGTGGTGGCAGGTGCCTGTAGTCCCAGCTGCTCAGGAGGCTGAGGCAGGAGAATGGCTTGAACCTGGGAGGCAGAGCTTACAGTGAGCTGAGATCGTGCCCCACTGCATTCCAGCCTGGGCGGTAGAGCGAGACTCCGTCTCAAAAAAAAAAAAAATTAGTGCTGTGGACCTGGCGGTGCAGTGGCTCACCCCTGCAATCCCAGCACTTTGGGAGGCTGAAGCAGGTGGATCTCGAGCTCAGGAGTTCAAGACCAATATGGGCCACATGGTGAAACCCCATCTCTACAAAAAAATATTTAGCTGGTGTGGTGGCATATGCCTGTGGTCCCAGCTACCTGGGGGGCTGAGGCAGGAGGATTGCTTGAGCCTGGGAGGCAGAGGTTGCAGTGAGCCAAGATTGCACCACTGCATGCCAGCCTGGGCAACAGAGTGAGACCTTGTCTTAAAAAAAAAAAAAAAAAAAAGATTAGTGCTGTGAGAAACAGGACAAACAGGCAAGGTTAGAAGGCCGGCCCTGTGGCAGTTTGTGCATGTGAGCTTTGCTTATGTTTTTAAAACCAACCTTATTGAGGTGTAATTTACCTCAGTGTGCTGGTAGTGGCACACCCAAGTAGCACGTGCACCTGGATGGGTACTGGCCGTTGTTATATACCTGTACACTTATGTACATGCCCCAAGATGCAGAATGCCCCAGGACTGCAGGAAGTTCCTTAGTGCCACTTTCTAGTTAATTTCCCTTCCACCAGAGGCAACCCGTTATCCCTTCTGTCACTATAGATGCATTTTGTTTTAGAATGTCATGTAACTAGAATCTCACAGTATGTGTTCCCTTGTGCCTGGTGTCTTTTACTCATGTTTTGAGATTCACCCAGGTTACATGTTTCGTGGTTTTTCCTGTTTCTGGCTGGGTGGTATTCCATTCTGTGAATGTACCACAGCGTGTCCACTCGCCTGTTGATGACTCTTTAGGTTTTTGTAAGATGCCGAGAGAGTTAGAAGTATGACATTTATGAGAGAGAAGACCTTGAAAGAAACCGGGAGAGTGAGGAGGCCAGGCAGGGAAGGTCGCCAGAACCACAGATGAGGACGCAGCTGTGGGAGTGTTGGCCAGCGCAGTGGGACATTCTAGCCTTGTGTTGGGTACTGAAGGCCAGACCCTAGGCCCTGGCCAGGGAGAGTACGGGCTGCCCAAGTGCTGCGCAGATCCCAGCAGTACTCCACAGGGCTCTCAGCTCAGCGGCTCCTCCTGGGAGGTCCTTGCTTGAAGGGAGGTTTGAGCGGCGGCCTCCTGGCTGCCAAGAAGAAAGCTACAGTAAAGGTGCGTGTAGGCTGCGCAGGTCTCTGGACAGAGGCATTCAGGCCTCCTGGGGGTATACCTGAGTGCAACTGCCGGGTCACAGAGCAGCTGTGTATTGAAGGTTCTCAGGCACTGCCTTTCCAAAGCAATTGTGCCGTGTTGCACTCCAGTCACAGGGTGGAGTTCCAGCAGCTGCACATCCTCGCTCACGCTAGTATTGTTGTATTAATGTCCCAGGGCTACTGTAACAATTAACCACCAACTTGGTGGCTTCACACAAATGTATGATCTTGCAGATCTGTGGGTTAGAAGTCCAGCATGGGCTGGAATCAGTGTCAGCAGAGCCTTCCTTTCTGGAGGCTTGAGGTGAACCCACGTCCTTGCGTTTCTTAGACTCCAGTGCCTGTCCACATTCTTTGGCTTGTGGCCTCATTCTACCATCTTCAAAGCCAGCAACCTTGCATATGCAGCCGTCCCTCCATCCTTCCACCTCCCTCTGACCACAGGTCAGGTGCTGCAGTTGTAAGGACACATGGGGTTAACCTGGGCCCGTTGGATGATCCAGGATCCTCTCCCCAACTCAAGGCCCTTAACTTGAATCACATCTGCAGAGTCCCTTTTGCTGTGTAAGGTTCTGGGGGTTAGGATGTGGACATCTCTGGGGACCATTATTCTGCCCATCAAATTGTCTTTTCAAGTTTAGCCATTCCGTTGGGTGTATATCTCATTGGAGTTTTAATTTGCATTTCCCCCAAGTTTCTTTTCCTGCGCTTATTGACCATTCAGATATTTATTTTGTAAAGAGTCTGTTTGAATCTTTTTTCCATTAAAAAAAAAAAATGGGGCCGGGCGCGGTGGCTCAAGCCTGTAGTCCCAGCACTTTGGGAGGCCGAGGTGGGCGGATCACGAGGTCAGGAGATCGAGACCATCCTGGCTAACCCGGTGAAAGCCCGTCTCTACTAAAAAATACAAAAAAACTAGCCAGGCGAGGTGGCGGGCGCCTGTAGTCCCAGCTACTCGGGAGGCTGAGGCAGGAGAATGGCGTAAACCCGGGAGGCGGAGCTTGCAGTGAGCTGAGATCCAGCCACTGCACTCCAGCCTGGGTGACAGAGCGAGACTCCATCTCAAAAAAAAAAAAAAAAAAAAAAAGGGGGGGGGGCGCCACTTTCTTATCAAGTTATGTGTTCTGGGGTGCATTTCCTTTGTCGGAGATAATGTCTCATGACTGTTTTCTCTGTGGCCTGCTTTTCATTTTCTTAGTGGTGTCTTTTGAAGAGCAGAAATTTTAATTTTGATGAATTCAGTTTATCATTAAAAAAAATTTTTTTTAAAGACGGAGTCTTACTGTTGCCGAGGTTGAGTGCAGGTGTGTTCTATCCTAAATTCACTTTTTTCCAGTAGTTTTTATTTTCTAGATTCCTTAGGATTTTCTACATGCACTGTAATAATGTCATCTGCAAATAAAGACAGTTATACTTCTTTTCCAATCTTTTTTGTTTTGTCTTAACTCACTGGCTAAAGTGGCAGTAATATTTTGCATTTCTACTCGCAACGTATGAGAGTTCCAGTTACTCTGCATCCTCAGTAGCACTTGGTATTGTCTGTGCTTTTACAATTTTAGCCATTTGCATATCTTGTTGTGGTTTTAATTTGCATTTTCCTAGTGACTAACTGAGATCTCATCATTTCGTGTGCTTATTGTTAGCCCTTTAAAAATTTTTAGTTACATGTTTATTCAGCGATGTGGTTTGGATCTGTGTCCCCACCCAAATCTCATGTTCAGTTATAATTCCCAATATTGAGGTGGGGTGTGATGGGCCTGGTCCGGTCACCATGGGGGTGGTGTCTCATGAATGGTTTAGCACCATCCCCTTTAGTACTGTGGTTGTGATAGTGAGTTCTCTTGAGATCTGGCTGTTTAAAAGTGTGTGGCACCTCCCCCTTCTCTCTCTTGCTCCTGCTCCCACCATGTGAGACTCTTGGCTCCCCCTTTGCCTTCTGCCATGATTGGAAGCTTCCTGAGGCCTCCCCAGAAGCAGAAGCTGCTGTGCTTCCTGTACATCCTGCAGAACCATGAACCAATGAAGCCTCTTTTCTCTATAAACTGCTCAATCTCAGGCATTTCTTTATAGCAATGTGAGAGAATGAACTAATACATTAAGATATTTCGCCCATTTTATTAGTTGGATTGTCTGAGTTGTAAGATTTTTTTTTAATATATTCTGGATATAAGTCCTTTATCAGATATACACATATTTTCTCCCAGACTGTGGGTTATGGTGTCTTCTGAACTGTAAAATTTTTTAATTTTGATTTTTCAATTTATAGAGTTTTTTTTTTTCTTTTATGGATTATGTTTTTTAATGTCATCTCCAAAATATATTTGCCTAGGTAAGGTCATGACAATTTTCTCCTGTGTTCTCTTCTAGAAGTTTTATAAACGTTTGAGCACTTACATTTAGGTCCCGAATCCATTTTGAGTTTTAATTTTTTTTTCTGAGGTGGAGTCTGGCTCTGTTGCCCAGGCTGGAGTGCAGTGGCACGATCTCAGCTCACTGCAACCTCTGCCTCCAGGGTTCAAGCGATTCTCCTGCCTCAGCCTCCTGGAGTTTTACTTTTTAAAATTTTAATGTTGTGGGTAAAAGTCTAAATTCACTTATTAGCATATAGATAGCCAGTTGTCCCAGTGCCATTTGTTGAAGAGATTATCTTTCTTCATTGAATTATCTTGGTATCTTTGCTGAAAATCATTTGAGCTTATAAATAAGGGTTTATTTCTGGACTCAGTTTTGTTCCATTACAGCGTATGTCTATTCTTTTTTTTTTTTTCGAGACAGAGTCTCACACTGTCACCCAGGCTGGAGTGCAGTGGTGTGATCTCCGCCCAGTGCAACCTCCACCTCCTGGGTTCAAGCAATTCTCCTGCCTCCTGCTATTTTTTTTGTATTTTTAGTAGAGACAGGGTTTCACTACGTTGGTCAGGCTGGTCTTGAACTCCTGACCTCATGATCCGCCCGCCCCAGCCTTCCAAAGTGCTGGAATTATAGGCTTGAACCACAGCGCCCAGCCATATTCTTATATTAGTACCACGCTGTCTCGATTATAGTAATTTCAATTTATTGTAAATTTGAAATTGGAAAGTAAACGTTCTCCCATTTTCTCGTTTTTCAGAATTGTTTTGGCTCTTTTGGGTCCTTTGCATTTCCATATGAATTTTAGGCTTACCTTCTAAGTTTCTACAAAAACACCTCTTGGGATTTTGATAGGGATTGATTGAATCTATGTACATCAGTTTGGGGAGAATTGCCGTCTTAAGAATATTGGGTCTTTCTATCCATAAACATGGAATGTCTTTCTATTAAAATAGCATGCTTTTTTACATATCTAAAGCTTATGCTTGCTCGGGTCTAAAGAAAAATGGAAAAAGGAAGGGTAGTATTATGTATTATGTAAACAAATATATCTATTTTATTATTAAACTGTTTCTGCCACTAAAATCAAGTCCCAAATTACAACTTTCTGAGGCTGAGTGTGCTGTGAGTTCTGTTTCTCTTCTGCCCTGTGCTTTCCGTTTCCAGATTCTGGGGAGCAGGTCCTGGTGGATGTGGAGACCAAGAGCAATAAGGAGATCATGGAGCACATCAGAAAAATCTTGGGGAAGAATGAGTGAGTTGTTTGGTTTGACCTGGAAGGAGCAAACTTCTCAGCCCAGAGAATTTGAGGAAGAAAGGGGTGTGTGGGAAGGGTGTTGAGAGGTAAGATTCTCTGACAGTGAACCCCAGACACTACAAGAGCTGGGGCTGTAGAATCAGTTCTTTCTGATGTTGCTGTTCACCAAATCACGAAACCTCTGTAAGCTTTATCTCCCTTGGCTGTACAGTGTTGAGAAGTACCTCTCTCCCTTTTGCAGGGGACGGGAAGCTGAAATGCAGCTGACTTGTGGCCCTGTGCAGCTAACCCTTCTCTCCTGGGAATCTCAGCTTGGAGCTAGTAGATATCTAGCCCCAGAGCTCCTGGTGACAGGTCTTTCTTTCCATGAATGAGAGGAGACAGAAAGGGAGGGAAGCCGACGAAGTCTGTCTTTGAGAAACCACACAGAGGTCTTTTCAGGCTCCTTTATCCTGTGATTGATTGTCAGCGCTGTGGGCCCCACCTGTGGCAGCAGATAGGCTGACCACACTGCGTAGGCTTGCTCCTGTGGTCTGAGGGGACAACAGCAGGCCTTCCTGCAGTCCTGTCCTCAGGGGCCAGCAGGGAGAGAGGGATAGGCTTTGGCAGTGAGGATCAGGTTAGAAGGCAGGAGATCCAGGTGTCCCTGGTGGATGGTGGGGCTGTCTCAGCTGAGAAACTGCCCTGTGCCTGCCACTCAGTCGCCAATGCTTGGTTGCCATCTGTGCACTTTGGCAGGGAAACCCTCAGGGAAGAGGAGGAGAAGAAAAAGGAGCTCTCTCACCCAGCCAACTTCGGCCCTCGAAAGTACTGCCTGCGGGAGTGCATCTGTGAAGTGGAAGGGCAGGTGCCCTGCCCCAGCGTGGTGCCATTACCCAAGGAGATGAGGGGGAAGTACAAAGCCATTCTGAAAGCCAGTGCCCAGGACTAAGGCCCATGGTCACTGTGGGCTGGGGTGATGGTGTCTGACCAGTGGGAATATTGGAATGGGATTACTCTGGCCCAGGGAAGCCCCTGGTTCTGTCCCTGGAGACTCTGGAAATCCTTTTGCATTAAAAGGACTTTACACACCTGTGTAAAAGGACATGGGAGAGGAGGGTCTGAAGCTGAGCGCTAAATGAATATCCCTGCTCCACTGGTCAATAAAACGCTTCCTAACAGCAGCTTGGTGTGTATCTGGTCCTAGTCAAGAGGAAGGCCTGTGTAGTAGAAAGGCTTTGAGCCTGGGAGGTTAAGGCCACAGCCTGTTGACACCTGTTTTGGTCCTGTGACGCTTTACTGGTCTCCACTGGCTTTGAATCTTCCTCTGGGCCCTACTCTGGAGAACATCAGGGTTGCTGTGGTTGAGTCTGGCTAGCACTGTCTGTGGCTGGCAGTGTGGACACCCCTCCATTCAGTTCCTTGGGTATTTTTCAGAAATCCAAAGGCAACCCTTTGTGCACCGCCTCACTTTTGTAAGTATAATTGATGACCCTTGCCTGCTGGGGAGCCTAGCCATGGGCCAGAGATGGAAGAGCCCCAGTGGCTGACAGGCCAGCCTCACCCAGGCACGTACCTGCTGACTACCTGCTGACTGCCAGCCTGTGGCCCAGCCACTGTGTGCATTAGCAGGGAGGTTTGTAGGCCTTGGAGGAAAGGAGGAGACACCACCTGGTGGCCACATCGGGGCCTGCTAGGGGGATGGTGTCTATAGCTGGTCACCTGGCTCTGCTGGCTCCCTCAGGCCCTGCTTACCAAGCTCTGGAGGCGGGAGTGCTGCATTACTGAGCACCTTCCTTGTTCTTTCCTCATAGGACACTGATGTTACTGTCATTGTAGTTATGCTAAAGTGGAGGTTTCAGCCTCCAGAAGACAGCAGAGCCCTCTAGGGTCACCTTAAGAATAGGTTTAGCAAGGCTGGGTGTGGTGGCTCATGCCTGTAATCCCAGCACTTTGGGAGGCTGATGTGGGTAGATCAGTTGAGCCCAGGAGTTCGAGACCAGCCTAGGCAACATGGCAAGACCTTGTCTCTACAAAAAATACAAAAATTAGCTGGGTGCGGTGTTACGCGTCTGTAGTTCCAGCTATTTGGAAAGCTGCGGTGGGAGGATCTCTTGAGCTTGGAAGGTCAAGGCTTCAGTGAATCATGATCGTGTGCTACTGCACTCCAGCCTGGGCCACAGAGCAAGACTGTCTCAAGAAAAACAATTTTTTAAATAGGTTTAATGATAAAGTGAAGGACCAGTTGGACCATGGCCCCCTAGAAACTCAACCAAGGAGACTTGACTTGTATCTGATACAAGGCGGCAGTGGTTAAAAGAATTAAAAAAGGACGGTGGTGCTTGGAAGAGCAGAACCAAAGTTTTCACTCCTCTACCTACTAGGGCCTTGGCCAAGTCTTAAAGCTTTCTGGGTCTGTAACTGGTTTTGTCTGTAAAATGGGGAAAAGGCTACCTTTTCTGCCACATGAACTAGCCGCCTGGTGAAATGATGTCATACTACAATGTGTTTCATTAACTGTTGGAGATTATCACATTAAATTGAGCAGATTTGGGTCTTTTACATTTGATGCTCAAGTTTGATTCTGTACCAGACCTGTGTTCGGGGTGATGGCTTGTCAGGGGTGGGAGGGGAAGGTGGGCAGAGACTGATGTATAATGGACAGGTGTTCCTTGAGTGACCACAGACTTACAAAGGGAGTGTTTAATTGCAATCTCTGCCATCAGCATTTTGGCTGGGTGGAAAAAGCTCTCCTCCACTCAGAGCCCTCCCATGTCTGCTGGTTTCAGTTCCCCACCCAACTGACTGAAGTCTTGACCTTGCCACTAGCTGCCGGGGCATTCTACTTGGCTGCAAGGGCTCTTTAGAAAGCACCTAGTTCCTTTTGGCTTTCATCTGCAGTTTAGGTCTCCATAGCTAGTGACACAGAAAGCCTTATGAGAGTATTCCTTTCCTCTAGGGCCCAAAGAGGCTACTCACCAGCAGGAATGTCCTGAACCAAAGGAGTGGTGACCCTTCTCTAGACAGAATAAATGTCTGGTCCCTAATGGGACAGAAAACTAGGGTTTGAGTTCAGGCTTGACACAGGAGTGATGGGCAGTAAGGTGGACAACCCAGACCCAGAAGGGACATGTGTGGAGACAGCAGCATTCCTGTGGTGCAGTTACTGCTTGTGTGGCCAGCTTCACAGGCAGCAGATAATTTGTGGAAGTAACATTATTTTCTTTTTTTGTCCCCTGTAGGCTACTTGATCCTGGATAGTTTCTCTTTAAACCTTTGTCTTTCCCTATTTTGTTTAGTAGTGATGAAAGATGGGTTTAAAATATACAGAAATGGGAGAAAATTAGAGAAAATATGAAGATTTTATAATTTATACATGTTCTTAATTTTATTTGCACAAGCAGTGTTCACAGCCTTATTTTTCTGAAGTGACCACTTTTATTCTCTTTGAGGCACTACCTGGCAGCACCATCTAAACCTGTATCTGCTGTGGTCCCAGTTACTCAGGAGGCTGAGGCAGGAGGATCGCCTGAGTCCAGGAGGTTGAGGCTGCAGTAAGCCATGACTGTACCACTGCACTCCAGCCTGGGTGACAGAGTGAGGCCCTATCTGGCTGCCAGTGAGTTCTGTTGTGCATCAGACTTTGGACCTCAGAATTTTCACCTGGAACATGAGAGGTCAGATGACATAATGAGTACGTTCTAACTTTTGAAACTTCTGGAGCTTATTTTTACTCTTGATAGCACGTATCCTTAAAGAACAAGCTTGTCAGTTTAAGGCCTGTCTGTAATGGCATCTGGTGGTCCAGCAGCCTAACGGTGCTCTGCTCCAGAAACATCTGTGTGGCTTCCCTACCCCTACACCAAGGAGCTGCCCTGCTGGGTGGATGTAAAGACTGTTCTGCCAGGGTTTCCCACTAAAGGTATTAACAAGTCACGTGGACCACAGAGGGCCCAATCCCCCTTGGCCGCTAAGGCTAAGGTTGGAGCCGGAGAGCTGTAGGGACCGGACCACCAGGATGCTTCATCTCCACAAAGGAGAGTGCCGCGCTGTCTGGGGGCCGGGCGTCACTACTATCATGAAGAAAAATGAGGAGCAGGATGCATGTTAGTCTTTAATTCACTTTTAATAGTATAAACCTCATTTAGGTAGTAGTATTAAGCCACAACAATAATGCCACATTGAAATAGCATTTAATAAAATGCATAAAGCTAATTCATGCACTGCAATACTCTATATACAAACACAACAATGCAAATTCTTCTTCAAGACTGAAGACATTGATTAGATATAAAATTCAGTTTAAAAAGAACATGCTATTTTTTAAATGCCATCACATAAACAAAGTGATTTCACAGGGAGAAGAAAGCTGTATAAAGCTACAGCTTTCAACAGGTTTTAAACCTGGCATTAAAATGTAATGGCAAAACCAATATTTTCTATGTTGTGAAGGGCAAAGGTTACAGAAACGGTCCCAAGAAAATCTAACACCCAAATTTTCCTTTGATAGATAAGATGCCTTTAAAAGGGCTGGTAATGCAGTTGCATTCTAACAGAGAAGTCCAAACTACAGGTAAAAACTACGGCTTGTACTGTGAAAAATGTGCAGCTTTTCAGTTATAAAACTAGTTGAACACTGGTTTATAAGACAATCCGTAGAACAGAGAGACTGTAGAAAAATATTCCAGCACTTGAGTTGTGTGTGGCAGCAGCATTTGAGTCCATGAATGCTATGGTCGTTAAAATAACTGATTATACTTTCCTAAAGAAAAGCCATTTTTTAATGCAAAGTCTACTACTTCCAAATGTTATTCCAAACATTAAATTTTAACAGTCTATCAATCAATAAATGTTGAACATTTTTTTCTATTTTGCATGTATAAATATCAAGACGCCAAAATTATTTATAGCTGGGCATTAAAAAACCTGACATTTTTCTCCCCCCAAAGATACTTTTCTTAAGCTCACACTTTGTTTTTAGACTGCTGTTAAGATAAATAGCCCCAAAGGAAACTTTTTATTTTAATTCATTTAGAGACTGTCAAGTTTCCAATTGCATTTTAACTAGAAAGCCACTTTCAATAGCGTGATTGTCACGACAGGCTGTAACAGGGAAAGGTCGCACAATCTTGTGGGATGAGGCCAGTGAAATAGAAGCTTTCTCTACATCAAAAACAGGGAAGCTGAAAGCTAAATGACCCACCATCTCACAAAAGGCACTGAGTACTATGGTCTCATAAAGTGTTTTTAAAACATTTTGATAACTTATTTTAAAAAGAAAAAGAGTAACCTGTGGATTATGTGAGTTTTTGCAGTGATCCAGTGATTCTTTCCAGCAGGCCCCTGCTTCCCAGTTCTATGAGCAACTACTGCTGGGCCAGGCCCTGGCTCTCGAGGGCTGAGTTTCAGTTTAAGGCCCGATTAAGGGGGAAAATTCATCCGAATAGACCTGGACAAGGAAAATTTGGTATCTGTAGCTTTTAAGGGCACATACATCCATAATAAAATGCAATTCTTATCTGAAAATTTAAAATCATAATTTATAGAAACGAGTTAAAGTCTGTGGATTTCATTCACATGCTTACTGTTAAGAGAAGTAACTTGCTATTTGTAGCTTATATGCCGCAAAAGTTAGCCATCAACATCCATGCTTAGTTTTAAAGAATAATACTTGGTAGGTTGTTTACTTTTAACTGGGGATAGAGAGATGGAAATTACTATTTGTTCAGTCACAGGACAGTGCCCCAAATCTTGCTGACTGAGCACAGAGCAAGCCTGGGAAATTATTACCATCTTTGGGAGTCAGGCCTCACTGACACAGACCGTTCTGAATCTCTGACCGTGACGCCTGTCTCTGGGCTACTCAACAGAGCGGAATAGCTGGGAAGGCTGACGGCTCAACCCAACTGCCAAGTCCCTTCCAGGTAGTGCCATGAACAGGTGCACGAAAAGGTTAAAAATTCCCACGTAGTTTTGGATATTAAGATAAACTGTCTTCCAGCTTCCTGGCTCTTGTCTGAACCTGGAGAATACAGGGAAATGTCACCCTGTCAGAACCTCTTCTGCCTGGAATTCTTCCTTTTGCAGAGTGGAGATTCTGACTTCATGGCCCTTCCCAGGCAGGCTCACCCAAAGGAAAATGGAGTGAAGAAAATCACCAGCAAATCTTCCCTGCTGAGGGACCTTGCAACACCCACATTAGTTTACATTAGCAACTTTATCAAAAACTCTCTTTAGAACATAAGGAAAGTCTGGATACATGTCTGTATACATAATATACATCTATGTACACATACACACACTATATACACTGTACATAGAGAGAGGATATAAACACATGTACATTCATTGAGTCTTACAGCCTAAAAACCTGTACACGCACGACGCTGCTGAAGGGACCCAGGGCCGGACATGCGAAGTGCACGCTGGTGGGAGGCACACAATGAGAAGGTCCAAACCCTGCGTACAAAAGACCCAAACCAACCCTGTCTTGATGAGAGGCTGGCTTTAAAAATTTACATCAAAGTTAAGACATTTTCAAAGAGCCACATAACCGAGAGAATGGAAGCTGGATAAAGGAAGCACATGGGGTGTCTGCTCTGCTGGCTCAGGCATTCCCAGGGCCTAGTGGGCACTGCCCTCCCTGGGAGAAAAGTGGCTATCAGATGATGAGACTTTCCATGACCTGGACTAAGAGAAGAGTTAAAATGTTACCAATGACCCCATTGCACGTAAAGTCATTTACACTAGAAAGTGGGCAACAAACTTCCGGACTCCAATGAGATCAGGTTCCAGAACATGGATGTACAGACATGGCATGAACTACTGATTGTGGCCAGGGGCTGGAAGCCCTGCAGAGGGCGGGCTGTGAGCAAGAGTGCTCTGCAGGAAATATCCTCAAAGGACTATGAAAGTAAAAGCACTAGAAATAGCTAGAGTCCTTAGAACTTTTTGTTCCTTGCCGTAACTATCCCCCAAACAAGACAGCTAAATACGTGTGTAGCGTGGATATTGCCTTGAGATTAGGGAGCCAAACGCATCCACTGTTACCACCATGGCTGGTGTCCTAACTGCCTCAGAAGAGTCCACATTCAATACTGACAATGACAAGCTAAAAATCAGTCCCTCTTGAGGGCAATTACACATCTTAGAAGTGACTATACCTGAAATTAAATATAAAGCCCAGAACAGCAAAAGAACCTCAAACCACAGCCTTATGGCAAGGATTAGACAATAAATAATGTAACCCCTCAGGACACACATAGAAATGTCAAATTAGGAGAGTATGGTAGGTAACATACTTCCTTAAAAACACCTTCCAGGAGTAACTTGAAAAGTATTACTTGCTCAACTAATTTGGTCTTTCAAAAAATCTCTTCCTGTCCTGTTTTACGCTAATGTGTAATGATCTCCACCATTTTCAACATCTATCTGTCTTAACCCAACATTATATAAGATACTTCTGGAAAAGAGTCCACTTAACTAAGAGGTGACAGCATGTGTCTGTCCCACCTCTCTGAGCCAGCTACCTCTCCTCACTGAGGGAGGAGCGGCCAGGCCAGTAGAAGAGGGAGCATGACATGGCTCCGTGGAGTTCAGCAGCCAGAGGACAGGTCTCACTTCATGAAACCCAAAGTTTCACAAACTGCTAACAAGGGCTATAAGCCCTGTGAAAGCTGGAGCCCAAATATTTGGTTTGCATCTCTTTAAGTAATTCTTGACTTTGGGCTGACTTTCCTTAACCAACCTGATGGGAGATGAAATGGACCTGCAGTCAAAGGCTTGAAATGAGTTCAAGCAACAAGAATTCAGGTTATGCGGACATGATCCTTAAAGAAAAGGCCACTTCAAAGTAAAGCCAAGAGGATCTCAGAAACCAACCAAGAGGTGTTCAAAGCCAAAACAGTCCCTGGAATCAGCCATCACCAGCAAAGGGACTGAAAGAGCAGGCCCAGGTTAGAATCAGCACCTTTCCAAGCAAAATCATGTTTTCTGCAAGGCTGTTTCAGCAGAGCCCAACACTTCCTCATCCAACGTGAGTCTAAGAGGCCTACTGGCTGCCACTGAATGACCTGGGAATGAGAGGAGGGGCTGGTGGAGACCTTTTCACCAACACCAAGAACTGGGATCTGAAAGCTATTATGCTTGTATTCCCAGGGAACTGCAACATGGCCCTCATGGTCACTCTCAAGAATCAAAATGACGGAAGGCAGGCAACAATCTGTGTTAGAGGCACGGCTGAGCTTCAGAATGCCTGCTACTAAAATCCTTCACAAACAAGAAATGAAACAAACCTGCCCTAATTCCATTGTCTCAGCTGGTTTTTTGTCTTAATTTTGAAACTGAAAACATCAGGGTTAGAAAAGTAAAAAATTACTTTAAGCTGGCAAAATTAAATCCTTCCCATCATTTTATAATGGCCACCCCCACTACTCCCCAAAATTTGTTGCCACGGCAAGAATTATAAAATGATATAATTAAATCCAAATAAGAATTTAGAAGTTGGAGACACTGTTCTCACTTACCCTACTAACAATGACTTGCATAAAGTGCTGCTAACCCTTCAGGATCAAGCATCCTGTTCTGCCTTGAGCCTGCGGCAGCTTCCATTCTGTCCAGTGTAGCTCCACAGGGGCATCTGTAGCTGGCTAGACTGCACCCCTGTGGAGCACATGTGTGGCACCAGCCTCAGCCAGATCAGAGCCCCTGTGAGGCAGGGGAGTGTCCAGGGATCTTTTTGGATATCATCTGATTAACAAATCAAGAGGGGCAAATTTAACCCAACAGGGTGTATTTTCTTAATCTGGACTATTTAAAAAGAAAAGACAAGGCAATTGACCTGGTCTTCCACATGCCACTTTTCTCAAACAGAAATAGCTTGCTATACATTCACATCCATGGGAATTTATGGGTGTTTGCAGTTAGACATAACTGCCTTTTAAGCACGTATTCTGTTCTTGCTATAAACTCTGGTTGCTATAATTTATGAGGAGAAAGACTATCACCGTGGAAATTAAGGGTTGTTTTTAAGGAGCAAGCAGTCTGCATTTAAAATGCTCCAGGGTAGTCGGCAGGCACACACCTGGGGGAACCAAAGTGCACAGAGTGCTGGGAACATTAACAGACTTGCCAGCAGAGATGCCAAGTCTACACACATTTTTAAAATCTCTGGTATTTAAGGTCAACAGGAAGAAACTGTCCTGAAACCTTCCATCCAGCTTTACCAAGCCCTGACCACTCTGGCCAGCCCCACAGTTCTGATGGAGCTGCAGAAACACAAGTCCTTTTCAAGGGGGCATTTGGAGTGGAAAGCCCTGGGAAGGTAACCCTCACACTCCAAGGCCACACTCTCCATCTGGACAAACACGCAAGCACCCCCAATTGTATTGGAAGTACTGTCAAGGGCTCAAAATGCCCACCTTGCGCTTTCTGGTCACAAGGCTCCATCTGCCATGAGCAGTGGATGTGACTTGGGGATGTTTTCACTTGCTGGAGGAATTGTACATCTCATTTGGCAGTTAATGTCTGACTAGTTGCAATCCAATTCAGATAACCAGTCATCAGAGGAGAACCCCAGGTTCTAGAGGAGTCTGCAGATGCCCATCAGAGACCAGGACCAAGTAGTCAGGGAACCTGACAAGTGTCTGCTCTATGGCTAGAAGCTTCTGGACTGGGTCACCACCGACTGTGCTACCACACGCCCACTTACTGCATGATGCAAATGAGCCACGTTTCCATTCACAGAATTCAGCTCAACTCCACAACATGTGCACACAATTAGGAATGATGCCTTCTTTTCTTAAACATAAATGATTGTCTCCTGTACCCTAGTGAGTTTTCACAGAAACCATTAGCATTTCGGCAAAAGACATATACAGTTTTCCATTTGCCCTGCCCACAGGCAAGATGTTGCTAACATTACACATTGATAAGTGCTTAGAAAGTGCTAATATTATTACCCTGGTAATTAGTATCTATAATTCCAAGGACATTTTTTATATATATATACACACATACTATTCTCTTAGGTTCTTTCAGTTTTCTTTAATACTAGTCTCTGACGTTATAAAACCTTTTTTTTTTTTTTTTTTTTGCCCTTTGAGAATTTCTAAATACAAATTGAGTTAAAAGATTGCTCCAAAATCTGCTGCTTCATCAAAAGGCATTAAAACATTTCTTATGTCAGGAAAGGATCCTACTAGTCTTTTCATTGCCATTGTCTGGGATTAACAGATAAGAAGAAACCAGACAGGAAACGGCTAACATATGGAAATATTTGCACATACCAAAATACCACTACTTTTCTTTTCTTTGTATGTGAACGGTCCCGGTAGGATTCTGTTGCTCCTTGGCAGATGTGTGGTGTGTACTATAGACTGGCTCCGGTGATCTGGCCATTATACTCTGCTGTCTCCATCTTGAGGATGTAGGGGATTATGCTGTCTATCGAAACATTGCCAATGAGGCCAGTAAAAAAAAGTTCTTCTGTTATGTTGGAGCTCATCAGCCTGAGTGCCGGCAGGCGAACGAGGATCCGGGCCAATCTGTAAAAGGGAGCGTCATTAGAAAAGGAGACTGTTTGATGCCCTTCAACCACAGCTCAGCACAGGCTCCTGGGGCCCTGTCTGTATTGCAC
Organism: Macaca mulatta; assembly: GCF_049350105.2. Classification (NCBI taxonomy): domain Eukaryota; kingdom Metazoa; phylum Chordata; class Mammalia; order Primates; family Cercopithecidae; genus Macaca; species Macaca mulatta. Next base: position 153,850,860 of record NC_133407.1, on the reverse strand, counting down.
AGAATCAAACCAAATGGATCCACCATCCACCCACCTCTTTTTTCTGATTTCAACAGTTCCTCTAATAGAAATTTATCATGAGAAAAAAACCAAACGAGTACAAAATGTATGTACAGATATGTTCCCTTCACTCTTGTTTATTCCAACTCTCCTCACCCCCACCGAAAAGAGAAAACCTGGAAATTCATCAACAGAGGACAGGTTAAAATAAACTAGGAGTCTTCATATGATGAACTGCTAAAGACTCATTTAAAAAACGATAATACAAATCTGTATTTACTGATCAGGAAAGACATCCATGACATGTTGCTCAATAAAAATTTAAAGGAGATTATAAAACAGCAAGTATAGATGTGTACATAAAGTACTGGGAAAATGTCCACCACAATGCTAACAGTTGGGCTCTAGGTATTGGGATTTGAGGTGATTTTTTTCTTATTTTTTGTACTGCCCTAATTTTCAGTGTCCCTTTAGCATTATAAATAAAGCAGTAAAATAGCTTTCATTTTGAAGAAACTTGGGGTGGAGGGTGCACCACGACACTGCCCTGGAGGGCCACTGAACACTGTGTATCTCAAGTGTCCCATGTGACCAGGCCATTTCCCAGCCAGGACTGCATCCCAGGCGAACAAGTGAAGCATGTGCCAGGATGCTACTGCAGAGTCATGTGTGACAGCCCAAACTGGAAACACCCTACCGTTTCATTAGCAGGGAAATAGGAACCACAGAAAATGAAGAAGAGTATGTATTGTTATTGTATATTACATGAAAAAAGGTTACAAAACCTTTGGTATTTTATGATCCCAATTATAATACATAAAAAATTTCTGGAAGTGAATACGCAAAATGTTAATAGTAGGTATCTCTGGATAGTGCTTTTTTTGTTTGTTTTTGTTTTTTATTTTGAGACAGCGTCTTGCTCTGTCATCCAGGCTGCAGTGGAGTGACGTGATCACAGTTCACTGCAACCTCAACCTCCCAGGCTCAAGTCATCCTCCCACCTCAGACTCCTGAGTAGCTGGGACTACAGGTGCACACTACTACATTTGGCTAATTTTTCATTTTTTTCTCGTAGAGATGGGGTCTCACTATGTAGCCCAGGGTGGTTTCAAAGTCCTGGGCTCAAACAATCTTGCTGCCTCAGCCTCCCAAAGTGTGGAAATTATAGGTGTGAGTCACCATGCCCTGCATGCTTTTTTAAAAAAAGTTTTTTAATAGTGCTTTTTAAAAAGTTTTCTTTTCCCTTTCTAGAACATTCTAAGTTTTTCTACAGTGAATACTACTTATTTTTAAAATGGGAAAATGTATTCATACTACGCAGGTAGCATTCCAGCATCAGCATCCATTCACTCAGCCACAATGAGTCACTGTGCTTCAATCTTGCAGGGCACACAAAGGTGTAAGAGACCTGCCATTTCAGCTGGGCCTTAGGGGCTGGCTAAGATTTCTATCAGCAGAGATACAAAGAATGGGGAGGGATGGGAGGTATTTCAGGAGGAATAATCAATATGAGAAAAGGCACAAGGATGGGGAAGAGTCAAACATGGATATTCCAGATAGTAAATACCAAGATAAAGAAAAAAATGAATATGCAAATAGGATGTAAAACACTCTAGGGCCTTTTCTTTCAGAACTCTCTCTGAGTGAATTTCTGAGCCCTATAAGAAAGCCTCCCTTATCATTTTGGGCTCCAAGTAACCTGTCATCACCCTAACCAACCCTGGGTCCCTGACTGGACAGGAGTGACTCATGTTTTCAGACACATTATATCTACTTTCCAAGGCAACAGAATTGCTGATATTAAAGTGATTCTAGAGTGTGCTGTGGCTCTGTCAGCAGCCCCAGAGGGCCATTTCCAGCCATCTTTTGGCCATGGGAACTGTGGGTGAGCAGGCCTGTGGCCTCCTAGGAGGACAACCTGACTGCACACTTGGCTAGATGTATAAATTCTGGGTGTGGGTGCATTCCCTGACAGTCCCATTCTCTATGTATTGAGGCTGAAGTTATTCTAGATTCATGATGAAGTCTTCGATGATTCCAGTAGAAAATGGATCTTGCTTTTGTAAAAGCCACATCTGGGCAATAGAAGTATGCCAAAAGGAGAAGCAGGCTCTTGTCTACCAGCAGGACCAGTCAGCCATAAGATACCCCCAGTCACACCAGAGAAATGGCTGGGACTGTCCTGGTTTTAGCGCTGAAAGACTAAGAGCTGGTTACTCTGCTGGGGGGCAAAATCATTTCTTTTGAGAAGCACTGGGCCAGAAGGGGTAGCCCCCAGGGGCATCTCTGTTCCATGGGGCTCCTGGAGACTGAGGTCTGTGCAGAGGACACACGTCTGGGGAAGGTGGGCCCGTGTGTCTTCCCAGGCTGTCAATTTTGTTCCAGTGTTTATTTTAGGGGGACATGGTGGGGAGGGAAATAGGAAATACTTTACTTGAAAGGGTCTCAGAAATTCATGTAGCTTCTGGTGGGTCAGAAGTTGTCATAGGAAAGCACTCTTCCATCTTTGGCTGGAAAGCCTGCCAATGCATTCTGACCTTTGGCAGATCTGAACAATTTTCCTGCCTAAAACGGCATGAGAAAGGCTTTTTTTTTTTTTTTTGAGACGGAGTCTCACTCTGTCGCTCAGGCTGGAGTGCAGTGGCATGATCTCAGTTCACTGCAACCTCTGCCCACCCCGCCAGGTTCAAGCGATTCTCCTGCCTCAGCCTCCCCAGTAGCTGGGATTACAGGCGCCTGCCACGGTGCCCGGCTAATTTTTTTTTTTTGTATTTTTAGTAGAGATGGGGTTTCACCATCTTGGCCAGGCTGGTCTTGAACTCCTGACCTCGTGATCCACCCGCCTTGGCCTCCCAAAGTGCTGGGATTACAGGCGTGAGCCATCACACCTGGCCCTAATTTTTATACATATATTTTTGCTGCACATTAATTACAAATACTACCACTAATTTTCACCCAAATAAACTTTTTTCCATCAGTTTATCTGAGGGCAAAATGACTTTATGTAACTCATCCACTCCTTTATGGGGTCAGATTTGATTTCTGTCAACAAGAACTTTTCTGTCAAGTACTCTAGCACTGCCTCTTCAATGGATGCTGACCAGAGAAGCAGATCTGTCAAACTATTCTAGACAAGGGAATCTCCATGAGAACTCAAGCCTCATGTACAGTGTTAGCCCTAGAACAGGCCACGTAGCATCTGCTCCAACTCCTCCAATTAAAGAGTAGCAATCTGAGGCCTCACTCACAGTCACACAGCAACACTGGAATCAGCCACAGTCTTGGCCCTCCTGCTGGCACCGTCTACACTCTACACCACCTCTAGCATTCAAGAATTATCTCTAGCTCTTGGGAGCTAGGAAAAAACAAAGAAAACTCAAGAATTAGAGTGTGATCCACTGGAGGCTCTATCAGGCTGCTAAAAATGGAAAGGTTAACATAATTTATATTAGAAACTACAAACCCAGCCACATTCCTTGCGGCCCCAAGCAAGAGTGCATGCCTGAATGCCTCACCGGTAGGTGTCTTCCGAGTAGGTTTTCTGAACATAGTCCTGCAACTCCATCTGTGCCTTTTCTTGGAATTTTTCAATCTGGCTTGTGCTGGTCAAACCTGGATGATCTGAAAACAGAAAAGTTACCCCCCTCCAATTCCCTTTGTATTTGAAAAGTCTCATTTGCAGACTTCTTAGTATTTTTAGTCAAACGTCTGCAAACTTCTTAAGTATAACAAATTGAACTCAAAGACTGATCTAATTTGGGTATTATTAGAACGCTGGCTTTTCCTCTGTTTTCTGCCCAGGCCTAAAGTTCCTGGGAGGGGGTTGGGGACCCTGAGTGGATGCCAGTCTGAGCAGCCCCACATGGATGGTTCTGGACATCTGGCTTCCTACTACCTTAGAAAATACAGTTTTAAAAACTATCGCATAAAATTAGAAATTGTCGTTTACTTTCTAAATATTTAATTATAAAATTTGTCCCAATTTTACTAGCTATTTTGTTATTTGTGAGTGGAGGGCTGGGAAAGAAGAGAAGAAGGTGAAGCTGTGTCCAACCCCTACTGTGAGGTGAACGATGAGCCTAAGTAACTTTTCTAGAGGCCTTGAGAGGAGTGAGGCTGCCTCTTCATCTCCTGTGAACATACCTTTTAGCATGCTCTGCAGCAGCTGCTGCTACTGCTATACACAGTCTGTGGGCAAACAGGTGGAGCTTCAATGTGTACTGGATTATATGTGCTAACAAAGCTTTGAAACTGGCAAAGGGCCAAAATAAATAAATAAATAAAAAGAAAGGACATCGGGTGGTAGCACACTTTTGTTTTATATGGTGTAATCTTGTTTGGCCAATGGTTTCATTAGGACACAGATTAAATCTATTCAGTGTGTGACATCATCAGGCACTGCAGCATATTTCTTTGGGGCTATAAAGGCAAGAATTTAAAAACGTTTATGTATTTATCTAGCAAAACACCTATCGTAAGAACACTAGGTCACATATAATCTGCAGGCCTCTTTCTACACCACTGATGGCAACATGTTCATGTTCAGAAACATCAGTAGATACAGGTGGAAAAGGGTCATGCGTCCCCACCGCATATCTTACCGGGGCTAAAGAGAACTATAGCTTTAAGGTATGCATACTCATAGCCATCTATATCCAGCTTCGCCATGCTGTTACAGAACTCCTGCAGCTTCCAGATGTGCTCCATGACTTGCTTTATCCGGTCACCAGAAAGTTTATCTAGAAACCAATATCACAGATCCTCTGAGAAAGGCTGGTAAGAACAATAAAACCAGCTTATCTGAGGGACCACAGATGGAAAGAAATGGGACCATTTCACTTTTTAATGAAAAAGCAGTAATCTCAAGATGAACAAGAGCTTCATTTTCCAGCTGCAGGTGAAGTGACAAGACGTACCCAAATTCTGCTCCAATATGGGTTCTGCCTCAATAACGAACTCCTAGACCAGTGATTCTCCCTAGCCCTGCTGCCAGGCAGCTGGCCTGTAGGTGTACATTGTGAATTCCTTTTATTCTGTACCTGAATAATAATTTCTTTATTCTGAAGACTCACAGCTTACATACTTGGTTAGGTTTTTTAAGTCTCTGCAGGCACCTGAACATTAAATGCTGGTAATTTTTAGTTATCAAAACAATTTTTTTTTTGAGTTGGGTGTCTTACTATGTTGCCCAGGCTGAACTTGAACTCATGAGCTCAAGTGATCCTCCCACCTCAGCATCCTGAGTAGCTGGGACTACAGGTGTGCATCACCATGCCTGGCTTCAGAACAATTTTATATATTTCATTTAATCCTCATGACAATACTGGCAGTATTAGTATTATTATTCTCAGTTAAAAAATAAAACTGGCTAGTTGTGGTGGCTCATGCCTCTAGTCCCAATGTTTCAGGAGGCCAAGGCAGGAGGACTGCTTGAGGCCAGGAGTTTGAGACCAGGTTAGGCAACATCATGAGAGTCTGTCTCTACAAAACAACAACAACAACAAAACACCAACACCAAAAAACAAAGAAAACTAAAGCTCATTTGTGAACAAATCTTACTTCAATAAAATGTTGTAAGGGTTTTTTGTTTTAAGTCTCACTCTGTCCCAGGCTAGAGTGCAGTGGCACAATCTTGGCTCACTGCAGCCTCCGCCTCCCAGGTTCAAGCGATTTTCCTACCTCAGCCTCCCAAGTAGCTGGGATTACAGGCACTCACCACCACATGTCCGGCTGATATTTGTATTTTTAGTAGAGACAGGGTTTCACCATGTTGGCTAGGCTGGTCTTGAACTCCTGACCTCAAGTGATCCACCTGCCTCAGCCTCCCAAAGTTCTTGGATTACAGGTGTAAGCCACCACACCCAGCCTGTTATAGGGTTTTTAAAACTTCACCCTTACGTAAGTATTCCAAGGAAATAACTAGAAAAACAAATGTATGACTAGGTCACTCACATTCCTAGATATCAGATACCCGGAATGCCCAATTAAAAGTGAAGTTCCAAGCCTAGGCAGCATGGCGAAACCTCATCTCTATAAACAAAATATAAAAATTAGCTGAGTGTGATGGCACATGCCTGTAGTCCCAGCTACTTGGGAGGCTGAGGCAGGAGGATCACTTGAGCCCAGGGGTTCAAGGCTGTAGTGAGCTATGATTGCCACTGCATTCCAGCCTGGCAACACAGAGACTCTATATCAAAAAACGAACAAACAAAAAACAACAATACTTTCCACTTCAGCTACAAGTGTAGATTTTCAGTGTTACTTTGAATTCTGGGCATGACAGCGGTCTTCAGAGTGTCGCAGACATGCTACACATGGAGAGACTACAACGGCTACCTCCTATTCCTGACACTGCTGGTGTTTTGAACACCAAATACTAGATAGTTGCCGCAGATCTCACTAGAAAAGTCATTTGTTCATTCTTAAGGAGCAGCCTGGGTGAGGTACATATGTTCTGTACTAGGGGGGCAGCATGATGCAGGTCTGTGCCCTAGTTTTTTGTTTTTTTTTTGTTTTTTGAAACAGTCTCGCTCTGTCACCCAGGCTGGAGTGCAGTGGCGTTATCTCAGCTCACTGCAACCTCTGCCTCCTGGGTTCAAGCGATTCTCATACCTCAGCCTCCTGAGTAGCTGGAATTACAGGCATGCGCCACCATGCCTGGCTCATTTTTTTTTTTTTTTAGAGACAGAGTTTCACTCTGTTGCCCAGGCTGCAGTGCAGTGGCACGATCTTGGCTCACTGTAACCTCCGCCTCCCAGGTTCAAACAGTTCTCCTGCCTCAGCCTCCCGAGTAGCTGGGATTACAGATGCCCACCATCACGCCTGGCTAATTTTTTGTATTTTTAGTAGAGACAGGGTTTTGCCATGTTGCCCAGGCTGGTTTCAAACTCCCGAGCTCAGGCAATCTACCTGCCTCAGCCTCCCAAAGTGCTGGGATTACAGGCATCAGCCACCGCACCCGGCCTTTTTTATTTTGTATTTTTAGTAGACAAGGGGTTTCACCATGTTGGCCAAGGCCAAGCTGGACTGTCCTGACCTCCGGCGATCCCGTCTTGGCCTCCCAAAGTGCTGGGATTACAGGTGTGAGCCACTGCACCTAGCCTGTGCCCTAGTTTTTGTATTTACTGTTTCATTTGGGGCAAGCCAGGGACCTTATCAGGGCCTCAGTTCCTCCATATGAAAAAATGAGGTATGAGGCCGGGCGCGGTGGCTCAAACCTGTAATCCCAGCACTTTGGGAGGCCGAGACGGGCGGATCACGAGGTCAGGAGATCGAGACCATCCTGGCTAACACGGTGAAACCCCGTCTCTACTAAAAAAATACAAAAAAACTAGCCGGGCAAGGTGGCGGGTGCCTGTAGTCCCAGCTACTCCGGAGGCTGAGGCAGGAGAATGGCGTGAACCCGGGAGGCGGAGCTTGCAGTGAGCTGAGATCCGGCCACTGCACTCCAGCTTGGGCGACAGAGCGAGACTCCGTCTCAAAAAAAAAAAAAAAAAAAAAAAAAAAGAAAAAATGAGGTAATAGTCCCTACTTTATAGGGTTGTGAGGATCTGTGAACTATTAGACATGAGAAAAGTAACTTGTGAATGTCAATGAAGATGAAAATATCAGCTGTGATTATTCTGCAAACATTACTAAATGCCTAGCAAGAAGCTGACCTTTTCCATTTTTTTCTTCGTATTAATCGTATGAAGAGGACAGTTGGGCAGAAATTTACATATTCTAACTGATAAGCGTCCTGTAACATTCATTCATTCATTAAGATGAGATCTTGCTCTATTACCCAGGCTGGAGTACATGGAATGATCACAGCTCACTGCAGCCTCAAACTCTGGGCTCAAGCAATCCTCCTGCCTCAGCCTCCTGAGTATCTGGGACTATAGGCAGATGCCACCAGGCCTGGCTAATTTTTTGTACTTTTTGTAAAGACAAGGTCTCGTTATGTTGCCCAGACTGGTCTCAAACTCCTGGGCTCAAGTGATCCTCCTGCCTGGCCTAACAGTGTTAGGATTACAGGCGTGAGCCACCATGCCCAGCCCAAAGGTTCTATAACTTAACAGCCAAACTTCTCTCAGCCTATGGATGTTGTGGGACACTTAGGCTATCCAATTTGCTATGTTGCCAGCCTGGGTCGACAAAGGTGTCTCTGACATGGGCCTTCAACCAGGGGGCTAGGCTCTGCTCCACAGCCACAAGACTAGGCCAAGACACACCCCAGCCCCAAGTCCCTGTGCCCTACCTTCCTGGATGCTGTTCTGCAGGTGGTTGACGATGGCAGCCAGGATGGTGGAGAGACTCATGACCTGGGCACACTGGGCCAGGCCGAGGGTGAAGAGCTCATTCCAGCAGGCCCGCACCAGGCTGGTGTTGCAGTCCTGCCTAGGAACATAGAGAGGGGCCTGAGTGTGGTGTGTGCTGGCATTTCTCCAAGGTTGTGGGGCATCCAGGCACTAAGTCACAGCATTTCCCGAACAGGTGAACTCAGTGTTTGTTGAAGTGCTATCCAGGATCATTCTTCAAGAAAAAGATGAAGTCTATGAATAAGTCTATGAATGTTTTAACTAAAGTCCTTCTAATGATCAACTATTCTCTTAAAAAACATCCTTTAAATAAAAAGTTTTAATAGGTATGGCCAAATCATCATTTCCTACAGTATTCTAAAGCCTCAGCATCCTGGATTGGCTCTGTCCCAGGAGATGGTATCAGTTACTTTGGTCCTGCAGCCAAGGTCACGAGAGGCTGCGGGGACCAAAAGACTAAGAGCTGAGTACAGATTCTGAAGGGCAGAAACATGCCCTCCAAACCTTGCAGGGAAGGAGGCAGGCTTTGTGCTGGATCCGAGACAGAAGCAGGGAGGATGAGGGTTCAGCTAAGGCTGCTTCCAGCCCTGCCCTGGCTAATTTCTACTCAGGTTAGTCAGTAAAGTTGGCACATCACAAAACAATACATCCTTATTCTCAGAAACTCCTAAATTGCATTCCCTCACCTGTCTCAAGATTTCAGGAGGCTGGAGAAACTGGGCTGTTTTGACAAAGCTGTTTCCTCCAGTTGCCTTAAGTGTGGCCCAGCCAGAGGAAGGCAGTGAGAACCAAGACTACTGCACTGTGTCATTCCCAAATGCCCCAGATGCACGTCTAGTATTTTACTATGATCACTGCCCTGAACAGTAACTTATGAAAAACAGTACATGAAATGTAACTGAAACCACTTTAAATGTGGTAGCTCATTTTATCTAGCCCGGACTGAGAAACTCTGTGGAGGAGGTTCCAAATTATCCAACTAGAAAAAGTACACTCAGGGCAGTGGGTGGATCATGTTTCAACCTCATTTAAAAAAATCTCAGGTACCTATCAGTACTATTAACTGTGGACTGTGGTGTTACTAAAAAAAAAAAAAAAAAATGCCTGAGGTTACACCACGTACCAGATACCAGCAAGGGGTAGGCAATTCTCCCAAAGAGCTAACAATGAAACTCCTAATACTTGTTTAGCAGTCACTACCTGTCTTGTTCTCCCTGGAGAATGAGACAATTCTGTCTGCCTTTCCTTTAATCATGGAGGGAGGTGACCATTCTAACTACTCAGGACACATCCCACACCACCTGACCCACAGAACCATACTGCCTTCTGCTGAGTCCCTTGCATGCCAGGCACTGGGTTAAAAGGTTTATAGATCTTAACTCCACGCAAGGATTCTACAATGAGAAACTGGAGGCTCAGAGAGGTAAAGTGACTTGCACAAGGCCACACAGCTGACAAGCGCTATTCTTATGCCTGACAACCAGGTCTGTTTGCCCCAAAGACAACAGTGTAAACTACTAGACAACGCTGTCCTCCATTCTAGTGTTTTCCACATATTACCTAAGGATGGTTACTCTGCAATATGCAGTAACTCTCATTGCATTTCCATTTTATATGGTTACTTATCTTTCAACCAGACTGCCAGTCACCTGATGGCACGATGGCAGCCGCACCAGCTGCACAGCACTTGGCACACTGGCAGAGCCGATGATGGGATTTAGAGGAGAAACATACACAAGTGGTACTCCAGAAAGCAAGAAAAGGAGGGGGTTTCCTGTAGAGATGACACCAGAGTCTGTACTACTCAATGTGCCAGTTGGCACTGTGGCTTGTGTGAGATTGTAAATCCATGTTTGAGGAAACAGCTGATTCACATTCACCTTATTAAGGCCTAGACACAGTTCCCGGCCTGGCTTCAGTTTATGAGTCACACTGTGCATAGCACAGTGCTGGGGACTACCCCTTGCCTTCTACATTCTTCTCCATCCCCAGCTCCCAGCAGCAAATCCTTGGTATATCTAGGAGGCTCCATAAAGGTTAGAGGAATACTGCAGAACTGGCAACTGGTAATCCTGCTACCAGTCCACTAACTATATTTAATAAGAAATTCAGGGTCCTTTGAATGAGGTCATCGGAACAGTCAAACTAGATGGGCCCTCAGAGTTCTTCCAGGTCATTCCTAGGGAGAGGAAGGCCCCTGCCCAAGGATACATGCACAGAAAGTGGCGACTTACCCAAGTGCCTGAAAGGCTGGGATTGACCGAGCCCAGTGCATTGAGAGGAAAAGCAGACGGGATGCAGACTCACAGATGTAGTGCACGTTGAGGTACTCTGGCATTGGGCTGGGCATTGTTAGCTGGAAAAGAGGAGGCACATGGCACAGAGGTGAAGGAAGGACAGGGGATGGCTTTGTCTATCAACATGTATCCCTGTCGTGCTTCAACAGCAGTGGCATCTAGAGTCACTGTCTCTGATTCTGAAGTCCCATGCAGTCGGGGAGCTTGCACAGACTCCCCAGTGAACTAGGGTCGAAAGGGCCTTGGAATGTGGTCCATAAGCCTAAGGGGATCTTCCTAGCCCACCCCCATAAAAACATACTCCTCAAGTCTTGCCTCAGCTAAACTGTTATTTGTTCTATGGCAATTCCATTTTGAGCCATAAGTTAAGGTCTAAATTAAATCTGGGGAACAGGGGCCAGGTGCAGTGGCTCATCCCTATAATCCCAGCACTTTTGAGAGGCTGAGGCAGGCTGATCACCTGATGTCAGGAGTTCAAGACCAGCCTGGGCAACACAGTGAAACCCTGTCTCTATTAAAAATACAAAAATTACCCAGGTGTAGTGGCGTGCACCTGTAGTTCCAGCTACTTGGGAGGCTGAGGCAGGAGAATCGCTTGAACCCAGGAGGTGGACGTTATGGTGAACCAAGATTGTACCACTGCATTCCAGTATGGGTGACAGTGAGACAGTCTCAAAAAAACAACAAAAAAAATCTGGGTAACCGGGGCCAACTTCATGGACTAGCAGGCATTTTGGGAGATGGTCTTAAGGTAGCAGTAACCAAGAGCCAAGCAGCTCACGTGATAGGAGGATGATATCCCATGACTAGAATGTTGTGCGAGGCTCCAGGAATTCCATTGTCTAGAAGGGGCTCCAATGCTTTTGAAGCTGGAATCACACTGGTGACCTGTCTCTTAGGCACCTTTGGGAAACTATGAGCAGGGATCTAGCTTCCTAAGTGACTGGCCATATCTCTCTAGTAAAAATACTGGGTCAGGCACAGTGGTTCTAATCCCAGCACTTTGGGAGGCTAAGGTGGGAGGACTGCTTGAGGCCAAGTGTTTGAGATCACCTTGGGCAACTTATCAAGGACCCCATCTCTACAAAAAATAAAAATAAAAATTAGCTGGGCATGGTGGTACATGCCTGTAGTCCTAGGTACTTGGGAGGCTGAGGCAGGAGGATCACCTGAGCCCAGAAGTTTAATCCCAGGAGTTTGAGGTTACAGTGAGCCACAATCACATCACAACACTTCAGCCTAGGTGAGTATCCATAAAAAAAAAAAATAAATAAAAAGAAGAAGGAAAAAAAAAAAAGAAAAAATACTGAGGGAACAGGAAGACTCAGCAGTCTGGAGACCTAGAGACTGAGAGAGCTTTGGGTGCCCTCTGAGTGTCCTGTAGAAAAAGCAAGACCAGTGAATGACAGCACGGGGAAGACCCGTGAGTTCTTAACAGCGCTCTTCAAGGGATCTACTTTCTGTGGCTCTAGAGGGCAGAGTAGCCAGGATCAACAGCTGGCTGCCTGCTTGTTGCAGACTTTATATGAGGGTTTCTATGACACAGAGAAGAGACAAAAGTGCCTGCCTGAGTCCATGGGGCAGCCAGGCTGTCACAGAATGGCAGAGGCAGAGCATTCAGCCCTCAGCAGTTACCACTATGTCAGCCTGTCTTAGTAATGATGGGCCACGCCTGCTTCAGGGTTACCTTCAGAACCAAATGGCACTGTGAGCAAAAGACAAGTGAAGATGCTTTGTAATGGGAATATCATTCTGGAATACAAGATCTAGTTTGAAGTCATAATGTCCAATACCACAGTTTGAAGATGAGCTCACTCCAAAGTTTAATTTTTATTTATTTATTATTTTTTGAGGCGGAGTTTTACTGTTGTCGCTCAGGCTGGAGTGAGTGCAGTGGTATCGGCTCACAGAAACCTCTGCCTCCCAGGTTCAAGCAATTCTCATGCCTCAGCCTCCAGAGTAGATGAGACTACAGGCATGTGCCTCCATGCCTGGCTACTTTTTGTATTTTCAGTAGAGATAGGATTTCACCATGTTGGCCAGGCTAGTCTTGAACTCCTGACCTGAAGTGATCCACATGCCTTGGCCTCCCAAAGTGCTGAGATTACAGGCATGAGCCACCCTGCCTCGCCCCAAGGTTTGATTTTTAAAACTGCAGACCAGCTTTGGTACAGAACCTCTCCCCCAGCAGGTTGGGGGCACATGGTTAGGCTGAATCCACTCACCTTAAATGTGACGTGTGTGTCTGAAAGGAGGGGGCCTTCAACCTCAATGATGGGTGTCGACTGGTCTCGGCTGATGACGTGGATGCTTCCTCCTCCACTGGTGTCTATTCCATCTGCCAGGCTTGGAGAGGAGGAGCTGTCTGTGGTATTAAGTGCTTTAGCTAAGGTATCAAATGCCCTGTGAGCAAAAATGAAGCATGTAATTGTTGTAAATCTACAGCTTTTAGGGGGAACAGAATTCTAGCTGAGATACGATTTAGAAAAACTACAATGGGAAAAGATTAAATTAAATTCTACCTAGTGAGGGAAACGCTAACAATGAAAGCTTCTTTATTTTATTTTTTTGAGATAGCACAGGCTGGAGTGCAGTAGCAGGATCTACCTTCCTAGCTTCAAGCAATCCTCGTGCCTCAGCCTCCTGAGTAGCTGGAACTACAGGCACACGCCACCACACCCAGCTAATTTTTTTCATTTTTCAGAGACTGAGTCTCACTCTGTCACCCAAGCTGAAGCGTGGTGGTGTGATCTTGGCTCACTGCAACCTCCGCCTCCTGGGTTCAAGTGATTCTCTTGCCTCAGCCTCCCAAGTAGCTGGGACTACACACGCTGGTGGCACACACCACCATGCCTGGCTGTATCTTTTGTATTTTTAGTAGAGATGGGGTTTCACTATGTTGGCCAGGCTGGTCTCAAACTCTTGACTACAGGTGATCTACCTGCCTTGGCCTCTCAAAGTGCTGGGATTACACACGTGAGCCACCGCATCCGGCAAACAATGAAAGCTTGTATGTATTATCAACACATCATGTTAGGCACTGAGCTATGTATTACCTAACTTCACGGACAATTTCTTTCTTTCTCTCTCTCTTTACTTTTTCAGAGATGGGTCTCAGCTAGTCTCAAACTCCTGGGATCAAGTGATCCTCCTGTCTCAGCTTGTCTAAGTGCTGGGATTATAGCTGTGAGCCACTGCAACTAGGTCCAATTTCTATTTTTCACAAGTACCCTCCAAAGGTAAAAATTCTCTTCCATTTTACAGATGTAAATGCTGAGCTTACAGTTGTTAAATAACTTTTCCAAGACCATCCATACAATAAGTGATAGAACCAGAATTCTACCTAATTCATATCCCACCCTCTTTCCACTGGACCTAGATCTTGTTATCAGACCACAAGTTAACAAGGGACTGGAACCCCTGAATAGTCTCCAGCTTTGTATCTGGCTGGTCTGGCATGTTAGGAGCAGAGCACAAGAGCCAAACTGCAGAGAAGAAACATCCTTAGCAGCAGTTATTGATGTCTGGCATTAGCTCATACTATCTATCAGCCACTATCAATCTAGTTACCCTGGTGGATTTAAGCTCTGAATTCATTACTCAGAAAAAATATACATGAGGGTTGGGGGTGGTGGCGCACACCTGTAATCCCAGCACTTTGGGAGGCTGAGGCGGGAAGCTCACTTGAGCCCAGGAGTTCTAGACTAGCCTGGGCAACATGGCGAAACCCCATCTCTATTAAAAAATAAAAATAAAAATAAAAGAAGACGAGAAAAATAGGTTAAAATAGAAGTAGAAAAGGGAATAAACTCTTAATATGCAGATGCATTATTAAATAGTAATTAATACAAATAACTGCTGTCCACTAGAGGTTTCCCCCTACTTCTACTGATTTACTCAATTTTCTTTTCCAAGGCTGGGAATGAAAAGAAGTTTTGATTGTTTTATACTGTATAACGTAAGTGGGTCTATGTTCCCACAGTTAAAATTTGAAAGAAGATAGATGTGCAGGGTCATTGTAACAATTTTATCATCCTTAGTTAAATACAGCACAGGTACCAAAATGCTGTTTTCCACCCTCACAATAGAGGGAGGGTGTCCAGGCCAGGAGGGGGCCTCCACCCTCATGGGCTCGTACCGAGTAATCTCACTTGCAGACTGGTCCTCTGGTTGGATTTCTGAAGTGTCACCGTTGTTCAAAGATTCACTTAGGTTGGCAAGCGAGGTCACTACATTTGCCAGTGTGCCCAGAGCTCCCTGGCTTGTTTCAGCCTATTAAACAAAAAATACTGACATTAAAAATGAACACAGATATGCAAATGACTCTCAGGCCAATGAAGTTACAATGCTGGTTCAAAAACAGCTTAGAGGCGAGGGGAATGTGACTACAAAGGGGCAACATAAGGAAGATCTTTTTGGTGATTTAACAGTTCTGTATCTTGGTGTGGTGGCATTTACACAAATCTAGATATGTGACAAAGTGACAGAACAAAAACAGATAAATTAGACTTCATTAAAATTAAAACTGTTGTGCTTCAAAAGAAATTGTCAAGAAAGTAAAAGCACATAAAACAAAAGGACAATTCACAGAATGAAATATTTGCAAATCATATGTCTGACAATGGTTTAGTAGCCAGAATATCTAAGGAACACTAACAACTCAATAATAAAAAGACAACCCAATTAAAAAATGGAAAAAGAGGCCAGGCGCAGTGGCTCATGCCTGTAATCCCAGCACTTTGGGAGGCCAAGGCAGGTGGATCACCTGAGGTCAGGAGTTCAAGACCAGCCTGGTGAACATGATGAAACCCCATCTCTACTAAAAATACAAAAAATTAGCCGGATGTGATGGCAGGTACCTGTAACCCCAGGTACGTGGGAGGCTGAAGCAGGAGAATCACTGGAACCCAGGAGGCGGAGGTTGCAGTGAGCTGAGATTGTGCCACTGCATTCCAACCTGGGCAACAGAGCAAGACTCTTACTCAAAACAAAACACACAAAATTAGCTGGGTGTGGTGGCACATGCGTATAATCCCAGATACTTGGGAGGCTGAGGCAGGAGAATTGCTTGAACTCGGGAGGCAGAAGTTGCAATGAGCTGAGGTGGCACCATTGCACTCCAGCTGGGGAAACAAGAGTGAAACTCTCTTAAAAAAAAAAAGAGGTGCATTATTTCGCAACAAAAAGGAACGAAGTACTGATACATGCTATACATTATGACCCTTAAAAACATTACGCTAAGTGAAAGAAGCCAGCCACAAAAGACCATATACTGTATGATTTCCTTTATATGAAATGTACAGAGTTGACAAAACCATAGAGTCAGAAAGCAGATTAGTGGTTGGTAGGGTTTGAGAAGAGGGGGAAAAAAGGAGTGACTACATAATACGGTTCAGGGTTTCTTCTGAGGTGATGAAAATATTCTAAAATTAGATAGTGGAGATGGTTTGTACAACCTTGTAAATATACCAAAAATCACTACATTGCACGCTAAAAGGGTGAGTTTTATGGCATGTGAATTATATTTCAATTAAAAAAGAAAGCCAGGGGTAGTGGCTCACGCCTGTAATCCCAGCATTCTGGGGGGCTGAGGTGGGTGAATTGCTTGAGTCCAGGAGTTCAAGACCAGACTGGGCAACATGGTATCTGGGCTTCACTTTCAGGCTTACGCTTTCTCTGCATTTGACCGTGCAGTCAAGAGTCACTGTCCTAGAATGTGTGCTAGTGACAAGCTAAGCCCATGTGATTCATCAGCTCCCATCATGCATATGGCCCCTGCCCAAAGACAGAAGGTGCAAGGCCCAGCCTGAGGACTAAGGCACGCAGGGCAGCTCTCCATGACAGGCAAGGGCTCTAAATTTTGTCTTCTCTTTCCCAAAAGAGAATGCCCTGTGATGCCCTGTAATGCCCTGAGAACGCCCATGAATGAGACTGTGAACAGATGAGAAGGAAGCCTGCAGACCTTGCTCTGGGTCTAATGGTCACAGCAATGCCAGTGTTCTCAATTACCAAGTCACCCTCTTAGAGTTGTGACTTGCTGCTACTACTTCCTCATTACTTGGTTACATCAGGAGCACCAAGATGAGAAAAATAGTGAGTTCCCTGGCCTGGAAAAAATCCCCCTCCTTGGTTATCTTCACAGGAGCCAGCCAGTCTCCCCTCTTTGGACTGACAAACGTTTCTGTCCACAAGTTAAATCCCTATGACTGATCTGCTCTAGCAAAGTTTTGGAATTGATAGATTCCTGGCTGAGCTTCACCCTGAAGAGCATCTAATAAAAAAGAATCCGGGGCTTTTGCAAAAAGGCCATTTGATAAGCAGCTCTTTCCTTGGTATGCTAGTAGTTTGCCAATGTGTATAAGAGAAAAAGAAAACTGCGACAGAAAAGAGAACCACCGAATGTCCACCAAATTGACATCCAGACTGACATGTCACAGTGATTATGACCAGCCAGCTCTGACGTGAAAAGCCATCAGCATCTCTAAACAAATCACAAGGAGACCAAGACGTAGGTCATGCTTTTGATGTGGTCTCTGAAGGCCAGGAAGAAGGTGGTGCACACAGTTAGAGAAGTGGCCTGCAATGTCAACATAAAGGATGAGAGAAAGCATGAGTAGAGAACGTCACCTTGGAATCCGTGGCCAGAAGAACTGTACCATCCTCACGTATCAAAGGCTGCTGGATGTTCACAAGCATTCCTGGATCAAGAAGACCTGTTTGTCTATTTAAGACATAAAGAAACTCAGATCAGAGTAGCTTCCAACATTTTATGCACCGTATAATCATGCTGCATTTACCTGTCCTTCCATATTTGTGAAGCTATCTGAATAGCAGAAAAGCTCTAACCAGACTCAGCCGCTTAGTGACTAAACAGAACCCCCACCCCTGTCTCTCTGGAATGAGATATACATAAAGTCGGGTTTACAGCTTGAGACAGGATGAAACACAGATGCATCCCCCAGGGCTTTCCAGGATGACTGCACACTGTGGCCATTCTCCCAAGAAAAATTTACTTGAGGGGCCGGGCGCGGTGGCTCAAGCCTGTAATCCCGGCACTTTGGGAGGCTGAGACAGGTGGATCACGAGGTCAGGAGATCGAGACCATCCTGGCTAACACGGTGAAAGCCCGTCTCTACTAAAAAATGCAAAAAACTAGCCGGGTGAGGTGATGGGCACCTGTAGTCCCAGCTACTCGGGAGGCTGAGGCCAGAGAATGGCGTGGACCCGGGAGGCGGAGCTTGCAGTGAGCTGAGATCCGGCCACTGCACTCCAGCCTGGGCGACAAAGCGAGACTCCATCTCAAAAAAAAAAAAAAAAAAAAAGACAAGTTAACTTGATTTTCAGAAAACCAGCAAGGCATCCTCAACTCCAGCTCTCTCTCTGATACATTTTGGATTTCTTGTTTTCCCCTCTTTCTGATCCTTTTAAAGTAAGTTCAATAGATTACATTAAAAAGAATATACAAATTAACTATAGCACTGAGACCTTATCTCACCTTAGGTCTTTTGTCTGTACTGCAGAAAAGCCCCAATCTTGAATTATAAAATAATTGTCTTCCTGTATGAATGATGCCTAAATTGCAGGACATAATCTGAATTCAAGGCTAGGAGAATTTCTGACCCCATCATAAATCAGGCATCCTCAGGCCTGTCCAGAGGTGTGACTGAGCAGCTCCAGAAGGGGCAGAATTAGGCAACACAAGGTTGGAGGCTATGGCAGGTGGGTGGGAAGCCACAACAGTGCCTGTTCTGGGACGCGTCTGTGCCTCCTCCATCAGCTGCAAAGGCTGACTGCAGTGAGAAAAAGGGACTGACCTCGCTCCGTCTTTGTCTGCCACAAACGTGGGAGTGGCTATCAGGGGACTTCTCAGGTCTTTCCGGATATAGATTTTCTCAGTTGAAGCAGCACAATTGCTTGGTTTCTCCCGTTGCACATCAAAGGGCTTCCGTTCACTCTGTACGGCTTAAATCACAACATAAACATTTGTGTTTAGAGAAACAATTCAAATCAATAAAAACCACATCCCTCGTGGTAAAGTAAGGGGTTTTCTTTAGTAAATCCATTACCGTAGGGAGGATGACTTTGGTGCTAGGTTCATCTAGCTCAGTTTTCACAGTGGACTTTTCGGCCAGAGAGAGGAAATCAAGCCAAACCATGCCATGTCAAATCTAAAGGCATAAAAAAGACCTCACGATGGGTGGTACTCCCTGCTAAGAAACTGCAGCACAGCATCTATGTGGCCTATGGAAGCACCCATGAGCCTTCTGGGCCATTTTGTTAATTTTATGTTATTATTTTATTGTTTTTTGTAGAGATGAAGCCTCATTATGTTGCCCACTGGACTCAGACTCCTGGGCTCAAGAAATCCACTTGCCCCAGCCTGCTAAAGTGCTGGAATTATAGGCATGAGCCACAGTGCCCAGTTGGTTTTTACTTCATGATGCTAACAAAATAGATCATTTCAAGGATAAAGAAACGCCCATCTTTGGGCCGGGGGCGGTGGCTCAAGTCTGTAATCCCAGCACTTTGGGAAGCCGAGACGGGTGGATCACTTGGCCAGCATGGAAAACCTGGCCTCTACTAAAAATACAAAAATTAGCCGGGTGTGGTGGCAGGCACCTGTAAACCCAGCTACTTGGGAAGCTGAGGCAGGAAAAATTGCTTGAACCTGGGAGACAGAGGCTGCAGTGAGCCAAGACGTGCGCTACTGCACTCCAACCTGGGCGACAGAGTGAGACTCCGCCTCAAAAAAAAAAAAAAAAAGAAAAAAAAAGAAAAGAAATGTCCACCTTCAAGTAGGCCCTTAATAGAATGCATTTCCTTTGCCACAATTTGTAGAGGAACCCTTCTAATTTCCAAATCAAGTCTGAATCACTTCTGCAAACTGTTTAATGGGTGTCAATTTTACATCATGCTAGCAAACTCTCCCTTTAGCAGTCTAATATAAGAGCAAATATGCATGTTAGAAGCAACTGAAGAAAACGAAAGCTTTTTAAAGGCAAAAGTGATGAAGGTCAGGGACTAACATTCAGATACGCTGCTAATCAAACTGCTATCCAATTGAATATTGTGTTTGCAGCTACAGCTGTGATCACAAGAAAACTGATTTCAGTCACTGCTCTGAGTAAAAATATTCATCATTGAGAAAAAGGAAAGCTTAGCAATATGGGCCAGTCCCACACCAAGCCAGTGATTTATTTACTCACTTTGGGGAAAGAGCAGTCTCATTAGATTAAATAAAAACATCACACTAGGCAGAAATTAGGTTGATATTTCTAATTTCTCAAAAAATACATTTCCATTTATTCTCCAGTTAATTTTACAGATTCCCATTCCCAGAAACGTCAACATCAATACTGAAATATATTGGTTTTCAGTGTTCCTAGAAAACTATGCAAAAGATGACAGAACCATGCAGCATACTCAGCAGGAGCCTGCAGTCCTGGGTCCACGGCCACCAGACTTGCGAGGCTGAGTTGCATGCCTTGCTCTGCTAAGCTCCATTTTCCTACTGTGGTTTGAGCCTAACTCCACTCTCCTTGAATTTCTTTGTGCTGCCCATCTTGGGTCCTGGTCTTCATGTTTTCACCACAAGTTAGGGAAGTGACCTCCATGCTGATTGGTCCCTGAAAACTC
Organism: Macaca mulatta; assembly: GCF_049350105.2. Taxonomy (NCBI): domain Eukaryota; kingdom Metazoa; phylum Chordata; class Mammalia; order Primates; family Cercopithecidae; genus Macaca; species Macaca mulatta. Next base: position 153,830,627 of record NC_133407.1, on the reverse strand, counting down.
CCAAAATTCTGGCTATGGGAGTGGAAAGGAGGGGCCTGAGACCTTCCCTGGCTGCTCCACACATCCAGGAGCAATATAGTTCCCTTTAGAACCCCAGTTACACAGAGGCTTGGCAAAGGACCTTATCCCAAAAGAAAGTAGAGGGGCTAAGAAGACAAGGAGTAGGCTGATGTAATCCTCAGGAGCAATATATAAGTAAGGTGAATAAGCAGATCACAGAAGAGGACCCTGTGGCTGAGAGGCTACGTGTGTCCTCAGGCGTCATAGCTCTCTCTTAGTGGCACACCTGGAGGTAGATTTGGTATCACCTTTCCTCCAAAGCCTGTGTTCAATCCACTCCACTAAGCTGCCTCCTGATGCATCTGGAGTAAGGCTTTCCACACACACAGCAGGAGAACAGACCAATCCCCGCAGCACTGGCTCTGAATCACCTAGCTGACCCATGAGGTAAACCAAAATGACGCTTAAGTGCGTAATTTTTCTTAAAGTATTTTAAGGCCAGGTATAGAAACCTTATTTTTTCTTGTTTACTCTCTCCCTCTGCGTTAACTCATGTGGTTTTAAAAATTTTTTTTTTTTTTTTGAGAGGGAGTCTCGCGCTGTCGCCCAGGCTGGAGTGCAGTGGCCGGATCTCAGCTCACTGCAAGCTCCGCCTCCCGGGTTTGCGCCATTCTCCTGCCTCAGCCTCCCGAGTAGCTGGGACTACAGGCGCCCGCCACCTCGCCCGGCTATTTTTTTGTATATTTTTTAGTAGAGACGGGGTTTCACTGTGTTAGCCAGGATGGTCTCGATCTCCTGACCTCGTGATCCGCCCGTCTTGGCCTCCCAAAGTGCTGGGATTACAGGCTTGAGCCACCGCGCCCGGCCGGTTTTAAAATATTGTTACTCACATTCCATTTTCATGCCCATCTCTAAGCATTTTTTCAGCCGGCAAAACTGACAGCGGTTCCGGTGATGTTTATTGATGATGCAGTCTTGGTTGCTCCGACAGCTGTAGGTCAAATTTTTCCTCACGCTCCTTTTGAAGAAACCTTTGCAACCTTCACAACTGACAGCCCCATAGTGACGGCCTGAAACAGAAAGAATACACAAATATTTTGTGACTATATTTGTGGATTCAGTTCCTGTGCAAGTCTTATCAAAGTGATGGGTGCATATGCTGTTAGGTGCCAACAGCCACGTGGTCTGAGCATTAAGCATACTGGCCACACCCTTCAAGTAATTTCTCTACAATCTTTCAAGTAGCCTTAGGAGTTCATGATGGAAATACTGAAGCTCGGACAGGTTATATGACAGCTGGCAGATGGCATGACCTTAGTGCTCTTAGTATACAAATGGTCTAACACACAGTAGGAGCTCACAGGTGACAGCTGAACTCTACTATCCACTTGAACACACCTGGGTCCTATTCCTGGAGATCTGGGCTTATGAAGTGGATCAGGTCCCCTGTCCCGCCACAAGTGGCACAGAGCAGACACGTGCATGTGTGGCTTCGGCACAGAGGGTCTCACTCCTGCATTTAGCCCCTCTCTCTGATTCATGTCCTGGGCCCTAAGTCTCCCCTGGGGAAGCGGGATAGTCACAGGGAGAAGCATGGGGACTGTGACTGCCAAAGCCCACAGCAAAGGAGGATTACCATATGGCTCACATGGGCTAGCTACTCAGAGCCTTCTAGAAACATAGTTCTAGGAATGCATTTATTAAACACAGTTTATTTTTCTAATCTTGTTTTATTTTGGTGTCTCTTTTTATTTTTGATACATTGTAATTGTCCATATTTATGAGGTATAATTTGATATTTCAATATATCCACATGTTGTATAATGATCAAATCAGGTAGAGTGACCACCACCTTATGCATTTATGATTTCTTTGTAATAAGGACATTCAAAAAACTTTCTTCTAGGTATTTTACAATATATAATACCTTATTGTTAGCTATGGCTACAGTGCAACAGAACACCAGAACTTGTTCCTACTACTTAACTGTAACTTTGTACCAGTTGGTCAGTCTTTCCCAACCATCTCTCACTTTTCCCCTCCCGCGTCTTGGTGCCATTGTTCTACTCTCTGTTTCTATGATATCATTTATTTTTTAAGGATTCCACAGGAGTGAGATAATATTTGCCTTTCTGTGTCTGGCTTATTTCACGTAACATGATGTCCTCCATGTTCATCTATGTTGTCACAAAGAGCAGGATTTCATTCAATTTTATCTATTCCACTGTGCTACATACCACATTTTCTTTCGCAATTCATCCACTGTTGGATACTTAAGCTGATTCCGCATCTTGGCCATTGTAAATAGTCATGCAGTAAACATGGGAGTGCAGATATTTCTTCAACATAATGATTTTATTTCCTTTGGATTTGGATCCAGTACTGAGATTGCTGGATCATGTGGTAGTTCTAGTTTTAATTTTTTGAAGAACTTCCATACAGTTTTCTATAGTGGCTGTACTAGTTTACAGTTCCACCAACAATGTGTAAGTGTTCCCTTTTCTCCACATCCTCCCTAGCACTTCTTTTCTTTTGTCTTTTTAATTGTAGGCATTTTTTCTTCTTTTTTTTTTTGAGACAACAGTCTCAGTCACTTAGACTGGAATGCAGTGGTGTGATTTCGGCTCGCTGCAACCTCCACCTCCTGTGTTCAAGTGATTCTTGTGTCTCAGCCTCCCGAGTAGCTGGACTTATGGGTGTGCACCACCACACTAGGCTAATTTTTTTATTTTTATAAGATTTTATAAAACAAAAATAAAATCTTATATATTTTATAAGATTCTTTTTTTTTTTTTTTTAAGACAAGAGTCTTGCTTTTGTCACCCAGGCTGGAGTACAGTGGTGCGTTCTTGGCTTACTGCAATCTCTGCCTCTCAGGTTCAAGCGGTTCTCCTGCCTGAGCCTCCCAAGCAGCTGGGATTACAGGAACCCACCACCACACCCAGCTAATTTTTGTATTTTTAGTAGAGACGGGGTTTCACCATGTTGACCAGGCTAGTCTCGAACTCCTGACATCAGGTGATCTGCCTGCCTTGGCTTCCCAAAGTGCTCGGATTACAGACGTGAGCCACTGCACCCTGTCAAAAAATATGTATCTTATAAAAATACAAAAATTAGTAGAGATGAGGTTTTGCCACGTTGGCCAGGCTGGTCTCGAACTCCTGGCTTCATGTGATCTGCCCACCTCAGCCTGCCAAAGTGCTGGATTATAGGCATGTGCCACCGCACCCAGCCTGATTACAGACATCCTACCTGGAGGTGATACCTCATGTGGTGTTGATTTGCATTTCCTTGCGGATTAGCGATGTTGAGCATTTTTTCATATAACCATTGGCCATCTGAATGTCTTCTTTTGAGAAATGTCTATTAAGGTATTTTGCCCATTTTAAAATTGAGTTACTTGTTTTTTTGCTGTTAAGTTCCTTATACGTTCTGGATAGTAACCCCTTGTCAGGTGTACAGTTTGCATGGTATCTCCAACTTTTAATTATCAATGACATTAAAAAGTGGCCCTGGCCAGGCAAGGTGGCTCACGCCTGTAATCCCAGCACTTTGGGAGGCCAAGGCAGGCAGATCACCAGGTCAGGGGATCGAAACCATCCTGGCTAACATGGTGAAACCCCATCTCTACTAAAAATATAAAATTTAGCCAGGCATGCTGGCAGATGCCTATAGTCCCAGCTACTCGGGAGGCTGAGGCAGGAGAATCACTTGAACCCAGGAGGCAGAGGTTGCAGTCAGCCGAGATCATACCACTGCACTCCAACCTGAGCAACAGAACAAGACTCCATCTCAAAAAAAAAAAGTGTCCCCTCCTTCAGTTTAGCTTTCTTATTCACAAAGTACTTTCACATACATTATGCCTCACTTGTTTCCAGCTGAGACTGACCATGGACATGCTCTTCTGATTCTGTCTTGTTTGTATAATCCAATTTCACAGCTACATTGCCAAGGAGAATACATTTCACAGGATTACCATTTATGGTGGCTACAGAGAATCCCATTGTTCTAAGCTCTAGTATGCAAAACCATTTTCCAAGTGTGCATTTGGAACAACTTGGTCTTGTTCTTTTAAGAATAGTTGTGGTAAAGTGCCTTCTATAACATCGTTTTTCCTTTCTTTGCAATATATTTCCTTGAGTTCTCTATCTCTTTGAGTGACACTAATTCAGGAGACAATGGCACAAAGAGCCTGTGACTAGGCCTTTCCTTAAGCTCAGAAGAAGACTGACAAATGGGGAAGTCCAGCAGATTTTATGGCCCTTTTGTTATGTTCATGCTTCATTCATTTGTTCAGAAGTTTGTAGAGTGCCTTTCCTTGCTGAGCAAGAAGACAGGAATACAGAGATAGATGGTAAGACATGGTTTTTGCTTTGACATTCTGATGGGGAAGACAGGCCTGCAGAGTGAATTATATGAGTAGGCAACAACTGATTAGAGAAATCTGTAGGAAAGGGCAATCACCTGCCTACTGGGGTAGGTGAGGGCTTCAGAGAAGGGATAGGATGGATTGGGTTTACCAGGACAAAGGGTGGCAGGCACCATTGGCAGATAAATGGTGTCACCAGCGTGAAAGAGAAACTGGAGCTTCTGATCTTCTGTAGATGCTTGTCTGGGTCTGTCTTCCTAAGAGGCTTGGTCCAACCTCCTTTTTAAAAAACAAAACAAACAAACAAAAACCAGGACTACAGTGTCCAAAGTTCCTGTGAATTTTGTGACCACAGAAGAAAGTGGAACAAGGCAGCCATCACAGAACACAGGCCTGTGCCCTTGGCATCCCTGGTACTGTGTTCTTATAAAATACTTCTCCATTCCTTCCTGTCTGCCTCACTAACCTTCTATGGATCCCCAGTACAAGCAGGCCAGCACTTGCATTTCTGGGCCAGACATGTTCTTCAGTCTCACTTTACCCAATCGTAATCACAGAAGCCTATAAGCTCTCTCTCAAGGATACCGTGGGTATAGACCTTAAACTCTAGGCCCTGGCTCCACTTGCTGGAATGCCCTCCTCCTGCTCCAACGAACATGTACACAATCACCAAGGCTCCCAAGTGTTACTGCCTCTGTGGGGCCTTTCCTGACCCTGGGACTCTAGCTGGAATCACATGCTGCCTCCTGCTTCATTACAGCAGTTATTCATAGTGGGTTATAGTAAGGGGATGATAGAGACAGTTATAGTTAGGATGAAGGGGGATTATACAAATTATACATCTTGTAAAATAGCCAAGTGCTGTGCAAATGCACACTTAACCAAGATCTACAAATTACAGAAATCGTTTCTTGACTTTTCCTTTTTATGTCTAATTATTCGACAAACTACCTTACTTATTTACATCATTACCCCAATAAGAAAAGTAGAATTCATGTGTGAAACCTACAAACGTACATAAAATGGTCTTTCTAAATTAACTACCACCCCACCTCACAACAGTTACTTCATGCTGTTGGCCCGTTGTAAGTGCCAGCATAACCTGGAACTACATACCGGAGGCTTTGTCGCCACAGACCACACAGTACTCTACCACCTGGGGCCGCTGGACGTCCGTCTTCCCCAGTAAACGCTCCACAGAGGCAGAATCCGTGACAATCTGAAAGAAACCAGGAAATAAACAGGGGTGCCAATTAAAAACCAAATCACTGCCGGGCATGGTGGCTCACGTCTCTAATCCCAGCACTCTGGGAGGCCAAGGCGGGTGGATCACCTGAGGTCGGGAGTTTGAGATCAGCCTGGTTAACATGGTGAAACACCGTCTCTATTAAAAATATAAAATTAGTCAAATGTGGTGGCAGGCGCCTGTAATCCCCAGCTACTCTAGAGGCTGAGGCAGGAGAATTGCTTGAACCCGGGAGGCAGACATGGTAGTGAGCTGAGATCGCGCCACTGCACTCCAGCCTGGGTGACAGAGTGAGACCCCATCTCAAAAACAAACAAACAAACAAACACAGACAAAAACCCAGATCACTAAGCAAAGTAATGTTTAACTATAAATTCTCAATGTTGGGTTTCTAAGCAGGAGAACTCTGGACAGAACTGGGAAAATTCCAAATGACAACTTAATCTGACACCCAGAATGGTTCTGCCACTCATCCGGACTGCTCATCAGCTGGGTGGTTTCCCAGGATCAGGTGCTGGTTTCCACTGATCTACTCTATCTGGCTACTACAACCACCCAAAATTGTGGCCCATGTGGGGAATCACACACAGACACTACCAAATGAAGATATTTAAGATTCTTCCCATAACAACTTGAATGTATGCAAAGAGGTATATTGGCAGAGAAATAACCAAACTTTATTAATTAAATCACTAGGACTCTGACTGAGGCAGCCGGTGGTGAGATGACGAGAACAAATGACCTTTGAAACCTGCTATCTTCCCCTAATTTGTGGTGATTTTCTAGGCGACGGCAATTCATCTGGGAGAATACTATAACTGATATCAATATGCGAAAGTGAAAAATAGCTGTTATTTTAAAATGTACTTGAACTTGAGCCAACAATAAGCCTTAAAATGATTTATACACGGTGGGAACACATACAGAAATCATTAAGTAGAATCACCTCTTGTGAAACATGCAACAAAATCAACAGCCATTCTTTCACAGACAAGGAGTACTCTAAAGGAGGAGGAATTCCTTTCTGATTTCAGATGATCACAATGTACTCCGGGAAAGGAAGGATGAGACAGCATTTAGTAAGTGTGGCGTAAGGTGTCTAAAAGAACAGTTCTGAAAGCTGAACACGTTGGCATTCTGATCCCAGCTCAATCAGAAGACAAAAAATTCTTCCCTTCCTTAAGTTTCTTCATAGTAGAACCTCCCCACCCAAAACAAGAGATTCTAAGCAGCATTAATTCAATAGTCAAAAGGTGGAAGCAACCTACATGTCCAACAACAGATGAAGAGAAAAAATGTGGTCTATATACAGAGTGGAATATTACTCAGCCTTTAAAAGGAATGGAATTCTGACACATGCTACGACATGGATGGGGGAAATAAGCCAGTCGCACGAAGGCTGATTTCACTTATATGAGGTACCTAGAGTAGTCAAATTCATGGAGACGGAAAGTAGAATGGTGGTCACCAGGGCTAGGCGAAGGGGAGAGGAGAATTACTGTTCTATGAGTATAGAGTTTCAGCTTAGGAAAAGGAAAAGAGTTACACAGAGCTGGACAGTGGTACAACAATGTAAATCTACTTAATGCCACTAAACTGTATACCTAAAGCTGATTAAGCTGGTAAGTTTTATATTATGTATATTTTATCAAAAATTAAAAAAAAAAATTAAACACAACCCTGACGAAGCGTGCTCCGTGCTCAGCCATCATGGGATACTGACCTTGAGTTTCTGTTCTCTAAGTGTTGGATTTGGAGATTCTATGCTTCCCAGCCTCATGCTGAGCAACAACCCTGCTTTCCTTCAATGCCTGCTCTTTTCCTTGCTGTAGACTGTCCTCAACCCCATCCTGCCTTGAGAGAGCAGGAAGAACCAGGGCAGAGATAGAGACAAGAACTGAGGGGCCCAGAGTGAGCAGTACACGGTGGCAAGTAAAGACATAATGAAAAGCTGGGGCCACAGACCTGATGATCTGGACAAATCAGTTCTCGCTTGGCTACAGTCAGCCCTAGGTGGTACCTTTAAAATATCAAGGGCTGACACTTGATGGCCTTAGGTAAGAACAATTCTCCAGTAGCCTCAGGGCCGGCTTGCTCATGCCAGTCTCCTGTGGCCACTGACCTCCTTGTTGTACTTCCATCCTCTCTGAGTGTTACAGCTGACTGTCTTCTGGGCCTTGCCACTGGTTTGCTGGTTTATTACTTTGGCCAAAGCAGCAACCTGCCATGTTTGCAGGTCCCCAAAGAACCTTCCAGGGATGGATTTGGCCTCGAAGGCAGACGTAAGAACAAGTCAGGAACAAGTTCGATAGCAGAAGTGCTGAAACAAATACCTGTCCAAAGGCCTTACCTGGATCCTGCCAGGGACGAGGTTGTCTGAGGTGGTAAATATGAGTTGCTTGGCGCTGGATGTCTCTGGGGAAGCCAGGATCACCTTCCCAGTTCCAGCTCCATCTGGGCTGGTCAGGATGAACTGTTGTTTAGGGGATCCGGAGGCGTCCACTGCGGTGACTATCTGGATCTTCTGTCCTGTCTGCTGGTCTGTGACAATCTATAAGACACAACATGGAGGCCGCTCTCATGGAGTGTCACAAGACCTATGCATTTGCAGGTGGTGCTCAAAGTGGTGACCGCCAAACACCTTGAATTAATGATGTCTAACATGCAGTTTCACTAGTCCACGGTGAATCAAGAAAAACAAAACACAATAGTGAGCTTTTCAGAAACAAATTTTCATAAAGCTAATTTTAGTCTAGGACCATATCTTTCCTACTGTTTTTAGAAGTAAAATGCCCTTTTATGAAATGAAGGCAGTAATAAATAATAGGTTTAACTTTTTGAAAAGTCCTTGTCCTCACGTATTAAGAAATGTAGGCAATCCTAACTCTTGAAATGCTACTGATCCATAAAGTCCAAAAACTTGGGAATGACTGCTTCAAAGACGGCCTCTTTCTAAAAGGTCCTATAAATACTATTGCCTTAGGTTGAGAGAATACAGGGAGACCATTGCTGACACACACTCAACTCACCACTAATTGACCACCCACCTCCTTCACTCCCACTTCCTGACTCTGAGGTCTTTAAGGATAGAGACTACATCTGATTCACTGCTATATCCCCAGGGCCACCACAAGGCCTGGCACATAGAGAGAAGACAATAAAAGATCATAGGATGCACTGGAGGAAGTGGGCACTGACTCTGGAGAAGTCTTGACCCTTATTCCTCTGGGAGTTCCCACTCTTCAGGAGCATCACTGTCAAGACTCTACTTCTTCACACAGTCCTTGTCTAATTGCATCAGTCACAACAAAAACAGTTGCTATGACAAGAATGAACTCTCTTTTTCTTGCTCATGAAGTTCTTTAAAGTTGTTCTAACCCCCATCCTGCCTCTCTCCTAGGCCAGATATTCCTGGCTAGCAGCACTGCCACCTTTCCTTCCAGGCACCAGCAGACCCTTACTTCAAAGAGGACTCTGGAGCTGCTGCTGCTGCTGTGTTGGGTGAGGGGAAACATGCTATGTCTCTGGCTGGAACTCAGTTTCCTACAGCACAGTACATTTATGGGCAGGTCTAGCATCTGTACCACCTCTTGACAGACTTTTGAAATGGAACTCTGGCCGGGCGCGGTGGCTCACGCCTGTAATCCCAACACTTTGGGAGGCTGAAGTGAGAGGATCACCTGAAGTCAAGAGTTCAAGACCAGCCTGGTCAACATGGTGAAGTCCCGTCTCTACTAAAAATACAAAAATTAGCTGGGCATGGTGGTGGGCGCCTGTAGTCCCAGCTACTTGGAAGGCTGAGACATGAGAATCGCTTGAACCCAGGAGGCAGAGTTTGCAGTGAGCCAAGATCGTGCCACTGCACTCCAGCCTGAGCGACAAAAGGGAAACTCCGTCCCCGCCCCCCAAAAAAAGAAATGGAACTCCAAGGTTGAGACAACAAACTCACACAGTCTAACACAACAGCTTTGCTAACTGCAATATGGAAAATAAGACAATGTTGGCTGGCTCAAAATAAAATGACATAGGCAAGAAAAGATTCAATCACTTAGATGTTTACTGAGCACCCACTATGAGTCAAGCACTGTTCTAGGTACTAGGAATATGGACGTGAACAAAAAAAGGTCCCACCATCATGGAACTCAACTTCTACTGGAGGAAACAGACCATGAACTCTGAATAAATAATATCAGTCAGTGTAAATGCCCTGGAGAAAACAAAAAGCAGAATAAACAGAAAAAGCATTGGGAAGCAGACAGGGATGCAACTTTAGGAGGAGAGACATCTCTGAGTATGTGACACTAAGCAAAGACTTGAATCAAACACAAGAGGAAACTGCAAAAATGTGGCAAAGTGTGCTACAGGGCACAGCCAAGTGCAAGACCAGAGAGGACAGCAGAATAGGATGACAGATCCAAGAATGAATCCTCAGCTGATCATGGGACAAACCCCAGTATATCATCATTTCCAATTAAAGGGGCAAAAGATGTTTAAGGCTCAAGGAGAACAGATTTGGAGGGAATGAAAGGAAGAACCTTTCATCATTACAATCTGTGGCATGCCCAGAGTCCCCCAGAAACATAAAACCTGAGACAGAAAACCTTGTGAGAAGAATTATCTTTAAAAAAACTTTCCTACCCAAGGCTCAACTGAGAGACTGCAGACACAGGCTGGTTGACACACACTTCTCTCAGCTGCCACAGAAGGGATTTCTTGCCTTAAACAAGATGGCCTTTCGAAGCCCTTATAACCTTGAGCTCCGTGAGTCAAATGTCTATCAATTTTTTTTTTTTTTTTTTTTTGAGACAAGAGTCTCACTTTATCACCCAGGCTGGAGTGCAGTGGCATGAGTATGGCTCACTGCAGTCTCAACCTCCTAGGCCCAAGCCATCCTTCTGCTTCAGCCTTCTGTGTAGCTGAGACCACAGGCGTGTGTCACCACACCCAGCTAATATTTTAAAAAAATTTTTTGTAGAGATGGAGTCTCATTTTGTTGCCCAGGCTGGCCTCAAATTCTTGGGCTCAAGTGATCCTGCTGCCTCGGCCTCCCAAAGTGCTAGGATTCAGGCATGAGCCACCAAGCCTGGCTCATGTCTATCAATTCTTATTTCCTTCCTAAACTGTTTTCCCTGTTAAGAAATGACATAGTTATGTGATTGAGAGGGGTCTTCAATTACCAACTAAAACCAAGGCAATACTAGTAATTCCTTTGCCTTTTTGTATTCAGAGATGACACATTCTGTACCAGAGCACACACAGATAACCAACATGTCATTTCCTTGTATGCTCTTCTCCAGTCATTGTGGTTGAGGTATGGCAAGTATGAGGTCAGGGTATGGTGTTAGAAGGTAGAAGTTACTGGTTCCAGACAGGGACAGTAGCTCTTAGTGGCAGTATATAACATACTTCAAGGCTCAGAATTTTTATTTTTTTTTTGAGACAGGGTCTTGCTCTGTTACCCACGTTGGAGTGCAGTGGCATGATCCTGGCTCACTGCAGCCTCGACCTCCTGGGCTCAAGCAATCCTCCTATCTCAGCCTCCAGAGTAGCTGGGACTACAGGTAAGCACTACCATGCCTGGCAATTTTTTTTTTTTTTTTCTCTAGAGATGGAGGTCTCACTATTTTGTCCAAGCTGGTCTTGAACATCTGGGCTCAAGTGATCCTCGTGCCTTCACCTCCCAAAAGCTGAGAACCAATGTACCTGGCTAGATTATTCTTTTCTTTTTTTCTCAAAGACTCGCGCTCATAAAAATTCAATGAATTACTTATAATTTGGGGATTTTTTGTTTATCTTCACCCTCCTAAGACATTTGTATCCTCCATTTAGAGAGAACACCTCCATGAGAAAACTAAAAATGCAGGCAGAAAAAAAAAATCTTCCAAATACCCTATTGGAACACAAGGGTGACCACTAGGCAAGACCTTGTTAACAAACACAGATAGATTCCTATTTAATGACCTATAGGAAACATCAAATTGCAAGGATATATCCAAGCTCATTAAAATTTAAGTCGGCTGTGGAGGAGAGGTATTGTGCATAGAACTTTACTCCCTGAAAAGATACATTCCAGCCAGAATTCCCAGTATCTATTAATGTGACCTTACTTGGAAGTAGGGCCTTTGCAAATGTAATTAGGATAAGATGAGGTAATACTGCATTAGGGTGGGCCCTAATTAAATGAATGGTGTGTCCTTATAAGAAGACCACGTGGCAATGGAGGCAGAGATTGGAGTGATGCAGCTGCAAGCAAGCAAGGATTGCCAAGGACTGCTGGCACCCACCAGAAGGTAGGAGGAGACAAGGAAGGACACTCTCCTAGAACCTTAAGAGAGCATGGCCCTGCTGACACCTTGATTTCAGACTTCTGGCCACCAGAAGGTTGGGAAAATAAATTTCTATTGTTTTAAGTCACCAAGTTTGTGGTAATTTATTGTGACAGCCCTGGGAAATTAATACAAGAAGCAAATTTTATTTAATTTCTTTATTTGGAACAAAAATTCTTAACCTTCTGTCTGTAAACTATAACAAATTGGGGGGAAGGGAGTAATGTAAGAAGATAAGGGCTATTTTCTGTGATTTTTTTTTTTTTTTTTTTTTGAGACGGAGTCTTGCTCTGTCCCCCTGGCTGGAGTGCAGTGGCACTATCTCGGCTCACTGCAAGCTCCGCCTCCCGGGATCATGCCATTCTCCTGCCTCAGCCTCCCGAGTAGCTGGGACTACAGGCGCCCGCCACCGCGCCCGGCTAATTTTTTTGTATTTTTAGTAGAGACGGGGTTTCACCATGTTAGCCAGGATGGTCTCGATCTCCTGACCTTGTGATCCGCCCGCCTCGGCCTCCCAAAGTGCTGGGATTACAAGCGTGAGCCACCGCGCCCGGCCTTTTCTGTGATTTTTAAGGCCCTCAATAGCCTACCTAGTCAGAGCTGCTACAATGCTTGTTGTGAAAAGGTGAATTTGTTTGAACATGATTGATATGTTAGTAAATAATTAGCATATAATGAAAATTTTGTGTTTATGCATGGTTTCTTCCATGAATAACACTAAGTAAATAGGTTAACAGAAAATGACACTGAGCTGAAGTTATCCATGCAGGGATACTCAGTGCATGTGGTATGAGTCACATTCAATCCATCTGGTGATTTCAGGTCACCCCATGTCCACCACTCACAGTAACTCATGAGACGCAATCCTCCCTACACCTACCTCCACAAAGAAACTACAGGACTTTTTCAAGGTAAAGTGCCGTATTTATTTATTTTTGAGATGGAATTTTGCTCTTGTTGCCCAGGCTGGAATGCAATGGCACGATCGATCTCAGCTCACAGTAACCGCCTCCCAGGTTCAAGCGATTCTCCTGCCTCAGCCTTCAGAGAAGCTGGGATTACAGACACACGGTACCATGCCCAGCTAATTTTTTTTTATTTTTAGTAGAGATGGGGTTTCTCCATGTTGGTCAGGCTGGTCTCAAACTCCCGACCTCAGGTGATCCGTCCACCTCGGCCTCCCAAAGTGCTGGGATTACAGGCATGAGCCACCGCGCCTGACCAAGTACCATATTTATTATAGTCACTATGTATTTAACTACTTGCAGGTTTTATTAGATTCACTATCTGTTTTTTAATATGTTACTGACAAAGTTTTTGAGAATTGTGTCACTAATCTCATTTTTTTCCCCATCAGTCCTGTGGTTTTCATTGCACAATTTGGTAAAGTGTGGGAATTTTCAGGAACACATGTCACATTATAGCACAACTGACTTTACTAAGCTAAGGTCCTCTCTAGTTAAGGTCCTCTCTAGTTCTAATTCCAAAGGACCTTGAAACGATCTTATACACCACCATTCTCCCCCATGTTACCCACTCTGTTCCAGCCAGCTCAACATCTCTGTTGCAAAGAAGAGTCTGCCAATGAATGGCCTGCAGGCAAAAACCAGCCACTGGATAACTTTTGTTTGACTACCCAAAATTATTATTTTTTAATTTTTTTCTTGAGACTAGGTCTTGTTCTGTCACCCAGGCTGGAGTGCAGCAGCATGATGTTGGCTCTTTACAACCTCCACCTCTCAGCCTCAAGTGATCCTCCCATCTCAGTCTCCCAAGTAACTGGGACTACAGACTCATGCCACCACGCTTGGCTAATTTTTGTATTTTTTGTAGAGATGACATCTCACTATGTTGCCCAGGCTGGTCTTGAACTCCTGAGCTCAAGCGATCCACCTACATCAGCCTCCAAAGTGCTGGGATTACAGGTGTGAGCCACTGCACTCAGCCCCCTAAATATTTTTTTAAAAAACTTTGCGGCCGGGCGCGGTGGCTCAAGCCTGTAATCCCAGCACTTTGGGAGGCCGAGACGGGCGGATCACGAGGTTAGGAGATCGAGACCATCCTGGCTAACACAGTGAAACCCCGTCTCTACTAAAAATACAAAAAAAAACTTAGCCGGGCGAGGTGGCAGGCGCCTGTAGTCCCAGCTACTCGGGAGGCTGAGGCAGGAGAATGGCGTGAACCCGGGAGGCGGAGCTTGCAGTGAGCTGAGATCCGGCCACTGCACTCCAGCCTGGGTGACAGAGCGAGACTCCGTCTCAAAAAAAAAAAAAAAAAAAAAAAAAAAAAACTTTGCTAACATCTAAAAATTGAGTATTTCCCATAATCAAAATCAAATTTGTAGTTCTCTTGACAAACTGGAAGCTCAGGTCATCCTGGGCTCAAGTTCTCTCCATGGTGCCAGGTGGCTGGAGATGGTGTGGGTTGGCTACCCCTTTAGATGAGGTAGCCTCTCCAGTTCATCCCTATCCTCACCTTGCCACCTCTTTCACTGTAAACACGGGAGACAGGGCTTGGTAGCTACAGACATGAATATGAATGCTTACTCTATTACTTTCCAGCTGTGTCAACTTGGAGCAGTTACACAAGCCCTTGAGCTCCATTTATGTATCTATGAAAAAGGATGACTAGGAAAGTGAAATGATACGATGTGTGTGAAACTGCTTGGTACACTGCCCAGAACATGCCAAGACCTTGGTAAAGTATTTCTTCCCTCTAAGCTCTCACATACTCCTTTCCTCACTCAGTTTTGTCTTATCCCTTTCATCTTATCAAATCACTCCTGATGAAAAAGTCAAGACTTTTTTTACCATGGCTTACTCATTCTTTCATTCATTCCTCAAATATTTACTGAGGGTCTATTCTGTCAGACAGTGTGTTAGACAGTGGCATATGAAGATGGCTCCTGCCCTCATGAAACTTTTAGTTCAGTCGAAGAGACTGGCAATATACAAGGAAACAAACCAGTCAGTAAACAATTTCAATTTATGGTACATGTTATGAGGGAAAAGACCAGGTTGGGGTAACCCCAAATAACAAAAGTATTTAACTTTAGAAAGAGAGGTCAGGGGGCTGGGCGCAGTGGCTCATGCCTGTAATCCCAGCACTCTGGGAGGCCAAGGCGGGCAGATCACGAGGTCAGGAGATCGAGACCATCCTGACTAACACAGTGAAAACCTGTCTCTACTAAAAATACAAAAAATTAGCCAGGCGTGGTGGCAAGCACCTGTAGTCCCAGCTACTTGGGAGGCTGAGGCAGGAGAATGGCGTGACCCCGGGAGGTGGAGGTTGCAGTGAGCCAAGATCATGCCACTACACTCTAGCCTGGGTGACACAGTGAGACTCTGCCTTAAAAAAAAAAAAAAAAAAAAAAAGAGAGAGGTCAGGGAAAACCTCCGTGACAAGGTGACATTTAAGACAAGATTTGGGCTGGGTGTCTGTAATCCCACTACTTTGGGAAGCCAAGGCGGGCGGATCACCTGAGGTCAGGAGTTCAAGACCAGCCTGGCCAACATGGTGAAACTCTGTCTCTACTAAAAATACAAAATTAGCTGGGCGTGGTGGCGCATGTCTGTAATCCCAGCTACTTGGGAGGCTAAGGCAGAAGAATCGCTTGAATCTGGGAGGCAGAAGTTGCAGTGAGCCAACACTGTGCCACTGTACTCCAGCCTGGATGACAAGAGCGAAATGCCTTAAAAAAAAAAAAAAAAAAAAGGTTTAAGGCTGAGGAGACAGCAGCCAGATAAATGTTTAGCGTTCCAGCAAAGAGAAATGTTCTGGCATATGGAAAGCCCTGGGAAGAACAAACTCTTAGGAACTGCTATCAGGCCCATGGACAACCAGCATGGCCCAGGAACCTAAAGAGGGAGGTGGGACGGCCCTGATGCGAGTCTGGATTTCTTTCTGAGTACAACGAGAATCCCTTCAAGGGTTTGTCCACCGACCCAAAACCAGCTCTTCAGATTTCCCATACTATTTATATACACATACCACCCGTCCACTCACATACCTACATATACACAATTTCCTATAACAAATATAGAATTTACATATAGAATATATATAAATTTATAAGACAGATCATATATTAGAGCATACCAAAAGATAATAGCAAAGATTATTAACTAAAAATAAAAGGGGTAGAAGGAACCTGCTTTAAAAAAGGTTTGCAAAAAGGTATTAATAAATCCTGACCTTTGCGAAAAGGTAAATAAATCTTTTACTTAAGTATAAATTTTAGCTCATATGAATAGTTCTGAATTATTATTTTAGTTTTTTGAGACAGGGTCTTGCTCTGTGGCCCAGGCTGGAGTGCAGTGGCATGATCACAGCTCACTGCAGCCTCAACCTCTGGGGCTCAAGCAACCCTTCCACCAAAGCCTCCCAAGTAGCTGGGACTACAGGAATGCATCACCATGTCTGGCTAATTTTTTATTTTTTATTTTTGTAGAGATACAATCTCACTTTGTTGCCCAGGCTGGTCTCGAACTCTTGGGCTCAAGTGATAAGCCTTCTTCAGCCTCCGTAAGTGCTGGGATTACAAGGGTGAGCCACCATACCCAGCCTAAATGGAGGATATTAATCCAAATATATCAACAATCACTTTATGAATTGATCCACATTCACAATGAAAAGACAGATTGTCAGCTGGGTAAAAAAACAAAACTTATGAAATTATACAGGAAGTAGGAAAAAAAAGGGAAAAAATCAAGACCCCAATACATATTGCCTACAGGAGAACCATTTTATATATAAAGACACAGACAGATGCAAAATAAAGTGATGGAGTAGCTGACAGTGGTGCACATTTGTAGTCCCAACTACTTGAGAGGCTGAGGCAGAACGATAGCTTGGGCTCAGGAGTTTGAAGTTGTAGTGCTCTACAATCCTGTCTGTGAATAGTAAATGCACTCTAGCCTGGGCAACAGAGCAAGACTTTCCTAAAAAAAAAAAAAAAAAAAAGTTGGCCAGGCACGGTGGCTCACACCTGTAGTCCCAGCACTTTGGGAGGCTGAGGCAGGTGGATTGCTTGAGCTCAGAAGTTTGAGATCCGCCTTGGCAACATGGTGAAATCCCATCTCTATTAAAAAAAAAACAAAACAAATCGTGTGTGTGTGTGTGTGTGTGTGTATCCAGGCATGGTGGTATGCGCCTGTAGTCCCAGCTACTTGGGAGGCGTAGATGAGAGGATGGCTTGAGCCTGTGAGGTAGAGGCTGCAGTGAGCTGTGTTCACACCATTGCACTCCAGCCTGGGTGACAGAGCAAGACCCTGTCTCAAAAAAAAAAAAAAAAGAAAAAGTGTCAAAACATAGAGAAAGTTATACCATGCTAGCAACCAACACTCATAAAAAGAAAGCTGGAGTAACTACAGTAATTTCAGACAAAGCAGACTTCAGAACAAGGAAAATAAACATAAAGGGAAGTGGTACATAATAAGAAAGGGGTGGCTGGGCATGGTGACTCAAGCCTGTAATCCCAGCACTTTGGGATTACAAAATACTCAGCTGAGGCAGGAGTATCACTTGAGGTCAGGAGTTCAAGACCAGTCTGGGCAATACAGCAAGACTCTGTCTCAAAAATAAATAAAAAGATAGCAAGCAACCAAGAAAGCAAGCAAGAAAGTGGTTAATTCCCCAAAAAGACATAACAATATAAAACATATATGCAACTAACAACAGAGCATCAAAGTGAGGCAAAAAAACCTGATAAAATTGCAAGGAGAAAACCAGAGAAATCAACAGTTATAACTGGCTTTTTGATTCAGCTTGTTGAGATAACAATAAATCTTTGTCATCAATATATTATCCCTTCCTCCCAGCTTTTTGCCTGCAAGCTTGATACACCTACCTTCTCTTTGTTCAAAGAGGTGAAAACACTCAATGGGCCAGAGGCAGGTTCAGAGCCCTAGGGAAGACAACTTCCCATAAGTGAATATCGATTAGTTAATAACAATATTAATAATAATAGTTATTATATAATTAGTACATATTGAACATTATTATGTGCCAGGCACCATTCTAAGCACTTTATAAGCAATATCCCTTTGATTCTTCGTAATAACTTCGTGAGGCAAATAACTACTATTATGTATATTTTCCAAATGAAGAAAGTGAGGCATTAAAATGTTAATTGACCAAGGTCAAAAAAGCTAAGTGGGGCACTGGATTTGACTTCAAGTAGGGGCCCTTGCTCTTAATCACAGTACTAAGATATGCTGCCTCCCAATTTGGAAGCAAATAAGTAATAAAATGGTACTTCATCTCAATAGTTTGAAACAACAGTTCAGGCTTTTGCTTTACATGTAAGTTGGTTAAATAAATGTAAGCATTTTTAATTTTTTTTTAAAGAATCGATGAAGTTGTACTGTATTTGATGCCCAAAAGGCACAACTCCTTAGTGAAACCCTTAGGAAGGTTTGTTTTTGGAAAGAGTTCAGGAAAGGCAGAGGTGCCTTTGGCAGACAGGTGGAACGAAGTGGGACTGGTGCAGGTACCTGAATGCGCTGAGGTGAGGCTACAGCAGAGTCGGTGGAGATTATCTGGATGCGTGGGGAGGGGCTGGTCATCCCTGGAGATTCCGGCCGAGAGGTCTGTGTACGTGTTACCTGTGGGCGAGAAGTGGGCTGGATCACAAGGGGGTTCAGAATGATGCTCAGAGGTGGCCTGAAGACCATGCCTCTTGCTTTCACTGTGGCCTGGAGTGATAAACTTGTGTGGTTCTGAGGTTGGACCCAGAAGGATGACAAAGGAATCAATGAGATGTTGCTACAGGGTGCCCCCCACGAAAATACAATCTTAAAACAGCTGTTCCTAATGTTGGAAATGCAAGAAGAAACCAAAGGAATTTGCAATTCTGCTCTGCACACTTTAATAAAGTAAAAACCTACCAAAATAACATTTTAAAGATGATCTTTGAATGTTATCCCTGTCTCCAAAGCCACCTGTAAAACATTCCTTTAATATGATGGTTTCCCAAGAAAGGCTCTCACAACACAGCAGGGGATGACAAACAAAACCGACATTACACTGAAAACTACTGGGATTAGTACTTATAAAAGGCTTCTGGTAACTTCTCAGCCCCAGTGGGATGGAGCTAGGAAAAGCCTGTCAGGACCACAGGGTCTGAAATTTAGTCAATACTTATACCAAAGGCAAGGTTCAGGTGCTAAGTGGTCACCTGGATATTTGGAGTGGACAGATATATTTTTTCTTGATAGAAAGTGTATTGTGGCTGGGTGTGGTGGCTCACACCTAAAATCCCAGCACTTTGGGAGGCTGAGGTGGGTGGATCACTGGAGGTTAGGAGTTAGAGACCAGCCTGACCAACATGGTAAAATCCTGTCTCTACTAAAAATACAAAATTAGCCAGGCATGGTGGCGTATGCCTGTAATCCCAGCTACTAGGAAGGCTGAGACAAAATTGCTTGAATCCGGGAGGCAGAGGTTGCAGTGAGCCAAGATCGTGCCACTGCACTCCAGCCTGGGCGGCAAGAGTGAAACTCTGTCTCCAAAAAAAAAGAAAAAAGAAAAAAGAAAAAGAAAAAAACCCCCCAAAACAAAAACACAATAATCAATTGTATTTTTATATATTAGCAATGAGCAATCTGAAAATGAAATTAAGGAGCCATCCCACTGACCACGCATCAAAAAGGATAATATATTTAGAAATAAAATAAATTTAACAAAAGAAATGCAAGATTTGAATACTGAAAACTATAAAATATTGCTATGAGAAATTTAAAACACCTAAATAGGCCGGGCACAGTGGCTCACGCCTGTAATCCTAGCACTTTGGGAGGCTGAGGCAGGTGGATCACGAGGTCAGGAGATCGAGACCATCCTGGCTAACACAGTGAAACCCTGTCTCTACCAAAAATACAAAAAATTAGCCGGGCAAGGTGGTGGGCGCCTGTACCCCCAGCTACTAGGGAGGCTGAGGCAGGAGAATGGTGTGAACCTGGAAGGCAGAGCTTGCAGTGAGCCGACACTGCGCCACTGCACTCCAGCCTGAGCGACAGAGCAAGATTCCGTAAAAAAACAGAAATAAAAACAAAAACCCTAAATAAACAGAGAGACATTTGTGTTCATGGATTGTAAAACTTAATATTGTTAAGATGGTGATATTTCCCAAATTGATCTACAGATTCAATGTAATCCCTATCAAAATTTCAGGTGTTTTTGCATAAATTGACAAAATGATCCTAAAATTAATATGGGAATGAATGGGACCTAGAATATTCAAAACAATCTTGAAAAAGAACGAAGTTGGAGGACTCACACTTCCTTATTTCAAAACTTATTTACAAAGCTACAGTAGTTAAAACCGTGTGGAATTCAGCAATCACACTTCTGGGTATTTACCCAAAAGATTTGAAATCAGTTTGTCGAAGAGATGTCTGCATTCCCATGTTCTCTGCAGCACTGTTTGCAATAGCCAAGTTACATAATCAACCAACATGTCCATCAATAGATGAATGAATAAAGAAAATGTGGTATATACACACAATGAAATACTATTCAGCCTTTAAAAAGAAGGAAATTCGGTCATTTCTGACAACACGGATGGAATTGGAGAACATTATGGTAACTGAAATAAGCCAGGCACAGAAAGACAAATACCACATGTTCTCACTTAAATGCAGAATCTAAAAGAATCAAACTCGGCCGGGCGCGGTGGCTCAAGCCTGTAATCCCAGCACTTTGGGAGGCCGAGACGGGTGGATCACGTGGTCAGGAGATCGAGACCATCCTGGTTAACACGGCGAAACCCCGTCTCTACTAAA
Source organism: Macaca mulatta (assembly GCF_049350105.2). NCBI lineage: Eukaryota > Metazoa > Chordata > Mammalia > Primates > Cercopithecidae > Macaca > Macaca mulatta. Next base: position 153,809,903 of record NC_133407.1, on the reverse strand, counting down.
AAATATACAAAAAAATAGCCGGGCGAGGTGGCGGGCGCCTGTAGTCCCAGCTACTCAGGAGCCTGAGGCAGGAGAATGGCGTGAACCCGGGAGGCGGAGCTTGCAGTGAGCTGAGATTCGGCCACTGCACTCCAGCCTGGCGACAGAGCCAGACTCCGTCTCAAAAAAAAAAAAAAAAAAGAATCAAACTCATAAAACCAGAATGAAATGGTAGTTACAGAGGCTGAGGGGCAGGGGGAATGGGGAGATGAAAGGTCAAAAGGTACAAAATCTCAGACAGGAGGAATACTTTTATTTTTTTTTTAGATCTATTGCACAGCATGGCAAATATAGTTAATAAAAGGCTAGTGTACATTTCAAAATTGCTAAGAGTAAATTTCAAATGTTCTCATGGCAAAAATAAGTATTTAAGGTGATGGATATGTTAATGAGCTCGATTTAATTTTTACACATTGTACTCAGATCATAACATCACTCTGTACTGTAAATATATGCAATTATAAACTCAATTTGTAACTTATAAAAAAATTGCAGTACTGGTATAAAGACAAGACATACAGACCAATGGAATATAACAGAGAACGCAGAAATAAACTCTCACGTGTATGTTCAAATTTGAGAAAGGTGACACGATAATTCAATAGGCAAAGAACAGTCTTTGACAAATGGTGATGGGACAAGTGGAAATCAAACACAGGGGAACAAATCTGGATACCTACCTTGCACTATCACAAAAAATAAAAATAAAAATGGATCAAAGATCTACATGTAAGAGTTAAAACTACAAAATGCTCAGAAAACACAGGTGTAAATTTTTGTGAACTTGAATTAGGTGATTCTTAGATGACACCAAAAGCAAAAGCAGCACAAGAAAAATTAGAAAATAATCATCAAAACTAGAAACTTTTTTTTGGACAAGATCTCTTACTCTGTCACCTGTGCTGGAGTGCAGTAGTGCAATTATGGCTCACTGCAGCCTCATCCTCCTGGGCCCAAGCAATCCTCCCAACTCAGCTTCCTGAGTAGCTAGGATGACAGGTGTGTGCCACCATGCCCGGTTAATTTAATTTATTTTGTTGTTTTGTTTCTGAGACGGAATTTCACTCTTGTTGCCCAGGCTGGAGTGCAATGGTGCAATCTCAGCTCACTGCAACCTCTGCCTCCTGGGTTCAAGTGATTCTCCTGCCTCAGCCTCCCAAGTAGCTGGGATTAAAGGTATGAGCCACCACGCCCGGATAATTTTGTATCCTTAGTAGAGACGGAGTTTCTTCATTTTGGTCAGGCTGGTCTCCAACTCCTGACCTCAGGTTATCCACCCGCCTCGGCCTCCCAAAGTGCTGGGATTACAGGTGTGAGCCACCGTGCCCGGCCTTAAAAAAAATTTTTTTTTTTTTTTTGAGACAAGGCCTCACTCCTGGATGCCCAGGCCAGAATGCAGGGGCATGATCTTGGTTCACTGCAGCCTCAACTTTCCAGTCTCAAGTGATCTGCCCACCTCAGGCCCCCAAGTAGCTGGGACTATGGGCGTGCACCACCTAATTTTAAATTTTTCTGCAGAGATGAGGTCTCCTTATGTTGCCCAGTCTTGTCTCCAACTCCTGGTTAAAGTGATCCTTCCTCCTTGGCCTCCCAAAGTGCTGGGATTACAGGTGTGAGCCAGCATACCTGAACCCAAATGAATGAGTTTTGTGTTTCAAAAGATACCATCGAGAAAGTGAAATGACAACCTATAAAATGGGGGGAAAAAAGTGCAAATCATGTATCATTACAACTTAACAAAAAGACAAAAATCCCAATTTAAAAATGGGCAAAGAGTTAAGACATTTCTCCTAGAAGATATACAAATGGCCAATAAGCACAGGAAAAGATGTTTAAAGGTCATTAGTTGTTAGGGAAATGCAAATCAAGACCACGATGAGATACCACTTCATATCCACTAGGGGCTACAATATAAAAGATGGACAATAACAAGTACTGGTGAAAATGTGGAGATGGGAACCTTCATACACTGCTGGTAGTAATGTAGAATGGTACAGTTACTTTGGAAAACAGTCTGGCTGTTCCTCAAAGGGTAAACACAGAGTTGCCATAGGACCCATAATTTCACTCCTAGGTATATACTCAAGACAAAGAAAAACATATGTATACACAAAAGCTTGTATACAAATGTTCACAGCAGCATTAGTGATAACAGGTAAAAAGTAGAAACAACTCAAATATCTCTCAAATGAAGAATGGATAAATGAAACATGGTCTATCCATGTAATGGAATATTATTTGGCAATAAAAAGGAATGAAGTGCTGATACATGCTACAACATGGAAGAATCAGCCACAAAAGACCACCATATATTGCATGATTGTATTTATCTGAAATGTCCAGAATGGGCAAATCCACGGAGACAGAAAGTAGATCAGTGGTTGCCCAGGTGATAGGGGAACGGGAGTAGCAAGAATAATTGTTAAGAGATGTGGGTTTTTTAGTGGGGGCATGATAAAAATATTCTGGATTTAGACAGTGGTGATGGTTGCATACTCTTGTGAATGTACGAAAACCCACTAAGCTGTCCATTTTTAAAAAATGAATTTTATGGTATGTGAATTATTATCTCAATTTGATAAAATATTATCAATTAATTCATTACTGGGCTATTAAATTTTTTTCTTTCATAAGCATACATTTTAACAACAACAAGTTCACTACAATGAAGTCAACAGAATCCCGTATTTTTACAGTGACTTTTAGGTTAAAAAATATGGATTAGCTCTCTCTTCACTAAGAAATAGGCAGGACAAGCACAACCATTTTATAGGAGGTATGGTGAGGTTCAGATCCTGCAAGGTATGTCTCCCAGGATCATGTACACATAATGGCTGGCTCGGTTTATTTGTAACTGAAAAGAAAAGGCTGGCCATTTTATCAGAGCATATTCATTGAATCCTTTAACAATGAACATTTACATTTTTCGTTGAGTCTATTAGTTTGCAAGTTAATTCTGCCAGTTTCAGATACACTTATGTGTTGCTTAAAGACAGGAATATGTTCTGAGAAATGTGTCATTAGGTCATTTCATCGTGTGAACATGATAGCATGTACTTACACAAACCTAGATGGTATAACCTACTACACATCTAGGCTATGTGGTATGGCCTATTGCCCCTAGGCTACAAACTTGTACAGCATGTGACTGTGGTGAATACTATAGCCAACTGTAACACAATGGTAAGTATCTGTGTATCTAAACATAGAAAAGGTACAGTCAAAATGCAGTTATAATCTTATGGGACTATCTTCCTTCCTATAGGCACTCCGGCACTGACAGAAACGTCATTATATGGTTCACATTTGGTTTGTGACTGTATTGAGAATTCTTCACTGGCAGAATAATAGGCCAAATTTTGACTCACGTCCTTACTTTACTTGCAAGAAGTTTTAAAGTCATCAGCATTATTGGAGTACCCATAGGCTATGGAATGTGACAGACCTGGACTCTGAAACTTGTACTATCACCTTAAACAAGTCATTTAAACCCCTAACCAGGCGCGGTGGCTCACGTCTGTAATCCCATCACTTTGGGAGGCCGAGGAGGGCAGATCACGAGGTCAGGAGATAGAGACCATCCTGGCTAACATGGTGAAACCCCGTCTCTACTAAAAATACAAAAAATTAGCCAGGCATGGTGGCAGGCGCCTATAGTCCCAGCTACTGGGGAGGCTGAGGCAGGAGAATGGTGTGAACCTGGGAGGCAGAGCTTGCAGCAAGCTGAGATTGCGCCACTGCACTCCACCCTGGGGGACAGAGCGAGACACCGTCTCAAAAAATAAATAAATACATAAATAAATCTTCTAATAGCGAATATGTGAAACTTCAAAATTTCCTGAAATTCAACATGGACATATTGTTACTACTTTATGGCACTGGTGTGAAAGTTAATGAATAATAAGTTAAACATTAGTTACCTTCAGCAAATGGTAACTGATACTGTCATAAACCTGAAAATTTTTCTAAACCTAAGTTATAAACACTACATAAGTGTCTTTGGTACACATGATACAATGTGCTAATGTGTCTCTCAAACAGAAAATTCTTTGTATTTTATTTTAAAATATAATATTAAATCCAACCTCATATCATACATAAAAATTAAAAACCACAGGTGCAAATCCTTATGACCTTGGATTAGGCAATGGTTTCTTAATATATTAACACTTGAAACAAAAGCAACAACAAAATACATAAAATGGGTTTTACCAACATTAAAATCTTTTGTGCTTCAAGACAATTAAAGTGAAAAAGAAAATGGATAGAATGGGAGAAAATAATTCTCAAATCATATATTTGATAAGGGACTTGTATTCAGAATACATATGAAGAACCCTTATAACTCAATGAGAAGAAGACAAAAACCAATTACAAATGATCAAAGGGGTTGAACAGACATTTCTCCAAAGAAGATACACAAAATGGCCAATAGGCACTTGAAAAAATATTCAACATCACTGGAAATACAAATCAAAACCACAATGAGATACCACTTCACACCCACTAGGGATGGCTACAATAAAAAAGACACAGGATAACAAATATTAGCAAGGTTGAGGAGAAACCAGATCCTTCATATACAGCTGGTGGGAACATAAAATGGTGCAGTCACTTTGAAAAACACTCTGGCAGTTCCTCAAAAGTTTGAAAATAGTTACTATTTGACCAGCAATTCCACTTTTAGGTGTGTACACACACACACACATCATAAAAACGTGTTCACAGAAAAATTGGTACACAATGTTCATAGCATTATTCCTAATAGTCAAAAAGTGAAAACACCCAAGTCCATTAAATGATGAATAGATAAAATGTGGTGTATCCGTACAATGGCATATTATTTGGCAATAATGAAGTACTGGTACATGCTACAACATGGATAAGCCTTAAAGACACTATGCTAGGTAAAATAAGCCAGTAACAAAAGACCATATATGATTCAATTTATATGAAATGTCCAGAACAAATACAAAGATAGAAAGCAAATTAGCAGTTGCCTAGGGCTGGGGGGTGACAGCTAAGGAGTGTGGGGTTTTTTTTTGACGGGGTAATGAAGATGTTCTGGAATTAGGTATTAGTGATGGCTGCACAATATTGTAAATATACTAAAAGCCACAGAATTGTACACTTTAAATAGGTGAACTGCCAGCCTGGGCAACATAGTGAAATTTGGTCTCTAGCAAACAATTAAAAAAACTAGCTGGGTTTGATGGCGTGTGTCTGTGGTCTCAGCTGCTTAGGAGGCTGCGGTGGGAGACTCACTTGAGCCCGGAGGGTCGAAGCTGCAGTGAGCTATGATTGTGCAACTTCACTCCAGCCTGGGTGACAGAATGACAACTTATCTCAAAAAAACAAAAAAACAAAGAATTGTATGGTATATGAATTTTATCTTAATAGAGCTGTGATTTTTTCTTTTCTTTTTTTAGAGACAGGGTCTTGCTCTGTCATCCAGGCTGAAGTGGCACAATCATAGCTCACTGCAGCCTGGAACTCCTGGGCTCAAGCGATCCTCCTATCTCAGTCTCCTGAGTAGCTGGGACTACAGGTACACTCCACCACAGCTGGCTACTTTTTTTTTTTTTTTTAAAGAATGAATAGGCTGGGCGTGGTGGCCCACATCAGTAGTCACAGCACTTTGGGAGGTTGAGGCAGGTGGATCACGAGGTCAACAGATCGAGACCATCCTGGTCAACATGGTGAAACTCCGCCTCTACTAAAAATACAAAAATTATCTGGGCGTGGTGGCACGCACCTGTAGTCCCAGCTACTCCGGAGGCTGAGGCAGGAGAATCGCTTAAACTCGGGAGGCGGAGGTTGCAGTGAGCGGAGATTGCACCACTGCACTCCAGCCTGGCAAGAGAGCAAGACTCTGTCTTAAAAAAAAGAATAAACAACAATAACAAATTCAATCCATGGTGTAAGGGGTTGGGGTAGAGGTCATCTTTAAGGAAGAGGGTGCAGGTAATGATTGGGAGAGGGGCATAAGGAGAGCTTCTGGGCTGCAGGAAATTTCTATTCTGTTCTTAACCTGGGTGGTGAGTACATGGAAATGTTTTCTCTGTGATAATTCATTGTGTTATAAGCTGATGAATTTTAAACTTAGGTATGTTATACTACAATAAAAAGTGCTTTTTTTAAAAAAATCAGTGCACAGATGAGTGGATAAAAAACCAAAAATTTAAAAACACTATTCAAAAAGTATTTAACATATCTCAGAAACTTTTCTATGTCATTAAGACAAAGTGACAGTGGTCTATGCTTTACTTGAACCTGGTAAGCACTCTGTGCCACGTTGGGATTGTGTGCACAGGGCAACCAGATGTGGCCCTGCCTCTAAGCTGCTGTGGAGGACGAACAGCTACCAGAAAGCACAGGCTGGGTGCTGACACTGCTATTCCTTGGCTTTGCTACCTTCCGAGAGCTACAGTTTAAACTCCCTGGATTTTGGCTTCCTCACCTGTTCAGCAATACACTTGCAAATTTTATTTATTCCCTTGATATGAGAAGCCCTAAAGACCCTTTACCTGAGAGGGAGCATGGGCCATATTGGCAATGGGCTCCCTGTAGGCTCAGTAATAAATTTAGATTGAGTGAACAGCCCTGAGATTCAGTGAAAAGATGATTAACTCTGGAAGTGACAGGTTAATCAGAAAATGTTTGGGAACCCCTACTCCTGAAGCCATTAGAAAAAAGGTATGTTCTAGTGGCACCAGAGGCAGTTGAGATATGGTCTTGCATGAAGGCAAAGTGATGTTATGATGGGACTGCTAAGAAATTATTGCAGGTATATGAATTTAGAGTCTGATAATTATGAACAGACATCAAGGCAAGAAATTTACTTTTTTTCCAGAAACATTTCTTTTTTTTTGAGATGGCGTTTTGCTCTTATCACCCAGGCTGGAGTGCAGTGCTGCAACTTCGGCTCACTGCAACCTCCGCCTCGCAGGTTCAAGCGATTCTCCTGCCTCAGCCTCCTGAGCAGCTGGGATCACAGGCACCCACCACGATGTCCGGCTAATTTTTGTATTTTTAGTAGAGATGGGGCTTCACCACGTTGGCCAGGCTGGTGTCGAACTCTTGGCCTCAGGTGATCCGCCTGTCTTGGCCTCCCAAAGCACTAGCATTACAGATGTGAGCCACCATGCTTGGCTCTTTTTTCCAGAAATATTTTATTGAGACTCATCAGCACAGCAATAAAAAGTCAGTTTGGTAAAAAGGAAATAAAAATATTAGATGCATTTCTGACTAGTTGAAGTATCTCCTTTCTATTTTTTCCTGCCTAGCACCTCAGCGCCTAATGTCAGTCTTGGCCTTTGCCTTACCCTATTTTCTACCCCTTTAAGTCGCTCAAGTTGCAAAGGATAGGATCACTTAGTTTACACTGTATAAATGCCAGACAACACCCAGGTGTGTGTTATACCTTGGTTAGGGCCACTTTACCTTGACAGGAAAACTGCCAGTTCAAAGGACTCAATTAAAACCATGGGCAAGCTCAGTGTGAAATGTCTTTAGACAGGCCTTCCAAGGCATGGTCTCCAACTCATACTTAAAAGGGTAAAATCATCTGTTCCATTTCACATCCTTTCTAAAGGTAACCATGCTTGCCAAACACAGAAATGTTTTACTGAACACTAAAGAGTTTAATAAAAGCCATGCTCCTCTGGCCAGCCTTTCCTGACACCCCTCAGGTTAATACAAATGCCCTCCTCTGGGCTCCCACAGTCCCTGCACCTTAGTACTCTCCACAGAGCACCAGGGCATTTCCTATTTCTCTGTTTATTCCCAAGGCCAGGCACATATTAGGCCCACAATGAATGCTTAGTGAATGAACACTTAGGGAATGAATACCTTTAGGGATGAATAAGCAGTCACTGTCTTACAGTCTTTGATCCTGGGACTCCGCCTGGACTTTGCTTTGCTTTACTCTACTCTTGTCCCTGTCTGCTAATTAGATACCCTGGAGGTACAGCACAACACCTGCCTTGGTAGTTCATTATATAAACCAAGGAGTACTGGCTTCCACCGACACAGGTGGGTTTATCAGGCTGTTGAAGAAGTTCATACATTTTCATCCTGGAATGAGAACGTCCTCTATTCCATAATGGCATGACATTGCTTTGACGGCAGGGTTTTTGTTGTTGTTGTTGTTTGTTTTATAAAGAAATAATTGTCAGGAAAAATTTCTGAGGCTTACATGCAATCACTTGCTGAAAAATGAACATCCAGGCTGAAGATGATGCTCACAGGCCAGGTGCAGTGGCTCACGTCTATAATCACAGCAGTTTGGGAGGGCAAGGAAGGAAGATCACTTGAAGCCAGGAGTTTGAGTACCAGCCTGGACAACACTGCAAGACCCCATCCCTACTAAAAATCAAAAACATTATCCAGGCGTGGTGGCACATGCCTGTAGTCCCAGCTGCTTAGGAGGCTGAGGCAGAAGAAGCACTTGAGCTCAGGAGTTTGAGGCTACAGTAGTAGTAAGCTACGATGGCACCACTGTGCTCCAGCGTGGGCAATGGAGCAAGACCCTATCTCAAAAAAAAAAAAAAAAAAAAAAAAGGGATTAACAAAAGAAAAAGATGCTCATATCATTGAATTAATGTGCAATGTGCAATATTAAGAGTTTCTAAATCTATAATTTATTCTGGATTTTGGCTACAAAAATTCTTATGGGTTATTAATAGGATAACAGAGTTATACTCTGTGAAAACACAGATTGTGCAGATCTAGTGTTACAAATTTCAAACAGGAACTCAGTACTTCTTAACACTCCAGTGAAATCATGAACAATGTAAATGCTTAAGTAGGGTAAAGGGTGTCAGGCAGGAGACACCTCCAGCTTGAACTGAAATGTACCACATAACCTTCACTAGTTTATTTCAAAGGACCACTAAATAGTAAGTGTGTTGAAGGGCCAATGGGCAAAGAGATTAACCCCCTTTGTGCAGCAACTTGCATCAGCGAGAGGAATCCATAGGAGGCTGCTGGCTTTTACGTGCAGTTCCAGTCCTCAAAGGACTAGAACCTTACAATAACAGTGTAAGTAAAGAACTACTTCTCTTGATGATATATATATCCAGCTCTTCTTTACAATAAAGCCAATGAGGGAATGAAATCTAAATATTATAAACCAGCATCATTTATATCAGAATTGATTAGACAGTTTTGAATTTTACAGTTGGTAATAGAGATTTTAAAAAGATAAAACTTAGCGCTAAATTTCTTGTCACAAAAAAACAAAAATCCCGAGTCAACAACCACTCCCCACAATTATGTAAAACAATGAGATATTCAAGAGCAATATGGTTCATAAACTGTTCACAGGCCGATTAACCTGCCAAAAACAACAAACAACTTTTGCCCCACCTAAATTTACCCAGCATATTCAAATACAAGTTCCTATGAAGAAACAATTTGCTAGGAGCTTCGCACAGCAAGCCATTAAATTGAATTTCTTCAAATATACAATAGGTGTCTAAATCCACTGCTATTATACTAACTGCTGTAAAAATAAGTGCCTATTGAAATATACTGCATTACAAGGAGGCTTCTCTCAGAAACACAGGGAAAGAGAATAGACTTCGATACTGCAGTCTTGTTTTCTTTAGGACACTCACACTTACCATGCCAATGGCTCCCTGCAGCTTTATTTATATTTTTTCTCAGCAACCTCCCAGGCCAAAGGTTGGTTGAGGGAACTCACGGGCATTTGCTTTCAAATCCTGCCAGTGCAGATTCCATTCACCAAAACCAGACAGGGCTGTTTAAAGATGCCCTCTCTGTGACCCAGCTCTGCGGAAGGTCAAGTACACTATCACTGCCTGTAACCAAGGAAGCAAAATCGACGTGTTCTTGCTGTTTTGCCAGCTGCTGAAACAGTTTGTCTAATAATATGACTAATTGCTTCTAGGGAAGATGTACTCTGCTTTACAAAGTTCTCCCTTCACCTAGATTGTTGCCATTGTTAAACTCTCTCTCCCTCCACCCCTTCCCCCTTAAAGATCACCTTTCCTCAACTGAAAGTTCACAAGAATGTTACCATGGAGTCCAACCAACTCAAAACATTTTTAAACCTACAAGGAGAGGAGGGAAGACTTGGAAAGCCCAGAAACACCACATTCTGCATATAGCATCTTCAACCTAACAGTGCAGTAATCTAATATTCTTCCTTCTTTTTATTAAATAAAGACAAGGTCTGGCTCTGTCACTCAGGCTGCAGTGCCAGTGGTGCAATCATGGCTCACTACAGCCTTGACCTCCTGGGCTCAAGTGATCCTCCTGCCTCAGCCTCTCAGAGTAGCCAGGACTACAGGTATGTGCCACCACACCCAGTAATTTTTTTCTTTTTCTTTTTTTTGTTTTGAGACGGAGTCTTGCTCTTGTGGCCCAGGCTGGAGTGCAATGGTGCAATCTCGGCTCACTGCAACCTCCACCTCCCGGGTTCAAGTGATTCTCCTACCTCCACCTCTCGAGTAGCTGGGATTACAGGTGCCCGCCACCACATCCTGCTAATTTTGTATTTTTAGTAGAGATGGGGTTTCACCATGTTGGCCAGTCTGGTCTCAAGCTCCTGACCTCATGTGATCCGCCTGCCTCAGCCTCCCAAAGTGTTGGGATTACAGGTGTAAGCCACTGTGCCAGGCCAAATTTTTTCTTTAATTTAGTTTTTGTAGACACAGGGCCTCACTATGTTGCCCAGGCTGATATTCGAACTCATGTGATCTTTCCACCTGGGCCTCTCAAAGCGCTGGAATTACAGGTGTGAGCTATCATGCCTGGCCCTAATATTCTTAAAGATAGGAGGTCTTTGCAAGTTTCTCTTTCACTTAAAGTGTAGGCAAGAATATACGGACTATTTTACATACAAAAGACCCACAAGAACAAAACTGGGCTCATTTAACCACATTTACCCAACATGCACCAGGCATATGAATACAGGATTGAGTTCTGGACTCAGAAGCCTCCCATTCTGGCAGGAAGATGGGCATATGTAGTCAGAGCAAATGAAGAACACTATAATAGGTCCATAGAATGACTTCAAGTCTAAGTCCCACCCCTTCCCCAAAGCCACTGAGGGGATGGAGCTCCTGAAGTCACAGTGCATTAGTGGTGAGGCTGAAACTAACACCTAGGTTCTCTGGTTTTGAGACAAGAGCACCTGCCACTAAGGTACACTGCAGCCCCCTGATGGACATGGGGACTCACTACTTGGTTTTTATACCTCAACAACTGATACGAAGTGAATGCTGACCAATCAGCAAAAACAAACAAAACAAAAGCCTAGGGGAAGAGTAGGAGGAAAGAGGTGTTACAGATATTTACTTTTACATAGGGTGGAGAAGGAGGTTGAAAGAAAAAATTTGAGAATAAATTCACGCTGCAATAAATGATGAAATTTCCACTCCAGAAGTTTGTATGCGTACTAACATAAAACAATTTATGGTGAAATAAATATGTAATTCATTCTCAGATTCTAGCACAAACCCAGGTACTGCTATCCAAAAGAGAAAAAAAATTAATCAAGAGGGGAAAAAAAAGAGATGATTGTCCTTTGAGTAGATGAGAAATCCCTTCACCTCAAAAACTATTTAAAGTTCTAAGAAACACAACACTTTGGCCGGGCGCGGTGGCTCAAGCCTGTAATCCCAGCACTTTGGGAGGCCGAGACGGGCGGATCACGAGGTCAGGAGATCAAGACCATCCTGGCTAACATGGTGAAACCCCATCTCTACTAAAAAATACAAAAAAAAAAGAACTAGCCGGGCGAGGTGGCGGGCGCCTGTAGTCCCAGCTACTCGGGAGGCTGAGGCAGGAGAATGGCGTAAACCCGGGAGGCGGAGCTTGCAGTGAGCTGAGATCCGGCCACTGCACTCCAGCCTGGGTGACAGAGCCAGACTCCCTCTCAAAAAAAAAAAAAAGAAACACAACACTTTATTCACTAGTAAGTGAATAAGTACAGCCAGTAAACGTGCTTTATGTATGTGTAAAAGGAAAGATTAATACAAGGAAGCAAAAAGTTCCAAGACTAAACCATTGAGGTCAAGAGATCTGGTCCTTTATGATCAGAATTGCTCATGTCCTCTGACCTGATAGTTATACTTCTGGGAATCCACCTTATACAAATTATCCTAAACACAGAAATGGCTTTATCAGTGTGCGGTCCTAAATTCTTTTTCTAGGAAATATAAGAATTCCCTCTCCCAGAGGTTTGGGTGAGGTAGTGCCTTTCTCTACCTGTAAAAACAGACAATGCCAGATATTTGCAATCTTGCTTCCCCTGGAAGAGAGCAGGGGGTCAATCAGATTCACTGGTCTCACAGACTTGGCACTGAAAGCTGGAGGTCCATCTCCAGGCTTTGTGGTACTGGCTGTACAGCCATGGCTTCACCAGACTGGCTCTGCAAGTTGTGATTTGGGGTGTTGTTCCGAGCTGCAGAGCTACATCTCCAGTCCTCCCACTGTAAAGTTTATCTACCTATATATACATCTGTCTGTTCATCTGTGCATCTTTTCGTCCTCACGTGAATATACTATTAATTTATAATACAGAAAGATCAAAAGCAATTTATATGTCCCAAAGTAGGAGACAGTTTAGTAAATTATGCTATGTTTCCGGGATACAGAAAAACAATGATCAAAGCAGGTTATGTGGCAACCTGGGGAAAAGATGATGGTATTTATTCTGTGTAATAACATTTTATGAAAACACAAGACACAAAGGTATATGCACACTGTGATTACAACCAGATGATATGCATGTGAGAAAAGAGCAAAAGATTTATTCATTCAATAAACGTATCTTGATTGCTCACTGTGTTCCAGGCACTGTATTTTAGGCACTGGGAACACAACAGCAAATGAAACAAAGTTCTGGTCTTCCTGGAATCTACATTCTAATGTGATAAACAAATTAAGTATATATGTTTGTAGATAATGAGAAGCATTATGGAGAAAGACAAGTACGAGTAAGGAGATTAAGAAGTGACAGGCCGGGCGTGGTGGCTCACGCCTGTAATCCCAGCACTTTGGGAGGCCGAGGTGGGCGGATCACAAGGTCAGGAGATCGAGACCATGGTGAAACCCCGTCTCTACTAAAAAAAATAGAAAAAATTAGCCGGGCGCAGGGGCGGGCGCCTGTGGTCCCAGCTACTCGGGAGGCTGAGGCAGGAGAATGGCGTGAACCCGGGAGGCGGAGCTTGCAGTGAGCCGAGATTGCGCCACTGCACTCCAGCCTGGGCGACAGAGCGAGACTCCGTCTCAAAAAAAAAAAAAAAAAAAAAAAAGAAGTGACAGAGGTAGAGGTGGAAATGATTACTTTTACGCAGTATGGTAATAAATTCACAACTTTTATAATTAATTTAAAAAAACTTTGTAATACAAGGCTACCTTTTAAAACCAGCAAATATTGCTACAAATTAGCATTATGATCTTATTTTCTACCCCACATCTGAAATTACTGGTGTCCTTCACATTTTTCTTCACTTTTTTTTTTTTTTTAGACGGAGTCTCGCTCTGTCGCCCAGGCTGGAGTGCAGTGGCGCGATCTCAGCTCACTACAAGCTCCGCCTCCCAGGTTCACGCCATTCTCCTGCCTCAGCCTCCCGAGTAGCTGGGACTACAGGTGCCCGACACCAGGCCCAGCTAGTTTTTTTGTATTTTTTAGTAGAGACGGGGCTTCACCGTGTTAGCCAGGATCGTCTCGATCTCCTGACCTTGTGATCCGCCCATCTCGGCCTCCCAAAGTGCTGGGATTACAGGCTTGAGCCACCGCGCCCGGCCTTTTCTTCACTTTTAAAAGAAAAACTTGGCAGCATGGTGGCTCATACCTCTAACCCCAGCACTCTGGGAGGCCAAGGCAGGAGGATTGCTTGTGCCCCGGAGTTCAAGACCTCCTGGGTAACACAGAGAGGCCTCATCTCTACAAAAAATAAAAAAACTAGCTGGGTGTGGTGGCATGTGCCTGCAGTCCCAGCTAGAGGCTGGGAGGCTGAGGTGGGAGGACTGCTTGAGCCCAGGAGACTGAAACTGCAGGGAGCTGTGTTCCTGCCACTGCATTCCAGCCTGAGTGGCAGAGTGAGACTCTGCCTCAAATAAAATAAAAAATAAATAAAAATTTTTCTTACCCATCTAAGAAATAACACGGAAACTTTTTTTTCTTGGTAAAATGAGGTATAAAAGTCTACTTTGAAACATAATTATCAGTCTCCTTGCCTATTAAATAATTGCTACTAAAGATTTAAAAAAACCAGGCTGCTTCTGCAATTACAAAGCTAACCTGAATCATCCTGGTGCGCAGCTGATTACATGGAAACACACTACACTTAGAATTACGTTCACGTTTGGGTGGCACTCCTATTAACAATTTCCCTGGAGAAATCAAGAGCAATGCTCAACCTGTGACCCTGAGTAAGATGTTAACCTTCTCCCACAGCAGATGCTAATTTTTGATTTTTTATTCTGGTAGATAAAATGGTTTCATTTTCTAATTCTCTATTTTCTGTGACCAATAAAAGGATATGCTTTCCAAGGTCTTTTTTAAAGGTATCAGACACTAAAGGTATACCTCACATACAGATTTCAAGAAAGGAGATGTTCTCTATGACACAATGTCATTACTCTGTGGCAAGACATACTGTAACAAATCATTATGGCACAACACTTCCACATAAGGTACAGATCTTTTGCAAGGGCATCATGCTTCCTCAATTTTCTCCTTAATAATTCCTCCTGTCAACTGTTTCCATCATATTATAAGTAAGTCCAGTCTCACCTATTCTAACATTAATTCTATTTAACATTTATTCCAGCTGACTCTCTACATTTCATCTACAAAACAGTTGTATCTTCTTAGTACCCTTATTTAAGTATGTACTTACTTAAGAAGTATGTGACTTATCTGTTATATCATCTTTAGTAGTTATGCCTGAGCATTTACATGAAATACATATTATTTCATAAGTTGCTTTCCTTTTATTTCTCCTGAATATAATTATTATATATTGATTTTTGTAAGTTATTTGCACATGAATGCTTATATTTTCTATGAATATCACCTTGGTATAGTAAAAGGGTCTTTAAAAAATACTGTTTAAAAAGGCGGCACTGAGTCTGAAGGAACTGGAATCCCCTAAGAGGAAGGATCTCACGGTATGTACTTGATGCATACCTGCTGAATTAATAACTGATCTAGTTAATGGTGCTACTTTTTGCATATGAAGTTATGTGACTGTTAAAAAACTGTCGGGGGAAAAAAAACCCTTAGAAGATTTACTTTGACCCAGACAGCTTTTAATTTCAAATTCTACTTCTAGTCTAGAGAGACAGACACTCCCACATATGAGCCCAAGGAGGCATATATAAAGATGTCCATCACAGTACTATTTATGCTTGAGAAAATCTGGGAAAAACTAAATGTGCATCTAATTGGAAAATACTTCAATGTGCAAACTTAAATGTGTGTCTTAGAGGAGTAGCTAAATAAGTATAGCTCTAATCTATAAAATATTATATGAGAGTAAAAAGGAATTATGTATATCTCTAAATCTGAGACAGTTAAAAAAATCAGCTTTCAGAACATCATAACCAGTGTGATTCCATTTTGTTTAAATTTAAAAAATCTATATATTTCTATAGCTACATAAACATGGATGTAAATACCTATAAAAATTCTGGAAGAAAACATAAACTAAAAATAAATTAAGCCAATTTCAAAGACTCAGTATCATAAAGACCAGATCCTCTGACTACATTGTGATTAAGTTAAATATAACAAAAATGTAATTAATCACAAATGTAAAACCCAGAGCTATAAAACTTTTAGTGAAAAAACAGGAGAAAAATGTGACCTTGGATTAGGCAGAGATTTTTAAATATGACATTAAAAGCATGATTCATAAAAATTTTTAAAAATCGATAAATATCAAAACAAAAAAATTCTATTATTCAAGAGACTGCCAAGATAATGAAAATATAAGCCATAGATTGGGAGAAAAATATTTGCAAACCATATATCTCATATAGGACATGTATCTTACCCAGAATATATAAAGAACTCCCAAAACTCAAGAAAAGAAAGAACTCAATTTTAATAATAGGCAAAAGGTCTGATAAAACACTTCATCAAAGATGATATATGGATGGCAAATAATCACATGAAAAGATGTTCAACATTAGTCATTAGAGAAATGCAAATTAAAATTACAATTAAGAACTAGTACACATCTATTAGAATGCTTAAGAGTAAAAAGACGGACCATATTAAGTGTTGGCAAGGATGTAGAGCAACTAGAACTCTTCTGCACTGCTAGTAGGAATATGAACTCATACGACGACTTTGGAAAACAATTTGGCAGTCTCTTTAAAAAAAGAACCATATGATCCAGCAATTCCACTCCTAGCTATCTACCCAAGAAAAAGAAAAGCATATGTTCTCACAAAGACATACACAAATGTTCACAGCAACTTTAGTTGTAATAGTCAAAAACTGGAAGTAACCCAAATGTCCATCAACAGCTGAATGGATTAAGCATATCTACACAACGGATACAACGTAAAATACTGATATACGCAACGACATGGATGAGTCTCAAATAACTTCTCTAAATGAAAGAATCAAGACAAAAAAAGTGGACACATTGAATGATTTAATAGAAAATTCTAGAAAATGCAAATCCATCTAAAACAATTAGAAGATCAGTCGTTGCCTGGGGATAGATGTGGCTAGAGCTATACTCAGAAGACTATATATAGTCTAATGCTTATATTAGAAAAGAAGAAAGGCTGAGATATCAATAATTTGAGTATCTATCCTAAGAATTTACAAAAAGAATAGCAAAATAGGTGCAAAGAAAGTAGAAGGAAGAAAATAATAAAGACAAATTAATCAGTGATAAAACAACTCTGGTGAAAATGACCAAGGGGAAAAAAGGGAGATGACAAATAATATTAGGATCGCAAAGGAGATTATAACTGGAGATACTTCAAACATTAAAAATACAAAACAAGGCCGGGCATGGTGGCTCACGCCTGTAATCCCAGCACTTTGGGAGGCTGGAGCGGGCGGATCACCTGAGGTTGGGAGTTTGAGACCAGCCTGACCAACATGGAGAAACCTGGTCTCCACTAAAAATACAAAATTAGCCAGGCGCATGCCTGTAATCCCAGCTACTCGGGAGGCTGAGGCAGGAGAACTGCTTGAACCTGGGAGGCGGACGTTGTGGTGAGCCAAGATTGTGCCACTGCACTCCAGCCTTGGCAACGGGAGTGAAATTCCATCTCAAAAATAAAAAATAAAAATTAAAAAAAAAAAATACAAAACAAGGATGTTCTAAAAACTAGATGCCAATAAATTTGAAAACGCAGACAAAATGAACAAATTATTTGAAGAAGGCACAACTTACTAAAACTGAGTCAATCACAACTTGAAAATCCGGAAAGTCTTAACCATTAAAGAAATTCTATCAATAGTTAAAAATCTTTCCAAGCACCAGCAGTTTTACTGGTGTGTTCTATAAGCATTCAAGGACCAAATAATTCTCATTTTATGTACATTATTATAGGAGGCAGGAAACAAGGGAATCTTCTCCCAACTCATTTTATGAGGCTAGCATAAATTTAAGAAAAATTAAAAGTTAATCTCACTCATGAACACAGATGCAAAATTCCTAAACAAAATGTTAGCAAACTAAGAGTGTGTGTGTGTATATATATTCTGGATTATGCTCTTTTTTATATATATTTTTATATACTTATATATATTTATATATATATATAAGAGCATAATCCAGATTAACCTATCAAGTTGAGATTAACTGCAGAATATAAGATGGGTTTAATATTACAAAGTCGAGCTAATTCACATTAACTGATCAAAAAAGATAAATCATATGATCATCTCAGATCATAAAAAAAAGAGCATCTGACAATTGAACTCATGGAGACAGAGAGTGGGATGATGGCTATCAGAGGCTAGGAAGGGTAGTGGGGGGAATGGTTAATGAGTACAAAAATATAGTTAGATACAATGAATAAGATCTAGTATTTGATAGCACTACAGTATAATTAGTAATAAGTTGTACCTTTCAGTATAACTGAGGGAGTACAACTGGAATGTTCATAACACAAAGAAATGATGAATGCTTGAGGTAATGGATACCCCATTTACCCTGATGTAATTATTATGCATTGTATACTTGTACCAAAATATCTCATGCCCCCTACAAATATATACACCTACTATGTATTCACAAAATTAAAAATTAAAAATAAAAATAAAAATAGCATTAGATAAAATTCAGTGTGTGCTGAATATAACAACTTTTACTCCAATGTCCACAATCGAATAAAGGCTCATAGCAAATTGTTGAAATCATTCCTTTTAAGATGAGGAACAAAGCAAGGATGTCTGCTATCAACACTTCCATTCAACACTGTACTGGAGATCTCTGCCAGAATAAGGCAAGACAAAAGCGCAAGGATTGGAAAGAAAAAGATAAGACTGTCATTAAATCATAGATAACATAAAAATCTAAATGAATTTATTAGAATTCGTAAGAGCAAGATTGTTAAAAAAATCTATAAACAAAATCATTTACATTTCTACATACCAGTGAGAGAAAATAAAATTTTTGTAAGATATTTACAAATAGCATCATAGAACATAAAACACTGGGAAATCAAAGATGTGCTTAATTTTTGCAGAAAAAATCAAAGAAAATTTAAATAAATTGAAAGATTTTCCATGATGGATTGGAAGACTCAATATCATGACATCAATTCTCTCTAAATTGATTCATTTAAGTATTTGCAATTCCAATTTTAAAAAGTCAGCAGTCAACAGGTTTTTGTTTCTATATATGTATAACCCTAACAAGTTAATTTAAAAATTTAGAATGGGCACAGTTGCTCACAACTGCTTGAGCCCAGGAGTTCCAGACCAGTCTGGGCAACATAGCGAGAACTCATCTCTACAATACTAAATAAATAAATAAATAGCTGGGTATGGTGGCGCACACCTGTAGTCCTAGCTACTTGGAAGGCTGAGGTGGAAGGACTGCTTGAGCCCAAGAGTTTGAGGCTGTAGTGAGCTACGACACTGTCGTTGTACTATAACCTGGGCGACAGTGTGATGTTGATATTGAATGTCAACTTGATTGGACTGAAGGATGTAAAGTATTATTCCAGGGTGTGTCTGTGAGGGTGTTGCCAAAGGAGATTAACATTTGAGTCAGTGGACTAGGAGAGGCAGACCCACCCTCAATCTGGGTAAGCACCATCTAGTTAGCTGCCAGCCCAGCCAGGATAAAAGCAGGCAGAGGAACATGGAAGGGCTAGACTGGCTAGGTCTTCCGGCCTCCATCTTTCTCCTGTGCTGGATGCTTCCTGCCCTTGAACATCGAACTCCAAGTTTTTCAGCTTTCAGATTCTTGGACCTACACCAGTGTCTTGCTGGGGGCTCTCGGGCCTTTGGTCACAGACTGAAGGCTGCACTGTCGGCCTCCCTACTTTTGAGGTTTTGGGACTCAGACTGGCTTCCTTGCTCCTCAGCTTGCAGATGGCCTATTGTGGGACTTCACCTTGTGATCATGTGAGTCAATACTCCTTAATAAACTTCCTTGTATACATTCATCTATCCTATTAGTCCTGCCCCTCTAGAGAATCCTAATACAGACTTTGTCTCTTAAAAAATAAAAAAAAAAAGTAAAATAAATAAAAATTTGTATTGAAGATCTTTAGACCAAGAGTATTCAAGACACTCTTAAAGATGAAGAATAAAGTTAGGGAAACTTGACCTTATTATAAATCATCATCTCATATTCAAATGTCGATTCCAGGAGGCCTAAAGCGAAAACTTTAAAACTTTTGGAAGACAATTTAAGAATTACAGTCATGAGAGGACAGGTGTGGTGGCTCATGCCTGTAATCCCAGCACTTTGGGAGGCCAAGGTAGGTGGACTGCTTGAGCTCAGCAGTTCGAGACCAGCTGGGCAACATGGCAAGACCCTATCTCTAGTAAAAATTCAAAAAATGTGCTGGGCATGGTGGGCACCTGTGGTCCCAGTCACTTTGGAGGCTTAGGTGGAAGAATTGCTTGAGCCCAGTGGGGTGGATAGAGTACTTATATATCACCACTGCACCGCACTCCAGCCTGGATAACAGAGTGAGACCCTGTCTCAAAAAAAAAAAAAAAAAGAATTATGATCATGAGGGTTTCTGAAACAAGATATAGACAGTGCAAACCATGAAAGAAATGATTAATACATATAAAATATCACAGTGAAAAGATAAGCTATAAGAGAAAAGGTATTTGTGGCCGGGCACGGTGGCTCACATCTGTAATCCCAGCACTTTGGGAGACCAAGGTGGGCGGACTGTCTGAAGTCAGGAGTACGAGACCAGCCTGGTCAAGATGGCACAACTCTGTCTCTACTAAAAATACAAAAAAACTAGCCAAGTGCGGTGGCGCATGTCTATAATCCCAGCTACTCGGGAGGCTGAGGCAGGAGAATTGTTTGAACCTGGGAGGTAGAGGTTGCAGTGAGCTGAGATCGTGCCACTGTACTCCAGCCTGGGCAACAGAGTGAGACTCTATCTCAAAAAAAAAAAAAAAAAAAAAAAATATTTGCAAAGCATACAACTAACAAGCAGGTAGCAACACAAATATATAAACATTCTTACTAATGAGAAAAAAAACAAACCAAAACAAAAATAGGGTTAAGAATGTAATTTCTTAAGTGAGGAGGCATAAACAGTCCATAAAATACAAAAGCATGCTCAATGTCATTAATAAATGAGGAAATATAAATGAAAAGCACACTGAGCGAAAATTTCATAACCACCTGAAGGGCAAAAATCTAGAGTGAGATCACACCATGTGTTAGCAAGAATATGAAACATCAGTAACTCTTATCCATCCAGTGTTGATGGAACAGTGTATTAATTACTTTGGAAACAGTTTGGCATTATTAATGTTGAACATGTATATCCCCCACAATTAAGTGTTCCCCCCATTAGCTCTATATACCCTAAAAGAAGCTTCTGCACAAATGTACCAGGAGACATGTACAGGAATGTCTCCTGAAGCACTACTCCTAATATCACTCCCATCCTGCCACCCCCACAAAAGCACAGATGAACAATTCAAATGTCCACAAGTAATAGAATCAATACTTGATGGTATATTCATATAACAAAAAACTATTCCTAGTGAAGATAAATCGGCCGGGCACGGTGGCTCAAGCCTGTAATCCCAGCACTTTGGGAGGCCGAGACAGGTGGATCACGAGGTCAGGAGATCCAGACCATCCTGGCTAACACGGTGAAACCCCGTCTCTACTAAAAAAATACAAAAAAGTTAGCCGGGCGAGGTGGCGGGTGCCTGTAGTCCCAGCTACTCGGGAGGCTGAGGCAGGAGAATGGCGGGAACCTGGGAGGCGGAGCTTGCAGTGAGCCGAGATCGCGCCACTGCACTCCAGCCTGGGGGACAGAGCGAGACTCCATCTCAAAAAAAAAAAGAAATCAACTAGGAGATTCATATATCAACATGGATAAATCTCAAAAACAATGTTGAACAAAAGATACAAGCCACAGAGAAGAATACATATAAAATAACTACTTTTAAAGTTTAAAATTAAAAAACATGTATCATTTAGGAATATACATACAGGTGGTAAAAGTCACGGATGAAAGCAAAAAAAAAAAAGGTTCAAGAAAATTCCGCACAACGCTGATACACTGTTACTAAAGAATAAGAGAAACCAAACATTACAGCTAATTCAAGTTCCCTTTCTCTGCTCCTTTTTCCCTACCTTCAGAGGACCTTCCCCACCTCTATCCAATCCATATGTACATCTGAGAGCCATGGGCTTGAACTCCAACTGATAATTTATTCAATTTCATAGGAAAAAGCAGTTAAACTTATCTACTTACTTGAAAATTGATGTTTACATCCCTGAAATGTGACATGCCAGATACATACCAAATATTACAACTTGGGAGGGTTTGAGTGCTTTTGTTAGTGATTGTTTGGAAACAACTGACACTCAAACTTGCTCAAGTGAAAAGAAGAGATTTGTTGAAAGGATACTCACAGAAACCAATCTCAATATGTACAACCAGGCTATATGGGAACTAGAGAAACTGTCAAGCAGCTTCTCTCTCCATCTCTTTCTGGGGCCACATGGTCCCAGAAACTCCTCTTTGCTTTCTTCTGAGAGTCTGGTTACTCTCCAGGTTTTCTCTAAAGACAAGCTCTCCTTGCTTCTATGCTCCCTAACAATTAGAACTTATATATGGTATCAACTCAAGCCCTGGTCCTGTATGATCTTACAACTTCAGTGTCCAGTGCCACCTATTGCTAAACTATGTGATGAGTAGACAAGTTTTTTAACCCTTGCCTGTGCCCTAGCTTCCTTAATTATGAAAAATTATAGTACCAACAGGCTTTGTGTTTTTTGGTTTTTTTGAGATGGGGTCTCATTCTGTCACCCAGGCAGGAGTGTAGTGGTGCTATCTTGGCTCACTGGCTCACTGCAGCCTTGACTTCCTGGGCTCAAGCGATCCTCTCACCTCAGTCTCTCGAGTAGCTGGGACCACAGGTATGTGCCGCCAGGCCTGGCTAACTTTTTAATTTTTTCGTAGAGACAAGGTTTCACCATGTTGTCCAGTCTGGTCTTGAACTTCTGGGCTCAGGATATCCATCTGCCTCAGCCTCCCAAAGTGCTGGGATTATAGGTGTGAGCCACTGCACCCTGTGGCTTTATCTTAAGACTAAATAGAATGATATATGTACAGTGCTTAGCAGTGCCAAGGCACAAAGTTTAATAGCTATTATTGTTAGTATGGTATGATCTGTTGCAAAGTTAGCTCTGTAATGTGAATTTGATTCCATAAAATTGTCAATAGAGACATGATGCCAGTGTAACAGTAAAAATCAGTCTGATTGACAAGTGATAGCTCTCAGTTCTGTAATGCTTTGTATCACCAACTAACAGCCACAGAATGCAAAGTATACTGGCTAGAAAGCTATAGGGAACTGTGTCACACATGATGCCTATTCAACCAGGTTTTTCCTCTTTTCTCAGTCTGGCCATGTGCTGTCTTGAAAATGCTCATTGTATGGTTCCCCTCTATCTTTATGCATTTCTCCCAAAGCTTTATGCATTTATGCAATTACTCAGCATCGTTAACCTTTCTTTACAACCCCTGCCATAAAGCTACTTTCACTTCATTTTTAAGACGAAATCCTGTATTTACTCTGTTTATTAGGAGTTTAACATGTCTTTTTAACTGGGTATTTAACTAGTATTCTTATTATGATTGTTACTATTTTTGTTAGTTCTCTGGTCTACTCCAAGCCCTATTTTTCCATAAGGCTTTGATTTTTAGTGGGCAGAAGTACAAGATTTTTCAGAAATGCAAGTATCACATAATAGTAGAAGCACTTGCTTTCCAATTCTTAAGAGTAGGAATTTTAGGCTGGACACAACAGCTCACACCTAAAATCCTAGCACTTTGGGAGGCTGAGGCAGGAAAATGGCTTGAGGCCAGCAGTTCAAGACCAGCCTGGACAACATAGTGAGATCCTGTCTCTACCAAAAAAAAAAAAAAAGTTTTTTTTAATTAGCTGGATGTGGTGGTACACACCTGTAATCCTAGCTCATTGGAAGGCTGAGGCGGGAGGACTGCTTGAGCCCAGGAGTTCAAGGTTACAGTGAGTGTGATCATGCCTCTGCTCTTCAGCCTAGGTGACGGAGTGAGACCTTGTTCCCTAACACCCTCAACCCCAAAGCCGGAAAAGAGTAGGAATCTTAACAACTCAGCCCATGAGGTAAAAAACCAAGGAAGCCAGGGTTTACGTAGTATATAATATAGCTACGTAGGGAAATTCTGTAGTGGGGACTATTGGTGGCAATGGTTTAAAAATAGGGAGCAACCCCAAATTTGCTCACCATCAAGGAAGACAGGTTGGTCAGGGCAGGAACTGACTGCAGCAGTTTGCATTATCAGTAGGCTTGTGATTCAAGCCCCAAAGATAGGTCATTCTCTTGCTGAAAACTCTCCAATACCTCCCCAAAATGTATTTTATGTGAAATAAAATACAAACTCTTGACCATAGCCTATAATACCCACGATGATCTGGCCGTACCTCCCATTCTGACCTCACCTCCTATCACCTTCTTCCTCCCTCCCTGTACTGCTGCCACACAGGCCTCTTCCTTATTCCTTTATTGTACCAAGCATTCTCCTCCACTTCTTCCCTGTCTGGAGTGTTCCCTACCTCTGTAACCCCCACCCCCAGACACTTACATAAATCATTCTCACTTTACTCAGGTTTCTGTTTAAATGTTACCCTCTGAAAAAAATCTGCCTGAATGTGCTTAGACAGTAATTCCTGTCACTTTTGATCCCTTCCCTTTCCTTTATCGCATTTACTGCTCTCGACATTTTATTTTTGTTTAGATGTTTATTGTCTGTTTCCTGACAGAATGAAAGCTTCATGTGAACAGAATATTTACTTGAAAACTATAACAATGCCTAGCACACAACACAGTAAGCACTCCTTAAACAGTTGCTGAATGGATACGTTAATGAAATATTTCTGGAATACCTTGCAGTCCATCAATGAACAATTTCAATTTGGTTTACTAATAGTAGTACTTTCCCTGAATTCCAGTTAAGTATAGAATATACTCATGCATTTATCTCTATCCCTTTACCAAGCTACATTAAACAATGAGTAAAGGAACAACAACAAAAATGTACAAACCCACACGGACAAAAAGAATAGTCAAGGACATGACAGTGGATCACAGATGCTGACATACTTTTGGAGGATGGAAAGCAGATGATGAAGTGGAAACTAATTTAGGAAAATGGACAAAGCCCCAAATGACTATCGGGGGATATTAATGAGAAGCAAGCTAATTTTCACCCCAGAACCTTGAAAAGGCTCAGCCTTTGGTCCCACAGAAACCTGGGTTGAGAAGCAGGCTAAAACTAGAGGACTGGCTGAATGTGGTACAGCCAGGTAAACTCACCATCACCACAACCTCTCATACCACTGCAGAAAAAACGAGGTATAGTCTGTGGGTAACTTGAACCGAAGAGTGAACCAAAGAGGTCCCAGCCCTGAGATATCAAACACATCTTCATATGAAGGAGCGCGGCCCTGTTCTTCGGTTTTCCCAGAATTAAAACAAGTGAAAGTGTAAGTATTGCAAGGTGAACCTCCAACCCCCATGCTGCCAACGCTATCCCCTATGCCACAGTTTTAAAACAAGCAAAGACAAAGACTGGCAACAAGACATGTAGTACCCTACAAACAGGAAACTGAAGAATTTTTGCTGGAAAAAACTGAATGACCCCAGAAAGGAAACCTATGGACACACAGTCCTCAACTTACAATGGTTCAGCTTACTTTATCATGGTACAAAAACAACACACATTCAGTGAAAACCGTGCTTTAAATACCTATATGACCATTCTGCTTTTCGCTTTCAGAACAGTATTTAATACTAATATGTTACATGAGATATTCAACAGTTTATTACAAAATAGGCTTTGTATTACATGATTTTGCCCAACTGTAGGCTAATATAAGTGTTCTGAGCATGTTTAAGGGATGTTAGACTAAGCTATGATGTTCTCTAGGTTAGGTGCATTCAACAGATTTTCAAGCTATAGTGAGTTTATTGGGGCATAACCCCACTGCAAGTTAAGAAACATTTGTACTGAAGTTGAGGGTGTGGGTGCCTATCTAATCAATCCACAGTAAAATCAAGCCAGCTGATGAGGTTTACACATGTACAAAAAAACTTTTTTGGGGTTTTTGTTTTCAGTATTAAGTCCTTCATTCTTTTGTTTAAATGTATTTTTTTTATTTCTTGTGTCACCCAGGCTGGAGTGCAGTGGCATGATCATAGTTCCCAGCAGCTGAGCTGAAGTCTGTTACTCCTTTTTTTTTTTTTTGAGACAGAGTCTCACTCTGTCACTCAGGCTGGAGTGCAGTGTTACAATCTCAGCTGACTGGAACCTCTGCCTCCAGGGTTCAAGCAATGCTTGTGCCTCAGCCTTCTGAGTAGCTGGGACTACAGGCACACACCATAATGCCCAGCTAGTATTTTGTATTTTAGTAGAGACGGGGTTTCACCATGTTGCCCAGGCTGGTTTCAAACTCCTGAG
The DNA here is from genome assembly GCF_049350105.2 of Macaca mulatta. NCBI lineage: Eukaryota > Metazoa > Chordata > Mammalia > Primates > Cercopithecidae > Macaca > Macaca mulatta. The sequence goes on along the minus strand of NC_133407.1, from coordinate 153,783,680 downwards.
CTCAGGCAATCCACCCGCCTCGGCCTCCCAAAGTGCTAGGATTATAGGCATAAGCCATTGTGCCTGGCTACATTACTCTTAAATATAGACCAACAATGAGGATCATTAACCATCTGAGGAAAGCTTCCATAGGAAAGAAAGGAACTAAAAGAAACAAAAATGAATTTGGATAAAAGCAACTATGTAAGAAAGAAAAAAACTAAACAGAATAAAAAACTGCAATTAACACTCTCAGAGGGCCGGGCGCGGTGGCTCAAGCCTGTAATCCCAGCACTCTGGGAGGCCGAGACGGGTGGATCACGAGGTCAGGAGATCGAGACCATCCTGGCTAACACAGTGAAACCCCGTCTCTACTAAAAAAATACAAAAAAACTAGCCGGGCGAGGTGGCGGGCGCCTGTAGTCCCAGCTACTCGGGAGGCTGAGGCAGGAGAATGGCCTGAACCCGGGAGGCGGAGCTTGCAGTGAGCTGAGATCCGGCCACTGCACTCCAGCAAGGGGGAAAGAGTGAGACTCCGTCTCAAAAAAAAAAAAAAAAAAACACTCTCAGAGAATTACAACAAGCCACTGTACCCATGAATAAAAAGTTGCTATAAAAATAAAGGGAGAAAGAGTTCCCAAAATTAAAAATAAGATATCAAAAATGAAAATAAAATTGAAGAAGCAGTAACAGCCAGAGCTGAAAGCCATCTGCCACAATGTATTACTTTCTATGTGCTATACTTTACATGCAGTAAATCATTTAATTCTCACAATAATCCTCTAAAATGAGTTCAATAATTAACCCTACAGTTGGAGAAACTAGCACAAAGACATTAAGTAACATAATCAAGCACTAGTCAGTGATGAAGACAGACTCCAAGTCAGGAAATCACACTAAAAGTAAAAGCTGGAGGCAGATGGAAACACAAGAGAAAATGAGAGGAGATGAAAGGATTAATTCAAGAGACCCAACATCCAACTAATCAGTTGTTCTGAAAAGAGACTAGAGAAAAACTGAGGGAAGAAATTATCTAAGAACTAGCACAAAATGATTTCCCAGAACAGTAGGACATGAACTTTGACACAAAGAACCCTCTGAGTGCACAGTATCATTTATGAAAAAATATATACAGCAGGCGACATGACTGTATATTTCATGACTATATATTTCATGAACAGAATAGAAAAGATCTTAACAACTAGAGTGGGAGGGAGAGGAAGAGAGGTCACCCATGTAGATAAGGAATGACAATGGCAGTATTATACACAAAAGTAACACTAGAAAATGGAAGACAATAAAATGCCTTCAAAATTCTGAGGTAAAATTTTTCAACTTAGATTTCTATTCCTCGTCAAACTATCAATTAGCCACATACATGTAAATAACAATATGTTCGAACACATGAATTTTTGAAAATCACCTCTGATGCACGCTTTCCTAGGAAGCTAATATAGCATGCTGTCCCCCCCCAAAAAAAACAAACAAAAAAAAACAAAAAAAAGGAAAGAAGGAAGGAAGGAAAAAACACGGACTCAAGAAAACAAAGAATACAAACAACAGAGCAGGATGACAGCTGTGCACAGCGCACAGTAAGTTCAAAGAGCAATCAGTAGGGACTAGAGTAGGAGGTCAGAGGCTTTTAGAAGGAATGTTTTCACAGGAAAAAAGGAAACTAAAAATTCTTCTGATTTGTATAGAAAATAGTATCTGGAGAGTTTTACAGCTACGTTGGAGATACTAGGAAGTATCTGTAATAGTATCATAATTATATAACACAGACCACCGATTTATACAAACAGGATATAATTTTATTGGGAGGGAAGAGATGTGGGAGTATATGACACTGAATGAACACTAAAGTCTCTTCATCTAATGGGAATAAAAGTGGGGGCATTATTACAAATGTTACAGAAATAAAAGATTATAAACTAGTACTATGAACAATTATACACTGACACACTGGATAATCTAGATGAAACGGACAAATTCTCAGAAACACACAACCTACCAGGACTGCATCATGAAGGAACAGAAAATCTGGGCTGGGTGTGGTGGCTCATGCCTATAATCCCAGCAGTTTGGAAGGTGGAGGTGGCAAGACTGCCTGAACCCAGGAGTTCAAGATCAGCCCGGGCAACATGGTGAAACCCTGTCTCAAAATAAAAAATAATATAATAAATAAAATAAAATAAAAATTATATTTAAAAAAAGAAAATCCAAATAGACCTATAACCAGTAAGAAGATAGAATAAGTAATCAAAAACTTTCCAAAAAAGAAAAGTCCTTGACCACATGGCTTCACTGCTAAATCCTACCAAGCATTTAAAGAAATAACATCAATCCTTCTTAAACTCTTCTAGAAACACTGAAGAGAAAGGAAACATTTCCAAACTCCATGAAGCTAGTATTATCACACTGATACCAAAGCCAAAGACACCAAAAGAAAACTATAAACTGTTCTCTTTCCTGCGGACACTGGTGCAAAAATCCTCAACAAAATACTAGCAAACTGAATTCAGCAGCATGTTAAAATATACAAACCATTACCAACAGAGGTTTGTCCAAGAAATGCAAGAGTGGTTCAACATACGAAAACTGATCAATGTAAAGTACCTCTCATTAAGAATGAAGGGAAAAAAACACATGATCCTCTGAACTGATGGAAAAAAGTACTTGATAAAATTCAATAGCCTTTCATGATTAAAACACATAACAAAATAGGAATAGAAGGAAATTACCTCAACATAATAAAGGCCACATAAGAAAACCACCTGTTAGCTAACACCACACTTATTGATGGAAGACTGAATACTTTTCCTCTAAGATAAGGAACAAGACAAAAATGGCTACTTTTGTCACTTGTGCTAGAAGTCCTATTCAGGGCAATTAGTCAAGAAAAATAAAAGGCATCCATAGAGGAAAGAAAGAAGTAAAATTATCCCTTATTCACAGACAACAGAACCTTATATGCAAAACTCTAAAGATGACCAAAAACTTTTAGAATAAAACAAATTCAGCAAAACTGCATGTTATTACATATAAGAATCAGTTACATTTCTATACATTAACACAGCACATCCCAAAAGGGAAATTAAGAAAACAATTCCATTTACAATACCATAAAAAAGAATAAAATGTTTAGGATTAAATTTAACCAAGGAAGCACAATACTTAAAACATTTAAGTATACACTTAAAACATAAGTATATACTAGTCGGGTGCAGTGGCTCACACCTGTAATCCCAGCACTTTGGGAGGCCAAGGTGGGGAGATCACTTGAAGTCAGGAGTTTAAGCCCAGCCTGGCCAACATGGTGAAACCCTGTCTCTTGTAAAAATACAAAAATCAGCCAGGCATGGTGGCACATACCTGTAATCCCAGCTACTTGGGAGGCTGAGGCAGGAGAATTACTTGAACCCGGGAAGTGGAGGTTGCAGTGAGCCAAGAGCGTACCACTGCACTCCAGCCTAGGTGTGAGAGTGAGCCTCCATCCCCCCGCAAAAAAAAAAACCAACAAAAAAACCTAAGTATACACGGAAAACTATAAAACACCATGGAAAGAAATTAAAGACAGCATAAATAGTGGAAAAACATCCTGTGTTCATAGATTGAAAGACTTAATATTCTTATGATGTCAATACTAACCAAAGCCATCTACAAACTCAATGTAATCCCTATTAAAACCCCAATGATGTATTTTTACAGAAATAGAAAAATCCAATAACCTTCATATGGAATCTCAAGGGACCCTGAACAACCAAAACAATCTTGAAAAAGAACAAAGTTAGATATCTCGTACTTCCCAATTTTAAAACTTACTACAAAATTACAGTAATCCAAACAGTGTGGTACTGGCATAAAGAGAGACATATAAACAAATAGAGAGCCTGAACCGTGAGGACATTATGCTAAGTGAAATAAACCAGTCACAAAAGCACAGGTTCTGTGTGATTCTTACAGTAGTTATCAAAAGTAGTCAAATTCATAGACAGTAGAAGAGCAGTTGTCCGGGTGGGGGAAGGGGGTATTGGGGAGTTGCTGTTTAATGTGTACAGAGTTTCAGTTTTAGCAAGACGAAAAAACTGTGAAGATCTGTTGTATGACAGTATGAATATACTTAAACTACTGAACTGTATACAGAGATGGTCTCTGACTTGATGATCTGACTTATAATTTTTTGACTTTATGATTGGTTTACCAGGGTATAAGATGCATTTCAGACTTGTGATGGGCTTACCTGGATGCAGCCCCACTGTAAACCAAGGAACATCTGTACTTAAAAATGGTTAAGATAGTAAATTTTATGTTATGTGGTTTTACCAATATTAGAGGAACAAAAAAAGAATACAGAGCCAGAAATAAATCCCCGAATATATGTCAAATGATTGTTGACAAGGATGCCAAGACCATTCAATGAGGAAAGGATAGTTTTTTAACAAATGGCTCTGAGACAACTAGATATCCACATGCAAAAGAATGAAGTCAGATTCCTTATGCAATACTATATAACTGGATCATAGACCTAAACTCTAAAATTTACTCTAAAATTTAGTACAAAATGTAGAGCTAAAACTCTAAAATTATAAGAAGCCATGCACAGTGGTTCATGCCTGTAATCCTGGCACTTTGGGAGGCCAAGGTGGGAAAATTGCTTGAGCCCAGGAGTTCAAGACCAGCCTGGGCAGCATAGCAAGACCCTGTCTAAAAAAAAAAAAAAAAATTAAAAAATTAGCCTGGCATGGTAGTGTACACCTGTAGTACTCAGGAGGCTGAGGCAGGAGGACTGCTTGAGCCCAGGAAGTCTATGCTGGAGTAAGCTATGTTTGTGCCACTGCATTCCTGCCTGGGTGACTGAGCAAGACCCTGCTAAAAAAAAAAAAAAATCATAGAGGAAAATCTTCATGACATTGGACTTAGCGATAATTTCTTGACTATGACACTACAAGTACAAGCAACACAAGAAAAAACATAAATTAAATTTCATCAAAATTAAAATTTTTACATCAAAGGACATTATCAAGAGAATGGAAAGACAGCCCACAGATTGGAAGAAAGTACTTGCAAATCATGTATCTGTGATATGGTTTAGATCTGTGTCCCCAACCAATCTCATGCCAAATTGTAATTCCCAATGCTGGAGGTGGGGCCTGATGGGAGGTGACTGGATCATGGGGATGGAGTTTTCATGAATGGTTTAAGACCATCCCCTTGGTGCTCTTCTCATGATAGTGAGTGAGTTATCATGAGATCTGGTTGCTTACAAGTGTGTAGCACCTCCCCACTCTCTCTTGGTCCTGCCCCTGCCATGTAAGACACCTGCTCCTGCTTTGTCTGCCATGAGTAAAGCTCTCTGAGGCCTCCCCAGAAGCAGATGCTGCCGTGCTCTCTGTACAGCCCGTGGAACTATGAGCCAATTAAACATCTCTTCATTATAAATTACCCAGCCTCAAGTATTTCTTTATAGCAATGCAAGAATGGACTAATACAATCTAATAAGGGCTTAATATCCAGAATATATAAAGAATTCCTACAACTCAATGACAAAAAAACTTCAAACTACCCAATTAAAAAGTGGGAAAGTACTTGAATAGACATTCTCCAAAAATATATGAATGGCCAACTAGCATATGAAAAGCTGCTCAGCCTGGTGCACTGGCTCATGCCTGTAATCCCAGCACTTTGGGAGCCCCAGGCGGGTGGATGACTTGAGGTTAAGAGTTTGAGACCAGCCTGGCTGTCATGGTGAAACCCTGTCTCTACTAAAAATACAAAAATTAGTCAGGTGTGGTGGTGTGCGCCTGTAATCACAGCTATTCAGGTGGCTGAGACATGAGAATCTCTGCAATCCAGGAGGCAGAGGTTGCAGTGAGCTGAAATGGCGCCACTGCACTCCAGCCTGGGTGACAGAATGAGACACTGTCTAAACAAAACAAAACAAAACAAAAAAGAAAGAGAGAGAAAACAACGTTTTTTTCTTAATTACAAGAAATTTATGACTGGGGACAGTGCCTCATGCCTGTAATCCCAGCACTTTGGGAAGCCAAAGCAGGCAGATCACCTGAGGTCAGGAGTTCGAGACCAGCCTGACCAACATGGAGAAACCCCGTCTCTACTAAAACTGCAAAAATTAGCTGGGTGTGGTGGCACATGCTTGTAATCCCAGCTACTGGGGAGGCTGAGGCAGGAGAATCACTTGAACCCGGGGGGCGGAGGTTGCAGTGAGCCAAGATTGCCATTGCACTCCAGCCAGGGCAACAAGAGCAAAACTCTGTCTCAAAAAAAAAAAGAAATTTATGTAAAATTAATTTTTTAATGTAAACAACAACAAAAAAAGCTGTTCAACATCACTAATCATTAGGGAAGTGCAAGTCAAAACCACAGTCAAATATCACTTTACATCCATTAGGGTGGCTTTTATCAAAAAACAAAACAACAAATAACGTGTTGTTGAGGATGTGGAGAAATTGGAACCCTTGTGCACTGCTGTAAGAATGTAAAATGGTTGCAGCCGCTGTGGAAAACAATATAGCAGTTTCTCAAAAATCAAATATAGAAACCGTAAGATCCAGCATTTCCACTTCTGGGTATACAGATGTTCCTTATGATGAGGTTATGTCCTGATAAACCCTTTTAAGTTGAAAATGTCATTAAGTCAAAAATGCATGTAAGACTAGGCGCAGTGGCTTATGCCTGTAATCCCAGTACTTTGGAAGGTTGGGGTGGGTGGATCACCTGGGGTCAGGAGTTTGAGACCAGCCTGGCCAACATGGTGAAACCCCCGCCTCTACTAAAAATATACAAAAATTAGCAGGGCATGGTGGTGGGCGCCTGTAATCTCAGCTACTCGGGAGGCTGAGGCAGGAGAACTCCTGAACCCAGGAGGCAAAGGGTGCAGTGAGCCAAGATCGCGCCACTGCACTCCAGCCTGGGTGACAGAGCAAGACTGCCTCAAAAAAACAAAAAATAAAAAAATGCATTTAATACACTTAGCCTATCAAACAGCATGGCTTAGCCGAATGTATCCTACATGCTCACAACACTCACACTAGCATACAGCTGAACGAAATCATCTAACACAAAGCTTATAATAAATTGAATTTCTCATGTAATTTATTAAATACTGTACTGAAAATGAAAAACAGAATGGTTGTATAGGTACTTTTAGTATGGCTTCTACTGAATGCATATGGCTTTTGCACCATTGCAAAGTTAAAAAATTCTAAGTTGAACCATCATAAGTTGAGTACCAACTGTATACCCAAAATAACTGAAAGCAGGGACTCAAGATACTTGTATACCTATGTTCATAGCAACATTCCTCAAAGTCGAGGTTGAAGCAACCCAAATGTCCACTGACAGTTGAACAGATAAAATGTGATACATAAGCAGAATATTAGTCTTAAAAAGGAAGGAAACTCTGACATACGCTGTAACATATGACACATGCTACAACATGGATTAACCTTGAGGACATTATACTAAGTGAAATAAGCCCAGTAACGAATGACAATTACACGATTCTACTTATATAAGGTACCTAGAGTAGTCAAATTCAGAGACACAGAAAGAATGGTGGTTGCCAAAGGCTAGGGGAATGAGAGGAATGGCAGCTGATGCTACATGGATACAGAGTTTCAGTCTGGGAAGAAGCAAAAGTTCTAGAGATGGATGGTGGTGATGGTTACAGACCAATGTGACCAGTACTTAATGCCAAAGAACTCCACACTTACACAACTCATTACTGCTCCCCACTCCCCAACCCCGACCCCCAAAAAAGACAGTACCTAAGCCTGATAAATCAAGAATTAGAAATAGTGGGGTAAGGACATTTTTTGAAGCTGAAGTTAAATACCAGAAGAAATCAAATTTAGAGGAGGCTTGGTGATAAAGGGTAAGAATGGTTCAGGAACCTGCTTTCTGCTTCAAGCCTAATACTGTACTGGTCAACTTTTAAATGTATGTATATGTACCACTTTGACAAGAAAATGAAAATTTAAACATTCAATTAGAGGGCAGGATTAATCAAATTTAGTCCTAGTGAGTTAGGCATTCCAGGACACTGAAAACCCAACTTTGCTTTTTCTTTCTTGAGGACACAGCCTTGCCAATACTGCATTTTGTTCAAGAACTGGGAGAGCTCTATGTTTTTCAACATTTCCTTACATGGAAATGTTAGTGTAAGTTTTCTGCAATGATGATGCAAATCCTGTTGATAAAAAGAATAAAGGGGTCATACGAATTTGGCTATTTTCTCAGCCATGGCAGGACCTTATTTGATGGCTGAAAGCCCCTTACATAGCCCAGGGATCAGGGAAGAGTTGTAAAGCCAAATCACTTCGATTGCATAAACATACATGCAACTTATAGTTTAGGTGTATGGGTGATTTCTTTCTGCCAATCAGCAAGCACTCAAAATACTTCAGCAAGTTAACTCCTAAATTTCTCCTGACTCAAAATATGGAATTTAGAAAGTATCTTTATTGGCTGGGCATGGTGGCTCATGCCTGTAATCCTAGCACTTTGGGAGGCCAAGGTGGGTGGATCATAAGGTCAGGAGTTCGAGACCAGTCTGGCCAACACAGTGAAACCCCATCTCTACTAAAAATACAAAAATTAGCCAGGTGTGGTGGCATGAGCCTGTAGTTCCAGCTACTCGGGAGGCTAAGGCGGGAAAATTGCTTGAACCTGGGAGACAGAGGTTGCACTGAGCAGAGACCATACCAATGCACTCCAGCCTGGGTGACAGAGTGAGACTCTGTTTCAAAAAAAAAAAGAAAAAAAAAAGTATCTTTATTTAGGCAATGAAAAAATACACAGCATGTGTACCTATATGTCTGCTTTAAATTTCCAGTTATAGAGGGAAATCTTTTTTTTTTGAGACGGAGTCTCGCTCTATCACCCAGGCTGGAGTGCAGGGGCCAGATTTCAGCTCACTGCAAGCTCCACCTCCCGGGTTTACGCCATTCTCCTGCCTCAGCCTCCCGAGTAGCTGGGACTACAGGCGCCCGCCACCTCGCTCGGCTAGTTTTTTGTATTTTTTAGTAGAGACGGGGTTTCACCATGTTAGCCAGGATGGTCTCGATCTCCTGACCTCGTGATCCGCCCGTCTCGGCCTCCCAAAGTGCTGGGATTACAGGCTTGGGCCACGACACCCAGCTGGGGAAATCTTAAATGCTTAAAAAATACTGAAGCCCCTTTAGAAAATTTCATTCCTTTAATATATGAAAAGCAAAATTAATTCCAGTGTTAGACATGATTCAAGCTCTCACTGCTTTGGTTACCAATTATCATCTGCCATCTCATCTCTCCCATTCTCAGCTATTACTTTTCTAAAAAAATGAACCACATTGTTTTTTAAAATCAAGTTTTCACAGTCATTTCATTGTTAATGGACATTTGGCTGACATTCCCACCAGCAACGTATGAGGTTTCCAATTTTTCCACTTCCTTTCCAATGTTTACCATCTGATTTTTATATGCTAGTCATTCTAGTGGATGTGAAATAGTATCTCACTGCGGTTTTTAACGAAAATTAATGAAACAGAAAATAGAAAAACAATAGAGAAAATCAATTAAACCAAAAAGCTGGTTTGTTGAAAAAAATCAAGTTGACAAACCGTTAGCTAGATTGACCAGAAAAAGAGGGCGGACTTAAATTACTAGAATCACAAATGAAACAGGATAAATTACCACTGACCTTACAGAAATAAAAAGGATTATAAAGGAATGCTATGAAGAACTGTACACCAACAAATTAGATAGATGAAATGAACAAAGTCCCAAAAAGACAAATTACTGAAACTGACTCAAGAAGAAATGGACAATATGAACAGACCTGTAACAAGTAAAGACTGAATTAGTAATCCAAAAATTACCTGAAAAGAAAAGGCCAGGCCCAGATGGCTTCTCCGCTAATTCTACAAGATTTTTAAAGAAAAGTTAATACCAATTCTTTATAAACAATTCCAAAAAACAGAGAGGTCACACAGTTTTCAAGTGGCAGGGCCAGGATTTAAATCTAGGCAATCTGGCTCCAGAGTCTACACTGTTGACCACTATATTCAACTGTCTCTCTGAATAACTAAATTTGAGTACATTATAGGACATCAAGTTATTTCGTATCACCCAACTTTTGTAGTTTACCTTGGTATTTGCCCACTTAGGTCGTCTATAGAGAAAAAAGTTGAATGCAGGGACTCTAGAGAACACCATTTACACAATCCACAATGTTGCTGTATTTTATGGAGCAAAAATGCATGGCACTTACTAAGTTCATTTCTAAAAAGAGTTATTTTAGAGACAGGTTCTCACTCTGTCATCCAGGCTAGAGTGCAGTGGTATGATCATAGCTCATTGCAGTCTTGAACTCCTGGGATTAAGCGATCCTCCAACCTCAGCCTCCAGAGTAGCTGAGACTATATAGGAAGGCGCCACCACATCCAGCTGAATTTTTTGATTGTTTAATAGAGACGAAAATTTAAACCCCAATCTGTCTGATCTCATGGCTCACAATCCCACTCGATAGAGTCTCTTTCTACCATTATTCTGTCTTTTCCTATTCAACCAGTGTAGTCTATCTTGGGCTTATCCCGTTAGAGAGCTCTGGGAGAGCAAAAGCCCTGTCCTATTATCTACCAGCATATCCTCCCTGGCCTACAGGAAGAGAACAGGTATGCTCCTTCATTATCTGCTGATTGAGTAAACAATTATCCAAAACTGACTGTTAATTATCTCTCAATTTGGATACTTGATTCCCCTCCATTACTCCTTAGCATTAAAATGATGAAGTGTAGGTCCTCTCACCCATTTAGCTAATCAAATATTATACACAGTTATTATACGCAGCTTAAAATTACTAAGCTCAAAAATTCAAAGGACACAAATACATACTTATTCCTTAAAATAACACTAAGGGGCCGGGCACGGTGGCTCACACCTGTAATCACAGCACTTTGGGAGGCTGAGGCAGGCAGATAACCTGAGGTCAGGAGTTCAAGACCAGCCTTCCTGGCCAATAAGGTGAAACCCTATCTCTACTACAAATACAAAAAATTAGCCAGGCATGCCCCACGCCTGTAATCCCAGCTACTCAGGAGGCTGAGGCAGGAGAATCGCTTGAACCCAGGAGGCGGACATTGTGGTGAGCTGAGATCAAGCCATTGCACTCCAGTCTGGGCAACAAGAGCGAAACTCCATCTCAAAAAACAAAACAAAACAAAACAAAACAAACACACAGCAAGGAAATTTAGGAAACATTTTAAACAGAAGGATCGCTTTTGCATTCAAAATTGAGACTGCCTTTCATTATTTTGAGTCTCTAAAAATGCCTTTTTTTTTTTTTTGCCATAGGAAACAACAGTTGCACTAAGTTAATACATGAAATTCTACTGCCTGAAGGAAATAAGGTATTTGGCAGAAAATTTTAGCTAGCAAACTTTTTGAATGCATACAGAGAACTTACATTAGCCTATATTAACCTCTTTCCTAAAGAATTAATGATGTTGCCTGATGACTTGTGATACAGAATGAAAAAGAAAGAATGATGGCCTCTTAGGGCAGCAATCTATACAGTAGTTTCCAAATCAGCCTCAAGTGGAAACACAGATATTTGAAAAATTAACAATTATTTTCAAGGTAATTATTCCTATCACAAAATAAAACAACAAATAAATATGGGAGTCTTCAAATAATGCTGTTTCATTATAATGTTGATGAGGAAAAAAAGTGATTCCAGGCCGGGGCCACTGTCTGTGGGGAGTTTGTATGTTCTCCCCATGTCTGCATGGGTTCTCTGCAGGTATTCCGGCTTCCCCTACCACATGCCAAGGATGTGCATGTGAGACGACTTGGTGTGTCTAAATTATCCCCGTCTGAGTGAGTGTATGTGTGTGAGTACACCCTGTGACAGGATGGTCTCCTGACCAGGAGGGTTTCTGCCTTGTGCCCTGAGCTGCCAGGACAGGATCCTGCCACCTATCACCCTGAACTGGAATAAGTGGGTTGGGAAATGAATATAAATTATTGTAAAATAAAAATTCATAAAGTCCACAGTAATCAAACCAAATGCATGACAATAAACTATGCAGTAAGAAGGCACTCAGTGAGGCCGGGCATGGTGGCTCACGCCTGTAATCCCAGCACTTTGGGAGGCCAAGGAGGGTGGATCACAAGGTCAAGAGATCGAAACCATCCTGGCCAACATAGTGAAACCCCGTCTCTACTAAAAATACAAAAATTATCCGGGCGTGGTGGCACATGCCTGTAATCTTAGCTACTCGGGAGGCTGAGGCAGGAGAATTGCTTGAACCCGGGAGGCAGAGTTGCAGTGAGTCGGGATTGCGCCACTGCACTCCAGCTTGGCGACAGAGCAAGACTCTGTCTCAAAAAAAAAACACAAAAAACAAAAAACAAACAAACAAACAAAGCAAGCACTCAGTGAGCCTGTCATACCTGTGATTGACTGCATAGTGGTAGGAGGTACTCCTGACAACTTTTGCTTTACAAACAATTATTCCTTAATATAATCCACCACCACTATGACTGCTGTCACTCACTGATTCACCAAAAATTGGGTAAATAATTTTGTTTTTAGTCTTTAATCTTAAATGTATGTATAGCTTACATTTATTTCAATATTTAATATTAGACGTGTTCTCTATCTTTAGAAATTTGATTAGGCCGGGCGCGGTGGCTCAAGCCTGTAATCCCAGCACTTTGGGAGGCCGAGACGGGCGGATCACGAGGTCAGGAGATCAAGACCATCCTGGCTAACACGGTGAAACCCCGTCTCTACTAAAAAAAAAATACAAAAAACTAGCCGGGCGAGGTGGCAGGCGCCTGTAGTCCCAGCTACTCGGGAGGCTGAGGCAGGAGAATGGCGGGAACCCGGGAGGCGGAGCTTGCAGTGAGCTGAGATCCAGCCACAGCACTCCAGCCTGGGCGACAGAGCGAGACTCTGTCTCAAAAAAAAAAAAAAAAAAAAAGAAATTTGATTTTTTTTTGACCAGAAATATGCCATAGGAACTTAACTCTTGATTAGCCTAGGGTAAAACTGGTTTTGTTATATTTGGTTTCACCTAAAGCTGGTCTCCAAGAACCCACTGATAATGTCAAATGAGGACTTGTTGTACAAGCATTTTAATCCCAATACTTGTATAACTCTGAGAGCCCATTCAAAAATATAATATTAAAATATTTGTCAAATCTTTCTTCTTTCATTTTCAGTTAATATTAACCATTATTTGCTGGGTGGGGAGGGGGGTAGGTAACTAGTTATACTGTTACTTTTAAGTTAATGGTTGATCTAAAAATCTGAAAAATCTGCTCACCATTTTTACTGGTTTAAACTGGCATATGTATACTTAGTTTTTGTTTAAAAAATCCTCTGTGAATGTAAATTTGTGTCTTTGCCCTAGAAATATGAGCATTATTTAAAAATGTGAATCTCAACCTTTTGGCTCCTGGTTGCAGTAGGACCCATGGTTAATCGGAGCTTTGGAAGTGAACACACCTGCATTAACATCTTGTCCTGCTACAGAGTGCCTTTGGCTAATTACCTATTTTTTGAGACTTGGTTTCCTTACCTACTAAATGGGAATACTGGTAGTACCAACCTCAGACAGTTATTGTGAGGATTAAAGCCCTAGGATAGGGCATGGTACAGAATGAATGGCCAAAGTATGCTATTAGTGTTGTAGCTTTACTATGCATTTCATGTCAAGTTGCCAGCACATACCAAGCTACTTAATGCCTACGTCCTTTTACATAGGTTTCTGACTTAGGATGCTCTCCCCAGAATCTGTCACAAAGTTCCCCGTCCCACTTACCTGGGTCTAACAAATGCTTACTCATCATGGAAAACCCACCTCCAGGATCAAATCCCTCACATGGAATTATACTTCTCAACCTATTTTATAATAACTTCTTAACCAGGCCTCGAGATCACTAAAGGAACAACCCATGACTCATTCACCCCCATATATCTCAGCACTTAGTACAATCCCTGGTCCATGGCAAATGGTCAATGACTGCTAAATGGATATAATCAGCCTTCTACTATTCCACAGTATTAACAAACAATCAAGTGTATGAGAAACTGAGAGACTTGGAGTTTAAACTATACCCACAAGGTTCAATAAGAATCAGATTCTACCAGTTTTTGGTTCAAAGTAAAAGTTCAAGTCACCTTATTAAAAGCAGATAGGCCACCCTACTCATGCAAAAAAAAAAAAAAAGTTACAAATAAACGTTCTTGTCATTTTTTTTCTTCCATGACAGTACCCTAGGACATATCACATGCTGACCTACCTCCAAGGGACTGTTTTGAAAAAACTGAGCACACTGATTTTTCTTTCCTTTCAAAAGTGAGGGTGCCAGCTATTGTGCTAGCCCCTGTCACTCACCTCAGCCACCTGCTGGGTCCCCACTCTGTGCTGAACCAGCCCCTCCATATTTGTAGCCATGGTGAAGCAAGATCATTAGAGAACCTGTTTGGAAAGATGTAGCAACTTCTATCAGGTGGGGAGAAACCAGGCTACTTGAAAAATATTAGTAATCAAAACTCATCTTTGGTACTGTCTTGTGTGGATTTTGCCCTCTGTAGCACACAGACCTAGCAGGCTAGACATAGCTGTACATACTGCACCAGCTCCTTCAGTTACAGGTACCAAAATTAATTTGTAGAAACATTTCAATTTAGAAACTTCCACTGACAAATACAGACAAAGATGAATTTGGAAATTTATCAGGTCTCCAGGGTTGTAACAGCTTGGTTTACCTCTCAGAGAGGTGGGAATCACACCTTTTTGGATAGCTCCCTGTCACACTATGCTAAATAAGGAGGTGGGTATCTGAGAAAGGTGCGACATCAACTCTGGATAGAGCCCTAGATTACTATCATCAACCATACTTCTTTTAGTAGTGGCGAAGTGAAGTAAAACCCTGCTTGGTGCTAACATACCTCACTCATAGGTTGAAAGGCAAATACTATCACTAACAAAGCAAGAAGCAAAGAGACTGCATTACTAAAGTGTGCCAACAAGAATATGGTACCCATACATATATTTATTTATATTAAATCCTCATTAAATTACAAAACTAGATAATTAGGCTTTCTACTAGCAGCAAAAATAGATTTGATGTCATTATTTGTAAAAATTTAGAAAGATCATCTAAAGATCAAAGAGCGTGCTGGTCCCCTGGGTCAAGACATTTGAGTACCAGCATTGCTGAAGGAGCAGACACCTGGTCTCTTCCGGTCATGAGACAGCTCTCCTGAATAATTCCTAAGCCCTTTCAAAGGCTCTACCACAAAGAATTCAGTAAAATCTAGACCCAATTCCTGGACAATTCACTACTGACTGCGTAGGTCCCATGGTCCACAGGAGAACAAAGCTCAAATCTATTTCCAAAATTCAGATATAAAAACTATATAGTATTACTGAGTGTGCAATATAGAAGAATACAGTTCACTTGCCTGCTCTCTCTCAATCACAAAGTGGATTATCTTGCAATGCAATTTTACAAAATATTTTTCTGTAGTTCCTATCTAAAGTATTATAAACATTGCTGTCTATGAAGCTTTTTAACTCTCTGGTAACTTTCTACATCATTCTATTTATTATTAGATAGCCACCTCTATTATGATAATTCGAATTCACATATTTTATTGCCAAAATGCTAAGAGAAAGAAACAGGAGGATGAAACTGTGACTGACAAATATGAAAGACCTGGCTCCTGCCTTTAATGAGTCAAAATCCTTGACAGCAGATACTGTACCAACTGCTACAATGACACCAGACCACCAGTATCAGTGATTCATTTTCACAAAATATGACTAGGTCTGAAATTGAGGAGGTCATGTTTATTCTTTTAATAGATGGTAAAAACTTAACTTTTACTTGTTTCTAGAAAAAAACACAAAGACACATTTTGGTCTTTTTTTCTTGCTATAGTTTGGTTACAACTAATGGAGATGGAAGGAAAAGGCATCTTTAAGTGTGCCAGAAAAGTCAACTGACTTGTTAAAAATGCAAGTATTACATGTAAAAGTCTAGAGTTCGATTCTTCCTCAAAATAGAAAATAAGAATTTTTAAAGAAATGGATAACCAAAAGGTACCATACATTAAAAAAAATAAATCTAAACATGTGGCTGCAACTAATAATTTTTATCACTTTTAGATGTCAATAAAATTTCTCCTCTGTTATTAACAATGCAAGAAATATGTGAATTTGAATTATTACAGAAATATTGTTAGGAAAATATTATTGAATAGTATAGAAACAACAGAATACTAGAAAGGTGTATCTTTCTATTGGGTTCCCTAAAAGGGGTGGCTTGATACATCAAATTATGAGTCAAAGTGGATTTTATAGATGACAATCTGATTTAATGGAGGCCTAGTACAGAAACCTTTCTGTAATAATTCACTTTAACACTAAATTTGCAGGATCAATCAACTTCAGGTAGGGCTTAGGATCCCAAGATAAATCTAACAACAGGTGACTACAAATATTATGTCACAGAGAAGCAGCAGTAAATCTGTTTAAATTTAGAAAAGCTAAGTATTCTGGACATTAATGTTTTGTTGGTATGTTATAAATATCTTCACCCTCTCTGTGGTTCATCTGTTTACTTTAAGGCGTCTTTTGATGAATAGAAGTCCTTAAATTTAATAAGGCTAAATTTATCCCTATTTTCTTTTACAGTTTGTACTTTATGAAAATCCTGTCCTATCCCAGAAATATAATTGTATATATTTTCTTAGAAATATGAGTTTTGCCCCTCATATTTAAGTCCTCAATCCATCTGCAAATTGATTCTTGAATTTGATGAGAAATAAGGATACAACTAATTTTTTTCCCATGTAGATAATCCATTTTCCATTTTCTGTTCAAGAAATAGTTCTGGAAAATGGATTATCTACATGGGGAAAATCTATCCTTTTCCCCACTGATCTGAAATGCCATGTCTGCCATATCTCTGTTTTTCCTATATATGTGGATATAACTGTAGGTTCTCTATTCTATTCCACTAAGTTCTCTTTGTCTTCCTCTTGGTCACCAACACTATCTTTTTACTGCAGTGTTAGCGTAAGTCTTGCTCTCTGATAGGACAAGTGCCCCCCACCTTGTTCTCCCACACCAACTTCCTGGATCATCTTAAACGCCTCTCTTTATACACTTGAATTGAGCAGCAACCTTTCTTTATACACTTGAATTCTTACAATTCTTGATCTCACTGTTGGTTTTCTGCCTTCAAAGCAGCGTCAGGCATCATCAACAGCAGCTTTGGAAGCCGCTTAAAAATGAACAAGGAGGAATGTGCACCTTCTGGAAAAACAAGCAGAAACAAAAAAATGAGACTAAGAGTGAGAGAGAAATTGAAAGAGAAACTATGTTAAAGCAAGTGCTTTCAATAAAGACTTAAATCCAGTCAGAGGAGGTAGGTGAGAAATAGTTTCAAAAAATACTTTCTATTACTTTTGAAAATAAGTCACAAACCATATCCCATTCTCATACATAAAAAAGGAAGACAGAGGCTTTTTATTCCAGGATATCACAATGTAAGAAGTAAAACAAAATCCTCAAGTGATGTCAGGGAAGTGGGGCAGGGTGGACATTTAACTAAAATGCACCCAGACTAAAAAGGTAACATCAGGGGATAAGACTCTCACCTGAGAGCTTCTCTCACTGCTACCGCAGCCATAGGCGGTCCTAGAGACAGAAAGATCACACAGTGAGAAGGAAGGTCATACATCTTTGAAAAAGTACCACCAGACAATGGCTATCAATTAGGAGATGTCCCACTAGAATAAGAGACTCCAAGGAACAGTGGGTTGTGTCTATATGTAGTTTGAAAAACTATCTTCACTAGCACAATTTTATATGTATATATTTTTTGAGACGGAGTCTTGCTCTATTGCCAGGCTGGAGTGCAGGGGCGCGATCTCGGCCCACTGCAACCTCCGACTTCCTGGTTCAAGCAATTCTCCTGCCGCAGCTTCCCGAGTAGCTGGGATTACAGGCATGCGCCACCACGCCCAGCTAATGTTTGTATTTTCAGTAGAGACGGGGTTTCACCACGTTGGCCAGGATGGTCTCAATCTCCTGACCTCGTGATCCGCCCACCTCAGCCTCCCAAAGTGCTGGGATTACAGGCGTGAGCCACCACGCCCGGCCAATCTGGAAAAAAAAAGAAAAAAGAAAAACAGAAAAAAAAAAAAATCCTATTGTTTTGCCACTATAAAGTATAGAAATAAAGCTTTTAAAAACAACCTTCTTGGCTGGTAGAGCCAAGCATAACACTAACAGCAGTAACTAACACTAAGTGGTTACTATACACAGGCATTATATTAACAAGCACTGTGGACAGAACACTAAACTCGCTTTTGGTACAGAAACTTGAGTCTTAAAGGCTAGTACTTGACCCATTCAGTTTATCAACCCTCAAAGACTGCTTCCCACCCCCACAATAATGTTTAGGGGAAAGAACCTGATTAGCTACCAAAAGAAGTATAATACTGAGTACCTTCAGTTAAAAAAGAAAAAGTGCTACAGAAGATCTTCCTCTGGTGATTTTACTAATCAAGTCCAACCACCTCCATCAGTGCTTATTAAGTAACTGCCATGAACTTGGCACGATGAACTGACTGCTGAGAATGAACAACAACAAAGAGGAGGAAGAGGAAAATAAACAGTCCTTGTTCTTGATGAACTTATGAAGGAAACTGAAGTATCTATGCAAAGTAAATGCTATGAATGTCCCAGGGAAAACACATTTCTCTCTGCCTGTGAGAACCAATGAAAATGTTACAGGAGAGGAATTATTTAACCTAGGTCTCGAAGGAAAAATGGAAACTTAGCAAGGAAAGACAGATGGATGACAAGAGAGTTCTAAGCAGAGGACAGCTCATACGAAACTGGCAGGTATGAGGAAGAATGGCCTATTTGAGGAATGGCACACAATATGGTTTGGAATTATTACAGAGACCAGGGAAGGAGAGAGGCTGACACGGTAGACGAGAGAGAATTATCAGGAGTTTGGCAGAAAAATGATGCACTCATATCTGGATCTTAAAAAAAAAAAAAAATTTAGACTGCAGTGTGGAAACGATAGAAAAGACAGAGACTGTAGACGGGAGGCCCGTTAGGAAGTGGTAGCAATAGTAAAGTCTAGAGATGAAGGCGGATTCTTAAAGTAGTGTGTTTTTCCTGGATAGCACACAAATGACAACAGGGCACAGTATAAAAAAACTATTTCATATCCAGCCTGGGCAACATCATGAGACCTTATCTCTAAAAAAAAAAAAAACTGTAATACAGACCATAGAATGATAGCAGTAAATCATACTTGGCTGACCTTATGTCACAGGTTTTATAAGAAATTCTTTCAAATCCAAGTGGATCAATATCACCCTATCAACAACAAAGAAGCAGAGAACACAACAATGACTTTGAATTAGCTCTTCCAGGCTCAAAGTGATAGCTAACTAAACCTTGCAACCAGAGTTTCTTTAGTGAAGTAGGGCACAGACTTCACTGCAGTGAAAAGCTGGGCTCTGGAAACACCTGAATCTCCAGTTTCAGATAACAATGAACAAGTCCTGGGACAAGGAGACTCTGCCTTCATTAACGGGAATGAGTGAGCCTACCTTTCCCTCCACAATCAACCGGTTCAAATCATCCATATTTATGTGTTACATGGCTTATAAATATAACATGCAATGTATCTACAGTCTTGGTATTTCCTTAGCTAAACAACTATATTGGGTTCTGAGGCTCAGGCACTAAGCCGATTTCTCAGATACTAACCATATGAGGTTACCATGAAGATTGGATCTTAAATGTGTATGCGTTGTGCTTGGGACATAGAAATGCAACACATGGTAGCTATTATTGGTGAAAGGTGATGGTGCCACTTTTCCTTTCTCAAATAAATCTGAAAGTAACTCAAACTGTAAAACATGTATTATGATTAGGAATAGGTCTCTCCTTTTGACATAAGGCTCACGTGAAATTTAACTATATACACATGGAAGTAGTGTAAACACACACATACGGCCAGGCACAGGGGCTCACATCTGTAATCCCAGCATTCTGGGAGGCCGAGGCAGGTGGATTACCTGAGGTCAGGAGCTCGAGAATAGCCTGACCAACATGGAGAAGCTCCATCTCTACTAAAAATACAAAATGAGCCAGGCATGGTGGCATATGCCTGTAATCCCAGCTGTTTGAGGCTGAGGCAGGAGAACGGCTTGAACCCAGGAGGCAGAGGTTGCAGTGAGCTGAGATTGAGCCACTGCACTTCAGCCTGGGCAACAAGAGTAAAACTCTGTCTCAAAAAATAAATAAATAATAATAAAAAAAATAAACACACACACAAAGCATTTGTAATTTGCCCTGTTAAACCGTACAACTGGGTAAAACAATGGGGCTAAATTTGGATAAAACCTTACAAATATTTAAAAATAAACCAATACCTAATAACTACTTGCAAAATAGTACTGGGCATAAAACTTTTGATAGGTACAAGGTATTCAGTATAAGTCTAATTATTCTGATTGTTAGAAGTCTGTTCATATTCATGGGAGAATAAAAATGGAAGGATTTAGACAGCCTGAGAGAGGATAAAAAATAAGAAATACAAGCTTGAAACTTGCAATCATAGATCAAGACTTCAAAGTAGAAAATGAAATTCAAGTGGCAAGTTTAGTGTAATACAAATGTTCATCAACAGAAAAGATACTCACTGGGATGCCTCTAAGGTTAAGTTTAGGTATACTTCCTGTCAATGGAAAGCCAGCTATTATTTAGACTCAAAGTTTACTTAGCTTTAGGGTCAGGTAGTTTCTTGTCCATTGTGCCCCTCCATAGGAAAGTTATTTCTTCCATATCCAAAGTCTGAACTGTAAAACAGGGCAGCAATGATATGTATATGCTAGAAGTGGCAAGGCGGGGTGAGTGACTAGTAGGGAAGAGAAGTGGCTTTCACCTAAATGAAGTTCTTACATATTTATAGTACCAGGGCAGTTCTACAATTTTCTGTGTGGATACCTCCCCTAAAAAAGTCACTGTATACTGTGGATGATATTTTCTCATCCTACCAAGAGCCCAAGTGTAAGGGTGTTGTGGACTTTCTTCATATCTATCAGTAAGAGCCAGGGTAGATGGATGGAAGGAAAGCAGGATAAATTCACTGGACATCTATGATGTGCTTTAAATCAAACTAGGCATGATTTAATCCTTAGCATACCTTCTGAGTATGTAGTATTGGCTCACCAATGAAGACAGAAAAAACTCAGCACTTACAACCTGTTTCAAATCACCCAGCTAGTAAGTGATGGAGCTAGGATTCCAACTCAGGCCTCTTTGACTCTAAAATTGCAACATTCCCTCTAGATCACAGTGCCCTTCAAAATAATTTCCCAGAAAAAAGGAAGTTAAGGAGGGAATGGAAAAAAAAAAGTGACAGGAAAGAATTATCTATGGGAACAAACTGCTTACATCAATAAGCTAGATCATTTAACAACTGATATACACAACCACTAAGTCCTAATATGTGACTTATGTTTCAGTATTGCTAAGGATATTTTTGAGGCTGCTCCACCCAGGTAGTACCATGGCAGTTCTTTTAGAACCTTGAACGCATTCTTCCCTTAAAACTTAACCTACATGATAATCACATTAATTAAAATAGTGAAGATAATTTTACTATCTTAAGTAAAACTTTTTAGTTAACTACAACACGCAAATACAAAAGGGCACAAATCACCCAGGCTCAGTGGCTCCTGCCTGTAATCCTAGCACTTTGGGAGGCCGAGGTGGGTGGATTGCCTGAGCTCAGGAGTTCAAGACCAGCCTGGGCAACATGGTGAAAACCTGTCTCTACTAAAATACAAAAATTAGCTGGGCATGGTAGCACACGCGTGTAGTTCCAGCTACTCAGGAGGCTATGGCACGAGAATCCTTTGAACCTGGGAGGCGGAGGTTGCAGTGAGATCGCACCACTGCACTCCGACCTGGGCAGCAGAGGGAGACTCCATTCCAAAAAACAAAAACAAAAAAGGCACAAATCATAAATGAACAGTTTGATGAATTTTCACTAACTGAACACACAGAACACACATGTAAATGCCACTCAGATCAGAAAACAAGACATTACCAATACCCCCAAAAGTCCCTCTCACACCCCTTCCCATAGTCATTGACTTCTCTTCTCTTTCCTGACTTTTATACTATTGGCATTACTTTATAATAACATTGCACTGTTTATAATATACTTTTTGGTGTGTCTGGCTTCCTTTGCCCAACATTATTTTTGTAATAATCATGAGAAGTGAATCCGTTTTCACTGTTGTACAGTATTCTAATATATGAATATGCCCAATTTATTTCTCTATTCTATAGCTGATGAACATTTAGATTGTTTCTAGTTTGGAGTCCGTACAATAAGTGCTCCTATGAGCATTTTCACACATGCCTTTTGATGCACTATCTTTTCTTCGTTTGAAAATTTTACTATTTTTAACAATTAACTGCTTTACTTTTATCTATTTTTAATTTTTATTCTCAAGAAAGTACATTGCTTACTTTAGAAAACAGATATTACAAATTTACATTTTATTTTTAAAAATCTGTATTATATTAAATAAGTCAACAACACAGTCTAATTATTAGCCTTTCCAGTTAAGAGCTGATATATACTTTGTGACATCTGCTTTTAGTCTTGGTAAAGCAATCAATTAAAAGACGATTTTTCAGTAATTCCAGGGTTAGTCCATCTTATCGACCTAATAAAAAGATGTATCATTACAGACACCATAGTGGGGGGAAAGGGGAAAAGAACGAGTGTGGTACAAATGACATACCCAAAATGTTCTAGAAATAATACCTAATCAGACTCACTATACAACAAACACCACTGGAGGAAAATCAGCATGAAGCCTGCTAGTATTGTGTAACTTCTCAAGAGCCATCCAGCCTCAGCTTTTTTTTTTTTGAGATGAAGTCTCGCACTGTCGCCCAGCTGGAGTGCAGTGGCGTCATCTCGGCTCACTGCAACCTCCACCTCCCAGGTTCAAGCGATTCTCCTGCCTCAGCCTCCCGAGTAGCTGGGATTACAGGTGCCCGCGACCACGCCCTGCTAATTTTTTGTACTTTTAGTAGAGACCGGGTTTCACTATGTTGGCCAGGCTGGTCTTGAACTCCTGACCTAGTGATCCACCTGCCTTGGCCTCCCAAAGTGCTGGGATTACAGGGGTGAGCCACCATGCCAGGCCGTACATGTATCTTTCTTTTCAAGGAACATCAGTGGGCAGTCAGGTAGGAAACTTTTCTCCCCTGCATAGCTTTTATCAATATATGAACAACAAAGGTAAACAAAGCGGCTCCCTGTAAAACCAGGAAGCCTTCAAGCTTGAGTTTAGCCCTACCAGCCTCTCATTTCTCCTCTTCAGTTTTCAGTAGCCGCAAGACCTTTTCTCATACCTCTCACTAACCCAAACAGGGGGAAATATTCTTTTACACTTGGGCTCTTGGAATGAAATTCCTCTCCATCTATACGTTAACATTTCAGGGATTAGAATCTTTGGGGTTATTGTTATTATGGAATAGAAACTTTCACCTCCTATTAAAGGACTTCAGGCCTCTTATTATAGTGGAGGAAGTACTTTTTATTGCCCCTAAAAAATCACGCTTTGCCCCTGAGGCTGACTTTTATCATTACGGGCCAACTGGAGTCCAAGGGTAACTCAGAAAAAACAGTTAAGTGTCTGAGCTAGCCTATTCCCTTTCTGTCCTTAACAATTCACCTCCCATCCTTCTATTCTAAGACTTCCAGGTACCAGGGGTCTGCATCTGCATTTATTGTCCCCTTAACAAATGCCTATGCCAATGCCCTGATCTGGCTTTCATCCCTCTACTCATTCCCACTCCTCATCATTTTTGAGCTGTGCTAGTTGAGCTGTTCCCAGGCAGTTCTTCCGTTTGGTATAGAGCTCCTGCTGCTTTACTCTCCAGCGCTCAGGACCTGACGTGAGCAAGGGGAGTATGCCTGCTACCTCGGGTAGCAGTAGTGGGATATGGGGAAAGAATGGCAGGATGGGAGAGAATGACAGAGAATCTCAGCCTCTGGCATGTTAGGTTGAAGACAAGCAAACCTCCAATGAATAAGGAAGAACATATCTTTTACAATGTGTAACAGGAGCACAAATGTATCCATTAGGTTAAAGATGATGATCACACAGGGAAGAAAAAAGGCATCATTTAAGGCCCTCATAATTAGCAATAAAGTAAAAAGAGGTAAACGAAAATCTAGCAGAGGATTCTTACGTCAAGCATGAGGCTGGACTTGAGGTCTAAGACCACTCCCAATTCTGAGATTCCAGGATTCCTTCATAGACTCCCCCTGTGTGGTATTTATTAAGATGATACTTGTATAGGAGATGCTTTGGGACTAAAGGAGCATATGGCTTACAGATAAGAGAACTCAACAACAAAAATCCCAACGGAGGGCCCTCGATATGTGGAGACACTCAGGCAGCTAGACACAGGAGCCCAGTGGCTCAGTGCCACGGCTGAAGACAGGGCTGCTCCACAAAGACTTACCTCCCTTGTTCTCAGAGTCATTCAGACAACAAGTATCCACTATCCCTGGCCCCAAACTCAATGCTGGCTCCCACCTCCCTGTTGACAAATGGGGAATTACAAGCCTCAGAGAGGCTACCAACTCCAGGTTCTGAAGCCAGGCCTTTCTGCCTTCATAGCACAAGCTCTGTCACTGCACCACCCTGCCACGTCACTCCTTGAAAGTCACTGTGAATACAACTACTGAAAGCAATAAATAACTTAATGGTGTAAGACAATACATAGCTGTTTTACTAAACTAGCAGTTATTTGGTTACCCTGAGTAATTAGCTCAAGGAATCCAAGTGTTGAATTGAAAAAGTGATACCAAAAATCTTTGAGCAAGACAGAAAAAAAAAATCCAAAAATAAATAGTTAAACTAAAATACCATAACAATATCTTATTTTAAAAGTTTTACAATATAAATTAAGTTAATACAAATGTTTTATTTACCACACTTTCAAGTACAAACTTGACGTATACTTAACAAAATTTGCTTTTTACCTTGGTAAAGCAATTAAAAAGCGATTTTCAATAATTTCATTAAATGAATCAATTTATCTTTAGAAAGATAAACATCCCAAATTAATGGCTACAGAGACTTTCAATTCCCCACTCCCTGTGAACCCACTGAAGGCTTCTTCCTTGCTCTCCAATCCCCTGTGATGGTGAGACAAAAATCAGAATATTTGATTTCAAGAAAATCATGTTAGCTTGGTGCTTTGTTTCTTCAGTTAAAGTAAATAACATAATTACGTTTGGGTTATTTATTTCTTCACATATGAACTTATTAACTTTCATGTAGTTAAACTTGTAATTCAATCATAAAAAAATTAGTGGGAAAAATTATTGAAATGGGTCATTTTATCCATATTTATGCCTCCAGGCAGTGGCATATCTGTCAGAAATCACTTCCTAAATTCAACCAAATATCATAACATGCTTATTATTGCTGGCAGTGCTATCTGAATTGCCAAAGAGGCTCACATAAAAGGTATCAATACACACCAATTTAGTTATCAATGACATCATAAATTATCAACAATTCATTCAACAAATAGTACCAGGCACTCTTCTAAGTGCTGGATAAGTAATGGTGAACAAAATGTATTCCTGCTCTCACAACTTACAGTGTGGTGAGGACAGACATTAATCAAATAATCACAGAGTGTGTAATTACAAAGTGAGATAAAGGTTATAAAGAAAAGAAACAATAAAAAGAATCTGATCTAGACTGGCAATGGGGATTAGGGAGGACTTCCCTGAAGAAGCGATGCTTGAACCTATAGCTGAGGTAGGGTGGGGGTAGGGGGTAAGCTTACACTGTCAGTTACACTGGTCAAGGAAGTTGAAGGCAGGCCAGTGTGTCTAGAGCACAGGGAGCTAGGCACCACAGAAAAGAAAATAATGAAAAGCCTTGGAAAGATTTTTAAACATGGAACAGGAAGCCTCTGCCATTACGTGGGTTCTGGTGGGGCCTGAACGACATACTGCCTGTAAGAGAGTTTTATAAATCATAAAGCACCCTATACTTTGGTTAGTACTATTTAGCTCCACTATTTTGTTTTCTAAACTTTTGTCCTGGATGCCATGTAACTAGCTGAAAGCATAGAGCCAAAACTATTATCTAGGTGTTCGAATCTATTGCTTTTGCTCCTACACCACACTGCATAAAAATTTCATTGTTTATATCACTTAGTGCAATGTCTATACCAGTAGTTCATAATGACAATAACTCTATTTACACAGTATTTACTACACGTCAGGCACTTTTCTAAGCTCTATTATTTACATTAACTCATTTAATCTTCAGTTCTAGAAGGAAGGTTCTATTATTGTCCAGATGAGGACAGTGAGGCTAGGAAAGGTAGCTTTCCTAGCAAAATCACACTGCTACTAAAAGTTGGGAGTTGCTAACCACAACACTAAAACATTTTATGTCTGTGTATGTATGTGTATACATATCTCTATCTCGAGAGAGAGAGAGAACTCACACACAGAGAATTATATTCAACTCCAGCCTGGGCGACAGAGTGAGACTCTGGTCTCAATCAATCAATCAATCATATTCACGTTTGAGGACCAGTGTCTTAGTCATTTTTGTATTCCCAGCCTAGCACATAGTGCCTGGAGTATTCGTAGCACTCAGGAAATACTGATGAATTGAAAATATATATAAGAGGCTGACGAAGGATTTGAATCTGGAAGTAAAGTGAGTTTCTGAGGCCCTCCTCCCAAGTCTTGTATTCATCAGCAAATCACATGAAGGCTGTATCTTTATCGACTTTCTTATTATTATATTGAAGATTTGTTTCTCACTACCGTTGCTATTATTTCACAGCCTTTGGCCTGGAGACAGAGTGGGATAATGGACAATTACTAGTTTCAACCAACTCTCCAGCCACAAGCAGCCAGTTCTCGTCACATCAAATGATCTTCCTCCAGGGCCGTTACATGGGCTGTCCTGTCTGGAATGCCATTCCTTCCTCGGGTTCCTCTGTTCAAACATCACTTGCTCAGAGAGGCCACCCTGACCATTCCATCTAAATTAATGCCTCAGGTCTTCTTCAGCAGGTCATTTGGCTTCTTTTCTTTCACAGAACTTATGACTCTCTGGAATTATTTCTTTGTCTATTCACCTCCCAGCCCCCAACTCTAGTAAGGGCAGGAGTCTTGTACAGCTGGTTCTCCAGATGTACCCTCAATGCCTTAAAAACTAAATCAACATGTATTCAGTGAACGAATGAGAAGAGAATCACCCCCGAATTGTGCTCTCTCAAACCCTAAATACCCTTAAGCTTGCCTCCCTTGGTGGCTGTAAACCCATTTTTAACAATAACACCATTTCCAAGTGACTCTGAGGCTCGCAAAGTAGCGTTGACTCCATTTTCTGAGAACAGCCCCACAAACAATGCTCAGAAGGGAGGTCCGGCCTGGCAAGAACGCCCATGCTACCCATTTACAGTAGATAACATTGAGCTTCATTACGGGATGCGCCAAGGCCGCGCCGAAATGACGAGCAGGAGCCCTGAAAGGTGTCCTGGTTCCGAAAACCTCTTCCCATGAGACCGCATCGTGGACTCGAAATGCTTCATCACCTTTATTACTATTGTTCTTCTGTACTCATTCTGGACGCGTTCCAGGCGGAGGGAAGCCGCCCACCTCCAGACCCAGGGCCGGCGGGTGCCGGCCTCTCCACCCGGCCGCGCCCCTCGCGCCCCGCCCCCGGCCCCGCCCCCGCCGACCCGGCCCCACTCCGCGCCCTGGCCTCTACTCCCGCCCCGCCAGGGCTCCCGCGCCCCACAAGGACCGCCCTCTTCCGCCTTAGCCAGTCAGCAAAGATCAGGGGGGCGGTGCCACAGGGCCCGACCCTCCTATCCGGGCGCCAATTGGTCAGCCCATCAGTCGCTCACAAGGTCGCGCCTCGCACCCGCCTTCCTCCTTTTCCTTTACCCTCCCCTTCAGAAAAAACGGCGGTTGGGCTCAGGCGGCCGCCAAAAGCGGACTAGAAGCGGAGGGGTGAAAAGCCCGGGAGAGAGGGAAGAAGGGACTGCAGGAGGGAGGAGGAGAATAAGGAGGAAGGGAGCCCGCCCAGCCGGAGCCATCTCCGTCGAGAACAAAATGGCGGCGCTGGCGGAGGGCCAACTGTGAGGCGGGGCCGCGGCCATTCCCCCTCCGCCCCCACCCTTGCGCCGGCCGGGCCGGTCAGGGGGAACCCGCTCGCTTCGCCCGGCCGCGGGCGGGGAGGAGAAGGGAGCGGCCCGGCCCACTATGCAAAGCGCCGGGCGCCGCCGCCGCCACCCCGTGGCAAAGGTAAAAGGGTCAGGTTCAGCCGCCGCCGCGGCGCCTCCATGTCCGCGCGCCAGGCCCGCCCCCTCCGCCGTCGCCCCGCGCCCGCCCGACCCTCCTTCAATTTTACCTCAGGATTTGGCGCCAAAGCGGCCTCGAAGCGGGTCCCGTGTCTGCGGCGGGCGGCCCCCGGCGCGGAGGGCAGGGCGAGGGGAGCCCGGGCTCCCGGCGTCGGCGGATGGCGGGAGCCCGGCGGCCGCGGGCTCACGGAGCAGCGGGCGAGAGACGAGACGTCGAGGTGGGAGCGGGGTGGCGGGGACGGGCCCGGGGGCGCCGCCGGGGTCGCGGAGAAGGGGGGGTTTGTTATTGTTTTTGTCAGTGAAAGGTCAGAGTTCGTGACCCCGGTGCCGCCGCCGCCGCCGCCCGCGCGCTGGTAGGAGGAGGGCGAATGTTCTTCTTCCTCTTCCCAGCGCCAGCCTCGCCGCGGCGGCGGGGGGCGGGCGAGCACGCGATTGGCTGAGGCGCGCGCGCGCACCGGAACGCCGCGGCCGGCGCTCGGTCCATCCGGCCCGTGGGCTGCGGGGCCCCGGGCAGCGGTGACTGCGGCCGGCGGGCGGATGTGTGGCTTAAATGGCGCAGGCGTCGGGGCCTAGAGGCTGAAGGGCTGGTCGTCCTAAAAACTCGTGGACGTCGCGCACGGTTACCCGGAAGCAGGCCCGCCTCTCCGGGTAACTGCGAGCTTCTCGCGGCTGGATGGGGACCGTCCTCGCAGTGGCGGCCTCCACACTGGCCTCCCGCTTAGCCGAGGCTTCTGGAAGGCTCGCAAAGTGTCTGTTGATGGAAGAAGCCGGGCCCTGACTGGCGCGACGGATTCCCGCAGCCGCTCAGCAGAGCGTCTGTAGGTCGGAAGTGGGGGTTATATTGGGTGGGTATTGAGCTCTTCGGCCCTTCTTCGGTACAGAGTTTTTAATTTAGCTTTTAAAGGTCTAAAGATGCGCCCGCTCTGGCCATCTCAGGTGAAGTGTTGAAACGTCCCAGAACCTGTAATTTTTGGTTTCTTAGTAAATATACGGTCCAGATCTTGTGTAAGTCCATGCCCCTCCTCAAGATTTGGAAGTAGTGAATGGTAATAGGTAGGGATGTGTAAAGCAGCTTTTAGCAGCATCATTTATATTTATATGAAGAAAAAGGCCTGTTTTGATCTTAAACTTTTGGGCTGTAGGTTTTCCTTACATATTTCTCTCTTTTATGTTGTGGTTTTAACTTGCCTGGGAAGGTGCAGCGCTTAGTTATCCTAAATGCCTGGAAGTGTTTAGGCTACAGCCTGCAGGTCTTGTACTAACTGATTTTTTTTCTTCAGTTTTCTTTCTTATTAAGAATAAATATTGACTCCAGAATGGATGTTTTTGTTTGTTTGTTTCACACAGTATTCGTTTGGTTTTTTATCAGGATGACTCCAGCTTTTAGTATTTTTTTTTTCCATAGTCTTATAATATTTCTATTTGGTAAGAAATGTTTTAAACACACCTATTTCCCCTTCCTCCTTTTTCTCACCTTGAAAAATTGGGAAAATAACTGGGTTCGTTTTGTCATGGTGAAGCACGGATCTTGAAATTGGAAGGGGCCTTAAGAGAATGTGGTCAAATTTTTTTGTTGCGGAAAGCTTTTCCGATTTTAGGGGTGAAGTGGGTGAGAACCAGAAAGGTCAAGTGATGTGCCTGAGATGCAAAAGCAATTGCAGTTTTTGCATTGTTGAAATTTGCTGTTTGATATTGGAATACATTCTTAAATGTGGATCATTTTAATGCACATTTCTCACTTTATTTTTTTTGCTAATGACTTATTATTTGCTGTTTATTTTAGAATATGCTTTTTGTCTGACATCAAAAAATTGGAGCAGTTTTCTTATTCGAGTTCAAAATGGGTCATAAAGCAGCGAAGACAACTCAAAACATCAGTAACACATTTGGCCCAGGAACTGCTAACAAACATACAGTTCAGTGGTGACTTAAGAAGTTTTGCAAAGGAGAGAGCCTTGAAAATGAGGAACATGATGGCGAGCCATGGGAAGTTGACAACGACCAATTGAGAGCAATCATAGAACTACATGAAAAATCGCAGAAGAACTCAGCGTTTACTCTTCTAGGGTCATTAGGGTTGTTTGGCATTTGAAGCAAATTGGAAAGGTGAAAAAGCTTGATAAATGGGTGCCTCATGAGCTGAGTGAAAATCAAAACTATTGTTTTGAAGTGTAGTCTTTTATCCTGCGCAACAACAGCAGACCATTTCTCAATCGGATTGTGACATGCAATGAAAAGTGGATTTTATAGGACAGCCAGTTCAGTGGTTGGACCAAGAAGCAGCTCCAAAGCAGTTCCCAAAGCCAAACTTGCACCAAAAAAAGGTCATGGTCACTGTTTGGTGGTCTGCTGCCAGTCTGATCCACTACAGTTTTCTGAATCCTGGCGAAACTATTACATCTGAGAAGTATGCTCAGCAAATTGATAAGATGCACCGAAAACTGCAATGCCTGCAGCCGCATTGGTCGACAGAAAGGGCCCAATTCGACAACACCTGACTGCATGGCCCACAGCCAACGCTTCAAAAGTTGAAGGAATTGAGCTACAAAGTTTTGCCTCATCCTTTATATTCACCTGACCTTTCGCCAACTGACTACCACTTCTTCTAGCATCTTGACAACTTTTTGCAGGGAAAACACTTCAGCAGGATGCAGAAAATGCTTTCCAAGAGTTTCTCAAATCCTGAAGCATGGATCTTTATGCTACAGGAATAAATAAACATTTCTCATTGGCAAAAGTGTGTTGACTGTAATGGTTCCTGTTTTCATTAATAAAATATGTTTGAGCCTAGTTACAATGATTTAAAATTCGCAGTCTGGAAATTGACTTTTGCACCAAGCTAATATTTCGATGGTAAATCCTTGCAAACATGGAAACTGCATTTGGCCCAGTGCTTTGTGGTTGTGTATTCTTCCTTTTTTTAATAGATGGCATTGGCTGAGCATGGTGGCTCACGCCTGTAATCCCAGCACTTTGGGAGGGTGAGGTGGATGGATCACCTGAGGTCAGGAGTTCAAGACCAGCCTGGCCAGCATGATAAAACCCCATCTCTACTAAAAATATAAAACAAAATTGCTACACGTGGTGGCAGGCATCTGTAATTCCAGCTACTTTCGGAAGCTGCAACAGGAGAATCATTTGAACCCAGGAGGTGGATGTTGCAGTGAGCTGAGATGGCGCCATTGCACTCCAGCCTGGGTGACAAGTGAAATTCTGTCTCAAAAAAAAAAAAAAAAGCTGGGGTCTTGCTGTGTTGACCAGGCTGGTCTCGAACTCCTGGCCTCAAATGATCCTCCCATCTTGGCCTCCCAAAGT
Source organism: Macaca mulatta (assembly GCF_049350105.2). Lineage (NCBI taxonomy): Eukaryota > Metazoa > Chordata > Mammalia > Primates > Cercopithecidae > Macaca > Macaca mulatta. The sequence continues at coordinate 153,751,887 of NC_133407.1, read as the reverse complement.
GTTAGGATTACAGGCGTGAGCCACCGCACCCTGCCTGGTTGTATACTCTTTCAAAAATTAAGTTTTTAATGTTAAATGCTGCTTCTAGATACATTGTAAAAATTCACCTATCAATGAGTTTTTTTATTAAAAACATTGCAATTATACTGGACTTTAAATACTAAGCAATAATTAAGGCTTCGATGTTGGTTTATAGTTTTCTCATTTTTTTCATTTAATAGCTCTGTAAAATGAAGCAGTTACTTCCATTTTCCTGAGGTGCAGAAACTGTGGCCCAGATAAGTTGAGCGACCTGTACAGTGTTACAGGTCCAATAAGTGAGACGGGCTCTGATCTAGTCCCTTTGACATTAAAGTTTGTGCGGTAAACCAGCTATGTCAGTTTGCCACATTTGTAATAGTGTTCAGCAAATTTTCACTTAAAGGTTTAATATTAAAATAGCAAGAATTCATAATCTTAATTGGCTTTAACAGCTTTTTTCCCCCTGAAAACAGATGCATATGTGCACATGCACACAGATTGCTTGCAATACCAGCACATAGGCCTTTGAATGTTGAAGTCAGCACTCCTGTGGTGCCTTTTTTGGGCGGGGGGTGGGGGGGTGGGGGCTGGCTTTTTTGACTGCAAGTCTTTTTGGATAGAACTTTATAGTTAGAAAGTAGCTTTCTAACACTTGGATGGGTTTTATAGGCACAAAAAACAAGTCTTATACTAGCTGTACTTTATTTTTTGAGTTCTTATTAATGAGCATCCACTTTTGCATTGACAGTGGTTTCAAGATTGCTTTATCAGCCTTCAAAGGATTCTTGGGCTAGGCGTGCACATCAGAACTGCAAGGTCCTCTGTTTCTGAAGCAGTAAGCTTTGGGTGTCTCGCATCAGCACTTTGACTGAGTTTCACAGATAATTCTGATGCATACTCCAGACCTGAACCACTGATCAGTTTGAAACCTGCATAACAAAGCCGAAAAAGTTTTGTTGCACCTTTTGAAATACAGTTAACTCTTTTACCATGCCGGAGATTATTCATTCAGAGACGGGTCCTTGCTTTGGAGCGATGATATATATCTGGCAGTACCCAGCCCTTGTGTGTGTGCATTAGCTCAGCACCTGCCCACACTACAAGCCCCCATAGGATGTGCCTTGTCCTTCCCTGTTTCAGCCCTTAACACAATACGTGGTATAGAGTATGTAGTGGGCATTTGTTGAATGAATGCTTTTCCCAGTAGCAGTGTATTCATACAATATTAATAAAATTGTCCTCTGGTTTACAGATAAAAGTGAAAGCACTAAGTGCCCAGTAAGACCCAGGTGTTCTTCCTCCACCCCTAGTGGTCCCCTGGGCAGGTCTTTTTTTTTTGTGACACTCATGTAGTCAATCAATGGTTTAACTTGTCTGTGAACTTGAGAGCAGGAACTGTTCCATAGTTTCATTAGCACAGAGTAAACATGTTTGCCATGCAAAGTTATTTTGCATCTGCATTTAAGTGATGTTGAGTCAATGAAAAGTTTTGATTAAGCAATAGTTGTAGATGTGCTAAGTTTTTCAAATTACTAATATCAAGCGGAGATTATTTTTACTTGTAAAGGTATTGCTTTTGTGATAGCATAAATAATGGTTTTCCTTTTTTGTAATGTAAATTGCTGGAAACTTTTGTATTCCCATAGACTAAGGAAGCTTAATTGCCTTTATAAGTACTTATGTACAACTTTGTATCAAATTTTCTGTAATAATTTATGCTTTATTACTATATATGTACTAATAATTTTATCTGACTTCTGTTTATATCATTTGTACAATTACATGGTTGTAAAATAAACTTTTAAACCTCACGTACTTGCTGTTAGCCACCCATCCCCTACCCCCTTTTTTAAACTGTAGAATCTTAGCCAGGTACGGTGGCTCACGCCTGTAATCCCAGTGCTTTGGAAGACTGAGGCAGGTGGATTGCCTGAGTTTGAGACCAGCATGGGCAACATGGCGAAACACCGTCTCCACTAAAAAATACAAAAATTAGTTGGGGGTAGCCTGCCCCTGTAGTTTCAGCTACTCAGGAGGCTGAGATAGGAGGATTGCTTGAGGCTAGGGAGGTAGGGAGGTCAAGGCTGCAGTAAGCCATGGTTGTGCCACTGCACTCCAGCCTGGGTGACAGAGCAAGACCCTGTCTCAGGAAAAAAAAAAAAAAAAGTATGGAATCTGGACAGATAGATATAATCTCTGAACACCAGATTGCATATTCCTTACACTTAACACCTTATCCTATTTAATCTTATAATAACCTTATGAAGTAGATGGTATTATCCTGTTTTTACAGCTAAATAGACCGAGACCTAAACAGAGAGAGGATGACTCCTCCAAAGTTGCCTGGCTAGCAAGGGGTGGAACATTTATTAATAGCTCTTTCTGTTTGTTTCTTCTTTTCTGTCCTTGAGGGCTCTGAGAGGAAGAAAACTCTTCTACCTACCTCCATGCTCTGTCAAAGTCAAGCTCTAGCACAGCCTACCAGGCTATTTGGGGAGTCCTCAACTTCTATATAAATGGCCCTTCTTCCCAAGAGGAGAATAGAGAACGGCTGTTTTCCCTGTGGTGGATTAATGGTATGAGAATGCAGCAACACCAATAATGCATTTCCTAGCCTCTTGCTGAACTGCTTTTCTGAGACTCACACCCCTTTAGTCTCTGGGGCTTCCTGGGCCTTGAAAAAGTGTTATTTACAAGTTGTACTTGGCTCAAATATCTAGAGTAGTAGTTCTGTCCTTTGAGATAGGCATGAACCTCTTTGAGAATCGGGTGGAAAGTTATATTCTCAGAAAAATGCACTGACCTTTGATCCCTGTTTTTAGAGTATGTGTTGTTCCAAGGGATGTTTTTTGTTTTTTAAATGTTACCTAACTAGGAACTGTCTGTGTCAATCTTAAGGATAAGAGGTGGAAGGGAGAGTTCTACTGGTGAGCATGTAGACTCTTAGCCATTTGTTTTCAGTTAAGTATCATAACCTTGGTCTTAGCCATGCATGTGTCACTGAATCCCCAGCCTCTTCCAGTTCTTTTGTTCCCCTCCATCGCCCCTCCATCCCCCTACCAGAAAGAAAACTTATTTTCTGCTAGCGTGGGGCTAGGGAATCTTAGGATGTCATGATACCTCACAGAGATTCCTAACTGATCCTCCTGTCTTCAGTCCCACCCTGGCCTTCCAAGACACCTGTGCCTCCAGTTTGTGAGCCTCCAGGGGCAGAAGCCCTTTTGTGTCTTCACTGGCATCCTCATCTGAGGCACTTTGGTGATTATTTTCTCTGTGTCTGCATGTTATATCTTCCAAAAATGGGTTGACATTTTCTATACACTGTCTCCTCTGGAACTCTATCCTTTGGTTATATCTTTTTATTCATTTGCTGGCTTTAGTGGATTTGAAGAGGCATCTAAGAAATGCATGTTTTCTAGTCTATTGCATAATTTATGCATAATCTATTGCATAATTAATCACACCCAAACTCAATGACCTAAAGACTCAACGGTCACTTTTTTTTTTTTTTAATGAAAATCTTTCTGGGCAAGGACTTCATGTCTAAAACACCAAAAGCAATGGCAAAAAAGCCAAAATTGACAAGTGGGATCTAATTAAAGAGCTTTTGCACAGCAAAAGAAACTACCATCAGAGTGAACAGGCAACCTACAGAATGGGAGAAAATTTTTGCAATCTACTCATCTGACAAAGGGCTAATATCCAGAATCTACAAAAAACTCAAACAAATTTACAAGAAAAAAACAACCCCATCAAAAAGCGGGCAAAGGATATGAACAGACACTTCTCAAAAGAAGACATTTATGCAGCCAACAAACACACGAAAAAATGCTCATCATCACTGGCCATCAGACAAATGCAAATCAAAACCACAATGAGATACCATCTCACACCAGTTAGAATGGTGATCATTAAAAAGTCAGGAAACAACAGGTGCTGGAGAGGATGTGGAGAAATAGGAACACTTTTACATTGTTGGCAGGACTGTAAACTAGTTCAACCATTGTGGAAGACGGTGTGGCGATTCCTCAAGGATCTAGAACTAGAGATACCATTTGACCCAGCCATCCCATTACTGGGTATATACCCAAAGGATTATAAATCATGCTGCTATAAAGACACATGCACATGTATGTTTATTGCGGCAGTAGTCACTATAGGGAACCAACCCAAATGTCCATCAATGATAGACTGGATTAAGAAAATGTGGCAAATATACACCATGGAATACAACGCAGCCATAAAAAAGGATGAGTTCATGTCCTTTGTAGGGACAGCGATGAAGCTGGAAACCATCATTCTCAGCAAACTGTCGCAAGGACAGAAAACAAAACACCACATGTTCTCACTCATAGGTGGGAATTGAACAATGAGAATACTTGGACACAGGGTGGGGAACATCACACACCGGAGCCTGCTGTGGGGTGGGGGGAGGGGGGAGGGATAGCATTAGGAGATATACCTAATGTAAAAGAGGAGTTAATGGGTGCAGCACACCAACATGGCACATGTATACATGTGTAACAAACCTGCACATTGTGCACGTGTATCCTAGAACTTAAAGTATAATAAAAAAATAAATTCTTAAACCAAAAAGTAAAAAAAAAAAAGAAAATCTTTCAGTTCTAAGGGAGTCAAGTTGTTCTCTCTTGACATCTCTCATAGTCACATCGCTGGAGTCATCGGAACATCTCCCTTATACGTCTGGGATTAATACTTGCTGTCAGTGTGAACACTGACATGTGGCACAAAATAAGATTCAGGGTCACATTGAGTAGTACTATAGCTGCATTTTAAAAAGAGCTAATTTTATGCCTATAATAACTTTCATAACTATATATGTTGGAATAATCAAGTCTTATGCTTTAGGGCATAGCTAATTACTGTAGCCTTCAAGAAGTCATTTATTTTTTTATGTATGCTGCTCACAACAGGATAGCTCTAATACACATTCATGAATTCTAGTGTGGCATTGTTAAGGGCTGGTAAGTACAGGCCACTGGATTTGAAGGGCCACAGACTTACTGGAGATGACAATTATTGAACATCCTGGTCTCCCACTTATATCTGTTACTTAGTTCTAAGGAGCATAGGGCTTATTGACTACACTTTATCACGAGATAGATTTTTGGATACAGCTGTTGATGAACATTCCAAAGATGAGATTTGAATATTGATGAGAACGAGGTCTTTTAGGGCAGTTTACACTTGAGTGGGTAATCTTTATATATAAACAAGGGTAGTCATCACTGTTGAAAACATGCTTTAGGGCCACCTGGCATGAAACGTTTTAAAGTTCTACAATAGAATCTGAAAGAACTCTCAGTTCTGGGCCGAGCACAGTGGCTCACGCCTGTAATCCCAGCACTTTGGGAGGCCGAGACGGGCGGATCACGAGGTCAGGAGATCGAGACCATCCTGGCTAACACGGTGAAACCGCGTCTCTACTAAAAATACAAAAAACTAGCCGGGTGTGGTGGCGGGTGCCTGTAGTCCCAGCAACACGGGAGGCTGAGGCAGGAGAATGGCGCTAACCCGGGAGGCAGAGCTTGCAGTGAGCCGAGACTGCGCCACTGCACTCCAGCCTGGGCGACAGAGCGAGACTCCGTCTAAAAAAAAAAAAAAAAAATTCTCAGTTCTTGAAGGATTTTTATAATGTATAATTTATAAATACAGATAAATGGGGTTTTCTTTTAATTGCTACAGTATCCATTTCCAAATCAGAAGAATTTGTGTAAACTTTACCACGCTTTTTATATCTTTTTCCAAAACCTTGTTACAGTTTTGAAGCCAGCCAAAAAATAAAACTGGAAACATATTACATTTCCATCAATTTTGCAACCCATTTCCAGAGTTTGAAAAACATCGCTCCAAGCGGAGAAAAAAAACCCAAAAAACTTGTTTTCAGCTTTCTTCATACAGATTTTATTTTGTGCAAGCCTCTCTTTTGCTCTTGTAGAAGTGCTGCCTCTCTACACTGGCTCTGTCACAACAGCAGCATGAAAGACAATCAAAATTAGAGAATGAGGCATGTCGTCATTCTGCTGTCAACACAGAATGTCCCTTCCAGTATGACAGCTTCAAATGATCTGTACAAGGAAGATCCCAAGTCCATGTAGAGAATTTGTTCTGCAGAATCTCTCATGTGATCACTGAGATATTATGAGGGTGGTCATAGGGTCATCAAGCTTCTCCAGAGTAGTTTTGTGGAAGGGGATGTTTAACCAGCTGGGTGCCACGTTGGTGGTAGTCCTCTGTCTACCTCAGACTGGTTTTCCTCCTCAAATATTACTGCGGGCGTGTATTTCTCCTGTAACGTTTGGCATAGTGTCATAGTCTAAAAGGCTTCTTGTAATCTTGTCTGATGGTACCAGTGCCAGTTCTCATGCCTTATAACATTTTCAGATACTCTTCGGTCTCACTTTCTTCAGCTAAGGATCTGAATATTCACTGCAGATAACACCTGTAAACTGCCACTTCTACCACAGGCTCAGTCTGGTGACAAACTGAGATCACTGCCAATATCTGAACTAAGTTTTTATTTGTTATTCACGGTGGCTGAGCTACCACCTCCTCCATCCTTCCTCCTACCTCCCTCCATCCTGCCTGTGCACAGAATCTCCTGAGGTGCTTGTAGAAACTGAAGATGCCTGGGCCCCACCCCAGACTACCTACCCACAGGTAACCCCAGGAGGTGAGGTGTGGGCCACAGGAGGAGCAGTCTTGGTAGAGTGGGGCACTACCAAGGATGGGACAGCTTTGGTAGAGTGGCCTCATTCTGTATGTTGCAAATTTGTGATCTCTCACCCCAGACACACTGCTCTGACTTCACATGACCCACAGGCTCTGGAGTGTGCACTGCTTGCATTGCCTTATGTTTCTGAAAATAGTCCCCCTCCCCTGGAGGTGCATCCCCCAGGACACAGAGGTGTTCTGTGAACATGCACGCACTCTTTTTCTTGGAACTGGTGCAGCAAGGGTATGATGGCTGCCTTCCCAATACAAGACTTGGCAATTCACATAGAACACATGTTAACCATAACCTTCAGACTTGTCATATATGATACAGATTTAATGATTTTTGCTTGGATAATGAAATGCAAAATTGAGTTTGTCTTAGTGTCCTATTTATTCTGACTTCGGAGGAAAAGGTCCTACTGATTGATCCTCTGCAGCCAGAGATTTCTGTCAAATTTAGGAAATAATTCACATTGCAGGTGTCAGAGAATTGCTCCCAGTATCAGCTTATATACGTTCGAAAGAGACATTATAGTGAAGCAGTTACAAAGGTGGACTTTGCCAATTTTGTGTGTGACCCTGGACCAGTGACTTCATGTTTCTAATCCCATTTCCTTATGTGCAAAATAGGGGTAATAACTCAACTTACCTCAGCAGGTCCCTGGGAGAATTAAATGAAATAACAGGGTTAAAGTGCTAAACATTTAGGCCGGGCGCGGTGGCTCAAGCCTGTAATCCCAGCACTTTGGGAGGCCGAGACGGGCGGATCACGAGGTCAGGAGATCGAGACCATCCTGGCTAACACGGTGAAACCCCGTCTCTATTAAGAAATACAAAAAAAAAAAACTAGCCGGGCGAGGTGGCGGGCGCCTGTAGTCCCAGCTACTCAGGAGGCTGAGGCCGGAGAATGGCGTGAACCCGGGAGGCGGAGCTTGCAGTGAGCTGAGATCCGGCCATTGCACTCCAGCCTGGGTGACAGAGCAAGACTCCGTCTCAAAAAAAAAAAAAAAAAGTGCTAAACATTTCTTTGTTGCTAATAATCATACAAAGGTCTGCTATGAGCCTGAGAGGTCAGTACTGTTTTGCTACTGATTTAACAATTGTGTTTGATTAGGAGCCTAAAAGATCAATGATTATCAAATCAGTTTTCCCTGTGCCACTTACCTTAATACTTAGCAAACATATATAATAGATGCCTAAATAATTGCCCTGTAAATATTGTTACAGATCATACCCAAAATACAGGAAAAAGCATAGCCCTTGCATGCTGTTAATCCAAACTATAGTCTTTCCGGAAGATTTGGTGCAGAGAGTGGACACTGGTGAATCCCCAGCAGCTGCACCCACAGCTGACTGTTCAGTGCCAATCATGGTGGTCCCTCTTACAGAGATTAGGCTCAGGAGTTGGCAGGTGTAAGTGTGAACCTGGAGAACAGGAAGGGCCTGTGGGTGCCTCTAAGAAAAATCTAGCTACAAGAAGCCAAGCTGTCCCTCCTTGGTGGCTGTGAACAGGGAGTTTTATAGTGTAGCCCCAACCATCAGTGGCAGTCAGCAATAAACTGCTTGGGAACCAAACCTGGAATCAAGCTGACACTGCATGGCAAGTCAGAATAACCAAATCTTCCTGCTTTTGGATTTCCTTTTAACTGATTTCCAAATTGTGTAAACCAGATTGAGATTGGTTTCCATTTACTTGCTGCTGAAAAGATACTTCTTAGTGTACATATATCTGTCCTCTCCACTGATCATTAATGTGTGGAGGCACAGAAGCTTCCATGATCACAGAAACCACAAAACAGGCTGGGGGATGTGGCTCATGCCTGTAATCCCTGTATTTTGGGAGACCGAGGCAGGTAGATTGCTTGAGCCTAGAAGTTCAAGACCAGCCTGGACAACATAGTGAGACCCAATCTCTACAAAAAAATAGCTGGGCGTGGTGGCACATGCCTGTGGGCACAGCTACTTTGGAAGGCTGAGGTGGGAGGATCGCTTGAGCCTGGGAGGTCGAGGCTACAGTGAGCCATGACTGCACCACTGCACTCCAGCCTGGGTGACAGAGTGAGACCCCATCTCAAAAAAAAAAAAAAAAAAAAAAAAAAGAAAGAAGAAAAGAAAAAAAGAAAAACCAAGAAACACAGGCTGAATCAACAGAAGAATATTCCAGCACGTTGTTGACCGTCCTGCATCAGAAAGAAACTCAGGTTCCAAGCCTGGTCCTACCACCTTAGCCCAGGTGGCCTCAGTCCCCATCTAGGGCTTGCTTCTGTGTTCAATGTATACTGCTGCTGAAAACAGAGCAAACGAAAGGCTGGACTAGAGGAAAAAAGGACTCTGTCACCCTTCAGTTGCTGCAGCAGGGTTGCTGGGGTCCTCAGCACTGGCCTGCATGGTGCACGCCCAAAGATCAGAGCAAGCATCAGCCCATCAGGCCACACATTTTCCCAGAACCAGGCTGCATACAAGGGAGAGTAAGTCTATTAGCTAGTCAGCCTGCTCAGAAAAACTTAAAGCATATTTCTGATATGTAAAGGAATTATTATTATTAGAGACCGGGACTTGCTCTGTTGCTCAGGCTGGAGAGCAGTGGCGTCAACCTCCTAGGCTCAAGTGATCCTGCCTCAGCCTCCCAAGTAGCTGGGACTACAGACGTACATCACCACACCTGGCTACTTTTTGTATTTTTAGTAGAGACAGAGTTTCGCCATGTTGCCCAAGCTGGTCTTGAACCCCTGGGCACAAGCAATCCGCCTGCCTTGGCCTCCCAAAGTGTTGGGATTACAGGTGTGAGCCACTGTGCTCAGCCAAAAGAATTATTAGGACCCAGGAACACACACTACTGTGTATGTTTCTGGTGTGCTTTGTATTAGTAATAAGGAACAAAATTCTTCCTACTTACTAAGACCAATCCAGACTGAAGAAACACATTCAATCTGCAGGGAAAGTGTAAAGCCAGTATTCATGTGAAATAGGTGCTGCTTGTTTTCAGTAAAACTTTTGAGTTTTATTATAAACCTTTATTGATTCTGAGAAGCAGGCAGAGGCCAACCCTGCAAAGGTCTGTGCCTTCCTGAGGTAATTAAAATGAGAGAAGATTAGATTCCATGACCAGTTTAACCTTACTGTATTAGGGTTTCTCTTCCTTGCCATTTTCTTTTCTTTTCTTTTCTTTTTTTGAGACATGATCTCACTGGGTCACCAGGGTAGAGTGCAGTGTCATGATCATAACTCACTGTAGTCGTGACCTCCTGGGCTCAAGCAATCCTCCTGTCTCAGCCTCCTAAGTAGCTAGGACTATAAGCATGAGCCACTATGCCTGGCTGATTTTTAATTTAGAGATGGGGTCTCACTATATTGCCCAGGCTGGTCTAGAACTCCCAGGCTCAAACAGTCCTCCTGCCTCAGCCTTCCAAAGTGCTGGGATTACAGGCATGAGCCACCACCTGGCCCCAATTTTCATGGATAAGGAAAAAGGTCTTCTGTGTATTGTCTTCATTTTGTACTGTTAAAGAGCAGGGCCCACTTTAACAAACTTTAATAAACTTTAATAAACCAGTGGGGAAGGGCATGGTGTTATTATACAAAGTAAAAGTAAAGTTATGGGCTCTGCTCTTTTCAGACCGCTTTCACAAACATTCCATTTGTGCCTTTTCCCCTGAACCTGTGGGAGAAGCTAGAATGATCTCCATGTAATAGAAGACACCAAAGCTCAGAGCAACTTGAGTGGCTTGTCTGTGCTGCTTCTTCCTGATAAACATGGCCTTCGCTGGGGGTGCACAGTGAAGGGGCTGCTCTGTGCCCAGGGAGCAGAGAGGCAGAGCAGGTATTACGGGGGACTTTGAGCAGCATCTCCATGGTGTCATGGCTGGTTATTTCCCCAGCATCTGGATCCAGTGGGAAGGAGCACCCTCTGACCAGGTGGGGTGGCTTCATCCCCAGTAGAAAAGGTAGTAGAAATTAGACTGAAATGAGTACACAAAGAACCACAAGAAGGACACGTAATACAAGGTCCAGATAAAAGGTGATCCCTTGCCCAGTCACACATGAGCCCCTGCCAGTTTCCTTTTACAAAACCCATCCAGTGTGTTTTTCATCTATAACCCAGACATTTTTACTAGGGTAACTATTCACTGAGAAATAAAAGCCCTATTACCTCTTTACAGGGCATCCAAAATAGGATAATACAAAGTAAAAGAGGCCTTCTGATGACTTTCAGACCCGTAATTCTATCTGGAACTCAGAAACTGACCATGGGCGGCGACATAAGCAGACCGGGGAAACTACCCCTGCCTGGTACTGAAGTCCTGCTCTGCTCAACAGCCCTAGAAAGCCCATTTCAGTGTCTGATGATGAAAATGATTCAGTTGGAACTAAGCCCTCAAAAATTAACAAAAACACTGTCTAATCACTTAGTTTGAATCATTAGTTATATGTTTAATGCAAACATTTTAAAACAACTGCAAACTGGAAAAAAGATTTCCCCTGAAAATATTTAATGCAAGTAAGTCCTGGAGATGGTGCTTTTTATAAAAAGTTTGTCAGCAAATGCCCTTTTTTGTAGGGGACAGGGCAGCAACAGAATGGGGACAGGATATCAGACAATTGATTTTTATTGCAATAAGAGTAACAAGGAATCCCACCCCTCACATGCTCTTTGCTTTATGTAAAAACCTGTCCAGCAGAATGAGCAACAGTCACCCTCAGGAGGCAATTTAGCCCCAAGTGCCCATAGAACAGCCTCAGGCCACAACTTCTGCGCTCCCTCGCTATGTCCAGAGCTATCTGCCAAGACCAGGAATTCACCTTTGGAGTCTAACTTGTTTTCTCTTTTTTTCACCTCTCAAAAAATAAAAAGCCTTCAGTAATACAGCCCAAGGATTACCATGTGTCTAAAAGAAGGATAGATTCCCATAAACAATGTTTTCAGCTTGAGTGAGGTAAACACAGGAAGGCACACAATAAATTAAAGCAGACCCTGACTCTTCAGAGGCTCTGCGGTGACCTCTGGGGGCCAGATCTGCCAGTGGCTGCGTTTCCAGCACTGACATAGTGTTGAGGACTGCTCTGGGGAGGCGGGACCCCTCCTTTTATAAGTTATGTTAGTATACAGGTCGCAAGGTCAGCTGGAGGA